>NW_027269283.1:8750000-10000000 GCF_023055355.1 Agelaius tricolor | reverse complement strand
ACTCACAGACACCTTCACAAACCACTTGCTGATGACACTGGTGCTCACCTTGGGAAGGACATGGAGTGAAGAGCAGGGTGTGACATCCTTAATGGATTGCCTGGAATTTGCTGCAGCGTCTGACTCATGTCATGTCTGAGAAATACAACTCCTCCAAGAGCCCCAAAGATTTACTGAGGAAATAATGTCTGTGTGTCTGTATTATTGAAGACATTACGTATCTCAATTTTATAGTGCTTCTCTCAGCTCCATGTTCAAAATACATTTTAAAAAGGTAGCAAAATATCTACTCTGGAGTACAGAACCACTCATGGCTCTGTTTTTCCACACTTTGTAGGCTTGTTGAAAAAGGAAAATTTTGGCAATGATGGGAAAATTTATGTTATTATTTTATCTGATCTGTCTGTGCACACTTGCATAAGTTGAAAAGAACTCTCAGAAAACTCAGCAAAGAGCATAGCTGAACACAGAAATTTTCCATTTTCACTAGAGAAATTGCTGAGAAGTCTCCAAAATGGCTGAATTTTTCCCAACCAAGACAGAATCCACTGCCTGGCATTGGTGGTTTGATTCCTTCCCTCCTGCTAATTCTTAGATTTCTGTGGACTTCATAACAATTGTTTATCCCAAATATTACCTATTCCATCAGGAAGCAAAAATGAGCTTTGAATAATGAACTGCAGCTTCTCCTTTTTTTGATCATATGGACCAGATTCTGAAACTGTGAAGACCTGAATTTTCTGGTGAAAACTGAAGAACTCCTGTTCACTTGACTCATATTAATTTGATTCACTTGACACTATAAAAACCCACAGATGAGTCTCAGCCTTTGAGAGAATTGGTAGCCCTGGCTCTTCTTTTGAAGTGGAAGTGTAATTACTCACATGGCACTCACTTTGCATAATGAATAAATAAAGACATGTAAATTAATAGATGCTCTGCAAGACAATGGAGGGAAGGGCAGCAGTGACCACCTCACAAACTTTGTTCTAATAAGTGACTTAACAGAAGCCCAAAGAAATCACATCCTAAAATGGGAGCTTCTGCAGTGAACAGTTTCTCCAAAGCTGGAGTCTAACATTCTGAAAGGGTGGATTTGATGCTTTTCAAATGCTCTCCATTTTTATCACTGTTTTATTTTGATCTTTTAAGGTACAGCTCTATTTATGGAAACTTACTGATATTCTAAAAATGGGATGTGTTCCTGTGCTATCTCAGATAAAATGTGCCATGTTGGAAGATGAATGTCTAGGATCTCTCTAAGAGAAAACAAACAAACAATTGTTTTGCCTTTTGAGAACAACATTTCTTTGTCACAAAGAGATTGAACTCTGTGGATCTTTTTAATCCCCAGGAAGAATTTTGTGAATATTTGCAAGATGTCAAAAATAATTAGACAAAAACAGTTTCCCCATCTCTGGTATAAATAGTACATACATTGTAGAGATCAAAGGCATTCAGTTTCTCTCTTGTAAATATAAAAATGAAGGTTTCTTTGAAGAAAAAATAGGAAACAATGGTAAAGAAAAAAAGAATTCATCACATTCTTCTATTAGAGTAACTGCTGCTATTAAAACTGTGTCAGAAATAGGTCTGGATTGAAGGAAGCTGATCTCCAACAGAATGAAGGGCTGAGCTCCTGCAGTGCTACTGTGTGCACTCAGAGTTGCTGATTCTTAGCAAATATTTAGAATCACTCAAGATTTTTCCACTGATTCATTTGTTCAAGTTTAATGTCACACAATATTTTTTGAAATTATTCTTGCCTATATGAAGTATTTCAAAAGAAACAGAAATTATTAAAATTGCAATTATTAAAAAAATATGGTGACAAAGAGTATCTACCCTAAATGAAATAGAAAAATGGGAAATTCTCTGCTTGTGCTGGCCTGTATCCTGTTGGTCCGTCCTGCCACATCTCCTCTGCTGGCACAGGCACAGCAGCACAGACACAACCTCACTTTACACCAACAGCACCACATCCCCCAGGGTTGTTCAGGTAAAAAGACAAAGAAAATCCAAGGGTCTGAAATCCTTTTTACACTCTCCCTTTTTCTGCTTTCTCTCCTTATTTTTTCCCTGGTCTATCAGTTTGCATTCATATTTGCCATTTAAATTTACCAAAATGTTGTTTCTCCTCACCAGGGCATGGATGCTGCAAAACCTGACAGAACACTCAGAGTCTTGTTCTCATAAATCAAGAAATTGGGTGAGACCACATGAAGAAATGATTTAGAATTGCATGTTTTGGAAAGAAGAAGCCCTAACCAAAGAAACTCAAACAATAACAACAGAGCACACCTAAGAAAATAGAGATTAGGTGAAAAATTACCAGACTCTGCTAGGGCTAGTTGCATGTGTCACATTCAGGCACATACCAAGGGAAATGAAAACCCACATCATGTTTTGCCTCTGACCCATGTTCATATTTGTGGGAATCAAGGGGAAGTGGTCCTCTGCTCAAAGTTAAGCCAGGTACAAACCTGAATGTTCACAGGAACAAGTCCTTGCACTTGATAGAATAAGCAGCTCTTCCTCCAGCACATTCAGGTTCTCAGCCAGGCAACCCTTAGGTAACAATATTCATTATCAAAAATATCCTATGATAAAATATGGAACTGCAGTGTCTTTCTGGCAGCTCTGCCACTGCCACTTCCATGCTCATGGTCACATTGGGCATTTTCTCTGTCTCCCATATAAAGAAAACCTATCCTTGCTTCTAGTGGAGCATAATCTCTCATGTTCTGAGTACTTTGATGATGTAAAGTGCAATTTAATTGCTAAGTATTGCTGCAAAATATAGAAGCTTCCAGTGCCTACAGCAGAAAATGCTAATTCAGACACCACCCATTTAATCACCACCCAATGTTAATCACACACACATCTCTCAACTCATCCTCAGCACATGGGTGGAGACATGTCAAGTCAGTCAAGGCAGTAATTTATTACTACATCTGCTCTACTTATTTGGTATTAACTCACCCATCACAGCCACCTTATCTAGGTAGAACAGAATCAAAATATCCCCTGCTTCCCTTTTTATTATCAATAGCAAGTGAAGGACCCCTCACAAGCTGTGGATGTTTGAGTAGCACAGGTCTATTGTTTCTGCTCTAAAATACAACAAAAGATAACAGAAGTGAAGGGCAGAAGAGCAACACCAAATCAAAATTGCACAGATCTATAAAGCCTTAATAAAAAGAGAGCTCCATTTTACAGGAGAGGTGATGGAGGCACAAGATGGTCTGGTGGTGGAGCTACCTGGCAAACCACCAGGACCTCAAGATTCAAATTCATCTTCTCTCAAATGTTCATTTCCCCAAAACCTTCAAATCCACTATATGTGATCTCTGTTCTTGCCTGCACAACTGGGATAGGAAACTGCATTTTAACTCTAGCTAGAAAATACCCAACTCACAAGGAAGAGTATAATCATTATATTCTACCAGTAAGTCAAAGAAATGTCAATTTAATGACATAGCAATATCTTTAGAACACAACAGGATTGAACAAAAGGGCCACAATTGGAAACTACACACAACAACTTAGCAACATTTACAAACAGTTATGGAAAATGCTCACCAGGTGCATGTGTGCTCATTCCAAGTCTATTTACCCACACCAGGTTATGGCTCCTGCTGCTCTACTGAGTGTGGGTTTGGCTCAGGCAGGACTGAGGAGAGGGACAATAACAGCAATTACCAGGACTCTCACTACTGCCTTTAGCTCTGGCATCTTAATTTACCTCTACCTGGTGACTTTTTAAATAGTCATGGGCACAGAGATTTCCTATCCTGGCACAATATTAAACTTGTAATAGTTGGTGTTTCCTAACCTCCCTTTTCCTCTTGTTTTTCCCTCCTTCTCCACCATTTCCTCCTTCCATTTCAGTGAAATGCCCTTTCCATTTCTGAATGACATTTAAATTTGGATGGAGGGTGTGACCCTGCCCCCAGGACGGCTTTGCTGACTCCTGCAGCATAAACACAAACAAGGCTCAAGTGCAGGTCAGCAAGGAGAGGGCTCTGCCCAGGAGAAAAGGACAATGCATTGAATGATTGTCTCACAATTTGTTCCACTTTTCTTTCTCCTGGGGAAAAAGGAAACTCTTATTTCTTCAGCAAGTAGAGGCTTCCAGGGTGCTCTACCCTTTGGATATAAAGCAGGATAAGAGAAGGTTTATTTTAGAGGCAGTCTGGCACTAATGCTGAGAAAAACTTCTGGAACATCTTTCCTCTCTAATTATCTTTTAAACAATCATGATTTTGTTTCATTTGAAACTTTACATTGTTTTTACAGATGATGTGAGAATGGTTGATTCCATTTGTTGATTCCATTGCTGATTTATGCATTTTCACAGTGGGAAGTAGGCAAACATGGGAAATAACTGGGGGCTTTCCTAGGTTTTATTTTGCTAATTTCAACATCTGACAAAAAATGTTTCTGCAGTACATGTTTTTGTTAGGAGCAATGTTTTTTTTTTTCCTGAAATAAATGGACCAACTCTAATTATAGATTTTATATTAATGAGACACTTTTCTAGGTGTTCATCCTGCTGGCACTGTTTTGCATATCAGGCAGAGACAGCCCTGCACTTGTCTCACAGAGGAACATCAAGATCCATTATTCTTTCTGCTTTCTCACAGTACCCCAGGTCTGTAATGATGAATCCATTAATAAAGCAATCCAGCTGAAAACTCTGAACATTTGCCTGTTATAGTTCCTGTGCAATTGGGCATCACTGTACAGCAACATCTGGCAGGACACTTGTCATGGTTTAACCTACAGACAGCTGAACAGCACACAGCTCCCTCCCTGCCTCATGGGATGGGAGAGAATAAGGGAAAAAAAGGAAAATTCATAGGTTGAGATGGAGACAGTTTGGATGGAAAGGAAAGGGGAAAAAAAAAAAAGTAAACAAACAACTACTCAGCCATCAGGGTGTTATCAACACTGTTCTTACCCCAAATCCAAATCACAGCTCCTGGGAGGAAAAACGACTCCATCCCAGCTGAAACCAGGACAACCTTTTAACAAATAAGTTGCTATTTTTAAATTATAGCAGTAATTTATTTTTTAGTTAAAATCATGAGGAACTGAGCTGATGAACAGGTGCTTTATTAAGCACTTACCAACCACCTGTAGCCTGGACAGGTATCAAAAAAATCACTAGAGACTTAGCAACTGCTTTTTGAAGTCACTTTAAATTAATAACAGCTTGATTTTTTTTTTCCCTTTCCTTTGCTTCAATGATTTTAATCACTTGCCACCAAGTTGTATATGTGTCACTGTTTTTTCTGAACAGCTGAACTCCCCATTCCAAGCAGACTGTTTGCAGGTATTTGTTTGAGAATTTGGGGCAGCAGCTTAACCTGATGTGCTCTGAGTGCTGGTGCTGCTCAGTTTCATCCCCAGGAGCACACGAGATAAGGAGCAACAACAGCTTGGAAGAGATGCAGCTGCACCACCAGGAAAATTGCTTGTTATTCATAAGGATCAGTCTCAAGTGACTTCCCTGTCTGAATGAGTTTGCTGGTGCTGCTTTGTTTTTGTTTTTTGTTTTTTTTTTCCAGGAGCTCTGGAGTCTGTTGGCAGTGCTGAGATAAGGAACTGATAACAGCTCCAGGTTTGGTTCCATCTCACACAGCCTGCCTGAGCCCGGTGCCTCTGACTCTCATTGATTGACCCAAGGTGGGTTTATGGACCAGAAGCTCATTAAACACAAGATGCCAGCCCCTGCAGCAGCACAGAGCAGAGCAGAGCTGGCCTGGCTCATTCCAGTGAAGCTGAGCTCCTTCCCAGGACCCAGCCAGAAGCAGAGGGAACAGCCCCATCTCTCCTTATGCAGAATGAATTGAAGTAGGATCTCCATGAACTGAAGTAGGATCTCCAAGCTTTCTACTCCAGGTCACACAATGCTTTATCATACATTACACAGAGGACACTGTTTTATAAACTCAAAGGTAATACTTTTAAAAAGTGGCTACAAAATTCTTCTATTTTTCCATAGCAACACAGAACACTGAGGGGGTTTATTTGTAGCAATTACAAAATATATAGTCCAGAAAGTGCTTTTCAAGAGCTACACCAACTTTCCAAGTAGAGTCTTTCTTGAGAAGGATGACATGATAAATAACATGATAAATAACATGATAAATAGCATTACTAGAACAAACATAGGACAACACAAACATGCTTTGGAAGTGGATATTGGATTCTTGGCCCCTGGCAGTAAGGGAATGATACCTGTGGAGTGAGGGGCATAAATCTTTCAGGTAGCAACTGCCAGAGGCTCTTTGTCCTCTGTGCTGACCATCTGCCTGAGGGACTGCAATCCCCTTTCTCAGTATAAGTTTTCAGGTTATTTTTCCTGCACCATCCATTAACTTGTAATATTTTTTTCTCTTTTGCCTTTTGAACTGGTTGTTTTGTATCAACTCCCACCCCCGCTACCATTAGTAACTCACTTTTAAAAAATTATTATCATTATTATTTTAAACAATCTGATAATTCAGCTAAAACCAGCATTCTTTAGTACTCTTTTTCACTGATGTCCTGTTTGGAGCTTGTCCTGCTCTGTAAGGTTATGACAGTCCTGAATCCTATATTTTCACTGACACTACAGTGGATTTCCAGCCAAGGCTTGTAAATCCTGACTGTGTGAGGGAAGATGGTGCTTTGTTAAAGCAGCAGCTCCTAAAACATTATGTTTCCATAGTGACATTCCTGGTGTTCTCTATTAAACCTTTAAAAGGTGTCCTTTGGCTACTTGGGTAAGCAAAGAGAGAACTGGAAGTGTGTCATGGTCACAATCTGTTCAGACTGGGGACATTCAGCTCTGCTGAATACATCAGAGATATAATTGGAGAGCTTTAATCAGAACTCCTAAAGAGGGGCCTATGTAAATGTTATGCAACGTCAAACTAATCACAGAGTCAGATATGAACTCACACCAGGGTGTCTGATCCTCCAGGGCACACTGCCCTTCCAGTGTGATTTCATCTCCTAGAAAGGAGCTCTGGTGTGAAACAAGCTCCCTGGATCCCTTCCAGTCCTCCCCTGCATGTCACACTTGCTGCAGAACAACTGTAATTTAGCCAAGTCTTTATAGACTTCAAATGTCTTCAGAAACCATCTTGATTTTTGGCAACGAAGGAAAAACCCTGAAATTATTTAACCATCCAGTGATTGCAGCCTTTGGGGCTGGCTTTAGTTCTCATTATTCAGTTGATATTCTAGCTGAGGCAAACACAAAATCCAGCTGCCTGTGCTTTGTTGGAATTGGCAGCACAGGATTTGTCGTGTGCAGGGGTCTCTGGCAGTGTGTGATTAACTGGGAGCAGCTCCTGAGTTAACCTGTCACCCTGGCACCTTTAAACTGCACCTCAGGGCAAAGTGGGAGGCTACAGAACCCATCAGCATCAGAGCAGGATGGAAGAAAGTTTGTACTGTAATTAATACAGATCGTGTAATTGTTAGGGCTTATCACTAAAATTTCTAAAGATAGGGACACTAATGGCACAAATAATTAAACTGTGCTATCTGCAATGTCTTCTGCCAGCAAGTATCACTTACTGTAGAATTAATTATTTAAATAAACTTCACAAGAACCTCAGTGAAAGTAGGGAAATGTATTCAAGACCTGCAACGCTTCAGGGAAGCAGAGCTCTTTGTCCATTTCCATCACAGAGCTTGGGGAAATGAAATATTCAAAATAACCAAGTTCATTCACAGGCATAATCAAATTCCTGCCACAGTTTTATACAAGCAATGTCCTCTGAACACTTCTAATGTTACCTAAACTCTTACTAGTTAGTAACTCATTTGAAGTTACTATTAAAAAAAATAGCCAGCTCCCTAATTTGGCCATTTTAGAGTAACATTTAGTGATATCTCTATTTGCTGTCCTCCCATGAATAGTTACCATATGTTGGAGTTAATAGAAACATTGCATCATCTTTTATGAGTGCATCAACTCATCTGCAATTAAGTTTAGATTGTCTAATAAAGTCCTGTGACATTTTAGCCTACATTTTATCTCCCAGTAAAAGACTCCTCTGAATGTTATTGCCATAAGAATCCTGGTAATGAGCAAAGATAAAGCATTTCATCTGAGGCTGGCCAGATGAGTGTGTCAGCAGAAAACTCAGCAGGTGATGGATGAATATACAGCCAGTGAGGCAGCTGAGGTGAGGAACTCTCTGAACGAGGTGCAGCCAAAACTGCCCCATCCAAGCTCCAGAATTGTGTAACAACAAAGGAGAGGGTTCCATGGAGCTGGCACTTCCAGCTCTGTGCTGCTCCTGCTCTCTGGAGAAGTGCTTATGCCTATGAGAGAGAAAGACAATCAAGGACAAAAAATTTGCTGAACAAAGATCCAAATCCTCCTGGCAGTTTACTAACTGTTCTTTCCACACCTTTATTTGCAGAAAATGGCTGGCTAAGGCACTTGGAGCTTGAGCTGAATTCCCACAAACTGGGAAGTTTGTTGTTGCCCAATATCTCATTTCTTGGGAAGTCCCACCACAACCCTGCCAGATTCAACCCACCTTGAACTGAGGGCCCACTGAAGACTGTGATTTTTTTGGGTTCCTGTCCAGCTCAGTAAAAGTGTGTATACTGTGTTTCCTTTCCCCAAACAGAGCACTTCATGGGAAGGGATAAATTCAGCGTTCCAGTCAATCCTTGGCCTTGTTGAAAGCATTACCAAAGTTGCTAATTAATGCTTGTACAAACAAAATTGTATTTCTGGATATGGATATCTAACATGGCAAGGCTCCAAATTTCCCTGAGGATATTTAGACTGAAAGCACAGAGTGCTCTAACAGACCATTCCTCAGCACTCTTCACTTTCCAATTAAAACATTCTCCCTCTTTGCTGTAAAATTTACATTACTCTACCCTTTCCTGAATGTCATGCATTATTTATTTAATTTTAAACCCTTGTCTTCCAAAAGAAAAGGATAAGAGATGAGGCAACTGGAGTTCTGGAAAGGTTGATAGACAAGGATGGATTGCAGCCAAACCTAATTGAAGAAAAAGTGTCAATTCTCCATTTAAAACTGAAAGCAACTTTCCAGCTGAGGATTCATCTTCAAACACAAGCCTAGTTCTTTAATGAAAAAGAGAGCAAAACACACTTTAAAGAACTGTCCTGAGAGACTTTCAAACACTTTGAATTTGTCACACCAGCCTAGGTTAACAAATGTTATGGATGAACCTTTTGTTTTAAGACAGAACACGTGCAAATTCCTCCATGATTTGGGGTTTTTGAAAATCTCTGAGGCTGTTTATGAAGCAATTTCATATATAAAAGATCTTCCTGGCCCTCACCCAGTGGCATTTATATTTTTACCCTAGATACCAATGTCTAGCTTGGAGGAAAGAAAAAAGGACAATTCATTACAAGCACTGTAGGATCAGTTTTGCTGTGGCACATGCATTTAGATCTCAGTTAAAGTGAAAATAAATCATGCCGAAATTCTGCATGCAAAAAAAAAAAAAAAAAAAAAAAAAAGCAGATAAGTCACCTTTCTTTTCCAAATACATAAAGACACTACTCCCTGGAGAAGAGTTAAGACAACTTAAAATTATCAGAATAGGAGGAAGCAAAACAACAGCACAAAGAATTTGGTCCTTAGTGTTTTGAGAGAAAGTTTTTCTACCACATAATTTCTGATCATTTTGTGACTCCTCTCAAGATACTTTTCCACTTGACTTAAACTTCAAAAAGATGGGAAAAAAGTTGCCATAATTAAGCTTCCCCAGTCCTCTTTCTCTGCTTTTTCATAATATGGCACAAGGAAAACTTCCCTGGACACTGCTCATGAATCTCTTTGTGTGCCTTCAAAAATGAAATCACAGCCAAAAATTTGGAGGAAAGTAACATTCCAAAGTGGTCTTTAAATGGGAGCAGAATGTGATTTTTAAAATAGCTATTACTTGACTGAAATGATGTGTTACTATGTACTCTAATAGGTAATTTAGTGTATTTACTTTAATAAAGCGTAATAGGTGCTTGAATCAGATATGCAATTTAATAATATTTGTTAACAAAAATATTTACAAGGTGTAGCCATTCAGAGGGAAGATATATTAGCCCTAAAATTAAGACTGTCCCCTTTGCTTTATTCAATACAAGAGGACAAAGAGAGTCGTCCTTAGGTTGTTAATCTGAAATACTCTGTTATTCAACTTGGAATAATGCATCCAAATGATTTTTACACAACAAAGAGCTGCATAATACCAGCACTAATATTTAAAAGTGATGGATATAAACAACCTGTCCATATTTCATCCTCTTGCAATATTCATTCAGCAGAAAAGAGATGTGGGGTGGGAAATGAACTTTACAGAGTAATTACTTTGGATCTTGACAAAATCTGTCCACAGGCCTTGGCCTTCAGGTAAGCATCAGCTTGATGGGTGCACTGTGGTTTGCCACAGTTCTGTGTCCTGCTCAATGGAAATGGATGAAACTTAAACCCAACAGCTGGTCCAGGGAGGAACAGAAAGTATTTAGGAAAAATGTAAATAATAAGAGATAAGAAATGTAGGAATTAAAAAGACAATTGATGGTAGGACCGGATTCCATACCACAGCAGCTACCACAGCCAACATACATCTGGATTTAGCCCCATTTTTTCAAAAGACTGTTTATAGGCTTGTATATAACAAATACTTTGTATCATCAAATATTTTGAAAGGCAGCTGGGAGAAATCATTTAGAATTATAGATCTATTTTTATAAACAATAAGGAAACAATATCACTATTAATATCTCCCAAGCCCCTTCACAAAACAAACAAAAACAAATTGCAGTTGATATTCAAAATATGATCAGGTCTCTACTTTTCTTGTGAGTGACTTGTGGGAGTTCAGGCCTTGCTGTGAAGTCCCACCCTCAGTGCCACCACCACTAAGGATTTGTTATCAAGATTTGTTATATTTGTCATTTGTTTGAATGCCTCTATCAGGAACAGCTTTCTCTTGGAGATGATGAGGCACCAGCTCCACCCCCAAAGCTCCCAGGACCCAGCACTGGGCCCTCCCTTTGCACCTGAAGCCACAGCTGGGACTCTGCTGGATGGTACCAAGCAGTCCCAAAGCCATGGGAAGGTGGCTGCACTCTGCATTCCCTGGCATAGAGGTCTGGAAAGCACATTTGGATCACTCAGAGTGAAAGTCATTCTGTGCATGTGATTATAAATGGATGCTGCTGAATTTGAATAAAATTTACAGTGAACAACAACAGACTTTACATCTCTTTCACACATGCAAAGAAAACTGAGCATAATGGAACATTCTAAGGGGAATAATCAGTGTCAAACAGCAGCATAAGAAACTGAAAGCTCCATATTACAGTAAGCAGCTCTGGAGAAGCTGGTAGGAAATGTTTTATATTCATGTTTTCCTTATTATACTTTAAGCACACAAAAAAAAGTAAATTTTTTTACAGCAGTACACTTAGTATGGAAGTTGTTTTACTACTCTACTGATTTTATCTTCTCACTTCTTCACAGATAAGCAGCAATAAAGAAAAAATGGTCAATAAAACATAACTTTTTAATTTTTTGCATATTGCTCCTACTCTAGGTTTCATTCTCAATGTTCCTAAATAAAAATCTTATTTAATGATCTCTGTTATTGGTTGTTATGTGAGGAAACAGAGCTGAGAATTTGAGAATGAAGAGTCTTCCAGATGGAGCTTACACATTAACATTTAATATTTATGACATGGAAAGGCCACCATGCAAAACTTTATACCAGCTGAAGGAAAAGTAAATTTAGAAATTAGGACTGGCTGATGCTCAGTTCCTGCTGTGGATGTTACAGCCTGGGAAGTGATGAGGAAAATTTGGGTTTCAAGGAAACAAAAAAGAGAATCCCACGTGGGGTAAAAATTTTGGTGAAAATACTGTTTAACAATCTGTGCTGTGCTGGGGGAGGACTTTTTAGGGAGCTGCTGGGTGAGTCTAGAAAAAGCACCCATGTCCAAAGAGTCTGAAGCTAAACAGGCTGGGTTTGCCCTTGTCTCTCCCTTCCCTCCACTCTCTCTTGATATTTACTTTTCTTGGGCAGCCAAGTGAATGTTGTAACATTTACTTTGGGCTGGTTGGGAAAAAAAGAATGGCAGCTTACAAACGTAGACTCTGGTCTAAATCTCCACCTCCTATTTCCATTCTCAGCTACATCGTTCCCTCCAGTTTATTTGTTTTTCTATGTTACATTTAGTTCTAGTTTTGCTCAAGTGAAATCTTTTAAGAGAAGAAAAAGTGATTGTGTTTTATGGACAACTGGCAAAAAGTCCTTTCCGTTGTGTGAGAGATCTGGAATAAGCCAACAAAATACAAAGATTTGTCTCAGTCTCGCTTAAGTGCTGTGGTTTTCCTCATTTTCTTGTTTCTCTGTACAAAGGAGGAAGGTGAGAGTGAGTGAGGGAAGTGAGGAAGAGTAGGAATTTTGCTGAGGAGGATCTTTAAGTCCTGCACATTGTTAATGAAAAGCTACAACGTGCAATGCAATATTCATGGAGGTGTCCCTGTGACAGCGCTGGCCACAGGAAGGTTCCCCTCCAGCACAGCCCTTGGGAAAGGCTTTTGTGCTGTTTAAAACACCAGGGAGCAGGAGTGGGGATCCTCTCTGGAAGAGCCTGAAGTGACCAGGGCTGTAAGAGTCAACAGTGGCCGGTAAGGAGGGGCAGAGGGCGGCAGGCAGGAAGTTCTGTACTGTAAAATCCCATAATAGGCTCGATATTAATTTGTAACTCCCTAACCATGCAAATATTATCAGGTAAACACTGCAAGGCAGTGAGCAGCAAGTCTCTCTCAAGAGTCAGGTTTATGACTCGGATCAAACCAGGCCAGTTTGATAATCTGCCTTCCTCTGTTTGCTGCCTCAGAAATGTGCATTTTTCCACCTAATGTTCTCTCAAACCTGGTGTTAAAAAGGAAGGGCAGAGATGTTTTGCCTTTCAGCTAGTTTTAGAGCTCAAACAAGAAGGTAGAGTTTTCCCTACAGAGTCACTTTTTCAGAAGACCAAGACTTTGAAGGATAAAGAGGTTTTCTCTCTGCTGGGAGCAGAAGAGCCTTGCAGGTAGGAGCTGCCACGTGTCTCTGATCAATCAGAGCCCCAAACCAGTGCCACTTTCACCTCCCTCTGGTCACCTCTGCCTCTGCTTTGTTCCAGCACCATCAAAATGAGAATATGGCCATGAGGACATGCAATCCTCTGATAGAGGTGATGATGGTTATTACCATTTTCACAATCTACACCAAAAGCCATGAATTTCTGACCACCTGGTCAAAAGAAACTATCTGGGAGCAAATTTTATATCATAAAGCTACGCTAGTAAATGGAGATATCCTGTTAATGCCATCATTTCTGCAATTTAGACACCCCTAGAAAACAGCTTGTCATTGTAATGGGCTACCTTGAGTGGTCAATAGAGGAGTTTTCAGAAATCAATCACATCTAGACCTGTTTGATACTCTTGTCATAGTTTGTACCTGAAATAATGAACTGAGCAAATCTATTCAGAATTGGCTTCAAAATTATACAGCAGATTAATCAATAACTTGATTGCAGTCCTCTCTTCCACAGCAATGTTGCATTGACATTTTCAGGTTATAATAAGTGCCTATAGCTCTGAGTACACAAAAACCATCACTTTTGGCAATGACAACACTTTGTGGTTGAAGTGTTAGAGCCAGGGATCAGCTCAGGTCCAGGATCAATACAGCAGCAAGCATTAGTCAGTTAATATTGAGAACAAACTGCTACCACATCCAAACATGAACTACCTTCTTTGGAAGGTAATTTGTGCATTTCAAAATATAAAAATATTAGCAAAGTACAGAAGATAATAGTGAAACATTAAGCTGCTCCTCTGTGCAGCTCAGTCTAAGCCTGTTTGTAAGCTCACAGGTCACCTGCTCCCATTTTCCTGCCTACACTCACATTTCTCATCATTCCAAAATCCTCTTGACACGGTTCTTATCCCCTTCTTGTCCACTTTTCAGTGTCCTGCCCCATGCTCAGCTCTGGAGGCAGAGGAGAGATTAAAGAACTGAAAATCTGGACCCAAATAGTCTTGAACAAACATTCATGAATGGAAATAAAACTTTTTTTTTCCAGTATTCCATGTGAACAAAAAAAAAAAAAAAAAAGTTTTATTTAGGCTCAATTCAAGCAGAATTTATTTTTCCCTCAGTTTGGCAGCTGAACCAAAAAAAAAAAAAAAAAAAAAAAAAAAAAAAAAAAAAAAAAATCAATTATTTAGAGAGCCCTAAGAGCCTTACTGAGGCCACCAGGGACCAGTGCTCCACTAAGGAATTTTTGTGAGTTATTTTGGTTTAATCGTAAAAAGGCTGTGCCTGAGTTGAGCCAAGAGCCTTTTGTAATGTTTGTGTGTCAGCATTACACAGCCTTTATTTTCTCTTCTCTAAAGTCGGATTGTTTGAAGCCTAATACTGTGATCATTTATTTACACATAGCCCAGGAGGAAGCACTTGGGCCTGGTTAATATTCAGCACAGATTTCTGCAGTGATTGTCCCTGGCTTGCAGCTTCCACATCAGACACATGCTCTAAGCTTGCTGTGCACAAAGGGCTGTCCTTTCCACCATGACCCTGGAACTTTGTAAGGGACTGATTTTCATTTTAATCTACTCATGGATGGTCTGCTGGTGGGGAATACAACTGCCAGGTCCTTCTGGGCTTTTCCAGAGCTATCATAAGAGCACTCTATAAGTACCAGACCACTGTTTTCATCAAACCACAGGAGTATAAGAATGGATGTTGGAGGAGGAATAATGCACATGTACCTTCCAATGGGGGAAAAAGGGCTTTCTGAGAAACAGCATCATTTGTAGATAAGAAGCTGTAATGAAACACTAATAAATGATAAATGACCAATATTTTATCCAGTATATGCTGAAATCTGTGTAAGGTTAACAAATATTATTTTTTCTCTTCAACCTTTCCAAACACAAGGTCAGCAGGTTCTCTTACAAAAACTTGCCTTTTGAATTTCCCCCTCTGTGACTGTAAAGGCATATTTAGAAAGGCCAGTGTATTTTGAGAGAGATCCCAGTAAAAAAATTACAGAACTTCTTCCTTTGCAGCAGGGACTCTATGAAAGCAGCTGTGATAATTAAATTTATTAAGATTGTAAATAAATTTAAACCATGCACCAATCTATTCCTTTACATTACATGTATAAGCCCCAGAAAACAAGGATTTGACCAGAAGGTCAAGCATCTGTATCTGATAAAATGGTTTACCTGCTTGTGCTGTGGGTTAGTGCCCCAGTGCAGATTTTATTGCCGTGCCAATGGTAAGAGGTGCTACCTTAGCTTGGATCTTTTATCCAGTGCACTTTTGGCATTTCCAAACACAAAACCTGTGTAGCTGGTGCTTGCTAAATGCAAATTCCAGGCAAGCTGTTAGAAGAGAGCCTGGAGGCACGTGTCAGGGTGCTGAGGGGGTGCATGTTCCCTTTGTCTGAAAGGAGGGAGCAATTATGTACGGGAATTATTCAATTCAGATACTACAGCTAATACAGCATTCACTGATCTTTTATCAGCTCTTCCGAGAGTGCACCTCACTGGTGGAAACAATGCAAATTTTAATCCCAAATCTGGAGTACTGAGTAAATCCCCTGAAGAAGATTGTAAACTCCCTTTTCTCCTGGTGCTGCTCAGCAGCCTCCTGCAAACCAGGACTCAGAGAATTTCTCTGAATAGCCTCCTACCATTGAGACCATAGAGAGAATGGAATATTTTACATTAAAAAAAACCCAAAACCAACTTTGTTGTCTGCAGGAAGAAAGTGGAATTAATTAACTATTACAGTGAAACAGAACTCTGCAGTTTTTTGTTCCTTTCATCTTGTGTCTATTAGCACACTGGTCATGGTATGGCCCATATAAGCTGCATATTAAAAATTAAAAATTAATAAAAAATTAATAAAACCAATTAAATTACATAATTATGTTATTTCTTGGGAAATGATAACCTTCAGAAACCATGAGATTTATGGTTTGACTCAGGGATGAGTCAGCTCTTTGCTGACATTACCAAATAATGTTTTCTAGAATAGCAATTCTGGATAAATCCAATACACACAGAGTTACTGTGGAGGACTGAGATCACAAACCAGAAATCAAACATTGGGACCTATCTTAAAATCTGTGAGGACTTCTGTAAAATGCAGGGGTTCTGAGGTGGAGATTTAGGTTGTTTTGGATGCCCCTCTCTTGAGTAATCTTTTGCTGGTTCTGCTGCAAACTCATTACTCACTTTGTTTAACCTTTTAAATTCCATTTTAACTTTGAAAAAAGTGCTGTTTTTCCCACTTTAATGACCAAGCCACATCACCCCTTCTCTCTCTCCTCTGCTCATCCCAAACTATTATTTTGACATATATCTGCTGAGGATCTGGTTCATTATCTCCTGAAGAACATCTTTTTCTCAAATGTCAAAACAAAAGTATGCTCAGCTGTTCTGCAGAAATTTGCAAACTAATGGACCTTTCACTCTAGAAAGAAAGGACTTTAATTGAGTATTTTAATGTGTTTGGGAGGATGTGGAAGATGGATGAATGAAAATGATACGTCTTTTACCAACAAAGACTAATGTTGCAAGAATGTAGGGGGAAGTGCACAATTAGTTTCCATTTTCATCAGAGCAGACACTCAGCTTGCAGAAGGTCTGAACTGAAACAGTTTGGATATGTAACCTTTTCAAAAGAAGTTTTTAATGCTCATCTACTGCAAAAATATAGTGAAAGTTGGTCTCCACAACTAATATTAAAAGTACAACAAGTTGGATGTTTTTTGCTAAACTTTTATCTAAAATATTTCTCTTTTTTCTAAAGGTAAATTATTTTAAATTATATTTAAGTGCATTCTTATGCTAATGGCTTTCAGGAATAGCATCTCTCTAATTTCCTGCTCTGATAAGTCTTTGCCATGGGATCTCCTGCCCATGAAATGAACCCTGTTGCTACCAGAGAGTTTGATGTATCATAGCAACAACCACTAATGTGGAAAATTCAAACAGAAGAAAGACACTTCACAAGCACTCAAGTGATATTCTAGACGACCTTGCAGGAAGTTCCTCAACTGCTTAGGTTTTTTAAAAAAATAAAATTTCAAAAACCAATTTCTGCTCCCACTTTCACAGACATCTTGCAGCAAAATTCTAAGGCAAACATCATTCCCTCAGTGTACCAAAATCTGATCATCAGGGATTTCACCTCGGTGCAGAACAGGGGTGTGAGAAAAGAGTTTTCCCATGGCTGGAGTGCAAGCTGCATGTAGGATCCCATACAACAAATATCAAATAATCAAATTAATTTGGGGGAAAGGAGAGCAGATAGCTCATTAAATTTTCCTCAGTCCTTTTCACTGTTTTAAAAACAATGCCTGGACTCTATGGAATTGAATCAGTTCCTGAGTGTTAAAACCTTAATGTGTGCTTTTTCCTTATTTTTGCCTATCTTTATACTTCATTCTTAGATGAATTTGAGCACAGGTGTGCTGATGTACAGCCAAGAAAAGGCTTTTTAATGTTACTTCTCATCTAGGAGTCTAGAAGTATTTTCTTTAAAATTGGAATGTGATTTCTGCTACATATTTCTTAAAAAAAAAAACCAATTATTTGAACCTACCAGCCCTTCAGTGACTTATCTTAACTAGTGGTAAGAAACTGAAAGAGGTAGAAATGGGAAACTTGTCTCCTGTAGTGAAAAATTCTAACCATTAAACCCCATGCCAAGCCATTTGGTTTTAAAATTTATTTGGTAGGCTTTGTATTCCTGACAATTCTACAGCAATTCTGAATCCATCCAGCCATGGGATGGGAGAGAAGAAGATTTGTGACTGATGCTGTCAAGTAAGGCAGTATTCAGAGAGAAGCTCAGGCTTTTCCCCAAAGTCTTGCAGCCACACCCCATGCCATAGATGCTCCTGACAGCGGTGCAGCAATAACCAGGCAGGCTACAGCCCAGTGCTGCAAAATCCAGAAAAAAGTAACAAGAGACCCTTCTCACCAGTGCACCATCTGTTCTTTCCCTGCAAGGATATCAAATTGTTTTGTTATTTACATAAAAAAAAAAATAAATTAGCTAAGATCCAAATTGTGGTGATTGGAGTTTATTAAGAGGTGATGTATCACAGGGGGATTTTGAACATAGCTACAATGCAGATGCTCCAAATGTACTTGAGAAAAAGACAGCCCTGTGTGGGTCAGGGCTGCCCTGCATGGAGTGGAAGGAGTCATTAACAGGTTTGGCTGGTTTTTCACTGCAGGCATGCTGCTTAAATAAACCTATGCATGCTCCACTCCCTTTTGGTTTAGCAGGATTTCTTTCCCAATCATAAAAATGCTTTCAGCTATCTACCACAGGTCTATATGGTCAAGTACAACATGGGCATACTGGGACTCCTGTGTACTTGGACTGTTTTATCTAATTTTTACTCTCTCTAAAAGGCTAAGTCCTGGAAATGCCCTGAATACTAATGGAAGAGCTACAGCTCTATCCCCTGGTTTAGGAATACTGCATTTCTCCCCCATCCCATAGCAAAGTTTAATTTCTCAAGTTACTGTCATTTTGATAAAGTAGAATTTTGGTGTTTAAATCACGTCTCAGGAAAGTGGTGGCAAATTGAAAGTGAATGCAATTTGTTCGTTAACACCTCCTGTTTCGAAATAATTTATCATACAAACATTTCCTGGAAAACAAAAGCCACTTATGTGCAGGCAACTTATAAAATGTTACTTGTTTATCTAATAAACTACCCTGGGGCCAACAACTACATTAGCATTGCACAAACTTTCTAACTTATTCATCATCACTATTTATTATTAAAACTTTATCTGTTTCAAGTTAGTGAATAGCTGCCTTGGGATACACTGCTCAGAGCAGAGGCAACTGAATAAAGTTTACACAATTTGCATAATATTGTACAGCAGATATTAGCTTAGAACAATATGAATCCCCTGGATCATTTGCACAGCCCCTTTGGTGTTTAATGTTGGTAAATATTTAAATAACAGCAAGCCTATATAATTATGAAGATTCCTCTTCCTAATCCGCGCGGATTGTGTAAAATGTCGTAAATCATGTCTGCTACACAGCCATGGCCAGACTGAGCATAAAGAGATGATTTAGAGATGCTCAATGCCATTTTTGGGAATTCTGTGGCCAATCATTCAGCACCAGTTGGCTGCCAGGCAGGAGGAACAGGGATAATAGCTGAGAACAGCATAGAACAGTGGGGGCACTGCCCAGTGTGGGCGCTGGCTGTGACCAGGGGTGGGTGCTTTGAAAGCTGACAGAGATTTCATTGCTCTGCTGTGTTCTTGTTTTTACTGCAAATCAGCTGTAGATCAGGTGCCTGGGAGGTTTACACTCCTTCCTCTGTGTTATTCTGTGCTGATGTACAAAGTGCTGGATAAAACAGAATAGGATGAATTTTTTTCCACAGGGTTGGTAACACTCCTGAAGGAGATGTCACCTCACAGTGCAGGTTAAATTGTTTAATGCTGGTAAAATAGTCCCAGCTTGTGGATGCACATTTAAGGGCCTGATTCCTCAAACTGCAGAACACCTTGGCATTTATGATGTACTGTGCAACAGCAGAATTCCTTAAGATCTTGAGATCTTTCCTGAGACTCTGATTATGAAACTCATGGCCTTCATAAGTCACTTCTTTGCACATTAAATTATTTTAAACTTTTGTTTCCCTGTTTTATTTTTTCAATCAAAAATTATTACCAACCACAACTGAGGAAAGGCAACTTCTACTAATGTCAAAGCTGGAACATGTTCTACATTATGTAAAATTCCTAATATCTGCAAGGATCAAGTTCAGTCTTAAGGTCTAAAAGTGTAGCCTGGTGGGTCAGGTCCTGGATGAAGATACATGAGACCTGAGATCTATTTCTGACTCTGACACCAATACACCACCCATCAATCAAATGTTCTTTACATTCCCTGTCTGTGGAATGACATTTAAAATCATCCTTTAAACTCTTCAGTGCAGTAAGGTCAGGGGTCTTTCTGGGTCTGCAGACAGCTGAATGCCCCCTTATTATTGTAACAAACAAAATTACAATCAAGCCAAGATAAAACCAAATCAATTGTAAATTTATCAGTGCTCCTAAATTTATCTAGACCAGCTAATAGCTAATTTCTAATCCATCTCAGAAAGTAGTCCAGTACCTCCCTCACATTTTCATGACTGGTACAAGGTACAGAGAACTATTTTTAAAACACAGCTCCTCTTTTCTGTGTCACTCAGTGGCCCATCCCAGGCTTTTAGCAGTTCAGTAGAGAAGCACAGTTAATCCACTCTTTCCATCATGGTGTTCAGGAAAATGAAAATTAAATAAAGGGACCAAGAGATATTTTCATGACTCTAACATATTTTTTCACCTTTTCCCCTTAGGACACACATTGGGATTTAAATAGATATGATTTCTGATGTTTTTTAAAGAGACTAAAATGGATATGTGTGGAGTTAATAAAATATCTCATCCCTGAAGAGTGATTACATTTCTTTCACTCATGAGAAAGTCCTTCATAATTCATTTATACCTGAGGGTCTTTTGAGTTATGGGTCCTTCACACTTTTGAAAGACACGTAATTCCCTTCATGGGTGACGTCTCTTCCGTGTATTGAAATTGTAAAATTAAAGTGTAGAAGTTTTCAAGGCATATTCTACATGTAAAATATAAATGCAAGTACAGAATGTTTACCTCTCCTTTTTGAAGGGCCTGCAAGACCTTAGAAGAACTTGACAACATGAAATATTATAGTGGAATTCAATGTAGGATGTGCTGCATGCAAGACAAGAAGTAAGAAATTGAGTTTTGTATTCATCTATGTCAGCAGAATGCACTGGTATAGCTTTATTTGCAATGCTTTAGATGTATTTCTTTTATACTTTCAAATTGCTAACAAAATATGAGTATTTCATCTGAAAGTATCAGCATTATGTCAGCAGAACATCCTGATATCGAAGAAATATTTTATACACTAAAAACCCCATAAATTCCTGTGTAGGAGACTGAGTGGACACAGCAGGGTGATAAGCACTACATAGATTTGCAAATATAATACTGTAAATATCACACAGGTGCCACAAAGAGATTGGAACACAGCTCACTAAGTTTCCTCTGTGTTCTACTTAACATTTATGGCTAATTTTTAATTAACTGTCCCATGACACTATTTAGGTGCTTAAATTGGTACACTGTCCTTCAAACCAGTACCTGGGAGCCCTGGAGAAGAGGCAGATAATGAAAATACAGATTTTGAAAGGATCATCCCACAGATGCTATACAAATACGTCACAGTCACTGACTGCCTTTCCTCAGGTTCCAGATGAGGTGGATGCCCAAAGCATTTAAAAATCATTGTTCATTTTGCCATCATTGCAACAGTGCCAGGAAGGACCCACCCCGTCCTGTGCCCCAAATCCTTGTAGAACCTGTGTCCCAGGAAAGGCAGGGAGCTCATTCTGCTGGGGTCTCACACTGAGCCCACGAGGGCAGAGCTGGGGCTCAGAGGGGCTCCAGGGTGTGCAGGGTCACACCTGAACCCCTCAGCACAGGACCCCTCCTTTCATCAGTGCCCCACTGCACTCCCAGCATCACCACCCTGAGCAGCTCCTCCGGTGCCAGCTGACAGCAGAAATGGAAATTCTCAAGGCAATTAAGCACAAATATATTTGAAGAGCTGTCCAAACAGCGTTTTGCCATCAATGACATGGACAAATGTTTCCTGCAGGTACAACTTGACTGCTCCTGCCTCTGCATGCCCCACTAATCATTGTGATGCATATGAAAACACGGCACGTAAGCGAGTGACAAATGAGCACTTGGTTTGGAGTAAAAGATGAAGGAAAAAATGGGGACAGATGTTGTGCAGAAACACTTTAAATAAATGGACAGTGTGTCACAGTAGAAGCAGAGCTGTCAGTTTGGGAGGATATGAGATTACAGACAGAGATCAACCACGAGGCTGCCAGAGACACACACCGGTCAGCACGGGGCTGTAAGCAGAGCCATGGAAGAGGGGTGAAGTCTGGAAGGAACTCCAGCTCAGAAATAAAACAATTAGGAGGACAATTAACTCATCCATTTTGTGGACAAGTCTTGTCAGCACATAGCCTGAGAAACAGTAAAATGGTGGTTAGGAGTGATTCTAATACATTAATGCAGCATAGAATAATTTTGTTTTATTGAGCTCATCATGGCACATCTGCATTCCCAACACTTTAATCTGTTACTGGCAGAAGATATTGATGTAATCCTTCAGGCAGAGGAAATCAGCATGGTCCTTTTCTAATGCCTGAAGTCCTCCACGCTCTCCATATCCACAATAAACTCCTGGACCTGTGTCAAGGTCTGGCTGAAGGCACAAGACTGGATTTTCAAGGGTAGTTCAACTCTCACACAGAGCTGTGGTTGTAATTCACCATACCAGAAACCAAAACTCCCTACAGCAAAGTAATACTGAATTATCTTTCCCTACCTCCTTAAGATCAGGCAGAAGATCCAAGATTAAAGACAGCACTTTTCCTGCCTTTTCTTTCATTTATGGTGGTTTTAAACAAGAGATGAGTTAATAAGAGGATTCAGCTCTATGATACAAAAACTTGGCATTGGTACTGACAAGGACCAAAATGTATTCTCTTTGGGTTGTATGGGGAAAAAAAGAAAGGGAAAAAAAAAAAGAAAAGGGAGTGTGACCCCAAGGCTCAGTATGAAAGAGTAAATGAAGATTGAAGTAGTCTTTGGCTCAATTGATGGCAGAAAACAAAAAACCTTTTCATTGAAGAGAATGTTGATAAAAGGAGGGAGGAGAAATAGAAATTTCTGAAGATAAAATAAATATGCTGTAGTTTTCTCAAGGAAAAGGACAGGAAAAATTTAGGTGAAGTATAAACAATTCCTCCTCTTCTTCTTTCCATGGAAAGCCTATAAGAATATTACACAGTCCTTGTTTAATTGGGGAATGATTCTAATGGACTGATGAAATGAAATGACTGAGATCTTTTCCTTCTAAAACCAGAACAATGAAGGCAGATACACTATGGTAGTATTTGCTTTCAAATATGAAGGCTTTTAGCCCTCAAAGTTTCCAAGTATTATATAACAAACTTATTCAATTAAAACAAAAATTACTTCTCAAACATATTAACAGAGTTTTCTGTAAAGAGCAGAAGCAGCAAATGTTGTTTTGGCATGATTTGAAAGGAAAATGGGAGTGATCCAGAAGCACTTTTTATATATGTTAAGACTACAGAAGATGTCTCATACAACATTTACAGTTCATTGTTTCTTAAGATGTTTTGCAGCTGAAAAGAAGCTTTGAAATAGTTCTTTGGTCTCACCCTTTGATTCTCCCTCCACTCTATACCCTCTCTGTAGGGTCTCTGAGACAACATTGCTTTCATTAATCTTTCTCTCATGACCTTTATGGAAATAAAAACAACAAGATGAGGCACAGTAAGGAATACATATTGTTTGGGATGTGGATAAGAGTAGGGGGTGAAAGAGGAATTCCAGGATTTCATTGGGCAAAGCTGCAAGGAGAAACTTCTTCAGCCCCTGAGCCAAGGAAGGAATGATCTTCCTCAGCTGTTCCTGGACAGATCCCACAAGGAAGGGGAGTGAGTCTATCCTAGAGATGGCACTGTTGCATTTCTGTCATTACTGGGGCATTGGCAGTGGAAAGCTCCTAACTGGGGAAAAAGGAAATCAGTCTATGCATCAGCTGTCATCTTACAGCATTTTTAATGTTAACTTGCTCCCAAAGATCAAAATCCTCTCACCTTCTTTTCCTGTCAAACTCAGATAACTCTGTTGGTCTGTCTAAACCAAGATAAAAGCAGAAGATTCTATTTGTCTGTATAACAAACTATGGCACTTTGCTCTTTGAAAACTCAATTTCTTCAAATAACTATCTTAATTTTTATATGGAAGAAAAACTTAGAAAGATGAATTTAAATACCAGGACTCCAGTTACGTTTGTTCTACTGCTTTAGACATTCCATTTTATTTTTGTGCATGTGTGGGAGTGGACATGTAAGTGTTACATTCTGGGAGCAATACCAACTGAGCATACCAAGGATGAGACACCCAGGAGCACCAGGAGCTGAAGCTTCCCACCTTGGTGGTGTCATTTAGTGCCTGACAGAAGAAGATGGAAAGCAATGCAGAAATAAAACTTAGAACTTCAGCTCTTAAAACCCCCAAATCCCAAACTCAGCAGAGTGGGTTCTTGTTCTGAGAGCTGCCCCAAAGTGGGAACTCTCCTTTGGGAAGGAGGCATCTCCTCAGGTGGTTACAGAGCAAAGTTCTTGCTCTGAGTGAGGTGGGACCAAGGCATTCCCAGATCTCCTTCAGGGGCTCTCTGCTGACTAAGGCAAGAGAAAGTCCCAGAGCTGGATAATAAAATGGTGAGGAAAGCCCCAAACCCAAACTGCTTCTTCAGAAAGAGGAAGGCTCAAACCCAGCCCTGTGCCTCCTGGCTTGTAGGAGTAAAAGTGGCACAGCAAACAACCAGAGCAGAAATGGGAAATGTTGCCTTTGTCTGCTTGTTGAGGAGGCAGTACCTGACCTTGTCCCTTGTCAGGAAGTTACCTTGATAAAGCTGAGTTTGTTTGCCAAGAAGAAAAGATGAATTGTGGGCAGGAATTGATCAGCACAGCTGCCTCACCTCAGCCAAGCTGCCTGAACAGGTACAGCCATGGCAACACCTTTAAATAAAGGTACCATTGGAGGCCTAAATTTAAAATGGAATTCAGTGATGAGGTGACCTTGTACAGCCAAGTCAAGCACATAAATCTCTTAGAGTATTGAAATCCTTGGAGGACACACTTGTTCCTGCTCATATATTCTTACTTTTATCGTAAATATGATTTAATGGGGCATTTACAGACTGAGAGCAGCTCTTTGTTACAACTCAGTGTACAAAAATTAAATACCTGATTAAGTGCTCTGCAGGACCAGATCCTCATTTCATACTATTGTAAAGAAGGAACTCCCATGGAATAAAAAGATTAATTCAAAGTTTTATAAAATTAAAGTTATTAAAAATTTGTTTATAAAATTGCTATGCTAGAATTATACCTGTTTGGTTTGGATAATTTTAACATATACCTAAGACATTAAATAGAGTGTTGTAAAAGTGATGGCTTTGCCAGTTAACAATGTTTTTTTAAGAACTTAGAAGAATGAGTGTATAAAAAAGTAATTTTTTATTTGAGAGTGACCTTCTGTCATTAAAGCTGAAAAGCATCATGAAGTGGGCAGGTGTGGGAAAACAATCTGTGTTTTCTGGCAGACAGAAGTAACAGGTGATCCTTCTGTGCCCTTTGTGCTGCATTTGGTACCAAATGAGCACCCCTGAAACATTATTGAGCCTTAAAGCATAACTCTAGCATGTTTTTGAATGTGTTGTGAGTACCATTATAACAAAATTTGGAATATTGCATTCACAAGATCTGCCTGAGCAGTGTCAGGAGTACATGGAAGAGCACATCTGAAGGAGCAGCAATTCCATGTGCCAGGAAGTGCAGAACCTTCCCTCTCTCCTGGAGGGTGGAGCAGGGACCACAGCAATAACATCTATATTAGAAAGGTTTGTGCTCTTCCCCTCATACCTGCAGATCAATGGGTGCAATGCTCTCATTTTAGCAGAGCTTCCAGCCAGGGTTTCATAATGAATTGTGTAAGACACTGCAGCTGGCAGAGATCCTCTTTAGAGGCAAAGGAGGTGAATGGCTTCCAGGCATTCTGCCCCTCTAACCCTTGTGCCCCTGCTCCCCTCACTGCTGAAGGCTGTTTTGGCCATAACAAATACACACAAGTCCCTTGTTAGTCCCAGGAAGGGAGCACAATTCAATATTGCACCTGTAAACAGTTACACATTTCTATAGCAACTAATGTTTGCCAGTGTGGCCAAAGAATTCCCTTTATCATAAAAAGCCAAGGAGAACAGTAGGGGGAAAATCCATTACTGAAGAAAAACCCAATTCCAGGCAGAAAGGTCAGAATTGCTCCTGGGTTCTCAACATTGGATGCACATACCTCTGGGCACTTCAGCAATTCACTCAAGTGCCCAAAATGCATTTTTTTTTATACCACCCACATGCTGCTGCTTGAAGAACAAAATTTTTAATGGTCTTAAAAAAGAATGAAGTTAGAGTGAAATCTAATGGACTATAGTGATACTATAGTGACTATTCTCCTCTCAATTTTGAAGAGCTTCTTGAAAGTGGTAAAACTAGAGCTGTCCCAGGGTAACCTGGGATGTAAAATGTTGGGAAATAGTTCTCTGAGACCCCCTGAGGTAAATCCCTGCTTTGGACACAGGGTAAACTATTCTAGTTTGGTAGCACAAGTTATTAATTGTTAGCCCCAGGACTTCAGGTTCTGTCCATGTGGTTTCCATGGAGTTTACCACAGTCCATATAAAATCCACAGAGGATACCAGGGTTGGTTTGATTAGGAGTACTGCAAACCCAAAAAATAACAGGGGATGTTTTCAAGCTGGGTTCAGAATTGGTGAAAATCCAGTAATGATGCCATAATAGGAGACCCAGTGTCTCCTTGCCTCATTTGCATCCAGAAAAAAAAATTAAATTGTATAAAAAACAATGCAAAGGTCCTGCCAGTTCATGTTAATGATCTGTATTGGCACTCCTTGTAGGGCAGGAAACATTATAATATGCCTTATCTATTTCCCCTTATCTATTTTCTCTTCTTTTATTTAGAAATAGTTTTAACTGGTCTGGTTTCCTTCTTGCTCCATACCTGTCAGTAAAATTGCTGGGCAGAGTTAAAATCACATTACAAGTGTCTGTCTAGGGACTATTATTTAGAGGGTATTGCATGTAATGGAGGTGAAACATTTTCAGCACTTTTTCTATTCAGGACTCAGGTTAAGATGGTTTTTGTTAGGGGATAAAAAAAAAAAGGACAAAAGTGTCTGCATTGTCATGATCAGGCAAAGAAGTGTTGATAAATTGGCTGGGCAGCACTTGAAGGACTGAGTGACCCCTGGAGATCTGGGCACTGCTTGTGCCACTCAGTGCCAGCAGCCTGGAGCGGGGCAGGGGTCAGGACAGGTGCTGGGTGTTGGAGCTGAAATGGATTCATTGCTGAGCTAATGAAGGGTTGTTAGAGCATGCTTTGTGCTGGCAAAACCACCATCTTGTGCAAGAGCCCACGGAGCCTCACCTGGTTTTATTAGGACTGAGAACAAACCTCTGCCCTGCAGAATGTTATGGTGTAGCTACAAAAGCAGTGCAGTTCAGCCAGATGGTGTCAGGAGCAGGGTAATTTGTCTTATCAAAGCCTCCATCAAGTACCAGGCTCCTGGTGCTTGAGTTAATTTGGAGAACTGTGAGACAGAAAGGCTTTGCACAGTATTGACAAATCCTACACTCCACAGTTCCCATTTTGGAGTGAGGAATCCAGGGGACACGAGTGACATGAATTTGTTCAGTAATCTCAACAGTGTGCAGACAAATTTTCCAGAGACACAGAGGCCCTGCAGCCATGCCCAGCTCTCAGGGAAAGGCAAAGGCTGGAATTTCTGAAATTGAGGTAAATAACTGTAGAATGGGAATAAAAATCCAATGTACTTGTACTCCAATATCTTCTTGTCTAAAAAATGGTGATAAAGATAAATTTTTCCACGTGGACAAAGGTGTATAAAGTATTCTTGATTATCTAAGGTGAATGCTGGATGTTGCAGTGGAAATAGTTTAAAAATGGGCTTTTTCCAATGCAGTCTGCAAGTGTTTCAGTAGGAAATGCTTTGCCCCAGATTTTCAGTAGTGCTCATCACTTTAAAAATCCAGTGGTACATATGCTTTGCTGAAATTGGCATTTTTATCAGTCTTAGCACGTGAAATCTCGGGTAATGAATTTTGATTGAAATCTAGAAATAATTCCAATCTAATGGGAAACAAGTTCAGGATTCCCTAACTTTAAATTTTGTTTAGAATCTAGAAATAATTCCAATCTAATGGGAAACAAATTCAGGATTCCCTAACTTTAAATTTTGTTTAGAATCTAGAAATAATTCCAATCTAATGGGAAACAAGTTCAGGATTCCCTAACTTTATTATGAGAAACCACAACACAAACAGACAAATAGAAACCCCCCAAATCCTCCAGTGAAAAAAACCCACACAAGTTGTGCTCTTAAAAGGTGTTGCCATGAGGAGCTGCTTTGTCCCTCATGCTGAGCAAACCCCCAGCAGCTGGATCCACAGAAATGGAGATTCATCATCCTCTCCTGCAAGGTTCCTGTAAGGAGCTGCAGTTGCACGAGTGTCTGCCCTGAGATAGCGCCACAAATAAATCTGACAGGAAAACAGCTCCAGCCAAAGGGACTGCAGCTGATGGAGTGGCAGCTGCCTCAGGGAGCTGGGCTCTTTCACGGCTGCAAGGAATTGTGATTTTTGTGGAAAATTTGGGTGGCTTGGGCACAGCTGTTTCAGAACACCCCCAAGAACTCAGAATATTCCAAACTGGTCACACAGGGTGAGCAGAGAATCCCAATAACACTGAGGTGTGAGAGCAAGTCTGAGAATTCCAGGTCTAAATTTGTGTATCTTGGACACAGTTTTGGAGATGCAATTTCCCACTTCATTGTGCAAAGATGATTTCTGGTGTTTTATTTGTAATCGCTTCCCGGAAATGGAAATTTAAAAATATTTATTGAAGTGCTAGATGATCTCTGATTCCTGGATAGTCCCTCTTTTGGAAAGATTAACCACTGTCATATGTAAAATTAATTGTATGTGTACTATTGTCTTTTCTCCCTTTTCCCCTAAAGAAAATTTAAATATTTACTCTAATAAGTGAATTTAAATTATTTGGATTGGAGTCATTCCCATATCAGATATTCAAATTAGTAATTTTTAAAGTTATTTTATGCTTTAAGAAAACCAGTGCATATTAAAGTTTCTTAAAATATATGAAAAAAATTTTACAAATGGTCATTTCTATGAAGGAAATATGATTCCAATAATAAGAGTATGAAATAGTCAGGCTGCTGGAATATACTGGATGTTTAATGCAACTATTCTTACATCATGACTGTGCATTTGTTCCTATGATTACTGCAAATTATTTAAATATTTAAATATTGATCTAACATAAATCTATGTTAGATCAATACAAAATGTTTGAAGAAAGATCAAGAAAATTAAAAAATCAGAACCACTCTTTAAAAAGCCTGGAAATATATGTATCCTCACAGAAGATTAAACATTTAAAAATACAGTCTACAAACCCGAGATAAATTCATAGCACAAGATTAAAAGCTTCCAGTATATGTAATTCTAACTGGATCATACACTAAATATTTCCTCATTGTGTTCTAGCAGTCAGGTATTAATTCAATGTATGCACATCTGCAAGATTATTTAACAAGAGGAGGCAGAAAAATAATTCAAATGACAGACAGTGTGTTTTCCTGGTTATTTGTGTGTATAGTGTAACTGCAGGAAATGAACAACTATTTCTGCTTTTTTTGGAAAATAGAGGTCCCAATTTCCAGCCCCTGAAATTAATTCTACACACAATAATCTGGTCTTTTTTTGCTTTGCTTCACAAACAGAAGTCTCTTGCACACAGTGCACTCTAAAGGCAAAATGTACTGTTCTCAAGTGTTAGAAAATAACATTATTTCAGGGGCAGAACATCACTCACAAATATTGGCTATTTAACAAGGAGTCTTGAACATAAACCTGCTGAGCTACTGTGTGCCATTTTTCCAGAGAAAATGCACACTTGCCAGTAAACTGCATAAATCAGATTAAAGGAAATGTAGGATGAAAGAAAAAATACAGTTCAATTTTATACCATTACATAGCTTTTTATATGACAACATATATGTCAAAAGGCACTGCAGAGAGGAACATTTGCATCTCAGCTGTACAGGAGGAAACTCCCCTGCCTCCCTTTTGCTGCCTGGGAGTCAGGGGGATCCCCTGAGCTTTCAGAGGGGGGGACATTTTCTCAGCTGCCAGGCTCTGCAGACCAGGCTGCTTATCCCAATTTCCTGCAGCAATTCCTCATCCCCTCCCCTCCACCACCACTAAGGGTTATTTGCTTCCAAAGGTCTGAACAACAAAAAACTGCTTGCAAAAAGAAATGAGCAGCAGCATGAAGGCAGCAGTATCTAGGCTGATTTGTTGAAATTTTATGTAATTTGGGGCTTTCTTTTGGACTGGATTTAGTCTGAATGTAGGATCCTGCCCATCACACACAGACAAAGCCGCCTTAAGGAGCAGGTGCTGGTTTGGACTCACTGCTGGGTGGCCTGAGGACACTTCAGGGCTGGAGATTCTGGTTGATTTTTCTCAGGAGAGAATCTGCTCTGAACTTAGCAGAGCCCTCCTGCAACTGAACCAACCTGTGGCAAGTGGGGACAACAGAATTCATTTATGAACTGCAGCTCTGGACAGATTTGTGGCTGTGGCCCAATAGTGTGAAAAACATCAGATTTTGGAGGCTGGGAAAATTCCAAAGCTATCTCAAATTCCATGTGATATTGTCAGCAGCAGGCAGTGCAGTGAAGCAGCTTCCATGGTGCAAGGACTGAAACCACTGGGGTAATTCCAGTCTGGGGAAGTGACAACAAAGAAGATGCAAGCTGAAAGCAAAGCCCTCATGTGGAAAGGCTCATTCTCCTGGCAGGAAATAGGAGATACATGGTGATTGAACAGTGAGACAAACATTGGGAAGCAGGTGAGAGAGAAGTCTTTAAAATAGAATAAAAAGCAGCTGGGATAGTATTTCTGAAAGATGTTACATATAAATACTACAGTAATATGCTGATCTGAAGCATTCCCTGTTTTTTATGTAACAAATTAAATTTGTGAGTGGCTTTTTCCTTTTTTTTAATTCATTCTTATTTGTTGGATTCCACATGCATACCACACATCCACCACTATTAACATATCTTTGTTTCTCTGGTGCTGATGCAACAGGTTTTCCATTTCCAAGGTTAAATTTCCCCCTGTACAGTGGAGCAGAAATATAAAAGTCTCAAAATGTTAAGATTGCACTGAACTATGACAGCTGTTCTTGCTAACTTTGCTGCTTACCAGTGCTGAGGCTTCTAGTGAGCAGAGAATTAACATCTGCTGTCACAAGCTGATTCCAGGAGTGACAGTAAGTTGCAAACTGAAAAACGTTGGCACAATTTCTCTATATCCCTTACACTGAAAGCAACGTATGGAATTCACTGCCTGTGTGCAAGGGAGGCAGTGTGCAGTAATTAATGGAATATTTAAAATCTGTGACACGTTTGCATTTGTCTCTAGAGAAAGAGGAAGATGACAGCATCTAGGTAAATACTCAGCAGAATTTCACACTCAGGATTCTTCTGTCTCAGTAATCTGTAAGCTTGCTGTAACCACTTAAAGATTATGTTTACCCCACTGGGAAAAGATTCTTATTAGTTTTCTGACTGTTTGTGTAATCTCTTTTTTTTTTCACTCTCTCTCCTCCCCCCACCCCTTTAAACGAATCAGTTTTAAATTCAGGGAAAGAATCTAAAAGAAGATTGGAGCAAGAATCTAAAAGAATAGCAAGAATCTAAAAGTATAACAAGAATCTAAAAGAGGATTGGAAGATCAGTTTCCAGGGGATGGCATCAGGGGGAGAACAGCTGGTTCATCTCTGTCACTTGTTTTGAAATCAGCTGGTGGTGAGCGAGCGCTCCCATCTCCCTGTGAGCCTGTCAGGTTTGCAGGGGGCAGTAAAGCCCTTGTGTCCTTCCAGGTGAAAAACTCTCAGAGAATGAGAAGTGGCTCAGATGATCAATGCCCAGTTTGAAGACTGGCATGTTTGTCTTGCTGAGTTTGGTGCCACGTTTGGGATCTGAGCTGACATTAATGAGGGAGAGCACGGAGCCATCTGCTCAGCTGCCTGTCCGAAGGGACTCAGTGGAGAGAACCAGCCCTAACAGCTCAAAACACCTACAGAAAGCTTCTGGGAAGGAAAATGAGGCTCTTGTCACCACAAAAGGCTTCCTGGCTGCCAGGAATCCACAGGTACCTCACACCACTTACTCAGAGTACTTGGACATGATGCAACAACACCAGAGAAAAACCCAACTAAGACTAAATCCCGTCTCCTCTGCCAGGGTGGGTTTTCTCTTTGCTGCAGCTGTTTTTAAAAAAAGATATGGAGAAACATCCCAGTCACTCTCTTGGAAAGAAGAAGGAAGTTCATCTGTTTGCTCTCAGGAGACATGGTGAAGCTGTCATGGCAAATCAGATTTGAGATAAGTGTGTGGGAGTACGTGTGAGACGGAGGGAAGAAGAGAGAGCTTACACTTAGATAAGACAAAGACAAGCTCTTCATGCACAAAAGCCATTCTTTTGTTGCTCCTACCAGTCCCACTTCCTCCTCCCTGAAGTTTCCACTTCCTTTCACTGGATAACGTTTCTTACAGCCTCAGATAATGCACTCTGGCAAAATGCTGTGCTAGCTGAGATCTAACTTTTAAGACACACAGAACACATTGATAATTTCACACAGGAAAAACATCTTCAGCAGGCAGCCTTCAACAATAGGGAGCATGAAGTAACAGCTTCTGAAGCATTCCTGGTAGAATAAAAAAAACCCCTGACTGACAATTCATTCCTCATAATATGGTAAGATTGATTGCCTTAGAAAACCTATGAAATCACATTCCCAGTGATGTTATTTGAAGGCTCTGTATAATTCATCGACCACTCTGTCATGCATTGTGCATGTGATGTTATATTTTGGACACACTGGGAAGTATTAGATATAAAATAACTTTGTATGATGCAGCCCAGACGTAAAAAAGTGCATTGCTTGGGACTACATGATTCACTGAGAAAATATAAATGGGAAATTACTGGAGCTGAAATTTTATTGCAAAGTTATTTATCTTTGTTATTACTTTCTGGGTCCTTTTGTGCTTATGGGTTGCTACAACAGATAGAAAAACTCTTATTTACGCTTTACACTGAGGATTATGAAGGTGGAAATAGTCACTGCATACAAAAAAATAGATTAATGTGTGGTCCAATTTTGTGTTTATTCTCCTAATGTTTAAAACTGAATTTTATGTATATTGATATGTTTATACATACACAGATACACACATTCAGTCTGAACAAACAGTTCTAGAATTAAACTGAACATGAATTTTGATGCATTATTTTAACAGAGAAAGATGTGAAGATGATTTTAAAGAAGAGGGAGGCTCTTTCCATGGTGAGAAGAAGGAAGTATGCATATATAAAAATGCCTTGGCTGCACATAGATTTCACATGTAGATAAACAAGTGTTTCCAAGGAAAACACACCCATTCATAAAGGTGACTATTTCCATCTATAGCTTCGAATTCTATAAAGCAGAGAATGCTTCCAGTTCCCATCTCTGCAGTGGCAGCCTGGCTCAGGACTTCAGCCCAGGTGCATTTAGTTTGTCAAACCAATTTCCTGTTCTTGTATGCAGTTAGAGCACTGCAGTTCCAGGATGGGCTCTCACTGGCACTCAGGCTGCAGCCACTGATGGCTGTGACTGGGTCAATCAGTCATGTCCTGCACCAAGCGTGCACTGGGCGTGGGAGGATTTAACTTTGGCCTCTGCCAGCTTCAGTTTCTGAGCATTTAAACTCCTGAACTCTCCTTTCAGAAGACTCTGACAGATGAGACACAAAAAGCTGGAAGAGAACAAGTTCTGAGACAAACTCACACAGTTTGCAGGTGACTGCATTATTCCATCACTAATTCCTTCCTTACTTCTCTTTTAGAGGTTCCCACCATGTGATCCATCCTCTGGCAGAAGATGGAAAGAAAAAGAACTGCATTCCAATATCACAACCTCCACCTGGATCTCTGTGCTGCTAAGAGCAAAGGGAATTAGGGATTTCCAGAGGAGGCTTCAGCCCCACAGACATCTCCAAAGCCGTGCCCTTTGCTCCAGCTCCTGCCCCTGTGGAAGCTGAGCAGGCTGGAACTCCTGCTGCTTTAAAAGCATCTTCAACAAATACAAGAAAATGAATCAAAATCAGGAGACTGGGAATCCCAAATGATGCAGCCAGCTGAGCTCTTTGCATCATTTCTTATTCTCTGTAGCCTGAAAGGATTACAATAATGCTAATTTTTGTAAATTCCACTTGCTCCTCGTGGCAAGTTGAGGGGGAAGCACATCCTACATTGGTTTGTGGGGCCATAATAGAACTTTCAGTAACTCATAAAAAGAATCTAAAGGTTCCATGACCTGCACAACTGTTCATATACAGGATATCAGCAAAAATCCTAAAATACACAAAGAACCAGATTTACCAGAAAGTGGTAAGTATTCTGGTCAAGACAGGATCTGATAACCATGTAAAATAGAAATACAGTTAAACAGGAAATCTTATGTTTTAGCAAGATATTTGCAGAGCTGCTCATGCCCATAATCTCATGGATTGGAAACTTCCAGATGAAAATGTTGTGTATTAAAATCATTACTCTTAATTGTGGTTATATGATAATAATGTTAATTAAATGATCTTGTAATTATCTCTTATAGGTATCTCTAATGATCTACATACTATCATGAAAGTGCAATTGCATTCCTGATAATGATGTCTTGGAAATAAATCTAAAAATTAAATCCTTACAGAGGCATCTCATAGCTTCAAAGAGAAACATTTTGAGATGTTCAGAAACAGAATTTTTCTTCTCCAATGGAGAGGGCCAACATGCTGATTCAGAGTAGTTAATGAACAAATAAACTGATTCTGCTTGTAATTAGGAAACACATTTTTGGTGTGAGAGGGTATTTTGAAGGTAAAGAGCAGAGGAAATAATTTTTCATTTGAAGAAAGTAGTACCATTTAGTGATAAGTAGCAAAATTTAAAATATTTCTAGCTTTTCCCTTTCCTGTCATTTCCCTGTGCATGTCAGGTTGTGTGCAAGCAACCATAAATCAGCTATAATAAAATCCAACTCATAGAAATGATATCAGGTTATTTAACCATCCCCAGAAAGAAGACATGGGAATGACAAATAATACAAGGTAACAGCTTCGCATTGGCAATTAATGGGTGCATTTAATTTGTGTTTTAATTTAAAAGGCAGATTCATAAGTGCATTTTCATTGTCCCCAAATCAAGGGATATATAAAAAGAGAGAAATGCCTATGTTTGGTTAAGGCATATAATTTGCTCAGCTCCTTAATCAAGTACTAAAGTGTTATTTCTTACAATTCAGTGCATATTAATTTTTGCTCAAAAAACTCATCTGCTAAGTTTTAGTCCTGCATACATCTGCTGCAAAAATGCATTAGCACACTGCTTAATAAAAGGGAAATATTTTACCCTTTTGTAAATCTAAACCCATTTTCCAAAGGTTAATATTGAACATGGAATGAGCACTGAACAAACAGAGATTTTACCCCAGGTGCCGTTAGCCAAGTGTTCAAAAATCACCTTTTCTGCATGAAAGGGTGATTCCAAGTGACTAAACCCCAGACATTCAGCTGGTTAAGTAAATTCTCCATCTATCTTTGCTGAGCAAGGACTGAGACCTGCTCACCCCAAAGCCCTGCAGGCTGTTCACAGGGCTGAGCTGCTGGGCTGGGGCTTTTCCCACTCATCCCAAACTACCCCTCCAAGCTCTCATTGATGCCATTCTTACTGGAGCTGAAAGGAAACACCTTTCCAGAACAACTTAACTGTTTATTTTGTTACAGCAAACTATGCTCCAGTCTCCACAGGAAACCAAAGCTGGGCCCTGCACGGAATTCCCAATACTGTAAATATTCATTGCCAGGTAAGATTAATTTCTTGCTCTGCACACAGAGCCCTTCAAAGCACATTCAAGCACCATGCAGCTAAAAAAATTAATTTCTCTTTATTCTTCCTCTTTTGCCTTGGATTTATAATTTTTTCCCCTCTTCACTAAATATAAGACAATTTTTAATTGAACTATCTCAGCATGGTGGGTTTTTTCTGTATCACTGCAGCCCTGCAAGTGGTTGCCTTGTGAAAAATTGTCCTACACTGATCTAACCTGAGTTTGCACTGCCTCTGCATCATGAGCCAGACTGGCACTGTAACCTGAAGAGACATGTCCTCTAAATGTGTTCTGGCTGTGGATTTTTTAAGATTTTGTCCTGTACAGAGAGCTGGGTAACATGTCCTCAAATCCCACCTAGCTCAGACAGACAGACTCACAAACTTTGACAGTTTTAGGAAAGAGCCCCAACTTTTCATTGCCTATCCACATCTCCATTAAAAGCAAACTCTTCAGCTATTTATTTAGAAATGTTTTTGGATTCATAGCAATTTGTATCAGTATTATGAACAACATTTGGAAAATGCAACTTTTGAATTTTAAAAAATGCTCTTTTGCAGCATTATAAACTTCCTTAATTTTGTGTTGCCTGTAATGAAGGGCCAGGAAATTGGGCTGTAGGCTGAATTCCTTGAGTCCCCAGCCTTGTTTGTGGCTCTGTCCATGCAGCAGCTGACCAGGAAAAACAATTTCCTCTGCCCCCAACTCTGTTTCCCCAATTCTGAAACCCTGAGCCAGCAAAAAGCTTTAATTAAAGCTTCAGGAAGAGTACCAGTAACCACAGGCCAACCTACCTGCACATCTCCCAGTACAGACAGCCTGTGACTCACAGTCGAGACATCATGATTTTATGCATGAAAAGCAATAGTTGCTCTAATTATCCTCTAATTAGTTCTCTATTGACTGCAATGGAAAATGCACGTGCTCCTCTGACAGGTGTGTGAAACACAAAAGAGAAGAGGAAAAGTACAATACTGTCAGATGTTCCCAGACATGCTAACCAATATATCACTCCAGTAAATTTCAGTTTTGAGATGAATATAAAAGCTGAACACATTCTATAGAATAGCTCTAGACAAACTGCCAGGAAGAAGAAGGTCTTGAATTCACAGTGTTTAATATATGATCACATCTCCAAGTGCAGAAACTCAGAAGTGGGAGGGTACTGAGGGAATGGTAAATGTAGGGCATTATATATTAATATAATTTCTTTCTTTCTCCAAGATAAAGAATATTTTTGTTCACGCAGCCTTAATTCAGATGGCTTGTCAAGTCCTCCTTTCTGCAGTGTCAGGATGAAAGACACTGATGTGGGCCAGCAGAGGCAGTGCTGGGGCTTTTCAACAATTATTGCAGAAATGCTAATGAATCTCTGCTAATGAATCTCCACCAATGAAAGGCCCCAGCCAGCTTCCTCAGCTAGACCCTCCATCACAGCACCAATAAGTTATCCAGTTGTTTGCTTGTCTCAAATCTCAGAACACTTTGGGATCTGCTGAAATCAGCACAAGGTCTCACAGTGATTTCAGAGGGTGCTGCTGCAGTCCTTAACACCTGGATCATCCTGCTGTGAGTCCATGCTCATGTCTGGTCCTGCAGTTAAGGCCCATGGGCTCTACACCAGCCCAGGGCTCTGCCTCTGAGCAATGGCAGAGGATCTGTCATTGTGAAATGGAGATGGGAATTCAGCTTGGACTATGCAAACCCAGCCTAACACAGCTGCAGGGCCATCCCAGGCTTAGGGCAAGAGCTGGATGTTGGGAGGCAGCAAAATTCCTGGGATGCTGCTGCCTTTTTTTACCTGTTAGAGCCCCACAGAGCCAGGCAATCCCAAATGGATTTGGGCATAGCCCATGTGGACTGTGGGGCAACCACCTGTACTGGCAACCAGTCCACCAGAAATCTTTCCATTTCCATACAAACAAACAAAGCAGCTTCCCATGGGGCTCCCCTCTCCCTGTCACTCCTGTCCCATGTTCCACTCTCCCATGGGACACTCATGCTGGGGCCCTGGCTCCTCTGGGGACTCATAATCCAGTTTTGCCTACAGTGTTGAGACAACCTGAGCCTGTGCAGGTACACTGAAAATTCTGCCTTCATCTTCACTTGTCATTACACAACTGTATAATCAGAGCATGCTACAGATAAAACTTGATTTTCCAGGGCAGGCACATCTTGCTGTTTTTCCTGTCAAATTACAGGAGACATTTGCTGGTCTGACCATCCTCATTAAGCAGCTCCTTTATAGCCATGCATTGCCTCGGTACAAAGCAGTTTTAAGCTCTTACAAATAAAACAGTTTATCATAATTAACTGCACGATGGGATAGAGCTCCCTAAAGACAACTATAAATATTGCTTCCTTGCTGCTGACAGCCTGGCAATGAGGATTTGCCACGAGGTGAAGGAAGCATCTATATTTTACTACCTCAAGTAGCAGAGTGGGCTAACCAGAGCAGTAATTGCAATGATCACAGTCTTTACCTCTCTTGACTGTGCAGAGAAATATGCAGTGACATCACTGGAGAGTGGTGTTTGCTGAGCAGGATCAGTGGGGATGCAGCCAGCACTGGAATGTTAATGACTGGCAGTAAAATCAGCCAATTTACCTTCTCATCCATCACCATGCCCTCAGACAGCAGAAATGCACTGAAAGGATGTCCATTGAAAGAGTAGCTTTAATTAGATTTAATAATTTAATCTCACCCAGCACAGAAGAGCTGGGCCTGATTCAGGCTGCCCTAACCCTGCTTTGCCACACCTGCAGGGTGGTTTGATGGAGCAGCACCTCTCAGGTGGCTCCTGCAGATCAGCATTTCCCAGCTGGGAGAGCCACTAGAAGGAATCAAAAGGGTCAGAAAGCTTTGAAATCTTCACTGTAATCTAAATCAAAGTGAATCATGTTCATCCACTCCCTTTACATGCTCCTAGCTCAAGGTCAAGTACTTTCTGTAAACTTTCCCAGGTGCACGCAGAGAAAACGACGCCACTCGAGCCCTGCCAGGGTAAACAGAGAGAGTGCAGTGAAAAGTGCAAGGAGGGAAATGGACAGTTAGTGGGACCTGGGCTGCTCAATCAATGTGTAGCACAAGAACCATTTTCAGTGTGGAAAAATTTAAAGTAGATATCTCTGGCTGTCAGCACCTTCCTTTGCAAAAGAAGCTGTGATGCCTCGCTCCTCCAGGATGTGGACGCAATGAAAATGTCATCCAGCGTGCTCAGGCTGAGAGACAGCTCAGAATGGTAGCTTTGAAAGAGTAAGAAATCTCAAGATGCAGAATTGTGAACTCAGCCCCAGACAACCGGGGAAATGGACTGACAGACAGCAAAAGGCTCAGCAGGCTAAGCCTGGCCACAAACCACAGCTGTCTTGTGCCTCCAAGACAGAGACTACTAAAAACCAAATAAATTCTTAAGAACAGAAAGTCATCAGCTCAAGATACAACACGTGTTCACTGATTCAGATCCTTTCCTTATTTTTATGCCACAACCCTTAATCCCTGGTGTCAAGAATCTCATCTAATTCTTTCAGCTTCTCGACGATATTCTCTCACATTGTTACGCAGGGGTGCAGGCTCATTACTTGCTACATGAAGCAGCTCTGCAGAGTTTGTATTTGACTCCTGATTTTCTAAGCCTTCAGATTAAGTCCTCTTATTGTTAGGCTCTTTTGGATCAACTTTATCAAAATTTTTATTTCTTCCTTGACTTATTACTTTATTAAATTTAAATCTTTAATAAAGTCTCCTTTCCCCCATGACAGTAAACTTAGCATGAATAAACTTTTCTCACAACTTTTGCAATTTCCCAAGCCTTTATTTTCTTACTCAAATCTGAAAGACTTCTACATAAGGTGTGTTATTTCTCTAGTGTTCAAAAGAAATAATAATTTTTAAAAACCCACTAAAATATGAATTGAGAGTGAAACTCCTACCTGCAGCTTACCATGGATTCTAGGATTTACACCTGATATCTGGTCTGTCACTGGAATGCCTGTGCTAGGTTAGAGGTAAGTGCATCTGTGGCAATGCCATTCCAATTCCTATTGATTATATACACTTGGATAAGCTAAACCCAGCTCCTCAGTTATGTTTCACCTGTGTGTACTCATTGCAGAATTCTGTCACCCATTCCAAGTTTGTGCTAATTGATGATGGCTTGGCTTTGATTGTGAGAGAGCACAGCCAAATAACACATCTGCCTTTCCTACTAGATCATGAACCAGGGCTTTGTTTTGTCTTATTCCCCTTCTTTAGCAGCATCTATTTGCTCACTATAGCTACTCAGCTGCTGTGTCTGGAGCAGATCAAGCCAGGGGAGCAGGCAGAGGGATCCTTCTTTCACTGGCAGGCTGCACTTCTTCAGGTGCATAAAATCCATGTAGGGTCAGGCAAGGAACTCTTGTGGTGCTGCAGACTCCATTATTCTTTGGCTGGTTTCCCACCAGCCCTGCAAGCCAACCTCTCAGGGATGTGCTAATTAGAAAATGGCCCATGAAATTCTTGAGACTCGCACCTCACAGCTCTGCATTGCTCCTCCAAGCTCTCTCCAGAGGTATTGTGTGGATCTAGTGCTTCGTCACCTGGAGCTCAGGGCTCCGTGCCTTTAATTAGGGATGTCCAAAGCTCCGGGGCGCAGTGGAGATGTTGGGGACAGCTCTCTCCATCCCGCCCTTGTGCTGTGCTGTGTTGCAGGGACAGCCTGTGCACACACTCCGGAGCAGCTGATCCCCCGGAGTGCCGGGGTTGATCTCTGTCCCTGTTGTGCTGCACCACGCTCCTACCCTTCAAACTCCCCATTCAGAGAGCTGCCGGAGAGAATGTGCCGTGACACCGAATAATCGCATTAACAACCCAATAATGTGACACCCGGTGTCCACAATTACGGTGGCCACTGCTCAGGAGTGCGGCTCCTGGAGAAGGGAGGGATAATGAATTATTCATCAGCTGCTCTGATCATCAGGAAATTCACACCTCCTCTGTCTTCAATAAACCTTTTCACTCTTATTTATAATCAACCTTTTACTTTGCAACGATAGATGCTAAGTACCTGTTAAATATCTCTGCCATTTCCTGAATAAATGATAGAGACTGAAAAATACTTACTAATAGATGTGCATTATAGTAATTTTTTAACGTTAGAATTAAGCTACAAAAAAAAAAGAAAAAGGGAGAGAATATAATCAAGGTCAACCAGGAGGCCTGATCAGTGTAAAATGAATGCCTTGATAAACAAGAATAATGATTTGTTGACATCAATATTTTTTACAAGTCAGTAATGGTATTATTTCATTCTAAATAAGAATGAAAAATGCAGTGGCTCATAGCCACAGATTAGATGAAATGGTGGTGCCATCTGCTTTAAACTTCTGAAAGTATTATTTGGTTATTTAAACTAATACATCAGACTGAGATAAAATCAGTAACTGTTGCATTCACAGCTCTCACAGTGAATTTTCAGGAACAGTTTTGCTCTGTGTATTAACCCAAAATATACTAATAAAAAGTCAGAGTAATGGAATATTGTGTGAAGAGTCTCATAAAAGTTGGAGAAAATTTTATTCCAGCTCGGAGTAGCTGTTTCTATGCTAATCTTTGATGCTATTGTGCTTCCTCCTGTATACTGTAAGCACATACACACTGCAGTGGAGGCCTTGGGTAACATCAGGGATTGAACCATTCCCTGCTGTGCTGAAAACCTGTTTTGGCCTTTTGAAAATCATATTCCTGCTGCCCTCGGTCTGCAGAGATCACAGACAAGCCACGTACAATGCTTTAGAAAATGCACTTTTCCAGCTTGTTTCTGACTTCTTTAAATTCCACATTTAAGCAGCTACTTAAGCCTCACTGTTTTCAAAGGCACTGCCTGCCTAGAGCCCCCTCTATCTTGCTGTGAATATTTCATTATTTGAGACTGTGCTTGACTCAATACTCTGACTTCTAGCACCAAGTTTCTAAGTATTTGTCCAATTGTACTGGTCATGACTTTTCTGCATCTAACCTACTAAAATAAACCTTCATTCCAAATTGTCTAAGATAATATTTTGAGTTCACTGAGCTTTGGATTAAGGTTATGTGTAAAATAATTTAAGGTTAAAACAATTTAAGTAACTTAACAAGTCATAACTTTCAACCCATGTGAACTTTGATCAATTCAGGCCTGACTGTAAGAAGTTCTGAGCAATTCTTGCTTACTTCAAAATCAATAAGTGGCACAGCAGCTCTCAATCTCTCTTTATTTGATCCACAAGTAAGAATTTAAGAATTTGACCCCATAAGGCAAAATGTTTCTACATAATCAATATGTGAGACCACAGCCACATCCAAGGTAGCTCTGCTGCCCTAAACCCTGCTTAAAAATGGTATCAGTGTTTGTGTTGTAGATAACCTGGGGCTCTGTGGAATTTCAGGAAAACAGCTGGGATTATCAACTCTATAGAAACAGTTTTCAGAAATGATACAATGGAGTCTTTAATAAATAGAAACTTTCTGCAGTACTGAGCTATAAATTACTGTATGATAACATCTTCCCAAAGACAAAACCTGTCAGCACTGTGTGTTTGGGGCTGCTTTATTCTGGTACCAGAATCAATAATGTCCTTCCAAGCCTCGGAGAGAATGAAGGGAATTTCCAGGACCCACAGCTGAACTCTTTTCAGGATGACTTAGACTTCCATACACAAAGTAAGAAGGTTCTCTACATTGATGCAAATGCATTCCTAAAGGTCACCTTAAGTTTAAAGAAAGTGAGGAAAATCTGATTTCTCAGTGCTGATTCAATAGCACAATGTGTTAGCACTTTCACAATGTGCTAGCACTTTTCAGGAGACTTTGCCACTGGCACTTGCTATTTTTATCTACCCACCAGGCAGCTCAGCAAAACCCAAGAAACAATTTAACTTTGTTCATTCTTCCCCCTTGTGTATATAATAATACAGGAAGAAGAAATAAGGTGAAAACATAAAATGATCATTAAAAATGAATGAGAAGAGTGTGGATAGAAGACTTTTGGGCAAATGGACTGTATCCTCATTGGCATGTGGATTTTATTTTTTTTTACTTTGCTGTAGGTTAAACAGAATATTAACTATTTGCTCTGATTGAAGTGCATCGTGTTGTGGCACTGGAGAAACAACAGGGGAATAAATTCTGAACAGGAGATCAATACTGTCACTGCTGCTTCTCCCTTGCTCCAGGGGAAGGGAATTTTGTGTCTTTTGGTCTGTAAGCCAGTTCCACTCTGTGCTCAGTTGTTATCTGGCACTTTAGGTGGGCTGCAGCTCTGTCCTCCTTCACTGCCTGCTGCTCCTCTCCCTCCATGGAAGCTGGACATGAGAGCAGTGTGGGGCTTGCAATATTTTCACACATATGTAAGTGTTCAATAATTGATCAATCAGATCTGAAACCAGTGCGTGAAAAGATCCCTGTTTTGCCACTGAGTTCTATATTTCATGTTCCAGTGGTAATTTTGGTAGTATTGGAATGGTAATCCTCTGTGAGGTAATTTACCTGCAGAATAGTTCTGCTGCCATCTTGGGAGCCTTTTCAATGGTTTGTTGAACTGCACACTAAGGTTATAAAAACTAATCTAAAAAGGAACAGAGGTTTGGAATAGCCATCCTCCACTACATAATTAACAGCCTCAAGGCTCTCCTCCTTGAAGGAGGAATAAGGACATCCACAGCAAGGCTTAGTGTGCAATATTTTGTTCAAGTTCACACCCGAGCTCATTTCACAACTTTCTCACACAGGTAAGCAGAATTAATTCTGATTAATGTAACTAAACAGCCCTTCCATAGCTTTGTCATAAAGGGGGAATTAAGGAAGCTTGTGTCTGCTGAAAATTCAAGTAGTTACACTTAACATAGGAGAGTCTTGGTAAGGTGTTAGATCAATCTGCACCCCAAGCACTCTGAAAGAGACAGTCCCCAAACAGGGGCTGGTTGGATTTCTTTTTTGCTGTGAGACCCTCGACTACAACTGCTACAGCTTTCCTAAGCTGATGCACACAGGAGTCCAGGCACAAACTGCTAGCAAGGGAGCATTTCTGGTTCAATCTGTTCTACAACTGCTTGACCATATTTAACACTTAGCCAGCACTTAGTTCTACAAAGTGACCCTGCTGCAGCAGTTTCTGTGGTGTTCACACAACACTGATATTACAAAGTGAAATTATAATTCATGGAATACACTGGTAGCTTTTAAAGGCACTCACAAGAGCACTGAGACAACAGAGCAGCACCACAGAAAACAAAAAAAACCCCACATTTAAGGCTGTTGAACTATAGAGTTTTAAAAGTGCTTTAAGTCCAGGATGATTCTGAAATAGCAGATGGTTTGACAAGCATTTTCCAGAAGTGCAGTTAGCTGACAGAGCACAGTTCTCCCTCCTCCACAATGTTACTGTCTTCTGATCAACATGAAAACAACAGAGCTTGCAGTGAAACTCCCCAAGGAGACCCTAAACAATGCACAGCATTATAACAACCCACTAAAATCCTCCCTTCTGGCCCTGCAGTGGGGTCCCCTGCCTGTCCTGCAGATCCTGTGCCACTGTCATCTCAGATCATCCCAATCCGTTCATGGCCAACAGCACAGAAGCTCCCAACATGTTCTGTGTGGCAGAATTTCTGCCAAGCAGGGATCCCAGCAGGAATTTTCAGGAGTGCAGCAGCAGGATGCAGACCATTACTGCTTTAGTCAGTAAGCAGATGGCAGCAGCAGTTTGTCTCAGAAATAAGTGACCAGAGCTGCTCAGTGCTGAGCCTCTCGCTGCATTATTCCACAGGGAGGAAAGCACCCTGCTTTTTACACATTTGTTATCCTTATTTTTCACAGAACAGCAAGAAGGTACGTGGGAGGGAAGAATACATTGTTGCTTAGCAATGAGATGCTCATAGCACGGTTGGTTTTTTAAAGCTTTTGCTAAACATACACATACAAAACTAATATAAAACCACCCCGAGTACAATGGAGAAGTAAAATTGCATTCCTAAGAATGGAATTGCTGAGGCCAAAGATTCCATTTCTCTCTGTTTTGGGTACCCAACCAAATGAATATTCTGGAAAAGAAATGTGGCAAGGATGAAAAGCAGTAATTTCCCTGCTATTCTCTCAATTGTGTCAGCAAGCTCAGGACTTGCTGAGCCCCACAGTGCATCCATGTAATTCTTGTATCCTCATGGAAGTATCTCCCACTAATTCACAGTGTAGGTGTGGAATGTGTTAGAAATACTGCCACAGTTTCTGTTGAAGCTGCACCCTGGTATCTCACTGTCCCTGTCTCTCATTGTTCCTCACTCCCTCTCTCCTAACTGGTGTTTCAGGCATTGTGCTCTGACAAAAGATCTCCTCTGAGCCCCTCTGTGAACAAGGCTTTGGCATTAACCCCTGGCAGGGTGTGGGGAAGGAAAGGAAGCACAGGATGATCTGTGCTGCACATGACAGAATCATAAAGGTTGTAAAAGACCTCCAAGATCACCAAGCCCAGCCTTTGACTGAGGACAGCCATGACCACCAAGCCATTTCATGGAATACTGCAGGTACTGATTTTTTGAACACTTCAGGGATGGTGATTCCACCTCTTCCCTGCAGAGAGGGAGGGTCCTTGCCTGGGGCCTCCAGCACCACTGGGAGATGGGAACTCCAAAAATCCCCAGGCTCCCCCCAAAAAGGAAGGTACAAAGTTGTTTCCCAACCAGCTCTTGAAAGCATATATTCAAATACTTAGGAAATACAGAGGTGCAACATCTATAAGCCGCTAAAAGACCAAAAGATCCCAAGAAAGATCCTGTCTGCTGCAAAGTATGGAATGTCAGGTTTGGGAAAGGAATAGGAAAGGCATCTTAATGCAGATACACTTGAATGTACAACCTCCCCCCCAGCAATTTATATTGAAGCACCAGTGAAGTTTTGGTTCCAGTTTGTACTTCTTTTTGCAAAAGTTTTTTAAACCTAAAAGTCCATAGAACTAAAAAACCTCTAAGTTTATGACTTGTGATATTTTTCATAAGTTTCTTTTCTGCTATGATTCACTAATATTCATGCTGATGAAAGAAAATCTTATCTACTTTTTCTGCCTAATTAAAATGTGAAGAATGCACAAAAAAAGTGAAGAAATAATCAAGCATATTTTTCTAGTTCTTTTTTGCTGGAATAACATTTTGAGAAGAGGTCCTTCTTGTTTTTACGCTATTAATAATCCTCCATTTGCAAAATCATCAATGTCTGCACAATTATAAAACTGTAATTTCAATTACTGGAGTATGAACAAGTGGGATGAAAGCATGAGTTATGAGGGAGAAACACTGCTTTTTCTTCAACATCTCACTATTAAATCAGGAAACTAACAATCTGTGAGTGGTAAATGGACTTATTTCTAAACAGAACATTGGGTAAAATTAGATTACACAGGCAAGTAATTTCTGAAGCTAAGCAGATTTGAAGTGCTATCAGCTGGGTGGACAAGATGCACAGCTGGTGTTCTTGTGGGAGACTCTAAGCCCTGGCAAAGAAGGAAAACTCAAGTGAATACACAGCAGTCCAAGTATTTTGGCTGCTCCTGTGCTGTGATTTTCTCCATCATCTTCTGGACTCTCTGATGGGAAGATGGGATGAACTTTCTCACTCAGGTTAGCAAAAGGCTTTGGTACAAGGGCTTTCCCTCGGACACTTCAATATCCCTTCTGCAAACAGCAGCAATGGCACACAAGTTTCACCTGAAACCATCTAAAACTCCATGGCACACCAGCCTTTGGAGCTGGCTTGCCATGGAATTCGAGGGTTTTCTGAAAAAATGACAGAAGTCTGTCTTTTGGGAGAACTAGGAGAAAATCTCCACAAACAGTTAAAATCAAACACACCGCCCAGAATCCCCCTTGTTTTCTTCAGAGCTGTCTGTGGACTGGAATGAGCAGAACTCTGAGAAACTGAACTTAAATAATACTGAAATGTTAAGGGAAACATGAATTTCATCACATTTGGAAAGAACAAACCATGACATCTGTGAGACCCCTGTTCCACCTCTCTGCCAACAGAAAAAGTTTTGTCTGTGGTCTGTAAGGGAAGGGAATTAAAAATCTCCAGAACTGTAGAAGCTCAGGATAAAATAAGAAGTGATAAAATTTCAATTGTCTTATGTAACTCAATTTCATTTTGTGAATATATCAAATATAGTCAAGCTCCAGCACACGGTTTGCTGCTACTGCTTTTCTTGCATTTGTTGCAGCAACTTCTGAAAAAGAAAGGACAAATTTTACTTTGGGGTGTGATGAGCTATATTCCCTCATAGTCAACCTCTCTTCAAGGCAAACCTTGGTTTGAAGGTATGTATTATCATTTATTCCTGGTGTGCTTCAAAAAAATACAGTTCCAAATAGGCTGAGTGATTTTTGTAGAAGCTTCTATTTCCAAAATATCAAGAATTTTATCAAGTTATGAGAGGGAAACTACTGTAAATTTGTTTTAAAAAGAAACATCACTATTTTTAGTCCTTCATCTTAACCCCAAAACTTTGCATTTTGGAAATGAAAACTGCAGCTTTGCAAATCTGAGCTTACAACCTCCAGCCTTCTAAATTTTGCTACTTCTCCTTGCAGCATTAATAACCAGAGAGAAGACAGATAATTAAACCATAGAAATCACTGCATTTCCACCTCCCATCCCTCCTTGGTTAAAAATGTAAGAAAAACATAGCAAATGAGATTTTGTCTCAAGTGTTTTTCCCCTGCTATTAAAGATGCTTCTCTGAAAGGAGCACTTGCTGTTTTTCTGCTATTAATAATCCTCAATTTGTGACATCAGCCCATCCCCACAGCAACACACTGTGCTCAGCTACTGCCTCAGATCCTCTGGCTGCTTCCACCCAGAAGATGGACTAAAACCAGGGAAAGCTGGATGGCTTTTCTATGTAAGGTTGGAAATTTGGCTCCTGGTTGTTTTTCCTCAGTAGGTCACTTTTTCATTAACGAGAGCAATGTTCACCTATTTAATGCAGCAGATCTGCATCAAAGCCTGGTAATTTGGGCCCATTGGCCCTCAGATAAGTAGAGGTGAGTTGGACCATCCCTGTAATTAATTAGGAAATGCTCTAAACATTCTGGTAATAGAAATGGAGGAGATTGATGCACCTGAGTGGAAATTTGGAGAGCTTCTCACTGCAAACCTTCTGTGTTCAAAAAAGAAAGGAGGAATGAAAAACAACAACCCCCTATGTGATATTTAGACTATGTTAGTGCTGCCACTGTTTAAATCTCTGAAATACTGTGTTCAGGAGCTCTCATTAACATGGATTTTAATGGGAGATATTTGTCTGAGCAGCTAAGTCATTTATGCTTACATAAGGCTGCCATTTACAACAAGAAGTATAATAGCATCTTTGAGCTTTTTAATTAAAAATTAATTAGGAGATTTAAGAACAAAATCATTGGGGGTTACTGTACAATAACATGTTTACAAAATTAGGTCTGGGCTTTTTGTTTTTGTTAAGTGTTTCAATCAATTCTGTGTCTATTAAATATAATTACGTATGATGCTTCCTCAAAATTATAATGTAGCATTTAAAGAGCAGCTGGGAAAAGTCTGTAATTTTAACTTCAGAACTAGGGTAACCATTAAAATGCAAATAGGTGCAAACAGCAGTTTGTTGATGAAGAGACCCCTCAGCATAAACATTTTATCCATTAATCTTGAGATTACAAAGATTCCTTCTGTTTTATTACTACTTATTACTTTTGCCAGTCAGGTTTCCTAGAAGATGTCAGGTTCCCTCAAGAATAATTCACTGTTAGGAATAAAAGAATCCTGCTCATTCTTACTTAGCAGGATTACACAGATACAAACATTCACTTCTGTACACATACCTGTGCTAAAAATATATTATGTAGAAATGTCTCCAGTGAACTAAGAAGGAAAAAGAAGGGAGAAAAAGCTTTTGTTCCCTTTCCTAATAGAGTTATCAGTTTGAAAAGGAAGCTGTGTTCCACTTCTACCCCAGCTTAAGGAAGTAGCTTAAATGGATCAGACTTCAATCTTCTCCCCTGATTTAGAAAGGCATTCAACCATTTGCTTAATTTTACTTTGAACAAGGGAAAGAAAGAATGAGCTCAGGTTTCACAGATGTATTTCTGGCCTAGGGATTTATTTATGTTAAATTTATTTATTCCTAAGCTTTAAATGGAGTTATTTTAATTTGCTACTGCTTCCCTGAGAAGATAATTTGATCCACTATTCCTCAATGAAACTATATGGATGAGTAAGTCAGTAATGTATATCTGATTGAAATACCCTATTTTGCAAATTTAAATAAATTCAGTTTAACAGCAGTTTATCCAACAGAACTTAATCGATGCAGCATTCTGAGCAAGATTGCAGTTATGGCTGTCACACTGTGATGGGAGAGAGGGGTTTCCTAAAAGGTGAGGTGCACACAGGTAAACCCCAAACCTGGCCATGCACTCTTTATTCATGGCAGAAAGTGCCACCTAAATCAAACATGCCACTTGTAGAAGGACAGCAGCACGAGCAGCAGCGGCTGTGACAGCAGCGTGGGCGAGCAGAGCCTCACCCAGCGCAGCTCTAGAGCTTCCCCTCCCAGCAGGATCAGGGAACCTGGCCTCTTGTGGTTCATCATCACCATTCCTGTGCAGACAGCTTCCCTGCCATGCACACAGCCCTTGCCATGCAGAGGGGATCACACACGTGGGGTTTGACTGTTTTCCAAGCACACTTTGTGTTTGTTTCTATTGCACCACTGTCTCCTGCCCCCTTACACCCATTTCTGGGTGTTCTGTTGAAACCCCATCAAAGGATTCTTCCCCATTGTTACCAAAACCCCCAAACCTCTGCTCTTACAGGGGATTGAAGAAAGAGCCCTAAACACTGTCTATAAACAGATGGTGGTATTGCTTTGTATTGCTGCAATCCATACCACACAGTGGCTTCCACCATGGAAAGGAACAGGTCACTCACTTCATCCTCACTGCCCCAAGCATGTACCAATCAATCAGTTCCTCAAACTGTTCTTTCCTGCTTTTACTTTATGGAAATGTTTTCTCTAATTATTTAGGGTTTCTCTTTCTGTGAATATTATGTAGGGTTCAACAAATCCTGCCCACTGCCATCTTGTACCAGGCTACTCATTCTCTGAGAGGTCATTTCTTTGCAGGAATTTCTTAGACTTGGGATGTGAAAAAACTAAGTGAGGGATGGGCAGTGAACAAAGGAATTAATTATTCAGCTAACCACAAAAGGCTCCACATCATTGTGGCTCGCCAAAGAATTCATTAGCAGACAGATGTTTGTATTAGAGGTTTCTGAGGGATGATGAGCCATTATTACACTTGCAACCACAATGGTGGGCTGAATGCAACCAGCCTTAACATTTCTCCAGTTCTGGGTTCAGAACAATGTTCCCCAAAAAGGATGAGGAAAGAAAAGAGATTTTGCTGTCGAAATCCTAATTTAGACTAACGCGAGACAAACTTGTTCAGGGAGAGAATGAATTTTCCTGAAATTCAAAACTATGATTTCAAAGTGAAGATCAAGAGGCTGCCTGATTACAGGGGATAAGCACCCAGAGTGCCAGAGGGCTTTAATCAATCAGGAGAAATTATCTCAAACTGAAGCTGGCTGCTGATACAAAGGAGAGAAGACACAGAACTCTGGAGATCAGGGGAGAAGGCAAGAAATACAAGGAGAAGGATCAGAGGGACTATTGGCCAGTCACCCTCACCTCCCCAAGGACAAGAGCACAACTGAAATGCAGGGAATTTCATTTAAACATAGGAAACCCCTTTTTGCCCTTAAAAGGTTGTGGACTCTCCATCCTGGATATTGAGTCTCTGGTTCTGAGTAACCTTAATTGACCCTGCTTTGAGCAGGATGGTTGCATGAGATGCTTTCTAGAAAGAAATCAGATGTGTGACATAAATTGTAGCTGTCTGTTAGACTTCTTTATTTATGAGCCCTTCATATACTTATGAAGAGATTGCTTTTCCCTCTGACTTTAGTATATAAGATAGTTCCATATAATCAGCATTTTCACTAAAGTAACAATTAGTGAATGATATATTGTTGTCCAAGGATGAGCCTTCTGTCTGTCTCAACAGCTTTATTGAACTTTAAATGAGGCAGAAATGAAAGGACTATAAAAAAAACTAATTAGAAGAATATGAAGATAAATCTAATTTTTTAACGTTTCTTTGAAAATATTGCATTTTACCATTTTTACCAATTTTGCTCTCAACACAGAAGAGACCTGTCAACATGGTCAGAATGTCTGTAAAGAAAATAGATGAAAACCTGGTGTTGTCCACATGTGGAAATGATATTTTTGTCCTAATTAACAGTAATTTTCATGTGGCTGTCACCTTCTCAGTACACTAACCTCTGAGATTAGAACTCATGGTTGCGCCTTTAAAAGAGCTGCAAGACATTAGTGTGAAAGGTTTACAAAACCTTCATCAAGATGCAGAACAGGGAAGGTGAGAAGAGTAGAGAGGAGGCAGAGGTGATGTGCAGGCCCTGTCTGTGTGAAGCACTGATTTTGTTATTCACACTTTAAGCAGGGGATGGAGCTTGCTGTTAAACGTTCAATTTTCAGAGCAATATCTTGAAATCAAGACTGGGCTTCTCAAAGATACTGAGTGACTTTGCCACAGAACCAAACTAATTTGTCACATTTAAATAGCTATCATAATTAATGGTTTAACTGTAATTTGTTTGACCACAGAACAAGGAAAAAAGCAAAGTTTAATGGTTTTGCTACCAAAAGGTACTGAGCCATACAACCTGTCATGGGAATGTGGCCTTCTAGAGCAAAAACTCAGCGCTGAGCTATCAATACTTCATCCCCTTTGCTCACACATTTAACACCAAACCAAAACTTCTGTGAATGCCATCATTAAAAATTTTAGCAAGTTGACAGATGTGCAAGTACCAAAAATGCATTTTACTTGAGCTATATTTGATGTACATTTCTGTTCATACAGTTCTGCTATGCACAAAAACATTGTGAGGCTGGAAAGGATAAAAGATTGCCCTTTCACATGAGTCCATTAGAAACTGTCCAACCAAGTTTTAAAACCCTAAAAAGCACCAAGGTCCCAGCCATAACAGCAGTGCAGTTACCAAGCATTCCACTCACATGTGCTGCCCAGCTCTTTCCTCTACCACTTTGACACTCACCTCCTGCTCCTGACCCCGTCACTGCACCTGAGACATGAGATGAAACATCTCAGGATGTTGTGTGAGCCTCTGCCTTCTGATACTGTGAAGAGCCTGAATTAAAGGAAGCCCCCTCACACACCTCCCTCCAGGCAGTGAGTTTAGGCTTTCCTTGGGAGCAGACGGCTCCAGACAGACTTACCTGGTGCTGGATGTTCCTGCACTGCAGCAAACCCACGAAGGACAAAGTTGGTCACCCGAAGTTCAGAGCTCCTGCTTGTTGAGCTGGGAGGAATTGCTGTGTGGAGCTGAATTCATATTCATCCATATTCAACTTCACAGCTCCTGCAGAGAAAACCAGTAAGGTTGAAAACCAGTTATAAAAATATGAGTTATATAAAACCAGCTAATTACCTGATTTTGACCCACTGAGACTGTTATGAGTAAGTTCAAGGGACTGGAATGTCTTGTAAAAATGGTATTTTGTGGTATGAAACTTGCAATGAAAGACTGTGACAAAGTCCTATTGAAAACCAGTAGATTATTCAACATTACAGCAAGTAACTATGCAAAGAACCACACAAGTCAGAGATGATCACTTGTCTTTTAATACTTTGCTGCTGCAAAAAACAAATATTATATCAGTGTTTTGTCAATACTCTTAATACATGCCCCCAGCCATTGTAAAGGAACAATTTTAACAAGATTGAACATATGAATTCACAATAGGATTCCACTTGCACACCTGATGCAGACTTAGTGTCTAGAAGACTCAGCTTTTAGGAGCTGTCTGACTACTGAACTTTTATTTTTATTTTTGCTTACCCTATAATAAAAAAAAGATACATACAGCATTGAAATGCATAATTTATGGGAGCACATAAAGAACCACATTTTCCTAGCAAGTCACTGAAATTTAATTTAGTGATGGAGGACTAAGTCAAGGAATATTTTTAAAGCCATATTTCACCTTTTTAGGATTTATACATCCGTTTCTTTCTGGAAGAAACAGGGCAAAGCTGTGTTTGCACATCCTATATAGAGCTGGAGAGAATTCACACAACTGCTTATGTTGTGACTGGGATAACTTTAGGTGCTGAACTTCTGTCATGCATGCAAAGTTTCCATGGTTTTCAGTGAGATATTTTCAGTCAGAAGCATTTGATTGTATTATTCACCAGAAATTACAGATAACTTAGAGAGTCTGCCTGCACCTCCTTCTACCTCCCCACCAGGCAGCTGTAGGCAGCAATAACATTTCATTCTTCTTACTTTTCCACCTATTTTTGTTTAGATTAATATGTGTGAGATAAAAACGGGTGTAGTATGAAATAATTTATGAGTCTCAACAGGGAATCTTGGAATGAAGTCCTACAGAGAGCTGAAAATGGAAGCTCAGTCAAACTCAGCCCTTGATTCTCTGTAGAAACACTTCTGAAAACCAAAACCACTGAAGACAAAAATAGGAGCTTCACTGAAGAGCAGTAAACACAGACAAAAGCTTTCAATGACTACTCAGAGATTCAGTCCACAGTCAGTGCTCTGTGTGTGCAGAGCATTTACTCCAGAAATGACTGTAAGAGTGCCAGGAAATGGGAGCATTCAGGAAAATGTGGCTTTACTTGGAAGATTTTGATGTCTTCTTCCCAAAAGTATCATGTGAGGTGTGGTGGTTTCCAAGTTCACCTGTTACAGGCTCTAAGACTTGACTATTTGATCCACTGCCTTTTCTCTGCAGAGAAATAATGTTAACAGGCAAATAATTATATTTTCAGCATGCCAAAAGTGATGTGCTCTGCTGTCTGCTTTAGCAAGGTCAGATATTAAATCAACAGAATTAAATTAAGATGTGATTTTGGAGTGGCTTAGAAACCAAATCAAATTCACTTAGATGAGTCTTGGATTTTTTAATAAACCTATCAAAAAAAGTTGAGGAATTAATAGAAGGAAATAATTCAGATGAGGAACAGACCTCATACTAGTGAAGTTTGTAAGGGTTTTTAAAATTCCTTTTGCCATTTGAGCCCTGCATGTATTTTTTCCTATGGCTCAGGCTGAAGAAGATCATTCTCAGACTTCCTCCAAACAGGAAGTCTGAGAATGAAGAAAGAAGTCATCAAGAATTCAAATCTGCAACAACATTTTTGAAAGGGGTCAATATTAATGTTTTACTGGGCTGAAGAACTATGAAAACAGGGAACAGTTTTGTGATTTCCTGGAGCTTGATGTTCCACCCAAGGGGCTCTTCCAGCAGATCTCACCTGGGCTGTTCTTGCTCAGGGAACCAAGAAAGGGACACCAGAGAACTCAGAGGAGCACCTGCTGCTTTCTCTCTCAACATCATTGCCCAGCTGGGATCAATGAAGAGCACAGGAGTCCCTCTTGGCACCTTTGCCCTCCCATTCCACTTCTGCTGATGGCCAGGACACTGAAATTTCCAAAGAAATTCTTTGCCATCCCAAAGGCCATCCTGGCTCAGCCAGGGTGGAAATGCCACTGCCCAGATCCTTGGCACTGCATGTTTTATGAAGGGTTCACAGCATAAATAAACCATTGAATGGTTCAGCCCCAGGACAGCCTCCAGAACTTTCCAAGCAGCCATCAGGGCAGTTTGTGCCAATCTGCCCCGTGGAGATGTTTATAAAAGGCTCTTTTGCAGAGGACAATATAATGGCTTCTTCAGGGAGCCAAAAATGAATAAGATTTGCCACAATGTGGAGCCTTAAGAGCATAAAAGCTGATATATATTAATACGTTATGATGAATTACCACGGAGGAAAAGCAGAGAACATCTAAACATGTTTTGGTTTATGTTAGATTTTGGTACAATAATTCTGGAAGCATTAATAAAATCTATTTGTTCAGAGTGGACTAAATTCTGGGGTTTGAGGGTTGTATTTTTAATTTCTTCTCCTTTGCTTTTTCTTTTACTTTTACTAAATTTCTAGAATGCTATGATTTTACTCATTTTTTACTCTGGATATCATCAATCAGAATAACTAAGAAACCTGAGGGAAAAAATATCATTTATGTCAACCACTATTAGGCTACTTTATTGAAAGTAATTACAATGAAAGTAAACAAAGAAAATAATAATTTGCTTGCCAAAACAGCTTCTGGCAGTGGCCTACTTGAGAATTAAGAGATTAGCTGTGAGTAAAAATAAAAAAAAAACAACCTGTGTATATTGGTCTAGTAATTTTGAATTAGGGTTTTTATATGACATTTGCAGAGGAAAAATGTTTACTTTAGCTTAAAACTCACTGTCACTGGGATGGAGCTTTTTCTTAAGGAGATTTATGCATGAAATTCAAACATAGTTAAAATTTTGCTTTTATGGTTTATGTAAGCCATGTGCAGAAACCTACATTTTCAGGTGTTAACTTATTCATAGGTATTTTTAGCTTTTCATTGGATGTAAGGGAACATTTTCAGAGCTACAAGTGAGGTTTGTTTTAAAATCCACTCAAGAAGTATCAGTATGTACTTTTTTGGGGTTGATGAAAAAGAGACATGCCAGCATCTTTGTGTAAAAGCATTTTAGTTTGAAATATTGCAGAGAATTTCCAAAAGCCAGGAAGATTTTACTCCTTTATATGTGACAGAGAATCTACCCTTGAAGATGCAAGAAGAGGGGAAAAGAAAAACAACTTCCTCCAGGAATTGAGATTAAAACCTTGCAGGATCCTACCCAAAAATGCCCCAGACATAGGGCAGATGGCAGAGGTGAGGCACCTTCCCTTTCGTCTGCAGAACCATCCTGAAGCAGTGGAATTCACATTTTTGACACTGATAGATCCTGCACACGTTGCTAAGTCCCTAAAGGAAGAAATGGAGACTCTCCTCAGGCAGCAGGGTTTTCTTTTGGGGTCTCCCTTTCCCAAGCCCAGGTGTGGAGAGCACCTCTGCTCTCAGGAGCTCAGAACAGGAGGTTTCTCAAGGAGGGAGCCCAGCCTGCCAGTCAGGGAGCAGCTTCTCCGTGCCTGCTTCCCCCTTTATTAGAGAGGAGAAAAATGACAAGAAAATGGGATGTGAAGTAACTGCAAAACATGGGCAGACATTGTCCTGCCTCACAGATGAGGGGAGGCACACACAGCATTTCCAAGAGACACTTGCACAGTGTATTTTTGAAAAATAACAGCCAGGGACAGAGAATTTGTAACCTCCCTACTGAGGCCACTGCTTATCTGTTCTCACCACTGAGAAAGTTTTTCCTAATGTCTGTTCTCTGCTACAATTTAAACCCATTATTTCTTGCCATTTCCAACATGCCTGTGGAAAGCAATTTACTTATCTCCTGTTTGCATCATGTTAAGGTTAAAACGTCACTTTTAAGACTAAGCCTTTCAGTTTTTCCTGTACACTTCTGGTTTTTCTTGCTCCTCTCTGGCCTGTCTCCCTTTTGAAGTGATGTGGCCAAGTTAAACACATTGCCCCAGGTGAGGCTTTACTGAAGTAAAGGCTGCTGAAGTGCTGCACCAATGTATGAAATCAGTTTGGCTTTCCATCAAAACACATATGGGAGTATACAAACATTTTTTTTTCCTCTGTGTAAGCAGAGGCTTGAGGATGAAGCAGACCAGGGCAAAACCTGCATTTCTCCACAGCAGAACAGGATGTCTCTACATCAGAAGAACAGAATGGGATGGAACACTTTCTGTCCCTATAATTTTTGTTAAAATAGCAGCAAACCAGCAACATGCAACTCCATAGCCACAAAGATCCTTCATTCACCTCCTGCTAAAGGTTTACCTGCAGCAACTTAGCAATTAGGAACAAGGACTACAGGAGACTCAGTCTTCATCTAGACAAAAATCAATTTATACTAAAATGAAGCATTTATTTAGGACAAATTTATGTGAATTTAGGTACAAGTTCAGCCACTGTGCTTTACAGAAAGAGAAAAGCAAACAATGTCCCATTATTTTACTTTCAGTAATAAAAAGTCAGCTAGCCTTTACTTTTCCTATAGCTATAATTAAGTTGATAACAGTCAGGGTGAAAGATATCTATCCCTCTATTGCTACAAATTAAACAAAAATCACTTATAGAAAATTGTGAATAGAGCCCTGGAGAGCCAAAGAGCAGCTTAGCACATTCCAGAAAGTAATTTTCTACAAGAATATTGCATGGGATAATAAAACTGCAGATAAGAACCTCATTTTAGTGCATATCTTTTGCCTCTGCCGTGTTGTTACCTCAGGATTATGGTAGTGTTTTGGGAAGATAGGAGACAAAAAAGAAACCCCAAAGAAGATATGTGTCCTCATTACTCAGCCATTGTGATGAGAGGTGACATAAAAATGCCTCTCCACCATGAATGAGATACCCAGTGGAACCCTTGTGCCAGGTGTTGTCAGGTTCAGTTACCCACAGGCTCCAGCTGGGAAAATTAAACAATTTTGGCATAAGCCCCCACCCAGTGAACCTGAGAAAACGAAATTACCTCCCCCAGGTACCCTTGACAAGGAATAGTTCTGAAAGCTCCAGCTTTACAGATTTAAAACAAATCATGCTGGATTGAGAACAAATGAAATTTCACATAAACTACAGATAAAAATTAGCAATTTCCTCTAGGGAATGCCAGCATTCCTTTGAGGACGCTGCCTGCAGTTTTGACCCCCACCCTTCCCACACACTGGAGTGGACAGTGAAGTGATGTATTTATAATGTGAATTTATAATGTTTGTCCTGCAGAGCTGTGGGTTACCTGCACTGCTGGATGTCTCTGGGGCTGGAGCAGCTCTGCAAGTGTGACCTGCAGAGAACCCACAAGGTCCCTGTGAGGAGCAGCTTTAACCCCTCCTGCCCCAGCTGGAGAGGGCTGGGCTTGACTCACTCCTATTGAGGCTCCAGCAAAAGCTGCAGCTGTGCCAGGAGTTGGACATTATTCATGCTCTGTCCACTCAGGAGACTCCAAGGGCAGGGACACACATGAGGACACAGAGCAGGAGCAGGAGAGGAGGTATCACGTGTATCAAACCACAGCACAGGAAAGGGAGGAGGAAGAGCAGCTTCCCCTCTTCTTCCTCCTCTGGATTTTGCTGCAGCTGCCCCTCTTCTTCCTCCTCTGGATTTTGCTGCAGCTGCCGCTCTCCTTCCTGCCCTCTGGATTTTGCTGCAGCTTCCCCTCTCCTTCCTGCCCTCTGGTTTTTGCTGCAGCTGCTGGGCCATGCACAACATGGGGGGTGCAGAACCACCCTGAGCTGGGCTGGAACTCTCCTTGCTCCACCTCATCCTTCCAACTTCTCTTTCCATCTCAGTGAATCAATGCAGCACATTCCCAGGACAGAACTGGCAAATAAATACTTTCAACACAGAGATTGCTGGCAGGGCCAGGGCAATATTATTTTAACCTCTTTACTGTGCATTTCCATAATGACACTGGGCAAACTGGCAGCAGCAAAGCAGCAGAACACTTCTCTGAAAAGCTGACAGGAATTCATCTCACAAAACTCAATGCCTTTCTTCCTGGTGACTTGAGTCTTGGTTCAATTGTTACAGTGAGTGAACTATTTAAGCTGTAGTGAAATACAGGGTGTAGATAAAGTATATGTGTCCAAAATGATACAGAGAAAAGGAAATATTTGCTTTCAGCTCCTGCCCAGAGTGCCCCAGCAGTAAGAAATTTTCTTATTTTCTTCCTTTTTGGCTCTCTCACTGGTGTGTGTAAAGTTCCTACACAGGGGCAGGAGAGTCATGCTGTGCCAAATCATGCACAATATTTAGGAGGTGAACAGTAAGAAAACTTGTCCTGGACAAGAATTCAGGATTTCATTTTTAGGTAATGAAAAGAATTCACATTCAATGAGCAGCAAGATTATGAACAAAGGGTTATATTACAAACATAAGAATACTTTCTAGAAAAAGCCTGAAAATAATACCCCATTTATTAGTAGACATCTGCTATAATTTTTTATTAAGTTAAACACATGCTGAATTTAACTGACTTGATCTCCTGTTTGCTTTGAGAGCTGCTCCACTGATAAGAAAGTCACTTTTTGCATGTCTTCTGTCTTTTATCATGGGAGTAACTTATTATGTCAGGTTACATTCCAACACATCTATTGTGTGATTCTGTACAACAGATTGCAGCTTAATAAGCTACGTCAGGAAATTCTAGATATATGTGAGGTCTTTTGTGATTTGGCAATGTCTTATCTGTCAAGCTGCTGGATATCTGAGCTGAAATAAAAATGACAGGGAAAAGAGGAGGGTAGGACAAAGATATGGGTTCCATAATGCCGGTTTAGTAAATATCAACCTGCAGATTGCTCAGGCAAAGGCAGTGGGAGTGCAGGTTAAGTCTGCCAAAGCACAGAAGAAAACCTTGTGCTGCTCCTGTTGCTGTCAGGAGCTGACAGACAGCATCAGGGGCTGTGTCTGGAATCAAGGTACAGACACAGAGAGCAGAAAGGAAAAGGAAAAGGAAAAGGAAAAGGAAAAGGAAAAGGAAAAGGAAAAGGAAAAGGAAAAGGAAAAGGCAAAGGCCTGACCTGCTGTTTGCTCCCCTTTCTCCCACCCTGGGGATGTCTCCCATTCCCTCATACACCGTGAATGCTGTTCCTTGCAGAGCAGGAGTATTAGGGGTGGGATGTGTTAAAAATAGGTTAGAAACTGTTGTAAAATAGTTGATAGATCGTTAAGCATGTACTGTTAGTTTGGTTGTTATATTGTAAAAGGGGTTAAAAGGGTAGTTATAAGAAATACGGTACTCAATGTACCATATTACACCTAAGCAAAGTGCAGCACCCCTCAAGCGGAAGGAGCCGGCCTGGACAGAACTGTAATGGGCCAATCGAGCGCCTTAAACCTTCATGCAAATGAAGGATCCAAAAAGAAACCAATCCAAAGGGACAAAAACCAGGATAAAAAGGGGCATCTGACCCGGTGAATTTGTGCCATTCCCCTGAAACATCGGGGCCATTGCTGCTGAGCAGCCCCAGCGCCGGCGTGCAGCAGCCTCGACGGGAGCGCTCCTGCTCGGCCCGCGGGCTCCCACGCTTTAGGCCTTTCTTTTTATTATAATAAAAGCTGAAATCACTTCAGTCCGGGAGCTTGCTTTCGTTTTTATCAGGATGTCCCCATGTGCCCATGCAGCAGGAGGCTCACAGCCTGCCCAGGCAGAGCAGAAATCTCAGGGTTTTCTGTTGTGTGACAGAGATGGAGCTTCTGAGGAAACGAAACCCCTGCAGTGTCTCCCTGCCTGAGCCACAGGGAGCTTTTCTGACCACCCCACATGGGCAGATCCATTTAACATCACTGACAGCTCCAAAGGAGAGCAGTACCAGAGAGTGCCAGCCTTAGCAGGAGAAATGGCTGAGAGAGAAATTCCCTCTCTCCTGCCTCATCTGCCGGCCTGTGGGTACCTGAGGGTCCCTTTGGGTCCGCATCCTCCCCAAGTACAGCCTCAATTTTATCCCCTGGCTCAGGACAGAAGAGATGCAGGGAAGGAATGTGGTGAATAAACTGACAGATGCATCAGGAGGACTACAAAAAAACCCCCCCTTAAACTGAGCTATAAGCTTCTGGGAAGGAAAATATTGGTTGTTTATTAGAAGGTTATCAGTGGCCTGTGCCTGGGTGTGTGCAGCTTGTTGATGCAGCAGATTTCTGCAGTCAAAGCTGTGAATGACACTCCTGCTTTTCCAGCACTGTCCTGGAAACTGGGAGTAAAAAGCTTAATGCAAATGAGACTTGGATGATCATGTTCCTGCAGGAATCTATTATGGGAGGACAGATTGCTGGAGAAGTGTTTTATAACTGATCCAGTGAGGATCTGTAGAATACCTATTTAAAGAAGGTTGCACCATTAGCAGAGAGAAATCTTACATGAAAAATGTGTCAGCAGTTACTAAACAAACTTTAAAAATTAGTTCTTAACAAAAAGGTGTCAAGAAACCAACAGTACAAGACCTAAGAAGAGCAAATTTTGTATTTTGTTCTTTGATGGACATTTAAAACACAGACCTGAGAGCTACTGATTAACTGAATTAATAGCACACACCTATTTTGCCTGTTAAGTCCTGATCATTGTGTGTCAATTGATAGATATCAACAGCAGGATCTATACACTGAACATCTTTCTGATACTCTGTGAGCTTGATTCCATAGGTTTCCTAGAAATTCCTTATTCCATATTTGTCTCACACAATTTTAAAAGATAACATGATGTCTCTGTTTCTTACAGAGACAGAGGAATATTCCTTCTTACAGAGGAATATTTTTTCTAACAGGGACTAATTCTTTGTTTATATTTATAAAAATTATGTATTCTTCCTGTGACACATCCTCATAATGAAATAAATAAAACAGCTCCAGCACATACAACTGTCTTAATAGAATTGTTTATTACACGTGAGAAAACCCTTCCAGAATATGTTCTAATGATACCCTAAATAGCATTTTACTTTCAGTCTAAGAAACACAGTTGTTCCCGGTATAAATTCAAATCAAGATTAGTGACCAGAATTGCCAATAAAATAAATGAATAGTTGGGGAATATTTAGATCTATCAGTGGAGTGCATGCTGTACTGAAACAGCATTATGTCCTTGCAGGTAGAGAATTTTAAATCAAAGTAACATTATTATCAGTGTCTGCCTTCATGCACTTTGCTTCACAGACACTATTCTGCATTGAGCAGCAATTAGTGAGTCACCAGGGATACTTTCCTAGACTCTTCAGGTCAGAAAAGCTAATTAACCTTCCTCCTGTATTCTGAACAGACTTACAATTATCGGTGCCAAATCTTATCCTTCTTTTTTCTTTTTTTTTTAACAACTTTTAAAATATTGGTAGCAAATTAGGAAAAATGTAAAGAAGCTCTCCAGATAAAACCAGAAAATCCACTGAAGAGGTCAAAGAGCTGAAGCTGTGACCCAGGTTTGTTTGTTTATAGCAGCAATTCTTTGTTTAATAGATTTCTTACAAAGCTCTGGGAGGGAGATTTAATTAACTGCCCATTTACACCCCAGGTAACTGCAGACACTCGGTGCTGAGTGAAAACAGCTGTGTTTGCTCTGGCCTGGGCTGCAAATGAGTGACATTTGCCATTGCTGGCCCTGGGCAGGGGTGAGCAGTGACCGGCAGGGCCAAAGGCACTGCAGGATGTCACTGAGGAGGATGTCACAGCAGGGCAGTGGGGTGACAGCTCTGGAGGGGGTCTGACCTCAGGATCAGGGACCTGACCCCAGGATCTGGGATCTGACCTCAAGATCTGGGATCTGACCCCAAGATCTGGGATCTGACCTCAAGATCTGGGATCTGTCCCCAGGATCATGGATCTGACCTCAGGATCAGGGACCTGACCCCAGGATATGGGATCTGACCTCAAGATCTGGGATCTGACCCCAAGATCTGGGATCTGTCCCCAGGATCATGGATATGACCCTGGATATGAGATCTGACCCCAAGATCTGGGATCTGACCCCAGGATCATGGATCTGACCTCAAGATCTGGGATCTGACCCCAGGATCATGGATCTGACCTCAAGATCTGGGATCTGACCCCAGGATCTGGGATCTGACCTCAAGATCTGGGATCTGACCCCAAGATCTGGGATCTGACCCCAAGAACTGGGATCTGACCCCAGGATCATGGATCTGACCCCAAGATCTGGGATCTGACCCCAGGATCTGGGATCTGACCCCAGGATCATGGATCTGAGCTGATCTCTCAGGCTGGACCTGCTTCTTTACAGGAGACTTTTGGGAGGGGTTTATCAACAGCTGCACTGTAGTGCCAGTGCCACCAGAAGGTGGCCAGAAGGTCACTTTGAAGCCATACTGGTTATCTGTGTTGGAGTTGAGAGGGACAGAGATAATTTGAATGAGTTTGGTTCAAAGTTTGGTACCTCGTGAGAGGACAGGAGGTTCTTGCTCAGAAACAAACTCCAGAAAAGCAAACTGACAGCCTAAGCCTTCCCAGTAATTCCTGTCTGATTCTTCAGGGCCCCTTCCCTTTCAGCTCTGAAAATAAGGACACATTTATTTCTTTAGCTGCTGTTCTGGCCTCCCTGCAGCTCATTCAGGTAACCCACAACCATGACACAATGATTTTCCTGGTGCAAGAAAGGGGAAACTTCCAGCCTTTCAAGCAGCATTGCTATGGTCCCCTAAAAACAGACCAGCAAAAGGATCTCATTCTGAGATAATTCCAGCACCTTTCACACAAACTGCTCCTTGCATTTTATTTATCTTAAAAAAAAAAAAAAGCAGAGGAAAGGTTAAAGCAAATCTGGGAACATTTATCTTGGCAAGACACTTTGTGACAATGGCCTGCATGCAGCTGAGCCCATGAGTGAGGGAAGGAGCTGCAGCTTTCCCTTTTTCCCCAGGATGTGAGAGGCCCATGTAGGACCCTGCTGCATTCTCTGCAACCACAGAAATCAAACCTCAGCCACAGGGGGTGTTTAGGAGGATGAAGTACCTCACACATCCCCTGAGCAGTTCAGAGGATGTTGTCAAAAATTTGACAAATATAGGAAGGAAGAAGTAATGTCCATAAGGGGAACAGGTCAGAATAGTTTTTCTGCAGCATTTAAATATAGGAAAAGATCTTTAGATCTTTGTGTCAGGTGTAATTAGGGAAAAAATTCAATTTAATATTTCCAGTGTTTTGCCACGCATTGAGCAGTGTGAGTCTCAGGACTTGAACTATACAAGAGCAGCCTGGCATATCTGTAAAACTAATGCTGTGTGATAAATTAAAATAATTCCACTCGTCATACTGCAAAAAACTGGCTGCTCAGAAGCCTTTGAAAAAGTACTTTCAAGATAAAATATGTGCTTGTTGTTTCTGTGTCTTTAAAAAAAGATGTTGTATCTTCTTCACAGCTTCAGTGGTAAAAAAAAAATTAAAAAATCATGTAAGATGTGTTTTCTGTGACATTTAGATGTCTTGCAAAGTGGTTTATTATAGATCTTCTGGACGTTTGGATATTTAATTAAATGTCAGAAACATATTCTCTGTCCTCATGTGAATGAATATCAAGAGTTTATTTATTCATAGTCTATTTGTTATTCTTTTTCTGTTTCTCACACAAAATTATCAGTTGGAAAGTCAGTCATCAGAGACACTTAAAATTTTTAGGGGTCATAAATCTAATTAACCTCAGCAACTGTGCTTGAAGTGGTGAATAATCTTAGACAAGTTCTTACAGGAATCTACAGCACCACTCAGACTTGGAGATAGGTTTGCACCTGGTTTTTCAAGTGACCTTTAATGTGATTCTCAGAGCATGCGTGGAAGGCATGATGTGAGAGGCTGGGAGCACAGAAGCTGGGCTGGTGTGAATTCCAGTGCTCAGCAAACCCTTCCAGCAGCTCACACTGCAGGCCCTGGAATAATCCTGGGGAAGGCCAGGACCAACACAGTGAGCCCTGCTAAGGAGTGTGACACACCTGAGAGCTGCAGGGACCTGTCGTCAGATCTTTGGGGCTGGGATTTTTTTTATATTTTTTATTTAATAAATGAATGGAGACGAAGCAATAAGATGTAGAAGATTGGAAGTTAACAATCTGGAAAGAGCTCATTTTTATTTAGGTGAGGTAGATACGAAGCAAATTCTCTGACTTTTACTTGGATGAATCCTAAATTCTCCTGCATTGCAAGATGTAGAGAGGGAATGCATTCCTTTTATTCTTTGTTTTCATCACAATTGATCGCTCTATAAGGATGACAAGGGAAAATATCTATAATTTTTGCCTATCAGCATCAAGAGTGGTCTGTGGTTAGTGCTGCCTGGTACCACACTTTGGGGAAGAACACCTATCTTACACCTAAGAAGCTGCAAAACATGAAATATTGAACAAAGTGAACTGTAAGAGACCATGTGAGTGTAAATTTCCAAGTAGAACTGGGAAAGTGTGTTTCTTACTATTTGAGGGGAAAATGTGCAGGTGGAAAATGGAGCAAAGCAGATAAATGGTTTTGTTTCAGGAGAAATGGGTAAAACTGTGGACAAGTGCTTGCTTTGTTTCTAAATATCTGACATCTGATTGAGGGAACACATTCCCATGAAAATGAATAAAAATTAATAACATTGCATGGGAGTGTTCCAGATCTGAGGGGTGTTTATTCCCTGTTCCCTCAGGGGAAATGCTCTGGTCCTACAGGAATGAGTCCCCTCAGACACAACCTGGACTTCAAAGCCATCAGTTCTGTGTCTTATCTAAGGGAGCTTTGCTTACAGAGCTCCTGCCTCACCAGGAGAGGGAAAATGGGATTAATCCTAAGGAGAGGAACACATCAATTTCCTGTCTGAAAAGCTATTCTGATGAAACTTCCCATGAGCAGAATTTACATCAAAAAAGATTAAAATATCAGCTGGTATCTCTGCATTGATTGCTCTGGATCAAGTAGGAGGATGGTTGAAAAATAATATCAATAATACAAAACTTCTGTCTGAGGTCCTGAAAAGAAAACCCAGAGAGTTTCCAAAAATGTCAAAACCCAAGAGGTTCTTTGGATTATCTGCTTAACATTGCACTATATATTTGCTATATTCTTGATGGAAATTTTCACCAAAATATTTCCACATTAATCCTCCTTTTTAGTACCTCTAATGAAAAAAAAAAAATTATAATTTATACGGCTGATGCACAAAAAGCATCCAAAATCTGCCTGGAATAGTTGACTAACTTTTTCATTATTTTGCTATAGCATATTCAGTGAGCACAGCAGAATGCTTGATTGTAGTGAACATTAAAATCTTGTACATGTTATGCTATAACCTGCATTGTATTTTAAGTGAAGAAAATCCTTCACTATTTGGTTTTGTGTGAGGGTTTCCTTTGTTCTCTGCAGTGCAGCAATTGTTTAAGATAATTTTTAGTACTTATTGTTATTGCAAACGTACAAAACCCAACAGAGCTGGATATTGTTGGGTATAATTTTATTAATTTTTTTTTTCCACCGCAGCAGAAGAAACTGAAAAGGAAAATTCTAACCAAGCATCTCCTTGAGGCACTTGAAGTGTGTATTTGTGAGGAGACAGAAATGTAGTGCCTGAATTCTGTTCAGATAGGAATTATCTATTTTGTGTGCTTTGAGTTGCTTTATCTTTCCAGGAGTAGTTAAAACAAGGAAGTTTCAGGCATGTAGGACCTGTGATCTGAGTAGAGCTGAGGATCAAAGGCTGAATCAAAAAAGCTTTCTGCAAATTTTCCTTCAAGTCTTCTCGAAGCTGGATCTGTTACAATTTTGCATGTGGGAATCAGATTGATGGCACTGCATTGCCTTTCACTGCATATTTCAGATAAAAATGTTCATAATTAAACAGTTAGCAAAAGCTGTAATATTGGATGTCACTGAGAAATTCTGTTCACTTTTCCCAACTAATTTCTGATGTGGGGAAAACAAAAAAAATCCCCATTTTTATGAAATATGGGAAATAGAATTAGATAATATTGGTCTGAGTGTTCCTAAATCAGAAGTGATGCCCACATTTCTGTCATTGTGTCTGCTCTGAAAGCAGCAGCTGATCTTTGCCACTGGACCAGAGCTGGTCCAGGTTGCTCTGGCAACAGATGCACAGGCAACGAGATTCCACTCCAGGCAAAGAGTTTAAGAGGGAAATTTCCCCTCTGATATTTATAGCTGAAAAGTTGAGCACATACTTAACTTTAAGCACCTCAGGAGTCACCATTGATTTTAGCTGTCCCTTCTCACATTTACTTTGACTACAACAGAATAAAAATTACCAATAAGAAAAATGTGTTCCTCTGACTCCAAAGAGAGTCCCTCTGCTCAGGTTAAATGGGAGGAAAATTGCTGGTGGAATTTTTTATGGATTAGTGCAAGGGCCCATTTTATTTAACATTTTAATTACTAAGCTGAAACAAAAGTTTGGGACAAATCTTGTGACATTTGGTTCTGAAAGGTGGTTGGGAGACATCATCAATGTCAAGGAAGAGTAGAATACCCTACCAGACAATTTGGATGACATTTGGAACTGGGGTAGTGGAAATAGGATGAAATGTAAGAGCACAAAATGCACAACCATTCACTCAGGAACGAGGAACAAGAAATTCTGGTACGACCAGGGAGCTCATTAGCTTGGAAATGACAGAGGGTGAGAAGGACCTGGCTCCATTACCTGATCACAGAACAGCTGTGAACCACCAGTGTGACTGAGACCATGAAATGGCAAAGGTTATGTCAAGACATAGCGGGAAAAAAATCCCTGCTGGAGTTTGAAAATGGAACTTTTTATGAATAAAATATTAACTGTAGGGAGGAGATCTACCAGAACCTGCTCTTTTGTCCGCATCTTTTTGTTATTTTTCATCATTTAAAGGTACTTTTCTTTGTAATAGGCACAGATATTTATAAAAGCATTACACTAGAGTAAAGCTACAAAAAAGTTAGCCAAGAAGTTTTACACATGGGTCTCAGAGCAATGGAAAATCTGAAATAAATGCTGGTTACCATTGGCCCTGGCAGGCCATTCTCAGGGTTGCTGTGGTGTGAGAGAGCATCCAGTCAGTCACTCCTTAAATCACAGTTTGAAAATAAGATGAGGATTACAGGCTAACACATGGAAAATCAGACATTCCAATACCTTCCCTGCCTTCCAGAAGGAGCAAAGATGATACTAATGCATGGCTGGGCCTTGAGTTCCCTGGGTAAATTGCTTTATCAGAGCCCCCCTGCACACATCATTCCACACTTCCAACAGGGCTTGCATTTTGAGGACAGAAACTTCAAAGCAGATTTCATCACCACAGGAAAAGTGATACTGGAGTTGGTCCAACCTTGCCAGAAAAAGCTGTATTCCCACATGTTTCCCAGTGACACACTGAGCATAAATATGAAGTGCTGAGTACATGAGCCAAGCAAATGATTACACCTCTGCAAATGAAAATGGTCTCTGAGAGCTGCTTTTTCCAACCCTGGGCTTCCAATTCTTGATTGTTTCACCCTTTTATTGACACAGGAAAATGATGAACTAGAGGCCAAACTAGAAGTTTGTTCTGTGCAATGTTCATGCACTTTGAAACACAGCCCTGATGATTATTCAATTCTTAGTTTTCAGTCACAGTATTAATTTCTTTCTTTAACCCCTATAGTCTGTGTGGTGAACTAAACAGAAAACAACCATAATAGCTGAAAACTGCATACTCTAGGACATATCCTGGGAAAATAAGGCCACAATGAAAATAATGAAGGGAGAGCTAAAAGGTTTAATGATATAGGTGATGGGTTAGACTTTGGGACATTAGAAGATTTCCCTACATGTGAATGCATGTAGCACTTCATTAAAGAAATGCCAGTAGATGGCACTCAGAAGTGTGTAGCATGCTTCAATTCTGTCACATCACTAAAAGCTGCTCTTGCTGCTCATGGCCAATCTCTTCTTTATACATTTCTTAGCACCAGAGTTAATAAAAGATTTGCTATTTAGGTTCATTCCATATAGCCAGAGAGCAATCAAGCATTCAGGGTGTGCTACTCAGTATCTCTATAATGGCATTACAGTTCACATTAGAAACATTTAGGGCTACACATCCAAACAAATTATCTATATTTTCTTTACTCTGCTCCCTCAGTTCTCACCTAGTGGCCCAACAAGTTAATGTGATTTGCCATTTCTCTAGGCTGGGTTAATCTTGATGGATGTGTTATGGTTATATCAAGTATAACATAAACCAAATTACCAAAGTCTTCAGATCTCCTTCAGTAACTCAGTTTTCTGCAAGAAGGCATTTTATCCCCTTTGTGCATGCCATTTTTCTCAATCTCTCTCCTTGTTTTAAAAAAATAAATAACATTGGCAATGCAGCAAGTGTTGACTTTGATCGCTAAATTGCATTACATGCTTGTTCCCATGTATTAAGTAGCAAGGTTCAAGATTGGAAACTGCTTTAAATGATGTAGAGTCACATCCAGGGGTGGATAATCCCATTGTTCCTAACCATGATTAGGGTTACAGATCCAGCTGCCAGGTAATTGGAGCCATAGAAATCTTTACAGGGCACTGCAATAACTTTGCTACTGGACTCAGAGCAGAGACACTGCAGAAAGTGCAGCCCCAGGGTTCTATTCTCATGGCTACTGCTGCACTGGAAGAGGATTAGGGGGTAAAATCCACCTTCAGAAAGATAAACCATGTAGAATACCAAATTAAATAAAGTCCTTTTGGGACACCACCACCACCACCACCATCACACCCAAACCAAAAATCTACTGTAGAATTAAAAGATAAATGCTGAAGAAAAATAAAAATAATGCACTAATAGATATTAACAGATGATAATGCCTACGTGCTGAACTGAAGAAGGATTTAAAGCTTACATATTGTTCTCCTAAAAGCTGCTTGGAATGTTAACTAAACACTTTATCACAACGGCGCCTATAAAAATGTTTTACCCCTTAAAAAATGCAGCCTGAAAAGAATTTTGCTTCCTTTTCACAAGTGGGGGTGTAATACAATAGGCAAAGGAAAGCCACAATATGTTCCGAATTTTGTTGAAGAGGATCTGGGTTTTCAAAAGCTGGATCCAACATTCTGTGTGTAATGGGATCCTGCATTTCCTGGGGCTTCACCTTGTCCCAGAATTGCAAAGGCTGGAGCTGCACCCAGATCTTTGTGTAGATTGCTGACAAAACACATCAGATCCAGCTTTAATCCAGGACAGCCAGAGCACAGCAGTTCAAATATTTGGGAAGTAAATAAATAAACATCCAGGGTGTTGTGTGCTGAAGCCCACATCTCCCTCAGCAGGGAATGAGGACAAGCATGGACCTTTATGCATTTGCTACACACAAACCCCATGCCCCTAACACTAACATATAAGGGGAAAAAAGCCATTCTTAGGCTATCTGGTGATTCCAGCATTGTAAACCATGCAGAACTCAGCTGCAATAGAGGCTTAAAAATTATATGTGTCAAACAGGTATTTTAATTTGGAGGTCTCAGTAATGGCTTTCACCTTTACATTAATTTAATTATGAGCTATCTTTAATGATTTGGGTGATGAGTCCACAAACCCCCTTGTCCTGCCCTCACAGAAGGAATCTAAAGGATGGGTGGGTCCAAGAGCTCTGTGCCTGTGCTGCTGCCCTGGTGGGGCTTTGTGTCCTTGCCTGGAGGGCAGCAGGAACAGGAATTACACCACCAGGGCCATGGAGGGAACTCCCAACCCTGCTTTCCCTGACTGCTTCCAAAAGAGCTCTGTTCTGCACAGGGCTGTGTGCTCTGATTCCATTTCTCCTTTAACAGATGTTAAATAATAAACCTGAGCCTTCAGAGCCTGTAGGATTGTGCAGATATATAATATTTGAAAATATTGGTCAATTGTTCTTTTACTCAAACTCTTGCACCAAATTTAAAGCAATTTTGCATAACTGTTTTCAGCCACAGTTTGATTTCTGCAGGTGTCAGTCAAGTGAAATATTTAACTCCTCCCTCCTCAGTTAGCAAAGGAGTAAAGCCAAAATACTTCTATTCCAGAGCAGAACAAACCCATCAGCTGTTCTCAGGTCAGCTCTTAATGTGACTTTGAAGATCATTTGTGCTATGCTGTGCTAGGATGTTGTTTCCTGTTCTTGAATTGGGACCTCCCCTTGCTCCTGCTGTGCAGACACTGCAAAAAATACTTTGTCTTTACCCCAGATGATGCCAGCATAAATTAACCTTCCATAAAAGCCCCTTTCCTGTAATTTTATGAGCTTCAGCTCTACTTGCTCTCTTCATCATGATCATCTCAGGGTTTCTAGAATGGAGAAATGACATCAATATATCAGCTTTTGTTTTGGAAGAATGCACTGAGAGGTTGTACTGGGGTTGAGGATATGAAAGTCTGAGTGTGGGAGATAACTTTAAATTTTAGAGACAAGAACTGATCATATTTGTACACAAATATTGGAATAAATGTGAGTGAATATCTCAAGTACTCCATCCTAGTCATTTTAACTCAGAGAAATTGACTGGAAAATCAGCTCGTGTAGGAAATTGGGTTAGCAGATAATAACAATGCAGATTTTAAACGTGTTTCATCATTCTGAGCATGTCTAGATTACAGCAATTCTGGTTTCTCTGTAATTATAAATCTGCATTTTACCGTGTTGCATATTGTATTCTGGATTCTGCACTCAGAACTCAATTGCCCTCAGAACCCTGTCCATTGAAGGGGGTGTGCAAATTTGTTTTCCTCTCTTCCTGATTACTGCTGATAGTGCTAAATGTCTGCCTTCCCCACAGCCTGGGGGGTAATGGTGTGAATATTCAGAGGGCATCAGATCTGGCAAGACAAAATTTAATCCCAAATCCAGAATTTAGTAGAAATCATGGACTTCGTTTTACCAGATGAAATTAAAGCCCCTAAAAGCTGGGATACAGGGCAGAAATGCACACAAATAAATACAATCACATAATATAAAAGAACTATTACTGAATGACACATATTTTTTTATGACTGGCTCCTTATTTCAGCAACTTCTTCTATCCCTTCTATAGTGGAATAATTTTGCATTCAGCAGTAATCTTTATGAATTCACTTGGTATTCATGTAGATGTCACATGTATTTGCACTGATTTTCCACCACTGTTTAGGATTAGTTAATGGGCACTTCAAATAGAGTGTTACCCCTATGGGACTAAAATAATTTCTGTCATGGTGCACACATTTCCAAGTCAAAATACAAACGATGAAATTATATTGAGAACAGATCAGGCAGTTGTTGGCTTTTCAAATAATCTACCAACAGGCTGTTTAAAAAAATCTGGGGAGGGCAGGTAGAAAAATAACCTTTTGTCTCTGAGAAAAAAAGTGCTTAGGAATAAAATAATTGCTTAGTCTCTAAGTACAGAGAGACAGATGCTGCTGTAAATCTGGCTGGCTGCACTGTGGGCAATGAGGCTCTGTTAATTTACAGCTCTTTGTGAGGAGATGTTTGCTCAGTCACTTTCTGATGGGGATGGCTGGTCCTGGTCTACAAGCTATTCTGTTTTATGCAGGGTTCAGTCATTTCACTTGTTGTCTACCTTTCTGATTGGTGTGCATTACAGTGGGAGCAAATATACTTTACAGCCAAGGAAATGCTCTCTCTTGTGATTCACTGATTACTTGCTATAATCTGAATTCAAGTGTGATGAAAAATTCTTTTCGGGCAATGCAAAATAACTAAGGAACACAAATTTGTCTCCCACATTTTCTTAATAAATACTGTACATGACTAATAACTACCTCAAGAGTTTTGCTCTTCTATTGAATGGTATAGCAGGAAATTCTTACAAAAAGTGAAACAATTCTAATGTTCTTTTGTAAAAGATTTTAAAGCTAATTGCCCTAAGCACTGCAGATGCAGTCTTTAAATAGGTTGTCATTAGTTTTGTCAAGTACCATTTGAGACATCAATTTGAATTCTGAAATAACCTTTTCAATTTACAGATTGGATTCCCTGGTGAATAGCCCAGCACTCATGATATTAAAGGGGGAAGATGGAAGATGCCCCACTGTCCTGGGCACTGAGACCTTCCTGGTGCAATCCCACCATCCTGGGCACTGAGACCTGCCTGGTGTGACCCCACCATCCTGGGCACTGAGACCTTCCTGGTGCAATCCCACCATCCTGGGCACTGAGACCTTCCTGGTGCAATCCCACCATGGTGGGCACTGACACCTTCCTGGTGTGACCCCACCATCCTGGGCACTGAGACCTGCCTGGTGCAATCCCACTGTCCTGGGCACTGAGACCTTCCTGGTGTGACCCCACCATCCTGGGCACTGAGACCTTCCTGGTGTAACCCCACCATGCTGGGCACTGACACCTTCCTGGTGCAATCTCACCATGCTGGGCACTGAGACCTGCCTGGTGTGACCCCACCATCCTGGGCACTGAGACCTTCCTGGTGCAATCCCACCATCCTGGGCACTGAGACCTGCCTGGTGCAATCCCAGCATCCTGGGCACTGAGACCTGCCTGGAGGTGCTTCCATGAGTTGCTGTGGGCTCAGGAGAGGTTCCCCCTTGCCAAGCTCAGGGAATGCTCCAGAAAAAGGGATCAGCTTCTACTCAGTTCCCATTCCCAGCACAGGGAAAGTAATGATGCCATGATTAGAGTACACAAGTTGCCCATGGCACAGGAAGGCATCCCCAGAACTCTCCTGGGCACTCCCTGTACCCTCCCTTTGACCAGATTCTGGGTTTAGTTTCCACATCAGGAGTCTCTGCTGATGTGAATAAGGACAGGGGGAATACAAGCATTTATTAATGCTTTGTGCTGAATCTCAAACCATCCCAAGGAATCTGGCTGCTAGATGCCCATTAAAATTAATAGGAGCTGGCATCCAGCAGGTCCCTGTGGTTTTGATTTCTCAGCTGTAACGCTGTGTTTGTTTGTTGGCTGTTTGAAGTGTGCAGACCCTGAGCTGCAGATGCTGCTGAGATCTGACATTGTTTTCACTGAGACACGAGAGCTGTTCCTGTGTTTGCACTGATCTTTTCTTTATTATCACCCTGCACACCTTGGGTCAGTCCTACTGCCAGAGTTCATTTCAGACCACAGATCTTTTAAGCTGACTCTGTTTTTTTCCCCTTAATAGAGCAGCCTGGGGATGTCATTGTCCCAGTGTTTTGTTACTCAGGTCCTGTCATCACTTTAAACATTTGATTGATGAAGCTATGGAGAATTGAAATATTATTTATATTCACACCCCTGAGAGTTACAAACTGTAAATTGAGAAGGGAAACTATGAAAGCTCTCCCAAGAGGCAAAATCACTTCTTTTTACAGCTGATTATAAAGAAGATTGGCTGGCAGATGTTAATATTGGCAGTTACTCTCTGACAAATTTTCTCTAGGTACGGCTAATCAATTTTTGCTGCATGGAATGAGAAATGGAGCTTGAATATTCAGATGTCTAGACATGTAAATATATTACCTTTATAAATAGGTTTAAATGATTAATATCTTTGAAAAAAACAAACATGAAAAATGGATAAACTAGAGTGTAGGGTGAAGATTGATAGATTATTTAGATAACAAAATTTTCATAATGATAGATAACAAAATGATAGATAGATAGATAGATAGATAGATAAAAATTTTTTTCTATACATTAGGAGGATGAAATTACCTGTGCAGTTACCATATATGTATTTATAGACAACACAGGTCTTTCTGTAAAATCTCTCTGAACTCAAAACCTCTTTATCCTTTAAGACAGTTTGAGTGCTGTTATTTGAAATGGACCCGTTCTAGACAGAGATATTAGCAATGTAATAAGGATAATGCAATTTGATCCATTAACACTGCAGAAATAGATGCTTTCTCTGTGCAGGGTCCTGCAAACACTCCAGGTAATTTAATAGACCCCAATGGGATGCTCTGAAGGCAAAGGTTTCAGGAAGGGACAGTAGTGATCCCATAATTGCAACATGATTATTTAATTCATAAATGTTCTTACTTCAGAGCGATTGAATACAGATCTCTGGAGGAAAAGGATGGAGATGAGAGATGGAGATGAACTGTGACCATTCCCTGGGGTGTTCTCAGCTCCCTTGCTCTGCCCAAGGGAGCAGCTTACAGCTCTGTGATGCATCCCCAGCCCAGCTGCCCTGGTAGTTTCCCACAGCAAATCCCAGCAGCTCTGCAAGCGCCTCTGACAATCCCTGGAGAGCTGCCATGGAGCAGTTGTATTATCCAGGTAGCACAGAAAACACTCCCTGCTTTCCCAGCATATCTGCTCACTTAGCTGGGGTAATATGATTAACCTGATCATTTCTGAATCAGTCCGCTGTGGCAAATGATGAAGTGCCATATGGCTTTTGGAGAATGAAAGCAAGGTGTCTGTGTGGTGCAAGAAATGTTTCTGGATGGGTGAGTGAATTATGTATCATGATTCATAGTTAAATACCAACCCAAAAGAAAATTCTTTCTATGGAGACTATTTAGACTATTTCTATATTTTATAAAAGGCAATGGATCAAAGAAGAAGTCTAAAGCAGCAATGCGTACTTAATGACCTGTTCCAGGGAGTAAATTATGGCTGGAATTGTCAGGGTATTAAACTTAGTAGAGCAGAGCTTAAGCAACAGGGATGGAAATTTTCAAAATATAGTTCATTCTTTTACAGTGACACAATAGCAAAATAAAGGAACCTCTGTCAATGTGATTTATTGAAGAAACTAAACAAAATATGTTGGAGTTACTGCGTCCCAAAGTCATTTAGCTGTTCTATTACTTTTAATGAATAGCCAAGATCAGGGAATATATTCAGTGAGATAAGGCTCAGTGCATTTCTGATAAGGGCAGAAAGGTAAAAAAAGAAAACCTGCATCAATTTTTCATTCAGAGGTTTATTTACTGGAGGTTTATATATATAAAATCCCAAACAAGCACCAAAATGAAACATCCTATTTTCTCTCTGGTCCTTTTATCCATTTAAAACCAAGGCTTGACTAGAGAAATATATTTGTGTGATAATGCTTCAGGAAAAGGTCAGATAAAAATCAGATGAGAGTTTCAGAAATTCACAGGTGTTTGTGATACATTTTTCTGTCCTCAACAGGACATGAGGCTGAGAGAAATCATGGCCTCTGCTTGTAGCAAATGGCCAAGAAAGGCATTTTAAACAGCTTTACCTGAGCAATGACCTATGGGTTAATCAGGAAAGCACCATCAGTTTTTGTGGGCTAAGCCTTCAGTGCCTGAACAAGCCTGACTAAGTGGTCTGGCTGCCCCCAGGTTGTGCTGTAGACAAAGACCATGACAACACTCACAATCTGGGCTTATTCTGCCAATTTAATCACTTGTAGCTTTCCCAGTGTTAATGAGGGTGAGGACATGGCTTTACTCTTTCCCAGTGATGAAGAACTCCACAATTTTTTGTCACTCTTTTTGAAAGCGGAAAATTCCTTTCCTTGTGGTGTGTTTCCTCGTTTCCCTGTGTCCCAGGGAAAGGTTTGTTGCAGCTGCTAGGGAGAGGATCAGAAATGAAGCATTCCTGTCGCTCTCAGGTGCACAGGTGTACTGGGTGTTTCTTAAGCAGACTCAGGAATTATTAACAATGAAGTTTTTAGTGATAAAATACAGCTGTTAACACTCTTTTGGGTCTCCTTAAAAATACATGTGTGAACAAATAAATACATGTGTACCCCAATAACTGCTTCAAAACTGTTCAAAGATATGGAATAGCACATTAATGATTAGCTCAATAAACTATGGCATACTATGAATTTGATGACTAAAATCAGCACTGATCCCAATTTTAGGAAGGTGTAATGGTTCTCCTTCATACTGAAACCACTCAGTCCCTCAGGTACTTTTATGTAATGACAAGTTGGTGTTTGCACAGAGTGATGGGTGTAGTAACAGCAATGACAGCATGGCTGAGCTCTTTAGGTGGAATCAGAGTAGATGGGAGGAACACTTAGAAAAGGGCATTATAGAAACTTCATTCACTACCACAGGGATCACATTCCAGGCATGCAAGGAACCAAGACACGTATGGGAAATTCTCCTAAAAATCTCTCCAAGCTGGCATTGTTGGTAAAACAAAGGGAGAATATGATGACAACATGAAGATCTGAATAGACTTTATTAATAATCCATTTTAAAGCCTCATAAATGTATAAAGAGCTCTGTAAGATCTAGATTAATAGACTCCTTCCTCCAAAGAGATCATTCAAGTACCTCAATTCTTCTCCTGACTTCAGCAAATGGCAAAGCTCTCTTGAGTTCATGCCCACTCTGAGACATAAAAGCCAAAGCAAGAAATGATGTTTTAGAAGAAGAAAATCCTTTCTTACCAAGAAAAAAAAAAAAAAAACCAAAAAGAAAAAGAGGGGAAAGAAAGAATTCTTGGAAGTCAGCATACTTCAAAAAATATCTGATGCAAGAAAAGAGAGCATGAGGAAGAGTTTCTGAATCACAGGCTAACATGAAAGACAGATCGAAGGGGTAATGTGAAAGAGTTTAGGAGGCTACATAGTTTAGAAATTCCAAGCACTCTGATGCCTTTCAAGTTCTCTGTTAAAATCTTGGCTAACATTTGTACTGGCAGAGTTTTTGCTGTCACTGTGAGACCCAAGGTCACATGTTGACCAGTGTGATACAGGCTCTGACTGTATTAATGCTGTCTACTTAGAGCAGTTCATCTCCTTCAGCCCTGCAAGCCCCAGGGAGCAGACACTGTGATTATTCCAGCAGAGCTGGGACCCTGGGGCTGTTTTGCTATTGATCCTGAGCTCTCACTGTCATTAATGGGAGCTTCTGTTCATCATGGATGGACTGCAGCATTTGTCTTTGGAAAATCTTGCCAATGACTGTAAAGCCTTTTAAAAACTACAGTCTAATAACAATAAATAATGTATTTAAGGAGCTATAAAATAAAGAAACATGACCTAAGCAGGTGAATCTTTGATCATTTCTATTTCTGTGTCATGGACCTGTAACTTTACAATTAACCTTAATTCTGCATTGAGAATTGACACTGTCAGTTTGAGTCAGTCAAATGGAAGAACAGAGTATCCTGCCTGTTTGGGGAGAGGCTGGTACAGACAGTGAGGAAGAAAAGGTGTAAAAGATGTGCAGTGGATAGCAACTAACTGGCAATGACCTTGTTACACTGCAAGGCAGAGGCTTGAAGGGTCCTTCACTTTTCAGACATTGAAAGTTCAGTGCCTGTACTCTTGTCCTCAGAAGCCAAGGGTTCAATGGTGACAATTTTGGGATCAAGGGACTTGTCTGAGTGTGTCCTGTTTGAGTGTGACCCTGTGACACTGAACAGGAGACTCCAGTTTTCAGCGAAGAGCCTCCCTGCTCTGGGGCCAGCTGGGAACACAAACTGGGAACTCAACAAACAAGGAACGTGCAGTTTGTTGTCACCTTTCCTTTAGAAAAGGCTGATTTGATATTTTTGCAACTGGACCAGGTAGGTCCAGTGCTCTGACTGATGCTGCGATTCTTCAACTTTTGGCCCCTGCAATGTCCTCTCAGCTCATCTGTCTTTGTACAACTGCCTGAACTGTTGCCACCAATTAATGATAGCTAATAGGTCCCTGACTACTGAGAACACTTGAAGCCAGTAATTACAGCCTGTTCACACTCCTCTGCCCTGTAGGAGCAGAGCTGCTGCTGACTCTGCTGAATAACATTTTATGGCCCCTTTTAGAGACTTGGAAAGGCTGATTGAGTATCTGAGAAAATATTGATCCAGTATTTATAAAAAGTAATTGGTAGGAGTGTGTAAAACATGTTTTGTGTCCATTTATACTCCTGCATACTATGCAGGCTTACCAAGATTTTACAGTTTTATTTTTAAGAAAAAGTCTGGCATATCTAAACTATGACTCTTTTCCTCCCTCTCTGAATGCATCAAAACCAAGCAGTTGTGTCAAATTGCATCACTGAAGAAGGAGAAGAGGAAGCTCTGTTTTTTTCACTGGATTCTATATGCTCTATCTCCTTTCTCAGGTCAGAAAGAAACATTTCAATTTTATCTTTGGTGTCACGGGTGTGCAGTATATTTGGGATTATGGATTATGCATTATGGATCTGAAATACACAAAATAGAATTGTTTCATAATTTCTCTGTTGGCTTGAAGGCCGGGGAACTTGGTGAAAAAGGAATTCATATACAAATTCCCATATACAAATTCTGTTCTTGGTTTTACAAAACTTTCCTGTTTGCCCAGAACAATGGCAGACAGTTTTCTCTCCAGCTAGAGAGAACAAAGAGACCAGGACGTGCTGACATTACTCTACTGCTGCTTTTCTTCCCTTTTCCCTGCCACCACTTATCCTCTCTGGAACTTCAAAACAGCATTGCCCAGCTTTATCCTCTGAATATTACACACTTTCATTCTCAGTTGCACCATTATTATATCCATAGTTTTAAGTGCACTGTACAAATTATAACATGTTGCCTTTGTTTTCCCTTTCTCTGGAGATCAGAACTTTGTGGGCATAAGGAAAATACTGCCAGTATGCATTTATTTTACATAGGTACAGTCAGCCTAATGAAAGCAGTAGGTGTTCCTCTTCCAATTACCCAAACATGTTCTGCCACAGAGGGCTTTGCTTCCTAACAGCAGACAGAGAATTAGGAGTCCTGAGGCTTTGCCAACCTTTCACTGAATGCTCTTTTCCCCCTCCATGTAATTACATGCTCCAGCAGCCCCAGTTGCAGTGGCTGCAGAGGGAAGCTGTTTCCTTCAGCGTTATTTTCTCCTGCCTCTGGGTTCTATGAGAAGAAGTGAAAGGAATAAACACCTTTTCTCCTGTGGTACATCTCTGGTTTCCACCTCCACGTTGCTCATAAACTCTGGTGTCCAGCACTACAGCTCAGAGAAAACAAATTCTCTCTCACCTTCTGTGCAGGGAATTTTTTAAACCCTGAGTACAAAATCTTCAGGAGACTGCAGGCAGTAGCTCCTACTCAGTAAATACTCTTGTAGAAGGAGAAAGTTCACAAAAGTCACTTCCAGTTAACCAGAAGAATTAACAAGTGACTCAAAGATATTCACTATAAAAAAGTGATCTGCACTGAGGATACATTCCTTCCTGCCTCAGTGCACATCTTTCATTTTCTTGATTTACAAATATAGAACTTGGGGTAATTCTGTGTACAGACCAGGCTGCTTCTGATTCAAACAATTTTGGCAGATATATGCTGACTTGTGGAGATGTAAACTTCAGAGAGTGCTTCATAGGTGAAAAGGCTTTTAGAAGGTCAGGATGTTCTTGGAAAGGGCTAGAAAAATAGATAAAAACTGGAAATAATTTTCCAGGAAGGCTGAATGGAAAGGTGCCTCAAGGTGAGCAGGCTGAGAATACTTCTGTCCAGAGGGAAAAGCTATCCCCCACCAGGCTGTGACCCTATTTTTAACAGAGACAACTTTATTAAGAAATCACTAACAACTTAATTACCACTTGATCACCTCTGCTTTGCACTCACAGGAAGGATGATCAAAATGTGCTCCAGTCTGAACTACACAAGCTCTCTAAAAGTACCAATTTCTGCAGCAGTTCTGTGTGTTTTGGTGGAGTTGGGCACCACTTGGGAAGCAGCTGTGCCAGCCCAAATTGCAGCATCAGCAAAGCAAAAATTTCACCCTTGTCCAGAAATCCACCCTGGCTTAGAACAGGGTGCATCACTGAGCCATTCTGAGGCCATCCAGGGGAAGCCAGAGTTCCACATATAAATTAATTATAAATTACACGAGGGACTGTGAGAACCCAGCCTGAAGCCTTGTCCAAAATTCAGTGTTTCTCAAAACCAGGCAAAAACAATGTCCACAAGCCAAAGCACAAACCAGCTGTTGTACACTACTGAAATATTTGATTTGACCTAGAAATGTCTCTCGGGTGAGGAAGAGAGAAAAGCATCCTCTGGATTTATTATTTCTATTCCTTAACGAAAAAGGAAGGAAAAAGTGAGTAATGGGTGCCCAAAAATCCCTATCAGTGTAGAAAAATGAAGCATGAAATGGTGTTCAGAGATGAAATCCACCTCATGAAAGGCTTTTGATGGATGTGAATTAACTGTTTTGGTTAAAAAGGATAAAACTTTGGAAGTAGTTTCTACAATTGGATTGCTCAGTTTACCAGGTTTAAGTGGTTTTTTATCTTTTTAAATTCTCTGAGGATCTGGGTCACAACAAAGCAAGAATGAAATGTCTCATTAGCAAATTATTTCTTTCAGTGAACAGAGAGACATCACCAGCTACTTTGTTTTACTGTCTAGAAGCCTAGTGCCAAACCAGAAGCATGTCTTTCCAAATCACCACGAGCTGAACTTTCTCTACAAAATTCCTATTTTTCATTGGGAGGTTATTTTGAGATCATATTGTCCAAAATAGCTTTATCAGCTTTCCTGCCCTTCCCTCCTTTGCACACTTGTGTTGCTGAATTGGTGCCACAGAACCCATTAGCACCTGAAGTGTGAGGATTTTTCCCTCACATTCCACATTTATCCAAATCCTTGGTTTTGCTAAAACACTTCTACACCCAGCATCTATTCTGGGGAAACTGTTTCTTTCCTACTTCTATTAATAACCTCTCTATGCTGCTTATTCTAGAAATATCTGTGATATTATAAGTAGAGTGTAAAAACTGCTCTCTGAACCTGCCAATTTTAAAGTGTCTCCATAATTCCATGGAACTTGTGTGGCTCTGGCTGGTGCTGAGAGCAGAGAGAGAAGCAGTGGGTCCACAAGGGCAGCAACTGAAATCATCTTTACATCTTCAACTTATTTAAGCCAAAACCATCAAATTCTGCTTTACAATGCATTTCCTTTAACAAGCCTTTTGGTTATTATTTTGCAATTAATTTCAAGCATGTACTAAAACCTCAAGGAAGGATAGTTTTATATCATTTAGCCCACAGAGAAGGCACAATACAAATATTTTGCACAGCTCTCCTCCCAATCCTTACTGCTGGATTTTTATAAATGCAACATGTAGGATTTTTCTATGGAACCTGTGAGAACAGACAGACAAGATGAATCACAAGTATTTTCCTGGGATATTAAAATGTGTGTATCTTTCTGAAACTCATTTAATAAATTATATGAAAAACATCAGCTTGACTTGCTAAATGCAAATGAAAGTGGGTCTCAAGTTGTCTCTTATCTAACAGTTACTTATTTCAATGATGTGCAAATGAGTAGTTCCCATATACAATAATTATGGATTGGCAGAAAAACTTAATAAATCAAAACTACTCCAATAAGATGTCTAGGTAGTGTCATTTGTGATAAAACTGTTGATCTGATTTACCCTTTTTAGTAAAGATTTTATGCTAATGAAATGGTAACTGGATTTGAGAAGTTTGTATCTTTGCCACAAACAGATCCCACTTTCTTGGTTGGAATCAAATTCATCCACTCAGTAACCCCAATGTAAGGCAGCTGGAGAATCAATCCTATCAACATAATTTGAAATCCCTTTCTAGTTTATTCCCATATTAAAGTTTTACCTTACCCTGAGGAGGAGGTGTTTTCAGAGAGAAAAGAATCTTCAGTGAATAAAGAATTATTTACTTTGCAGCACAATTCTAACCAGGACCCCAGAATAATCTATGGAAGAAAGTAGCTCAGGCCATGACAAGGTTTTAATCCTCTTGCATTGGCAGTAAGTCACTTTCTCTTTTCTTACCCTTGTCCAAATTCACCCGTCACTGAAGGCCATTATGCTCTGCAATGGGAAAATTCTCCCCCTGTTCCTCATTGGTCCAAACCAGGGATTGGTGCCTGGAAAAGCCAAAATGTGCATGACAGGATTGCCCCACAGCTTGGATTGGGAAAACCACAATAAGATTTTTTTTTCTCAGTAAGAAATTGGGTAAGTTTGAAGCACTTTGTTTTATTTTGTTTGAAAACCAGAACATCAGCACTTTCTAATAAGCAAGGCTTTAATCTGGACATTCTTTATTTCAGCCCAGGAGGAATATAAAAATCCTGATTTGAAGTTGCACAATGTAATCTTGCCTGCAATAAAACCCTGATTAGGGCAGTGTGTGTGCAGGGCAGACCCAGGAGCACACACAGCTCCCCAGGCTGGCACAGCATCAGCCCTGGCCTGCTGGGGGATGTGTGACACAGGGCCAGCCAGAACCTCCCTCCATTGCTGTGCAGCAGATTTTCCACAGGGTTGGTTGTGATCTCTTACTTTGTTTTAGAAAGAAAACCCCTCTCTGAAATGTTGCTTTCTGTGGGAGCTCATGTCACCTTGTCAATGCATTAATCACCATTATCATATTCTACTAGAAGATTGGCAAATTTGTTCAGCTGTGTAAGGCAGATGTTATGGCATTTGACAGATGATTTCAGCACTGAGATGAATTTTTTTGCATGTGCTGTATGCTTTGGCACTCCATTATGCAGCACAAGAGTGAATTTTCTCATTGTTATCAGCCAAACAAGCCTTGAAAAGTGGGAATCATCAGGGAAGAATTATTCCTAAAGCCTGAAAACGGATTTTCCAAACACTGTGGTTTCAGTTCTAATTCCCTGATTATGACATGGCTTTGGTCACTGATTGGTCACATCCTTTTCTGACTGGCTGAAATGGGTTTAAGATGATATCTTTCCCTCCCTAGCTCTCCAGAGAAGATGGTGTTTGGGGAGGATGTCTCCTAGATCACAACTCATTTCCATAATGGGATTAGGATGCCTAATGCAGCTAATGAGGAGCAAGAAGAGAAGCAGAACAGGAGAGAGAAAAGCTTGTGAAGGATTCCTGCTCACAAGGAAATACCTTCCCACTGCCTCTTCTGTCTGAGACCTGAGAGGGAAACCCAGCTTTCAATTAACTAAAACAGTTTTTATGATTAAAATCTCAGCAGTGGAGCCTCAGGTTCTGCAGGTTGATCCAGTGGCTGGGGTGACAGCTCTGAGACCTCAGAATTCCAGCCTTGATCCAGTGCAGGATGTTTTAAACCTCAATTACCTCTGCACTGCATTCAGTGCTGCTCCCTGCCCCGCTAGGGATGTGTGGTGGTGAACACACCCAACATTAAGTGCTGCACACACACTGTGATGAGCTGTGATGAGCTGCATGGACAAGGGATGGCAAAAGGACTGAAAATCTTCCCAGCAGTCCTGTGAGGAAAGCTGATTTGATGGCTCCTGTAAATCTGATAATCACTGTGGTGTGAAAACCAGACTATCTGGCAGTGAGAAACGACTGTCAGCTTTAGGAACTTGGAATTTGGCATTCATAAGCTTTTCATGGCTTCACAAAAACCGCTGGAGTAGGGAGAGGCAACACCTCCTCACGTTTTGGCTTTAGCTGAGAAAAATGAAAGTGCTAAATAGTCTTGTTTGGGGCTGGATGATGGAGGGTGAACTCAGTTTTAGGACACCAGCTTTGGGGAAAATAGGAAGTACATGAAGAAAAGGTCCATGTGGCTGAGCCCCCTCATCACAGAAATGACCTCTTAATGATACAGTTCATTATTACAATTTCACAATTAGAAACCTCATTAATTTTTACTGAGAAGTAGCATTTTTCAGCAGCAGGATGTATTTGGAGGTAGGCAGCACCTATAATATCCACTCATTGACATGATTTTTTATAGAAGGTTGTCACACTGATGGCAGATGTTCAGCCTGCTTGTTTGTACCTTACATTTTCCAGTGCAGGGTGCTCTGGCTCAAGTGATTCTTCAATTATTTTCAAGTCTGAGTGTTTTGTTTTGTTTGGTGTTTTCAGAGTTCCAGTAATTAACAAACGTGGCAGAACGTTTGTCTTAATTGCACAATGAAAGCCCCTCACAATAGTAATTACTCTAGGAAAGTCCCATAAAAAATCCACTTGGCTTGTGAAAAAGCACTTTCCAATTTAAAAAATGATGCAAAAAAAAAGAAAGCCCAATGTCCATATCAGAAAATTTCTGTGTTTGCACAACCAGCTCTGTCAAAGCACACAAATAAAAAGTGATCATGAGAAAGTGTGGGTAGAAGAACCTGAATCATAATTGGATTCATTTTAAAAAGCTTTATGGGATGTTCCCAAATCACAGTTTTGTAGCCAGGAAATGAGTATGCAGATGGAGAAAATATCACAAAACTGATCACAAACTACATTCCAAAAAGGCAACATTACCTCAAATGTATCTGGAAGTCAAAAATTGCCCCACATAATTTTAGCTGCTTTAAGGAGTGATGCAGATCAGGGTCAGTAAGGCCTCAGCCCAGAATCCTGATCTGTACTGGGGAGTCCCTGTGCTCTCCCTTATCTTTGTGAATTTTTATCAAGAAAAATGCTAGGGTTGGACAGATAAAATAACATAATCTGTCCTGTTTACAGGAGAAATGAGGGTTTTTCAATGGGTTAACTGCAAGTCTACCAGGCCTATGTGGCCTTTATATTTTCAGAGAAAAGAATTTCTTGAGGTGCTGGAAAATCTTATTATTGATTAGGTAGCTGCAAGGCCTGTAACCTGAGCTGGGTCAGGAGTATTTTCCAGAATGCTGTTTCTCATAATTAGATGTGATTTCAAAACAATTATTTAACATAATCTGCACACAGATGTATGATACAATTGTACCTGACTATGATAATACCTAACTATAGGTTATCAAGTGTCATGAGTCATGACTGAGATATTTGACACAGAATTGAAGGCTCATAACAGATTTCATCTGTGGTACACCTGTTTATCAAGTCAATTTTCCACTTTCAGAAAGTACTGTGTGTTATGTACTGAGACTATAGAGGGCGGAGATGGAACAAACAAAACATATTTTAAGCATGAATTATATGTGTGAGTAATTTATTCAAAGTCTTTCATTCCTATAATTTCAGCTAAAAGCCTCAGAAAGCTTCTGCCAAAGCTTTTTCAGTTGGCTCAGAGGAGTTACCCAGGAATATTCTCTGGGAGGGGGAGAGGTGGTCACTGAGCACTCACAGCTCTCAGCATCCTGTAAAAATGGACCTGCAGATTGTTGCCTGCTGGCTGCACTGGTACAACTCAATGGAGGTGCCATCAACATTCATGGAACAGCTCTGTTAAATTCAGTGCACTGCAGATCAGACTGACAAGGCAGTTAAAAACTCACTGAAGTTTGTAGGGCTAACAGCTACAATTTTGCATTTTTTAACATTTTAAAAAATGAAAACGTTGACCTGCTTGCCACGATTTTAACTCAATGTCTGGTTTTAGCAACAGAACAGTAATTGCATTTTCTCTTTCTCTCAGAGACTGATTTTTTCCTATTAAATAATCCAAATTAACAGGTTATTCTGTATGCTCTGCCTTAACTAGCCAAGATTTGGTTCTTTTGAATGTCATGTAAACAACATAATTAACAAATCCAATATCCAAGCCCTACTAAATTGTGTTTATTATTATGTATTATGGTATTAGAGTATTGTTCTTGTGCTTCCAGTCACTAAGCACACCCAAAATCACGAGGCTCAATACACATACCTGGAGGCTAACTGGTGAAAGAGGATGGCTGTAGGTAGAAATAAAAGAAGTGTTTGCCTGGGTCACACTGGCACTGGGTTTATTTGGAGCTGAGACAGAAAACTCAGTAGAAATCAGAGGCCCTGAAGGAGTAAGAGAGAAGAAATACCACAAAGCCACTCCACACTGGTTAGACCTCAGCTGTGTTGCCTGTACAAGAAAAGCCCAGGAAACTGCACCATCAGAGATGATGGGAAACCAGCAACAAACATGAAAATGGGCAAGAAATAGAAAGGATGCAGGATGCTGGGAATCTGCACAGCAGCCTCTTGCCAACAGCTGCATTAGAAACACAAATTTCTCAGCAAATCCCACTTCCAGCAGGATGGATCCCAGAGTGCCACAGTTTATAAGGCACAAGAAGATGAAGTTTGCAATCATGTTGATTTGCTCAGTTTGGGAGTTGCAGGGGAATGGGGAACTGCATCAGATACTGTCATGTTAATGTGGTTTTTTTCTTCTCTATAATGAACTATTAGAATTTGTCTTTTAAACAGACCTACTCTTATCAAGTGAGCACATCTGTGTTGGCTTGCAGTTGATTGCTGGCCCTTTATTAGTTCTTTCATTGTAAAGTTCTGTTCTTCACAAGCTAATCCCCAGGATGACAATATTCCAGGAGTGATGTCTATTCAGTGAGTGTGGATGTTGACTGGAACTCTCCTCATGAGCCCTGCTTGAAGCATTTGCAGGCCTTAATGATCCATATGGTGCTGTGAAGTAGGAGGCAGTAGAATAAAATACCCTATTTTTACCAATAACTTTGCCTGAAAAGAAGACTGATTTCCAAGGGAGACAGGTGAGGAAAATGGGTAAATGATTTTAAAAGTGTTTGTCACACTGTTGAGAAACAGCAATCACAAACCCAGCTTTGGGCCACAGAGCTGTAGTTAAAATTTGTTTATGTTCCTAGCAGACCTCAAAACTAGCTGCAAGAGACAACATATTTCAGTGTGCAGAAATCACAATTACAGCCCCATCCAGCAATAAAGACAAGTTCTCCTGCCTCTGTTCCATACCTCACAACTATCCACAGTCTTAGCCAAACTCCAAACCAAAAACTATTCACACATTAGGTCTTGCATGATTTTTCAGGCATAACTCACAGTTTTGAAGGAGACAGAAGTATAATTTCAGCACCTTAAGCTATGAAAGCAAAGCATTTCAATATCAGAGAAAAATATCCCCAGAACAGAGGCTGCAAATCGATATTTTGTGGTGGAAGTTAACACCTGCCCACGTTCTGTACCCAGACATTTGTTCTGCTTTGTGACACACACTATCATCTAAACAGCAATTCTGACTCTTCCTCTCCTACTTTGTGACTCTTGCATCCCTGCTATCACAGGTCCCATCTCTGTGCAACAGAACCCTGCCAAATTCCTGCTGCTGCTTCTGTGCTGCTGCATTTCCAGCCTGGCTGTGAATAGGGCATGGCACAGCCTGGGAGGATCAAAGTCTGCTGACAGAGGTAGCCCCAGCTTCAGTGGGTCAGGCCTCCAGAGAGGAAACCCAAAATATTTCATGGGACCCTCAAACTGGGAGTCCTTGTCCACAAGCCATGGGGGAGCAGAGCTCAGACCTGGGAGTTCTGCACCTGAGCTGAGATGGAGCACAGAACAACCACCCAGAGCTGAGTCAGCCTTCCACCACAGAGTCAGAAACCAAACAAATCCGGTGGATTTCTGAAGATTAAAATTAAATTAGGTTACATTGATTTTAATGTCTTGGCACGATGGCTCTTCAGAAACATCAAATTCTTGAAAAGTTGACGGAGGATAAGAATAAAACACAATTCTATAGCTATTTTAGCTGTTGTAAGCATGTCCTGAAGTATAGTTTTCTTTAAAAAAACCTTTCTTAATATTTATAGAGATGTGTATTCAGCACTGTAATCCCTTCCTAGACTATCAGCAAATTATTCATACTTAAAAGCCTTGCAGCTTTTTCATGGCTGATTTTCTTTCTTTTTTTTTTTTTTTTTTCCTGTGACAGAAGGAATTAATCATGGCTCTAATGGCTCTCTGGCAAGTGCCACTTAAAAGCAACAAATGCATTTGAAAAATCATTAGCTTTGCCTGTCCCATTTAGAGCTCAAAAAGAAGAAAATATAGGAGTAAAAAATCTCTTGTGTCCTAAAATGTTTGGGAGCTGGAAAACAAAAACATGGGGGGAAAAAAAAGCATCTAAATTGTCCCTAACAAAAAAATCCCAGCAGCTTTTGCTGTCCCTTTAGGAGCACCAGGTTCTGCTGCAGGGACAGAAAAGTTCCCTGGCTGGGGAACAGACTGACAGTGAGGTCTCAAAACAGGGTGAAATTGTCCCTACCTAAATACCAGCAATATTTGCATTTGCAGTGCTTCAGCTTCTAGTCTGTAAAATGGGACTGGTGATATTTTCTGTGTGAGATGTGCTGATAAAAGTCTCACTATAAGGGATAAACTTCAGTGGTTTTGCTTGTGCTTTTTAGTGCTTATTTGCTTGTATTGCAAAAAATAAGAATCAATGTTGATGTGTTTTTCTGTACCTAAACTCCTTCAGTATTCACCAGCATTAATACAGGCAAAAGTCTTTTATTTAAAGCTCCTTTTCTTAAAGTCTAATTCTGATGCTCCTAAATAATTCTATTCCAATAAAAGGAGATTTTATTTGATTAATATGGTTCTTAGAAGCCTTTACACTAACATGCCACATGAGGGAAGTGTAGATACTCTAGACTTCTCCCTCTGAAAATCAGCACCCAATTTTATTTTTATGCTGTTAATGGATTATGAATGACATGTAATTATTTTCCCTCTGAAAACCATGTTAATTTTCAAGAGAAAAGGCTCAGTGATGGAATTAGCTATTGAAATGTGATAATGTAACACTGTTTATTGGTAAAACAGAGCAAGATTTCCTCTATGCATCATTTCCATCAATGCAGTCCTGGGTGACACTGCTGGATTAATGAGGATGTGCTCTGTCCTCAGGCACCATGAGCACAGAGGAGCTCTGAGGTTTCTGTGTGGGCAGCTGCAATCAGAGGGGGTCACAAATGAGGCATTTTGGATGAGCCTTGACTTGAGGCTGGCTTCAGGAGCACAACAACCATCTCCCAAAACTGGTTTTGTTTCTTATGATCTGCACCTGGCCCTGAAAAACTCTGGCTCAACAGAACAAGGATGTGCAAATCATGACTCAATCTTCCTACACTGCAAATCCACACACAGCAGCCAGTAATAATTATAATTATAGCTATCATAATCATCATCATCATCATCATCTATATGCAAATCCTGGATGTTCAAATTTCTTGTATTTGAGCACCATGACCTGTCCAGCCCCTCACCAGAGCATTATGACAGAAAGGTTTTAATGTTCTATCTTAGTTACACTTGTTCATTGCCACCTTGCTGTGTGGAAATCTCCACTGATCTTCATTTAATGTCTTGGATGATGCATTGAAGACACATTTTGGAAACCATTCCTTCCAAATGATTACATGCAGTAACATTTCACAATAGCACAAATAGTTAGAAAACTAATTTCCTGTGAAGTACACTATGTTTTCTTTATTAATAATGGTTAGTTAGACAGACTAGTGTTCTGTTTCTTTATTTTTAGATTTCAATAAACTTGACATTATTGAAGAGGATTCATAAATTTTCCTGAAATTCAATTACTATAACAATTGGTTCTTGCACAGTGTCCTGACTGAACCACTGGTAGAAGTATGAGGATTATATATTCTCACCTCATTTCACAGGCAATAATGAAAGAAACTAAATTCCTCCTATCTAGGCCTTTATTTAAAAAAATAACTAGGGTTTGTGAAGATTTTCCTTTCCACCCACAGTTGTTTCTCTGCTTTCAGAACAATGAAAACAATTAAAAGAGTTGATTAATTAGGGAAACAAATCTCAAAGGCAATTTCTTTCTATAGGAATTTTAGCTCATTTTAAAAAACTTGAAAAAATTAAAATCATAAGCAGATGGTTCAATATGTGATTTTCTACCTTTCAGAGGTAGGAAACATCTTTAAAAACAGTAATATTTTTATGCTAAATCTAAAAATGAACATCCTCCAAACCCTTTTCTTTGTTCCCCCAAGGACACTGAGGGCAGGCTGAGCCTCCTCACTGCAATGGGATTCCCAGCACTGCCCCCTAAAAAGGACCTGAAATTTGTCTGCAAGTTTGAGAATCAGTCATTGAGCTACTCCCAGCTTGGAATGGTCTCTCAATGAACTTAAATGGAGTTAATGGTGTGCTGGGCAAGGGTGAGCTGGAACCTTGGCAGGAGCAGTGCCTTGTGAGCACCCAGCCCCAGAGCAGTGGGAGGCTGGAGGCAGAGCAGGGCCCTGGCTTCTCAGCTGCTCACGGTCTTCTCTTGGTAATTTCTCTCTTATTTATTTGTTCAGAGCACAGTTTATAGTCATGAACACGCTAGCTCAGTCTAGGAGGATTATTTCAAAGAACACTGTTACTCAGTACACAGAAAAATATGCCCCAAGCATATTAGGAACAAGGAAAAGTTAAAAAATAATGAAATAAAACCACATTACAGTTCATCCCTAGGTATAGAAAATTCAGGCCATTATAATGTAACTATAGAGAACAGCAGCTAAATTTGCTGATTATGACCCATTTTGTCAAGGAAGAATGAGAGTCTCAGCTTTTTACCAGAAATAACTGTGGGCACTCTTAAGAAAGCCCTAAACCAAAATCTTTTGGGGTTAACTTACCCTGAACTTCACCTTTATTATTCTTACCATACAGACTAAATAAAATCAAACAAAACTCTAGCATTACTAAGTGAGAGAATATTGCCTACTCTCAGCTATTGAATTCAATATTAATTTACTGTTCTTACTTTTGACATCAAATTTCATTTTCCAGGACATGTAGGTCAGAGGACAATTGTATTAATCTGTCTGCCCCCAAATGATAACTTCCCATTATAATCACAGGGCACAATAGAGCTCAGGATTAAAAAAAAAATCATTGTATTTATTGTTAGGACACCCAGTATAATTTTTTTTTAGGACTCAAAATCTGTGAGAGACTCTGTGGTACCAAAACTGTAAGGGAAGTTCATCTTTAACAACACATTTGTGTGAGACATCATTTTCTGTTTTATTAAATAACATCTATTAACTTAGCTTTATTTTATTTGATATGGCAAAGAAGGTCTGACCTTTCAAAGCTTTTCATTTGCTGCAGTTTAAGAGAAACATTAGAAATGCCATGAGATCCTGCTGCATGGGAAACACCAAGGATTCAAAGAAATTAAACTTGGATGTGAATACAAAAGACAACTCCAAATGTCCCTGCTCCTTGCCATGGTATTCGTTTCCTATCAGAAAGCTGACATTCAGAACATTCAAGAAATATGACTGCCCTTTCAGACTTGAAATTCAGATTTATTTCCTTCCCATGCAATGTTTATTTGACCCTGTATTAATGTCAGACACAAAACTCATGTTGTGATGAAAATGAAATATGTTGTTTGACTTTTTGATTCACATATACAGCACAAATGTCATTAGAAGGAAATGATATTCCAGGGTGGCTGATTTTCTACAGCTGTTCTAAATATTCTGGGAGTCCTTTGGAATCTAAAGTTTAGTAGCCATAGCAGTTTGGAGGAGATGCTTAGAGAGATAAATGTTACCAAACTATGATAAAATACAGAATAATAAATTAATTTCCTTCAGAGACCTCCAAATACTTTAGGACAGAATGTTAAATCCCACCTGGGGAAGATCCCACCAGACATAGAGAGAAGCTCAAGTGTGGCCCATTCTGGACTCTTTGCTTGAAATTCCTAGAGATTTGAAATCCAATTTATTATTAGAATTCCAGCTTCAGGTATTCAATGCTGTAATTGCTCTGCTATTATGGAGCTGCATTTTTCACATCCTACTAACCCAGGGAGAAGTGTTTCAGCGAAAATATTTATGGCAAGCATCACCTTGACTCAGAAGGCTTTCAGTTACTCATTCTGGTTTTCATTTATTATTGCTTAATAATTCATGTTACAACATTCCATTGGCATTTTTCACTATATTAATGTTCTCATCCCAAATATACCTACTGAAATTTCTGTTAAGGCTACTACATTGTGGCATAATTGTTAACCACCAGCAACTAAATTCTGATAGAATAAATAAAATGACAATTTTCACCATTGCCATGGAGGAAAAAAACCCTCCTAGAAACTAGATTAAGTGTTGAATTTGCCAATTTCATCATTGTGGGAAATAAAATGCTATTCCAGCATTCCTGCTGGTATAGGAACTCTGCATTTAGATGGCTGGAACATAATATTCCAGCTCATTTAGAATTTATAATTTCTCCATGAATGGTAATACACTGATTTTTTTTCTGCATGCAACCTGATTTTTGAACAGTTTTAAATGCAGGATGTGCCACTTTAAAATACTTTCTTGCTGCTGCATTTGTTGGTTTGTCAGCTGATTCTTCTTCCCCTCTTTTTCAGGTATTTCAGCTGCCCAAATCACAAAAACCTCCACAGAAAGCATTTGAGGTGCATAGCACAAGAGCTTGTTAATTGAAATCTCCTATTTTGGTTTTATTAAATGGATAATTTACAAATGCAAGCTGATGTGAATTGCACATGTTTAAAAGTGTTAATTATTGCACTCTGTAGTGCAGGCAGTGCTCAGAAAATGTTGTGTGAACCATCCTATCCTTACTTGAAATTAACAATTCCAATAAAGAATTAAATGATAATAAATTATTATGACAAACATAAAAAATAATGCAAAAGCCACCGTGATGTCAAAGTTTGCATCAAAATTAACAGCAAATGACACAAATCATTTGTTCTGCTGCTGGAAGGGCATCAGGACCTCCCTGAGCCCTCCTGCCCCACTCTGAGGCGTTTCATTAAAGCAGCTGCTCTTCTGTGCTCTGTTCATCATCCACCATCCTCCCAGCAAACTCATCAGTTATTTATGGGTGAGTGTGTGCCTGGCACACACAAATCCCTGCCTGACACCTGACAGCAGCACTCAGCTCAGGAGAGTCCTGTCAGGAGCACAGCTCAGACCTCGGAGCAAATCCGTGCGCTGCGGCTCCTCCAGACCTCAGCTCATTACTTGTTCCTGTGTGGCACTTGAAAGTTCTGATTTTTGGAGTTAAATGGGCATCTCTCGCCTCCCCTCTGCCTTCACAACACATCAAATGTTGGTCCAGGCTGCTGGACACGGCACACAGATAATATTGTCCAAAAAACGCAGAAGGCAGAAGAGGCACAGAGCTGAGATCTGCCCTTGCTTCCCCGTCTGACAAAGCCAGCAGCTCCATTCTGCCCATTTATTTCAGCTGAGATCCACTTTGCAGCAGCTCCTGAGGCAGGCTAGAAAACTCAAAATTGTCCAACAAACCCAGGGCCAATCCTGGCTCCAATCTCTCCAAGCAGCCGTGCCTGGGGAGCTGTTTCCTTCCCCATCCACAGGGGTCCATGGCAGAGCTCTGCCCTCTGTGATGTGGCACCTCAGCTTAGACATTTGCTTTGCTGTAGTTTGCTCAGCTAATCCCAGAGTGCAGAAATAACATCTCTGCAAAAACCCACGTTCCTGGGACTAAGAACTCTCTCAACTGGAAATCTCCAGGAATGCTGTGGCAAAGAGATGAAGCTCTCAGTTTGCTTCAGTCCCGAGTTCTGGTGCTGGTCTCTTCATCTTCAGGCATTCTGATTTACAACTAATAATTACTCCATCATTAGTTTTGAACTGAGAGAATAAAGCAAAAGGTAATTAAAAAATCTCAGGAGAAGAATAAAATAAAGAGACAGAGTGACGTTAACTGAGTGGGAGGCAGAGATACTGAGCTGCTGCAAATTAATATATCCTGAGCAACTGTCTGCTCTCCCTTCCTGGCCTGCAGTTAATAGACAGTTCATCTTCCATACAGAAAGTTCATTTTCCTTCTGTAATGAACAATTTACTTTGTTTATGGCAATTTCTCCAGCCAATCTTTTCTTCTATCCTTTTATAAAGTAACTCCAACCTTGCTGATTTTCCAGTCTTGTGTTCATAGATAAAACACTACAGAAGGCTGCACCAGGGCTATGACAACTGCAGGAAACCTCCCAACAGCTCCAATATATATCAGATACAGAAAAAAAATCCACCTTATAACTTTAGGTACACAAATTCAGCATGGCTATCTAAAATATCATGCTGACAAGCTTTAGTGAAAGCGAGTCCAAAATGACAAAATCTTCAGGCTTTGCCCTAAAAGGACGGATAACACAGAAAGTACTGCAGGGAAAAAAAAAAAAACAACCAGCAGATAAAGGAACCTGAGACTAAAAATACATTTTTTTTTTCCTCATTGTTAACCACTATTTCCCTGAAAGATAAGTTCAAAAAGAAATGCATAATAAAAGAGTAACAGATAAATTATTTAAATGAATATCTTTGAAAGAAGAGAACTTCTAACCTTAAGAGCTTCAGGATCAATTAGAATGGCTCAAGGACCTTAGAACAATGACATCAATTTAACTATAAACACAAAAGGAAAGCCCTTTACTCACAGAGATGCTTACAAAGTTACTCTGAGCCACTAAATTGCTCAGTGGTGCAATGTTTATTCAAGAAAAACAACAATGATCATGCAGTGAGAGAAACAGTGTGATATACAAAGATATACAGGATGGGATATCACAATCAGCCCCAGCATTCTTGGCTAGTTCTTAAAGCCCAGGAAATCATTCACTGAAGCCAAATGAGGCCCAGTCTGTTCAGTGCTGATGGGACACTGAGCCTGGGGCCAGCCCTGAGCTCAGAGCAGCCTTGAGCAGGAGAAGGGAACCCAGGGGCAAACAAGCAGCAGGAAATGGGGAAAAGCCCAGCTCCTGCATGGCCCAGTTCTGGAGGGGGCAATTCCTGCACAAGACAGAGATCTCACAGCAGAATCTGTGAGATCTCCTCCTATCCAAACTGATCCTTGCTTGGCACTCGTGCCCTATCAGAGCTGGCATTTCACCTTGAGCAGGAGCAGTGCCATGGAAACAGATGGGAGCAGCACAGCCTTGCAAAGCTCAGTCTGAGCATCAACTGTTTGTTGAAGACAAGATCCCCAGCCAGCCCTGTCAAACACTGAGACTCAGAATCTCCCTGTGATGGAGCAGGAACAGCCTCCAGCCATGAGCCACTTCAGCAGAGTGTGACTGCAGTGACTCACATTAAGTCACACTACTGATGAAGGGAGACCAGCACCTTCCTTTAGTTCCCACTGTAAAAAAAATTCTTTAAAAAACCACAGAACTATGTTGCAGAGAGAGAAAGAAAGGAATTTTTTTTGTTCTTAGAAAAGGAGGTAAGAATTTCAATGGGAAAAACCCCTTAACCCCCTCCAAACTATTGCTTCATCTCTGCCCCCTCAGAAATAACCCACCAAAACCCAAGAAAACAACAAAACAAGCAATGAAGTTGCCAAGAAATGAAGTTACACGAATGGACACACAAATGGGACAAAACTTCCTAGATGGGTGGAATAAAGAAACAAAGGGACACAAAATATCAAAAATAAGAAGGATTTTAAAGTTTTTTGCTACCAGAGCTGTACAAAGTTAGATCCAGCTCAGTCTTACTGGTGGACAAGAAATTCCCCAGTGTTACACATAATCCAGTGCAATTCAGTTCTGAAAGGTAAATGCTCAGCCTTGCAGTGCTGCACTCCCTGTGACAGAAGTTATTGACATTCCAGATATTTTGAATTATTTCTGCAGAAGAACAGCGACAAACCAATACTCCTAGGAGGTGTTGCACTCTGGTTTGTGTAGGAGAGGTTGAGAGCAGTTTTAAAGAAGAATAAACTGAGGAGCAGTTTCCAACCAACAAATGCTTGGCAGGTTTGGAAAGCAAACGTGTTCCTTTGAACTGCTGGGGAGCCCTCAGAGCCCCAAACTGCACAGCCTGATTGTTTCACTGAAAAGGGCAAGGCTCTCAGAACCAACAGGAGTAAAGACATCCAGGGAGCTTTGATGGGAGTCAATTTTCCTCCAGCATCTTGCAGGAAAGCAGCCAGCAATGCAGTTTGTACCCACTGCAGTCCCAAGGACGTTGCTGGCTGGTTTTGTGCATGAGCTGGGGAAATGTGACATCTTTCCAGAATTAGGGCCTTGGTTTGCACGTCATCTTCCCCATGCCAGTGGGAATCACGCAGTCCCTGACAGGGTGATGACTGAATAATTTCTACTCTACTCTTTGCTTAGGCAACACATTTCAAAAGATAACCTTATTGGACAACCTGACAACATGTTTTTATCATAAAATGCAAAACCAAGTTTAGGTGGAACTTTGATTCATTTTTAACCAAAACCTGCAGCAGTCTTTTAGCTTTCTATCTAAAGTTATTTTCACCAAAAGAATCTCCTCTCTCCTCAAAATGCAGAACATGAAATTATTTTGATTCCCCATCTTTAAATCATAATATTAATTCACCATTTGCAAAATGTATTTCCTTGTGACTTTTATATTATTTAGATTTTATGTCATCATTTAGGAAACCCGTATTTCATTTGATCTTTTTTCACTTTGGGTTTTGATTGAAAATTGAAATATTTTGCCAAGTAACTCAATCATAAAATGGTTTGGAAGGGACCTTGAAGGTCATCTAGTTCCAACTCCCCTAGCATGGACAAGGAAACAATTTCTATAAAATGTGCAAGCAAAAATGGATAATTTTATTAGAAAGAGAAGATAAAAAGGGAGTGAAGATAACTGAAGATAACTGAAGAAAAGTACTCAAAAATCAAACCAGCTGCATGTTTTGCAAAGATCATCACATGACAAAACACCTGTGAGGACACCCAGCAGGATGAACAGACCAACCCTGAGAAGCAGCTGTGGTGGTGTGAAGGGCACCCTTAACCCTGGAGTTACAAGATCAGCTATTCCTTGACCAGTTTCCAGTCAAGCTTGACAACTTGGAGATGAAATTTGGTATAAAATGTACCAAAACCCTTCAAAGTTGACCAGGGGCATTAGGTGACCCAAATACCCTCCATGTTCTTCATGTAACTCATCCCACTGTCACCAAAGAGGCTTTTGCTTAGGATCTGCTTCTCCATTAAAAAATAGATTGAGCTCATCCAAATTGGACAAAGGGTGGACAGAAGAAAAGCCTTTGAACAGTTTGCAGTCACAATGAAGATTTTTCTGGTTGATGGAACATTACAGGTAATATCCAAAGAGTGTTCCAGTATTTTTCAGCAATCCTGAGTTGAATTCCTTACATGCATCCCTAATCAATAACTGCACAGCTCTCTTTGAGCAAGGAGCTGAAATCAGATCCAGGCTGCTGAGAACTGTGGCACACCTTGGAAGAGCTGTACCCACAGAAATCATATTGAATTCACCCTTTGGTGTGAGTCCATGCCAGGAGCAGTCTCAGGGGGGACGATGCCTGCCCCAGGCAGGAGCTCCCCCGTTTGCTGAGGAGCCACCATCGTACCCGTGTGCTGTGAGATTTGTCACTGACAGCAGAGCAGGGGAGGTGGTGATGGAGCCATCTGTCCCTGAGAAACACAAAGCACCCAGGTTTACCAGAACCTGGAGCTAAAAGCCAATGCAGCATTTTCCCAAGACAAACATACTGTTTTATTTATTTTCATTCAATGTACACAAACACAGCAAATCCACTGACGCACAAATGGCTTCCAACTCCACACCTGCAGTTCATGTTTATACCCACTTCCCTAGATTGTTTTTTTGCAGCTTTAGCTCTCTACTACTCCACTCGCTGGTCAAGAACAGCAAAGCACTAAATCAGAGCCAAAGTTTAATTTAAAATTCTATGTTGATCCAGCTTTAAAAGAGCATGTTTCATCATTTAGGGCATGGATGATAACAAAGTCCATCCACCTCTTCCCCTTCCCATCCCTTGAATTATCTTTGGCAGCCCGTGAGTCAAAAGTGTAACTGCAGCTCCTGCTGAGGTACCCAGATGAGCTTTCAGCAGGCTTTGATGTGCCCATGTGGGATGCAGCAGCACATTTGGGCAGCAATTCTTCATGTTTAGGAAGGAAAGTGTTAAATCCAAAATTCTCTTGGCATGAAAGGGATATTGAGATGAAAGAATAATCAATCTTTCATAAATAATATACATGGGTGGGTACATTATATATTCAAAGCTACAGTCAAATGGTTGGGGAGAATGATAATTTATTCTGTTGAATTTCTTTGGAATGAATCCTGGAACAGATCAAACAAAAAAGTTATAAAATAGGAATTACAGGTAATGAAGGGCTCCTTGTTGCACAGGCGATCTTCTAACTCTTATACATAATTAAAATATATGAGGTCAGGGATGAGCTTAAAGGTGATTATGTCAGGAATCATTTTGTTATTCTTTTATTAAACAATAGTAGACCTATATTTGTTTTATCAAGGCATATATATACAATATGAAATGACTGGGATTGAGGTGCATATTTTAAATTAACGTGTTTTGATTAAACACAGAAGTAGCAGAGAACTTTAATATTTGTGCCTTGTATCTGTAGCAGGCTTGCTCTAGATATCTAAATTATTTGCCTTATTGCAAATTCATTCCAGGAAGCAACATTTCCAAGAGGGATCTTTTGGGGATACCATCAAGTTTCCTTTTTTTGTAAAGTTTTTTAGCCATTGTGTCTTGGTGAGCTGAGAACATGATGAAACAATGGCTGCTTGGCTGAATAACTCTCATTATGCTTCCAACATCTACTTGGCATAATTTTACTATGAATATTTTTATTATTGTTCTACCTGTTTATAATAATTGATGCAGGATAACAATTGTATGGTCCATGTCTGTAGCACAAACACTACATAAAGCAACACACACATCTCTAACATGATATATAATGTATAGTTGGAGCTACAAGCCATCTCAAGGGATGGTGAATAATTGTTCATTATGGGTTTATACTTGTTTTTAGAACACCTCTTCATTTCCTTTAGTTATAATTGTCGGGTTTGGCTGTCTGTCTCTGCCCCGACACGGGTAGGGCGGTTCTTGGGTGGCACGCGATTCAAAGGACAAGTCTGGACTCTTCAGCTTTTTGGTCTTCTGATTGTTTATTATTTCTTATCTACAAAATTTTCTGTCTGCCCAACAGAGGTCTGATCTGCAAGCAGTCACAGGCACTCTCTGACCACCCACGGGGCAGTCATGTCTTTTTATACTAAAATCTACGTACACAATATTTACCTTTATTTCCCAATGCTTTTCACCCATGTTAGCAAGTGCACCTTCACCATAAACCAATCCCCAAGTGCCAACATCACCACAGGAGATGGAGGACAAGAAGAAGAAAGAAGAAGGACGAGACACGCCCTGATCCCTCCATCTTGTCTCCATAACCCCCCTGTACCAAAAACCTTAAAGTCTATATCTCACCCTCTAAATGTGTCTCTTTTACTCTAAAGTGATTCTCTTGTCCTCAAACTCTTGTTACTTCTGTGGATGGATCAAAATCAAGCCACCAAACACTCTTGGCAACATTCCAGGATTTTCGAGACCCCCCCCCCCAAGGGTTCTCCTGGCATCTCTGGACATTGGGAACGATGTGCTGAGATCCCACAATAATTAATAAACAGCTGAGAAATTTCGAAACCTGACTGGAGTTTTGAAACCTGACAGAGACAAGCAACTGCTGACAGTAGAAACCTAATTTCCATGTGATAGCAAAAGACCTAAAAATTATGGCAACTCTGGAAGAAACTTTAAAAAATTCCACTTTTTTTTTTTTTTTTTTTTGTCAAAATAGTAAAAAAAAAGTAGGATCAATGAAAGCCAGCAGGAATGAAGCTGAGGATAGGAGGGGCAGAAGAGACGAGGGGAGCCTGAGTTCACATCCTCTCTGAGCAGCACCTGTCAGGAAGAGCAGTGATTATTGCTGTGCACCAGCTCTGCAGACACAGGCACAGAGGCTGACAATCCTTATCTGGTGGCAGATGCTCAATGGCTTCTGAGAGAACAGAACTGTGATGATTTGTCCCATTCAATTTTGAAGAGAAAACAAAAGGAAGAAAAAAGTTTCTAATGTGCCTCCTCTTATGCTTTCAACCTAGATTATAGTCTCTTCAAAGGCTGGTGCACACTCAGCTTCCCAAATAGTTTTAAAGGAAATATATAAACTGAATTTTTAAGATTTTTCTGCTTCAGTGTGACAGACTGTCAGAAAATTAAAGTAGCAAATTCAAGAAGGGTTTAGTCTTTGTTTTCTGGTTCTTTTCTTCTTGGCATTCACTCAGAAAAGCATAAACAATTCTCTTTGTACTGGCCACATAAGGATTTTTTTTCTGGGGGAGGAAAAAAAAGCAACATCCAGGGAGATAAGGAGCTCTTGGATCCTTTTCCAACATGAAAAAGAAATTGATCTGAGAAAGGGAATCTGTGAGATAGTAACCACCTTTCCCAGTTTAATTGAATTAAATTTCATCTACAAAAAATTTATTCTCAAATGCAAGTTCAGGGAAGGACCTGTGTGAATTTCAGATTTGGGTCACGTTCTTTTGAGTCACCTGTTCCTATGTGAACAAAGAGAAGGAAAGGAAACACAGGTGGCTGCACCTTTGGAGGCTTTAAATTATTCCTGAAGCTTTGGGTGCTTCTGGAGTTCTGATAGGAAAGTATTGACTGTCAGCATTCCTTCAGAGAAACAGCCCAGGAGCAGGGGAATGCAGGGGTGGAGTCATGAGAGAGAAAAAGGGAGAGGTAAAGGAAATGTAAAGAATGGAAATAAAAGATAAATGTTACTATTGATACATAACTACAACAGTGTTATGGAAGATTGATTCTACAGGACTCATCTGACTTTTAATACAAAAGTTACAAGAAAAGTGCAAGGTTTTAAGGCTTTTTCAAACATCTGAGGGATCTTTATTTTCCTCTGGTTTTGCAATATGGAAGGGATTTGTAAATGATCTAATTAAAATGGTAAAATTAATTTACTGCTTATAGACAAAATGGTTTCATTTACTTCCTAGCTGAAGGTTAACAAAAAGGGTTAGAAGAAAACTCTTACTTGACTTAGAACTGGTTATATATCACAATTGAATGCTGATAAACCACATTTATATGACAACAAGTTCCATTTTATGTTCTCTCATATCCTACCTAAGAAGCCAGATTTCACGTACAGTAAAATTTAATGTACTATTTCGCTTCATAGTAAATAAAAAAAAAAATTCCAAAATATTTTCTAGTACTTCTACTTTGACAACATTCATGGATCCACATTCCAACCCTTTAGAATACAAGAATTCAAAGTGACTTTCAGCTTTCTTCTCCACACCTGGGTTGAAGAACTGCTGCTGAATGACACCATAGATTCTTAACATCATTTCTGTTATTAAGAAGAGGACAGGCAAAGATATGATCTGAAAATTGATCACAACTTGTGGCTCTGATTGTGGCATTTCTTTGACACGTCCATTAACGGGACCACTCACACTATAATAAAATATTGAATGGATCAAATGAAGAAGTGAAGAGAACATTTCATATTTCATGAGGTAAATAACCACATCAATAAAATTTCATTTAGAAACCCAGGAACCCCAGCAGCTGCAATCTCAGCCCAGGTTTGGATGCGCAGCCCACGAAAGGAATCCAAGGCACAAACCCCAAATGCCACAGTGTCGGATAAGCAGCAGCACAGAATGAAGAGAACAGCCACAGAAAGTGTATTCCTGACATATCCTTTAAGTAGAAATGTTTCAAAAGATTTTCTCAAGCTGCTCTTTAAAGGTCACATTACATTGCTGCTGTTTATTTCCTCATCAGTTAATCAGGTGCTGTTTCCTTTTTGTAAGGTCGCCAAGCCCTAGTAATTGAGTTTTAGACTTTTTCTGAAATGTTCTGAGCCTGGGCAGAGTATGAGTATTTCTTTTTCAGATTACTAAAAAGTAGAAGTAGATCCTGTGTTAACAGAATTCTACTTATCTGGGCTCTCATCCTGAAAATCCATAAACATGTCTATAATTCACATATTCGAGTAAAACTGTGCTTGACACCAGATATTAAAACCCTCAGTATTACAAAAAAAATGCAAGAACTCACAGGGAAGATGTCTGGGAGACAATTCCTAAATGCCTCCGTAGGTCAGAAAAAAAGGAACTGTCTCTGAATAAAAAGAAGCATTGATTAAAGTGAAGACTGTTGTGCTTTGGCGCTTTTCAGGCAAAGTTTTTGCAAAGGATCCAAATCCCCAAATCCACCAGATTTGACACCCTTTACATCCTTGTAAAATTATGGCCCCTCTGAGTCACTTATAAATCTGTGTTTCCAGCTTCTTTCTCAACCAAACCTCACTGGTCTCTTTAGTTGGAAGCTAAAGAGAAAAACCAGAAACCTGCAGCACCTGACAGAGCCCAGGGAAAACCTCCCCAGGCATGGTCCTGCCTCTGCCCACACTCCAAAACTCTGATCCTTTTTCAGATTTCTAGAAATTGAAAGGAATATCACAAAATGCAGAAATTTGTCATCTCTCAGTTTAAAATAGCATTTGGAGAACTAAAAAAAGACCTCAATCAAAGGTAAATTTGTCCATCACTTACCATAAATTCATTTAGATCTGAAAAATCAAGTGTCTCCTCATGCTGCACTGATTTTTCTTGCACAATGCTCACTTTATTTTGACAGGTTCTGTCTTTCAGGCTAATGACTACTGGCATCAAACCCTTTCAGTTTTCCTCAATTCACTTCTGAATTGATTCTCTCACATTTTATTTCTGACTTTTCCCTCACTTTTTTTATTCTGCGCCTTGATTTTGATAAAATTCTAGCTCACTAGAGATTATTTTTGAGACTTTTTCCACATTCCCTTTCAAAACAGACTTCAGAAATAGGAAGAAGCATTTGAAACTATCCTTGCTGCCCATTACTGCTCAACAGAGCCCAAGAGTTCTAAGCTCCAATCCACCGCCCTTTGCAAACTCTGTTCTACTGTTGATTTTAGTTTACATTTTATTAAGTTTCCCCCAAGATAATTCACACACACAAACGCACACTTAGGCACATAAAGCAGCGTTTAAAAGCAGCATTTACAGAATTTTATAGCAATTCATAGCAGGCTAATGAATTCAGCCATCTTTGGGCAGGAAGCACTGCCAGCCACAAAGTTTTTATGTGACCATCTTTGCTGCTTCAAGATAACTAGAAGGCATTTTTTAGCTAAATGATTCTGTGGTGCTCTCATTGATGATGTATAACTCCATTTACAGTTGTAATCTGGGTAACAAAATGAATAATCCATCATTGTACTATGAATAGTAAATTAACCCAGATAAAAGTGTTGAACATCCAATCAGAATCATTAAGTAAGCAGAAGACTAAGATTGGTGAGGACACATTGGAAGCAATTATAACTAATGAATACATTAACTTCAGGCTTGAGAACAGCATGGCTGATATTCCAGTCCATCAAAATAAAATTAGATTGGGGGCGAGCAGACACAATATGGAACAGTCTCTGAAAATAAACAATTATCCAGGAATGTAATTATTTTGAAGAGAAAGCTTCCTAGCAGTGATGTATTTTACATCACAGACCTGCTGCCTCTGCTGAAGGTGGTGCTGTGTAAATAACAGAATAAAGGCGTGCACTTCAAAATGTGCTGCAACAAAAACACATCAGAACCACCAGGGCTGGGGGAGAAGCAAAGACAAGAGAAGTTAAAAATGCTTTTGCATATAAATCTAAAATAGTTGATTAGCTGCTGTGAAGATCATGGGCTATGCATAATGCTAATTACTTGAATAACCTGCAAGGCAGTAATACAATAACACACTGATTGTAAAGTCCTGGCAGAGTCAAACTGGCTGCCAAACCCCAAAATATTTAAATGCTTTTTCCTGTACACCTAATACCTTGTGAAAGAGGATCACTGAGCCTGTATCAGAAAAAGAAGTTAATCTTGCCCAAACCTTTGGGGTGTGTGATACAGCTCTGGTGTCCTACAAACAGGGCTTGTGGTGATTCCAGCATTTATCTGTTCACTGAGACCCCCACCACACTCCCAAGTCCAGTGTAACTTATTTCCCATGAGGAAAAAATCATCTTTGAGACTGCACATGCTGCTCTTTACCTATTCCAACAAGCTGTGAAATCTCTGCAGACCCAGTGGGTAACACTATCTTGCATCCATGGTACTCCAATATTCATGGAAATTCTGAAACAAGCTCCAAATCTGATTCAACTACTGTGCCACAACTCCATGGCAGATCCCTCTCCTGACTGCACCTCCTAGGCTGGGTAGGGTTGAGCCACTTCCCCAAGCCCTGCATGAAATCATCCCTCCATCCAATAAATCCAATGAATTCCCTGATCCTTCCACACAAGTGCAGGCAACAGTTGACTCCCATAAAAATCACTGCACTAGGTTTTAAAGTAATTTTATAATAATAATATTCATTTTCCCAGCATTTAAGGAATGAGATGGTGTTTACTTGTTTTTTATTTTAGACACTATAAGACACTTCAAAGATGGAACAAACTCAGGAGCAAGAAATAAAGCACAAACTTCCACTGGAAGAGACACAGGCTGTATCTTCATACTTACAGTAACTCAGCTATGAATTAATTTAAATTCATTTTTAAATAGTTTACAGTTGTGGCAGGTGCTGAAAATTCAATTTTAAGGCACTCACAGGGAATTCGGGATTCTTGTTATTTACATCCCAAAATGACAATTCCAACAGTTTGGAAGCTGGAAGTGCTCTCAGGGACCTTCAGCAAGGCTGGACTGAAGTCACTGCTGTTGTGTCACCTGTTAGTGGCAGCTCACTCCCAGTCAAAGAAACCTCCCCACAATGAAATTTCGGGTGATTCCAACCAGATTTGGACAAGTTTAGAATTTGGCAGCCCTCAGGCATCAAACTACTCCTGGAAGCAGATTTAAAGCAGATTTAAAATCTAGCTCATACCTAGAGCCTAAATAAAGTGGGAATTTCAGAAATGTTTGGTATCTGACGCCTCCCATCTCATTATGACCATAAACTCTTAACTCTTTAGTTGCAGAATGCTGCACAATAAAGCAGCATCCCATCATTTCAAGGCTTCTTTTTTCCCGAATTCCAACTGAGTTTTACATCAGAGCCAAGCTGGAATTACCTTAATTAAGCATAACAGTGAAGGATTGATTTTACTTAGCTGAAATAACTTGACAATGTAACTGGTTACCTGTCAGTATTTAATGGGCTGGTAATTACTCATTTTATCTTAAGGCAAACACTACTAATAAAGTTTTAAAAACATTGCTCTTGCAGAGCTATTTTTTTCATTGTGGGCCTAATACACAAGTAATTATGTCATAAAACTGGAAAAAACTCTCAACTTGATACATTAGCTTATTCTGAGTTTGACAATGTGATTAAAATTGTTCTGAATCTTTCTCCCCCAACAATTTACACTGAACTAAAAGTGCTGAATGTTGCTATTTATAATCTAAGGTTTCAGTGAACAAAAATGAACTGTTTATAACATGGTAAAAATGTCTGAAATGAGACAGAGGCAGAAAGCTTTACTGATTTGACAATGATTGCAATGCAGCTGGAGACTTGCAGGCTTTAGACCTCCTGCAGAAGCAGGGATCAAAATGTTTAGGAATTGAGTCTCCAAATCTCTTAACACTTGAATCTTCTGACTTTTTTTTTTTTGAAGGATTTTATTAATGGTCTCCCATCCCATTAAAAAAAAAACCAAAAAACAAACAAACAAAACAAAACCAAAAAACCCCCAACCACAATAACCTAGCAGATTTATTCACAAATTAAGTTGACCTGGTGAAATTTGCACATTCAGTGGCAAAATGAAAAACTGACACAAATCACTTAACTTTGTCCCATCAATCCAAATAAGAAATACTTTGACTTTTAGATGAATATTTCAGTTTGTACAACTGTCAAAAATTGTAAATCCTATAGATCTGCTATGAAGGTCATGGAGAGGGAATGAATACAAGACACTAAGCTCTCATTTTTGTAGTTACTTTCCTGTTCATTACTATGTTTAAAATAAACAACCCATTGGTTGTTTTTCCTATTCTCAGCAGACACAAATTCCTTTTTTAAAGCCTAGTCTATGCATATTTTCACTGATTTTGGATAAGAAGTCTTTTATTCCTCTCACTATTGATTATCAACTTCAGATTTGCTGGTTTTAGGCTATTCTTAGTATTTTAGTTTGATGAACTCAATTACAGTCTGATAAACTCAGTGACAGACCCGCTACAGTCCAGCTGCTTGGGCCTTCTCTTTTCAAACGTCTCTTCCATCCAAAGGGAGAAAATGAAATATATTTCAGAGTAGAGATCACATCCGATTAAGGAACCCACATTATCCCAATGAAGGGTAAGAAAGCTCAGCACTGAGACTGGAATTAGATGTGGGGGTGTGTAAGGAGGAATCCTTACATCACTGAGAGCAGGGTGGTGCCAATCTCCTCATTTTTCCGTGGCTCTAAGCCTGGGCTTTCTCCTTCCACAGCAGCTAATATTGGATTATAAATACTATTATTATTTTTAACTACCATTATTTCTACTGTGCCACATATTCACTGTTTGCTGTAGTCAAGAGTCATCCAGGCAAGGTTGTGGCCAACCAAGGAGTGTTTACATTCTAAAAACAGAGATGGGCACAACAAAGATTTCTGCAGGGAGAGAAAAGGTTCACTTCAGCCCAACATTGTGAGGCTCTGCTGAGGGATAACTCTCTGTTCAAGGCTGTGTTCTGCTGTTAAAAGTGAAGGACACTGGAACAATCTACAGAGATGCTTGATGGCGTTAACACTGGTAAAAAAACCCACAAAAAAAAAACCCTTACTCTTGTGAAGTGAAAATGAGAAGAAAGCAATGAATTTTTGTGTTACTTTAAAGTACAAGGAGCAGACACCCTCATTTTCAGTAGTGGCAGAGCCATAGAAGATTCATGCAGGAGAAGCAAATGCAATAAAGGAAAACACCATTCCTCTAAGTTCTCATTAAGGAGACCTTTTATCCCAGTTCAAAATACTGAACTATTATTTTTATTTTCCCTCCTGCAAATGATATAAATACTAAAATCCCACTGGATTACTGCTGCTGAGACTGTTCACTTGCTTATGCATTTACTTTTTTTGCAGACACAGGTGAAACTTCCCCCTGGCAGGGAGGCAGCAGAACAGAGCCATGGTAAAGGCTGGGTGAGCTCAGGGGATTCTTGGTTGAGGGATGCAATTCCTAAATTTGGGCAGCAACACTGGCCCCACTGTGGCTGGTAAAACTTACAATAACCTTACCACAACTAACTGAACCAGATGCTTAAGTAATTATTATTATTGTAGTTAAATTTATGTTGTTTGATGAATTTTCTATGTTTAATTCTTTTATTATTTTTATGTTAGGTATTAGTAAAAGTTTTTAATGTTATATGGATTATTTTTGATGGAATGGTAGGTTAAATTTTGTTTTTACAAATTAGAAAGATTTTTTTATGCTAATGGTAAAGGGATATTGTTGGGTGTTGTGTGCAAAGCTGAGGTAAAATTGTATTAAGATGTATTTTTGTATAAGGTGTGATTTGCAGTGATATTTGTGATTTAGGAAAATTAAATATTATGTAAAAAATTATTTTTACTGAGTTAAGGATTTTCAATTCTCCCTTCCTGACAGAAGCATGATACACCAAAATACACGAGAAACACTTGAGACACACATCCTTGCCTTCCCCAAGTCTTTGTGAAAACAATCAGTCATTAGTAGGTCCTTTTTCTTTTCCTCATACTTGAGCAGTATTAGGAGAATTGTTGTGGCTCAGCTACACTTATCCTTGTGCAGAAAGGCATCATTTCACCTTGATTCAAGGAAAAACACAACTTATTTCTCACTCCTTTCACTGTAGTGGTGGTGATGTCATCAGACCTGGGATTTTGATATTTTTGCACAAGATCAGTCACCAGTGCAGTGTGCAAATCAGGGAATTAGAAACCATCATCATCCTCTGCATAATTAACACACTGAAACTTCTCACCATAAGGAAAGCAGCAGCAGTTAACACCTATCCTTAAATCTTTGCAGGAAAACTTATTGGCTATAATTTCATATTTCTTGTAACCTCCAGGTAATGTAAAAAGGGTAAGTTTCCTTCTAGAATTTCGTTCTCTATTGTAAAGAAAAAAAAAAAATTAATGGCAATTTTATGCAGAGATTGAGAAAATGAAAAATAATTTGTTTAAGATCTCCAATCAGAAGTTTTAACTACTTTAAATGCACACCTCTCTTTCAAATATGTAATTGGGATGAGGTTCTGCACTTTTTTTTAATAACACACATTTTAATTGGAGCTTATTTCTTCTTCAAAGGCAAATGTGATGATACAGTTGCAGTTCCTATGTAGTTGAACAAACAAAGTTAGGGCTTCTCTAAAGTTCTTCTAACACATAAAAGGTACTCCCAGATTATTTATATAAAAGTTTGGGTAAAATGATGCCTTGATTTCAGCAGGTTTGAGATCTAGCCCTAAATATCAGATCCACACTGCTGGATCAGGGACAGTAAATTTGAAGCTGTACTGATGTCAATGAAAATTCTTCATTTTTCACAACTTAAAATGAGCCATTTTCAATGGACAGGAGCTCACTGGGACAAGCACAGCTTGAATTGCAGAGCTCTATTCATGCACCATTCTGAAAGATTTCCTTGACCTACCACAATTAAAAAGTTTCCACTTGCCATACATCATGTGGATGTTCTGCTTAGAAGGGTGATTTGAAGCACACTTGACTCTTGCTATATAAAATAAAATGAAAAAGTCCACATAGAAATAACCCCATATCTAAATTTTATTGCAGTCAGCCAGAAGACAATCAGACAAAAACCTATTTTTCTTTTCTACACTTCTAATCATAAAAACAACCTTCATTTGAGGCCTGTAATTAACCTTTTTCTATTATTGCAATTTGCTGAAAATCAGAAAAACTGAAACATTAAACAGAGCTTAAAAACGTTCTTGCCTATGTAAAAAGAAATGCACCATGCAGCATCAGACATTTCATTATAGTAATATTTTCCTTCTCTCTTGTTCTCTTTGGATCTTTGCCCTTCTGTAATTATGCAGCATCAATTCCTCCTCAAACAAAAAGCCTGATGTTTGCAGGCTCTGAGCTCAGACTGGTCTGCTGCTAAAAGCACCAAGTCCAGCATTAGCTACTAATGGATGCCTTCCTTCCATTAACCTGGACACAGGTAGCACTCCCAAAAGGAGCTGCCAGCATCCAGATTTGAATGGTATTTTCTGGGAAGACAAACTGTGAGACCATGGTCAGGGTCTGGACACATTCTCAGACATTAAATACACAAACACAGAAGATTGGGTGAGTTTTGTTTTGTTGCAAACCAATTTTGGAACAGCTAAAAGGCTGCTTCCAGGAATTAATTAAATTATTGCTATGAAAGCTAATTTGTAAACCCTGTTTTGCATCAAAGCAGTGGTGAGGAGGGGGACCCAGAACATGGAGATTAGACCCAGCCATTGTACACTAAATTCTCTGCAGCACAAGCCTGAGGTGCAGCTGGCTTTTGGTCCTTTTTCTCAGACATGCTCATCTCATCCATTCTTGCAGGGTCGGAGCTGTCAGAGCCTCCATCCTTTGCAGGAGGGCTCAGTGGGAGCAGCCCCTGCAGGTTCACCCTCCGGGGAATCCGACACCACCTGGGCAAAGGGGCACCAGAACTTGGTCAGGAGAGGCAATAAAGGCTTGGGCTCAGGCCCAAACACCACACAGGTATTCACTGGTGATCAGGCCTGGAGGAACCCAGCCAACAAATCTCAAGCAGAAGCCAGACCTCTCCACCAAACCAGAACAAAAGAACTTCATTTTCCTGCAGTACTTTTCCCATATTCGTTAGAATGGAATGTCACTTAAAAAGGGGAAATGACATTTCCACTATCCATTTTGTACCTTTCTGAAGTTGTGATGTATGAAACACCACATTAATAACACAGACTCTGCTAATGGCAGCTTTTAATGCTATTCCAAGAGGCTGTTCCTGCTGTACTAGCATCTATAAATACAAAGGAATGCCTCAGAAATAATAGAAATATAAGGAAATACTTAAAATTAAATTGTAGTGGATCAAGATTAGACTAGTGCTTCTATTCCCTTTGGATACATTTGTAACATTTAATCTAATCATCATTCAGCAGTAGATACAATTCCAGACTACATCAAAGCAGCTAAAATACTGCTTTGATGGTTTAATAGTAGCTGGCAGTGTAATGACAGGTGGCCAGAACCACAACCTAATTTGAAACAAGCTGCAAGGGTGGTTGAAGACATGGCCCTGAGTTCTGTGAAGCATGTTTCTTAGAATAAAGTGAGAAATTCCGTGGTGATCAGAGCACAGTAAATTCTGAGTGCTGTGCTTGCTGTACCTTCCTCATTGGTGCTGCCTCAGGAACCTGCTGCAGTGAGTGCATTATTCAACAGAAGCGATGCTGCTGCTTGCTTAGGACTCTTTTTAGCACTCTTAGTACTCTTTTGGAGTTAATTTTAGAGGATGAACAAAAACTCTCATTGTAGGTGTTCTACAAAACATCACAGTGGCTTTCATTAGCATGCCCCCGTCCCCAGACTTCTGTTAGGAAACATCCCAAGCCCCCATTTTCCCGAGAATTCATGAAAATGCATTTCCTGCAGTTACTTTTTAACCTTACTTCCAAAGTAAGTCTGCTTTGGAAATTCTTCTCCAGCAAAACCTGCTACCTTTAACTGCAAGATTGCCAAAACAGGAGAAGATTAATTACACAAGCTGGAAGCTAAAACTACAAGGTACAACAAAATTCACTCATCTACTTCAAAGTTTCACAGCAGATGAGGCTTTCAAAATATAATGGGTTTGTTATATGAGGAAATACCTGGGGTTTTTTGCATGCAGAAAGAGTATAAATAATTTCTAAGCTTAATCACAACAAAGAACCATTAGGTAGTAAAGGCATCACTCAGACATTCAGAGGGGCAGAATTTAACACTGTTCTATGCAAAGGAGGCTCTGAAGTCACCAGAGGTCTTTGGTGATTCTTAGTGCAGCACTCAGAGCAGCTTGCTTTATTAGGAAAAGATACTCCCCCTTCACTAATAGTAGCAAAATATACTTACCTTTCAAAATATTATCTGTGAGTCTCTAAAAGACACCTGCTTTGAAATTCAGCAGGTTTCTTCAGGGAAATAGTGTAAAACAGAACAGATTAAAAGGCCCTTTCATGAAGCTATGAATTAGAGCTACTTGTTATCAAAATTCTCTGAGCATTCACGTGGCAGAGAAAAAAATTGCCAAGATTGATTGGTAGAGACAAAAGCTGGGCTTAAAAACCCTATAAGCTGAAGTGAATCAGGAAATCAATTTCATACATATGTTTTATGAAAACAACAGGAGCATATTTGTGGAAATAAGCTGTAGAGAATGCATTATCTTGGAAGGTTGGCATTCTTAGCTGGACATTTTTTCTGTGCGTAATCATCAACTGTAAAAGGCATTTTTTAATAAAAATAAACGCCCAGCAACACATTGTTATTTACTGCAAGACAATTTACAAAGTCATGACACAGAAATAAAGCTTAAACTTCAGTTAAATGAGTTGTCCCTAAAATTGCTGTAAAAGTTAATGACTGAACAATCTCTGCCCTTTTGAAGTTCCCATATTCCTTCTATTTCATGCAAATTGTGACAAGAGAGACAACTTGTGAGATCAAGGATCTTCATATTCTTATTATATACTCTACTTCATAAGGTTTCTCCATCAGACATTTTTGTATTTTAACATTTAAAAGTTTCACCATGGAAGCCAAAACAATACAGTTTCCCCATATAGTTTGATTTTGAAATTGTGTGGTTTGACATTTCAGTGAAAAAATTAGGGACTGATCAATATAATTATATACACTAGAGACAGTTCAGTATGTTTTATCTTAAACATTGTTTTGAAACTTATTTTGTCCTTCAAATTACTAAAAAAACACATAAAATTTAAGTAAAATATGCTAAAGGACTTTACTGCACTGTGCTATATAATACTAAAAAAGGGATTTATTTAAAACTCTTCAAAATCCCAGTGGATGACAAAGTGCACACAACAGAGGAGGTGTTATGCTATGAATTACAAAACTTTCCAGCTCAGGAGTTTGTGACTAATTAAGAAAGCTTTAGAAGTGTAGGAAGGCCAATAAAACCACACAGGATGTTAAGGAATCAATATTTTTGTTAAGGGATCAAGCCTTTCTGTGCATATTTTCAGGTTGTTGGCAATTAACGATCTTGTTCTTGCAGGAAGCCTCCAGGACTCACCTGGGAATGCTGATACTCAGCTCCTGGTTTGGAGAAAACCACCTGAACTTTCTAACCCATGACTGCACTGGACTTGGGCTGATCCTCACCTTGAATTCCTTCTCACTGGCTATTTTTATTTTGGTTCTGATGAATTGGAAGACAGGAATAAATTGATGTATCCATACAGTAAAAAAAAGGAATTTTAACTTAAAATTGAAAAACTCAACTACTAGAATCTAGGTAAGTAGTTATCACACTTAAGAAAGTTTTAAAATTGGCAAGTTATATCTATAGTCTTAAAGCAGATTATATATATAAAGTTACATCATGTTTTAAAAGCAGCTTCAGGATTTTTCCCTCATCAAGTATGTTTGTTTGTCAGCAATGAAAGCAACGAAGTTCTTGCCAGGAGAATTTCTGTTTGGTTTCTCCCAGGTGACAGAAGCCTGGATGTTGGGGGACTCTATGGCACCATTCTGCACCACCAGACAAACACTGTGGGGGTGTGGAACAGTGTGCTGACATTTCTGCTAGTTCTCTTTATCCCCATACAAAAAGAAAACAAAGGATTTGACAATTGGAAATCTGGTCCAACTAAAAGTCAAGTGGTGCCACCCTCCCATAGCTGGTAAGAGTGATTATCCCAACACTCCACTGGAATTCCTGCTCCAAAGGAACCCAATAATTTCATAATCACAGCCACCACCAGGAGTTCACCACATGCAACAGAGATCTTTAAACACAGGATAAACTTCCTTTCTGTTTTATGCTGCATCTTCAAAGACTGCCACCACAGACCTGTGGAAACCTTGGGCTTCACTTCAACTCCTGAGAACAGGATAAACGCCCAAGCCACGTTTTTGATCCTTTGAAGTGCTTTACTCAAGAACACTCAGAACTGAGGGCGAATCACAGGGGTTCTGAAAAGAACTGCAGAAGTTTAATTGTTACTTAAAAATCACCAATTAAAATAAAGCAGTTTCCTAAAGCCTTTATTTCCTCCTATGCAGACAGAATTAGAGTTAATTCTGTCATGTGCCTTCATTTTCAACCTGGGGGCCATAACCCAGGTGCCAACCCCTTTCCTTCTGAGATCACTTCTAACACAGAAGTTGCTCTGAAGTGAAGCAGCGTGCTCAGCTCTTTACACACTTGTCAGGAAATGATGATATAAAATGCACAACCTCGTTTTACTGACAGGCACTTAATGCCAATCTTACAGTTCACAGAAAAGCACCCCAAAACAAACCCCAAGGACCTTGAACATCAGTTGTATATTCTTGGCTTAATTTTCAAGAACAATTAGCAGGTTACCCTTTGTTTTGATTTCTTTCTTGAAATCTAATTATTCCATATGTCCTTTCACATTTAGTCTGATTTGCAATTGTATTTCTCATTATCATTTGGTGAGGATATGCTGCTATTTCCTCTGGTTTCATTCTCTCTTTTATGTTTCACTTGTACAAAATTAATTACATTGTACCTTCAAGCATAATTTTAACAGTGTCTCCGTTGCACTGTGTCTGCCTTTAATTAATGCTCTTCTAATGTAGGTTTTAGAGCCAAATGGTGCAATATTCTGAGCATCAAAGAAACAAAAGATCTAACAAAGCTGAAATGAAAGAACCAGACAAAGCAGCAGACAATGTATTCTCATTTGAAAAATGTCACTTCAATTTTATTTTAGATAGTAGAACCAAAGAAGATTGTTTCTACTTTTTCCACATTCATCACTAAACTTTGTGGTAAGGCTCCCTCTAATCTGGGACTAAATCTGTAACTTATGAAATGAGATTAATTCCTCAATTGTCTGCCTGTTACAACTCCCTAATCCACATCTCTCTGGCAGGATTTATTTTTTTGTTTTAAAGATCCAGCAAGTCTTGGAGCTCCCCCACCAAACAAAATATTCATGTGCTCTCTCCTCAAAAATTGAGGCAAATTGCACTCAAATTCTCTCTTGGCTGTCAATTCCAGAGGGCAACAGGAAAGGAATATTCCATGGATTGGCCTTCATTCCCATTTTTTTAGAAATGCAGTGTTTGCTCACCATTGATCTAATACTTATCCAACCAGGAACTTGAGCTACCACAGACACTGAGGTAATTGCAGTTATGCAGGCTCTGGGTATTTTACACTCATTCTGATCTTTGGGTTTCAGGGACTTCAAAGCAAAGCCTTGGGTGTTTCCTTTTTCTATTAGGCACAAAATAAATTTTACTGAGGTCAGGAGTTTTCTTATCACATTACATTTTCAAAGTTAATTTTCAATGTGCAGCAATTATGAACAAAACAGAGCTTTTAAAACTTTCTGATCATAAAAGCTAATTTTTCAGCTGTGTACAGCTATTTACTTAAGTGAACTGAGCTAAGTTTCAGGATCTGAAGTGCATTTTCAGTTAGATATTTAGATAAAAATGACAATGGAATGAACTAAAAATTAATATCTTTCACAGCTGCAGAACCTATTGAACAGCAATGCTTGTGTGTGTATATATATCACAGTGACTTCATTATGCACAAAGATGGTGCCTGGCTTTCAATAAGACCATTTTTTGGGCCATAATAAGCAGAATATTTGTGAAGGAGATCATTACAGGTAATTAAAGCATTAGGGATTTGGTTCTGTTGGTGGAGGCACTGAGATGTAAAACAAAAGTACATAACTCAATTTGGGGATTCATGGCTGTGAGTTAAAGGGGTCAAGTTAAAATTCTTTTCACTTGAAAAGGAAGGGGGGTTCTCTGAGGGTTATTGCAATGGGGTATATTTTTAATGGGGACAAAGCCTGTCCAGGGATTCACATGAATGGCTATCAAGGACTTTGATCAGCACTGCACCCACACATCAAAAGACATAACTAATTCCAAACCAGTTTTGCTCATTGTTTGATAAGCAATAGTTAGTTCAAATAAAGTTTGCATGCTTCAATCACCTGCCTACATTCACGTGAATTATGCAGAAGTCACTTGAAATCTACCTTCCTGGATTTTTATTGGTTTAATTTTATGAAGAAAAGCAAGCTTTGAGGCACTGTACATAGAAAAGAATTAAATAAGCTTTGCAACAGAATAAGAGGTAAAAGAAACAAAACTAGGTGGGTCATATTTAGAGCTTAGCAGACTTGACAATGTCTTTAAGGTGAAGGAATAATAGAGTTAGGCAAAGTTCTCCCTTTCATGGTCTTATAATGTCAAGAGAACAGCATTTCAAAGCATGACATTACACAGGCTCATTCTTTTCAAGAACACAAAAACTTTGATTTCAGAAACAAATGAAAGGAAAAAAGTGACTCTGAAACAAAGCACTCCCCTCATGTATATTTTTAGTGCCACGCATTCAGACTGAAGGGCCACATGGCCTCGCATTACTTAATGCAGGAAAAAAGACATTTGCAAGTCACCTTTGAAATTTCAGTTCTTAGACAGTAAAGTTGAAACTGGCCAGTAGGCAGAGGCCAGAGCCACATTTTGAAACATTAAATAACTTTAAAAAAAATCTTTTGTATTTCAATTTTACTTTTATCCCTGAATATTTTTCTTTGAAGATTTAACAATGGACCATCTTTTTTTTTCTCCTGCAGCTTCATTCTAAATCCTAAAGGGGCAGTTTCCATGCAGTCAAAAATACAAAGTTCAAAACGTTCAGGGAAAATAAAGATTGAATTTAAGTGGCTTGCACACATCATAGAGGTGGTTGAATTACACTCCTTTGCCTTTAACCTATGCCAGTATTTGTTTTAACAAAGGCAATAGTCATAAGTGTTTTATCACTGTGAATCCAGAATATATTGCTTTTTGCCTCAATTTTCACATAAATGCATTTTGTGCCTCAATAACTGCTGCTGTTTGTGGGACAAGCATCGATAAACACAACAGGAAGAACGATGACTCCAGCCCAGCTTCAGAGTGGTCACAGAACTTCCTGGCAAAGGAGCTCCACAATCTTACAGTGTTTCATCAGAATGCTCCTCAATATTCATTATTTTACCATTTAAAATTGGTTTTATTTTTGACGATGCTTATAAGAAATAAAATGTAAGGACATTTTGGAGATGCAGGGACATGTGAGAGCAGCAGAGTGACATTATTCACTCCAGTGAATGGACCAGTGTGCACTCCTTGATGTGTCACCTTGACAAGGTCACTCTGAGCACCAAGGCACAGGCAGGTGCTTTCAGTACTTCCAGGAATTTTTGAGAATAAAGAGGACATTTTACACCACCCTGCTTCCTTTTATATCTTGAGTCACTGAGTCTCATCAGCAAAGCAACAAAGCAACTGCCAGCCAGCATGACAGAAGTCAGATTTAGGGCTCTAAAGGGATCTACTGGGATCCTGGCAAAAAAATCCCAATTTAGTCTTCATGGTCAAAGATGTCACAGTACCCCTCACAACAAAATAACTACCAGTACCCAGTGATCTAAACATCATTAGTGGAGTGGAATATTGTCACCCTTAGTAATAAAATTTAATATAATTTAACTTTAATCTAATTTAAACTATTCAAACACTTGAACCCCCCTTTTGTCTAGGCTAAATTACATGTTGGAAACTCAATTGTTTGGTGAATGAGTTAAGTTGGGTCAATGCTCACTTGCTCCAAACAGAGATGGCAATCTGTGGTCTATGAGCTGTGTAAACAATAATTTATGATAAACATGATATCTGTGTTAGCTAAAACATTAATGATTCTGTGATGTAAGACATTAATTACTTTTAGAAGTAATGTAGAAGGTGCTTATTTGACTGCACTCACTCTCAGGTTTTCTTTTCTACTTTTTCACAGAAGCACTGTGGGCAGGATATACCCTCCTTCACTGAGCCTAATTTTATTCATATAGGTGTCTAATTCTAAAATAAGAAGATGAATATTTAAATTCAGCATTGAGTAATTTTAAAGTACTGAAAATGCCATAAATTTGAATCAATGTTGTCTACATAAAACGTACCTGAAGAAAAACTACTTAAAACACAAAATCTGCATTTAATGGGCTTCTGAGAGAATTTAGTTGGCAGATGTCTGTATCCCAGAAATAAAGAGAGGTAAAAAATAAATCAGGTCTAGGTCTTGACATCATAACTTGGGGTTTTTTTCCACAGGGATTATCTTTTTATTTTACAGGTATTATAGTCTCATGGATCTGCCTTTTAGCTACTGTTCTGTGAAAAGAAAACGTTTTCATTGAGGCCCAATTCAGAAATCAGATTTGTCTAGTGCAGATACGTTACCAAGAATTTCCTTTAATCAGGCACAGCATGAAAACACCTCCTTGGCCCTGCCAGTACAGGTGTGTGGAGCTCTCACCCCATGGCATCCACGACCTCCAGGCTGCTCTGGGCTGTCTCACCCTCGGGCTGGGGCAGCTCTGCTCCTGTGCAATTCCAATGAAGCTGCTGGGTTTTTCACAGAGCAGCAGCCCTGCTTTAGTTGCCATTGACTGAGAAGTGGCATGAGGTCACTGAAAGGAAAGTCAGAGGATCTGGATGGCTCAGGTCATGTTTGAACATGGGCAGAAAAACAGAAGTCAGGGCTTAAGTGCATCCCTGTCCCTATTGATCTGCCCCTACACGTGTGCATTTCAGCTCTGTGGAATAAGACACCAGAGAAATACTGAAAAGCCTTCAAAAACACACCACAGCAGAACAACAAAGCTTTACAAAGAGTGAAGTAGCAGACTGGATAGAACTGAACAACCTCAGCACAACCAGAAAAAGTGATGTTGAAGCTAAATCCAGTCTTTCTGGCTGCAGTTAACTGAACAACTGTGACTGTGCTTTGCACCCAGCTAAAATAGGGTCTTAAAACAACCCCTCAGCATGAATCACTTTCAGATAATTCAGAAAACTTACAGCACTTGGGAGTTAATTTCTAACTTTCTCACATTTAGCACATGTACATAACTCCTGGTATGCTTTGATCTTTTCCTTTACAAGAGAGAGGCTGATATTACTGCACAATTTCTAAAAGAAAAGTTAAAGGAAATTTAAGGCACCACTAAAACATGGATTTTTTTTTTATATTAAAAGAACTCAACTGGGATAAAACATCTCTTTGGCTCAAAATGGAACTGATCAATTGTTCAACAGTTGGAATTCATGCAGTCTTATTTAATGATGTGCTCTAATGGCAGCCTTTTATGCTTCATTTCCCAATGGCAATATACAATGACACAGAGGAAAAGCCATGTAATGTACTGTAACAATATCATGGATTGTTGCTGAGATTTAAGGGAAATAAAGTAGTGCTAAACTGTTAACACTCCTAAGGAAGCAGACTGATGGATGGATGGGCTGTGCAAACTAACCCTGAGTGGAAAGCAGATCCATTCTTCTGTGGCTGCACAGAGACACACTTCCATTGGAAAACCAATCAATTCCAGGCCCCATGGATTTGGTTTTCCAAGAAGTTTTACAGACCTGGGTATTCCCATGTGTTCATCCTCAACATGTTCACTACTGTACACATCAATAAAATTCTGTGGCCACATTTGGGTGTTCATCTAAAACTGCTAATTGCCATGAACATTTCAATGTGAGCATAATATCAAAAGCCAGTTTATTACAAAAACACAAGACTGTGATACTTCTGGAGCATTTCCTGATGAAAACTAAGTAAGTTACATTGCCTTCAACTTCTGTTACTCTGTTTTACTCAAGACATGCGAGCTCTTCAAATAAGAGATATATGGAAAGATTTGGCCACTTCAAGTTCAGCATTTGCTTCTCAAACCCATGTATAAAATCAAAAACCATGCTGCTGATGTTATGATCTCAGCAGGCTAAAGAACTTAACAGAGGAAGGATCTTTGGTATAATCCTTTGAGATGGTGAAATGTGGGCTCACTTAGCCCACAGCTGCAGTAGAGCCCTTGCTCACCCTGCAGAGGGTTCACACTCCAAGGTTTTCGGTTCATCTGGGGAGAGCTGCCAAGCAATCTGAAATTGTATTGCAATGACCAATGACAATATCACATGGATGATCTCAATTCCTTCTTCTTAAACCTGATGCTGTTCTTAAAATGCATTCCCCCTTTGAAATGGCAGTGGTACAGCATTCACTCCTCCTTGCACAACATTTTGATCCCTTCATAGAAACCAGACATTTACTGCTGTGTGCTCAGAGGCCACACTTATTCTGAATCTGGAAAAAATGAGCTCTGCCTTTAAAACAGTTCCCTCTGCAGAATGGTCTTGCAGGCCTTTTAGGGGCTAATTTTCCTTTAGGTCCTCTCCTGTTTGCCACTGGCAGCTAAATAAAGTACATCAAAATTCATGTCCTGAATAAAGTAAAAACTCAACTTCTTATCTACCTCTTTGAAGTAATGAAAGGTGAGCACCTTTCTGAACCCTTGTGTAATACATGCATTTATTCTGTGTACAGACTTAAAAGCACATCAATCTGTACAGGTAAATGAACACCCCACACAAGAAAGAGCTTTCCCTATAAAACTGAAAAGTTAATCATCCCTTTGATAGATCAATCATATCACATAAAGAAGTCTCACATTTTGTCTTTTTACATTTTTATTTAAGTCCTAATTGGCCATTAAGAGAAAGATACAGTCTGCTTTGTCAAACTCGGATTTATGTAACATACTCCCATTTTAAGTCTCTCTAAAGGTATCTTCACTCAAAGTCACAGTACATTTAACTAACAGTTTCATTTCAGCCCAAGATCTAAAGGAACTAACATATTTATTAAAGCATTTTGATCCTTCAGAGACAGATTAATAAGAAGTTTGTGACAGTTCAGCATGATAAAATGAGCCAATAAACAGCAATGTGTGCTGATCTTAGATATACTGATCCACAAATAATATAATACATATTTGGTTTGTCATAAAGAAAAATCACTTGAAAAAGCCATTGCCATGATTAAATACTTTCTGCTATCTAAAAATTTCTATATTCTACACAAGTTTTCCTTACAAATTCCCTCAACAAATAAAGCCAGCAAGTCTTTTTCCTACATAAGGAAATCACAGCTTTGTATGATATCAATATGGAATAATGACTCAAAATGCAGCATGAAAAGGGTTTAAATATTGTATGGATTTTTGGGGTAAAAATAGAGCACTAGATGCCAGAAGTGTTTAATGTTCATTCACTACAAAACAGATGTTCAGGCTTGCCTGAGTAGCTGTCATTTACCTACCTATGAATTATTATTTGTATTATGCATTTGTTTTATGGTAACATCTCCGAAATTCAAATTTTTTAATGTGGTTGTCAGTAACAATAGGGACTCAAGGTTTAGATCTGGGATATTCTTTCCTGTTCAACCACTTTATTAGAGCTCATCCTTTGCCACTGCTCCTGTTCATCCACTGCTTCACATCAAGGAAGGGTGAAGCTTGGAAATACACACTCACATGCTTCAGACACATTCCTGCCACTAAACATTGAATAATGGAGTCAATTGTTTTCTCATTTTCACTGTTTGTACATCACTGCTGCCAAATGACTTTCCTGATGTCCATTGTGATTGATGATGTGAGAGAATACTAAAACTAATTTATACTAATAAATGCAAACAGCCCCATTAACATCAATACATATCCTAATTTACACCACCAAAGAATCCATACTGGTATACTTAGAGCAATTTCAGAGTATTTCCTAATGAAGATAAAAGGTCATTGTGCAAACCAGCAGTGATGGAAAGTTTACAGCAGTCATCCCAAGGTTCCAAATGCTGTGCATAAAACTTAATGTAGTGTACTGCATTAACCACTAATGCTTAAAATAATGGCTCCTGAGATTCTGGTTATAATGATCCTGATCTAAATGTGAAAATAACTTCATACAATTTTTCCTCCAGTCATTACTCTCTAATCTACTTTATGTCTCTCCATCCAACCTGTCAGACTGATGGGGGCTTAGACATGGCAGGAACTGGAATGGACCCTGCAAGTTGCTCCTTGCTTCTGACAGCAAAATTCATGCTTGCTTCATCTGGCATGGATGTGACAGCATCAGTTAATTCTGTTACATTTAAATACTCACCACACAATGAAACAATGCACAGCACACAGGAAGAAACAACAGCAGATTGAATTGTAAGAGAAGAAATAAAACAACAAAGTAATATCAGTTTTGTTTGCTAACTAATGTTTTTAACTTCAGCCCAAAACAAGTATCAAATGCATAGTCTAGAACTTCAACTTAACTGTTGGGGTTTCTTGTTTGTTGTTGTTTTTTTCCCCTATCCAAGTGTTCAGAAGAACACAAACAGCCCAGAAGGTTCTGGGCTGATGCTGGCACACAAATCAAATTATATTTCTTAAACAAGTACAGGGGTATCACCAGCCTTTCCTGAGGGGAAATACTTGGATGCATTTCTTTGTTTTCTTCCAATGGTGTAGAAATAAGACATTTTAAAACTGTTTGATAGTGTCTTATACTTCTTATACTTTAGAGACAACTTAGAAAGTTTCTGAATTGTTACCCTAACACACTGCGTTAGGAAAACAACAGAAGCATTAATATTTTAATACTTTGTTGTACTAAATGTATTTCTTTACTTCAGAAATTCTCTTATCTGTAATTTTTCTTCAGTGCACAACATTTATTAATTCCAATACACAGTTAACCAGAGCCTGGTTCTCCATATGTACATTTAGGAAAGAGACAAAAGGGTTTGATCTAAAGTCAACTGCAGCTAGTGCAAAAAGTCCTGCTAGTCCCACTGGCAATTGCTCAGCTGCACTGTCCTGGCAATTAAAAGCAGATGGGTGCTGGGGAGCCAGCCCTGATGACCAACACCTAACCCAGGGTCACATAATGAGTCTGGCTCAGACCTGAGAATGGAACTCAAATTTCCTGAATTTCTACCCAGGGGTTTAATCACAAAACCACTACTCCTAATTTAAAATCAAAAGGTTTTGAAAGAAATATTAGTAAGGTGCAAATTTTTCACTTCAGGGGAATATACCATTATTCAGTTAACCATTTTTTTTCATACCTCAGACCAAATAAGTAACCAAAGTTCTCTGCTATGGTGTTAATTAAGGATTTGTATTCATACCTCCAAGCAATACACTAACCTCTAAATGATATTCCAACTGAAGCCTGAACAGGAGCAAAACTAAAGTATAATTAAGGTTTGCAGATCTGCCTATATTGTAGCTTTTTAGCTGTAACCTTTCCACCCTGTTCTGTAATTAGTGAACCAGCTCATAAGTTCTCCAGACACAGACATTCACGATGAGTTCAAAGCTTCTTTGCAAACTCTGGAGGAACAACTCCAAGAAAGGGGAGTAGTTCTGAACCACTGAAGCATCACTACCTCACACAGCACCTGCCTACCTGGCTCCCCTTTGCAGCAACTGAGATTTTGTTTCTCCCCATCCCTCTCACTTACCAGGCCTTTCAAGTCAATAAAGCACAAGGTTTTTAACCTTTCAGATTTCTTACACAGCCCAGTTCTCTTAGGTTTATTTTCACTCTTGTTCTACAGTCAGCAGAATAAAGAGGGCTTCCATCTCTTTTGAACATAACCATGGACAGGAGCAGCATCCCTCACACCTCAGCTCCTTCAGCAGCAAAATCCAGCAAGGACCCACGAGTCAGAATGACCTGGAATGTTCTCTCTTGTGCAAAAGTGCCATATTCTGATCACAAACAGATATTTCACATAAGCATCACAAACCTGGTGTGGTCTATAACAGGCCAAACATTTCCAAGGAGCATTGTCAGAATAGCAGAGGGTCAATATTAAATAGCCAGCAAAATCAGCTCCTTGACTACTTTTTCATAACAGGGATACATAAAGGATGACAAAGCTTTGCCCTAGTGACATGACCCACTTGGTCACACTCTGGCCTGAAGAATGGGGACACATCCAACAACTGCAAGTGCAAAATGAGAATTCAAAGGTGTTATTGTCTTATTGCAATACTCCCATACCTTCTCAGAGATTTTTCATGGGCAGCTCCTTGCAGTGCTGACTCCTTCCTCCACACAGCACAGCCAATAAACCCCAACTCCCTTCTCACACACCGAACCCACTCTTTTATAGCCCTCACCTTTATTGGCCAGAGTTGTGGCCTATTAAGGCCAGGCCTGCTCCTAATCTTTGGTGATTGGTACAGTTACAACTCCTCAGGGCTGAGGTTGCCTTCTGCACTATTATTTTACATTCCATCTCTCTACACAAGGCTGCTGTTGGTGGGCATGCTGTAGGAAATGGCACTGCCAGCAGGCAGGTGAGCTGCTTGAGAAGAGAGTTGGAGTTTGTTGGCTGTGCTGTGAAGAAGAAGGAGTCAGTGCTGCAAGGAGCCCCCAGGAGACATCGCTGGGAAGGTACAGGAGCTTTGCAATAAGATGACAACAACTTTGAATTCTCATTTTGCACGTGGGGTCATTGGACATGTCCCCATTCCTCAGGCCAGAGTGAGCAAGTGGGTTATGCCACTAGGGCAAAACCTGCTCTAGTTTGTCACCTTTGTTCTGCTAAGAGGAACTGGTGCAAGGGGGTGACTTTCCTGGCCATTTCATATTGACCCTCTGCTATTCTGACAGGGCTCCTTGGGAACGTTTGGCCTGTTTTATACACCACACCAGGTTTGTGAAGTTTTTATGAAATATCAGTTTGTGATCAGAACATGGCACCTACCCATAATTGCTTCATAAATCCTAGCAATTATAAAACTCTCCAAGAAGCAATTGTGAAAACACATTAAAAACATAGTCTCTGTTTTTCTGTTTTGTTCAGAATAAACCTTTTCTTTGCCTTTCACATAGAGCTTTTAGAGTACACTTGAGTTATACTTTCATACAGTTCTCCAGAACCTGAGAGCTAGCAATATAAGGATTTTTAAATTGAAGTTGGGATTCTCAAATAATCTTAAGAGCCTGAGAACTGGGACTGTAGGAGAAATAAACATCACAAATCTAAATATCATGAGTCTGATAATGCTGAATAGGGATAAACCAGAGATTTAGAGGTGAATGGAATAAAGGAGGAAAGCACAAGATGAAAATAAAGATGTAGCTTTCTAGTCAATTTAAATTTTCTGTTTAACATATTGATTAGGAAAAAAGTGGAAAATTGCTGATGAGAATGTAAAGGCAGAACTGAGGCAAGTGTTTTATTTGGGGAGGTTTGTGCTTATCTGCTGCAAGTGAAACAGCTTTTTATCAGTGTGGGTGAGGAGCAGGGCATGGTTATAATCAAAAGATAGCTCTGGCTGTGCCAGACTGTTGGGCTGCTTTATTTACTGCTGTTGTTCGACCACTTAAACTGCTTTGGTGTTGGATATCCTCTTGTATGTCTGAGAAAACAAGTTCCTTAAATAGCCCTTCCTTTGGTCTCTAATTGCAAAGTACAATAGAAATCAGATTAAAGTGAGTTTTGTTTACCATGTGCCTTCAGTGTTAACAAAGGAATGAAAATTCCACCCTGATCTACTAAAAACACATATGCTGTTGCTTTCTTTGGGTTTATTTTCTTGGGATTCTGTAAACAAAGATAGATTTACTGAATGGGTGGGTTTATGCAAGCTGTTCTTTCAGACCTGCCAGTGTGTCCCTTGGATTTGTGGAAAAGCAGGAGCACCCATTTCCCAAGCACAGCACAAACTGCAGGCTTCTGAATTCTGTGTGGCCTCTACAGCCAGGATTTCAGCCTCAATCAGACCTAGTGAAATAAGCTCTGGATAAGTGATAACATTTCTCAGATTTTAATGCAGCCACCATTGCATGAGGCTTGGGTTTTACAAACCCAGTTCTTGATAATTGTTATTTCTTGGGAAACCACCAGTTGTCTTAGCCTAACATAATTGTTTTTTATGTGACTGAAAGTACTGCTCACATAGCACTTAGAACATTGGTATTGGATAGAAATTGGATAGAAATTGTATTGGATAGAACAATTCTTTGGATGGAACCTCCCCAATTTTTTGCATCCATGGATTAACAGTAATGGTGAAAAATGTGAGGAGTTCTGTGAAAAATGAAGCTCCTGTATTCTTATTATGGCTTTTCTTTTTTTTAAATTGTCAAAACCTGGATGTTTCAGTCTATGCACTTTTAGATCAGCTATTGGAAAGTAACTTGAATCTTGATCGGGTGTCCTGAGGCAAAGGCTCCTGTCAAAATTGAGGGCAGTAGATGAGAACTCCCTGAGCAGCCTGGAGACAGGTCTTCCAAAACTCTGTTTGCAGGTTTGTTATTGGTTTGCTGTAATTGCCCAGACAAATCATCTGCTTGTCACTTCACCTGCCTATAAAATTGGAACAGCAAGGGTATCAAGATATTGCATGTGTGAATTTTACTTATTTCATACTTTGAAAGTGCTCGAAAAGCCCTTAGCATTTTTATTGAAAGTGTTTTGGAAGCTGAATTACTTTATTTGTGTTAATTATACAATTTTATAGGAGTGATGTGCTTTATGAGACAAGCATTGAGGCATAATATGATTTGATTTTTGCTTTACACAGATTTTGCTATTCATTTGATTATTTTCCATAGCTGAACAATGTAGCTCACTCTATGTTAAAATAAGACTAAATTTGCTTGGTAGAGGAATAAAAAGGAAATGGTACTTCAGACAGTAGCCCTGGGGTTATGCTAATTTCACTGCTTTAGTTTATATCATTTTTCTTGTAAAGTGTTTTGAAGAAGAAAAATTTTAATGTTTTGTCCAGAGAACTTAATTTTCCATTGTTTTTACACCTTTAGAGTGATTTCTAAGAAAAGAGGACACTACACCACATAAATGTTTCACAGTTAGGAACCAGCAGACCTAGTGATAATATGGTTGGCTTGTGTAGACTTGCATCTGATAAATACAAATAACCCCCCTTTCAAATTAACATCAGCCAAAAGTCAACTTAGTGATCTGATGAGGTACTGACAAATTCACATCCTAACCTAAATGACATTTGTCACACTGAAGTAGAAACAATTATTAATAATTTTCAGTTCATTAGGAGCACTACAATGAAATGTCAACAACTTCAAAAGTGTAGCAGAAGTGTACAAATTAATTTTGATTTTCTGAAGTGTAATTATTTTTGTAAGTACCACACTGTGTAATCACTTTTGGCGCTATTACTTGTGCAATCAATAACACTTAAATGTACTTAGCTGTTTTCAAACATGCTTTCCTAAGGTCACCCTTTAGTGGTGTGGGTGTTTCGATGTAAGGAGTGAGGAGTAAGATGTTGGAATGTGAGGAGTCGTTTTCTAACTGGTCAAAGATGTAGTGAAATTTAAAAAAATATAGGATTATTTATGTATATTTTTATTTTTATGTTGATTGCCATAAAGGCGTGCTCGATGTCCGCGCAGTTTTGATGTGACAAAAGCCAGTCCTGGCTTCGTGGCGAGTCCATTTTTGTGCTCTGGGTGGCAGCATCAGCTCTGGCTCCTGTGCCTTCCCCACCCGGGGCTCATCCTGCTTGGCAAATGCAACCTGACTGCAGAGTTAATTATATTCCCCTGAGCCAGGCAGTCAGGCCAGATTTGGCCTCACATTAGCCAGATGAATGGTTGGTAATCATCTAGAGGAGTACATCGCTCCCACAAGCTTCGCCAGTCCCCAAGTGCCAGCATTTGTAATAATTCACAGCCCTGCAATGCTCCAGTACAAAAAGAGCACAGGAACACACACCTTGAAGGGAAGTTACTTTCACTGGAGTGATTTGAGCTGACATTCTGATAGGTGTCATTCAGGGTTGGGCAGGAGAATTTTGCTTGTGTCTTTGTTCATTATTTTATCTGTTTTCTGGGGATCTCCAGGAATCTTTACAGCAGGGTAGGAGCAGGGATGGTTGGTTGCCAGTTCAGTGCTCAGGTTGGTTTCTGGAATTAACAGCAGTCCCTTAAAGGATCCAGTTGATAATGAATGTAGCTTGAATGGCTCCAGGAGTCTCTTCCTGTAACTCAGCTTTCAACCCTAATTTAACTTCATTTGTAGAATTGTATCAATGGCTTACCCATACTGGAAGATAAAAGCAAAGCTGATGTAACCAGTGCAAGGAGTGGAGACTGTACTTAAACTATTAAAATTACAAATCCCCCCATTAAAAATTAAAACCTAATAAAAATAGATCAAATTTTCCTGTTGGATTAGTAAATTATCCATTAGTAAAAGAAGTAAAAACAGGAAAACAGACTTTATGCCATGAGGAAAAGAAAGTCAGAAAATGTACAGAAAAAAGAAGTATCACAGTCAGCAGTAACATCTCTTGATATCTATTGCTATTTTTAATTGTCATTAAAAATAGTGGTTTAGCCATTTATAGCAACATAAGAGTTTAAGAAGAAAACAGATAAGGCATTCCAGACTAACTTATTTAGAGGCTGAATATCAATCATTCAGAATCCAAAAAAATACATGCTATTTTAACATTTCTAGCTTTCTTTCAGTAGTTATCTGTATTTGTAACCTATATGGAAGAACAGCTCCAGTAAATTGGGGGCAAATTTGTTCTGCTATTTAGAAGTGCACGTATTGTACAAAGAAATGCAGTTAGAGATAGGGGAACTGTGTGTGAGTGTAACTACTCAGTAATTGCCCCTGAAAATTTGTGTTTGAATAATTCACTTCATCTAAACCTGTGTACTATATATCTCTGTCTTGGATTTCAGTAATCTCAGATTTTGTTTGATTTTTGGGACACCTAAACCATTGAATTCTTTGCCAATACTCCAGAGCCCACAGTTCCTAGGCAGTTGTACAGAGCTGTGTTACTGGGCTGACTGCCAGGGAGCCAGGTAGGGTTTGTTCTGCTTGGAACTCAGCTACTCTGCAAAAATGTTTGAATTTTGGTGACACAGCAAATGCTGTAGCAAAGTATTTCTCTGGAATTTTCAAACTAAGTGCAAAGTCCTTACATGAGTTTGCTTGCACCTGAATTTGACATCATTGCTGCAGATGCTAATGGATGAGTGTGTTTGAAGTTCTCAATGTCAGTATATTTTTTTTCTTGTTATTTAAGCTGTCTGTTATTCTACTATTACTGAAGTAATCCTCATTGTATATCAGGGACTTTAGTGTAAAAGATAAAAAAAATAAGGAAAAAAGAAATCCCCACCAGGCTTTCTCAGCTGTGCTCCATAGCCTTAGTTCCTTACCCATCTCATTGGATCACAGCAGAAGATCTCCACACCTGTTCTTCTGGTTTCTTGGGAAGAAAAGCCCCAAAGTTCAACTGTTCAGAAATATTCAGCCACCTAGAAAGTCTTTGGTTTATCTTGCTGAAGAAGTAAACACAAAAATAGCTTCAAGTAGGCATTTTTTACTAGTTAAAACCAAGATCAAACTCCAAATCTAAACATCTTGCTGATTTGAAATTTCCTGATGTGAATGTATTCCAAATCCTGTAACAGATAACAATTCTGTGTTACTTCCATGTGCCAGAAATACTGTTCTAAGGAATTACAGCTTAATTTTCATAGATAATCAGGTTTGGTTAGTTATTAAGACTGTCTGGGATTGTGGGTGATTAGCTAGGTGAGATTTGGGAGTTACTCTATAATTTGGATTGGATTTTTAATTTTGTCTAGATTAAGATTTTTATTACTGGAGTTAAAGCACTTGAGATTAATGAAAAAGGCTGTGATAGATAACATGTTTATTCATTGAGGAAAAAGCAAGTTAATTATGCCTGTCTTACATGGATTTCACTGCTAACCAAGGAATGTTTCATGCCCTGAAATTTGGTTCAGGATATCAGATTTTAGTGAGCAAACCCAGGAACATTAACACAGTTCTGCCTGCAGCCCACCCCCAAAAAGATGTCTGAGCTACAGTCAGTAGATAAAACAGAAATATTATTTGTGTGATCTGATGGGATGCATTCTAAATCCTACAAAATGGTTATGGGATGTATTTGCCACTGAGCACTGGGTTTAAAAGGCAGCATCACTAAGTCAGAACTGGGAAAGAAGAAAAAAAATTAAGTAGACCTTGCCAGCTGCAATTACATCTTCTAGTCACTGAAATGTAATATAATTCAATGTCTGTATTAGCATTCAGCATTGTTAATTCATGGGCAAGTAATTTAGTTGAATTCTCAATGAGAAATTGAATTTGAGGTGACTCAGCAGGAAAATCAGTGTGTTCTGTAATTGAATGGAAAATAGTTGAGTTATCGCTGGCAGCGAGCTTGATGTAACAAGCCTTTGTATTACGTGTGCCGTGAATAGACTGAATGGTTTGACAAGGATTACGTTTATTTCAGATAATGAAGCACAATAAAATGTGGTGTAATTAAGAACCAAAGAAAACGACATGACCCAAATCCAATAGGAAAGGTCCCAATTTGGGGAGAAGTAAGGAAGTGTCCATATTAGGAATGTTTATGGAAGAGTGTTTCAGTTTTGATACAGTTGATTTTACCTTGTTACAGGAGATACTTAGACAGTGTTCACAGATCCTTTTCAATTTCTTTTCACATTTCTGTGGTTGTTTGATTGCAACATTCTCATCAAATCCATCAGCATGGATTTGAGTGGAGGAAGCAGCGTGGCAAACGTCGCCTGAAAAGGAGCAGGTAAAGGTGCTGCTCTGCCATGGGGAGCTGCACTACAGCACCCCCTCCTCCTACTCTGTGGGGGGATAGAATGTAAGAAAATAAAGATAGTGCAGAAGGTAAGCTCACCCTGAAGAGTTTCAATCACCAAAGATTAGGACAGGCCTGCCCTTCATCGGCCAGTGTGTCCAGTGAGGATGAGGGCTGTAAGGAGTGGTGGGTTAGCGGGTGAGGGGAGAGTTGGAGTCTGTTGGCTGTGCTGTGAGGAAGGAGGAGTCAGTGCTATGAGGGGAGGCCCATGAGAAATCACTGGAAAGGTGTGGGAGCTTTGCAATAAGATCCAAACAACAACATTCTGTGGGATGTGATGTGAAAATTTACAATAGGCTGTTCATTTCTGGCTCAAGCTTTCTGCTGAGGAAAAGGTGGGGTTCACCTTGGTCTCATCCACGTTCAACTGAACCATCCTTCCAAAGGAACAGGCTCTTAGGGCACTTATTCAGGGTTTATAGTCAGTCTCAAAGCTTCAACGTGAAGACTTTAGAAAAGGATTTAATTCAAGACTTCTTCATATCAGTTCACCTTGGGAAAATTTTTTTTTAGCCCAAATGCAACTTTTGTGATCTGACTTGTCAGGTGACTCACTAAACATAATGATTTAATTTGTCCAGTATTCCCATAGATTGTTTTCCTCTAACAGCCTCATTTTTAGCCCAGTATCCATGATCTACATTAGTAAAATAGACTGAACTCCAACTATCACAGCAACAGATCATGTGTGACAGCTCACCACAGCTCTGCAAAGGTGTGCTAAGGAACAGATGAGTATCAATAGCATTACAAGAACTCTTTTGAATGTACAGGTGTCTGTGTTTTTCGTTTGTCAAATGCTTTAAAAAGGCTGCTAAAGCCTGATTTAAACATAAAAGCAGATGCATTCTTTTGAACAGGGATTAGAAAGCAAATAATTAATCATACATACCTGAGGATTTATGTAAGCAGCTGCTTAAATAAGAATTATAAACCTACAAATGCAGTCTCTCCACCTACTTTGCAATCTCTTGAATTGAAAAAAAAGTGTGGATTTTTTTGTTAGATAGCACTTGACATCAAAAGGAAAATGCTAACATATTCTCCTGGTACCATATAGAAATGAAAATATTCCTAACAATCATCCTGTGCTGTTTTTAACTAGGTGGTAAATACTTTACAAATGCTGGAGCTTGTAAGTTGTAGTGCTGATTAGGTAAATTGGGACTGGGGTAACTGGAGGCTGTGTAGGCCTTTACACAATGGAAGTTTGTTTTCCATCCAGTAAAAAAGATGGAAATTTGCATGAGGGTCACGAAGGAAAGGTTGGCTGGTCTGAACAGGCTTCTAAGTATTACAGGAAGTGTATAAAACTGACTGGTTTTGACTTTAAGTCAGGTGAAACCAAGTTGATTTCACAGTTATGTTTTCGAATCCACACATCAAACCAAAATCAAAAGGTCTGGATCTGAGGGAAGTGAAAGAGAAAAACAATTTTTTGCATGAACAGCTACAGGATGAGATCACCAGGAGTCACACAGCTTTAGTGCTTGGTGCCAGTCTCTACCACACATTGTAAGAAAGGTCTGTGCTGTGCTCTGCTGAGTGACTCGCTGGAAGTTCATCACTTGCAGTGAATTCCATGGGATAACAGAGTTTTTATGAATAGGATATGCAATTCTGGCAACTCTTCTGGGATTTGAGAGGGCAAATATTTTACATATCAGTTTATTGAATTTGGACTGAGGTCTCAGAGCTGTAACAATAAGTTTAAGCTTATGGCAATAAAGCTACCTGCAGTAATATATTTAGGCATGAGGGCCCAAACTCCTGCAAAGAAAACAAGTGACTCACTTTTATTCAAAATTCAGCTCTCATTGGATTTTTGTCCCTGCTACTTCTCTTGACATACTTAATGAAACTTTTACTGTCCTTGCACTCCACTTCTCTGCCACTTCAGCACTCAAGATGTAGAATTAAACTCTGTTGTAAAGAGGAAGGAAAAAAGAGAAGCAGGAGAGAGATGGGGGTGCCTTGCCAGCCACTCTGAGAGTTCCTACATGTGCGTGGTCTCTGGTGCTCTCTCAATTCTGCTGGGGATTGGAAATTGCCCTTTTCCTTTTCTGAGCAACATTTTAATCTTGTTGCTGCCTTGTCACCGTGTTCGTGTATTGCAGCCTTGCTTTTATTGCACTGAGCTTGTTTTCATGGGTTCCTTTTTCAACATATCTACTGATGAAATTGAACACTTGGGGGTTTGAATTTGACAGCTGGAAGATGAGAGAGGGTGTCTCTGATCCTGCTTCTACAGAATTCCCACAGTGCCCCCTACACTGAAAGGCTTTAAATGTATCTCTCCTTTGAACATCTGATGCTGCTAAGAGTAATGCTTCTGTAGTGTCTACAACTCACTTTATCTTGTTCCAAGAGCTGACAGTGTCCCTAGAATACTTTTTTTTTTTAAAGGAGAACTTATTGGATAAATTCTTCCACTGGTGTATTTTTTCCTTTTTTTCCAAAGTGCATCTAATGAATATCTTCCTTGAACTGCATATTTCAATGGCTGTTACCTTATAAACTTTTAACCCTGTGCCTTGATGTAGTGGCCTCTTTCAGGCACGCAGGACTGTGGAGGACAGACACTGCACTAACTAAAGATGAAAACACTACAGTAGAGTATGACAGGTCTCTTTTTAAGGTACACCTGTGAATCTCTGCATAAAAATATCAATGGGGTTCAAGTACCACAGGGTCCTGTCCTGTGGATCCACATGGATTTTTAGTTGACTTGTAATCTCCTTGGTTTCCCCCAAAGCTGTGAATTTTCATGCCTCCTCCTCAGATGCTGAGCAAGTCAAGGGTTCATCCTCCCATCAAAGCTGAAAGATTTAGTGGGAAGAGATTTGCATTGAAACATTTACAGCAATTGCTTGTGGCTCACTGCAGTCTATCGAGCCCCTCTTTAAACCTCACAGTTGTAAACCCATTTTTAAGCTTGTCGTTTGGAAACAACTCTACATGAGAAGGTGAAAGGAGCATTTTCCACAGAGGGCTGGAGTGTAGCAGCCAGTGAGAGGAGCAGAATGGGAGAACTGCTGTGAAAGGCTTCAATAAGTGGCTGCTCTGCAGCAACCACTGAGTCTTGCATCTCAAAAGCTGTGTCTGAGCAGCAGCTCCCACTATGGCTCTGAACTTTGCCTTGCAGCATTTAAACCTTTACACCACTGGAACACTTGTCTAGGACCCTGATCTAGGGTGCTTTCCCTACCTGGAAAACACTTGTAGACTTGTAGTGTTTAGTTATGGAAGAACAAAAAGATGGGGCGTGTGTTGGTTCTGTCAGTACTGGAGGATATTCATAAACCAGCTGAAACCTGAAGGGATGGAACCAAATCTGTGGGAATCAAATACAGCACTGAAACAGAAATGGTGGGTTTTTTATGGAAGTGAACAGGTGGTGCTTTTAATCCCACCAAAATTAACCCATGTTCAATAATTTATGCACTCAAATTGACTCTAACAAATGCTGCTTAATTATGCATTCTTGGAAACGTGCTTTACGTTTGGTTTCAAATTGGAATTTACATCCAACTATGGTTATCTTCCCACAGCAGTTTTAGCATGTAATGAAGGAAGGAATTCAGGATATAAAGAATATTCAAAGTAACTTTGCTCTGAATCCAGCTGCAGTTGTCTACATAGCGTAATTGTCACATTTTCCAACAATGAAAATTAAAAAAAAAAAACCCTATCTTTTAAAAAAAGCTGTTCAAAGAATGTTCTCACAAAAAGAAAATAAAAATAGAGCAGCTCATTAGATCTGTAGCTTGACTCAGGAAAACATAAATACAGGAGTCAGTCTGTGTTTGAAGTAGAAAAAAGGAGGACAAATACACAGGTTGTCAGTAATCTTTAATGTCTTTCCTTTGTCTCACTCTGAAGTGAAAACAACTGAAGCTGTTCAAAGATAGATTTATCTAATTCATGCCAACGGACTCTCTCTTTATTCCCCCCCGATTAGTACTTGGAATAATCTCTCTTTATTGATGTGGTGAACACTTTTTTGTGTGCATATCTTGCTATTTTCTTCTGAAGAAAAAGTGCTGCAAGATGATCAAATATAACTTTACTGTGCAGTTTGGAGGAAATGCTGAAAATTATTTTCTTCTGCTCTTAGTGTTGACATAAAGAACTATTTAATGTATTTTTCTTCTAATAAGAACTGGAATAATATTGCAGGAGTGAATTAGCATTAGTTCTAATGTTGCCTAGGAAAAAATCAATCATGCTTTTAGCTTTTTGTATCTTAGGCATCAATAATTTTGTTCACATGAATAAAACCAATTTTTAATTTTTACAAGACTGAGCAGCAGCACAGAGTGCTGGAAGAGGAAGTGCTTGTACAATTTTTAGTGTTCAGCTGATCAATTTTCAGGGAAACTGAAATTTTCCCTTTCAGCTTGTCTTGTAATCTGTTCACTGCTGCCACATGGGATGCCACCAACTCTGTATTTGCATTGCTAAAAGTAGATGTATTTATTTTTACTTGTAGAATTGAGGAAGGGATGCACTGGAGAAAAATCAAAGCCTTTGCTGAAAATCCTGGTCTCCACTCAGTTGGGAATGTCCAGCTGGAGTGCGCAGGGTTTGAGCAGGTTTGGGGTCACCCTTGTGAAATCTCTATCTCAAATTGCAGATAAAAGTAGAAACTTCAGCCTGAGGAGCAAGGAAAGCTCCCCCTGAGGCTGACCTGGGGAGAAACCCGAAACCTGAACCGAGTGAAAGGTCTTGGATAGTGCAGAAACCTGAGGGATGTTTGGGAAACTGAGGCAAACACTGAACTGAAACATAAAAGTCCCAATTTTCACTTTATCCTCAGCATAAGAACAATTTTTATTCCAGTTCAAATATTGAAACATTGCTGTTGGAAAGAAGCAGACACTGAAGGCCTTTTGCAAAAGGTCATGTGTTGTTAGCATGGGGAACAGCATCCAACCAGAAGCCTTTTGCTTGTCGTATCTTGTTACATTTTTCTTAGCAAGTTTCTATTCAGAAAGGTAAGAAAAAGCTCCCTTCTGTCAAGGGATGTTTGTAGGCAATGAAAAAATAAGATCCTGGGTGACATCTAGGGGACGTGGTGGGTAGGTAGCCAAGTCTGATGTGGAAAATTAGGGAAAACAGTCCACAAATGTGTAATGACCTGTGCTTACTTCTATTTGCACTCTTGTGTTTCCATGTGCTTACACACATGAATAATGATATGCATGAGGAAAACTGAAGGGACAGCTTGGTTTGCTGTCCCAGGACAGGTGAGGGAGAGCAGCAGCACTGTGGGCAACAAAAACAAAAAAAGAACCTAAACACTACTTCTGCTTTCACAAGCAGTGAACTGGAATTCTGCCTCTCTATTCATCTGCAGTATTTGAAATAATATCACGGTAAATAACTTTATTATATAATAATTGCTAAATAAACTTGGCAGTTGTAGTGAACTCCCAAAGTTGATGCTTACATTGCTTTCTGTGCAGGCCGGGGGAGGCAATTCTGCCCCTCCAGTTCGCTCTCATGAGACTCCCAGCTGGAATATTCCTTCCAGCTCTGGGATGAAGGAAGGACAAGGACATTAGGAGAGTCCAGAGGGGCACAGAGATTATCCCAGGGCTGGGGTCTGGCAGGGAGAGCTGGGGGTGGTGCTCACCTGGAGAAGAGAAGGTTCTGGGGAGACCTCAGAGCCCCTTCCAGTGCCTAAAGGAGCTCCAGGAGAGCTGGGGAGTGACAAGGAAACAGGGAAGGGCTTGAAGCTGAAAGAGCAGGTTTGGATAAGATGCTAGGAAGGAATTGTGGTGAGGCTGAGGCTGCCCAGAGAAGCTGTGGCTGCCCCATCCCTGGCAGTGTGGAGTGGGGCCATGAGCGGCCTGGTCTGGGGAGTGTCCCTGCCCACGGCAGGGGCTGCAATGAGATCAGCTTCAGGGTCTCTTCCAGCACAAACCATTTCATGATACTCATGGGAACTGTAAAAAATGGAGTATTGGGGCAGAACAAAGGTTTCTGGGAAATGAGGCTGATCACAGCTCTCTCCTGTTATTCCTGTGACCAACAAATCCAACCCAAACCCCCTTGTCCCTGTAGTACCCTCCAGTTTACGGTGCAGAAGTTCAATTTTTAGAGCTCTCATGAATTGTTCAGTACATGCTGTTAATTATCAGCCAGTGTGAATCACCAAAGTCATAACCTGACTCCTAAATGAGTTTCCCATAAATCTGTTCTATTCATTAGAGGTCAAGTTGATAACTGCTAAGAAGGAATATCAATGCTGCAAATCAGTTTATAAGGGTATAATTGTAACTAAAAAAATCCCCTACCTTCCTCTCCCTGTGGTCTGGATAATTTAAGTGTGGAACTCAAAGCCCTCAAATAACTGTTATTTCTTAACAACATGCTGTGAAAGAGGAGAACAAGTGAAAAAAACCTTGCAAAATAAGTATGGACATTTCTGAATACCTTGTCCATCCGTGGAATAGAGATGGAATGGTCTCAGCACTTGTTTTGAAAATCTTAGAGTTATGACCAAACCTTTTCCTAAATACATTATATAGGATAATTATCAATGGGAAATATTATCCATTAGGAGATTCAGGAGATATTACCCATAATAGGAGACAGCTATGGACAAGCTCCATTCTTGGGAGGTGTCAATAGGAGGACTTGACATCAACATCCAAATACTTTATTAAGATCTACCCTTATATTTTCACATTTAAAAAATCCTCAACTTGTCTTTTAATTTTTAATTGTTGGTTGATTAGGGGGAAAAAAAGCAATTGAAACTTACTTAGAGCTTTTTAAATTAGAACATGTCGACTGTGTACACTGTAAGGTCACACCAATTTGAGAAAAGCTGCTGAAAAAAAAATCAAATTATGAGCTAGAAATGTAATATAAACATACTCTGAAACTAAATCATGTACCTCATATATGCAATGTTTTTGAGAAGTTACATTTGTGAGCTTTTAATAAGGAATGGAATGCAGCAGAACTTTTGGGAATAACTTTAATTTATTATCGCTTAAAATACGTGTTTAACAAAAACATGCAAGTTGTCTTTGGAAAAGCTTTGAGTCAGGCAGGTTTAACTGTCTGGGCATCACAAGTAACACACCAACAATCAAAAATGTATTTTTGTTAAAAGGCAGGTCCTTTCTGGGTAACCAATTGCCATGTGATGTATGGCCCCATACTTCAGCTGAATTTAAATAACCTGACAAAAATTAAGTTGTTCAGAAGAAACTTTTCCTGTTTATGAACTACAATGCCTGAATTCCTGATAGATTTGCATAGGTACAATTTTGTACCAATGTGAGGGTATTTTGAAAAATTTGGGAGCAACTGCTGGCTCAATTCCATATATCTGAGCACAGCTAAATGCTGTGAAATGGAAACCAAAATGGAAATTTGTAGAATTTTCATAACATGTGAAGGGTGAAACTTTGAAAGTGATATTGACAGAGGAGTTTATTTTTTAAGTAGGATTGCAGGATGGGAGGTGAGGCAATGAAACAAAACCCAAGAACCTTAAGATGTAGAAAAATCTGACAACTGAGGTCTACAAATTATTAATAAGACTATAGTTGGTTTAATGGATCCAATTAAATATAATTGACCTAATTTTATCAGGAAAAGCTGTTCTGTTAATTAGCATAAAATCAGGACAGCACCTACATCAAAAGCTCAATATTAATACTTTTCTAATATACAGCATCTTGTAGGGGGTACAAGTCTTCATCTGTACATGATTGTCTCTATTTGGATTGTTTTAAGATTTCTTATAACTGGCCTGATTTGGTCTGAGCCACAGGAAGAAAATGTTGAAGTCTCATTTTACTGACAGGTGTGACAGTAACTGTATAAATTGTTTATTGTATCATGTTCATGTGTCCTACTCTAAAACTCATCAAATTAACTGGAAAGTCATCAGTTGACTTCAAACAGGCTTTTAAATAATGCCCACAGATAAATGTGCACACTTTGTACTGTAGGTCTTCTCAATTTTAAATTTTAATCTTTTAGTGCTGTCATGGACTGAATGTGCAGTTCTGAGATTTCAGAGCTTCTTCACCAGACACTTCTCTTGAAGATTTTAAATTAGTTTAATCCTGCAACACGAAAGGATCAGAGGCTCTCCCTCAAATTTGAACTGTGCCATTTGGGAAAAGAGGAATAACTTGTAATTTTTTTATTCCCTTCCTGAGTTGGGTGGGAGATGAATGAGGCATTTTGAGATTCTGCCTCTTCCTCATTAAAAAGGAAAAAAAGAGGTTGTGAGAGGTGTATAAATCTAATTTGTTCACTTTAATGAGCACTGCGAGTGCTGTTAAGGATTCAATCAAATAATACATTTTCTTAATCAACATAAAATCTGTTATTATTTAAGGATAACTTCTGTTCTCCAATATCTGGCTTGTATTTTTTCTCAGCTTCAATTACAAGTTCTTACTCTTGTTGTTTTCTTTAGTACTTCTTTGTCTCCACAGAAAATTATAGCGAGTTTAACCAAGTCCTAGCTCAAGGGAAGTTATTGACGTGGGCAGATCTTGCCCTAAGGTTTATGGTTCTTTGTGCCTGGATTTCAGCAAGGCACTTACCCTGCCTCCCACCTTCAGCATGTCTAAAACACATCCCTAATAACTGCCCACAGATAAAACGTGCCTGTGTCTGGAATCCTTTCTTCCCTAGGTTGGTTTTATGACAACATTTCACTCTTCTACCACAATTCACTTCAAATTTGTCCTCGGTTTTTGTTGAAGATTACACTGACCCAGCTCCAATCTTAGAAAACCCTTTCCAGCTAAATTCTTACACCCTGAGGAAAATGTCTCTGTATTTTGCTTTAGGCTTTTTTAGCCATCAATGGCAGGTCTTTTACAAAAGATGCTCCAAGGCCATCTTTAACCTCTTTGTCCTTTCACTCTCCGGGTGCTGCACAGCAGGTAAAAGATTTTTAAATACATGCCAGTATATGTGGAAAAATAATTCCTGACAAGTAACTGTCTTCATGTGTTCCATTTCTGCTCACAAAAGTGGCTTGCACTATTTGCCATACATTTTAGAGTCAGTAGTTATTGGTTAAAAGTGCAGTTTTGAAACTGAGTTGGGAATATTTGACTAGATTGGTTATCTATGTTGCATGTTTTATTTTTATTCCAATTAGAGGTAGGATAATAGCATGAAGTTTTCTTAAAAAAGCAACGCCATACTTAGAGTTAGAATATTTTCTAGCACATCCAAAAATATTCCTTCCCTGTCTGTGCACTAAAGTTTTTCTAACAAATGAATAGTGGAGCCAGGAACACGAATGAAGTGAATGCTTAAAGTTTTGCAAGCCTTTTACATTATCTCTTCTGATCTACCTCTCTAGCAACTTCTGCAACACAAAGCAAACAGCTTTTCTCAGAGGAAGAGAAAATGAAGGAATTTGGTGTAGATCTGTTATATGAGTTAGGGTAGAAATACATGTTTGCTACTAGAGGCTCCCAGCTCTTGTCTTGCAATAATTGGTGATGCTCCTAAGGGTTTACCTCCAGGAGTCATTTAATGCCTATAAATCACAGCTTCCTTTCCAGGTAAATATCTGGCTGTCAAGGCTGCAGAAAAAAGCACAAACCCAAGCACACCCTGAAGTTAAAAACCCGACTAAACAAACCCTTAAAACAGGTGAAGTAGAAAGATAAAAGATCAAAAGAAGGTGAATTTCCATAGTTTTAAAAACATGGCATTTTTTTCAGGCTCTACTTGTTTTCTGAGCACTGGGTTTATTAATGCTGTTGTTATTTCTACGCTGATGACCATAGCAGTTTTTAACTCTTTGGAAATGAGTCCTCTGAATTCCTATGGGATGCTATGGATGCCACTGCTAGCAAGGGATCTTGCTTTGGAGGTGTTATAGATTGGACATTGAAAAGGATTACAGGGCTTGGAGCTCTTGGTACTCACATCAACTAAACTTGACTAACTGCAGTTGTTTTGCTGCACATCTGCCTTGTTTAGTTTATTTTAGGATGTATTTTCATCAGCAGTAAACATCTCTTGTTGTCCTTCAGAAAAATTGTTTTCTCCTTTGTCAGCATCTTGTTCCTTATGTGCTTGAAAAATATCCTTAAACCTCAATCCTTTTAATTCTGTATTTCTGCCTCGCAGTGTTTAAGGTGTCTGTGACTTACCTATTCCTCAAGGACTGTGGTGTTTTTGTACCTTCACCTCTTCTGTTCTTCCCTTGACATTTCCATCATCACCTCCCCAAAGTGCTTGCTCTGGACTAAGGTACAGCCTGGGAGCACCCTGAAGGGTGCTGTGCAGAAATGCATTCCTGCACTAACACAGCACAAACCAGCAGGATAAACATGGAAAAAGCTCTGTTTTCACATAGCACTAAGCAGGGGAAAGGTTAAAGCCAAGGCTAAAATAAACAGTTCTGCCCAATACGCTCTTGTCACCCAAACAGAAAGATTGGAGGCTGAGGTGTCCTGTGAGGAACTGAATCATTCCAGGGGGACTTTGATGTTATCATCTAAAGGTCATGGGCTGGACAGGAGAAATATTCTCTATCAGAACATCTGGTGTACTTGTGGGAGCAGAGGCCCTTGTTCAGGTCCCCTTAGAGGATTTCTGTATATTTAAGGCTGGTTTTGTCAATAATCAGTGTCTAACTTGGGAGATCAGTGAAGGGAAGGCACTGCTCTTCAAGACTTTGCTTTGCTATCAGGATGATTCCAAACTGCTGTGTTGTTTTTGACTGTGTGCTCCTCCCTGGCTTTTCCAAAATCAGGATTATTCCAAGCGGCTGTGTTGTTTTTGACTGTCTGCTCCCTGGTTTTCCAAACCCAGACCATTAACTCTGCCCAGGCTGTGAATTTGACTCTCAGGCTCTACACTACTGCTGATTTATTTCTGCTTTTCCTGATCAGCTAAATCCCTGAGATGAACCTGGACATGGCAGAGCCAATACCAAACTTGTCAAACTGGTAACCTGCAACACCTGCAAGTGTTCTCATCTGAGAACCACCCCAAAATTATTGTGTCCTGGGGACTCCAGAGCAGAATCAGCACTGAGGATATGGCCAAACCCTGTGTGATGTGTGTGAGGCCAGGCTGTGCAGAATGTGCCAGCTCTGGCCAGCGTGGGCATGAGCAGAGTTCAGCTGAACAGATTCTCCCTAGAGAAACCAAAGCATTGAAATGTTTGCTGAGAGCACAAATCAAATTGCTCAGCTGCAAACTAATAACAAAAAAATAAATCAGGGCACAGAGAAGTCTCAGAAGCACCATGTGCTGAATAAATATCCACACTATGTATTTTATAATGTATTTAAATCGACAGATCAATCTAGATTTACATTAAGTTGTTTTATCTTATTGTGAAAATAAGAGAGGTCTTTAGAGCTGCTCTGCATGCAAATTAATGCTATTTTAAGAGTTCTGGATATATGGGGGGGAAAATTGGGTTTTAGATCTGTACATACAGAACTGAGGGTTTGACACCCTGTGATTCACTTCATTAAAGTCAGTTATCTTCAGACTTCTGTTCAGAGCAGTAAAATGTGGGGAACATTAAGTAAGGGAGCAAGGAGTGCATTAATGTCAGAACAGCTGTGAAATTAATGTGACCCTAATAATAACCCTTTAGGCAGTGCTGTTCATACAGGAGTGACCAGGGCATTGCCAAGAGCTAAATTTGAATTGCACATTGTGTTACAAAACAGTGTTCAGCAGTGCAGGTGATGCTAACATTCCTTTTTTCCAGAAGTAAATAAAAGCAGAAACCCAAATCAGAGCATTCCTACTCACCCCCATGGAGCACAAATAAATTGGGGGTGAAAAAACCAAATTTTTTGTATTTATTTTTTCCCCAGAATATAAACAAGTATTTTCAAAATACTTGTTTATGTTCTGGGGAAAAAGCAAATCAGCTTCCAGTAGCATCAGCAGTATCTGTAAAAGCACTGGTAATTGTTTAACAATTAGGAAATTCCCAAAATGTAGATAACAAATGTAATTTTAGTAATGGGAATTGAATTGCAGGTTTTGTGTATTTGTGTGCATTTTTTTTTTGATCAGTAATTTCAATAGGTGGATAAATTTGTTAGTTAAAATACACTGTGAAATTTGTGTTCATCACCTGCACAATTAAGCAATCCTGACTTATCACAGAATTATAGCTAAATAAAATACCAAATATGTTCTGATTATAGCTAAATAAAACTTCAAATATTTTCTGATTAAAGCTAAATAAAATACCAAATATTTTCTGACACCTTTTTAGGCAGTGAGGCAACAGGGAACTGAATCTTAGTGTATGAAAAAGTATACAGAAAATTCTGGACTTGATCCTTCCCACATCAACATTCAGCCACAAATGAATTTTTTCTTGTAATTCTTGTAATTTTAAGCACATGTTCAGGCTTTGTCAGCTGCAGGTAGGTGTGGGGAGAGCTGGTTTACCCTGGGAACATTGGAAGTGTCTGAAGAGCAGCTCTCAGGCTGATGAGATTGTAGCTGGAACAGGGGTGGCTGCACAGCCAAGCCTCTTTAAAAACAGCTCCATGAAAAGCTCTTTTCTGTTGCTTATAAAGGAAAATTAGAAGTTGAGTGTGATTCTGGGATGCTGGCTTAAAGAAGGTCACCTGCTACTGTGACCTGTGTTTTGTTAAATGGCCGAAATACCCAAGTCTCTATTTGTATAAGAATTTGATTACTGAGGTTTGAAATATTTTGGTTGAGAAATGGTACTATACTACCTCATGGAATTTGAAAATTATGGTTAAAATCATCTGTTGAATTTGTGGAAGAGCAGCAAAGCTGATGAAGGCATTTAAAACCTCACCCCTGCTCAGTATTTCTTCTATCAGACTTTGGAAATTTTTTCATTCAAGGACTGAATTCAGGAGTAGGGATGAAAAGATGCAGCTTTGCTCATTTCTCCTCCCTTTGTGGAGAGAAACACCCAAGTTTGTTTTTCTTACTCTTAGCAAGAAGAGCCAGAAGTTGTTTTAGCCCACATTCTACATTTAATTTGTGGTTTCATTAGGCCGATCAGCGAGCAGCCTTTTCTACCTCCTTGTTAATGTTCTTCAGTAGCTTCTCAAGAGCCACTTTTCTTTTACTTTTGTGTTACTAAACTATAGAGGGCTGATGAAATTTTGAGGGAACAGTGTTGGCAGTATTGCAAGTCCTCTATTTACTTTTCAAGCTACTGGTCTGAAGTGTGACTTGTAAAAGAAAAATCTGGGAATGCCTTCAGATCCTGCAAGCTGAAATGTTCCAAATGAAAACTGTCTCTGGACATATCCATTTAATAGCCAGGCTAAGGGAAAGATGCCAGTCCCCCAATATCATCATCTTTGAGGATGACAATTGTGGAGGCTTTTAGGACATGGGAATGTTCTTCCCTGCTCCTGCAGAGGATTGTTGCATCAGGGAGGTTCTTAATCAAGGCTTTTCACTGAAACAATGGTGGATGACTTTCAGCAGTGAAAAGAAAAAAGACATTTCTGAGGTACAGAGAAGCTGAAAAAAAGAAATAAAAGGCACCAAAGCATTTTGCCTGCTGATAAAACTCTGTTAGTGTTTTGTTTTATTTAGAACATACAAGAGCCAAATTGCTGTGGAAGATAACAGGAGTGTTGAAGGCCTAAAGATGGTTGAAATATTTGACAGGCTTTTTGTTATTACCTTTAAGGTTACAGTGTCTGAAAAGCAAGCAGACATTATGTCATCCTGCAGCAGGAATATGTTCTTCATTTGACTGTGGTAACAGTGAAATCACTTATTATAATAACCTATATACGTGTGTGTGTATATATCTTAAAGGTTTGATAATTGGGGATGTGACTACAAAGTTGTCAATGGCTTTTGAAATGTCTTACAGTTTAAAGAGATTGGGAAAATAGAAAGTATTTCTCCAGCTGAAATAGTAAGGAAAAGCTGCAGAGAGACTTAGTGCAGCAACTCAAAACAGAAACCTAAGAACCCACCTTTATTTTTGTCTGTTTGTAACACTGTTGCATGCACAAACCACACAGCCTAAGAATGATTATCCAATTCCTGCCTTCACATATAAACAGCTTTTGAGGATGAATATGAGCCAAGCTTTAGACATGCAGTCATCTATCCAATAAAAATAGGATAAGAAACCTCAAATTTTTCACTGGATAATTTCATTGTATGTTTTAAATACTCTCTAGGAGAAAGGTTCGATGTACAAAAGCTTTGAGCAGCTGAAGGCTTATCTGAAACATTTCTAAAGAGTTGGGAAGGGCAGCATGAAAATCTCCTGCAATATGCCAAGGAGAATCTCTCACAATGGAGTTTGGCTGAGCCCTGTCAAATCATGGACTTTATATTTCTGTGTCAGGTGTTCCCTGTGCATCAGGTCTGCTCCTTCTATCCTGATTCTAAAACATTCAGCTTGGGAAATTAGTTCAGCCAGTTTTAGCTCAAAAAGAGCTTTTTGCTTTCACAGTTTCCCATGTTTATGCTTAGGGCAGGGGGAAGTGTGGAATTAAGCATTGTTATAGCAAAATAGACCAAATTCCCAGCTTTTAGAAGTGAGTTTTCCTTCTCAGGTTTTGCTCTGACTAAAAGGAATTCCAGTCTGGTGTGAAGCTGTTTCCCTGTTGCTGAAATTGTCAGTATTGGTCTCCTCAAGCTCAGCTGCATGGCAGGGTAATGGGGTGAAGTTTGTTACATCAGAGTTGTGGCTTTTAAAAACTTGAAAATAAATTTCAGCTTTGTCCCAAAGGCAGACCAACTGCCCAGGGTGTTCTGAGGGAGCCTTTGGTTGCTCCCTTTGGACTCTCCCATCTCATTTTGCTGGGAATTCCCTGCCCCACCCCACAGAGCCTCTGGCCAGGAGCAGTTTTCCATCCGCCCTAAAGAGCATCAGATGAAAACCTCCAAATCCCAGTGACTGTCCCAAGCCATCCAATTCTCACCCCACCTCTGCCTGTGTTAACATGTTGAATAATGACATTTTCTCTGTGTTCAAGAGCTTCATTATCAAGATTAACCTTCATTTTATTCTTCATTCTAATATATGACTTCAATATTAAGTCTTCAGGGATCTCTTATAATTTCCTGAACCCTCAATTTAGTAAATCCTGCTTATTCATGCCCTTATATTCTATTCATTTCTTTTAAGGGTACCTATTCCTACCTAGAATTGTCAAGGAAACCACCATCTTTGGCTTAAACAACATCCCCAGAGCTTGAAAGAGCAGTGTTATTAGTTGGAGGAATGAAATGATATTTTAATTTGCTTCCTAAATTACATTGAATTATGTATGATCTCTTTTGCTGAATGCATCCTCTATATTTGAAAGTTTAAACAGAAAAAACCTTTGTTTTTCATTACTAATTCCCTGATAATTAAGTATATACTGAGTTTGTTTCAAAAACTGTTAAAAGTTTGAAGCAGAGTCCGTGAATCACCAGATCTTGGAACAGAGCATGAGAATACATCCCATCCTGTATCAATTATTATTTTAGTTCTCATTTTATCATATAATGCCACTTCAGTGCTGCTTCACTACTCATTTTGTAGGCAGGACAATGATAGCACTTGACAAGAAAATAGTAAGTATTTATCTGGGAGTTCCTCCTCCATTTTCTCTATAAAGAAATTTTTCCCCTTCTTGACCCCCAGCTGGAAAACACCATCTGCCCTTTGAACAAAAAAAATAAAAATATCAGTTAATGCCTTTTGAAATCCTGAGAATAGATATCAAATATATTAAATACTATAAATGCCATCTAGAACAGTAGCTGTGTAGAAATAGGAGGTATAAATTATTATAATATCAAGTTTTCCCCAGGCATATCTCATCTTGCTTATTATCAGTTATTTAAGATGTGATAGATGGGGAGCCTCCAGCCAGGTGTCAGCCCTGCCCTTCCCTTCCCTCTGCCCTGGTTGTTGAGGAGCAGGGCTGTCCCAAAGAGGTTAAAGGGGAGTGAGCAGGGCAAGGGGCCCAAGGGACACAGAAACTCTGGGGACAGCACAGGAGATTAAAGGATGAAGGTAATTGCAGGGACTTGGTGGTGAGTTTTCCACAGCATGAGGATTTGTATTATCTTAGAAAGGGGAAAATTCCCTTCTCTAGGCTGAAGTGGGAATCAGAACCTTTTAAACTGACCACAGAGGGGTGTCAAAATGCAAAGCAGATCCTTGTGTGTTTGGGAATTTATCTTCTAATGCAGCTCCCCCTCTAATCCAGGCCTGGCTGCATCCTGGGCTTTGTTCCTTCATCTTCATCTACAAACACCTCCCATGCTCTTCCTGGAGCCTGCCTGGCCAAGCTTCAAGAACATCAAATGAATGAATTTTACATTACACAAAATATAGAAATAGATATTTTAGAATTCTCTTGAACCCATTTATTTGTTTGTTTGTGGGTTTTGCCTTTTTTTGTGTTGGGGTTTTTTTTATTATTCTCCTTGCTTAGTGAAAGAGATTAAGAATGAAGATTTTTCACTCATTTTTCCAATCTTTTGGTTTCATTAAGTCAAAATGCATTTGATCTTTAGCAAGCATCAATTCTCCAAATGTTTTGTGGAGAGGAAAAATGCATTTTTGTCTTTGTAGCAACATTAAACAAGGGAAGAAAAGTGACAAACATCCCATCAGGCTGCATAATTATTGCCTATCAGTCCTGCAGTGTCTTCAGCTATGTATTTATCTTCTGTACTTTCTCCAACCCTCCACTGGAGTGAATAAGATCATCTACACCTACACCTGAAGAGGGAACAGATTGAAATTACAGACATTCCCTTTCAAATTTAATGAGGAGTAACATGTGTGTTCCAGAGATGGAGCCTGGATCTCGTTACCTATAAACACAAGAAATATCTTAAGCTGAAGACAAGGCTATTTTTCACATCCTGATCCCAGCTCCAGCCCACTTGGATGAATCACAGAGCTACTTAATAGGATGGAGAAATGACAGGAGTGACAAGCAATTGTAGCAGTTTATTTCATTTTGCTTTGCTGATAATGCAGTAGCTGAAACTACTAGCATGGGCTCCATGAAAGTACTGTAGCTGTCCAGGAATGAAAAATAAAGTATAAGCACAGGGGTAGTGGAGGAAGATTTAGGCACTTACATGGTACTGTTTGCTTTCCTTCCATTTCTGGTGAGACATCTTGATCCTAAAATAACTTTTCCTGTTCCATTGGCTTTACAGTGCTTGACTGTTGGACAAGTAGAGGGGGAAAAGGTGAAATTTAAACTACCAAGCAAAAAGGAATGCTCCAATATCCAAACCTTTTCCTACTTGCCCTGGCAGGATCACCAATGCTGCTGCACAATTGTTGTGACCTGCCTTAACTCAAAATCAACACTTTCCTTGATCACAAACAAAATTTAGAGATTTTCACTAAAATTATTGTAATGTTTGAATAGCACAGTATGTCCTGAAATCCTGATAGGACATTAATTCCAAATTGCTTCTTCTGTTCTTCAGTAATTTCTAGCTGCATGTCTTTATGGTCTGATGAAGTTTGCATAAAAGATTTAGAAGTTCATTCTGTGGTTTAAAACATGCAGAGAAGGGAGAAGAGGAACATTTTTCTCCCCTCTCCAGCCTCTAAGCACAGGTATGGGTGTGTATGGTACATTAGGCAGGTTACTGAGCAAAGCCCACAATTTTGCTTTCTGCCAATCTGATGGTCCATGAGATTTTCCTTGGTTTATTTGCTAAAATATTCTCCAATAATCAAGTTTGTAGCTGTTCCTGTTTCACTTTTGGTCCAGGGTCCTGGTAATAAGGGCAGACCTTTCCCAGACTTGTCCCTGGCAGAGACACCAAGGAAAATTCTCTGGTTCTTTACATCAGCTGCTCTGTACTCCAGAACCTGGAAGAGTGAGACCTGGGGATCAATAAGAGACCAATCAAAATACATGAGAAAAGAATATAATGTCAATACCCATTAGGATGAAGGAGCTAGATGGGTTTTTTTCCCTAATTTAATCTCTATGATGTTTTTATTCTTATTTTTTTAATGAGATACAAGGTTCTGTCCTGAATTAAAATATCTTGGTCATGTTCATCAGCCTGGATAGGCCACAGGCTTTGGATTGCCTTGAGCACAATGATCACCTGATACTCTGAATTCTGAAATGTGAGAGAAAATTGGCAGGAATTGAACCCTGAGGTTCTTCACTGATTGTGCCAGCTGAGCTCTTCTGCAGTGCTGAGGGTCACAGGCTGATGGTGAGAGCTCTGCCCTGGCTTTGGCTGCTCTGCCTGAACCCCCAGGTGCCTTGGGGAGGGGCTGGGGGCACCCAGCATTCACCTGGCAGCTCTGGGGCTGGGGGCCTGAAGGTAACAGAGCTTCCTGGGCTTGTAGGGGTTTTTTTGACTTCTAACGGTAATGGAACTTTCTGGGCTTTGTAGGGTTGTTGGACTCCTCAAGGTAACCAACCTCTCTGGGTTTGTAGGGTTTTTATTGCACCTTGTGTTACTAATAGGGCTAAAGAGTTGTGTGTACTCTGTTCTCTTGTATATTGTTGTCTTAACCTCCCTTTTTCCTTCCCCAGTCTGTTTTGGCTGTTGCTCAAAGGCAGAGTGGTGGTGCTCAGCACAGAAATTGGCATTATTGTGTCATAGTTGTTTGCCCAAAAGTTCTCCTGCTTTTTATGTGTGTATGGGGGTGAGTTTAGTGTTTTCCATCTGCCCTTCAGCTTCCCAGCACTCAGGTTAACCTATTAAATAGTTTTTAAGTATAACAAATATTTGATATATCAATACTTCCCCTTGGTCTTCCTTATATCAGATATTCTCAAAAGCAATATCCCATCCTTTCAGATCACAATTCTCCCTTTGTACCTCCATTTCCTTTATCGCTGCTATCTTAAGGATCTTTTGTATCTCCTAGTTGAGAGGGTTTTTTCTATATTTATGAGATTTCCTTGTTCTCCTAAGAAGGATTTGGTGGTTGTAAATTTTCATTTATTATTTGGTGGGTTTCCTTCTGGTTTTTGCGCTACCTTAATGTTAAAGATAACAATTAATTCAAATAACAGAAGATTTCTTTGGCCAGTATCACTCTGTGGTATTACTGTGTTAACCTATAGCTGACAGCAATCTCAGAAAATGGATTCTTTGTTGTGCTGTAGTGTTGCCTTCTAGAATTTGCTGTGCTCTTTTTCACAAATTTAAAGTTTTTAAAAGTCAAGGATATGTTTCTAAAATTCTTAGGAATGAGTAGTTTACTGTGATTTTCATGGTGGGTGTTGACGTGGGTGTTGAGATTTTTTTAAAAATAAAATCAAGAGAGCGTTAGCAGAAACTTGTGTATAACAAATGCAGCATCCATTGTTCAAGGGCGCGACGTGGGCCTGGATATTTTTCTTTATTGGGATATTTTTTCTTCACGGAAGGCAGACAGAAAACTCTCCGAGCTGGTGGGTGGAGGTCAGAACAACATCTGCTCTACCCATGGAGCACAATCTCTGCTGTTGCTCGGAGGATCAATTGAGCCTGTAATAAGGAGAGCTCCAATACAGGCAAGATGCACAGAACTTATTGATCAGAGCCTAAGTAAACCCAGCACGGAGCCTGTGCTGGGCCTGCCTGTACCTCGGGCAATTTGCTGCCCATGGAACAGGCATCAGCAGCAGCTTTCCTGCCATGGCCAGGGATAAAAACATCCCAGGCTGCAAAGCTTCTCTTAACAAATGATATTTGTCTCAGCTTTAGCCAGGATCCTGATTGTTGTAATTACGGAGATGTAAGGGAAGGCATGTAAGTTATTAAAATATCATTGTATATGATATATGAGGTTTCCTGGTGCAGAGGAATTGGCAAATAGGAAATTCAAGTTTTTAAGGTTTTGTTATAAAAGTAATTTTTGGAAAGAGAGCTTGTAAACTGACAAAATAAGGAAGCCAGTATTAAAAAGCAAACGCTTCAAAACTGGCCAGTTCTGGCAGAACTGTCTGGATCTTGAAAGAGAATTCCTAGTGTGACTTTAAGGAATATTAAAACATCAGAAACTTTAAATGAATACTTAATATTTATCAAGGACATTGCTTTTGACAGCAATCCTCTAAAGTATCTTCAAACTCTATGTTGTGCTGCTGGTATATTTTAAACACATTTTTCATGGGGTTTTTTGCTTGTATTTCTGTTTTGCTGGGTTTTGTGGCTTTGGTTTGTTTTTTTTTTTATGTCCTGCTTTGCACTCTAGAGAAGGACTTGTCCATCTTCAGGGACAGAGGTTATGGAACAGCCTCAGAGCTGTGTGTGCTCTGCAAGGCAGCAGAGAGAAACCCTTGCTTGTCACTGTCAGTGGAGCCAGACAAGTCAGTCTGAGAGGATTTTTATTCAGTGAGAGGAAAATACCAACTTGCACATCATGCACTGCTTGCTTTTCATCTCCCTGCTGCCAGAAAGGCAAAGCATGTTAGCTCAGACTGCAAAGATGAATTTAGGAGAGATCAATTTTGGAGCAGTTGTTCTGGACAAGAAGTGTCTAATTCAAAGCCACTTAATTAGTAGCAGTTTTGCTTTCATTTTTAAGCCCTGTGATTATAGCTGGAACTGGGAGAAGGTAAAGGCAGCACTGATCCCTGTTTGTGTTCTCCTCTAGAGAGAGAAATGAAAGTAGCTGATGGAGGCTGTGCACAGCACACCCAACTCCAGAATGAGATATTTTTTTAAACCTTCTATTTTTCCTTGTGGCTGTAATAGGTTCTTGTAACTTAAAAATAAAAGATCATCTTGCCAAATGTATATACTGTCACTAAAGCCAAAAATGTATAACTGAAAAAAGCATTCTCCTTAATGACTACAATAAATGTTATGTGTTTTGCTGTTAAGGTGCATTTGAAATTGTCTAATATTCTTCCTCTTCAGGATACACATTCATGTGAATCTGTTTCTCAGAATTGCTTGCTCTCTATCATACCAAAAAGAAATATTAACTGTATTTTTTTGCAAAAAGAAATATTAACTGTATTTATGTACCAAATCTGGAATATTGAAACATAATTTAATTAGTCCATTCTAGAGGCTGTCAATTACAGAATGAATTTTATTGTAATTCTCTGTAGCATTGCTTAATTTGGCTGAAGGGTGCTGAATGAAATTTGAAAGCAATAGCAGATAATGTTTTGGAATTCAAAGAAAACCCCCAGTGTCTGGTGTACATTACAGGCTTTCATTCTGGATGGCTGCTGAGCCTCTTTGGGACTGACCCTTCCCAATTCCAGGAAAGCAGATCTGCCTATCAAAAGAGGTCAGGAGGCAAAGTGGGAGAGGATCCAGTGGCTGCCTCTGGTCCAGTGCAGGTGAAGGGAGAACTCAGGCTGTGGTGTCTCCCAAACCACACACCCAAAGATCATCACCTCTGTGTGCACAGCAACCTCGACACAGCAGCTGCAAACTGAATATCTGAGGGCACCAGAACATAACCAGATGTGATGTGCACTTCACAGCTATACATAAGCAGAAAAACAAAAATTTGAGCTATAGCATATAATCAAGTTGTCAGACTGTTCCCTTCTACTTCACAATTTTAGGATATGATGCAAATGAGCTTTTAAAATCGATTTGGATTTGTCAACACTGTTAATGAAAATGTTAATGCCTTGTTAGCTGTCGACTAATGATAGTGGAGGTTCTCATTCCTCACTTAATGGTGGCAGGGAATGTAAGAAATCCTGATTTATGGGCTGCAAATGGAATCCCAGAGTGAGCTTTGCTGCTCCCAGCACTCCCCTCCTGCCTGAGCCGTGCTGCACGAGGTGGGATATTGATGAATGGCTTTATGACTCATTTGGGGAGATCTATGGAGGCAGTTACTTCATAAGGTGCCATTTTATCCCAGTTGTGTTCGACCCACTGCAGCTGACTCATTGATTGCAGTCAGTCAGGGGAAGCAAAACGCCCAGACTTGGGGAATGCTGGGGAAAGTGCTGATATTTGTATCTTTTTTTCATTTTTTTTCCCAAAGACTTGACTTTTGACAATGTTCCAATGATTGCTTTATGGATGCCTAATTATTCTGTCATTACATGAGGTTTTGTAATTCTGTTCAGAGTGGCAAAGTCAGAGTTTAATATCAGCAGATGCTGTTTTTCCTTTTTGCTGGTTTTTTTCCCCTCCTTCTTTGGCAGTGCTTTTTGGATTTTTGATTGAAGAAATTGAACTTTGAATCTATACACATTCATGCATCATTTAGTTTGTAGACCTCTGCTCAATTGCAATGCAGAGCAGAGATGGAGAGAGATGTGTGTGAGAACTTTCCTGAAGAAATAATGCAGCTTTAAATGCTGGTTTGTGGATGTGGTTTAACATTATTGGCAAGATGAGCAATCAATATTAAGTGTTCTGTTTGCTTTCAGAACTCCACTTCATTCAAATAAAAATCCAAATTTAATTCTGAAACATTTTTATGTTTAATATAGCAAAAACTTATTTTGGTCGGTGTTTGTTTTCACACTGTCAGTGATAGGTATTTATTACTCTGTATATATTGTTAGAACCCTCTTCAGCTCTGCATAGCTCCTGAACATAATTTTGCCTTTGATTTGAAAGATTCAAGTGTTTGGTTTCTTCATTTGCTTGTTTTGTTTGTGGTTTGGGTTGTGTTCCTGGGTTTTGCAAGAGAAATGTTCTCTCATTCGAGAAATGAATTAAGATTTGCTGGATGTATTTTATTCACTAATTCCTGATTTAATGTGTTTCTCATTGCTTGTATAAGTGAACTAAATCTGAAGGTTTTTTCTCAGTATTTAAAATTAAATATTTGGCCTAAGGAGTATCAGAATTTTCTTCATTGTGAAGAGACTGGCACTCACTGCAGTGGTGTTTGAGGGGAGAAATAAGTAATTGTATTCAGGGTGTATATCCAGAACTTTCCACTGTAATCTTTATTCAAAAGTAAAATTGCTCACATTTATATTTTTCAGTATTAATATGTTTAAAAATACATTAGTAAAGAGGTGAATTTTGTCCTTTTTCACTTGTCCTTCCAAACTCATGATCTACTAGAGTGCTGAAAAACCAAGCAAAGAACATTTCTGTTCATAGTGAATGGATAGTGCAAAAATTTGATGAAAGAACTGATTTGTCCTTTTCCCTGCTGGGTTTAGATCTCAGTTAACAAAAAGCTGTGCAGAAGTAGCTGGTCACATATCAAAGAGTTGAGATCTAATAGGTCTTTGAACAGATAGTGTAAACATCTGGGAATAGAGGTTGAAAGCAGAGATGTTCTTTTATAACAAGAGGTGCCTTTTTAATCCTGGTCAGTGCTGTAAAAATGCTGCCAATAAGCAGAAAGTTGCTGTAGCTGGTGACTTTACTGAGCAGCAGGTTTGATGCCCATTTTACTTTGCATTATTATGCTAAATGCTCCTGAAGTACCCTCCGAAATGGGCACTGGAAAAGTCCTGAATTTTTGCTTCAACTTTGGTTCTATAGCCAATTTTACTAATGTAAAATGTTCTTCCATCCAGGGGTTGTCTGTTTTTATTGTTCCCAGTTGGGAAGGAGTTTGGAAGCAGCAAAACTTCCACAGTTTAGTAGGAGAATGAAGCTCTTACTGTTTCTAACATTGTGTTAAATTATAAACTTACCTTTCCTAAGTATTGGGTTTTCTTATGAATATTATATTTATTCTATTGTGGGTTAATTTCCCAAGTAACTTTTCCCAGGTATTTCACAGTAACTGTTTTGTCACTGTGACTAAGAGAAGTGTTTCTATGTGAAAAATCCAATCTGTAGTTTTTAGAACTCAAGGTTGCTTTTATTCTAGATAATTGATTAACCTTTGGTTACCTTGATTCTTTTGGAGAAAATCAGGGCAATTCTCCCTGTGCCTCACTCACTTTGTAATACTCAAGTTAGGCTGAACCCTTCAGATTGAAGAGACAACTTTTCTGGTTGGTTGTTTTTTTTAATGAGGAAATGTTCTGGTTCCTCAATGCTTAGAGAAGAGTTTTATTGACCTTCAGCTTCTAAAGAGAACAATTTAATTCACAAGGAAAGCATCAGATTAGTGCAATAGCAAACTGCACTTCTCAGAGGGAGCAGCACATGTATTTACTGCTTTCTAGCAATGCCTCAAATGCACTCTCTGTATTTGGTTTACAATGAAATATATTTGCTCAGTACTGTGACCTAATCTTTCATTATTCTCTTAAAGAATTCAATTTAATGTGTCACTTTAATATTATAATTTAAAATATATTTAATATTTTAACCAAGAATATATATACTTTGTTAAACTGGATGCTTTGCCATTTCACCCAACTCCCTCAGTAAAGTGCTCCTGCCCATCTCATGTAAGGTGCTCAAATTGCTGCAGGTCACCCAAGGCTGCTGGTTTGCTTGGGAGTGTTTTGTTTTCTGCACCAATTGGCCTGATTGATACTGGGAGTTTGGTGAAGAATGTCCAGATCATCAGGAGTGTGCTGGGCACCTCTGGGAGCTTTCCTGGCCTGAGCTCTCCTGCACCCTGCTCACCTGTTTTAGAGCTGCCCTGCTGTCCCTTGGGTTGGGGACAGTGGATTTCTGTCCCTGCTGTCCCTCGGGTTGGGGACAGTGGATTTCTGTCCCTGCTGTCCCTCGGGTTGGGGACAGTGGATTTCTGTCTCTGCTGTCCCTTGGCTTTGGGACAGTGGATTTCTGTCCCTGCTGTCCCTCAGGTTGGGGACAGTGGATTTCTGTCCCTGCTGTCCCTTGGGTTGGGGACAGTGGATTTCTGTCTCTGCTGTTTTGGCTCCTCACATCTTCACTTCTGTTTGTCTCTTACCCTGTTGTGAGCCTGGGAGAGGTGAAAAGAGAGAGAGGCAGAGGAAATTTGCTTTAGATTGTACAACACCCCTTGTTTGAGAGCCACAGTCTGAGCATGAAAATAATCTCAAGAGAGGGCAGCTGAGCCATTTGAAAAAGAACCTAATTTTGATGCAATCCAAGTGATAATTGGGCTACTCAGGAGCAGCAAAGCACCAGGTGTTTGATAGTGTTCCTGCTGAATCAGGGAATGCATGAGGGGCTGAGGAAGTCAAAGACTTAACAAATGAGTTCTGCTGCTTTAGGAGAAATGTCTTGGTGGAAAAACCCCAAGAAATTAAGGCAGGCAGATGTAAACATAAATATTTTCTGTTATGCTTCAGGGAACTTCCCTTTTAAAGGCCTGTATTTCTAACAGATTCTTGTTTGTCGTTATATGGAGGAGCTGAAATCAAGGATTCTAACACAAAGGTTTTGTAGAACAGAACCTTTCAGCTAATCAAGGCAGGCTGGAGGTGGCTTGAATACACACATTCCTCTTAAATTCTAATAAAATGTGCGGTATGTAAGCAGCAAGGAATCTGGGGCCTGGTCCAGCAGAGTGCACAAAATCAACTTTTGTAAGCCCACCATGGGGTGTTTCCCCTGTTTAGAGAAGAATCTGTAATTGCATTTTCCATCTGCTTTGCCTCTCCTTTGACTGTTACATTGTGTATTAAAAAATCCAGGTGTAGACAGCTAATACTTTGAAAATAGGCTTTTATGGAATCAAAGACAGTCAGCTGGTATCTCTCGAAAACAGCATATTTGGAGCAGCCTGTGTTGGGTATCATCAGATTTAAAATGTAGGAATATAAAACTGATGAACCTGAAAATAAAAAGGGTTCACATGCTTTATTTTGTTAGTCAGCAAGACAGTAAAATACCAAAGGATGTTGAGATGTTGTCTCCTGATATAAGGCTAAAAATGCATCACTCATAACAGTATCACAACAAGGCAGAAAGGTTTGTCCTGTGCTCTGTGTTCATATTTCACTGCTGACTTGACAGCACATAATTATTTCAGTTTGGCTGGGGAGAAATATTAAAATCCCTTCCTTTCTTCAGATATTTGGGCACTTAAAGCATTCTATTCTCAGTATGAACCAGGTGCTAAAATATACCCTGTGTCTGAGGTGCTGTGGCTCACCTCTGACACACTGAATGTGTAGCTTTGAATGCAAAGGTCTGATGAGGTGACCCAGTACAAATCACAACCAATGTTTTGGGAAGAAAACCTCTCAGATATTGTTTTCCTGGGCTTTTGAGTTTTATTTCCAAATCCTGACTTCCACTGTGGCTGGTTTTAGGGAGCAGGTTGGCAGTGTGAAGGTGGCACTTGGCCTACTCTAAGCTTTAATTGGCACTTAGGGAGGTCATGCATTACAAATAAGTAAATAACATAAACCCTCACATGTATTGTTCAGTTTTCCTCCCTGAAATTCTACCTTTACCAGCAGATTATTTTCACCTGGCTCTGTAGAGAGACATCTTTTTGTTCTGCTGCTTGAGGTGAAATTTAAGCCTGCAAGATTGAACTCCCAACCACTTAAACCAGCGAAATCATTGTGCCAATAAATGAACTGTGGTGCTGAATTCACACAATTCTGCCACTCTGCCCTTCTCCCCCGAGCTCAAGGACAACAGAGGGAGGCCAGGCAGCCTCAGAGGCCAGGGAGGCACCTTTGGGGTGTCCATGGAAATCTGGGGTGCTGTGAGTGTGGGAGTGTTCTGCAGGCAGGTGATGGATAGATGGCTCAATATGATCCACCTGCTATCATAGCTGGACAAAATCACTTGAAGCAGAAGTTGGTTTTTGTTTTTTTTCCTGCCATGATGTATAGTTCACAGGCAAAAAAAAAAAAAAGAAAAGAAAAGAAAAAAGATATATTTGAATGTTTATAAGTGGGTGTTATGAATGCTCCTGGCCTTAAACACTGGCAAGTTATTGCTGTGTGCAAACATCCTTTACTGGAGGCAATGTTTGCTTCAAAATAAAGCCTCCCACTCTGTCTTGTGAGCAGTCCAAGACTGTCTTCTGCAGTGAGAGTGGTGATCTGAGGAATCTATGTATAGCCACAAGCTCAGTGCTGTTTTGAATTGTTGGTATTAAAAAGGCTGCAGATACAAACCCTGTGTTATTTTCTGACTGGAGCGTCTGAGTGGTGCTTTCCTGATTTAATGAATTATTTAATTGGGAGAATCCCTATCCTTGAGGAGTTCAGTGACTATGAAATTTTTGAGAGGCTTTGCAATTCTACTTAAAAGGGACACACATTTTTTTCTTAAAAAGTAAAACAAAAAAGTCTTTTTTTTTTTTTCTTCTTCTCTCACATTTCCAGTCACCTGCTTTGCATTTACATCTCTTATTTAGGGAAGGTTTCTGGACTTTGCTTAAATGCTTTTTACTGATGTGCTCCTCTCTGAGAGAACACTTTTCATCTTTGAAAAAACTGGAACAACAGCACCAACTGGGTCTGATGTTTGTTTTCCTCAAATATTATTTAATGGGAATTTAAATCACTGGGTGGATAAGTGCAGAAATTATGGCAATTTGCCCAGTTGCAGGAGTAGGTTTAGATTTGTCCCTAAGTTTGTTCTGGCATAATTCCTAATTCATTTACCAACTGGTCAGCCACACCTTTGATTGCTGTTTCTGCAGGTGCCAACTCCATCCCTGCTGCTGGTATCTCTATTTATTTGCCTATTAAAGTGTTCAGTTGCTTTAAGCCTTTTTCTCTGAGGATGTGGTACTCATTTTGCAAAGGTAGTTACTCGTGATTAGAGAGAGCAGCAGAGCCTGATACAGAGCCCATGGAGTCCATAGCAAGGTGAATGCTTTGCTCAAAATATAGATCTCTTATGGTTCTGCTGGTCTTCCTGGTTAGACTAATGTTAATCTCCCAGGAAGGCTTATAAGGTTATTTTTCATGTTTGATTTTCCTTCTGCTGCTGCCTTTAAAAGGAGAGCAAAAAAATACCCCCAAATTATTTTATCTACTTTATTCCAACTTTAACAATTTTATTCAGTGGAACTCCAGAGTATCTCAAGCTGCTCATATTTGAAATGAAAACCCCTGCAATTTGTAAACTGTCAAACTTAATACAACATCTTAGTGTTAATAGGATTTTATTGACTTCTACCATCAGCAGAGGAAGAGGTTGATAAAGTGCCACAAAGGAAATGAAGATACAATACTCATTTTACTTGCATCTCCAGAGCTGTGTAAATTTGATTGCTGAATTTATGGTAATCCAGCTCATTGGCCATTGCTCTTCTGGGGAAGTGGGGACACAAGAGGATTTCTGGAAATGAGAGTGACTTCACAGAGCTGCAGAACCAGACTTGGTGGAGATTTTGTAAGAACAGATTAAAGTCCTGGTGTCCGCTTGCTGTGAGAGAACACAAGGCTGCACTGTGTTATTTATTTCATGTGCTTTTGCTGATATTCTGCCTGCTTTCCTTTCCTCTGCTCCCACAGGCAGCTTCATTTGCACAGCTATTTCTGAGTGTTGTTGATAGAATTAGTGCAGTAGAAAGAATAAGACTAAGAATATGAAGAAAGTGACAATGTGAACCTGGTGACATTTGCAAATTAAGCTGCTTTTTCCCCCCTCTGTGTTCAGTTTAGGCACAGCCAAATATTCACAGGCTTTAAAATGTGGGGGGATGTTGTAAGTTAAATACACCAAGGCCCTTGGAGATTAGAAAAAACCCCATGAAATGACAAGTACGAACCACAACACCCATCAGTTCTGGTGGGCAGAGACAAAACCATGGTCCTTTACCTTTTTACAGAGGTCATGTATTTGAAGTGACTGTTACAGCTCTTTAACCATGTTTTAACCACTCTGTAAATGTGGAATTGAAATAGCTTAGTTTTTGATAGTAAATTTTGCTTAGCTAAAAGTAACAGCAAATTTTACTACATTTCATCATTATTTTGTTTATTTTCCAGAGTATTAAAATGTCAAAGATTTTGAAATTATAAAGCCAGAAATATTTCAGGCTAAAGGAAATATTTACTAATGAAATATCAGCATACACTGATAGGAGCACGTACTCTCTGCTGATAACAATTACATTTAACAGACACAGGAAAGTATTTATCTAGATATGAGAGTGATCCATAACCCTGAGCTTGTCTTGGAGATTTGCTGTGAGAGCTCTGATGGTACCTGCAGGTGAGACATTGTCACATCCAACAAAGCCATGGTGCTGCTGGCACTCAGACAATGTCAGCAAGGAGTGTGGGTGAGGAACAGCAACTTTCTCCTTTGCCTGACTATAAGGATTAAAATTCTTCTATTTTCATTCTATGTGGTCTTTATATTTCCCAACCAGAACAAACTTAAGCAATAAAATCTGATTTTTCTGAGGGACACAAGTTTTCCCAAAACCTGTGAAAAGGGCTGCTTGAATTTGAAGGAGCTGTGCTGGACAAAGTTGCTGTGCTTACCAGGGCATTGAGGTTCTTGCTTGAAATGCCAACATAAAATAATGACTTGTCTGTGTCCTCAGGCATTGCCAACTGCCTGGAAGCCTGTGAGTTAATCTCATGGCCAGGGAGGTGTGTGAACTACACAGAAAATATTCAGAGGAAATTCAGGAGTGTGCAATGAAAAAATGTCTGGATTGGCAGCTGAGCTTCTAAAGTGGAATGTGTTATGTGCCTTGCATGTGGCTTCTCTTTTGAACTGTCTGATTTTAACACAGGATTCTCTTGTGTTATTAATGGCAAAGCAGTGTAAACACTGTGGTCTCTCAGGAAAGTTCAACTCTGGGGTTACAGAAATCAGTACAGCACAATCTCATTATTGGCTGCATCTGATTTATTTTTTTGTGGTTTCGAAATTCCTTCTGTGGCTCATTCACAAGTTTCCTTTCATCTCAGAAAATTAGTCCACTTTAATCAGACAAAATCATGTATTTCATGAACAACAGGGTGTTACTTCTCAGAATGGATTTTATTCCTTTAATTCAGAAGCAAAAATGACTGATGAGATGTGGTTCAGGATTTTCACATGACCTAGTTACAATCTATTTTCCAAACTTTATCCACCTGGAGTGTCCTTTTACTCTGGCTGCCCCTAGCTGCCCTCTTCTTTGCTGGAGCAGTTGATCCCTGGAAAAAACAAGGATTCCTACAATATTGTCTATAATTAAACTGTAATATTGCTATAATTATAGAGAGGGAGAGAAATTTGGGTTAAACTCCATTCTATCAAGTTTTTGCTGCAACGTTAGTTTTCAGTACTTTTCGTTTTAAAGTGAAGCAACAAACCATAAAGAGAACAATGCAGATCAAGCAAAGGCAGAAGTTGCTATTTCAGTCCTTTCTGTGCAATAGCAAAAAGTGCATTTCTCATTATTTCAGGAATAAACAAGTCACCTCCAGGAAAGGGAAGAGTGAGGTGTAAGCCTGGGAAAATGAAGACTGTAAGCAAATGATTAAAGGTTAAGCACAGGCTCTGAAGTTACACAGACAGCTCTCCCCTGGAGCTGGTTTGACAGGTTTTAGGTCGGCCAAGAGCTTTTCATCAAAAGAGTTGGTTCTTTCTCACTAATAGAAAATGAGTTCTCATCTTTCTGGGCTTTGGTGGCTTGATGAGATCATCTGGCATGATCTGAAATAACCTGTGTGATGGATTCTAATTACCAGCATCCCTGAGTTTTGGGATCAATTTTTGGTGAGAACCTCCCACACAATCAGGAATGCTTTTCCTGCCCTGCAATTCCTTTGAAAGATTTCCTGCCCTGCCATGCAGGTCAAGAAACAAATTCCCTGCTTTTAAACTCAAAAGCATTAAGAGAAGTGAAGACAAGTTTCCTAGCTTGTTAAACCAAGAGCTGAATGTATAACCTGGATTTATAGGTTTGAAATCTCTGAAATAATATTATGGTCTACATCTTAGATTTATATAAAACTCCATTGGAATGCCCAGCTCCTTTTTGGGGGGTTGTTTTTTGTTCTTTCTGTTTAATGCAGGAAATCCTGGTGAAGCTGAACTCTTGAAATGCAGGATTTGCTCTTGGGCAGCGAGGCCATGAGCTCTGGAGCCATGAGCTGTGTCAGGAAGGGGCTGCTGAGGTCCCTGTTGGCTGGGTTTGGGTGAGCTCTATTGCCATGGACGTTTGTCTGCACTTAGAGAACATCTGAGAGGGAGGGCTGTGAGATTTTGTGTCAGACACAAAGCCTACAGCCAGTATCTGCCAAGTTACTCAAGTGCACATGTATCCAGTGTCTCCCACTTATGTCACTTTTATGCAGAAAAGACAAGAAATTTAGTAATTCCCAAGTTATGTTACATTTGCTGCAGTGTTTCAATTTGTTTCATTTCTCTGAGCAAGACTTTTAAAACAGAGGGTGCATATGTAAGTGTGTATTTATGCATACATTGACTATTCTCCTTTTATAGAAACAATATTTTGCTTGAAAATTGAAAAACAGAGTGAATCAATGCTTGGAACACACAGTTTGAATTTGAAATAATCTGTGGGAGACAGGGTTTTTGTAAAGCATTCTGCAATATTTCCATCTGAAACCATGTCTGGGAGGAAGCATTTCTTTGTCTGTGTAATCAAGTAGCCAGAAAAGAGACTTTGAAAATGCTGCAGTGAAAATCAAATTGTTTGCTTATGTCTCTACCCTGTTCAGGTACTCCTGTAGCCTCACAGTTAAACAACCAGCTTGGGAAATGTCATTATAAATGATAATTCCTGTGTGGAAGCATGTAGTGATTCATGATGTGAAATGAGTTTTTATTCTGGTGCTGGCCAGAGCAATTTACAGGCACTGCTGTAGCTCTGAGCCCTGAGATCACCAGCAGCACCTGTGCTTTGCTCTTTGGGTTCTTTGGTTTCTGGCTATTGGGTGTAAAGCTGGCAGCAGAGAATTCAGAGTAATAGAATAGTCTAACAGGTTTAATAGAATCAAACTTAACCCCCTTCTCTTGGAAAACTTTACCAAGTTCACAGCATTTGCTTCCTGGATTTCAAGCTGCTCAAGGAGTTTGAGGGGAATGGTTCAAGGTGAGCTACTAAACATTTGAGAGCTTGTTTGTGATACAGAACACATCCCAGCAAGTTTGGTCTAGATATGTCAAGTAGTCAGAAGAAAAAACTCTTAAAGAAAAGGTATTTTATTGTGTTTGGTGCTTTGGATTTTGCTCCCTCCCTCCTCCCCTGTTTCATAAAACCAGAGCTCACCAATTGTGTGTAACCCCAGCTCACCATCATCCCCCATCTCCCCCAAAAACACCCTTGTGAAACTTTTAAATAAGTAACCTTTTTCCCACTGCAGTAATTCTGGTGGAAGTTTAAAGCTGAACTTTGTACTAAAATGGTAGTTTTGTTGAATCAATAAGCTTCTATCCATTTTCATCTCTAGTTCTAGAGGAAGCTTGTTTGCACTGTTTGGTTTACTTTGAATGTTAAATATCAAATCAGCTTGACATACAAGGTAAAACTTGGGCAACACCTCCATGTTTCTCAAAATGAGTTTTAAATTGTTTTCTTTAAGCTGAGATTAAATATGCATTGGTTTAGGTTCATTGTTTCTTTATCCCAGCTGTTTTTTTTCCTGCCTCAACTCTGAGAAAATGGATTTGAAAATTTCCAAAACAAATGACAAAGTTTCAGAAAGATTCCTGATTTACATCTTGGGTCTTATTCCACAAAGCACCAGTTGGTTTTACACATATATGTCACCTGATGGCTGTGTTGGATTGAAAACACTGATACAATATTCCTTAATGCTTTAATTGTTATTTTCATAAGACTGTTCCTTGCTCTGGGTGTTTGCTTTCTGTGGCTTGAAGTGTCATTTTCACATAACACCATGAGCTCCAGAATAACATACAGGACACAATGTCTCCCAACATTAATGCCTAGAAAAATGTTTATTGAGGTTATAATGTTTCACAAGCATGGGGAGCATATATTTTCTCTTAATATAAGACATATTTAAAAGTTCCCCTGATATTCAGAAATTTTAAAATAAAACACAGGAGTTTGTTGATAATAGAAGCAGACCCTGAGGGCTTTCCTCAGTTATAACTGTTTAGGTCCTTCCAAGTCATCCTCTCAGCCTGAAAAAACCTTCCCCAAAACATTCAGGAGACTGAAATTCACTGCTTTATTTCCACTGAAGCGCCTGATTTTTTTTTTTTTTTTTTTTTTTTTTTTTTTGGTAAAATGAAAATTAAATCAGGTAATTTAGGAGTCTAATCCTTTAGCACTTGTGGACCAAATCTGCTGTGTCTTAGTGGAACAAATTATCCTGCCTGTTTCGAGTATTGCTTCTTGCTCATTGAGGTTAGATGAAAAATAAATGTTGCTGATGGATGGGGAAGCATCCCTGCAGGCCCAGGGGCGAGGCCAGCCCTGCTCCAGCTGCCCAGACCTGCCTGTTTCCCTGGCATCCTGCCTTGGCAGCGAGGTTGGGGTTTTCTGCTGAAGAGGAGCCCTTCTTGTCTCTCTGGTGTTTCATTTGATGCATATTTTAGAAGCTCATGTCACTTACAATACTGAAGATGGATTTCTCATGCTCTTCATGTCTCCCCAAAGTGGTGAGTAGCACCAGCCCTGCTTTCGTTTTCCTGCCCTCCATGAACTTCAGTGGATGTTCCCATTCCAGATTGTTCTGTTCCATATTGTAATGTTAATATTTATTGGATTATTTATTGTAACATCCTAGTACTAAATTTTCTATCAGATATTGTTTTACCTTGCAAAATAATTTATGGACTCTGTATGTTTTTCTTCTCTTTTGAATTCTTCTGTTTCTTCTGTGCTAGCTAGGTGTATATCACTTTGGTTTATCACTGTAACTCAGCAATGTAATAAAGCACTCCCTGGTTTCACTGCTCTGTTTTCTCCTTTGAATTATACATCTTTTTATTTGCTTATTCTCTTCCTAATGTCTTCACTCTGGCTTACACAGGTCCTGATGCACCATTCTTTATCTGCCCACTCCTCACAGTTCCTCCCTGAGTATCTTTTGTATCCTGACCTTGTAGACTTTTTCTTGATTCTTTCACTGAATTGGGGTTTGAAATGGGTCAGGCATTGGCCCTTGGGTTGGTGCAGGCAAGGTCTTGGCTCTTCCAGCACTGGGCCAGCAAAACTTGGTCAGCAGAACTGACTGAATGTTGGGCAAGATGTTGCCATGCTGACTGGGATGTGTCTGGATGATGTGTTAGGGTTTTTAAAGAATAAATAAATCAGCCAGCATGAAACTGCAGAGCACAGCTCCAGCTAATTTTGTAAGACCCGGGTTTAAATCTGAGTGTGTGTAGTAAAGCTGATTTCACATCAGCAAATCCCAGTGCCAAGTGTCACTGCTGGGAGCCTTCACCAGAACATCTCAGGGTCACTAAGTTTACCAGAACAGCAAAAGAGGAGGGGAACAGCTCATGTAATCCACCAAATATTTACTGTGATCCCCTGCTCAATAGGAAATAGCCCTGAAGAGGAATCTAAAAAAAAATTGGTCCAATTTTACCTCCCAGTTTTGTTCTGGCAAATGGAGGAGTTTGCCCATCCCTCTAGAAGGTAGACATAGGTGTGGATCTCATTTTTTGTTTTACCACCCCTCCTTAGGCAGCAGCAGAAGGAATATTAGTCCAGAAGCCATAGTCCAGAAGCCAATGCCACTGTTCATGGCAACAGAGAATTTCTGTCAGCTTCTGCAATGATTATTAGTGCTAATATAGTGCTTAAGCAATGAAGTGATGTGGAAATACTTATGTGTGCAATTTTTTAATTGCACCAAATGAAAGATGACTTCTTTCCTCAAATTTGTCAAACTGGGGTTAAAAATAATCTCATCCAAGAGAAGATGATGGCACACTGAGTCCTCTTACACAGTTCACCTGGAAAACAGCAAAGGCTACAAAAAGAAGCTGGGTTTGCCAGCTGTAGTTTCAATTGTGGTTTGTTCCCCCAAAAGTGAGAGGGTTTTATAGGGTTTTATACAAGTGTATATTGTTTTCTTTGGTAAATAAGGGAAAGCATTCTGCTGACTCTAGAGATTATCACAGTTTATCCTCAAGCTACTTAGACAACAAAATTAATATTGTTCATCAGGTTTCTTCTTTTGAATGCCTCTCAGTTGCAATTCCTTCAATGTACAAGAAACAAATTAATAGGGACTTTAGACAGTTTGATTTCTTTTGACATCTCCTCTTATATTCTGAGTAACCTGACACCTGTCTCATGGAGCTCATGTTTTCTTTCTCTTCTTCCTGGTGACAGAAGTGAAGAGTGTTAAAAGAGCATTCCTGATTCCTCTGCATTCATTTAATATTGCTGTCTGGTCTTTAATGGTTTATTGTAATAGTCTTTAAAATTTGGCCAAATACTCCTGTGCAGAATTGCTTTTAAATGTCAAGAAAGCACAGAACTGATGCAAAGCCCCCAGTTTTTCTGGTCATGTTGGCTCCATCCAATTGCAGTTTGAATAACTTCTCAAAGTCAAGATGCTGTTGGGTTGTTTTCTTCCAGAGTTCAGTGGAGGAAAACAAAACAAAACTCCTGCCCTGTGGAAGCACAGTCCTTGCAGAAGAACTGTAGGATTTTTGGCAACACTTCTGGCAGCGTGGAGCCACTTCATGTTTTCACTGTGTTTAGTTTAATCCTGAATGCATAAAATGTAATTTATGCACCATGTAACTGTGCCTTGAGAAGTTTTCCTAATTCCTCCCTAAGGATTTCTTAAGAGCCAGTAAAAGCTGTCACCTTAAATATGCTGAGATAGGATGGAGGTGTCTTAGCAGGTATTCATGTAATTTTTCCTCTTCTTTAAAAGTGTATTTTGCTTTCAAGTGTTGGTTGACCACATAAAATCATTTGACAGCAAAGGCCTGAAGTTCACTGCTTATCCTATGGACAAGGAAATAGCTGCACATTTCTTGTGTGTCTACTGATGCCAGGTGTAAGGGATTCTGAGTCAGACTTTTGAAGGCATTTAACATATCTGGCTTTTGATATACCCATGCATAAAGTGGAGCTAAGAAATCTTGCATTGGCTTCAAAACTAGCAGAAATAGAGGATGTGTTCCAGCTATTTCTATAGTGCTCTGTGCTCTCAGGGGGCTGCTGGGAGTGAACAGGGTTCTTTTTGTAAGGCTGGAGATCTGCCAGGCTCAAAGCGTGCATCAGTCCCATTGGAATGCAACGAGACTCGTGTCCAAAAGAACTTAAACCACAGAATTGTCACTGCTTGGGTGCTTTTGAAAACAGTACCTCAGGAAATGTAAAAGCAAACTGTGCAGAGAGAGCTTGGTGGTTCAGAAGGGGAGCAGCAGGTGATGGATGCATGACAGGCAACTTCTTCCCCTGAGGTAAAACACAATCAACTTCCAGGGAATGCTAAATGTGAATACAGGATTTTAATGAGAAAATCATTTATTCCCAGAAGAAGACTGGAAGACTCAACACCTCTGTCCATCTTAGATTTTATCTTTTTGGATATTTTATATATTTATAACTCTTGACTATTTTTGTTTTTTTTGCATGCACAACACTTGTAGCCTACTCCCAGTTTGAACACAGCCGCTGCCCAAGGAAGATGGAGCTGATTTCTTTTGGCTTCTATTAATGTGTCACTGAGATGGGCTTTAGTAGCTGTCAGGTATTTCAAAGCATCCTAAAAAGCTTTGATTTTAATTTAATAATAATAAGGTCACGTCAATCTACAAACCTGAACATTTTGGATGATGCAGCCAAAACATCTCTGGTCATGGAGTAAAATTCACCTGGGCAATACTTCTGCATGAAATTAGGAACATATTTTTGTAGGAATAACTGCTGTGGATGAGTTATTGGGCTTGACTTGGATTCCAAAAGAGCAGGAAAATTGAAGATGATTTTGCTGGATTTTTCCCTCTGCTTTTTTCTGGAAAATCTGATTAAACCTCATTCTAACTATTCCTCCCTAGAGGTCTCATTTACTACTAAGAAATTTTAACATTGCTTTTGAACTGCAAAAAATTGCAACACAAGCAACATTTTAATGATTACCTGGTTATATTTAACATCCATAAAAATTCTCTTGTTTAGGGAGCTCAAAATAATTGGAAATATATTGGTTTTAAATTATGTATGGACTTTTGAAGCAGAGCACAATGAGAAGGTAGATTTCTTGTAAAACAGCTTTGGCTGAAATAAGCCTCCTGTCTACCTCAATTATCATGGGCAGTTTTTGAATGTTGCAGTGAACTTGGGGTGTTGTGCACAAGAGGTCCTTCATCAGATACAGGAGATCCTTCTGTAGGTAAAGGTATGATTCTGTATCTCCAAAATCCAGGCACTCAAGGGACTGGCATCGTTTGTGTGAGCAGTTAAGGGGAGAGGACAATTTTTTGGCAATATTTTGGGTGTGCCCAGAGCAATGGCACTGAGAGAACCATCCCCAGTGCTGTGGTGTGGGGTGAGCAGCTGGAATTCTCCCCATCCCTGCTGCTCCCATGTGTGCACAATGCCCTCACCTGCAAGGTGCAATGCGATCCAGACCAAGGAAATGCAGCTTTCCTAAAGTCATTTATGCCCAGCACTGGGTGTTGGTCACTGCTTCTTGCCTTTCTTGCACCCTGTTAACACCCTGATATGTTAACAGGTGGCATTAAACAGTCTGTGAGCAGCTGTAAGATTTGATGCCCATCTTGTTCTAATAAGATGTTAGCAGCTTACATTCTTCAGTAAATATATTCTGTTTTAACACCTAAAGGGCCTTAGAGGTCACACAATTTGAGCTTTTGGTACATTTTTTGTTGTGACTTGGAGGACCCATGCCAGTGTTCTGGCCCAGGGACCAATGGAGATAGTGAAAGATTTTAAAATCATAGAAAATTCAGGGAGTTAGAAAAAGCTAGGCTTAGTAGGCCCTAGGAAATATTAGGCCTTCTATTTGCTAGATCATGTGAAACTGCACCTGTGTAGTCAGTATATGATAAATTATGTAATTGTTAGAAGTTTTTAGATATAATTATTGTTCAAAGACTCATGAGAAACTATGTTAAGGGTTTGGGGGGGGATCACAAGAAATCCATGCTTGGATGAAATCAATATATACAATAGAGTAATGTAAGTTTAATAATTTATATGTAAGTTATATAATGATAGAATATAAAACACGTTTGGCTCAAACCCATGTTGGGTCAGATTGGGGTCTGTGTCCCCTGACGCCCAGAGCTCTTCAACAAAAGCACCTGTGTAGAATCATTCCTTGGTTTTGTGTTCCTGAACTCCAACAGTGGGAGGACAGAGTTCATGGTGGTGGCTTCCATACTTTGTGCTGGGGTGGTGGTGCCTCTGTCACAGCAGATGGGGTGACAGAAGCATCTGTGCAGGGAAAGCAAAGCTTCTGTGTGGGTGTGAGCTCTGCTCTGCTCTGGGGGAAGATGAGAGCGGGACAGTGGCAGCACACTGACCAGGGACACGCTGGTGGCTGCTGGGACAGTGAATTCCAGCATGGACACAGGCCCAGCAGGGATTTCAGCTCAGGTCTCCCATGTCTGATAACACTGGGCACATGGAAAGCTTGAGTAAATAGAGCGGAGAGCGGCAAATGTTTTGGTTTTTTGTGTCTCTCTCAAAGTTAGAGGAGCACAGAGTGGGTAAGATTGGAGGGAACCACAGTGAGTGCCCCGGTCCCACCTCCCTGCTTGAGCAGGGCCATCCCAGAGGCCAGGACTGTGTCCAGTGAGGGACACCCACACCCTCACTGGGCTCTCTGCTCTGGAGCACGGCCATCCACCCTCCTTGGGATGCACTCCTCTTCAATAGGGCATTCTGCATTTATTTCTTCATTTGCAGAGGTACATTTGAAACATCTTGGGTTGATGCAGCATCATTTTAAGGAGACAGGGTTCATATGGATTTTTTTTCTCCTTGTATTTCTCTACAGACATATGCAAGTATATATTTTAAACTTTAGAGACAAGTTCCTTTCTTGTAAAGACAAATCCCTTTTATCTATTGAAACAGTCTGTAATTGCAAGAAAGCACTTGTATTTGACATTTTTGTAAGAGTAAGCATTATACTAGAACTAAAATAACACATTGTGATGCTAACACATTGCACAGTAAATAACACAATGTGTGGTGCAACATCAACATGAGCATTTCCCCACTCACCCTGCTCTGCAAGTCCAGTCCCAAAAGATCTCTTCTTTTGATCATGGTGAGGCTTGGAAAGCCAGTGTACTCAATTCTGATTTACCAAGACATCTTTATCTGTTATTATGTTTTGTGTACGTTAATTTTATTTTTTTTAAATCAAGTACTTTATAAAGGGTACTTGAAACAATTAAATGAAAAACACCTTTCATCAGAGAGATCTGTATCCCTTTTATCATTCCTTTCTGTGATGAAATTTTTCATGACTTGAATTGATCTGAATCAGAATAAGATAGCATTTAGTCAGTGCTTTTTATCTTCAATGGACTATATAAAGGACTGGCTCAATATTTTTTTCATACTCACAATGTTACAAAGACTTGGAATACAAGAAAATCTTCTGGATTTATGTTCTGAAAAAAAAAATCACAGCCATCATAGCGTTTCTGTAAATATTTTTAGTCTTGACAAATTATTTAAAACATCCAAAAAACAGCCACTGAAAAATTTTTGTTCTTAAGATGCTTCTTTTTGGCCTTCAGCTGGAATGGGTGAGTGGAAAAATGATCCTGTTTTTTCATGGATCCAAGATTTCATTGTGTAGTCCTTGGGAATGCTGCAGTCGAGATTTCCTTCTGTTTTGCCAGCTGAGTTGGGCACTGCCATTACTATGATTTAAAAGAAGAAGTTTGTGGTTTTGATGTTAAGGAGCCTTCAAGAGCTCTTCAGGCAGAGTCTAATGCACACAGATGAAGTCAAGACAAAGTGACAAAGACAGCTTGTTCCTGAGGAAAGTTAAATATTTTTTCTGGCTAATTTATGTGACACCTAAAGGAAAAATGCAGAAGGAAACATTCTGTAACACAGGGTTTGCCTACAACCACTGCTAATGGAAAGGGACAGTGACTTGTACACTGTCGGATGCAATTTATGATTTTATTCTGCACCATTCAGATACAAATGTGGTTTCTCATTTGTATTTAGTTCTCCTTGTGCAGTGAAACAGCACTGACAACTGAGTGGCGTCTTTGAATTTATTTTTTTATGGCAAGTATCAATAGCAAAGCATGTGTTGAAAGACTTGATGTCAATTCATACTTTAGAGACAAATTCTGAAGTGTTTTATCAATTCTCCCAGCAAATGATGTCTGCACAGATCTCTGCTGAGCAGAACTGCTGTTACTTGTTTCCAGAGCAGACACTGTCTGTGCTTCTGCCACCACCAAAAAGGCAAAGGGCTGACTCCAGCCCAGAGGAGTGGGGAAAGAGGTTAAAATAACCTTTGGGACTCTAAAGGGATGTATTCACTAAAAATATATGTAATCACCCTGTCTCTCCACCCCATCCCTGTTGCACTAGAGTTAACTGTGCCGTAATTTTGCAGGATATGAGACTACTTGCAGTATTCTGCGCTCTGAATACACAATCAGACACTTCAGTACTGACCAGCCAATACATCTCCCCCATTTCCCCCTCTGCAGGGGCTGTATTCCCTGGAGGGGGCACCTTTTAGCAATAATTCAGGTGCAGCTTGTAGAGCCACAGCCAAGCCACCCCGGAGATTTGGCTGCTGCCTGGCACAGTGGGGATGCAGCTGACTGGCAGGAGACCTCCCTGTGCTCGAACCTCCCCGAGCAGCTGTGAATTCAGCAGCAAGAGGAGGCTGAAACAATTTGGGCAGGCCCCGTGCTGCTAGGGGAAAAAATGTGCTTTATCCTGATGTTTCTATTCCTGCCCTTCTGGAGAGGCTCCAGCAGGAAAAGCCACGCACTCGCCCTGACACCACACCTATGCTGGGGGCCTTAATGCTCCCATTCTGTGTCTAAAATGCTTCCTGAATTCATTGACATCTAAAAATCAGAACTTGCTTGTTAACTAATTGCCCTAAAATGCCTTTGAGGGTTTTTGAATTGGGAGAAAATACCTTTCAGCAACTGGGTAATAGCTGCATTTTGTACCTATTTTTCCTTTTGCATTTAAATAGAACAAATTGTGTTAGTGTGCTGTATATCTGGGCACATTACCAACAGGAACCTTGTGGAGGGAGATTTTACCCTCTTTAATGTATCTTGGAAGTGGGATATCAGAATGATTTTTCATTTGTTTTTCTTTAAGGCAGCACAATAAGGAATCAAAATTTTTCTTACTTGATTACTCCAAGCATTTCTAATTGTCTTTTTTTGGCATCCTTTCACTGCACTTTTGCTAAACTTGAGAGCAAGAACTGGAACTTGCTAGTGAGAAAAAAGCCATGACAGAATTCTCCCTAAATGATTGCCTCAAGTGCAAGCACTCAACCTGTATTTATTCATCTAAATGCAGATTTTTAAGCATGTCATCTGTTCTGAATGATGCTGTGGTGTCTGACACAATGCAGGAGCTGTTGACAATCAGTTCTGGGAGGTCTGTGAAAACACAACGTTGGTTCTGCCCTTTGTGGGATGAATTCCTACTGAAACAGGGCCCTTGAGTGTTTGTGCTCACTGGATTTTATTGTTTTCCCTCACTAACCCAGCTCAGACAGGTGCCCACTCCTGAGCACACAAAACTGCAAAAAACCTGGAAAAAAACCAATTTGATTTTGCCTCCCAAATGACCAGCAGGTCTGGAGGTGACCTAAACCATTTTAGGTGCTGGAAAATGTCCTCAAGGTGGGAGCAGCCCCTGAGTGTCTGAATTATCAAGGCTGATGGATAAGAGCACATTTGGCTGTGGGCTTCTGCACCTCAGTGCCCCCTTGGCCACATGCACATGGAGCACCAGGAGGATGTCACAGGCTTTCCTACAGCTTTGCAATTCATAACTGGGCAAAGATATTCCTCATTTTCATCTGCTGAGACGCTTCAGGCCTCAGGACCAATTCCTTGGTGCTCCTGAGCTGCTTGTGGTGGCAGCAGCCTGGAGCAAAGTGCCCCCACTCTCTGCTGCTGGGATTTCTCCCCATGGGAAGTTTCTGCAGCCCCACCTGAGCTGTGGCCTGGAGGAAGGAGAACCATGCTGGAGGCTGGTCAAGGGAGCAGGGTGTCTATGATGAGCATAAAACTGCTGCATGGGATTTTTCTACTGGTATAACTCATCTGGATTTTGGTTATATTTGCCTGGGGTGGTTTTATTATTTTTTTATTATTTTTGATTATGATTATTATTATGAAAACCCCTCATTTGTTATTGTTTTTTAACACAATCTAATCTTGGGAGTCCTTTCCATTTACAATTCACAGACTCATCTTTCCCATTCACTTCTACCCTAGCCATCATGGCCTTAAGTCCCATTTTTAGGGAAGCTGTCTGCTACCAATGTCTTCTTTTGAAAGGAAGAAAATATTTTTGCAAGCATTTGCAGTCAAAACATTTCAAGTGCTCTCTTTGCCTCTTTGCTCTCTTATTCTCCAGCATTCCCTCACAAAAACCATGTGAGTACAACAAACACAGGAATGTGATTTATACCTTTTAATTTTTAAATTTTTTTTTCATGTTCTCTTAAATTAAATCTAAGCAGGTGACAAAGGGGCAAACATCTTCTCTAAAGAATTTGAATTAGGGTCATTTCCATTATGGGACCTGAAATGAAAATTTAATTCCTACCACGAGACACAATCATGTTCAGATTCCTCTCTGGACTCAGCATTATGATTGAGTAGGAAAAAATATTTGAGTGGCTTAAAAATAATTTAATTTAAGGGGGTTTTTTTTGGGTGGCTTTCTTTTTTTGAGGTATGCTTTTTGGCTTGCCCTCCTTTCATTTGCAACTTCAGTGGTTGTTTGTTCTTTGTTTCCAAATCTATTCAAGGGAAGTAACAAAAGGAATTAAATTGTGCAGGTGTGTTAGAAAAACATTTGAATTAATGCTTCCATCTCAGCCTTACAAGGTGGAAGCTGGAGGAGCTGAGCAGATGGGAGGTGTCTGGCTCAGAGGATCACCTGCCATTGACTGCATTGTTAAATAGCGGCTGCTGGAGAATATTTGTGATAGAAATCTGTGCAGAGAAAGTGGTGACAGCCATCCTTGCTGTACTTGTTACCTCATCAGGAAGGAAACAAAACCATAAAACTCTGAGGGAGTCATACAGTGATTTACCTGAACACACAAACCACTGCTGCTTTCAAAAACCCTTTTTCCAGACAACAGATCCTGCCATGGATGGTTCAGTTCTATCAGTGATTTCTTTTTCTCCTCTGTACAATCAAGAATATTTTAATTATTTTTATTGTTGAAGAAAACAATACTCTTGCCTCAAAAAATAACAAGAAAGGGTGAATGAGACCAGACCAAGCCAAGTTACATTCCCACCTGAGCTCAGAGTGTTAGGCTGAAACTTTTGCTGTGGAAGAGGAAGCACGGGCAGATTTTTCCTTTCTGGATGCTGCCAATAGTTTTGGTGTTTGGTGGGAGTTTTTTTGTTGTTGGTTTGGTTTTGTTTAAAATCTTTATTTTTTGGGACTAACTCCTGATTTTGGTGGCATTTCCAAACCAGTGTAAATCCTGCATTCCTGTCCCAGAAATGGCTTTTCCCCCTGCAGAATAAGAGCAGCCAAGGCCAGCCCTGCATTCAGGGCACTGGGCTGGCTCAGGGCAGGGCTGGCACCAGCAAAATGAAATTTTGGGCAGCAGAGGAGGAAAATCACGAGGGGGAAAAGGCACATGGTGTTCACAGGACCAGTAGTTTTGAGTGCTCCAGTTCATGGTGTCACGAAATCGCACAGGAAATTAGACTCTAATTAACCCTTCATATTTCCTTTATCCTCTCTTCCTTCTAATCCCACCTGTTATTCTCAGGCTTTTAAGTATTTTTCTTTTTGGGGATTTTTTTTTTTTTTTGTTGGGTTTGTTGTTGTTATGATGGCATTTTGGGGGTCTTTTGTTTTATTTTGTTGATTTGGGTTGGTTTCGGGTTTTTTAAGCCATATTTGTATCTTTTACACAGGGTTTAAAAAGAGAAGAAACTACAAAATTATTTCATAAGGGAAGTTTTTAAACACTTTTTGTACCTTCAAAGGCAATCATATTTGGCTCCTATCAAGCTTTGGAGGCAAATTCACTCATCCCTAAAGAGATATAAAACAGAGGATGGTGGAGTTATAGCAAAAATTCAGTTGAAAATGGTCTTACTAATGCTGCTCTGAAATGTAATTATTCAATTAAAAGGAAAAATAATGATGCTTTTATTAAACAAAAGAACACCAGCAGAGAATATTACTAAAGCCCAAGGACAAGTGTAACTCTTCTACCAACAATAATGCAGATTTTTTGCATATATTATGGATTATATTCTCTTTTCAATGCACATGCATTAGCATTAATGGGCAAAAAGAAGATAGATCCATTTGCACTTCTGCCCAGTATTAGCAGCAAAATTCATTACATTCACACACTCTCTGACTCTTTTGATTCCTTTTGAAATAAATCCAAATATTCATCATTCAAGGACTTTAGGGAATAAATTATTTTCCATTTCCAGAGTGTCCACAAAAAGATCAAAATTATTTCATTTGGTATTATGATTTACTCCACAAACTTTGGAGTTTATTTTCCTATAATTCCATGGGTTGTGAAAAGGGTTTGCTGTAAAGTCAGTGCTGCAGATGCTGCTGGGTGAGGATTGACTTTGGAACTTGGATTTTTTCTCTCCATTGAATAATCCAGTGCAAGGAGAAAGGGAATTATTTTGTCACATGATGCAGTTCTCAGTGAGACATCTGATAACAGCTTTTGAGGGGGGATTCCCTCTCTCCTTTGCAGCCAGAACAATGTGAGTTCAGTGTCCAAAATCTCTTTATTTTGAAAAAATCTCTTTGCAATTATCTGTGACCTTCAGGGCTAATGGTGAAAAAAATTTTGCAAACTCTTCCCCGTGAAAAACATGATTTGGATTTTAGTTTTTAATGAGACACCAGAGAAGGGTTTCTTTGCCCCAAGGTGCAATCAGAGGGATTTCCATGTGTGGAGCTGTGGGTTTTTCTCAGGATGCTTTTATCAGCAGCCTAAAATCCTCTCCTCTGCAGTTTTCCATAGGAATGTGGGAATCAGTGGGAATTGGCACATTACAGATGCACTTTAAATCTTTCCAGGTTTGAAGTCAGTGGGTGTCTTTCTGCAGTTTGGGATCCATCTGTTACTATATCAAATAAAGTCTGGGGGAGAGAACGGCTTGGCATGGGCTGGGTTGGTAAGGAAAGGCTTTGAGGTTGGAACATGGGAGTTGCAGAGATGAGAGGACCTGCAAGAAAAGGAAACATAATGCATGTTTAGCTTTGGGGCTATTTAATGTTAAAAATGCTCAAAAGTATTTGGAGATAATATTGCAGATGTTCTTAAAATGAGAGATTTGCCTGGATTGGAAGGGCAGATATAAATGGACAGTGGGAATGTAGATGGCAGCGTTTTGGAGTTTTTGTGTTTTGGAGTTTTTGTGTTTTGGGGTTTCTTTCACATAATTGAGAGGTTTCCTCCTCTTTTTAAAATATCCACTGGCAGAACCAGGGAGAATTCCCTAACTGGAGATGGTGTATGAATATGTACATGTATAATCTAAAAAAAATTCTTTCCAAAAGCAGCAAGTGGAAAAAAAAAAGGTGAATATTCTGTAAAATTTAATTGCTTTATCAAGGTTTCAATTTCTTTCTTAGGAAAAATGTGTAATTTTAAAGTGATATAGGCCTCAGGCAATGAATACTTACTGTCAACAAATTATGCAGGATTCATATATTATATTTTTTGAAGTTTTTGCCATTCAATACAAATCTTTTTGTTCCTATGGCAACCTTGATGTGATCTGAAATGTACACAGTATTAGATACAAAGGGTTGAATTCAGGCCTGGTCTCTCTCCTGGAATGCAAGCACCTTCTTATGCAATGAGATTATTCCAAAGCAAAGGGACCAACCAGTGAAATACAGCCAACCCACTCCATTTTTGGCACATTTTTCACAGCGATTTAGGGTTGGAGCAGGAAAGAAGGGCCATGTACCCAGGCTGACCTTTCTTTGTGCCTCAGATGAAGAACCAGGGTTGTCCTGGTCATGTGGAAGTGATGAGAGTGTCCTGAAATTGGGAAGTGGCTCTGTGTTCCCAGATCTCTCCAGACCTGGTGCATGTCACCATGTGTAGGCTGTGTTCTTTCATGGCTCATCAAAAATGTAAAATTACTGAATGCCTTGTCTTGAACTCAGGGGCAAGTCCAGGGCTGGATTATAGGAGTGCCTGCTCTGCCCTTTCCATACATCACAAGTTTTTAATTAGTGGATGTATTGCTGCCATTACCACATCTAAATACCAGAGGCAACGTCTTCCTTGCAGAGCATGAATAAGAGCAAGGTTTAGCACTAAGCTTGTGCCTCCCTCTAATACAGATACTAAATGATTCATGTTCCAAATCTGCTGTTAGGAGGGGGAACATCATAACGTCCTTAAGTTCTTATTAACTGGTTCTACTTTCTTTAAAATGTATTTTGTTAAGCAAGCAAAACATAAAAACTTCACACACTCTGTGATTGATGACCTTTCTCACAGAGCCTGTGAACAGGAACAACTGAAGAATATTGGAGCAATTAAGAAGTTTCTGCGCAGGCTGCACACTTATCAAAATGACTCAGACAGGCATTCAGCTGGATCATTGCCCCTCATGCCTTACCTGCTGTCAAATCAGCTCTGACAGCACCCACAAAGACTATTTTAGGAACATCATCAAAATGCCACCATGAACTTTGAGCAGCAATTATAGGCATAGAATATATTGGCCTTGCAGTGATTTAAGATGAACTCCTCAATAGCTTCTGTCCAGACTCTAATCTCTCAGCATGTACTGCTGTTCCTCACCTTACAGGTATGAGCTGCTAAGGAAGCATTCACATTTTCCCAGACAAAACCCAGATTTTAAAAGCTAAACTAATCCTAGTGGCACCAAAGCACTTGTGTGGAATGCCTCCCTTTGAAATGCCAGTTACTAATGCAGGAAGCTCAATGGAATGGAAAGAAATTTAGGCCAGATGGCACTGCAGGGAATGTCTATTGGATATTAATGTCTGCTGCTCTGGATTTGTTTTTTAAACATCTTTTTTTAGGACTACACGAAGGGAAGAGAATTTCAATGGGTGTTGAGTCAGGCTCTTCTGCTGCTGATGGCATTGTCTTCTGAAGTCCTTTTCTTGTGTTTACCATGACTTCTTGATGCAGTGAGGGTTTTACCCTGATTATAGAGCAATTCAAAAAGCATTGGTTCTAACACTTATAATCCTTGAAATAAAATCCTAGAATAGTTGACTGGAATGAGCCCCTGGAGGTCCCCTGGTTGAGGCCCCACTTGGAGCAGGGCTGGCCTGGATCAGGCTGCTCAGGGCCTTGACCATGAAGTTTTCAATATCTGCTGGGATTAACGTCCTTCCAAATGAAATCTCTGCATGTCACTGACCTCTACCTTGAACACATCATGGTCTCCAGTCATGGACAGTCACTTGGCTTCAGATGACACCTAAAGTCATTTAAAGTTAAAATTTTCAGTGTATCAGATACTAGAGTTTTGTCCCTGATCTCATGGCAATGCCTCACCCTTGATGGGGATGCATGACTTCAGCCCCAGAACAGAAGGACTGAGTCTGCAATAAACATGGAACTTTGTTTTTCCCCTTCTTGTTTGTTTGTTTCTCTGGGGTTTTTGTTTGGTTTGTTTCGTTTTTTTCTGGTACAAAAGATTTTTAGTGGATTGGCAAGGTAAGATACCTTCCAGCTTTTCATAAATTCCCTTGTGGCTGCTATACTCTATAAATTGAGATTTGAAGAAAAAAAATTTTAAGGGTACAGAGTGTTTCAGCCTGCAGAGAAGTCAGTGCTATATATTAAGTATAAAAGAGTTTCCAAAAAGTTGGAAATGAGGTGGATGCAAGTAATGTATTTTTAAATTTGTCTGGGCGTTCTTTTCCTTCTTTTGGTCCATTTATAACACTCTTGTTTTCTTTTGAAATAATTTCACGGCTTCTCCTAAAACTGCACAAATTGATTCATTATATTTGAGTGGTTTTTAAAACAGGCAAAATGACCAATCTGCTTTTCATAAAGGAAAACAGGACTTTCAGTTTCCTTGTGGCCTCTAAATCCTTTTTCCCCAGCTGAAGTCTCATTGCAGTTTATGAAGGAATATTCTCTGAGCGCAGGTGAAAGCCTGAAGTGGCAGAAAGGAAAACAAACTCTGAGCCATGGAAAGCAAAGTCCGGGAAGGTCTTGGCTGGAGAAATCAGAGCAGATTGAGGAGGTGATCATGGATCTCCTCATTTCTCCAGTCACACAGGAAAACCAGCAGGAAGAGGGGCAGTTTAGCAGAGAGAGCAGTAAATGCCAGTTTGAGTAGGTGCTCCCTGAGGTGGGGAACGGGCAGTGCCAGTGCTGCTGCCACAGCGCACGTGGCAGCCATGCCCTGATATTGGCAACCCTGCACATTCTGTGCAACCCCTGTGCTCTCCCTATTCCAAATTTTCCCTTTCCATCATCCCCCTGCTCTTTCTCCACAGAGGCAACCCACAGCTTGCACTCCTCAGCAGCTCTGTGTGGGCTGAAGGTGAAACATCTTTATCTGCTAAAAGAGGGAGCTTGCTTTCCACCAGAGACAGGCTGCTGCTTTGCTGAATGCATACAATATAAATCAAAGTATGTGCCATTATTAATAAATAAGGTGTTGGGTAGGCTTTGTCTGGAAGTCTGGTTGAAAGCACTGATTAGGATCCAATAACTTCTGAAAAATGCATCGTTGCCTTTGGGATATTGAAGCATGGAATAATTAAACTGCAAGTTTGCAGAAGCAGGATTGTAACCACAGAGAGGGACTATTTTCAGGAGCTGATTCACTTGTAGGGTTAAATATCTTTTTTCCTGATTTATTGATAAATATCCCACTTGTGCATATCAGAATACCAAAGAAATTATTGAATGTTTTCAGTAGATACATTTCACAACTGTGCTGGTTATTGAAAATCAATGGTGATTGAACCTGCACTTGGGGATTGTGGTGCTGATATTTAGGATTTTAGGACTATTATGGGCTAAATAGGAAATGACTTGACTGCTATTGAAAGGAAATTTTGTGCAGCAATGCTAAATTCAGATGCAGCATCTATTGTTTTATTGGAATGAAACATCTCTCAATTCTCTTGAACTTTAGTTCTTGCACAGAAAGTGTAGATGTGCTATGGCTGATTACAAACAGCAAAGTTATTTCTTCTGGCTGCTTAGTCTGGCTGTTACTGGGAAAGACTGGGGAAAATGTGCTTTTCTCTCTGAGAAACCTTCAGGTCCTGCTTGCATCTTCCTCTGTCCCCGAGAAGAGGAATGTGGTCCCTGATCCTCTGTCTTTTGTAGGATCAATCATGTGCAGCTGTGGAAGTCACAGGAGAGCGAGTTTGATATTTTATCCAAATTCTTTTCCAGTTCCATATTTCAGTCACATCTGTGTACTTCTGTTTATGTACAAAACATTTCCTGGGGACTGCATGGGCTGAGGATCAGGGTTTCCAGAGGTGTCACTTGAACAATCTGCAAAATCTACAGGGAGAAGCTCTGCCCAGTCCATCTGTGCTGTGATTAATAATCCCAGTGCATCTTAATCCATCACAACTTTGAGAGAGTGCGTTACTGTGCCTGAGAAACAGATAATGCTGCTGTAGGACAAGGGAGGATTTAACACTCAGCAGCAGTGATAAGAGGAAAAACAGTATAGAAGTGCAGAATAAAACAGTTTTCTGTCACAGCATTAAGCTGGAAGTACATTCTGGTCTTGAAGTTTAACAGAAATCTTTAATTAAGGATGTCATTGGCACTGGAATCTTTGGGTTTGATAGCCTGCAGACTGACTTTTACAACATGCTGCACCCTTTTCTTTAGGTTGCAGATTCTCAAACTAAAAACCTTTCAGCAGCATGTACTTGTTCTTCAAATCTCATCTCAGAAGGCTGAATGTTGCAATTAACAATTCAGAACTCTTTATATTTTAGTAGCCATGCATAAAAATTAACTCAAGCAAATGTAATTTAGAATAATAATAACATGTTTTCCAAATGTTTCCAACATTAATCATGGTGATGATGGTTACTATAGTACCACTGCTGGATTTTATTGAAAATAAAGTAATTCAGGGTGGTACATGTTCTCTTGAGAGCGTTTCTGTGTGTTTAAAAGAAGTGAAGGATGTGAGCATGAGACAGCAAGGGAACCTTCTGTTTTTTGTTGAGTGAATTCAGTGCTTAGTAACATTTTGATACAAAAGCAATAGATCAGTGTTTATTTTCAGGAAAAGGTTCTGAACTTTGCTATTTGTCAGTGGATATTTCTAAAATTTCCGTACATATGAGAGTCAAAAAGAATAAAGGATGTGTACCAAGTTTTCTGCCAAAATAAATATTAGACCCAAGATAAATAGTTCACCCAGGTTATTAACTGTGTGGTAAATAAACCCATTGAAGTTTGCTTGCTGCTGTTTACCCAAGGTATTTTGCTGACATGAGGCTGGATGTGCCACCCCGAGTTCTAATTAAATGTCACTGAGGAACCTGTAAAAACCTGTTTGACTCCAAAAACACACACAGGAGTCATAGGCCGGACTTTTTTGCTAAATGTGGTTGTAACTTGTTTACAAATTTCCTCTACAGGTCTTTAAGGATGTGTAAAGACTTAAGCAAAGAAACTCTCCCTGTGAAATGGGTACTGCTGGGTGAGACAACCTCTCTCCCTGAGTTTCTTGGGTAATATTCATGATGTGGGTTTGATGTCCTGGATTCTCATAGCCCAGAGGGAATCCAATTCAGTGCATCGTGGTTTTTGCTCTTTTCTGCTGGTTTGTTTGTTTGCTTCCCCCCTCTCTGGGAATGTGCCTTCAGCTTGTTTTCCTGCTGGATGTGAATTTGATGCACTTGTTCTCCTGCTTTGGATCCCCATTGAGTTGGGCCTGAAATTTGTGTTACAGCCGAGTTGAGGTTGTTACTCCAGGTCTAGAAACAACATTTTCTCATAGTCAGATTTTAAACAGGTCACCAATGAATTAGATCCAGAGCCATTTGCCAGTGTATGGCCATGGGAAGTTATATATGAAAAAAATTCCAAGAGTTGTTTATCTGTGACCTGGGACGTACAGACACTGGTTCAAAAGAGAGAAACAAGAGCTTGTCCTCTCTGCTGGCTCCTAGAGGAGCTCAGGAGAGGCTGGGAGCTGGTGTGAGAGGCAAACTGGGGAGTTTCCCTAGGGAAGGGAAGGGTTGAGGAGTTGAGCAAAGCCAGATTTGAGCCAGTGGGGGGACGTGATGAGGGAGAGGAGAAGAGCCTTGGGAGGGGGTGTTGGTTTGCTGTGGCTGCCAGCCAGGACCAAGATAGCTCTCCTGACAGTCAGAGGGGTTTGTTTTTAGCACCAGACCAGCTGGATTTCCTCCTTCCAGTGGGTTGGCTTCTGCATATGCTGCAGGGCTGTAATTTCTATATAAACTGTTTCATAAAATTTGCAGATTTGCCATAGAGGCAAAGGATGAAGAAGTTAACCTTACTTACAGGTTAAGAAAGCCTTCTTAGGTTTTGGCCTAGACCCTAGAAGTGCTAAAATTCACCTCATTTGTTAGGGAGGAGGTAGAAAAGCCTTTGTTTCTTTCCCACTGCATGCAGTGTTCAGTAGGGTGAGGCAGGAGAAGGCAAAAAAATTCAAGTGGCCTTCTTGGCACCTGGGTTATACATGAAAAAGAAGTGCTAAATCATATCTCACATCTCAGTGTTAATTGCTTACTTTGCTGCCATTAGCACATTAAATGTGTAGCACAAATATGTTCCTCTTTAGCTGCTGTGGATGATGTAGTTTGCCAAGTTTTTCTTGTTGTGTAATGTAAATTTTCTTTTTGTGGCCATATTTTTTTTAAAGTTATGCACCAGGTGCCTCCAGTGGGTGTGTGAGTCTTGAACTGAGCCTTTAAGGCTTACTTAACTTCAGTATGTGAAGAGCACATTTCACAAAACCCGCCTGAATGAATGTTTTAGTGTCAGGTGGAATTTTTCTAATTCTTACCAAAAATAAATCTCAGTGTGGAAATTTCTGAAAGAAGATTCAGGAGGATGCTGGGGGAATCCTGCTTCATACTGGTGAAGGAACTTGGAACTGATTGTCAGATCCAGGCTTGTGTGGTTGTGGGCATCTCATTAGAGAGATGAATTTATGTAACAGCAGCCCTGTACAAGGTTTTGTTCCTTAGTTTTGACTTGTTTTCATTGAGCTTGTTTTTTCCTTCTGGCCACAATCAAAGCTGGATCTTTTCTTTGAAACTTTTTTTTTCAAATCCTGCAATTCACATCTGTATGAAATATCTCTTAAGGCTCATGTCATATAGAAGCAGTGGTAGATAAAAGACAAAATGGATAGATTGCAAAATAGCACCCAGAAGAAAAGCAATTTTCTGAAATTCCTAAATAAATTGCTCTCTAATTCACAACTAATGCAGTACATATTTAGATGGTTAGGAAGAATGATTACTGAATACAGAGCTCAGAATTCATAAGAGAGCAAAAGCATATATGGAATTGTTGAGAAAAAAAGGAACCATAAAAATATACAGAACTTCCAATATTTAACTGATTTCCTTCATAAATCACTTGCTGCTAAATGCAAAACAGTTGGGCATCAGAAGCAAAATAATTTCTTTAAGGATAATAACCTTCAAAAATGGTTGTGTCTATCATAAATTTTGCTTCAAATAGTGTAAATAATGTCCCTGGTTTGTATATTGGGGAACACCTCAAACTTTGCTTTTTGCTCTTGTCAATAAGAAACAAGAAACAAACAAACAAAAAAAACTGAAGATAAACTGTTGGTCCCATTTTGATGTAGCTTAACGTGATGATAAATGGTGCATGAGAACACTGTGCTTTCATCCCCAAGATATAGCACAGAAAAAGAGAATCCAGTGCTAAACTGGGGGTTCATTGGAATAGGCAGGGGAGAAGAATCAGGGGTGTCCAAACACAAAACACTGAGGCAAAAATTCTGTTTCATGTTTTTTTTTCCCTGAAATTGATTTTCAGATTAAAACTGGTTTGTTTGTTTTTTTTTAATTCGGCTGTTCTGAGTTTTAAATATTTGGCCACCCACAAGAATATTTGACACCTCAGAGTTGTTTGGTTAAGAAGAATTATTTCCTAACCTTATCCTTCAGATTTGATAGACTTACTTTGATTACTGGTATCCAAAAGACTCTGCTTTCACCAGAGAAACCTTTTCTCCAAATATAATTAAGACAGAATTCCTCTGAAAACTCTGAGGAAGACAGTGTGCTTCATCAGGGTGTGGGGAGCACAAAAGGATGAAGCATTCTCTGCTGTCTTTTGATGAATCAGCTCATTTAGCAGCTGATGATTTTTGGCACAACATTTCTGGCTTTTATGGTGTTACTCATTGTGTCAATGGTGATTTCATCAAAAAGGACCAGGGAGCTGGGCTCTATCAACAGCCCTGGGTTGCTGTTGATTCTCTGACCTTGCTTCATCTAAGCAGGTGCTATCAAAGCATGTTTTTCCATTTTGGTTTTTTTGGTTTTTTTTTTCACTTCAATCCCCTTTATTGGAGCCTCTGTCTCTGATGTAAGAGCTCGTGTATTTTTGTTACAGGGAGGCAGAGATTTCTGAAACTCTTTGTGTTCCATCTTGTCATTGCTGCTCCAGCAGCTTTTGTGGTGGTCAATATTATATGGGTGGAGTAACAGAGACATTTTTCCAGACTCCATCAAGTGCACAAGGACACAGAGGGAGTGGGAATAATAGCAGTGGCCATCTGTGTTCTTTGTTATTGTCAGTGCAGAGACACTGAGCCCGCTCACTACCGAGAGCTTCGTGTGTACCATGGCAACAGAGAGATGATTATAAGGGATGCAAGTCAAAGGATATCAGAGATGTATAGAAATGAAAGGAATTCCCTGGTTCTGAACCCAAAAGCCAAGCCTTAAATAGCTGTTGGTAGTTGTATTTTCAGGGCTCTCAATTCTTTGTGCTTTCCTGCCCATTCCATCTCTAGGGATAAAGCCAGGAACAAGAAGTGCCTGTGGAAGCTCAGTGCAGGCTATGTTAGCAAAGTTTTAGGGAGAGAAGTGGCTTTGAAAGGTCAGAATAAAAACAGGGTAGGAAAAATAGAAGCTGCATTTCCAAATAAGTGAGGTATTCAACAAGATCCAATATATAAGCATAGGTTTGGCATAATTAGAGTTGAATTTACCGTTCTTTATTTCTGGTTGATTCCTGTTTTTCTGAAAAGTTTGGGCTCAGAAGTCAAAACTAACAAGATGCAGTTTATAGCTCCTGATCCTGCATGATTTCTGATATAGGAACTTCCAGAAGGGTAAGCAGAGAATTTATATAAATGTCTTTTGAATCTTTTAGTCTTAATTTCTGATTTAGAGGAGCCCATGTTAAATCCAAGATTTTATTTAGGATTAGGAGCAGTATGGCTCCCAGCCTGAATGCCTACAAGAGGTACATCCTGGAAAGCAAATTGACATCTAGAACCAGGAATTTCAAATTTCTTGGTCTTGTTTTTTTGCTCATAATAGTTGAGAGCGCTGCAGTAAAGAACAGCAAGACAACAAAAAGAACTTTGAAAGCATTTGCTGTGTTCCAAGGAGAGTAACAGAGGCTTGGTATAAAGGCTCCAATTTCTCATTTTCATGGGGGATTTGGAGCAGGTTCTTATCACTTCATGTCCCTCTTGGAGCTCCTCAGTATCTCTGGAAGTTCTGCTCTCCATTGGAAAGCAAATTTGAGAGTCTTGACAGGTAACAGGTACCAGAAATGAGCCTTTTGAATTCAGATAATTGCTGATTTTTCAGGATTGTATTTCTTTCAAAAGGCCACTTGGAGTTGTCTGGCTCAACTTCTCTTTGAAGGGAAGAGTGCCCGTAGGTGTTTCCAAATGTTTTTAATTTTAGTCTGAGGCAAGTGTTTTCCCATCAAAAGACCACGTTCTCACAGCTTGGAAAACAGCTTTGGTAACTTCTGCTTCCTAGAAAGTGGAATGAAATTGGGCATGAAATTTCTGTAAGATGTAAAGGGCTTTGAACAAGAAAAGCCTCTTCAAGAATAAACAGTTTACTGAGTTTAATCAAATGAAAAATGTGATTCTTGGGGAAGAGGGACTTTTTAGCTGCCCCTTCCACTGAAGGTAACAAAACATTAAAAATGCATTTGCCACTGATAGGTTGAATTCATTTTAACTGGCATAAATGGGACAGATGAGCTATTCAAATGTCTGATGAGTACTATATAGTAAAATATTTATCACCTTCTCATGGTCACTGCATGAGAAGCCAATAATTTGTTTTCTCTCGGCACTGGCATTTTGTGGTACTTGTAATAAATTATACATTGCAAGCTCCCATCCTTCACCTTCTTTCTATTTACCTATCTAGTCTGAGATCTCATTCATCAACGTGTAGCTGGGTCGGGGACAAAAGTGAGGCTATAAATTCATGTATTCTAAAGAATCATGGAATTTATAATGCATAATGGAAGGGGGCAACATGGCTGGACTGTGTCTGCTGGGAACAGCTGACATTTGGAGCTGTAAACTGGGAATTGAGTGAAATTTTTAGAATTATATAAATACATATATCTATATAGGAAGATGTTAGCCTTGGTTGTGCTGGCTGCTGATTTGGATTTAGGATCCAAACACCTCTAAAAAATCAAAGCTGTCCAGATGTTGGCCCATTACCAAGTTCAAGCTGATGCCACAGACTTCATTCTTTTCATGATTGTCAAATTCTCTAAAGCAACTTTCCATGTCAGAGATATAAAATCTTTTATTTGCTTTGCATTGATGCAGAGTATTTAAAGAAGGAAATATTAGGATGAAAAAAGTATTCCTAAATGATAGTCTTTATAGCATTTAGATACAAAGTCTTCAATGTTAAAGGGAAGGTTCTATCTCAAAAATTGAAAACTTGACCCTGGGTTTGCTTCAAAATATGAAGAAAATTACCACCTTTAGTTCTCAAACATCTTTTTTGTTTTTTCAGTGTGGAGGGGAATTAAATTCTTGCTTTGCATTGACAGATTTTAGCCAAGGTCTCCTGGTTCTAATTCTTGAGAACTCCTACTGGAGACATTCAGATGGAACTGTGCTGCTGTACAGGACAGTGATGAGGTCTGATGTATTAGAAGGCAGAAATTTTTGTCTTTTATTCTTGCTGCTTCCAATCAGAAACCGTTTGACCTCAGCACAGAGATAAGACCACCACTTGCCTCACTTATGCAGGAAACTAAATCAGTCAGTGTTGAGGAGGATGGCAAAGTTCATTATTCACTGCTCAAAAAGTCTTTAGAAATCTATCATTTCTGCAAAGTCTATAAGCCTGTAAATTAATTTCTCATGACAAAATCATTTAAAATGCACAGCCTAACGGATTTTTAAATGACCTTCTACATGGATGATACAGGGAAAATAAACCAAGTGCCTTTCTCAATCAATCCCATTCAAGTCCTGTGTACATTTTGGTCATAAAGACCCAGGGTCAGGTACAGTTTTGGGGAGGTTGTATTGCCTGAAGACGTGTGAGATTTGATTCACATTTTGTTTCAATGTGAAGCTTTGGCATCAAAATTCCTGTGGTCCAGAACTTGGTGTTTCAGTTCAGTAAACTCTTTGAGGGGTTAAGATTGCAGATCTTGGAAAGCCACACTTAGAGTTTAAAATTCCTAAAGTTTTTAAGGTTTGCATATTGGGGAACACCTCAAACTTTGCTTTTACAAACATTAGGGTTACTAATCCAAACATTTTTTATAAGTTGACAGGACTAACTTTAAGTTCCATATTTTTAAAAATCTTTTTCTTCCTTTGAATAATTTCCAGCATTTTCACTGAACAAAGGTTTGCTTCCTTTTTGAAAACATTGTTGTAAACACAATACATCAAGAAATGTTCCTCGTAGCTGTATGGAAAGGCTTTTCTTAATGCCATTTTGATTGTGTAGAAAGAGTTCCACAAAGATTTTTGGAATTAAATCTGTTCTTAGGAAGCGAGCAAAGGAAAGGAATGACTAAAGTAAAATCTGTTATCAGGATCCCTGTGTACTGAGTAAACACAGAGACAGCATGTGTGTTTTTTGCATATTTTATTAATACATAAATTAGAATTACTTTATTAACTTACATGGAGTTAGTGGAATAATTTGTTGCAAAGAAATTACCCAGTAAAATACACTTTTTCCTTTAATTGCTTTTGTTTGCATACACATGTGCAGATATGTACATACAGGCATAACTTCTGAATTCATTTGTTATCTCCATAGATGAATTATTCCATCAACAGGTTTTAGCCCTGCTATGTCTGCAGTTCAGGGAAGGATGGGATTAAAGGGAAAAGAAAAGAGGAGCTCCACTGTCACTGACTTCCAGTGCTGACTTGTCCATCCTGATTTCAAAACCATTCCCTTTTTCCATTCTACTTCTGCTTTCATAATCAGCTCCTCAGAACTTCTGCCTCCATTACAGTTTGGGGGGGTTCTTTATTTTCAGGTGAATAGTAAATTCCCCTGAATTCACTGAATGAGTGATGGCTAATCAGTTCTTGGAAAATTTATGGAGGTAATGATGAAAAGTTTTGAACAGTCACATTGAGCTCAACTAAAATGTTAGGTTTACTTCACACAACAATGTGCTTAAGGGTATTTTTTGCAGTTATGCAGTTTTGGTTTTTATTTCTCTTGGTATGCATGGAATGATTCATTTAATTTAATAATACAGTAGTAAATTCTATAAATGAAAATAATGTATCCTAAATTAATAACTAAGTTTTGAAACTTCAGTCTCTTAACATACTGCAAAAGTTTAACATGGAATTTAAATCCTATAAATAGCTGTTTCTTTTCTTAATCTGGATAACAGAAGTTCGTTTAAAATACAACAAAATACAAGTTGTCAGCTTGGCCTTAGTCTTGAGATCAAAAGGTATTAAAATGCTTCTAAGAAACGAAATGAGAACTAAAGCATTATCTTAATCAGTTCTAAATCTTGACAAAAAATAGGGGATATAAATTGGAATTTGAAAAATAAAGCCAGATGTTTGCATATAGAAAGGTATCAATATAAATAAAGATCTTTACTCCTCCAGTAAGGATTACTTGTTAAATAATTTTCTAGAAAATATTCTGTTACAAGGCAAGGAAAATATTTGTAAGGCTATTTTTACAACTTTGTGGGCTGTGTGTTTATGTAAGAAGAACCTTAATTTCTTGATGGAATTCTGACTTCCATTTGTATATCTGCACACCTTTTTTGTTCCTGCACACTATTTAAAACACATATTGCACTATTAATGCTGCAGTCCCATCCTAAGAGCAGGTTTGCTGGGAGAGGGAGGCTCTGAGGGAATCCCTCCTGCAGCTGGAGTCACTCAGTGCAGCCAAGGCTTTGATTTATTGCAGTGACCACTGAGCTGCCATCCCCTCCCTAAAGCACATCCTCAGGACTGTGCAGGGCTGACAGATTTCAGTGAGGAATCTCCACAGTGCTCACTCTGCTCCATGAACACCCACCCAGGCTGGCCTGAAATCTGTGTTTCAGCAGAGCCCCCTCTCAGGAAGGGCAGCAGCTCTCCTCGAGTACAGCCTGGCAGATTTTCCTTTTTCACTCCGGGTGCAGGGATGGGAGAGCCTTGCAGTGTCTTGTGCAGTTGTGCTGATAAATTATTTAATGGCAGAAAGGAGCTGACTACTTGAACTTTCCTCTTGACCCAAGCTGAAATACCAGCCTGGGTGAATTTGTGTGTAAGGCCATGTAAATTGAACTTCTTATCTCATATGCAAAGCCAGGATTTCCTAATGCTTGTCACTGTACCAGGGAGGCCTCCTGATCCCTTGCAAATATTTGTGCTTGTTTCTGCTGCTGCAGGAGTTCCAATATCCGTGTGTTCTGCAAATCTCTTGTGGGAGCTGGGGGTGAAGTTGTCAACAGCTTGGCAAATGTGAAATTACTAAGAGTATGCTACAAATAGGAGAGGGTGTGATGGTACCTGCAGCAATAAAGGCTGAGGGCAGACACCAGCATAGACTCGCAGGAGGGAGGCTGATTTTCAAAATTTATTCCTAATTACATGTACATTTAGTACATACAGACAGGAAGGCTCTTTTGATGATTGGCTTGTGTGTGGTTGGGCAGATATTGCTTATTCCTGCTTTAGGGGGGGGAATGTGCTGCCACAAAGCAGCAAAAGGAAAGGTGCTCCTGCCCAAACACAGCGAAGGCTGGCTGTTAATGAACCAGCACGTTGTAATTCTGGTAATATAAAGGTTTCAATACCAACCCCCACTATTTTAAGTGATTGTGGAACTTCAAAAAGACGAACAGGAAGCCAAAGCACTCATTCATATGTCAGGGGAACTCTCATTTTCAGGAGTACAGCAGAGGGAGGAGGTAAAATATGACACTGTGGCTTTGTGGGATGTCACCCATGTGCTGGTTTAACAATTTTATACAAAAGTGGTTTTAATTAAAAATTGTCTTCCTGTTTTTCTGAAAAGATTACTGTTATGGTAGAATTAGTATTAAACTGTTCTAGGTATAAATTATTACCTCTATTATTATTCTGATGTTTAAAAATTGCCAGACTGTTTTCTATTTGGTTTTTTTAATGTCCCTTACTAGGAAGTGTATGTGATTAATGCTAAAATTTACTTAGGGATGAACTCATCCAGCCAGTCATTTCCAGGAGCAGTTATTATCATGTTTTTTGTATTGAAAACATATTAAAACTCTAAGAGTTCCGAAGCATAAAGCAGGCACAAAGCAAAGCCTATTATGGTACTGTTTACCAACAGATTTATAATTAAAAAATAAATTAAGCATGAAATGGAACACTTTTCATTTTCTGCCAAAATGGTATGAAATATTTGATGTTAGTTTACAGATTATTCTGAAATAGCTTTGAAAGTGAATAATTCTGAAGGTTGTCATGGTATTTTAGTGGAACCTAAACATATCTCTGTTAAAACACCCATGTCCTTTTTCCTACAGATAATCAGAACGCCCCAGGAAGGGGGAGAGGCTATTCCAGAACTCAGTCTTCCAATCAGAATACTGATAATGCATAAAACAATTAATTTCATAAGGAATATACAGAATGCCAATATTCTCTCCCTCATAAATATCTGAAATTATAACAGCAATGCAAAATTATGGAATGCCTTTGAGGTGTTTGGGGTTTTTTTTAGTGGGAAAGCCACATCTGAATGCCCTTAGTTCTGGGTGCCTACAATTCTGATTGAGTTCTGGACTTTGAGGAAAACAATTACCTAAACCTGGCCACTAAACTTTGCACAAGCCAAATGTCCTGAGCAGAGCAATTTCTGGATCTGTTTCTCAGCATCCTCTTCAGCACCACATCCTGCATTCCTGCCCTTCAACAGTTGCTTTATTTTTATCTTTTACACCTTTGAGAAGAGCTTTAATGAACATCCTTTCCGAGGCTGATCCTCGGCAGCTGATCCCCAAGAATTTGCTTTGTTGATTTGGGTTAAAAACCCTCAGTACCAGCGATGGGAGGCTCAGAGGGGACCTAGAGGGGACCTTTCCACTCTCTCAGGCTGTAGAACCCTCCCAAAGCTGGGGATCACTAACATTTCTCCCGTGTTCATGGCTGTGGTGTGAATTCCCCATGCCCAGAGCCAGCAGGGATCTCCCCCTGACTCCCAGCCCGTGTAAGTGCCCTGTGCATCCAGCAGTGACCAGCACCCCACTGCCAGCAGCAGCTCCTCCAGCTCGGATTCCTGCCTTCCCGAGGGTGGGACGCTCCTCTTGTGAGCAGCAGGGTCGTTTTTATGTGATTAATGCCTGAGCTGGGCTCAGAGAAGGGGCTGCAGGAAGGGCGAGGGTCTCGGTGTGGGTTTGGTACCTGTAAATCATCACCCATGGGCTGCAATTTGAAGAACTTCTTTCTCCTTATTTTTCAACAAAGCTAACACATATGTTTCACACAGAGGAAGTCTGGCTGTTTTCCCTGTTTCTGCCATCTCCTGATTTTTCATTTTCCAGCACTCATTCCAATTCAGGAAGATAATGAATATTCAAGATTTCATCTCCTGTTAAGCAGTAGGATTTTAAAAACCTAAATGGTGTTTGTTTGGTTTTTTTTTCTCAACAGTTCCAAAAATGCATTAAATATCCTCAGTTTTCTTAAGAAGGAATCTTTTCTATAAGTTGGGCTACACCACCTGAGGATGTTGCTCAGCATTTCCTCCTGCAGTCTCCTGGCAAATTCTTTGTTCAGGGGCGTTTTTCCCTGTGTAAGTGTCCAAGTGTTCGCCTTCAGAACCAGTGGAAATGTTCAGATCTGGTGTTTTCAATGCTGGTGGGTGACACCAGCATTGCCCAGCTCAGGGTGAGCTGTTGGGGCAGCCTGACCCTGCTTGCCAAAGGCTCCTTGGGCCCCTCTGGGCTCCTCTCCTCCTCTGTGCCCCTTCCAACTCCCTGCTGTAAGAAATTTAGTGCTAGCAGGACTTGCTGCAGCCCTTACTAATGCTGTGCTTTTTTGTCCTTTTTCCTTGGGTTCTAGTGTTTATTTTTATTCTTTTTTTTCATTTTAATTGCAAGATCCTTGGCCTGGGAGTCTTTGTGCTGTGTTTGCCTGACACAACGAGGTCAGCTTCATTCCAGCCTTGTGGTGACTCAGCTGCAGCCAGGCTGTGGTTAAATCAGATAATGGAACAGCTCTCCGTGCTCTTTCTTGGACTCTCTGGGATTTAGTTATCTCCTTGTCAGGATTATTTAAGTTGGACTGGCCAGTTGTTGGAGCTTAGCAACTTCTTTTGTTAAATGTAGATTTACTGTGAGGATTCATTGCCATAGCTGTCTCCCACAGAGATAGAACAGAAGGTTGTAAATCAAGCAGATTTTAGTGTAAATTATTCAGAGTTTTTTTTCTCTTCATTGTGTAAGATTCCCTGCAGAATATCACGGCCCAATGAGGTACTGCTGATTATTTCTTGAGGTCCAAAACTATATGTAGCTCACATATATAATATATGTTCCTTTAAAATCAAATGAGGAGGAACATGTTGGGCTCGGTCCTCTCTCTAAGGAGAGGTGCATTAATGAATGATTAGCATGCAGGGGAAGCCTCATTGCTGAGCTAATAAAATCCAAATATTTTGAGAACTAAGACTATAATACAGCTTGATGGTTCTGCATCATTGTAATTTTTTAGTGGGTTTAGCACTGTAAAACTTTACATGTGAGGAGTTGCTGGCTTCATAATTGAAATACTGGCTTTGACTTATACACAAAAATGTTTCTAGGATCTGTCTTGGTTTTTCTGAAGATGAGGCTTGACTGGGAGACACAGAAGGTCCTGGTGCTTTGTTTTCATCTAAATTTCTAAAGTGCTATTGGCTGTGATTGCTGAGTAGAAAGAAGAGGCAGTTTAAGAGTCATTGTTTCTTAGGCAGGAAAATGTCTGTGTGGCTGAAAACTAAACACAGCAGTTCACAAGGATTTGACTGCATGGTTTTGAGAAGATCAGAGTGACAAAAAAGAGTAAAGAATGTGCTAAACAAAGATAGAAGTTGCTGCAATGTTTTGGGTGTAAAATGGAATTTCAAGTTGCATTTAAAAATTTTCTATCTACCTCTTTTAGCAAGAAGAAAAAGCTTTCTGTTGATTGTGAAACATCCATATAGCTCTTCCAATTTGTCCTTCAGACAACTAAATTTGCAGTTGGATGCTCAGCAATATTCAAGAACACAACTTAGAGTGCATGCGGCAAAATTGTCTTGTCTGCTTCTTTGTCTGAGGCAAACCCTTTCACCCCAGAAATACTGGATTTTAGCTGCAGGGGGAAAGGGTCAGGACTGGCACTGGAGTTAAAGAAGTGCAAATTTGCTAAGAGGCAGTGAGAAGGTTTCTGGTGCTGGTTCTTCCTTCCAGCATTCAGCAGAAGAGGCTGCAGTGAGTGGCTCTCAGCACTGAGTGTGTCCGTCCCCAGCATCAGTCCTGGAGGAGAGAAAAGGCAAGGTGGAAAGATCCTTCCTGTATACAAAGGGAAGGGCAAGAGAAGTGTTTCAGCACAAGGCAGAAATCCTGCTGGAAGCTGCAGGCACAAAAAATAAAATGCAGTTCCAGGTGGAAGAAGCAAGAAGGGCCACCAGACCTCACTTATTTGAAAGATAGAAGCAGAGAGCCCCCTGGCCAAGTTGGGCTCAGTTGGGCTCCAGGTGTTGCAGCTGTGTGAAGTTTTATTTTGCAGGTCACTGGGGCACCCTTTATTCCCTGTCCTGCTGCCTCAGCCATCCCCTTGCCCTCCTCTCATCCCTCTTTTCACCGCTGTGCTCTTCAGTCAGTTCTTTCATTTTTTCCCCTGGCCTTGCCAACTCCAGTGCTACTGAAGGTTCTCCTCCCTGGATATTCCTGCTCCCCACGCCCTTGTTGAGTGTATTTCATGTTATTTAGTCACCTCTGTCCATGTTGCAGTGAGCTGCTCAGCTGTTCTTCAAATGACTTTGTTTCTGCTTCCTGGGACATGCAATGTGTGTAGTTGGGTGCGGAATTTTAACTCAAAAATAGAACTATGAATCAATTAAGGAAGAGAAATTACAAAGTGGGAATCTCTGCCTCCATACTAATTAAACCTGTGGAAAAGAGCCATATCTCAATCTGCAGCTACATTAAAAAAATATATTTTTTTATTTCCTTCTCCCAGGGTTCTTACTGCTTTCTCTGACAAGGGGAGCACACATTCTGCTGCTGTGTGGCAGTTAATTCTCCAGGTTGGTTTTTCACAACCATTAACATAAATGGTGTGTTTACAGTTGGATTATTCCTTCAATTTGTGTTTCAGGTGGGGAGCTCCAAGTCATCTCCGAGGAAGGAGATTGGGACTCTGTGCCAGAAGGTGGAGGAAACAGAAAGGTGCTTTGCTTGAAAAATGAAACGTAAATTTGTCATTTAAAAGCTAAAGAAGAGCATGGAAGTAAAATAGTGATACTGAAAAATAACAACGAAGCACTTCATTGAGTCAGTTGCAAATGTTTTCAATAAACATTTATCCCTTTAAATTATTTATTTCTTATTTTAGCCCAGATGTATGCTTTTGGGGATAGAGTGTTGAGCTAAATAATTTTAAACACAATTGCAAAGAGGGGAGCTGAATGTTTCCTTAATGAATGTGTGTGTGCTGCTGTTGCTGTGATTATGGGCATGGCGTGACTGGAATGGGAGTTACTGCTACTCCTCCTCCTCCTCCTCCTCCTCCTCCTCCTCCTTCCCAGACCTGCAGCCTCAACTTATTTCCCATTGTATTCAAGGCACCTGTTTTTCCTGTTAAGAATGCAAAGTGTTAGCTGAAATCAGGAATGTATGAAAAGCAGCCACCTAGCATGATTTTAATAATTCTGTAGCATTTATTGCATTCTCTGTTGAATCACTTCTTGATATTGATGGCATAATTTAAAGTGACAGAAAGGAAGGAACATGACCTTTAATGTCATGACATGAGTTGTCACAAAAAAGGAAGGATGAGCTTAATTCAGCCAAATGTCTTCCCAGGAAGTCTTGATACATAATAAACTGAGATTTATCTTTGGCTGAGATTACACAGCTCAAGCTGTGATTTTTCTTTTAGATGAAACAAACTGACTGAAGAGAAGATGAAAATATTGTTCTAATTTTGATCTCCATATTACATTACAGCAAATTAATTCTGGTTTATAACAGGGAACATGTAAAATATGGCAGCTTGAAACAGAGAAGAGCTACATATAGTGATTGCTAAGGTGTTTTCCAGAACAGAATCCAATGTTCCTAAATAACAAAGTGGTTATATTGCTCTATAAGCTTTGTCATTAGACACAAATGTGCAATCAGCTGTCTAGAGGCACCACATTTCCCTTCTGCTGCTTGGAGTCCTCTTGCACTGATCAGTTTTTGTAGTAAATCCCAGAAGAAGGAGCACAGATGTTTTCAGATGTTGTCACCAGTGGTGTCCAGTTGGTTTATTCCTTTAGCAGTGAGGTGTCATCATTTAGCATTTAAGGTGGGTGGCTTATGAGGTTTTTTTGGATGACGAAAAATCAAGGCATTTTAAAAATAATTACATTCTATTTGCAGATATAAAAATCACTTGGAATTTGCTTCCAAAATATGCCTTCTATTTTTAATCAAGGTTGCATAGAAAGTCAGCATAATAGGTTTGGAAGAGAACATATATTCTTCCAGAGGAGATCATATGGCAGCATCCTAAAAACTTGTTTTCAAAAGAAGTTTGTGTTGAATCCACTTTAAAATGTTATCCCTCTTGATCCTCTGTTTTGGCTCAGTTTGATACAGGCTGTTTCAGCACTGTGTTCATATGGAATTCAGAGAACAACAGGGAAAGGCATCAGCAGCCCATTGCACCAACCTCTTACCTCTGATGTTGCTGAATTTTGGCCTGGGTGTCATCTGCCTCAGCCTGGGACAGTCAAACTGAGCCTCTGCTGGTGTTTTCTGGATCTCAGTGTGCTCTGTGCTGGATTTAAACCAGAGTGCATCACTGCCAGAGCCTCCTTCAGGTTTGTCAATGTGCTTCTGGAGTTAGCTAAGCCTCAAGGATTTTTGGCATTACTTGGTCAGCAGGGTTTTTGTCACAGTCTAGAAGGCCAATTTCATTGCTGGGTTTCCTTTGATTTGAGCTGCTCTCAGGGGCTCACAGGCTGGGCAGCCTGGCCCCTGCTCCCTGTCCTGCTGGCACTTCAGGGAAATCATTCACCAGCCATCCCTGCAGCCTAACTGGGCAATGAATGGAGTCCATTGCAGCCTGACAAACTCTGGACAGACCTATGATCTGCTCCACATCGGCCCCAGTGCTGTATCAAACTAGCAAATCCAACAGTGCTGTGAGAATTTATGAAAATTGTAATTATTGTAGTGGATAAACTCACAAAAATATGTACAGGGAGCAGGGGACATCCCTTATCTGGACTGAGAGAGTGTGAAACACAGGCTGAAGTTTAATTTTCTGTGAACTTCATTTATAAAAGAGTAGTATCTGTTTTGCCATGCACTGTTCCCTACAGAACAGTAACACAGGGAATACTGAGGCATCCATCTAAGTAGAATTCTTTACTAATTACTGGTTTTCTTTTCATTAAAAAATCCATTAAGAATAAAATGTAAAATATCTTTATGGATGCACAGTTACCAAAAGCAAGTGCAAATAAAAAAATAATCTTCCAGGAAAGTGTTGTTTAAAAATAAAATACTATGTTCGTAGTATTAGAACTGAGGCAAAGTAATTATTTGGGGATTTTAAGAGCATTTCTAATTTACAAGTTGCAGGATATTAATAAAATTTTTCAATTTATCAAATATTGAATAACAGTATTATAAATGAGAATATGAATATAACTACTACCTATGTAAAAATAATATAAAAGAATTAAAAGAAAAAGCTGGCTTGAGGCAAGAAATGCTCCTAAATGACTCTGTGAAGCTTCTGGATCATGGTCAAAGAGCTTGAACTGAGTTTGAAAGCATCTTTGCTGCAGTAAGTGTGACTCCTTCTGTGAGTACCATGGTTTCAAAAGGCACTGGTGACTGAAAATCAGAGGAACTAGAATATATAGCTTTGTTTCAATAGCATGTTACCTGCCATAGAAACTCATCCATCACACAGGGCCACAGGTCTTGAAATAGTCCCAGAATCAATTCATCCATCAATAGATTCACACCACAGCCCCTTATTTCAGAATGATCCATCATTTCCTTAAGCAGGTTATTGTTTTTTGAGGAGTTTATCCTATCAGATGTTTTTTGTTTTTTTTTTTTAATCCAATTATACAGCACATTGATGAGAAAAGTAAATTGCCAGCTGAAATCCTGGCTAGTGTGTGTGTGTGTGCTACAGGAGCACGGCTGGGTGCTGCTTGCATTTCTGTATCATTTGAAGAACAGTGCCAAGAGCTAATGACTGTGATTGGATCCTGCATTAGCAGGGCCCTCGTTATTGAAAGGATTCATCATGCATAGAAATTATTTGTGCTCTAGCTGGAGGCCATATTCTGTGCTCTCAGCACTCAGTGTGGAACATGCTGTCTTCATTTCTACTCACTTACCCGTGAAACAAATGACAGAAGGGAAGGGACAACTGCAGCCTATTTGTCATCTTCCCTCTGTGCCTCCTCTCCCCCAGGATCAATAGAAGAAAGGAAGGAATTAAGAACAACCCTGCTAAATGCAAAACTAATGAAAAAGTGCCAAGTGTGAAGTGACCTTTCTGGTGGTCTGCTTTTAAAAAAGGCCCAAGCGACAAAGCCAGAGCAGTTTAACATCACTCTGCTTTCCAGGCCCATTGTGGATCTGTTAGCACTGGCTGTTCACAGGGGAATTCTAGCTCTGCTTCCTGACAGCTGAGAAATCCTAGCACAGTTCCAATATCCTGCTGCTGTTCGAGGGGCAAAGCTTCCCATGGGAGGGCAGCTTCCACTGGCACATCCCTGCTCACGTTCAAGGGAATTCCCTCAGCATCCCAGACTGAGCCCAAGGCATCCCCTCTGCAGGAACAGGGTAAGGAGCACCAGCACAGCCTGGCCATGGCTCCTTGGCAGCTGAGGGGCACTTCAGGGCTGGTCTTGGCTTGGGAACCTCCACTACTGGCAGTGCACTTTCTGTGGATTTCTGCAGGAAATATGAGAGATGAAATTTTAATATTTATTTCCTCCAGGAGACATTCAAAAGTCTCCTGCAAAACCCAATTCATAAGGAAATAGTGGACTCAGAGTACAGGTATCAACAGTTTCTCATTTATTTTTAGTGATGTGAAATAAACTAGGAGCAAGAGCATGTGTATTTAAATGTAGCAAGGTTCCATTTAAGCAAGCTAAATTAAGCTGAGGTGTCAGCAAAGCTTCTCTAGGCTGGGTGAAATGGCAGGTTAAGTAAGTAAACTTAATAAAAAATTGGCGCCTTTTAAGTGGAGATGAAAAGTGACTCCATTAAGTCACCCAATAATTCATCATAACCTTGCATATCTGCATCGTACTGCTGTTGCAATATTTGTTGTTGGAATTAAAAAAAACAAACCCTTAGACTTTAGAAAACACTATAATGTTTTTTCTTCCTTTAAATTAACCCCCACAAGGCAATAGAAACTCACATTTTACAGTAATTCAGCAACAGAATGCATTCAGCTTCTGTGTGTGAAGAGTTTTAAGTATGGCAACCACTGGTAGTACTTGGTGATTTTTAACACTTACTTCTGAATATCAGGAGAGTTTCTGTTTCAGTTTAATTTACAGGTGAGCTTGTGTTTTAATTGAATCCAGTCTTTCATGACTAGAAAATAAATGTCTTTGTGATAAGGCAAGATTGATAAGAAAACAGGAGCTTTAGTCCACTGTGTATGTCATGCTTAAGGAAAATCTACATTTTTATGTAGTGTGTCTCCAAGTGACTTGGTGCCATTTGTCCCATTCTAATTTTCTGTCTAATTACTTCCATACATTTATTTTTGAAAAACTTTCCCTTAATCAAGCCCATATTTAGGCTTATTGCTTGTTCTTGCTTTCACTTATTGCCAAAGCAAGCCCTTGCTGTCATCCCCTACCATGAGTAATTAGTTCTAGCCAACTAAATCTTGTTAGCACTTCATCACCATTTATTTTGTCCCTTAGAAATGTTTAGGTTCAAGCTTTCCCCTTGCTCCAGAAGCCACATTTCTCTGGAGAGCTCTCCATTACACACTATGTATTCTCCGGGCCCTGAAATTTCTGCCTGGAGCCTCAAAATAATATTTGAGATCCCAAACAAGGAATAATGTTGGGAGAAAGTGGATTTGAACACTGCCTTTTGGCACCCATTGTAGCCCATGGGTCTTGTTTGTGCTTTTGGGGTTGTCCTCTATATACAGGAAAGAAATTCATCACAAATTGGACATGAGTGCAGCAAGAAATGAGAGATTTTGGAGGTGGTGCTACAGTTTACAAGTCTCAGGTGCTTTGTACTGAACTGTAGTTAAAAAATCCAGTCTTTTCTCCCTAAATCTTGCAATCTCGGGAGAAGAAAAAGACCACAGCTGCTTATGAAGGAGCTTGGATAGCCCAGGAGACAATATTTCTTAAGATGTAAAGCAGGAGTGTCGATCCTGAGCTGTCCAATTCAAGCTGTCACTGTTTTTGTGGCTCCATTACAGCACTGGAGATTAAGGAGGGCTGTAAAGGGAACAAGCAGTGCCTCTGCAGATGTTTCCCAATCCTTCTGTTTAGGTGAGCAGCATGGGAGCAAACAAAAGCTTTCCTAAAAGTTTCATATTTGAGTCATGAAGGCTTTGCTGAAGCTTAACTGGGACTGGCAAAGCCTGCAAGGTCTGAAATATCAGCACTGCTCTTTCCACACCAGCCTAGTTTTTGATGGAAAGTCATGTCTTTCTTGCCACTTAGTTAAAAATCACTTTATTTAAATGCATATCTGAGAATAGTTTGTTACATCTCAAATTTTGAGAGGTTTGGGTGGTTTTTTTTTTTTTTTTTTTTGTATCTGTGTATGTCTTTCCCAGCTGATTTTATTTCCTTGATTCTGTACAGAGCTGAACTTCAGGGGAAAGGAGCATTTCTAAGTTAGCATCCATGATTTCTTCAACTCTGAACTGAAGTACTTGCTTGCCCCATTAAGCAAAGCTCCATGGAATTTGCATTTATTCAGCAACTTGTTAAATAGGGACATGTTTTGCTGGAGGGGCTTAAGAGCTTCTCTTTCCAGAGGAGCAAAAGGACATTATCATCAGCAGGTTCTTTTTGTATCTTGTGAAAAATGAAAGATGCTGCTCAGAAGGGAAGGAGAGAGACTGATGTTTAAAGGATAAATCTATTTATGGAGGCACTTTTCACAAGCCAAATCTGCAAGCATTAGCACACAAACTCCTCCTGGGGATGGTCTAGAAATGGTACCAGGGATGTAAAAGTGCAGAGCCAGAAATGCTGGATATTTGTTAAAACACACCCATTTCTATTGCAGCTCCTTCTCTTCTCACAATAATTGTCATCAGAAATTGGAGGGCAACTGAGTGAATATCCCAGTATTCTTCTTCTCCTGTTCACAAAGATTAAGCCAGAGATTCACCATGAATGCAGCAAGAAAATGGAATAAAGAAGTGTCAAGGCAGGAGGAAGTAAGAGGTAAGCAATGCTGAAACACCATACCATCCCTAAAACCCACCAAACACAGATTTACCCAGGTTTTCTCTTCCAATCTCTGGTCTTTTGGATTATTGAGTACAAAAACTCCCCAGAAAAAGCAACCTTACACTGTGTATTTCTATAGCACCAGGGCACTGTGAGTATTCCATTTCTGTTAGGAATCTTGGGGTTTATTGTGTTCAATACAGCAAACTATGTGTTATTTGAGTGTTGATAATTCCATTACATCCTGCTGCTGAACTCAGGACATTTGAGGATAATGTCATGAGGTTTTCTCTGTAAAAAATACATTAAAAATGCTTGATAAGTCAGAGCAGCAGCCCAGCTCCTGTTGAGCTGTTTGGTGGGGGCATCTCCTGGAGCTGCACAACAAAAGGAGCTGTTTCCATGTTACTTCAGCAGAGTTATGGCCTGAAGGTGCCATAAATCCTGCTGCTCCAGATGTGAGCCTGGTTAGGCAGTAAAGTCAGCCAAATGGAAGTGCACTTCCTCCCCATGCAAAGCAGTGTCCTCTTGTAAGTCATTAAAGGAATTGTGATTTATCATCTGTTTATACAAGCATTTATTGGGCCTTTCAAAAAGAATTATAATGGAGATGCTTGGAGCAGATTGATTTACATGGCACCAGGAGTCTGGCAATGCCACAAGCTGTTGCTCACTTCTCTGCTGTAATTCTTTGCACTTAAAGTTCTTGAAGCCAATTTTAGTGCTCCTGAGTCCTGGAAGAGAGAGGAACACCCAGTGCAAATCCTAGAAATGCTACCACATGATGGAAACTGGAAACCCTAAAAATAAGGTCACTATAGGTTTAATAACAACTAATCTATGAGATGACCCAGACTCTTCAACAATATAAAAATATTTTTATTGATGGAAATTCCTCTCAGATCTGCTTGGGGCCAGATTCACATTGTACCAATTGTTTTTAGGTGCTGTGAGGGACTTTGCTACAAGAAAGATGTACATGGGAATGAAGTGCTGGTTATGGAAATGAGAGGCCAGCTATCCCGAGGCTCTGCTGAACACCCTCCATGCTGCAAGGGCTGGTTTATTGCAGCAGTGTGACTCTATGGTCAGCGTCCGGCTGGCTCCAGCACTGCCAGCAGCACGAGGGGCCCTTCTCCCGAGAGCTGCCTTCGGGACAGCGCCTAGGGCAGTGCCCAGCTTGCGGCTGCAGGCACACCTTGGGCAGGACCGAGTCTGGTAAAGGCTGCAGCCAGCGGAAAGAAGAGGGCGGACTCCAACTGTGGCTTAATCCGACCTTTAATGAACCCCGGAGGGACCGACAGGAGAACACGGCGGGGGGGCCGAGAGCAAGTTTTAAGGGGTAGGGAGAACAAGGGAGGTGCCGGGCATTGGGCCAATGGGGGTGCAGTGGGGAGGGGGGTCCAAGGGATTGACACGTGGGCAGCACCAACGGGAACCATTCTGGGGAGGGGCCCCGGTCCCTCAGCCAACCATCGAACTCCCCTGCTGGAACATTCTAGCAGTAAGGGCGGGCAGTGAGAGTGATTGGCAGGGTACTGGGGAGGGATCAGAAGAAAAGATCCAAGGGTTTCCAGGGAAACCAGGGCGGAGTTTAGGGGATACATTGTTGGCTGGGGTGGAGCCAGGGAGACAGACAGCTCCAAAGGCGGGAAGGGAGAACTGGGGCAGAGCCATTTTCAGACAGAAGGGGATTGGAACAAACCAACCTAATAACTTAACAAAACACACTGCAACAGTTTATTGTTCCAAACTGGAGCTGATGCAGTGCTGTGAGCAGGGGGGTGATTACAGCACAAGCAGGAGCCCTGGGACAGCTTTTATCTGGAAGCTCTGGCAGTGCTGGGACAGCCTGGATTTCAGAGTGGACTGTCCAGGGGTGTCAGTGAGGCACCCTGGACAGGAAAGAAAAAGCAATGAGTGAGGTCTGTGCTGCTGCAGTTCCATTGATTTCTGGCACTCTAGGTATATTAAAGATAATTCAGATATGGCTATCTCTGTGGCATTCTCTGCTTGTGTAGCAGCACACCAGATCCTAAATAGAATGGGAGCTTGTCATATGGAGATAATGGTTATTATTCAGCATATCTCCTCTATAAAGATATTCAGGCAGTGTCTCTCCTCTTATGAGATATTCATCTAATTCTTTCCTGAGGCCGTGAGTCATAGAACATCAGATTTGGGTTTAAAATTCAGAACCAACTGTGCTAATATCATATAGTGTCTTTCTGGCAAACACTGCAAATTCTCAGAACACACATCTGCAATTCTAAACGTGCTGGAGACTTGGGTTACAAAGTTGAGTTTAGAAGGAAGCTGCCAATATCCACAAAAAAAAAAAAAATTTACTGCATCACAGGAGCCATCAGCCAGTTCCTGAGTGATTGCCAGTCCTGCCTGAAGGTGGCCTAAAAGCCTTCATGCTCATCTCACCTGAAAAGGCAATGTTGTTTTTCAGTTATATTCCAACAAATCTCAGAACAAGATTCTCTCCAAAGCCCTCATCCCACCAGGGCATCACAAAGATTTTACATGACACATTTTACCAGATGTAATCTCTGTGGTGAAAATTAATCCTCGTGGATTAGATGTTTGTGTTCTGCTCCAGAGCTGCTCAGATGAAGTACCTAGGGAAGATACTCAAAAATTAATGATCCACTGGTTTTAGTACTGCAATTCTCTGTTAAAATTGTATTTATTGAGCACACAGGAAAAAAAAGGAGGCAGGAGATGCCCATGTCCCTCATTTGGACAGCAAAATTACAGCACTTGTGTAGACATAGTGGAACTGGAGCAGGTTTTTGGAGCTCTGCCCCTGAAGCACCTAGAGAGGCAACAGGTTCACGTCCTTGTTACCTGGGCTGTTGCACTTTGTGAAAATAATTAAATATTCATCAAAGGATGTGTAGGTGGGATCAAAAATATTCTAGGGAAAGCACTGAAAGTATTTTCACCAAATTTGGCACTGTTGTGAAACACAATTCAGTGACTGAAAAACAACAATTGAGAGTCAGGCTCCTAATAACCAGAAATTCCAATAAAATGATGCCACACTGTGGAAATCTTCAATTTCCTGCACTGACCAGAAGGTGAAGGCCATGGCCTGACCCTGGAGCAGCAGTTTGGCTGCTGGAATAACTCTGGCTCTCCAGTGACCTGTGCTGTCCCTACCTCTGGAGCAGGTTGATGTCAGCTGTAAGGTGGATCAAGCTGATGCAAATGTATCTCCATATCCCTGCACATTATGTGTATGATGTGTTTAAATTGGGGCTTTGTTCATGCTGCAATTTCAATGAGTGCTTTTTTTCAAGTTCTAATTTTATTGATGCAGAGAAAATACACACAGCTATGTCATAACAACAGGATAACCATATGCCACTCAATCATCTAATTTACATTATGAAAACAGAATCAGGGCTTTCTGAAAACTGTCATTTTGGGATGCCTCAGCTCACAGCTAAGTCATTCTTATCACATAGTAAAGTTCCCCAGCCTGGAGTATTTCATCAATGACACTTCAACTGAAGAATTTTTAAAATATGCTGATTTGTTTGAAGGGGGAAAAACTTGTTTAAAAATATCTGTAAAAAGAAGGTTTGAGGAAGTTTTAAAATTTGTATTTTAAATACAATTTTTTTGAAGACATATATAAAAGGGTGGGTAATTATCCTCAGAATCTGTTTTTTGGATGGGTGGGGCACATGAGTGTCTAGAAATATGTAAATATGTGTTTATGCAAATACTTATAGAGATGTTACACCATAGATTGCATCAAAATAGGATTATTGTGGGGTTTTGGTCAAGATCCACTGACCCATTTCTGGCTTTCTTATATCTAAAGCAGCTTCACAGTGAATGGATCCATTCATTGTTTATGTGCAGCCCAGGGGCTGCTTGGTCCTTTTTCAGTGCCCTGAGGTGCAATTAGGTTTGTTCAGGCCATGAGATGAGCCCCTCCTCAGCTGCTGCCTCCCAAGAAGAGTGGGGAGATATTTCCTCTCAGCCTGGTTCTCTGCAGGACCAAGGAAAAAATCCCTCCTGCTTCCAAACAAACATCAGGCTGCAGATATTTATCAGTTGTTTGTACTGAATTCCCTTGGACCTGGACCTCACACAAATCCTGAGCCCCCTCATGGGTTTGGCTCCTTTCTGGCCTCCTTTGGTCCAGCAGGGACCAGGTACTGGGTTACAGAGGTTTGCAGGCAGGATTTCAGGTGGGTGGGGTGTGCTCCAGGGCTTTTTGGAGATGTTCAAGACTGGAAATGCTGGTCTGCCCCTTTATTGCACCTTATAACAGCTCAGGTTTGTAATTGCACTTCCTGCTAATGAAGATCTGCCCCACATCTGCTCAAGGAAAGGGTTCAACTCACAGCCTGGTTTGCAGGGGCTGGAATCCCTGAGCCAGGGGAAAGCTCTTTCAGAAATATTGCTGTAGGGAATGGATCTGTTCACTGTGTAACGAGAGAGGAAAGGAGGAGTAGCTGCAACAGCACCTTTTATATGGGGTACTCACCTGGCAAGGAGGAGACCTACATTTAAATGCCAGCTCTGCCTTTGCACCCCTATGTGATGTCAGGGAGTTGTTTAATTGTTGTGTCTCACTTCCCCATCAATAAAATGGAGAGAATATCAATAAAATTGAGGGAATATGCAGTTTACAGGGAGATGTGGAATAGATAAAGACTGAGAACAGTCAGAAACAATGGGAGAAAGGCCCACACAAGGAGCACAAACAGGCATATCCATCATCATTATGGATTTTCCCCTCACAGCCCAGTAAGGTGGCTCTTTACATGTATAATCCCCACAGTAAAAATCATCCAGGTGAATTAGGTGTTTGTGTGCTGTGCCAAGAAATGCTCCTTATGTGAGAAATCTCTGCCTAAATAAGAATCCTCTGGAGACACTTAAGGTACAAATAAAAAATGGTTATGTCAACTACTGTGTATCTTTTAAGCAAGAGAAATGTTACTTTTTTCGCATTGCCTCAGTCTTTCTCCTGATTTAACTGCCAAAAAGTCCTCTGATCACAAGAGTGCTGTTGTATAGCTTGACCTGCTGTGCTGAACCTAAGTACTGCAATATATTTTAAGGTGGAATGAGCTGTGAGCATTTCAAATTAGGTTATGTGCCTTAAGGTGGCAGTTGCTGCTCCCAGGCACAATTAGAGTAATGAAATGAAAGCTGATTTAATGGTTACAATAAAAGAAATAAAATAGAGAGGTTTGGCCAGAACAGTTTTTATTCAAGTTTCTATTAAGAAAGAATGGAACTCATAACAATAATACCAAGCTGGAAATCATAATGTTTTTTCATATCATGATAAAGCTTGGATATGTTCTTCCTGAGAATTTTTAAAATATAAATTATTCTTAGCTTATAATCAGCACCAGAAATGTATTTCAGAGAGTGTTCTTCCGAAGAAGACTGGCTTACATTTATCTGAGCTACATTTTTCCAAGAGAGTGGTAAAAATATATAGAGTGACACTCCTGGAAATATCTAAATGGACTATTTGTCTATCCAGTCATTGATCTGCAGTGAGAGGGATTTTCAGCAGCTGATCTGGAGGATGAACACACACAGGAGCTCTCCCAGGGTCTCCTCTCCCCCAGGAGAGGCTCTGTGGCTGCAGTTGTGCATGGAGCACAGCCCAGCAGAGCTGGAGCTGGGTCACTGACATCTTCTATGAAAAATCCTTTCCTTAGGATTGCTCCTCCTGAGAAGCTGAGAGGCCTCAGGAACAAAATTTAAACAGTGATTATCTGCTGCTGTGGAAAGCAACAGGTGCATCTGGGATTGGTCTCATGTGGTTGTTTCTAATTAATGGCCAATCACAGCCCAGCTGGCTCGGAGTCAAGACACAAGCCTCTCTGTCCAAGACACAAGCCCTTGTTATGAATAATTCTTAGCCAGCCTTCTGATGAAATCCTTTCTCTTATTCTTTTAGGATAGTTTTAATATAATATATATCATAAAATAATAAATCAGCCTTCTGAACCATGGAGTCAGATCCTCATCTCTTCCCTCACCCTCAGGCCCCTGTGAGCACGGTCCCAGGGCTGTATCCTGATTGCCACCCTGGGTCATTTTTCCAGCCAAATGTTGAATTTGGGAGCTCTGTCAGGCGTGGTGGCCCCGTGCACCTGGTGCCAGGCTGGGGAGGGATCCCAGGCTGCAGGGATTCCTTTAGCACGGCTCATTGCAGGGAGATGTTGTGTGAGTGGCAGGTGGGGCTCGTCCCTGTGGCTGTCAGGCTCCTGCTGCTGGGGATGATTTCAGTTCTTGTTATCCTGGGACTGGGGCCAGAGGCAGCAGGTGCAGGAAAAGTCTGGAATTGCAATTTATTACCCTTTACCTTCTGAACATCAGATGTCTCTAGCAAAGAGAAGTACAGCGGATTCTTTCATAGTGAGTGCTTTTCAGAAATCAATAAACCTTTACTTAAAATATTCTTTGGGAAAATACATAAATACATTCCTGAGAAACATGGATTCTAATAGTGCAGAAAGAGAATGGTGTGCTTTTCATGGAAATCTTTACTTCCTAATCTACCCTTCCCTTGAGAACCAGGAATGGATCACTTTTCTTTCAACAACAGGTAAAGTGGCTGGATAGTTTTGGGAATTAAACACATCCTCACATCTTTCACCAGTTTTGCTAGATAATAAAAAGCAGCCTAGTCAGACCAACTCCCAAACATTGCTGCTGGCTTTCAGATATTTGTAACAAGGATGGAAATAAATTAAAGCTGGGAGGGGAGATTTACATGTATTTTTGTCTGTCTAGAAGCTATATTATTGTGGAACTGTAAAGAGAGGGGCTGTTATAAATGAGAAAAAATTATTTAGTGTAATGCTTAAAACTCTTACTGACATTAGAATTGGGGGAAAATTGGACAGGTTTCCAAAATACATAAATTCTAGGGGAGGATGTGGGTTCTTGTTGGGTTTTTGTTCCTATATATTTGTCTATTTTGGTAAAGTAAGTTTTCTTGTTGTTTGTTTAGGCCCAGATACTGCTCTAATAATGTACAGTCAGTATGCCATTGATACACAACAATTTGGGATTTGTGTCACATTTGACCTGAATCATAACTAGCCATGAACAAACTCTAGCTTTAAAGATAATGAAGAAATAAACTACAGGAGCTGCAGAAACTCGAGGAGTCTGTCCTGTGTGACAGAAACATCTTTTAGGACAGGAATTGTGTCCTTCAAGCAGGTGACCACGGACCAGGCTGTGTCCCCATGGGGGTTGTTGATGGAGGGGCTCCTTTGTCCTTCAAGGCAAACTGCAGCCACACTGCTTAGCTCAGCAGTCTGAAGTTCATGCAGATAAGGAGACCTTTTCTTGTGCAAAGCAATGTCTTTTAAAGTAAAATAATAATTAAAATCCACATTTCCTACAGCAGCAGTGCTAGGAAGTATTACCATTTGTAATTCCAATTCACTGTGGGCCACATTTATCTGCCTTATGCCTATTTTACATTCATCAACATGACAATTAGGTGTTTTAAGCAGCTCAAAACATTCCAGACAACTAAATATTATTTCTTGTGCAGAACACATTAGCCTTAAAACGATTAGTGAAGTCGAAGCTGCAAATTACACCATTTTTTAAAAAATCTGCTCCACTCACAGTTGTGATGCTTTTAGGGGAATGGTGGGCATCAAACAGAGCAGGGCAGAGCTGCACTGCTGAAGTCAAGATAAACTCAACAAAACTCCTTTGGGTTTGTCCAGACAACAGGCAGAGAACTGGTTTAGTGTGGAACCATCCAAATATTCCTCTGTCAGCCAGATTGGATTCAGCATATTCATACATTTAGACATCTGGCATTTTAATATGATAGAGAAGAGGTGAAATATGTAGTATTTTTACCCTGAGATCTCTTTATTTGTATGCACAAATGTAAATATATTTATATTTTAAGTATTGTGCAGATAAAGGATCATTTTGTGTGTGTGTGTGTTTAGTTGTGCAAATCCTCTCCTGTGATCTTGACCAACAATGTCACCCACTCATTTCCATTCAGATTATTGCTGCTGAAATGTTACCTTACATTCTGTAATTTATCTTCTCCCCTGGACCAATTTTTAACCATTTTCCCTTTGTAAAGCCACATCCCACTTTGTCTAGGATGAAGAGGTTGTAGCTTGACTTCCCCCCAGCCTGACAAGTGCCCATAGATTGCCCCATGCAGAATTTTGGTGCCTTTTCCCCGCTGCCCTTGAGGCTGCCCCTAACCCTGAGTGAAACAAAACCATTTCCCCTTCAGAGCCTTCCCGAGGAGTCAGGGGCTGCCAATGTGCTGAGATCCCTGCCTGAAGTGCTGACCCAAGCTGTGCCAGGCTTCCCTTGAACTGTCCCTGCTTTTGTCTGCCTCTTGTCTGACATCTCCAGTTATAAACCTTGTCGGTCAAGGACTTGGATTTATTTTCTTTGCACAGTGTGTTAAGGCCACAGACTGGAAGTGAGAACAATTGTTTTTCCACAGTAATGCAAAACCTGAATGTCTGAGGCAGGGCTAAGCCATGCAGGTCAATACCCTTGAAATCAGTGTTCCCCAGGACCTTAGGTGGAACTCCACAAATAAAGTTTTAACTTAAGAAATGCATTCTGATACGTAGAACTCATCTTGCACCCTGTGCAGTTACTGTGACCTCAACTCTGCTGGCTGTAATGAGAGTTTTTCCAGTATCCCTGGTGAGTTCTGCAGCAGGTCCTTTGCACAAGACCCGTGCTTCTTTTGCCTGGTTTTGGCAATTAAGAGATGATCTGATTTAATTGGCATCATCAGGAGGCAAGGGTTTGTGAGTGCTCCTCCTCAGTCTGCTTTCACTCTTCTTGCTGAACTTTGAACAAGCTTTATTGAAAATGTGAGTCATGATAGCACATTAAATATTTAAGCCAGTTTAAGGTTTAATCCCAATTTATAGTGCAGCTTTGTCTAATTTACTGCATATTACACAATTTCCTTTACAGATAACTTTTAGTGTGTTATATAAATAATAAATCAGTCTCTCATGATTCTCAATTGTTCTAATATGGTTTTATATTAAACTTACATTTGCCATCATTTAAATGTTGCTAGACCAATTTATTTTATTTTTCCTCCTTTACCTATTCAGATTGCACATTAGTTCTTTTATACTATTATAGGTTCTATGCAGAAAATTACAGCCATTCAAGCATTTGAAGTTCTTTGTTATCTTTTCTTTTAAAGCAGGATGGAGACAACCTTGGCAAGCATAAATGACCAAGCAGAAGCCCAGGTTCAGTGGGTCCCAGCAGCTCACCCCTGCTCAGTGACAGCAATTCTGGTGTCAGTGTATTCTCTGTTCTGCTCACACAACCAGCTGAGGGATCCTCTTCCTGCTCCTGCTCCTGCAGCTCTTTGTGTTTGGCATTGAGAATTTACAGCTAGAGGAGAAACTTTGCCATAGTATCAGAACTTTGAGGTTTTATAACTGCCCAGATGAAAATTTAACATTTTTACCTGATTTCACCAGGCATTTAAAGGTTTGGTGTGGTACCTGTGACCTGTGAAACTTGATCAGCAATGTCTCTTTTTCTCTGGTGGATATTATTGAATGTTTCTTTCAAAGACATGAAGGAATCTGTTTCTAAGGCTATTTCATAAAGGATGAAAAAAAAATTAATGAAGAAAAAACTAGGAATTATTTACCTAAACTTAATTTCTACATCATACAAACAAGAAAGTAAGTATAAGGGAAATAAACACATTAAAGACAGAGTTTGGATGTTGAAAATCATTACTGACTATAAGAAAATACACCATCTTTCAGGGAAAAGAAAAAAATCATTACAACTCGCTTTTCTCCCAAATCAGTTGGGAGAAACTCTGAAAGCAGAAGAAAGAAATAATACATTACACAAAGGGGTTAGAGCCCATGGCTATCCTGAGTACAAAATTTGGGACATAAAGGTAGCCAACAAGAAATAATGATGTGTTTAAGGCTTAACATCTCACCAACTTTTATTTTCTATTCCCTCTCACTGATAGTATGTACATTAATGTTTTATTTAAAACATTCCTTCAACCTGAGTGTAAATTTGGAGGGGGGAAGATGTTAAATATTGAACAGCACCTACCCTGATAAGCTCCTGCTGAGGAAAAGGAGGGTCTGTAAACTTTTACTCTGTTCAGGCATTCACAGGAGTGGGACCTGCTCAGAGCACCAAGGCTCCTGCAGGATTTTTGCCCAATTCCAAATGGAATTGGGACTCAGGGCCATGAAGTTTCTGAACCCCCACTGAACAAAGTCTGTGTAGTCAGAGCAGCTGCTTCCACCTTAAGAAAGGATAGTTTTTAATTTGTAGAAGAATCTGCCATGAGATGTGATGCAAAGGTCTAAATAGGTTTTAGAACTTGTGGAATAAATGACCTAAAGAGGTTGATTGAGGAAAGCATTGAGTAGTTTTGGTTGTTATGACAGAATCTGATATATCAAGTTTAATGTTGCAATGTTTAGAAGAACTGATGCTGTATAAAGTCAATTTTGGGCAGAATGAATGAAATATTCCATCTTTCTGTATAACTGTAGCATTGGATTATGAGCTCTGTAATTGACCCATAACTGCTTATCATGAATAAAGCAACAAGGCCAAACCAGCTTTGGCAGGGGGTGGCATTTAGTGTTGTTCCTACTTATGGTCAAGATTTTAGGTTTGACATTCTAAGTTTAGGAGTATTCTTCCTGTTTTTTAAACAGTGTAGATGTAAAAGGGACTGGCATTGCTTCAGCTGTTGTCCTTAAAGGTGAAAAGCTTTTTGTAACTGAATTAATAGTAATCTTGAGGACAGGGCTCTTCCAGGGACAAGCTTTCCCCTTTATGAAGAAGTTTCTCTGTACCTTCAAGTTCTACCTTTTTATTATTTAAATATAGATCTTATTTAAATGGTTTACTAATATTACACAAAATTCATTTACCTTTCTTTATTCTTTTGAAATATCTATGGAATTGTCATGTTTTCTGTGGGTATCTTGTGCTCAGCTCCTCTGGCTGTCTCTCCAAGGGGTCTGCAAATTGATCAATAATCTTTTATGCACTAGAGTAGGAGCCAACTGCAGCAATATCACAGAGCTGAATTCTGCTTTTATATCAGCACAAAGTGAGTGAGTGCTGATCACGCTTGTTTGAAGTCAACTTTGGCAAATCTTAGAAGGCTGCAGGATGTGTGGCCAGATTTTCTAATAAATGCAGGCTTAGACTATGCATCCTTCAGAACACAGCCCTGCTGGTCTCTGAAGGGCTGTTCTGTTACTGTCTTGAGCCAGAAGACACTTTAGGGTTAGATTTAAGCGTGGCTGCAGCAGTGCTGGGTTGGTATTTGTGTTTATAACCCCCTATGCAATGTAAAAAGCCCCATCAGGTTCAGTGTGAGTGCCTAAAGAAATGAAACTCATTTGTCAGCAGTCCCTGCTCCTCCTGCCCGGGCTCAGGGAGCGTCCCTGGGGCTGTTTGTGGTTCCTGGGAGTGCTGCAGGCCAAGCCCTTGCAGATTTTACTGAACTGCCAGCAGAGCCCTTGGCTCTGTGTCTCTGCAGTCTGGAAATCCAGATATTTAGACTGCTTTTAGTAGATGTCCTTTTGTAATTGCTGAGCCTAGTGCTCCTGCTCAACTCCAGAGTTTGTCTTGCTAGGAGGAATTCCAGCATCAGCCATGGAGCTGCTCTGTTCCCTGTGGACACCCAGCTCCAGGGCTACCAGAACCTGGGTGGGACTCATCCAGCAGCATCCCTGCATTTCTGGGGAACCAGAGCAGGTATTCCAGCCACGTGAAGTCTACTGTGAACATCCTTGTAAAAGCTTTTAAGCAGCAGCTCACAGTGTGATTGCCTCTGATCATTCTGAGGGAAACTTTGTTCAAGATTTTTCAAAGGCTGAACATTGATCTGGTATATTATTTGTGATGCAGAACAAGTGTGTTTACATCTCCATGCCCAGAGGAGACTGAACTACAGCTAGATCCTCTTTAATGTAGCTGCTATATTATTTTCAGCTTTGAAAATACATATGCCATAGATTCTTTTATTTGGACAAACCATGGTCTTAAAGTCTGTTGATTTACACTGGGTTGGTTTGTGCTCCTTCCTGAGTAGATCAACCATGAAAAATTGGGGATAAGCAGGATATGGTATTCCAGGAGAATCCCAGGCATGCAGAAAATCAGGGGTCATAAATATCATGTCACAGCATTTTTACAGGTTTTTTTCTTTCATCTAAACTGTTGTTTCCTATATGTTGTGGTGGCTGTACTAATCAATCCTCCTCATTCAGGTTCTTACCTTATTTCTCTCTCCAGTAACACTTGCTGAGAGACCTTCAGCAGAATAATTCCAAACATTAAAATCAGTATCCAAAAAGATGCATCCAAGTTGTTCAGCAGGGGCTGGAGTCAGCCCTCGCCTCCAGTAGAGGCAGAAAAAAAATGAATTAAAAAACCCGAGGACTCTCCACTGCCTTTCTGAGTCCCAAGCCTTGGAGCAGCCCCCCTGTTTATCCCAGGGTGGAATTTAAAGCAGCCTAAAGTCTGTTCTTGTTGCCCTTTGTTTAGGGAGTCCAGGCAGGGATGAGGTGAGGGTGTCTCATTGGCACAGGGGCTCATTCCCTGCTCGTGCAGCAGGAACGGAGCAGGATCCATGCAGGGCAGGAAAGCAGCTCTGCTGCTTGCTTGGGGTTTTATTCCCTTTCTGCCTTCAGGACTTCTCTAGAGATTTCTGTTGAAAGTTTTCTTCTTGTTTTATAGTGGACTAGTAATGTGTAGAGAGCATTGCTCACCGTGAGCAAGAGGATAGAAAGCAAAGCAAAATTGTTTTACATTAATCTTATTTTTCAACTTTATACGTTTTTTCTTATCAAGTATTCACACTTTGCTTCAAGTGAAGAACAGTATGATAAATTCATTTTTGTTTTGTTTCCTTTATAGCACAGCACTTGCCCTGCAGGGAGAATCAGCATTTCTGGATCACTTGATAGCTGCAAGTGCATCCATTTGAATTTTGCCATCGATCTGTTCTACCCTATGACTCACTTTTGTGGTGCTTAATTTCTGACACGCTACTTAGATGCTCCAAAGAATGTTGTTGTTGTTTTTTTTTCTCTTGCCCACCTTAATCCTTCTCTAATGAATAAGTTCAGAGCCAGGCATTGCCTGTATGGATCAATATTCTAAGGAGTAATTTTGCAAGCAGACAAAATGGAATGTTTCTGAAGGGTAAACTGGTGAAATGGTGGCTGGCAGAGACAGAATAGAAATCTTTTACTGGGAATTGTTTCCCCCTAGCATGGAACATAGGCCATGATCAGTTTATGGTGTAGGTGCACAAGGAGTGGTGGTTTTACATGGAGCTCTCCAGCCTCGTTGCTGTGAGGGTAAAAACCATCTGAAAACTCAACAGCCTGACACAGGAAGGAACTTGTGATGCCTTGAGAAGGCTGATCTAGAACAGAGTTAAAGAATAAAGCAGGGATTTATTAAAAGGCCTCCATGGATCCACCTTGGGCAGCACAAGAGCCCAGCCAGGGCTGCCCAAGATGAACCAGAATGGTCACAAAATGCACGACAGAGCATGGGGTCTCTCACTTTTATTAAGTTCTGCTCCATTTGCATATTGGAGTTGATTGTCCAATTCCAGCTCCAGCTGTAAGTCCCACCCTGCTTGTTTTTCTCTCTCCAGCCCACAGGGTTTGTGCTCCTGGGCTGAGGTTTGGATCATTTGTCCTTGGTGCCCAGCTGGAGCAGGAATTGTTTTGTCTCCCTGCTCTGTGCACAGAGCTCACCATCCCCTGATGTGAAGCCCAGACCCACACACTAAAGCAGCACAGAATCTGAAAATATAAAAGCTCAAACCTGAGGCATCAATACATTTTGCAAGAGCAGTCATGTCTTGTGATCCATCTTTTGCAAGCCTGCTTACATCCTGTGATAGCCTTGCTTCATGCACAATTTCAGTTATACTGTTCACAAAAGTAATTACAATTTGCACTGTATCTACAAAAGCAGTTAAAATTTGTAATAATTTGCAAATGGAAATTTATTATAGTGAACAACTGGAGTTGTGCCCTCTGAGCTGTGAGAGATCCCTACCTTGAGTTCCAGGGTATATGGGACTCTCTTGGGCACTCACATATGGTCACAGGGTAGAACATTTGCTATTTTACTTATCCAAAGGAACTTGCAGAAAATTTTAGCTTTTCCTTTTTTATAGAAACAAAATTAGGAAATATGCTCATGCTCAGACCATTTCTTAAAGAAAAAGGAAAAAATCCAAGTGGCCTGACCTGTCATTAGTTTATGTTCTGCAGGACACTGTTCTTTTGCAGGGCACAGGTGTTGTTCATCTTCTCTTATCACACTTAGAGGCAAAACTGAGCTGTGGATGGGATCTGAAACCTGTTTTGAAACTGAGTCATAAATGCAAATTAATAAAAAGAACACGGTTAGTCTCACTGAGAAACAAATATAAATATTGTACAAAGAGAGATCTGTGCCATTGGAGTGCATATATCAGGCTATCAAGGTATCATGTAGTGGTTTCATTTATTCCAACTTCTTTTCATCCTGTGAACAGCTGTCCCTTTATTTCTAAAAGCTATTTTAATGTGGCAAGGGTGTTTTTTATTTAATCTGCTACAATACTCCTTTTGTCTCCTTGTCATACTTCCAGCTTTAAAATATTAATCCAAGCTAACAAAGAGAATTTTTGATGTATTCTAAAATCCTGAATGCAATGTATAATTTAAAAATGAAAACATTTTATTAGGTTATGTTCATATTTAGATTCAGATATGTTTGGCTGGAGTTAGGCTCCTACTTGGAGATGGTTTTGCAGAAATAAATATTTATTGGGCATTAACAGACATAGCTACATGCTACAGTGTGTTAAGTGCCCTTTCTGTGCCAGTCTAATGCTGAAGCTTTGCATTCTCATGCTCAGAGTTCTCTTTGCCCAGCCAGCAGAAGTTTGTATTCTAAGTTCAAGATTTCACATTCAGTTCCAGTCATGAAGAAAATCCATATACCCTGGGGTTATGTTCAGCTCTCCTCCTGGGATTCACATGCCTGAAACACTCCTCAGACCCAAATTCAGAAATTTTAGGACTAATGATAGATAAAGATACCAAATGGAAATTGAAGCACTCATCAGTAAATGGTTTTTAATTCTTATATAAGTGGATGTTTTATTCTATTAACTGAAAGTCACTAAGTCTATCCATAATTCTGGATAATTGCTGAAAAGGTGTGAAATGGTTGCTGAGTCCCAAAATTTCAAATACTTTAGGATATCCTAGTTCTGGTACACAAGTTTTATGTACCTCTGTGATTTCATTGGAAATGCTATACATAAAAAGTAACATGTACAAAAGCTATATGGCTTATTAAAAGCACTTGAAAATTAATCATTCAGAAAATCTGATATGCTACATTTGCAAAAATTGTGTCTAGCTGGGAAGTGATTTACCAGCTCCCCCAAAATGGTGTGGTTTACCTTTAAAGTTTAGGGTAATATATTCCCTTCCAGATACATCAGCAATTTTATTATTTGTAAACTCATCTCTTGGCATTTAGATAATGGTATTTCCCAATGAAAGGATTTCAGAAAAAAAAATTTATTGCCATCTTCATCTTTCCAACATGATAGCAATTAAAAACCACAAGGAAAGAAGCAGTTTGGAATTCTGTAGTGCTCCAAGTCTTGACTTCCCTGGTCAGATATTTTCAGGAGGAAAAGAAACAGAAGGGGAGCTGTGCTGGGATGAGCTGTGTGTGGCATTTACCCCTGTAATTGTTCTGAAGGTGGCTAATGCAGGGTAGGGCACCTGAGCCTTGTTAAGGAAGGGTTTCCAGTGGTGGAGCTGCATTCTGTGATTAGCAGAGGAGCTCTGCTCTTGCAGGGTGACCCAAATCTTGCCACAGGAAGGAGCAGCCAGCGGGATTTTGGTGCTGGCACCACTGGGCACTGGGTCACTGAGGGGACAGCTGGGGTGGGGACAAGCCTGGGGTTAGATGGACCTGCCAAAAATCTGCTTTTCCCTCCGTTTTCTGAGGTTTGCATCCTGCCTCACGTGTGGTCTGTTAAACCTGCTGCTCCTGGGCTAACACTGGACCAAATATGTGGCCTAAAGGGCTGGACTGGAAAGCCAAGGAAAGAAATATGACCAATTCTCCTGCAGTGATATCTGATTTCTCACCTGAGATAATATTAGACTCAGTGGCTGATAACATTTCAAGATTGGCACTTGGCTGAAGTGTGTTCAGTCTGGAAGTCAGGAGCCATAACACATTCAGAGATATATTTAGGATAGAGAGGGCTTTCTGCTGAAGTGCAAACACACACTTGAAAGAGTTTTAATTCTGCTGCAGCCAAAGCAGTTCCAGGGAATATCAGCCCAGTTTCAGTGTTTTTAGCAGAGCATGTGCCAGACTGTCTCTGCCTCAAAGCTTCCTCTGGCTCATTTGGCCTTTAAGCCAGAACAGTTTTTACCAGGCAAAGGTTTGACCTCTCTTGCTTTCCATTGCTGTGATATTCCTCAGGAAAAGGCCTCTCCATTTCAGCTGTGTATACATTTTTTTTTTCCAGAATGGTATCCAGAGCTGCAAGAACTGACCAAGCTGACTGAGAACCAGCTGAACTGAATTGCCAGTTTGCACAGGCTCTGACTCCTGTGTGGGGTTTGGATTTTCTCTCATACAAGAGAGAATCACCTTTGAATGCAAATGCTTTGACCAGGCTGGGCTCAGCCCTTGCATTTAAACCCCTTTCCCCACATAAAGTCACAGTGCAGCTGTAGTGCAGAGAAATGCAGGGCAGCGTGGAAGGAGGGGGAGAACTCAGCAGAGCATCATCTAAAGCAGGACTTTCCAGCTCATTGGAGCTCTGTTTGCTGCATGCTCAAGAGACTGCTGGAACAACAGAAAGCGCTGCTTGAGTGTGTAGGAAAGGAAAAGACAGCTGTTGTGCTATCCTCAGCTAAATGAAACCTGATTGCTGGGTTGGTTGCCCTTCTCCAGTTATTAGAGTGACCATCTGGGAAGTCAGTAACAATTAGTCATTGTTTGGCCAGATAGTGCCAGGAATCAGCTGCCTGCATGGATTTGTAAATAAGCTGGGGCTTGGTGGAAAATGAAAGTGGAATTTATTTCCGTGATAGAATGTGGGTCTCTGAACATGAGGGAATAAATTTGCACCCTGAGGTAAGAATCCATGAAGAATGTAGCTTTTAACTATGAGCCTTGACCCTTCCTCTTGTGATTCCTTTCCCCCCCTTTCTTGTCAAAATAACCATTCTCATCCCACACCTCCTTGTAATGGCCAAAGGAGGCATTGGCCAGCTTTTCCTTGGCCCAGGTGTGCCCTGTAGGAGACAGCAGCAGAGCAGGGTCCTGTGCTCCTCCTGCACATCTCTTCCTCACCAGCACACACCAGAGCTGGGCAGTGGAGCCAGAGCAGGTGGAAAAGCAACAACAGAATTGTCAGATCTCTGGCTACCTGGATCTGCTGCTTTCAGCCGTTCTCTGCCTGGCAAGCAAAGCCAACTGCATTTGCTGCAGTACACTCATTTGTGGGCTGTGTGAGGAGGCTGTTGGGGTGCGATTCCCAGGCCTCTCTCCCTGCAGGTGTGACCATTTCAGCTCCATGCAGGAAGGGATGCTGGCCCTTTCCCTGCCCGCTGTTCCAGAGCGCCCATCCCAAACAAACTCTGACCCTGCAGCTCTGCCCACCCAGCTCTGCCTGCTCCACACGGCTACGGGATCTCAAAGGACTTTGTGCTCACCTCAAATAACACTGATTGTTTTGCTAATGAGATAAATTAACACATTTGAAAGCTTTCCTTACAGGAACAAATTGCTGTGCAGCCATCTGCAGCGCTGTGGCTTGTGCTGTTTGCTCTAGATGTTAATGTCAATTAAAAACCAAAAGGGAAATGTCCTTTATGGATGGGCTATTGTTTTTAATCCTTTTAAATACTATTGATTTCTATTTTATTCATTTTCATTTCTTTTTGGACTTGAAGTGGCTTTACATTGATTTTGCTTGTTGTCTTGTTTCAAGTACCCTTTTATGTTCGCATTTCATGCAATTTTTGTTGCTTACCTCAGTTGTGGGTGCACACAAACCACAAAGGCACAAGTTTATTTCACTTTTGTTACACTTCTTCCACCCTTTCTTTTCTTTTATCCATGTGTTGTAATTGTTTCTTCCTATCCATTGTATCTTCATTTTAATATCTCTCTCCTCTGCCCTGTAAGTTACAAGTTTTGGTAATGTCTTGTTGTGAGCTGTTTCTTTCTTTTGGGGGGTTTCTCTCTTCCTCCCCCCAGTATAAAAAAGGCTTTATTGGAATAGAAGTTTTTCATTACAAACCATTGCCTGTAATTCTTGCTATACTGCAGTTGACAAACACAGTATTCTATACCTATGATACCTAAATTTAAATACTCTAAATTATTCCATTTTAAACTTAGAGGTCAGCATTCAAGTTGGGATTGAGTGATAAAATGTGCCACCTGCATAAATGCTCTATTGATCTATTTGATCAGTCAAATGGATCAATCTCTACTTGAGCATCGGTTTTGTGTGTTCCCTGGTGAAGCTTTGAGAACCTTGGTGTGAGTATGAGCCCATTGTTGATGACCTAAAAGTAGGAAAACTTGGTGATCAGGTGCACATTCAGTGCTTTCAGAATGACTTGCCTTGTTTGAATAGAATCAAGAGTATGAAGGGAAAGAATGAAATACAATTCAGATATGAAAAATATAAAGAAAGTGAAGCAACCAAAGTGTTCATGGCAAAAAAGCACTTTTAATCTATAAAGCAGGTTTCAAGGTTAGTCAAGTGTGCCAGTTCATTTATTCTAAAGCTCCTATTGCTTAGATTTTAATAATCATTCTGCACTATGATACTTTATTGTTAATATGAAACATATTGGAGAAAATGAATAGCTAATGGTATCACTTTTTAAGTGCTGTTGAATGCTTTCTTCAAAATGGAATTAAACAGTCTGAACCTTATAAAATTTTTTTGAATAGGCTGAGTGATAGCAAGGAAGCGTAGAGATTGAAATGTTTGTTGCCTTTCCCTAAAAATCAAGTGTTTCAGTATTTTAACCCTATTAATTAGAACCAGGCTGGTTGTGTCCATACAAACTTGGTTCCTGCTTCCTCAGAATTTCTGAGGCCTTTAAAATGCAGACACAGCAAACAGGTTGGAGACGGGAGGGGAAAAGTGCTGGCAAAGAGCCCGAGAGGGGAGGATTCTCCCAGAGCAGCCCCTCAAGGGATTCCAGTCCCACATCCCCTTCTCTGAGCTTGCAGGGACAGGCAGTGGGTGCCATGGCCGCTCTTCCGTCCTTGCAACCTGGAAAGGAACCAAAAATCTGAAACTTCTGTGAGTGCTCTGAATCAGGCCCAGCCACAGCAGGCAAAGCAAGCACTGACACTTTCTGAGGGCAGCTTCCTTGAGGAGAGCACGCTCCAGGGGCAGGAAGGGGAATTTCAGTGGGGAGATTTCCTGTGCCAGTGCCCCAGTGAAGCCAGCCTGGTGCCTGTCCCTGCCCCTCACCTCCTGCATCCCTGCTGGGGCAGGGACAGGTGAGCAAAGGTGGCTCTGTGGGATCTGGCTGTATGGAAAAGAGGGAAACATCCCAGGAGGGGAGAGGGTGGCCCTTCCAGTTTGGTGTCAGGACACTGGGATATTGCCCCAGCAGTTTACAACTCACTGCAACACATTGTGCTGCATGTCTGAACACAGCACCTCGTTTTTCCTGGCAAAATTCAATTATTCGTTGAGGGAGTGGGAATTTTGTGCCATTTTTTTTCCCCTTTCTGTTAAAATGCTATTTTTAAAGGGAGGTTTATCTACCTAAAAGCCTTCCTGAAACCACGGGCAATCCTCTGTGCTACAAAGTGAGATAATTCCTTCAAAACTAAACCCCAGCAGCAAAGGATAAAGCAGTGAAAGGTGGTACATGATGTGCATACACGTGTGCTGTGTCATTGCAAGTGCCTACAAAGGGCTCCTTTATCTTTTCTCTTGCTCAGCAATCCCGTTGGGCTGCAGAATAACAGCAATCAAGGCACTTGTCTGGGGCAGATTCCCTGTTTGCTGGCTTGCTTCTCTCTAATTCTTTCCGTGCACAAAGCCCTCCGTGGTACTTGTCATGATCAGAAGTTGGTTTTAGGAGTGTGTCTCTCAGAGTAAATAATCTCACTAAAGCACTGAAGGAAGCTGGTGCCAATTTCCCTTTTTTTCTAGCTGCCTGTTGGCCACATCTGCTCCTCCTGGATGAGCCCAGGAATTGGGGAATGAAGTGCAGAGGGAGGCAGAGCGCTGCCTCTTGGTGGCCCAGCAAAACAGGAGGTAGCTTTTCATCTTCAGCTTCAGCCCTCATTATCAACGTGCTCACAGGCTGAGGTGTATAAATTACATGGAGCAAACTGCTGGGAACAGATTTTTACCAACCTTTCTAATGTTTAGACATGCTGAAATGACTAAGTTTTAAAAAGCATTGAACTTACGGTCTTTTGACCAGGTCAAAAGAAAAAAATCTGGAAGAATGACCAGCTTGCTCTCCTGACCATTAATTTGCTGCCAGAACAGAAAATAGCAGGTGTTAAACAACTTGAAAGGCCAGCCCAGACTCCTGATGAGTAATTTAATAATCTGTTGAGGTGGTTCTTGGTTGTCAAAAAGTAGATTTTTCTTGGGCAACTCAGATGTCTCTGTGAATCAAATTTCAGTGATGTCAGGAGAAGGAACTGTTCCTGTAAGAGCAACACAAAAAGGTGACTTTTCTTTTTTTTGGAAAAATATAGTCTTTTGCATAGAAAACTAGGTATTTTTTTAGTCCCTATTATTTCTGGCTTTTATGTGCCAGAGTATTCCTGATGTTTCTTTCTTTGTTCTTCTCTCTCCTTAATGGTTCCCCTGGACAAAGAAAAGAATATGTACAACACCTGCAATCATACTGTGAAATAGAAATTATTCTCATTAATCTGTGAACCTTTTCCCCTTAAATTTGATTCAGGGGATCCAAAGCAGCAGCTTTTGTAAAAATAGGCTGTAGGAACATTTCCTGTGAGCAAGGGAGCAGGGCCATAGTGTGGGTTAGCCTGACCTTGTTGGCTTGAGGCTGCTGCTCTCCTTAAATGCTTCTTTTTTTCATCCTTCTTCAAAGAGCCAAGGGGAAGCCTTCTCTTGTTTGAAGTCAGTGGTGAAACCCCCATTGACTCGAGGAACATCCAGTTTTCACCCCTGAAACGTTTCAGCCCTTTGAGAGGGTTTGAAGCAGTTGCAAATTCAGAGATGCAGCTTCCTCAAATGCAGAACAAGAAGCCATTCAGCCACCTGGAAATATCCAAATATCCTTACAGCTTCTTCTTAAGTTTATCTAAAAATGATACCATGCCTGCTGTAAGGTTCAATTCTTCTGCATCTGTTAAATTGCTTTGCATGAAACTGTAGCTCTCAGGTACCATGGCAACCATGTTTTCTAATCTGATTTTAAATTTTTACGGTGCAATGCATAAAATATTTTTTATTACCTTTTCTAGTTTTTGATTTATAAGTGGGTTTAAAGATAGGGACAGCATTTTAAAAGGCATATGAGTCTCTACAGTTAAATGCTTTCTCTGTTTTGGATGATATGTAAGAAATGGTTTCTTATTTTATTATGAAAAGTAAATATTGATTGGCTGATTACAGATGTCTAGATTATAGCTGGCATTTGAGGTCTTAATAGCAAGTAGCATTTATAGGCACTATGTGGGACCTTTTCCACCAAGTTAATGTAGATTGTAGAAAATTCAATTGTTTCCTGTATTTCCCCATATAGAGTGGGTATCTAAATATCTGACAAATTCTGCCTCTTACTGAATATATTTAATGAGGAGATAACTTCACTGTTTAAGAATGATTCTGAAAGACCTGCTAGAACACATAAAAATTGCTCTTTTCCCAAGAAAGCTAAAGATAACACTTAGATTTTTAGCCATTGTATTGTATTATGCTCTTAATGTAATCTGGAAGTCATTATGTTTCCAGAAAGGTTCAGAGAAGAAAATCCCATCGTGCTTAAATGATTGTGTGTGTGAATTGTGTCGTGGTCAGTGTGAAGCCTCTGTTATCAATTGAATTAAGCTGGCACAGAGCACATTCTGCAATTCAGATGTGCAAGAATGTCCCTGAAAGATGTCAGCCTCAATTCATCTCAACATTTGACCCTATGCCCACTGCACCTCCCTGCCATGGAATCACAGCCTGTGCTAATCCACAAACTTTGAGCTGGGCTTCAGTCGAGTTTTATAATTGGAGAAATTGGGTTTAGGTGGAGGGAGGATAAAAAGGAATTTTTTTGCATGAAGAGAAGAAAAAAAAAAAAACACGACAGAAATATTTGGGAAGTGTTATAATACATCAATTAACTTTTTAACTAGGAAGCATGACCAAATAGCCTTCCTGTGAACCCTATTCCAGTCTCTGCATCACACCTGATACCTCAATAAAAGTACAGGCAGCATCCCAAAGAGATAAGAGGGAAATGAGCTTCCTGTTTCAAAGATCAGTGGGCAAGAAGCCCTGGAACAGCAAGAGAAAGCGGAGCAAACCCATTGTGAATATTCCAAATAGCCTTTGTGTATGCAGGAGCCATTAGCAGGGGAATGATCAGAGGGGATCCTTCATCTCAGCCCTTTCTGATCCATTTAGGAAAGGGGGTGCATCTGTGGGTTGGCAGTGATCACTTGTGTTTCTGCTGAATTAGGTTTGCATTGGCTTTGTGTGTACAAAGGCAGATGACAGGAATGTGTGAGGTTTGCCCTAGAATGTGTAGGTGACACAGAAAATGAATAAAATCCCTGGAGTCTCTAGTGTACATATTGTCTTCATAAGGTTTATAAACATTTTAGCCATATCTTTGTACCTCTTTTTTTTTTTTTATTTTACTTTCATTTGAAAGCAGTAAATTGTCACTATTAAAAGTGGACTTGTCTAAGCTATAATGTAGATAAAGGTAATTTGTTTCAGGTGTTTTAGCTGATGTTGCCTTGTGCAAAGTCACTTTGGATTGTGTCACTCCTGGTGAGTTGTATCATAGAATAAAACAAGACTGATGCAGCCTGACATCACATGCCACAATGGGATTTTTCAGCTATAATTCTGAGCTAATTTGTTTTTCTCAAAGCTGTAAATTCCTAAAACTTGAGCTTTCTGGGAAGAGGGAAGCAGCTTGAGTGAATATCAGTCATTAAAAGTCAGTTTAATAAAGAGTAAAATGAAGCTGTCTTCCCATTAGTTTTCTCAGTTTCATGTTTTAATTTCCATCTTAGTTACACATCTGCAAAGCAAGACTAAATCCACTGCAGCAAATGGTTTACAACTGTTAGAGCTCAGCAACTGATGCTAAGTGCAAGTCCTCAGAAGGAAGCAGTGAAATCCACATTTGGCTGCAAAGAATTCCAGCTTTGCAGAAATCTCTAAGTATTTGCTTATAGAAAATGGAGGCCTAAGTTTTTCACAGAATACTGAGCAAGGGAGTGTAAGCTGATTTTTTTTGTGCTTTGAGAGAGGTCTTCACATTAATGTAAGAAAAAGTGGATGGCTAAATTAATATATATTCATATATTTAATTTTATTTATATTTTATATAATTTCATATAATTATTTCATTAATTTATATTCTTTTATTAGAATATTCTGTATCTTTGGTTAGTGTTTGCATTCAAAATAAATATTACGGGTTTATATGATATAATGTGTTTAATTTAATATATTAAAATAGATTTAATATATTAAAATACAAAAATATATTTATATATGTGTATAGTATTTATATATTTATATGAATATATATTATATATACTTATATATTTATTTGCATATTTTTAGAAATATATTTATATAATATATTCTATATTATTATAGAATATAATAATATAATAATACTATAATAATAATATAATAATATACTATTATTATATAGTATATATTTATAGAATATAATTGATTTAATTTATAAAATAGTATAGGTTTATATATTTTTCAAGTAAGACCTAAAAATGGCAGATCTTGGCATGGTAAAGGATCCTTATTCTAGGATCTCTTGTGTCTCTCATCCAGTGGCTCTTTCAGCTGTAACAATGTGCTTTTACATGTAAAATTGTGAAACTTTGGTGACTCCATGCTTGATGTTCTTCTGGAGTCCGATTAAAAGGCTGTTCAATCCTGAACCAGAGTTTATTCCCCCTGTTAGTGACACTTTGTGATGCTCCACGAGTGTGAGTACATTGAATTTTCCATTCAGGTTGGCTGTTCCCAGTTTCCCCCCCTGCAGATGCCACAAAGCCAGGTCTGCTGTGAGCAGCTGAGCAGACTTTGCTCCATGGTTTGCCTGCAAGGAACCTGCTTGCAGCTCAATCTGGGGATTATTAGCTCAGCCTATACCAACTTCATTTTTTTGCTTCAACAGCTCCACAGCTCAGTCTCTGGTATGTCAGCAGATAGATGACAGCTGTCACAAATATGCCAGGTTTAAGATAAGATACCTATTTTCAGATCTGCTTACAGCCAGGTGCTGGAATTTGAAATAGTTCAGATTTCTAGTAAAGCAGGTAACGTGTCTGAAATTATTTGCATTTTTCCCCAAAACTGCAGATTTTCTGTTGGAAAAATCCCCTCAATTCAGTTTATTGCAGTGTGACCACTTGAGTCCCTCTTTCTAAGCAAAGCTTTCTCTTTGCCCTGCATTTCCACTCCGAAGATCACTAAAATTGCAGCTTCAAATACACCCTCGAGGAAATCAATAACAAATCAAGTTAGACTCAGAGATTTGTTGATGTAACTGAGTGAGGCTGCCAAAAACCTCCAAGAAAAAGTTGTTGCTATCAGGATGGGAGAAGCTCTATCCTGGGGGTGTCCAGGCTGCTCTGATACCTTCTCCTACATCGTTGTGAGAGCTGCCTCTGCCCTTGGTTCCCTGTGATGCTCTGTGGCTGCACCTGCTCCTGTTCAATGAGATTCAGGCCAAGCATGTGAGGTACCACATGAGAATATTTTCATCTTCTGCTTTGTGTAGTTCTAGCTCACATCTGGAGAGTTATTTCCTGCTTGGACTGCTTGTTTTGGATCAGATTACAAAATACTTACATTTTTTGCTGAATGGTCTTCATGGCTTTTGGTGGTCTGCAGGTTGTTAGGAGTTGGAGAGGTAATAGGTGAACCCACCAGAAAAACCATGGAAAATTTGCCCACTTAGTTGATATCCTTAGCAGAGAAACCAAGAACCAAATTGACAGAGAAAAAAAAAAAAGCTGTTTTCTAGAGTCAATTCAGAGCAATGAATTAATCTGCCAGTCTGTGGCAGAGTTTTCCAGGGTCAGAAGAGAACTGCATCAGCAGTCCGGGGGAGGAAAGCTCACCTTGGCCTGTCAGAGCTCTGCAGTTCTCTGTGACTGAGGAGTTTTGGAGGTTGTGTTATTTTCATTAGTGCTCTAGTTCATTTGACAGAGGTCACTTTTTTTTTTAAATTTATAGTTGTCAGGGTAAATCTGAATTTTTTCTTATTCGTATGAGAAAATACATGAATTTACTTTCTTAAGATTTCAGTCTACTGTATCTGATGTACTTCCTCAGAGAAAAGACTTAAGCAAGAATGAACACATTCCTCTAATTAGTGCATCTATGGATGGTGATTGCTCATTTTAGGGTTATGCTGGGCTGGGGTGAACATATCCCTCCTAAGGACTATTATTAACATGTATCAGATGGCTCTCAAAAAAACTGAAATGATGAAAACTGGCAACAATCATCATTCCTCCCTAAATTTATGTGCAGTAAAATAAAGCTTTGTCTCAGCCTTTGTGTTCTTGGCATGTTCTGCCAAGGTTAAATAGTTCAGTAAAAAGGAAAAGAAACCCCAAAGCACACTGGGGATATCAAACCAGCAGAAAAGAGATGTTCATCCCTTTTTTTCTAGCTCTGAGTCAGTGCAGATTGACTGTTCAATAATAGCCTTTATTCTCTTCTAAAAGGTGCTCAGGAGCTATGGAAACGATTTCTCATATCTTGTCCTTTGTTTCCTTTTGCTTGTTGATATTGGCAGGCTTTAATTTATTAATTGGAAAACTGTCAACGTTTGTTAATGTAATATTCGAAACAAACATATAAATAATCTTAATAAGTTTGGATAAATGGGCTTAGTAATTACTTTTTTCTTTGAAAGTTTAATTAGAAAGGGATTTATAGAAGAGTTTATACTATCTGCCTGTAATAGTAAAACTTTGAATACAGGTTGTGTTCTCTCCTTGGTAATTTTAAATATTTGTGACAACTCTCTGGTACCCTGATAAAGCTTTTGCAGCACAACTTAAATCATCACAGTTCTGTCTCATCTTCAGGCCTCTGACACTTCTTGATCTGCTGTATGTAAATGCCAAAATTTTCCTTTAAAAATTTTACCAGTGCACCAAATCTCTGTTATTTCTACTCTAGAATAAACCACCTCCAGCCTTTGGAACTGCACTTCCCATCAATGGTTAGAGATATTTAAGGACAATGTTTCTATCCTGGCTGAGATACAGCTTCAGCAAATTTGCCTACCCTTGGAAAAGAGGAATTTAGCACTTGCAGAGCTGGCAACCTGGCACATGCTCATAAATCAGGTCATTTCCCATTCAAATGTTAATATTTGCACCAGCAATTCATGTGCAGATGGAGGTACAACTTGTAACCCCAAAATAAAGCCTAGATTTTGAAATTGTGCACTTTATATGCAAGCAATTATTCTTTATCATATCCCATCTATCCCTGGTGATAAACTGGGAAAAGGAGCAAAAACGCACTGCAAATTTGTTAGATCACTTCTGAATAATACAGCAAACAGGTTTGGGTGAAAAAGGTAAAAACCTATCATTCTGCAGAGTATTTATATGGTTAGATGCTATTCATTCTTAAATTCTAGATGAAAGAGTATTTTCTTACAAAATTATCTTTTTCTGGCTTTTAGAATGGTGCATTTTCTGCTATACAATTGGTCCATCTTCTTGGTTTCTTTGTTCAGCTTTTGGGAACATGTCCAGCTCAGATTTAGACATCTGTGTGATTTTATGCAGTGAATATTTCCCTGGAAGCCAAAGGGAAATACCATCATTTCATAAAATAAGGCATATTCATAACACTCTGCAAATCTGTGGCCTTGATCCCTGAGACCACTTCCATCTTCAGCTGGGTCATGGAGGTTTATGATGACTCCAATTAATGTTTGCTTTAATGGGAAAAGGATTTTTCCACCTTCTGGGGATCTACCTCTCTTTAAAACGTGGAAACCCAAAGATACCAGGACCACCTTTCAGATAAGGGTGTCCTCGTTGTGCTGTGAGAGAGCAGTAGGGTGATAATTACAGCCCCCAGCTGCATAAAGGCTATTTGAATCCTCTGAGGCCCTCACAATTCCAGGAATAACAACTGAACTCTGTTTTTCTCAAACATTTAAAGTCAGAGGACCAGCTAAACTTTTGTAAAATTATTGCAAAAAAAAAGTCAAATAGGTGTAGATGATGTTGGCTTGTTGGCGCTGTGCTTTCTGTTCATAAGCTAAAATTCAAACATCCATTTATTGCTTGAATTTTGTCTCATTCTTTTTCCTTACTTGCTTGTGGGAGCTATAATGAGAAAGGCAAAAAAAGAGGGCTTTGTGGATCAATTCTGAATTCTTGCAGGATGTCACTGGGGTCCAGGCAAGGAACACTTCCCTTGCTTTACAGCTCTGAAGAAAATCATTAATTGCTGGGTTTTGCCTAAAATACAGGCTGAAGCCATGCAAGCCAGGCAAGGGATTTGTTTTCACCTGTTCCAGGGTGAAGAGGATTGTGTTTCTTCCAGTCTGACCTGCCAGGAACCAGATTTTGTTATGTACCAAGTGTTCTCAAATTCTGCTGGCACCAAAGAGATTTTAAATCTCCCTGCACCTTCCCATACCCTGCCCTGGGTTTTTAAAGCCTCTTTGCAGACCCCTCTGTTTGATGACTGCTCTGAACAACTTAGAGCAGCTGCTGCAAGATTTTAGCAAGCCAGTGAAAGCACTGGAGACAGGAAAAGGGAGGCTTAAAATCCACCTGTCTTACGGGAGAGGATCCTTTCAGGTGTGAGATAAATGGCAGCTGCAGCCAAACCTCCACAAAAGCTGCAGCCTAATGAGAATCCATCAGGCAGAGCTGCTTACTCACAGCTCCAGCCTTTCAGGGAGAAAAGTGGGAATAGGCTGGGTAACAATCGAGGGATCAGCCTGTGCCTGGTCGGAGATAAAAACAGCAAAGCCTGAGCACAAGCTCCCTTAAACTCCTCGAGTAAGGAGGCCAACATGCTGGCAGGGAAATTCGAGTTTTTCTGCTGAGTTTGTTCACAAGACCCATTCAGGTAATTTAACACTGCAAAGAGCTGGGAGGAGCATGGAAAACAACCAGAGAACACTTTGAGGGTGGTTGTTTTGCTGAGGGAAAAACAGGAAGCTTGGCTACTGGTCTTGCCTGGGAAAAAAGCAGGTCAGTTTGGCATAATCTGCTTGATATTATTCCTGTGCTTCAAAAGAATTAAATATTGTTTTCTTGACAGCTGAAAACATAGCAGCAAAACAAGACATTTTTATCTAATAGCAAAAGACCAAGGACACAGACAAATCTGTGCTTTGAATCAGTTTTGGTGAAAATGTGTTCAATCCATATGAGAAAACTTCCTCAGTGAGGGTTTTACTGCATGGTTCTCTCGTTTGCTAAGTGGTGATCATGATATGCATAGCACTGAAAGGTTATAATTGAAAATGTCTTTGGATCAGCACTGGTGGCAAAATTTGCTTGAGAGTTATCGGGTTAATCTAATAATGCCTATAAGGAAAGCATGAAACCACATTAGAGACAAAGCTGTGATTACCTCCCTTCCCACAAAAAAACAGATGAGTATAAACATTTTCTGAGTTTCTTTCATGGTAGATTAGGAAATGAACCATCATGCATGCTGAATATTTAAGAATGGGACTAAATTAAATTTCTGAAACAGAGGAGGCAAAATACTGTATGGCCAATAGTGGATATTTTAGAAATCTAATTTCTTGAAGCGAGATAAATGCATAAACAAGTGTTCTGCTTAAACTTATTAAGCATCTTACTACATTTCCCTTCTGGTATTTTTTGGCCATGATTTTTAACAATCAGTAGTAATTTGGGCTGTGCCCACTGCTTGTGTCTTCAAGCTGAGACGTCTCAAGAAAATATTGTTTTTACAAAGGAATTACACCGTGTGTGGCGGGTTTGTCCTCAGCTACTTATTTTATTATTACTTTATCTTATAGCAATGTGTTTATTGCAATGCACTTCTGTGGTGTCTCATGGGCAATCACCTGCATCTTACAGAGGTATCAGCCATTTGGGGCTCCCCTTTTAAATTTTTCCCAGCTGCTGTTCTGCTGCTGAAAATTAATACAGCACAAAAGGCAACTGTAGATATTGTTCAGTGAGTAGCAACATTCCCTTGCTAATCCTCCTTCTGAGCTGAGCAACCAAAGCTCAATCTCCCCTTTAACCTTCTCCTTTGCAAGGATACAATAGCGTAAATTGTATTATTTTGTCCCTGTGCAGTGTAGTGCTGGTACCTCCTGTCAAAGGGCACCCACAAAAATGTTCTCCTTTAGCTTGTAATAAATCCCTTGTCCCCAGGGTGTGTGTACTTGCAGACAAGGCAGAAGAGGAAAGGCTTTAGAGCATCTCTCCTATCCTTTAAAGAGAAATTTCCCCTGATATTAAGATGCAGTTCCTGGAGACAAAATCTCTGAGTGAAGGACTTGTATATGTTTTTTAAAAGTATGCAGCAAGAGATGGAATGGTGTTGGCCTAAACCTGCTCCTTCTAGGACTGGGGGGTCTGTTGTTGAATTCAGTGGATATTGAGTTAAACCAAAACAGAGTCTTTTGAAAATCTGGCTTAGAATTTCATTTCACTGTGGGGATTTAGCTGGACTATTGCCTTCAGAGAACTGAGTGGTGAGAGCCTTGGTGTGGATGCTTCATCAATCCAGAGCACATTCTCCAGGTGACTTCTGTTCCCAAGGCAAGCCAAGAAACATTTATTAACAGCCCTGAGGTATAATCTGTACAAATTAGTGGTGTTCCCCTTGTGCAGATGCCAGGAAGATTCTGGGGCTGTTTCTTGGTCACTTTTTTCAGGAGCTCACACAGATTTAAAGCCTTCCTTAAATGCCTCTGTTTTGGAAAATCATGGCCCTCAGTGGTTTTTGGTTGTTTGTTTTGTTTGGGTTTTTTTTTTTTATAATCACAGACGTGAGAATAGAACCCCTGTCTGCTGAACCACAGAATAACATTTATATCCATTTGAAGGGCTAATATAACAAGGTCCTGAGAGTCCCCTGAGAAATTTGGAGTGTATCCTCCAATCACTCTGAAGTTAGGACAGGACAGTTGAACAACTTGGACAAAGTGCCTGGGCTTGTGGAGCCATAGATGTGACTTGAAGGATGAGGAAGTTCACAGCTGCTAACAATAGGCTTTTCCAGCCAAGGAGAAAGATGACAGCTGAAAGATTTGTCTTTTAAGCATGACATAGCTTTTCAATAAAAATATTGGTGTCTCAGCTGGGTGAGGTGAAAGGGTTGGAATAATTTCACTAACACCCTTTTGCCTCCTGTTACCACAGTGCCACTGACCCTGTGTGCTTAAGGCTTTAATGTTATTTATTGGTGAGTCATCACATATGTCCCTGGGGCTTTGAAATAAAATCAAGACAAGTATTCCTGTCCACTAGAACTTATAAGGCAAATTAATGACATTTTTTTGGTACCAGATGAAGGGAATCATAGTGGAAAGGTTGTCACAGTCCAGAGAAATGGTCATTCTGCACACAGGCAGATGTGCTAGACACCAGAGTGCCCCAAAGTTAGAGATGAGTGCAGAATAAAGCCCAGTTTGGTGTTATTATCAGCCTGAAATCAAGCAGATAGAATTTCCTATGAAACATGTGTGTATTTAAGTGAGTTTCTTCTTACACATGACATTTCCTAAAGAGCACCAGACTTCCCTTTCAGCAGATTATAAAGAAATGTTTTAGGGACTCATCACTTTATTTGAAATCATATGCACTAGAAATACTAAAATATTGAAGAAATATGGATTCTTGAACTAATTTGGGAACCACTTAACTGTGGGTCTCTCTCTTGGCATATTCCTGGGTGAGGTGCAGCCACTCTGCTCTCCAAGTATGTCTTGTGATTCCCACCTGCTTCTCTGTAGATGCTTTTATTTAGGGGGAAGCAATGCTCTAAGGAAAAGACCTTAATGGAGTTACTCTTGCTTTTCTTCTGAACCCAAATGAGTGAAGAAAATTTACAGAAGTTAAATAATCTCCAGCAACTGTGACACATGAATTATGTGATTTTTATAATGGCTGTGCTAATATTTTTCATTTTTATATGGAAGACATTTGTTTTAGCCTTAATCTATATTTTTTTTCATGGACTCTGCCCTTTTTAATATTTAAGCATCTGAAAAAGAAATAGACTTTTCAAGCTAATTGATAATCTAAGTAGTTTGGTCATAAAAAATAAACTGAAGCTAGCGGGCAGTTTTCAGCTTTTTTGTACCCTCCATTTCATCTCAGATCTCTTAATTACAGTACCTCATCATAAAACATCCCAAACAGAGTAAGCCAATTAATTTTATACAGCAGCATAAAAACTACACAATGTGATGGATTAGGGTATTTGCCCTGCTGCAGACTTGCACATGAACCTTGGTCCTGATAAACCTGAGGTTTCCAATGTACCCACGGGGTTTGAGTTATTTCATGTGTCTTACAATGCTGTAGTTAAATGACTTTGAGCTCAACAAAGTAGCAACATTACAAAAGCAAAAAAATATAACCCTAAAATGTAATTTTCTCAAAGATTTGTGCTTGTCTAGTACAATAATTGCATCAGTTGAATGGGAATTTGTCAAAGAGCAAGAGGAATAGAGTGTACACCTGAAATTTTAAGGGAAATGCCTTGAATTGGGTGAATATTGATGGTAATATTAATAGATTAGTATTTCCAATAGGAAAATGAGAGATGGAACAGGAAAACAGCACAAAATTCAACTTTTGACTACAATAGTAATCTGGGAAAGCTCAGATCTGGGGCTTGACACAAATTTCTCAGCTTTGACCCCCTGTAATTAAAATATCATTTCATGTGAGCAAGGCTGACAATGGAGTTTGGGTTGAGCTCTGGTCCTTCCTCACACTGGGTGCTCTGGGTGGATTCCACCTGATTGTCCAGGAAACCTCTGCTCCTCGTGTGACCCTCAGGTGCCTCCTTTGTAGGAGGGGACACCACGAGGAAAAGCTCTGAATGTCTCGGAGCTGCTGCTGCTCCCGAAGGGCTGGGAAGGGCTGGGTGTCCAAGCTCAGTGCCCAGGATGAGCCTTCCCTGCAGAATGAGACCCTGAAACCTGCCCAGCAGCACTGCCTGACCCAGCCACAGCCCAGAGTTACCCCCAGGGTTAAACCCCACTGCCCCAGTGATTTTGTGTAGTCACCACTCCTGTGTTCTCTTGCTGTGATAAATACAATAACAAATGCTGATGGGGAGGAAGAGGAAGAGTTTCACACGTATCTGGGCTAGAGGGTATTTTTTGCTGTTTCTATAATAAACACAAATACGTATCTTGGCACTCTCAGACATGTATATTTTAATTAATCCCTGCTCCTGAGTTTAATTACAAGCTATTCCATCTCCAGAGTGTGGCTTACAGCACACAGATAAATTGATACTTTGTCAGGGTACCCAAACATCTTTAGGAAATTCTAAATCAAGTGGCACACAGTGTGAGGCTTTATCACTCAGCCATTCCTACCAAATTATAAAGGAACAATATATCTACACCTCTCTCTAGGCTTGAGTATGCTAATGATTAACTGAGAATATTTTCTGAGTGATTTGTTGCATTAAAAAGCACTAAAATTACTTATGCCAATAAGTATGTTATAGTTAAACTCTATGTATTATTTAAACAGTTTGGTTACTGCTAGCATGATTTATAAATTCAATATAAAAATGCTCAGATTTTTCACTGGTTATATTATTAGTCTCTTGATAAAAATTCCTTGCTTTTCTTCCATCTCAAGGGAACTTAATTTAAATATGAATAATGGAAAAAAGCCCACTTCCAGAAATTTAAACTAATCGTGCCTTTTAAGGCAGAGAAACCCTGGATTGAATTTTGGAGTTAGCATAAAAGAATGAAATAGTAACAAATTGCCTTATAACTTGATGTGTGATAAAATGCTGTGCAGGTTTGAGGCAGCATTTGTGTTTTGAAAGTCAGATGTGTATCTCAGTAAACAGTCATGAACATGGTAATAGTTGATAATTAGTGAAAAAAGGTATAAACTGACAAACCTCAGAGGGGGGAAAAGTCTTTAAGTTATTTGCAATATTTTCCAGTCACATATTCCAGCAATACTGAGTGGAAAGGAATGCAAACACATGATGGTGAGGAAGGAGACTCATTATTTTTGACTAGTTGGAACTTTGGGGATGTTTTATTGTGGGGAAGCTGCTGGAGCCCATCCTTGCCAAGGAGAGGGAGGCACTGAGGTGTTTGTGTGCTGTCTTATGGATATGGAGCACCTTGAATTCAGGGCAGTTTGTCACCAGAATCAGCTACTGAGGCTTTCCTTAACAAAGTCTCTTTGTCTTCAGAAGTCCTGCATGAAAGGGCTTCATGATTTTAAGGAAAACAGCCTTGGGTGGAAGTGGAAAACAATCAGCAGGAACTCAGTGCTGCCCAGAGCACTGATGGCTCACTTTGCTTTGGACACTGAGAAATTATTTGGCTTTCTGAAGAAATTGGATCATTGAGGGTCCTGATGAGACTCAAGGGCTGTTGTACCATGACCTGTCACTGCTGGGTTGGTTTGCAGGGAGGTCCTGGTGTTTGGGGGGTCTTGGGGAGAGGGAGGGTGTCGTGAACGGCGGAAGAAATGCCTCACACCATATGCGTGAATGGCAAATCCCAACGTTTATTGAAAGCTCACACATATTTATATTGGTGTTAATGAAGCTTACACAGAGTGCAAAAGCTGAGCTCATTATTGGTTAAAGCACACTTAGATCAACCACACCTACTTCTATGCTCTAATGATTATTTTGTTTCTATGTTTGCATTCTTCTAGCTTCTCTGCCTAGGATATCTACATTTTCTGGCAAGCGATTTTCTCCCCCATCTTCCCGTTTCAGCGAAGGTCACCGTGACCTTTGTCAGTGATTGGACACTGGTTTCACAATCCCCAGCTTGTTTCCCCTATCCTTATCCATTGGTATCACATGGAAGTGGCCTTTCTCAGCTAACCAATTATCCAAAAAGCTCTCCACAGGAGGGGAGTCAGCAGCAGCAGCAGCAGCACGAGTTGGCTGCTGAGTTCCACCAAGCTGAGGCTGCTTTCCACCATCCAGCACCTCCCCAGGCCAGCAAGGAAACCAAAAGCCTGCTGAACTCAGGGAAGGGGGAAGATAAGCGCAGAAAATGATCCACAGCAGCGCTTCCATGCTGGGTTTGATGCCAGACTCTTTCAAAAGGAGCTGTGTTAAGGACATCCTGGAGCTGCCCTTGCTTTTCACATTTGGTGTACAGATCTTTGTACCCAAAGCTGTGGAATGCAAACACATGATGGTGAGGAAGGAGACTCATTATTTTAACTCTGGTCACAACATCTTTGCTCTTGCATGTCCTGATTTCTTTTAATCTTCACTGTCTCCTTTTCTATCGCTTTGACATAATAAATTGAATTGTTGGGATTTTCAGAGGTCAGCTTGAGGTACTTCCTTTCCAAGAATTAAAAATGTTTAGCTGAAATGAGAATTATTTGGTTTTTTTCCACTGGAGCTTTAATCTGGCATGTTATACAAGAGAGGAAGAGTCTGATTGGTGGTCCCATGTGTGGTTGCACTAAAACAAACGTCAATAGTGGTTTAAAGAGTGCAGGAAAATACCCAATGGGTTAATTAGGCAAGTTCCATAGCTTGATTCAAATGAGGCTCAATGGGTTATGGAAAAATCGGTTTTGTTTACCCAAAACCAGAAGTGGGATTCAAATCTTGATTGTGAGTTTCAAGTGAGTGTTCAGGCTGCAAACAAATGACACATTATGAATAATTTAGGAAGGTCACTGACTGTTCTGGCTGTGCCTTGAATCCTTTCTGCAGTCCTGCTGTCTGCTACACTGGCTTTAGTTTATAAACATTACTGGCACTTTGGCATCCCAAATTTCTATTTTCTTTATTCTTCCTCTCCCTCTGCAGGATGTCTCATGCTTTTGTGAAGGTTTGGCACATGTACACTGTCCAATCCTCACAGATGTTGCCTATTTATTTCCACAGCTGGGTAATAACATCCCCCAGTGTGGGAGCCTGAAGATCTGAAGATTTATCTGCTGCTGCCAAAGTTGTCTTGTTCCTTGCTCAGGGCTGGAAATGTGATATCCTGTGTCTCCCTTCTTCTGCCTTTGTTTCCTCATTTCCAAAAGACATGGCACTTGTTAAGAGAATGCTGGTAAAGAAAGTTAGAAATCACTATTAATGAGCCTTCTGTATATGCAAATTCTGAAATGACAGCTTATTCTCTGGTATAATTAACAGTATTATTTCTGCTACCATGGATAAGGTTTTGTCAGTTCTCTTTTCCAGTAAAATTTCTGGTGGAGCTTAAACCCCAGGAAATGGATCAGTTTATGAGGAAGCTCTGTTTCTATACATTCAGTCAAGAACAGAATTCTTCATAAAATTATATTTAAATGACATTCACTTATTTTCCATAAGAAGAAGATAAAAGAATACTTTGCTTACCAATTTACCATGGTTTAATTTTAGTTTTCTAACAGAAAAATATTTGGTTCTATTAGAAAGTATTTGGCCACCATTTTTAGCAGCTATTTGTATAATGTAAGAAACTGAAGTGAATGGCTGTGATATTGTAGGTCATACAGTTACTCTAGATACAGAGAAAATATTCTGTAACCTATTCCCTGTGTTTATCCTTAAACATTTATCCTCCCTGAGTGCCAAATTCAAACATTAGTCTGTGGCTGCTGCATCCTTCTGGCAGCCTGGGAATCTGAACCCCCTGGCTGCATTTTCTGACTGTAAATCCTGTCACTTCATCTTGCCTGACTGAGCAGAGGAGTCAGAGTTCTTCATTAGCATACAGCAGATCCTGGGATGAGGATGATTTGTGCAGATGAGCTATTGATGGTCCCCTGTGAGATCCCAGCAGAGGGAATCACTCTGATTTAAGACCACAATTCAACAACTGCTCCTCTCACCTAAGATTTGTATGTTTAAAAAAACGATAGCTTGCTCTGGTGGTCCAGAAGCTTCGGCTCCCCCCTCCCATCTTTCATCGCTGTCTTAGGAAAACTGAGCCATAAAATGTCCTGAATTTCTTGAGGCTTGCCTTCTAAATTTTTGGGCTTGGTGGTTGTAGAAGTGTAATCAGCCCAGTTTGCATGCTAAAAACAAAAGGCTTTGGTTTCTAATGGCAAGAAAAAGGTCTGGGTGGATCCACCCTGCCTCTGGGAAGCAGCAGTTGCTGGATTGCTTTGGGAGCTGTGAGCAGAGGCTCTGTGATCTGGAATATGAGGAAGGCACACATATAGATTTCTGTTTAATATTTTCTGCTGGTATAATTTTCATTGAAAATTGAATATTTTATTTGGCTTCAAACATTTCATGGGCAGCTAAGGATTTGGTTTGTGGCACTTGGCAAGGAGCAAAGAATCTAAATTCATGGGAAGAGTTGAAAGGATTAAATACATTTTGAAGTGAATTTCTTTCTCACCAAAAAAAAATTACCCTGTTGTTGTCACCACTGACATGGACTTCACTCCCTCACCTTTTCTGTGCACAGACAGGCACCTCTCACAGCCTTGAAAGCAAAACATGGATCAATGCTGTTTTCAGAACAACAGCTCAACTCTTTGAGCTGATGTGTCACTCCAGAAGGTGCCATTTCAGATGTGATTAAACAAAGGAGTCAAACATGCTACAGTACATTAAGTTTGAGCCAGTCTTTGGGGATCTGTTGAGTGATAGTGGAAAAGAATTTAGCAAATCACACTGGGACTCAGGATGCTGGTGGCTCTACAAGATGCTTTGGGCTGTTTTCATTAATTGCTTTGTGCACTTGTGGTCCTTTTTGGTTTTGAAGCTTGTTATATTTATCAAGTAATGTAGCAAACAGGCTGTATTAGTGGCTGTTTAGTGGAAATAAATAACCATATGTTTGTGAGCAGTCCTTTGGCTACTTGCCATGCCCAAATTATTGTGAACAACCAATGCTTTGTAAGCTGCCACATGGTCCCTGCTCTAAATGCCTCAGATTAATTTGATCACTTAGTGTGTGGCTTTTGATAAAGTAGAGTAATATGGAAATTACAAAAAATAGTAATGGTAGATTTTTCTTGCTTTAATTATTGATTTCAGGTCCATAAGTATTTATATGATTTGGGAGAACTCCTGGTTTGACTTTTAAGTTGCCAGACATGTTTTTTTTCTTTCCAAACAGTAGAAATATTGACTATAATGTCAGTGTGTGAAGTTAAATGTTAGTGGGAAGAGCCAGTAGGAGAGATAGGGATGGGGGTGGGCAGAAATCAAGAATAATTTAAGCACAAGGCTGGTTTTGAAGGTTTCTGAAGTCCACAAGCACATACAGGTGACTCCATGGACTCTACAACAGGATTTTATGGGGATGATATCTGCATTGTTGAGTGCTTACTTTTCTTCTGAATTAAGAGAGGGCACTCTTCATATTGCTTTCAATTGGTCCTTATATCTGCCATAACTCTCCATCTGCCATGAATTTTAAACACATAAAATGAAGAAAAGCACGTACATCATCTGCATTTGCAATATTTAGAAACATAAGCAACGTTTCACCCTCCCTTCTCCCATCACTAATACATAAAGCTTAGAAGCAGGTTGTGCTGAATTCACCTTGAACTCCCATCCCTGTTTCACACAAGCACTGTTCTTAAGGATGTCAACATCCTCTAAACTATGCATGCCTGCAGATCCTCAACTTAAGGACACTTGTTCGGAGTGAAAGGTCTCCTGCACAGGCATTTCCTTATTTCTCCAAACTCTGAAAAGGAAGCATAGTTTCTCTTCTACAGATGGACCAAAAAAAAAAAAAAAAAGAGAAAAAAAATCTAAAGTATTAAGCTTCTAAGGCCACAAAGAGAGAGAATTAATAACTGGATCCAGATCTCCTGGTCTGTTCCTTCACCAGGTGGCCAACTTTTCATTCCAAAAACCTTCAAATGTGGCTGTTTTGAGGATGTAGATCAGGCAGCACTTTACAGCCCCTGCTTTTCACATTATGCTTTAAAAATATTCAGTTCAATATTCTTTATGGGTGTGTTTCTCCCCCTGAACTGCAGTGTCTGGGACATTGGTGAAATTAGACCTCCAGTAACTGCAGATTTCAGGCTGGCTGTAACTGTTTACTGAGCATGGAAAATGGCTCAAAAATGAGACCTCTAGAATGATGCCAGGCTTCATTCCACTACTATTAAATCAAGGTTCATTTTTATAGAGCAGTTTGCTCAATTTTACTCCATATTAGAGGAGATCAATGAAATAATATGATATTTGACTAGAAGTGACACCTGGAGTGGTACAGTAATGTTTGCTTTTCTTAGCAAACTGACTTTACCAAAAAGACTTTGATCCTGCTCTTGTATCCACAGACTTTGAGTAGTCAGTGCCTCTCAGGTACTTCAAAGTCTAACCTGGTGACATTATGGTTTAATAAATATATAGCTTTCCACTTTCACTTCCACTGACAGAATACTCTTTTCACATTTCCCTTACCTAACTTTCAGTATGCCTTTCAGCACTGAGCTGGCCTGTAGCTGCTCCCATAACAAGAAAATTTGTTCTCCTAATTCCAGCCACACTGTCTCTCAGGCATCAATTCATCACTTAAATTTGCCATAAGTGTGTTAAATAGAACACTGAAATTGTTCTTGTCAAATAATCTCCAAGAACTATGGAGTATGACTCTGCTACATCCTTGGATTCTGCTCTGACATTTTACACTGTCAAAATAAAGCAGACATTCCCCTCCTCCCCAGGAAAAGTTCTTTAAGCCATTAAATTACATTATCATTTATACATATTTTTATCTGCTCTATTTGCCTGGCTATAGTTATGGATCTGTCAGTGTTTTTACTATAAACCCCTATTTCCAGGGATTTAGACAGTAATTCTGCCTTAATAATTTGCTCCAGGCTAAAGCTTAAAATGCAAAGTCTCAGGCTGAGAATAGTATTTTTTTTTTCTTTCACCATTTTGAAAAGCAAATCATTTTGCCTGGTCTGAAGCACGGGAAGTGCAGTTGTGCCTTAAGGGAAGAGCTCCCTGGAGGGGGCTGGGGGTGTTCTCAGGCAGAGGAGGAGCCTGCTCAGCTCTGCCCTCAACTTCAGGGCATTCAGTGCTGCAAGCAGGAGAAATCTTTCCCATCCCTCCTGGAAAATGCTGGGGTGCCTGTGCAGCATCCAAGGATTGACTGCAGCTTGCAAGGCCTTGTGCCAGATAGATCTGAAGTGGGGAGTTGGATGGTAATAGCAATAACTCTGGCAGTGTAGAACTCAGCACAGGTTTTTGGGTGGTTTTGTGGGGTTTTTTTGTTGTTTTTTTCCAACGCTGTTCCCAGATAGATTTTTCTGCAACTGCTGAAAACTTGGCTGTGCTTTGGTGTTCAAGTGGAAGCAATCCCCATCTCTTGCCAGCTGCCATGGTAACAGTCTTGCCCTGCTATTAAAAAATGAATGATATCACCCCAAAATCATGAGTGCCTTTGAAATTATGAGATAGATGTCCCTTTAATTTTTTTTTTTTTTTTTGGGCAGGCATTGTTTTATTTGGAGCTTTTAAACATTTTAGTAATTTCAAACTTACAGTGAGAAGATGCTTTCAATCTTTCTGCTATGTGAGAAGCTGGTTTTATTTATTATCATTAATAAATGAATTTTGGCTTAATCAGATGATTCCAGGACCTGTGATTTTAACAAAAATGTTTTTAAAAAATTGCAGGGTTTGAAGTGAAATTCAGAGTTGGCACAGATAACTTCAATACTTTCTGACACTTTACACATAATTGCTGTTTAATTTCTCTCACTCTCCCTCCCCCTATTTTCTCCCTCTTACAAAGTGCCACAGACACAAGAGGCTACATTTGAGTTCATTGCCAGAGAAATCAGATGGAGGGTGAACAAATTGATCATAAGAACAGAAAGCAGCCATTATTTGCTTGATAATTTTTGGTAATCAGCAATAATGAGAACAGAAATAGAGAAAGTTCTTGCTAATTGCATCATTTTTTTGTATGTGCAAAATGTTAATGTTTTCAAGAGAGGCAGCAATCATTCAGAAGAAGAAAAGGGTGCATTTTCTTACAATATTTGTTGCAGGTGGCTATTGTTTAAAGAGGTTTCTTTGAACATCTCATGCTTCTTAATTATTTAAAATGAGCTGATATGTTATCTAACTGATCCTGCATTGAAATTTCTGGAAAAAAATATTTTTGCTGTGAAGTTTAAAAAAATGAAGGGAATGAAATAACTGTGAGGAATAAGGAAATAAGATTAGAATTGACCTTGCTGCTATGAAGACTCCTCTCAGCTCTTGGGGATGGGGAGAAGAAAAATCAAAGATGTTAACCTTATTCTCTTTTTCCCTTGCCTGCAGAAGGCCTCTTGGCACATACATCACATTTAATCTTATTTCTCCTTCTTGTATATATTGCATTAACCTCAGTTTGCATTTGGCTTGTTTTCTGCCTTTAAAAAATGATCTGTGGGGAGCTGTACCTTCCATTTGGCAGTCTCCAGCAATTTGGATCTTAACTCTCACCAGAAAAATGATTTGGTTGGAGGGCAGGTCCAGCGGCCTCGGGGCTAACTTGGAATTGGTTTGGAATTTCCTGCACACGCAGCAGTTGGCAAAGGGCTGGCAGTGCCTGGCTGCACCAGCAGAGACAGCTCCAGGGGTGGTACCCAAGGGGCCTGGAACGGGTGAGCTGCCAGCCCCAGCTGGAGCCCGGCTTCTCTGCCGTGGTTTGTGCTCTGTGCAGGGTGGAAATGCTGGTTTGGAGAGGTGCTGGCTTAGGGGGTGCTGGCTTAGGGCTGCCAGAGCTGCTGCACTCCCCAAGCTGGGGCAGCCTCTGGGTTTGGGGAGCAGCTCCTCGGGCAAGGCAGAGACATCCCTGTCCCTTCCCTTCTCTCTGCAGGCACTGCTGCTGTTGAATGATTTGCTGCTTCTCCAGGGTTTTGTTCATTCTCTCTAAAGGCAGAGTCCTGCAGGAAAAGTTCCATGACCTGGTGTGTGCTGCTCTCAGCCCTGGTGCCAAGCACTGGTCAGAGCCTGGCCCTGGATCAGCAGGGAGCAAAGCAGGCTCTGAACCTTCTCCCCATGCAGAACCTTGGAGAAGCCCCAAAATCCAAACCAAAGCCAAGCTGTGATGCCATTTAATGAGAGAATCCAGGGTTGTACAAGGGCAGGAGAGATGCTTGCACAATAACCTGCAAATGCACCACAGAGCAGCAGGGCTCAGTCCTGCCAAGGACTCTCTGCATTTTATTGGAAATCTCATCCCAATTAGGTATGGCTTTTGCTTTGAGTTCCACATATGGCTTTTGCTTTGAGTTCCAGTGCTCCAGTGAATTTATCTCTCTGATAACTGGGAAGATGCAAATGATCTCAGCCTTCTCTGTACCTCCCTCATGCACTTAGTGTGTCCTGAAGCTGAGAATTTTGGCAGTAGGCAAAGATTTTGTCTTACTCTTTACTTGATTGCTTGATTGCTGCTTCTTGGCAAGAGCTCATTTACTGAGAAAAAGACCCTTGATCTAGAAAGTGTGTGTGTGTGTGTGTGTACTTTTCTTTTTGTTGTTTTTTTTTCAAAATAAAAACATTCTGAAAGCAGAACTGAACAGAAGATTCTACAAAGTACCTGTCATGGGTATACCTGGGGTTTGGTCTAAGAAATGGGAGTATACTGCATTTGTGGAGGAGAAACTGGAGAAAACATGTTTGTGTTATTCTATGTATATTTAAAACCAGAAAACCATGAAAACTGACATCTCCACTTCCCTCTGCATTGTTTAAATGACATTAAATGCAAATCTCAATATAGAAAAAAAACCAAGCAAATAATATTTTTTTTCTCAGTATTTGTAGTATATTTACAATTTTTCTAAACATTCCTATACCACAGAAATGTTGAGATGTATTTTTTTCCTATACAGAAATACACTGAGGTGGTTTTTTTTTTAAGCTAAGAAAGGGAGGATTTTCCAAGACAGATTTTAGATATTTAAGTATGTATTCTTCATGATTTTCTCTCTTATGCACGTAAGAGCTTCTGCTGGGACCAGTTATTATTGTGATAGTCCTTTTCATGAAAAGAAGAATTAAACCTGATGCTTTTCCCCCCTGAAAAACCTGTAAGGCTGAACTCTTGCTTTTCATACCTGCTGAGGTAATGGTATTTTAGAGTGCTTCAGCTTTCTTTAGTGCTGTATATTGATTAAGTTACTCAATATTTGACAACATGAAGCTTCTTTTCCCAAGATATTTGTTAGAGAAAATCTATGTTTTGCCATTTCTGAGGAAAGGCATTAAACAGGTTCCTCAGTGTTTGTTGAGTTCTAAATGACAATGTGTGCAACCAGCCCTGGGGGACTGGGCAGGGTGGGATCTGTTGGTTCCTCACACTCAACAATTGCTGTCAAGTGAAGAAGCCACCATTTGAATAAACAGTTATTTAATTCACATTTCCCCTAAAATTATCTGCAGAATTTTCTTTAAAAATCAAATCAACCTAGATAAAATGATTATTTGATACATTTCTGTTGGGTTTGTGTACAGAACAATATTTGGGTTTGTGTCTTGCTTTGTAATTTCTCCCTTTTTCAATCTGAACAGGTTATTTGCTTTCCCCCCACCCACCACGTACAACTCTCCCAGAGTTCAGTGGTCTTGAAGTCATTCTGTCAGTCAGCCCTGCTCTCAAGAATCTGTAGGGTTGCATATTTCTCTGTCTTGGTATTTCTTTCAAGAATTTCCAGAGAAATAGCTGATGACCATCATCACTTTGTGAAGGACAGAAAAGCTCCTGTCAGCGTTACTCTGGCTGCTGGGGTGAAAACTCTGTGAAGCAGCTGTGTATGAACTGTTGCAGTAACTCCTAAATTAGAGATGAGCGCTGTGATTCCACATTCTGGAGCAGTCAGGTGCTGCATGTGATCCTTTCTTCCATCCTTGCCTATTCCCTGACTAAATAAAAGATGGGCTTTCCATAGAACCCCTCTCTTTTAGCTTTATCTCATAAATATGTCTAGTGGATATTAACTGATTTTGACTCTTTTATAGTCCATATGATCAGCGCCTAAAGGAAGAGCAGATTTCTCTGTTTCTTTAAATAAATCTCTTGAATATTCTTCTGGGAGCCATCAAACCTGTCTCCAGTTCAAGGTGGCAGTGTCTGTACCTGCTGCACATTTTTGGGGATTTTGCCAGTCCTTTTCTTCCAAGGATGAGAAGCCTCACGACCTTCTCCTGAAAGAGAGGCACAGCCCTTGCTTAGTATTGGAGACACAGGGATGTCTGCAGACATCCTGAAGGGCAGGGTGGGAAGGTTATTTGCAATTTTTCAGGATGTTAAAGCTACACTAAGAATTCTTTTCAGCAGATGTAAACTCCTGCATGCCCGTGTGTGCAGGCTGACATAGTGGTGACTTCATTAGGCAGTCATCAGAGAGCTGTGACTCATGCTCTGGTGGCACTCAGCTGCATTGCAGATCTTTGTATTAAGTAAGATTTAATTAATATTTAATTGGCAATTAGGAAGGAAAGTTTCGAAGAAGTTGATTTCCACTTTTTTTAGCCTTCTGGGCAATGCTAGACTCTTAACCTCTAATGATGGTTATTGTTAAGTAGGTTGAAGGAACTGAACAGGAAATACATAGGGAATTGAACTTTGAATGATTTGAAATGACCCATTTCTTCTGCCTCCTTCACCACATATGCACAAATTCTTCCTCAAAAAAAAAATTGCAAAAAATTCTCTCTATATTGTTTGCTATCATGAAAGTTAAAGCTGAAGTTTGATCATAAAATTCCTGCATCGAGAAGTCTGGCAGAAGAAATCAATAAAAAAGAATTACTTGTCTTACCTTTTTTTTTTTTTTTTTCAAAATAATACTCAGAGAAAATATGATAACAGATCTTGAAGGCAGGTCAGGAAGGGGAAGTTTAACTGAGCAGAGGCATGGCATGAACAAAGTGTGTGACTAATCCATGGATCCCTCTATTGTCTGGGCACTCTCTTTCCATCTATGTTGGACTGAATTAAAGAAAAACATCTTTTAACATTTTATTCACCCAGTGCTCACCACTGGAATAGCAGAGTTTCAGGGATTTGCACGAATTTAGGAGTGTTTATTTCCACTGCCACTTGTTTGTGAGTGCTCATGGAACTTTGACTGCTCTGGTGGAAAAACCAGAAAGTGACAAAACCCCCAAGGGAAGATTTGAATTAAATTTTGTACATCCCTTGATTTGGGGTTTGCTAAGACCTGCTCTATGTGTGAGAAGCAAGGCTTTTATTTTTTCTTTTCTTGTATATTTTTGGCAGCTTATGGGGATTATCAACATTTTATGTGACACAGGAATGCAAAGCAGGATACATCATTCAAAAAGGGCTGAGTTCCACTCGGGGCAACTTTACCAAATCCATCCCCACTCTCTTTCTGTTGGCTTCATAATCTTTTCTTGAGAAACAATTGCTTCTTCACATGGAAACAGGTATATTAGTGGCAGCTCCAGGCTCTATGCAGCATATGATGCTGGAAGTTTAATTTAGACTTGGAGAAATGAAAAACCGTGGAAGAAAATTTGTGGAGGTTTTCATATATTGCAACACACTAAACTATATTAACTTTATCCAATGACCTTTGTTCAGCCCATGGTTTCATTTCTTGGAATTGCCAACACCAAAGCTAGAGAAATCTAGAGGAAGCCATGAAAGATGCTTCATAATAAATGCAGTCACCTCACCACATCGAGTTTCCCAATGATTTGTATTCTTCAGAATTTCTTTATTTCAGATTAAAACTGAGTTCTCTGAGGTGCAGACTCTCCTTAGTAAATATGCAGCTAATTTTATAAATATAAAATATAAATATATTTTATAAATATATAAAAATATATATAATATAAATATATATAAATATATTAAAGCCATGATGGGTGTTTTATTTTCTTTTCAAGTGCTAGCAGGCCTTTTGGCATTCTGTAATTTGAAGACCTAGGTGTTACCATAATTATTTTGATAACCAGAAGTTAAAATACAGAGGAAAGTTTAAGCCCAATGTTTGTGGTGACACCTTGAATATGTGGCCAAACTCTGACCACAAAACCTTCCTCCCCCATTGCATGTGGAGATTCCTCATGACTTCTTGGCAACAGAGTCAAGAATACAAAGCTAAGAAGAGTTTTTGTAACGGTGGTAAAAAGATTTTTTTTTCCATTACTCTTAAATTTTAGTGAGGATTAAGCTCTGTACAGAGCCATGGAAGCCTGCAGAGCTTTAATTACTCAGCACTGGAAAAGCTTTGTTTTGCTGAATAGTCCTTCTTGATTTGGTATGTTTCTGATATGCCCTTGAAAAATTACTCACAGGAAAAAAATTAGACAAAAAGTTGCAAAATTTTAATACACCTACAGTGAGTTTTAATGAAATTCAATCAGAGTACAGTGAACACATCTTAAATTAGCTAAAATATTCTGTATGTGATCCTGATGTATTAATTAAAATAACACTGGAAGGATTCAGTTAGTGTGGAATTCAGTGGAAGTACTGAAAATTAACTGTGGACACAAATTCTTAGAGGAATGACAAAAATATTGAGAGAGTTTCTTGTCATTGTTTTAGCAACAATCTGTGATTGTAACACATTCCTGTAGTCTGCACCAGCTATTTTGGACGAGGCAGGTTCAGCTCTGCACTGTATTTTTCTCTTTTTCCACTCTCATTGAGCCAAAGTGTCACATCCTAGAACAGCCCATGGGTTGGTCATTTCCTCCTTGCAGATTATTCTCCTGTCTTTTGGAAAAGAGAGCAGAAATACAGAATTATAATTGCACAACATTCTGCTTTCTTTGAAGTTTAAAAGTAGCTTTAAGATCTGTTTGGCTCTTGATTATCAGCTTCATATTTTTTTGGAGGTTGTTTTCATGTGGTCCTTGGAATCTGAGTTTCATCACATATCATTGTATGATCAGTTGATGAAATCATTGAGAGGAAAAAAAGTAATGAAGCAGCCTTTAAAAACTGTATGTCTGCAAATCTGCAAATCTCAAAAGAAGCCAAACAAAAGCTAAACTGAAGGGTAGGACCCTTCTTGAAAGAAAATTAAATGGCTTTATAGATACTACTATTTTCTAAGAAACGATTTTTTTATACTGAAAGGAAATTCTTTTCAGCAGTATAGTACATACAACTTCTGACAAAAAACTGGAAAGCAATTTAAAATTTCCCCAAAAGACATATGACAATATATTCCAGACCTCTGAAAACTGGGGTGACGCTGTGGGGTGCTTAATTATAGACCAAAGTTTTATCAAACTAAGAGAAATAGAAAGTACTAGGCTAAGTATAAAGCTGCAAAGAATGTTCAGTGGTTTCATTCTTAGAGTGAAGTAAATTTTTTTATTCCTTTTTTTTTCCTCAAGACCAGCTGCAGGACCACTGATAAGAAGTGCAGGGAAATAACAGCCTTTGGGCTACTTGTTCCATTATCTTTGGATGAAGATGCTCTTGATTGTGGATGGATGCTACATCCACCTCTATGGAGACCCAGGGAAAATACTTTTCAGAAGCATTTGAGACAGAATAATGAATGAGCATGCATTTTCAAAAGACTTTTCACTACAGAAATCATGTCTTTGAGGGGGATCTGATGCTTACCCCTATAACAAAGTGTAGGAACACCCAGCTGAAAAATCTCTCCCAGCTTTCCCAACCACAAAAACTCATCTATGGAGTATGAAAGTGGTGCAGTTCACTCCCCACAGGCTGGGAGGGGACATGGCCTGGCCTCTGTCACTCCCTATGGCTGTGCTATCACAGAGGGATCCAGGCCTCCTGGCTTCTCTTTCTGTCAGCACTCCATGGCAGCATCAGCCAACTGGAGAAACATCCCAAAACAAGATTTTTTCTAAACTTGGAGTGAACCTGAACCTAAAATTCTTGTGAGTGTTATTCTGTATGTTAATGAACCCAGAACACCTGTGTGTTGAATTTTAAGGTTTTGTTCACCTTGAGGTGTGGGTGCTCAAAGGATGTCTCACTTTCAAGAGGCAAATGTCTCTTGCTGTTCTCTCTGAACTGCCTTCCACAAATTTTAGCTGTGCACTTCCTGAGGGCCCCAGGGCTGGGAGCCCCAGACGATGACATCAGGTGGAGTCCATCATGCATGTCCTGATGTCATTGCTGGGGGCAGGAATCATTCCAGTGGCATGGCAGCCAGCAAAGGCCATTCAGCTTTTCCTTAAAGGCACCTGCACACCCACAACTTCCCAAAATAAGTGTGCATCAGCTTCCTCTGCTAGCTAAAAAGCAAATATCCCTAAGGGACATCCAGTGGCTTTTCTCTTTATCATCTTGTTCTCTTTCCACTCCCTCTCCACGCTTTTATTTTCTGCCCCTCCTACCCTCTCTTAACATTTTCTCACTGATAATGTGTTTGTGTCCCTTCTTCCCCAGTGTCCCCCTGCTCAGCAGCTCCTGTCCTGCTCCTGTCCCCAGCTCCTGCTGCTCACAGACCCCTCCATGCCCCTGCTGCAGATTTGAAGCTGAAGGAAGTGACAGGCAGAGTGGACAGCTGGAGTTTGTCTGGCATGACAGCTTTCCCCTGTGCCAAAGATTAGTATTGCTGCTGTGCTGGTACAGCCAGATATAAAATACAGCCCCAGCCTTTCCCTGAAATATGCCCTATATAAATTCCAAGCCTTGGGTGAGAGAAAAGTTGACGATATTTGATGCCATCTTTTTTTCATGAACATACACAATCTGTATATAATTTTTATATCCAAGCTTTCTTCCAGCCTTCCCAGCCAAAGCAGCAGCTCCTAGGCTCAAAGTGAATTGCACATATGTAACTTTTAAAGCCTGGTTGGTATTCTGTGTGAATTGGCAAATAATGACAGAAATTCCTGAACCATGGTTTAGCACAACCAGACAGTCACTATCAATGTTTACTCTAATCAGGAAAATTAGTTAATCTATAGAGTCATAGAATCATAAAAATTTTTAGATTGGAAAAAACCTTGAAGAACATCAAGTCCAACAGTTAAATTTATCTTTAAAGGGAAAATGCTTGATTTGTCACGCTACAAAACCACTGAGTGGGCTACAATATTAAAAGCCAATATGACCTGGATTTACTTGTCACTAACTACAGGTAGCTACAGACATAATAATAATAATACTAATAGTCATCATTATCATCATCACCAAAAACAATAAAAGCATCTAGTTCTACTAGATAAAAAAATGATCTGGAAACGTGGAAAAAACCACACAAACTTCAGCAGTTTGTGTTGTAACACCTGCTATTGCTCATGGCTTGCAGCAGCAATAATCTGCCCTGCATTTGGCAGTATTGTATTGTTTGGTATGGCAATTGTCATGTTGCAATGCCAAAAGCAGGATTTGACTATTCTCTGATTGACAGTAATATACAACAGCACATTAGTTTTATTTTAATTATCTTACAGAATTCCACCACAAGATAAAACCAGAATCTGTCCCATTAAATAGGCTTTGAAAATCTGGGCAAAAATCTCGAGCCCATGAAACCCATGAGGGTGAAAATTTTTACTCAATATCACATGGTTTTCTCAATTATTTTGGACTAATTTTAGGATTGTTCCTGTGCCAGTCTGAAATTTCGTGTGTCCGTCATGACTGATCTAAATTAATAAGTAAAATACTGAAGATTTGTTGCCATAAAAGGATTTCTGCTTTCCAAGTGATAAGAATGTTATGACAAGTATTGATCTACTGAGGTGGTAGTAGTCACTGAAAGATGGATCTTCCCATTTAATTGGGTTTTTTTTTGTTCTTTTTGCTATTATTATATTTATTGAGAACATGTCAGAACAATTGGCACAAAACCTTGAGATGCTGATAAAGTGATAAGATGAGCATATATGTGAAGCAGTAGTTGATCAATGTATTTTAACTAAGGTTGTTTGGTCAAGGAAATGCAATACTTTCCATATCTCCTCTTGGAAATAAATGTAATAGTCTATCTCACCTCCCCTGTGTATCCCAGTAATCACCTTCAGTTATTTTTTTCCCCAATTAATTACAGCCTTTTAGATGACAAATGGAGTCCCTCTCATAGGGACAGGAAGTCAGAGGATTGCTTGGCAAAATTTGCCTTTGAACACTGCAACCTTACATACAGATTATTTCTATTTTTCCCTGTGTCACACTCATTTCAATGTGTATTTGGAGACTCCAGGATTTATTCCAAGCTAGTTTACAACTAAATTAAAGGAGGGGAAGGAAACACCAGAAAGAAGATTTTATGCAGTTTGTCAGTGTAAGCTCCAAGCTATTGAGGATTATTCCCTTGTTTTCATGGGGGCTTTATGATCTTTATTGTGATTTAAGGAGGAAAGTGCACGGGATTTTTTTTCTGCATTCTTTTCTCTTCTGTTTGTGTGTGCTCCCTTCCTCATTGCTCATTTACAGTGCTCATTTGGAAAACACACGACAGTGGGAACATTTGGGAGCAGGGGAAGATTTTAATTGTAGTCTTCCAGTTTTAATTGTTGTCTTCCAAGGCGACAACGACGACGAACATAAACCATTCTACATAAATGTCTCTGTTACAGCACAGAAACTAACTGAGGAATAATGGGGAGGAAAACAGAAAATATTTGCTGGAAGGCAAAATTGGACACAGGCCAGATCACAGATTTTGGTAGGATTTTTTTTTCCTTAAGCCCTATACCAGCCATGCTACAAACACATCCCAGAGCAGGAATTAACTGCTTAAGAAGGTTGTGCTAATGGGGATGATTTTAAAGCATGGGAAGCTTTGCTGTTTGTGTTTCAACACCAGTAAAAGAGGCATCATTTGGAGTCCACTAAAGTAAATCTTCATGCAGACATCTCCTGACAGGCATGAATATGTGGTGTGCATAAATAAATGCATAAAGTGCAGCAGAATTCTTATGGAAAGGGCTACATTGCAGAGAGTGTATTTTAAATGCTCAAGGTAACAAAAGTGCATCACCCCCTGTGCTGTTCAGCTGCTCCTGGGGTATTGGGGGAACACTTGGCATTTCAGTGTTCCCAATTCTGTTGGGCCCTATTCCTGCTGTGACCGAGTTCAACTTTTGACCATCACAGGTAATTTCTCCCTTTAGTATGGAGTTAAAAACCTGAATTTAATTTAGACTGCTCTTGTGATTAAGTTCATTCACTGTGGGCTTCACTTAACAGATGGGCCAGGGTTACCACATTGATTTGCATAGAAATTAGAATTGATCAAAATGAAATTATTGATTATTTCAAGTTGAAAAACACCCTCTTCAACCTTGCATTCTCATGGAGCACCTCCAAACTGATGAGCTGTTATCATTACAGAGCTGGTAAATAAATAATAAACTGGTAACATAATAAAAACATAATAAATAGGGTTGGATTTTCTGGTCATTTTGAACATTGTAGAACGGATAATAAGTTTGAATCAGAAGAATTCCCCTTTAAATGCCATGAAGTCCTGATGATACGTTCTGATATAATTTTAAACATTATTTCAGAATGAAAAAGGCTTGGTTTTCTGCTTCACATTTAAAATGTGGTTTTCCATTTAAAAATTAATTAGAAATAGTCTTCCCTCTTAGTGTTTGTTTGTTAGTTTGGTTTTAGTGGTCAGATTCATTTATTTATTAGAAGTCCCTTATAGCACTTTCCCACATTAAATTGCATTGAGTTTTCTTCCTCTTAACACTTCCAATTCTTTATCTCTAGTGATAGAAAACTCCTCTTCCCTTGCCTCCTCTTTTTTCCTTTTAAATGCTTTTTATTTAAGGAACTCATGAACAATGGCATTTATTGGAGAGCTCGGAGAACAAAGTTTAATTCTCACCTCTGCTGTGTGATCCCTTTATGACACTGAACAAGTTACTCAGGCTCTCTGTGTGCTGTTATCCATCTATAAAAGACAGATAATAGCACTTTCTTAACTGGCAAATCTTAACAATGTAGGTATTAAAGGTTATGTGTATTTCTGCTGAGGCATAGCCAGACCTTTAAAATATATACAATTTTTGAGGTAGGTTGAGAGCCATTTCCTTCCTTTTATTTATTGCTAACCTTGGCAAGGTTTTTCATTTTGTTCCCTAAGAAATGTGTGCATTTTCAGAATTTGCTGCAAGTGCCATATCTGATCACAGGTATCAGCGATCCACGGTCTGATTTAGAAACTGCAGAAACAGAATTCCAGAGTCACTTTTCTGCTACTTAGTTTCCATCTGAGGGAAGTCTGTACAGATGGGTATCTTGTTGGAATTCAATATCCTGAATATTACCTTGATTTTCTTTGGGTAGAGAGGAAGAAGATAAGTTCATTAGTATCTGCTTTCCTCCAAAGCTCTCCTGCAATGATTTTCCTTGGGTTATTCAGGTAGGTGATTTCTTTTTTGCCTTTTGAGTCACATTCAGGTCATCCAGCTCCCTAGTAATTTGAATACCAACAAACTGGGTCTTTCTGACAGCCTGAGCCTGACAGGCTGCTCTAAGTCCCTCCACTGAATTGTTGGTCTGTCATGTTATTTCCCCTGGAAATGGTATAAGAGCTGATAGCAACCTGAATACCTAAAAATAGATGGGCAGAATAGGCCTTGGAATATGTAGCTGGTATTTTATCATCTTGGCTCCCTCTGCCATTGCATGGTGCAATGTGATAGCTTAAAATAACTAAGTACCATTCTTGTGCCAAAAATATAAAATGTCATTCAGTATTACAGTATCCATTTCAGCTATGGACACACTCCTCACACTTCCTTCAACGTTTTTCCTAGCTAATTCCAAACACTGTAAGAGTGAAAACTCCTGCAGGTAACCAAATTTATCTAATCCAGAGAGACAAATTTATTAAATGGGACCAACACATTTTTCTCCATCTGCACCCCCGGGTTTGATCCTTCTAAACTCTCCACATGGCCTAAGATCCTGCATGGTCTCCACAACAGCTGCTTTGTCTTTCCACAAGTTCCACAAGTCAGGAACAGAGTGAAAGGATAAAATCTGCCTTGCCAACTTGTACTTTCTTATAGCCACAGGCTAATTTTTGTTGTTCTGGGGAGCAGTGATGCAGATAATTCATGTACAATAGATTTGATGAGCTAGAGGCTTCTGCTTCAGATGGTGTTTCTGGAGTTGTTTTGCTGCTTTAGTGCAAGTGTAAGGTTTCCTCTTTTTGGCAGAATGGGTGTCACTGCCATGGATTTTAGATGCCTTTCCTGGAAAACACATCATGTGCTGGAATTACTCTATAGAAAACCAAGCTGCAGTTTTTAATCTAAAAGATACAGAATTCTGTCAGGATTTGTTCACCAGTTTGCCCAAGCTGAAATTGGCAAAACCCATCTTCAGTGCTCTGGTAAGGACCAGAGAGGGGAATGGGAAGAGTAAACCCAAAGATCTGTAATACAGGTTAAATCAGATAAAGGAATTGTTTTAGCTCTTTAAATTTCATAGTCACACCCTGATTCCTCCTTACTCTTCCTGTAGCTGCTACAAGAGCCCTTCCAGCTGCTGGGAGGGTCTGCTCTCCCTGTGATCTGGGGGAAACACGGTCACTGACACCTCAGCTGTGTCCCTGCAGTGCAAAGGATGGGGAAAGGAAGAGAGAAATTATTGCTGCTGCCGTGGGACAGGTGTTTGGAACACTTTTATTCAGTTCTCTGGTGCTTGAGAAGTTTGATCGAGCTCCTCCTCGTTCTGTATGCTGACCCTAATCCAGTCTGGGTTTTCCCCTATTCCATATTCCAGTGCTGAGACAGACCGGGTTTTGCCACCATCCTGCACTCCAGCAGGAATCCAGTCCATGCTTTCCCTCATTCCATGTTCCAGCAGGAATCCAGTCCGGGTTTTCCCCCATTCCAGCAGGATTCCAGTCTGGGTTTTCCCCCATTCCAGCAGGAATCCAGTCCGAGTTTTCCCCCATTCCAGCAGGATTCCAGTCTGAGTTTTCCCACATTCCAGCAGGATTCCAGTCTGGGTTTTCCCCCATTCCAGCAGGATTCCAGTCCGGGTTTTCCCTCATTCCAGCAGGAATCCAGTCCGGGTTTTCCCCCATTCCTCATTCCCCATTCCCAATCCCATCCGTGTTTTTCCCCATTCCACATTCTGGCTCTGATCCAGTCCAAGGTTTTTCCCCATTCCCAATGTTGGGCCCTGCCAAAGGTTTTTTAGTTTGTTTAAACTCTTCTTTCTCTTCTTGGAAAAGCACAGTTGTCTCTTGCAACTGTCAGGTGTTTTTCTGTAGTAAGAAACGAGCTAAGAACTGGACAATGCTTATTTTATCATGAGAAATAATTAGTGTATGAAAGAGTTGGGCTGTAATCAATTTTTATGCCCGTGATAAAGCAAAATGAATTGCTAGAAAATGAGCAAAAATAACATTGAGAGGGTCCTGTGCCTTGTGTATTTTTGATACCTTTGCCTTCAGATAGTTCCACTCAGATCCTCACTTCATCCTTTTGCCTCTCATTTCAATTGTTTTGGAAGTGCCAAAAGCATCTTGTTTGCTTCAACAAACGTTTTGTCAGTCATAGGCAGATTGTTTGCAGAGCTGCAGTTCTCTTAGGTATGTGTTTATGAAGTACACAAGCCTGTTAGTGATGGTTTTTTCTTTATATTCTCTTGTGTTTTGTATTTCTGTAGAGCTGAACAGAAACATCATACCATGATAAAGTTGGGCTGGTGGCTGACTCACCTCCCTTCTCATCCTCCTGAGCTGCAATTTTCTGTGTTTGCCTTTTTTGCTCAAGTTTGGCACAGGCAGTGTGATTCTGCACTTCACACATTGTGCTCCCGAGGTAATGTTATGGATCTCCATCCTGCCAGGAATGGGGATTCAGTGCTACCCTGGGCTGAATATTTGGGTTGTCAGAAGTGTTGGAAGGGTTGGTAGGATGGTTGTTTCATCTCATAAAAATGCGTGTAAAAACCAGTGAAATAAAACACAGGACAGAGGCAAGAAGTGATTCATTAAGGATGGACAAATTGGCTTTCAAAAGACAAAGTAACTGCTCTCCAGAGGGATAATACAGCAAGTTGCTGAGCAGTCTGGGTTGAATCCAGAAAAGGATTTAATTGTGTGCTTGATTTTAAATATTCAAGTAGTCCTTTAGCTTTACAGGGAAAATCCATGTGTGTAAAGTAAAACAGAATAGAGTCTTCACACAATTAAACTCTTTATCTTGCTCCATTTCCCTGAATTTTGCTCCAAGGCTTCCAAGCCATGATTCCACCTTGGAGTGATCTTGTATTTCATAGCAGACAAATGTTCTCAGCTCTGTGCAACCCTTGGCTTCAGATCTCAGCTCCTGTCTAGGGCGTTTTGGGATATTCACACACAGCATCCCCAGAATGAAGTGTACACACACTGAAATAGCAGCAGAATACTGCTGGGTTTCACAAAAAATCCATTTTCTGTCCTTCTCGGGGCAGCAGTTTTCAACTTTTCATTGGAGGAAAAGAGGGCAGTGGGAAAGGGCTCCTCACTGAGGACAAAGGTTCTGCTGTAAGTGAATATATACATTAGCAATTAGCTGCTATATGATGGCTAGGAAAACTCAGAGAGAAGTTTGGGATAATAAGATGAGTTCAGGAAACTGTTTCTGAAAGACCTTAGGGCCAGATTCTAATTAGCAAATGACAAAATAGTTCAGAAAATAAGACTAGCACTGTAAGAATCTTGCCATAGTCAAAGCCCACCATCAGCAAAGATGCTTAATTATCCTGCATATGATAATTCCCTTGTGGAGTTATATGATAAGTATAAAGGGCATTGAAGTCAGAATTACCCTGAAAGTCTTTGGCCTGAAAAGCAGAAGAAGTGAAAGAAAATATAACAATGAAAACAGTTTGAAACAATTTGCATCTTTTCAGTAACTTCTTTTTAACTACTCTGTAAACAGCACGACAGGAAAACAAGGGAAAAAACTGTGGGCTGGAGTCTCCTCTCTTTTACACGAGCTTAATTGTGTTTCATTAGTCCTGATTTTAATTATTGCAAGCAAAAATGAAGCCAAGGCTTGCTGCCTCTTAAGCTGCTCAGCTCAGATCCCTGCAATTCCTTGGAAAGAACAGGAGCAAAGCAATCTTTGGGTAACATAATACAACCCCTGAACTTTGATCTCAATCAAGGCCTTCTGAAAAGAAACAATAATGTCATAACTCCTTGAAAGCTTACAACACCAAAAAATAAAACCTCTATCAGGAACCTGCCCACGAACACTGAGACATAATTCTCCTGACCCCACAGCACTGCTCCATATGTTGTATATACTAAAGAGAAAAAATGGGTTTTATTTGTACCTACACTCTCACCAATTATAGCTGAAGTTGTTGGCTCCCTGTGTGTTGTCATTGACACAGATGGATAAAAACAGATACAGGGTGGAAGGGAATATTATAACTCAGAGCTCTCGTGCTGCACCACAGACAGGATTTAAATTCCTCTCTACCTCTTAGCTTGAAAAGTTCTCTGAGAAACAACCTGACTGATGAGGGTCAGTGTAAAGTAAAATTTCCAGCCTTTGTGCTGGCATTCAGAATGGAAGGCACAGCAGGAGGAGATGGGAGATCCTTGGGGCTCAGGGGTGTTTGGTACTGGCCGTGAGCTGCACGTGGGAACAGGACCCTGCTCGTTGTGGGAAATCCATGGAGGGGGATTTGTCTCATGGATCTCACCAGTGAGTGACAATATGGCCAGGACCCTCCAGTTTGTGCTGGATCTGCAAAGGTTTAGGTGGCAAACCTATTTATTTTACCCCTCCTCATCCACTTGTCCACAGAGAGCAGTGGCTGAGCTGCAAGACTTCCAGCTCTGAGCTGCTCAGAGCCCAGTTCCTGCTCAGGGCAGTGTCCATGGGGTGGTGACAGTGCAGGGTCCCACAGCAGAGCCAGCTCTGAGCTGCTCAGAGCCCATGTTCAGGGCAGTGGCCATGGGGTGGTGACAGCACAGGGTCCCCAAACCCTAACCCCAGGCAGGTAAATCAGCCTAGGGTGAGGGATGGTCCCAAGGAAAAAGCTGTGGAGGCAGCCAGGTTGTGGCAGTTTTGTGTTCCCCTTGGGATGCCTTTTGCAGCTGCAGTGTGTCTGGAGCTCGGGGCTTTCTGCTTTAAAAACCCTAACCCTAGGTGTAACCCTAACCCTAACCCTAGGCAGTAAATGCAGCCTAGGGCTGAGGCTGAAAAAACATCAGTTTCCGTGAAGAGTTCCCAGAAAATAATATTATAAACATTAAAATTTGTGTATCTACCCCAATCCTCCAGTGATCTGACTTCTCTGATGTCCTCTCTTCGATTCTGTCCACAGACAATGCCATGCTGTTATTAGAGAGACAAAAGGGGGGAAAAAAGGAAAAAACCCAAGGACATTTAATGATGAATTCTAAAATCAATTTCTTCCCTGTCCTGTCCTCCCCCCCTTCAGACACTGAATTATTCAATGAAAAGATCTGAGGCACATGAAACACATTACAAAGAAAGATGTCAGCCAGGGTCTCCATCACCACAATTTTCTTGTTTTTTCTTTCACAGACTGACTAAAACCCAAACTAGCCATATTATTGGATGGAGTTTAAAGAAGCAGAAATTTCCAGGAGCAGGTAAAACAGTGTTTGTAATGAAAGATAAGCTAACTTCCTTTGGAGTTTTTAATTACAGCACACAAGGAAAATGATAACACCACATGGGCAAGGGGTCTAGAGGGTGTATTTGTGATGGGGGGATTTGTGATGTCAAACTGGGAGCAGCAATAGTGGATCAGAGGAAGGAGGAGGAGTTCCAGGCCACAATCTCATTTAGACAGTGCATTTTTTGCTGGAAACTGTGGGCTGGTAGATCTCCCCAGTAAGTGTGAACAGGGAATGTCTTGTGTGCTGGGCCAGGCTTTGAGTGCCACATTTCTGTGCTGGTGCAAGTGAGCTGGGAATTAGGGAACTCGGGTCACTCTGAATTGTTTCCATTAGAAAAATCAATTATTTATTGATTAACAGTGACAGTTCATATTGATTATGTGTTTTTACTACATTAGGTATTGCTTTGGCACGTGTTTTTCCTTTCTGAGGAGTATGCCAGCCCTTTTCCATCCTGAGCTGTGAATTTTGGATAATGTCTCTTTGCTTTGCACAGTGCAATAATTTGTGTTTTCCTGTGGCCACACAATCCTCTGGCTGTGCATCTTTGTGTGTAGTATCACTTCCTCTGTTTCAGAGAAATAATTATTTGAGATTTGCAGAAATATCCACAAACCAAGCAGCATTTACCCCTTCCATTAGATGGAAAGTGGTTGCAGTCACCTTCTGCTGAATTATTGAGCTGAGAGGTCACAAGTAACAAATGCAATAAAAACCCATTTGCTTTAGGACTATTAGCACATTTTGGAGATAATTATATTATTTTTCAAATATTCCTAGGTATTTATTTTAGTTGTACAGTCACGCAGTTCAGCTTTCAGCAATGGAAAGTATAGGAAATTTCTGTTTGTTTTGGTTGTTTCTGTAGAAATCAGGGGAATTATTGATAAACAGAACACTTGTTCTGGTAAGTCAAGTTAGGAGAGCCTGTGAAACACAAAGCATTGCTAAAAGAGTTGCTCTCCACATTATCCAGTTGAGTTTCTAAGTGGTGACACATCCTCTCATCTGTGATGCTGGAACAGCCCTTGGCTCCCACTGCCATCAGTGCACACACACTGGTTTGTCTCACTTAAAGATACCTCTGGTGTGTTTTAAATACATTTTAAAAGAGTATTTGACTTAGATATTTCCTCTGGTTTTTATTGTGTATTGATATTAGGGGTCTGTTATTAGAAATTTAGAGATATTAGATCTCTAGGTAGGTCCCATTTCATGGAAATAAGGAAGATATAAAGAATGTATTTGATTTTTTTTTGAGTTTGCTTGATTTAATATGAATTGTTCTCTGTATTCCTATTGCTGGGAAGATAGAAACTTGCTGGTGAGCTGTCTGTGAAAGTCAGTAACATTATGAAAAGCAGGCAATGTTCTGTGTAAATTATTGAATTTTGGCTGAAAAGCTGGAACTAGAGATGCACTAGATTTATTCAGAGGCGGGACAAAGCCCCATCCACTCATCCTGCAGATCTAAAAAAGGCTTAATTTATGGTTTGGGCTCTATAATTTATGTTTCAGGCTCTGTCCCCCAGTGTAGCCTCTGTACTGGGGTCTGTGCTGTCATGGCCACTCACAGGAAGGGCTCTGCTTCTCCTGCCACCTTCCCTGGAGGACAACCATAAATATCGTGGGGGGCCTGCCGAGATAAATATTTCTTTAAGCCCAGAGAAATTAAGGAATAAAAATTCATGAAGTGCAGGTATGGTGCAGAGTCAAGTCTGTAAGTTTAGTGATAAATTTTGGGGTTTACCAGGGTAAATTGCTGCCTGAGTTCAGAGCTGCATTTGCTGCACAAACCAAGGTCCCAAACATGGGAGGCTGGTTTAGCTTAAATCAGGCTCATATATCAGTAAGAGAATTGTTAATTGACTACAGAATCATTTATAGCCACCTACACAGTATCAAGGACTCTGATACTAAATTTACAAGTTTGTTTACCAGGCTGGTGAACAGGAAAACTCTTGGAAACTCTTGCAGTTTTTAGTGAATGCATTGATATAAAGCTGCAATGTCAAATTCCCAGCTGTAGGCTCCAGTTCTGCCTAAGACAATGAATCTGTGCCAGTTTACAGTGTCTGAGACTTTGGTCCCACGAGTCCATTTTTAGATTCACATTTTGACTATAATTGTATTTTAAAGTGTAAGACACAATATTATGTGGCATTTTCTTCTACTCTGTTAAAATGATCCCAGTATAATGGAAACAGGTAAAAAAAAAAAATCACTTACTTAGGCAGTTTCCAAAACTGCAGTTCTGCAGAAAGGAGGGAAGTGAGTATTTATATTTAAAAACATTTGTAAATTGTCAGGCGATGGAGCATGGATGGAAGAAGAAATGAAAGCAGGAATGTCTGCACTGCTTTAGCAATGAATCTGTATTTGTGGGCACTGTGCACACTTGCAGAGCCTCCTGTTTGCACAGCCAGCTCTGTGCTCTGGCAAAAATGGTGTGGGTTTGGGAAAGTTTTGCTTTGCATTGCACTCACTTGACTGTGCATACAATCAAAACCCTACTCCTCTAACAGAAAAATGACTTTGAAATATACCCAGTCATCCTTCTTGGATATTTATGAAGATGAAGATAATGTCAAGCATTTTGGTATATTCATTTATAAATAATTCATCCAGCTGCACACAATTATTTATTATTACTATTATTATCATTATTATTATTATTAATTATGTGTGTATAGCTGGAAAAGACAGGAAGGCTATACTGCCTCAAGAGAGATGCTTAATCTTAAGAATTTGGTCAGACCAAGATATGTGATATGAGAAAAGGAAGACAGGCAGTGATAAATAGATCTGATGACAAGAAGGCTGTAATAATGTTGATGGTGAGAAATGTAATGGGTTGGAGATGATTGCCTTGGGAGCAGAGGCTGCAGTGAGTGCCCCTGGCAGGAGCTGAGCTGCCCTGGGCTCCCAGAGAGCTGAGGCTGCTCACAGCAGCAGTTCCCATCAGAGCACATCTGGATGCTCAGGGCACCAGGTCTGCACCAGAGCACATCTGGATGCTCAGGGCACCAGGTCTACACCAGAGCACATCTGGCATGGCTCTGCAGCCTCCAGGTGGCCAGAGCAGCTGCCTTGGGCAGGAATGCCAGGAAAAGGGCAGGAAGTGCTGTCAGCTTAGGGCAGACACCCGGGGGAACAGGCACCAGCCCAGAGGCAGCGCTGTGTGAAAACAGAATTCCTGATCCCATTTTATTTAGCTCTCTGAGAGAAAAAAAAAAAAAAAAAAAAAGGTGTGGAAGCAGAAAACAAAGATGCAAAGAGGAGCTTCACAGCAATAAACCACTCTCAGACAATATTTTGCTTTTATATTCCCCCTGCAATTCAGAGATGTCACAAACACCTCACTGAAATTACATCAAATGTAATGCTGTGATTTACTTCTGGCTTAACTTAAGGAAAATATTTACATTTCATGACAGAACTGAGTAAAGTCTTAATAAAAATTAATCTCTACAGAGATAATTACAAAATCTCCTCGCCATGTTTAGACTTTTAGGAAAGAATGTAAGGAAATAAACTGAACTTAGTGCTGGTGCAAATTATTGATCCCGAATTCTGCTTTGTGCAGTAAAAACTGAGCACTATAGGACTAATGTACTATAGGAGTACATTCCCTTTGGGAATTTGATTTGGTCCTGTGCCAAGAATAATTGAAAACTTTTCGAAATGTAACTAAAAGCACTAAAATATTTCAACATGGTTTTGTCCAATTTTATTGACCTTTAATGTTGTCTTGGGCAAGAGAATTCCCCGTGTCCAGCCCCTTCCAGTGCTCTTCCCTCTGCAAGAACATCCACAGGTCCTGCTCTGCACACTCTCCTTGTACCTATAGATGGGGCAAATAGCTGTAAATACATTTCTAGATAAATGAGTTTGAGTTCTAATCAATTAGACTCGATATTATGGTTTCTAGGTTTTTGGTCAAAATATTATTTAATGCTATTATAATGTTGTTATTATAAAGATGGTTTTGTATTTAAAATTAATTTTGTGTTACAAATTCAGTAATTCAGTGCTTTGGACAGGTTATGGCTTTTTTCACACCACTGCCACCTCCACCAGCCCTGTTTTTCAGTTACCCATGTTTGATAAATCAAATCATCACAATGTCCCTAATTTTCCCTTTTTATAAGGAAAGTGTAGCTCTGTGTCTGAAAATGTTGCAGCTGCTAAGTGGCTGAAAGCTTGCCTCAGTCTATCAACAGGAAAATAATAACAGTTTTCCTTCTTAGCAGCCTAGGTGTTGAAACCGTCCCCAGCTTCATTAAAGCATACCATGGAAATAATTTTCTAGTGGGAGATATAATGAATGTGTGAGGCATTTTTACAACATGCAGGAGGCTATAAATTTTTAGAGAGCTTTTATTACTATTTCTATGCTGTAAGTCACATTTTGCTGTATGTCATAAAGGTTTGAATACCAAGAATGCTTTGTAATTACTCAGAAAAAAAAAAATTGACTCATTACATCTTAGACAACAAAAGAAGTGCAGTGTTTGAGCAGGATGTTTACCAGTTCTACTTATTCCAATGGGCCTGGGCCAAGGGCAAACTGTTCTAAAGCTGTAGCTGTGTAAAGCATCCTTTGCTGTTTGAGTGCACACAAACAATAACAGAATTTGTCTGAAAGTGAGGGCTGATGGGATTCAAGGTGAAAGTGTCCTTTGTAAGGATGTGTTTTACATAGCAAGACATCCATCTTTTGTTTTGTTCTAAAAGCTCTGCACTCACTTCTGCTTTGGCAACATGGTCACTCCCTTTTCCTTCAGAAATATATGCACATATGTGCAGTAAAACAGTGACTAAAAAGTGTGTCCTCCTTCACAAGCATTAATATCAGTATTATAATGCTCTTCCAAAATCAATTTTCTAACAGATAATAAATCAATTTTCTAATGGATAATAAATCAATTTTCTAACGGATAATAAATCCGTTTTCTAACACAATAAAATAACTGCTGTGTCAAGTATTCAGGGTAAGTGTGTGAGGACACAGAGTGCCCCAGGTCTCTCAGTGCCAGGGCTGCCCAGCTCTGAGGTTGGGCACCCTCCTGCAGCAGTGGAAGTGAGCCCCTGCCATGGTCCCGTGCCATGGGAGGGCTCAGGCTCAGGGTCTGCCTCTGCCTGGCTCCTTTACTGTCACAGACACATTTTCTGAACAATCCTTTCCTTAGGATTGTTTTCTCCTGAGAAGCTGAGAAGCCTCAGGAACAGAATGTGAACAATGGTTATCTGCTGCTGTGGAATGCAACAAGTGCATCTGGGATTGGGCTCATGTGGTTGTTTCTAATTAATGGCCAATCACAGCCCAGCTGGCTCAGACAGAGAGTCCGAGCCACAAGCCTTTGTTATTCATTCTTTCCTTTTCTATTCTTAGCCAGCCTTCTGATGGAATCCTTTCTTCTATTCTTTTAGTATAGATTTAATATAATATATATAATAAAATAATAAATCAGCCTTCTGAACCATGGAGTCAGATCCTGGTCTCTTCCCTCATCCTTGGACCCACGGTCACACTTTGGACCATCCCATGGGGCAGGTTTAGAGCCCTTTCCCTGCTCAGTCTGCTCAGGGGCTGAATTCAGAGCACATCCCTGCAAAGTGGGTTTGCTGTCGTGTGGGTGAGCAGGAGCCAGCACCAGGCAGGGACAATGGCAGTGTGAGTGTGACACTTGTGAGAGTGTCCTGGAGACTGGAGGGTTCTCCTGTGTAAAGCCATTCTCCTTGGAACACACTCAGGGGAATGGCACATGCTGATTTTGTTCTGTCTCCAAGGTGTTTGTTTTCAGCTTTGCACGGATGCCTGAATATGCTGGCTCTTGTTTTCAAGGTGCTGTTATCATTTTTTGAAGCTGAGAAGTGGTACTTTAAAAACTAAGTGAAATTTAAGAGCCAGATTGAAGCCTTCCTTATAAACCTGTTTGGAAAATAGGAGACAAACTACTTGTTTGTTAAAAGCAATTTGTTATATCATGTGTGTGACCCCTTATAATCCACCATCTGCAGTAAACATCCTTTCCAAACTCTCATTTCTTTGAAACAGACCTAAAGTAAGTGTAGCAATATTTTTGAACAAGTTACTGCCTGTCACAGAAGTTCCAAGCCCAGCTGAAGAGGAGGATATGATGCTGCCAGGCCTTATATGTCAGAATACATATAAAATGTATTGTAAATACACCATGAGCTGATCTGTGTCTCACTTTAGGGTTTGGGAACAGCAGAAAGTCCCTTCTTTTCCAAAAATTACACCACTGGGCCTTGGAGTGTAGAAAAATGAAAATGAGCCCAGCCTTATACACTCTTAATATTAGTTGGTACAAATGAGCCACAGAGAACCTTATTTCACTTTCACATCTGAGGCTTTAAAACTGATTTTTTGTTCCTACTTTACAACAAAAAGAAAGAAAGGAAGGTATTTGTGTTGCAACATGTAAATTCCTGCCAGCCAAGGATGAGACCATCTGATCAGTCAAGGATATTTGTGCAAATGTGAGTGGACTTTGCTTTATCTGCTGATGAAAAAAGCACAGTGGTTGCATAGGAAAATGTAGTAATAGTGATTTTAAAAAATCAAAGAATATTGTAATGTATAATTCTTATCCAAAGTGAGACTTTATTTCTTTATTTGATTAAAGAATTATGTAAATAGCTTTGTGCCAGTGAAGTACAGATCTCCAGGGAATGAGAGAACTCCAGGGTCAGCAAGTTGGAATGATGGGTCCTCAAAAGTGATAGGATGTCACTCAACAGTTCCATATTGCAAATGAACTCTTTTCATCAGGTCAATGATTTTTCTCTTGTTTTGTTTATTTGTTTGCCTTTTTTACATCGCAGCATATGGGAAACCATTGCATTCTCAGAATTGCAGGTATTTTTGCTGTTGAGTGTAGATTGGGAATATTTCAACTATAAATCATAGAAAGTGAGGCTGCAATGATGGGTTTTTCTAATGCCCCTGCTGAGGAGTTTTCTGGCAATAACAATGTATCTGCACACATCTGTATTGCTGTCTACTTAGGGCACAAAAAGCTATCATTACATGTGATGGAACATCAAACAACTATTTCATTAATGGTCCTATTATGAGGAAGCACAGTGACACTGGAATACCAGCATGGTGTTACTATAGATACCTGATTTCTCTGTAACACTGCTGTTTTCACAAACTCACATGTATCTGTCTGTGTTTTATATATAAGTGTAAATGTGTTTGTAGATACATTTCCCTCTGATTCAGGGAGGATAATCTTTGCTTTTCAGCTTTTCAAGTATTTAGTACACTTTAGTTCATCATTATCCAAAGGACATTACACAAGCTGTATGTGAATGGCTTCAATTAGATGAAAGCGTTGTAAATGTAAATGCTCAAGAGAATAACTTTGTAATTCATCTTATCTAACAGGCAGCATATTTACTGAAGACTCTCAGATTTCTCTGGTCTGTTTTACACATTTTCACTGTAATGTTTCCCTGTTGAAAGCAGGAGTTTGAGGGAGACCAGGTTTGGGTGTGATCACTTCAGCTGAGGCACTGAAAATTGTTTTAAATGTGCTGGAAAATGAAAACTATGAGTAATTACCATTCTCTGCCTTAGTTGTGCTCAGACAAGGTGTATTCAAAGCATTTCACAAACAGTAATTTGGGTCTCACAATTTGTGTGGCTTAGAGAAACATGGGAACAGTATTTCCTGACCATGTGGTAAAGAAAAAAAGTGACAGGGACTGCATAATGTGCCTGGAAGGAGATGGGGAGGGTCATGCAGTAAATCAGTGTGAGATGAGATGCTGAGCCCTATTTGTGTGCTGTAATCACTGGATCTGCTGCCTCTGGTCACCGCTGGGATCAGCCATGCATCACTCCAGTGCTGCTCTGCATTTTCCACAGGGCTTGCTTTGCTTGTTGCTTTATGAATGTTTTTAAGACTCAGTTGAATTTAGAGATAAAAGCACGTCCCTCAGTACCAACATGCTACATATTGATATAAAAAAGTGCTGGCTTCAGTCAGGCAGTTGGATCTGACCTTACTCATTAACTCTGTAACAGGAAAAGAGAGGAGAATTTGTCCTCCAGCTAATGAGAAAGCCGTGGAGTCCAAATTGTCTCTGATTCAGTACATACATTCTCTGGAACCTTGACTTTCTTGTCTTTGAAGCTTATTTGCTTTGTATTTCTGCTGATTTTTCTCTCCCCCCCCACTCTTTCCCAAAAATTGTTATAAAAATGATGTGGCAATTTCTGATGTGAAATATCGTCAGCGTGCGGAGCCGCTGTCTGCAGCGCGCAGAGATTTACGTTCTCTGCATCCCTCTGACCTTGAAGTCATTTTGTTCTTGTGCTGTCACTTGGAGTCTGCTCTGTGAGATGCTGAGCATCCCTGGCAAGCTCTCTCCACTTGAGCAGAGCCAGTGTTTTGCAGGATTAGCCCCCTCACTGAATCCTTCTGAAAAATTCCACCAATGACTGTGTGCACAGGGGTAGGACCTTGGTCAGGAAACTTTCTCTGCTTCTCCACCTAAGCCATGGGAAGGAGCAGCTCTGTCACCACTTCAAAGCAGCTCATTTTATTTTGAACACAGCTTGATTGGGATGAGTTGTGTGATAGTTTTGTGATGCAAGAAAAAACCATTTAGAGGTAGAACTGTTGCCAAGCTCCTTGAGGAGAGAAGTGGGGATGAGGGTCCCTGTGTTCCAGTGCAGGACACAATTACAAGTTTGTTTTTTGTTCAGAGGGTATGTGGCAGAACAGAGAGAAATATGTTATGTAATTCAAACCTTTATTCTTGCTTAGTTAGAAGTTGTGACATTAAAGCAACCATGTCACCTTACACTGGCTTAAAATCATTTCCTTTCAGAAGAAAAGCAAGGCCTCAGAAATTGCAAAAAACAGCTGTTCTTCATAGCCTGTACTCTACCCAAAGTCAGGCAAGAAAGGGAAGATCAAACTCCATCATACTTACATGTACAAAATGTAAATATTTTGTTCATGATTAATCATACCTTTGTGTTCTGTATCACTGCTGAAACTTGGGGACCTGAAAAATGAGAAAGACAATATCAATTTGGATGATAGCTAAGATTAAATTCAAGGGTGTTCCTTACTGAAATTTAGTTATACTCCTCTCTAAATGCTACCATTTCACACAAAATTGGGTTCTCTTTGGATTAATATATTTGAAAATTAAGTTGATTTATAACCAATTTTCTCCTCATTTAAACAGCGACCTGCAAGTTTTTCTCCAGGGATCAACCAGGATCAGAGAAATTATGTGTTGTTTGAGTTGTTCACTGGAGCAGAATCCCTCACAAACACGTGCATATGGTGCTGGGTGCTTTAGGGATCACACTAATACGTTTACCTTGTTGTACATTTTTCTTCTCATCTTGAACTTGTATGTTCTCCTTACTAGGAATTTAAAAAAAAAAAAAAAGAAAAAAGAGCAAACAAAGCCAACAAGATATTGCTAATTTGATGGCTGCAAAAATAATATATTCCTTCTTATTCAACTCTGAGCATTGAAAATGTAAAATGTGCTAATGCTGAGTGCATCTGTCGAGTGCCCTGGTCAGCTGCTTAAGAAGAGTTGGCAATTCCCCACTGCAAAATCAGAGGAAACTGGGCAGTTAAATTATCCTCCCTAAAGCTTTGAAATAATGAGAGAGTTTTCTCTTTATCCAGTCAATGTTTAAATGCTGGCTGTATTCAGAAACCACAGCCATATGTCATCTGAGAATGAGACAGAAAATAAGAGAAAATCCTAAATTGTTCTCTGAGCAGCAGAATTAATGGGTCGTGATTTCCTAAAGTTCAGTCTCCTTAAGTCATTTCAGTCCCTCTGGTGTTTTTATCTGTTGATTGCCATTACCCTGGGCCCCCTGTGGAAATGCAAGGCTTGTCTTTGCCCCGCAGAGCCCTCCTCTACTGGGGCATCTTCCTGCACATGGAACTGGGGGTCAGCCCAGGAAAAGAGGACATGGTCTGCAGCTGCACCAGGAGAGGTTTAGGTTGGACATCAGGATGGATTTCCTCACAAAAACAGTGATTAGACGCTGGAATGGGCTGCCCAGGGATCAGGTGGAGTCACCATCCCTGGAGATGTTCAAGGAACACCTGGATGTGGCACTGAGTGCCATGGTCTGCTTGACAAAGGGTGTTGGGTCACAGGTTGGACTCAAAGACCCCAGAGGTGTTTTCCAACCTAGGTGACTCTGATCCTGTGATCTTACTCGTTTTTTGTGCCCATCACCCACAGCCCACACCTTAGCGCTGTCGGGAAACGACGGCAGCGGAACAAGATTGAAAAACTTGTCAGTATAATTCCTCAAATGATCTAATCAGTGCTGTTGCTCTCCAGTGCTATTGCTGTGTCTGCTGCAAGGCAATTCCCAGCCATAACTCACCCCAGCTGTTCCTGGCCTGCCCCTTTCCCAGGGCTCTGCTGGATAATTGCTGCCGTACCGCGAGCGTGCGGACGCTCGCTGCGCGCAATCACAGCGGGACCGGCACTCGCGGCTCGGCCACCCGGGGGGATAATGCATGCCCCAAAAAAGGAGCTTAATGAAAATGTTTAGGATATCAAATTCAGCATCAGGGATGCTTAGAAAAGCACTTACCCACAGAGTAAGGGCAGCAGAATGCACTAAGCTGTTGTAGGAAAGGTCAAGGTTTAGAATTCCTTCTCTAAGTTTCATGGAGAGTAAATTAAAAATAGCTATAAAAAGAAAAGTCATGAGGAAACAACTTCAATTTTTTTTGCTTGTTCTGAAGCTGTAAGAAACTTGTTTTCATTATTGAATATGTTGTCTAATTAATATAATAAAATGGTATCAAACATTGCAAAATGAGTCCACTGATCTGATAGTTATGAATTATCTAAACCTTCTGCAAAATATTTATTTACCCTCCATGTAAATATTTCCACTGTAATCACAGGAAAGGTTATTCACGTCTCAAAACTCCCTGAAGGCACAGGGTGAGATTTCCCAAGCAATTCCCTAGGCTTATTTCCCTATTGGAAAACTAAAATAAGAAGTCAGGAGTCCAGATGTCAGATCTGAGATCACAGGGAAGCGTTTCATTGTCAGGTGCATGATTACATTTAATGTTAATAACGCTACACAAAACATCTCTCTGGAACAAAGGGGGTTTTATTATGCCACCGTTGATCCATAAGGATCCGCTGCTTCTGCCACTTCTGGACCAAACTGTGCTATAAGAAACCTCTTTGGGGTAAAAAGAAAGGATTTACAATCTCAACTAAAAAAGCAATTATTGACAGCTTTGCCATGGATTGCAGGTCAAGTGATTCACCAGTGCCTTCTGCTGTTTTTTATATCCATCTCTAATTATTTTAAGACATAAGAAAAGGAAATAGGGAATGACACTCTTTATTTGTAGGAGGATTGAATTTATGAGTGAAGTTAGGAAAGGATATGAGGTTCAGAGTTATTATTTGAAAAGTTAGAAAATAAAAAAGAATGAAAACTGGCTGGATAGGGTTAAATTTAGTTTCAAAGTTAAATATTTAAACCTGAATGAGGTCAGGCTCATTAGGCTTTGAAGAGGTCATCTCCTGCTTTCTGTGAGGAGAACAGTGCTGTTCCCTGGTGCTCCAGGGGAAGAATGTGGGCAGAAAGAAACACAGAGACAATGAAATAACAGGGAGAAAGCAGGAATTGCTGCAGAATAATATTTCCAAATTTCAGAAGCTGCTGATACTCAGGTCAAGAGCCAGGGAAGAAGAAAAAAGGACTCAAAAGCCAAGAAAACTGAAGGCTTTATTTCAGGCCTCAAAGTTTGATTTCACTATTTCTGATATTTTTTGAAAACCCTTTTTTTTCCCCCTGTGTGCAGAATTTCAAATGGCTGCTTTTGAAGGTCTAGTGCCTCTCATTCAATTCAAATTGCAGAGTCAGGCAAAATGTGCACACACCAAAAGAGGCATTTATTGAGGAGAGAGGCAGGGCAGGGACTCCTGAAGGAAATCAGGAGACAGAGCTGGGACAGCAGCAAGGCAGAGCCCCCGGTGAGGATGATGAGCCCATTCTCCAGCTCCCAGGGCATCACAGAGACCCAGCTAAAATTCTGGTCAGGACAAACCCTTCAAATTCAGGGTTTCTCAGTCGTGGCCTTGTTGTCTGAGCACATCAAACCCTGTTTGCCATAAAAAATGAAGCATTTCCTGGAGATTTCCAGGAGGAGGTGGGGAGGGAGCAGCGCTCTTCGCTCCCCATCCCCGTTTGATGCATGCAAGGAATTGCATGCAAGGAATTGCAAAGGAAATGCATATGCTCTTTATATTTTCTTTAAGAAAAATAAAGTTATATTAAAAAGGAGCTCTAAAAAGGAGATACCATCAATGCCTTTTTGACAACACTGTGGCCTGCAGTGCATTCTTGAGGAGGCAGGAAAAGGTAAGGCCAGGAAAAAGTGAGCTGGTTTATACGAGATAAAATTCGGCCCTAAGAAATGAGGTTTAAAAAGCTATTACTTTTGCAAGTTTCAGTGGAGCTTGGAGTATATTTATTTTAATTCCTTATCTGAAACACTACAAAAAGAGGAGAATTAAGGGGAACCCTCCCAACCTGCAGTACTTCCATTTTCCATTCACTCCTGAGTCTTGTAGTTTCCTGATGACAGATGTTGGTTTTGCTGCAGTTCAGGTTTTTTTTTACCCTGTACAGATGTGATTTACTAGATCATAAATCAGTCACTACTTTTGGAATTTCAGTTAACAGATGTCCCCTTTAAAGATTTTAATATAAACACTGTTAACCCACAGATTCTTTTTGAGGAAATGCCAGTTGCATATAAGAATGCCAATTGGCAGAAATGTGAGTTGAACATTTGACATATTAATAGATTTCTTTTTCTGAGTGAAATCAATTTATTTTTTATAGAGAAGGCATGGATGCTTTAGTCCTCCATTAGAGCCCCAGCTTGCTGTATCTGTTTGCTTGCAATGATGTCATTAACTAGAAAACAGATGCACTCATGAGCATCAGAAATCAATCATAGCTGTTGGCACTTTAATAAACAGCTGCCTTCTTAAATGGTTTGGAATAAACACTGATCATCACCAGCTCTTTCTGAAGGAAGAGCAGTAGGTTATAAAACTGCTGATTAGAGGAGGGGAAAACCTTGAAATTATAAACTTTAGTGGTTGAAAACCCCTGATTGAGTTATTTAAGACTGTCAAAAGATTTACAGAAGAAAATAATTGCAAGATATTGGCTGCTCTGTGCAATATCAGTCATATGACCGGAGGAATGGTGCTTGATATATTTTCATAAACTTTCTTCTTCAGAAATAGATTTTATGCATTAATAAGTCATTTATCAAACTTGAGCAAAGCAGAGCCTTATTACTTCCTTGTGCAGTTCAGAAGGAATTTGTTTAAAGATACCAAATTCCTTTCCTTGCTCTCAGATGCAAACTAAGAGAAAATGTCTTACCCTCCTTCTGCTCAGGAGATGCTTCTGCTTTCAGGGTTTTTTTACTACCTGTGCATGGGCCCAAGGATTTACCTTTGAGATAGCAGCTGCAATTCACAAAAGGTACCTGGGAAGAGGCAACCAAATATCAAACAGCAGCACGGTGCAATATCACATCACATTTTTCATACAGCACTCAGATTAGCTTCAACTCCACCTTGCTAAGTAGCTTATCAACAGAAGAGATGTAAGAATAATTCTACAGCAACTGCTTCATGTGGCTTAGTGGCAGCAAAAAGCAGAGATATGTTACAGTATATGCTGCTGCTGCTGTAATCTGCTTGTTCTGCTGGGTGTAACCTGCCCCTCTGTAGCTCCTGTGATTTTGGTGTTCACTGTATTGTGCCATCAGGGCATCATCTGGACCTGTTCCAGTGGCACTGGGCCCTGCTGGTGCAAGTCCTGGCATTGGGGCACAAAGCTCCTTGTACTTCTTTGTCACAGCGCTGTAAAAATGTCTGCACAAGAGATCAGAGCTGAGGAAAGGTGTTTATCTGCAGCTGAGGTGGTGGCTGTGTGAGGCACAGGGACAGGCCCTTCCTGCAAGGCTTTGCACTTTGGGATTGTCATCTGTGGCCATGGCTTTGGGGAACTCCCACTGGTGATGATGGAGATGAAATGGCATTCAGGAAAGTCATCCTGGATCCTCTGGAGATTTCACTTATCTCACCCAGAGCACCTATAGAGAAAGGATCCATGCTGCTCTCTGTTATGAAAAATAACTGCTCCAGTGTGCTCACAAAGGCTATTTGAAACCATATCCTTCCCTCCCAGGCTGTGTATTATTTCACATTTAGGTCCTGTTTCCAAATGGCTCTCAGAGGTCTATTGAATGATTATTCAGTGGAATCAACATCAGAACCCATCCTTTTCCCCCAGGGTCCTCATCTCTCTCAGCTCCCTGTCCCTGAGAATTCCACTGAGTCTCTTCCCTTGTTCTCTCTGTGCCACTTGGACTCTGCCAGAGGGCCCTGTTCTCTCAGATCTTGTGTTCTGTACTGCTGCAGCCCCTGGCAGCCAGGACAAGGCAAGAGTGAAGTCCTTAGCTTCTTGTTGCATTAAGCAAAGCCAGCACAGGTTGAACTATCAGAGATTTTTTAGATGCCAAATTGATCAGAGTTTTTAATGGTCATATATAAACTGAGATTTTAGGGTATGGCATGACAAAATAGGAGAAGATTGAAAAAATATTGCAAGGAGTATTAATGTGGTGTATTAGTTCAACCAGTACTCAGAAAAAGGGAACCAAACAGAACGAAAACAACAACCAGATATTAAGGCCCATGGATCTAACCTGAAGAAGGAATATGTCAAAAACATCTTCCCTCTCACCCCCTATTTCCCATGTTTCCTCTACTAAAGGAGAATTACTTGTGGCAATAAGACTTGTCTGGCTGCAGTAGAGCTGGGCTGTTCTTCTCCTGGGAAGTTACTCACACTTCCAGTGCTGCATGGGAAGAACCCTGGGACCTGGAGCTGCTTGATTTAGTGTGCAAATCTCCTCCTTACATGTACACACGCTGTAAATGTTATTTTGCCTGTAGTTAATTTTGTGGACAACATCAGGCAAACATTAACAAACCAAGAAAAAGATTCCCCCCTGCAGGAGCAGAACCTTACTCTGGGAATTCCTGGCACAGCTCAGTAATGCCCATGACAGCAGCTGTCATGCAGTGGATGACAAGCAAATGCTTTCCTTCGTTACTGAATATTTAACATTTTGAATCCCACTCCACCTTCCTTTTACAAACTGTCATGTGAATGCTTTGTCTTTCTACTTGTGTCTGTGCAACTGTTCAATGGCTGGCTGTGCTGTCTGTCCTGATGGCCATTGTCCCCACTGCTGACTGCTGTATGCCTCATTTACTCTCCAAGAACTTTGCAATATGTCTGAGAAATCCACTTAAGATGACAGTGCAAAGTTTCTAGGTTCCATTAGCTTCAGTACAAAAGCAGTTTATGATCCTACTTTGTTGCTGCTTGGACCTTGGACCCAGAAAAAGCAGCTCTGCAGGAAATGAACAGTGCAGGGAGCTCACTCTGAGTCCTGTCAGTGCTTGGCTGCCTGCTGGCACAGGAGAGGCAGTTCAGTACTGCCCCAGATGGAAAATAAGTTAAAAGGACAGTTCTTGATGGCTTCTTCAGGTCTGCTTGTGAAAACCATTTCAGCTGAATTTCAGCTGGCTCAGAAGGGCACAAAACAAATGAACTGCTTTTTACCTTTGCCTTCTGCCCATGTTATCAGAATGCTAAGCTTGCTTTACTACTTTTGATTTTATACTTTCTCCAGAATGTGATTTTTTTCATCGTTGAGTGGCATAGTCTAGAAAATTTCTGTGGCATATTTTTAAAATAACTCTAGATTTAGGTCTCCTGTTGTGGTCTGGCTGTCAAACCTCAAAGGAGTTCACAAAGGAGGTTCTGAAGTTCAGGGCCAGGCGTTACCTGTGTGTTGAAGCATCCATGGGAGGCAGAAGGTATTTTATGTTTGCTGCTGCTTTTGTGTCACAAACCTGCATTTAAACCTGACTTCCAGCAAAAAAATAAGCATGTTTCCTATCCCTAGTCCTAGAACTATTTTATGTTGGAATCAGTATAAATATCCCAATAATAAAATAAGCATAACTTGCTGTCATTTTGGTCTGAGTAGGGCAGTGAGCTTCCCTGGATTCCACGGACAATGGAGACAAGATTGTGATGTGACTGAGGAACAAACCTCTTTTTAATGCAGTGAAGTTCAGAGCAGAATTCAGTTTCATAGACACTTCTGTGCTCCAGGAGAAGCCAGCAGTGCACTCTGAAGCCAGCAGGGACATTCTGGAGGCTCGGTGGCACTCACGGTTCCAGCTGCCACCGTGCCCTCTGCCCCTCTGGCACTGAGCTGCTTCCAGAGAGGCCTGGGATGGAGAGGGATTGGCTGCAGAGCAGTGCAGAACACAATGGCTTTCCTTCACCCACTGCCCTTTTCCCATAACCTCCCTCCATGCCTTTGAAAAGTTTTTACTAAAGATCGACCCAAAACTTCACATCTTTCAACCTTGGAGAGCCCATTCAAATTTTATGACTTCTAGCCTGTATAATAAGCTAGGCTGAATCCTTCTGCTCAAGAAAGCTTTGGAGCTGAACCCTCACCTTTGGCTCAGGTATCTTCCCCTCTGTTTTTTTATTTCATCAGTCAGCAGGGAAGGAATGGAGTATAGAAATCTGTAGAGGACAATCACCCCACATTTATCTGTGGTACATGGAGGTGTTTGTCAAGTTGAATAAAACAGAGAAGTTTCTGTCCTAATCCCACCCAGAAAGAAGCATTCCCTTTTATTAAATCTCCCTTCTTATCCTGAACCTGCAATTCATTCATGGTGGGTGTTTAGCACAATCCTGGGATGTGCAAAACATTCAATTAACCACTTACAGCCTAAAGTTGTTTCTCCCTTTTTCCAACATGGGTAATTACCTGCATCACTCCTGATTTTAAAGCCATCTACCTGAGACAGAGGACTGGTAAAGGATGTACAGGCTAAAGATCAGCTCTGCTGTCACACAGTGCACCTCTTTAATAAGGCATAGCAGCCACAGGTACCTGTTCCATTGAGTCACCAGCTGGGCAGGAGATTTTAGCTCTGTTTAGTTTGTCTCACCTGCATCACCGTGTTACAACACCCAAATCAGCAGATTAATATCAGGCGTGGCTAATTAATGCCTCTGAAGGGTTTCTATGGACAGGGAGACCACACTGCATTTTGCACAGCAGTTTGCTTCAGATGAAACAGCTTCAAGTTTTTCCATGTCAGATTTGCTTAACTTTCAGATATGCACAATAAATGTATTTCTCTATTAGTCTCAGTATTTAACTCCAGCCTTTTCCTTGGCACATTAGAGCCACACATCAGTGGGTGGATGTGCTGAGAAAATGTGAATATCCTGTTGTGTTCCTGAGCCCAACATCACTGAGAAACGTGGCCAGAAACTCACAGCTCTGTGTGCACACTGAGTGTCACTCATTCCATTAATAAACATATTGCATGTGACTGGAAAGAGAGAGAATCTCAGAAATCAGGCCAAGGGCTTCACATTATGAATATTGCAATTTCACTACTCAGATCCAGGTCAAAAGTGGTCAATACAAACATAAATCTATGCACCTGTCCACAGCATTCTGCTTCTATTCCAGCAGCAAGCAAAGCAGTTTAGATGGAGCAATAAAAATTCCAGTTTAGGTGTTTCTGCTGGGTTGTGCTGCCCTGGATCACAGCAGCCAAACTCCCAAATTCCTGATTGTGGCTGAGAACAGTTTGGACAGGCTGTAATTTATGAACAACCCCAAAACTGACCATAATTAACTGCAAACCCCATCCCTCTATATCAGTAAGAAATCATCTGAAATGTGTCTTTTTTTTTATTCTTCCCACAGGAGAAAGTGGTACACTTGATATCAAAAGAGCACTTTAAACTTAGCAGGGTGGCTTTATTCACTCATTGTTCTTTTCCACAAGCCTGTCCCTCCAAAGTAAGCAATATTGGGGTTTTTTAATCCCTTTATTTTCCTTTTTTTCCCTATCCTTATCTCCAACTTTGACTTTCTGGATTTTCAGCCTGTCCCCACCCTCTCCAGTGTGCAGACTGTGGACAGCAAGGCACCTGCCATCAAAGCAAACAGGTTCCCTCACTTCCCACTGTGATGTTGGCTTTTTCTGGCTCCAAAGCTCCTGGTGGTTTTGGAGACAAGAACACACATCCTGCACTCTGTGACTCATCTTCAAAGCCATGTCTGTTGTTCCAAAAGCCTTTTAAGATGCTTCCTCAAAATACTTTTCTAAAAAAAATGGAAATTCATACCTAATGATCATGAAGTGATTAAACACAGCAAATGTGTATAAATCCCCTGCTTTAAAGTACAAGAGAAGGAGGAGAGAAGGTGGTTTGTGTCATTTGTACTTACAGCCAAATGTTGGGCCAGGAGAGGGATTTTGGTGGGAAAATTGATTATCTCCCAGCTCCTTAGATCATCTGAAGCAGCTATTCACCTTTCAAACATGCACTTCTGGACTTAATTATACTTTATTTCAGCTTCCCCTTCACCTTTTGGCACTGATGTAAAGCAGGAGGCAGAATTTACTGCTGCTGGAGCTTATTACCATGACTGCTGTTGCTCACAAAGGATAACAATGCAAATGATGAGCTGGGGCTCTGCTGGGGTGTGAACCAGCAGCAGTTTAGTGAAGTCACCAATGTGGGACAGTTGGTATCTGCACAAGGGCTGCTCCATTAGACCATTTCATGATTGCAGGTAATGAGTTCAGAATCCCAAACAGAACTGCATCAACAACAGTGGGATCATCAGGGACAGCCATCCCCACCTGGGAGAGCCTCAGTGGGGAGGAGAAAGGACACAGCCTTGATTTAGGGTGGTAGCAGAAAACCCCCTTGGTACAACCAAAACTTTCACTGCAGGCCCTGAAATTTGGCAAATGGGACTCGAGGGTTGCTTTTTGAGCCCTGTATGAGGAGTATTTAAGCTGGAAGCAGGAGAAGCAGAGTCTTGGCTGGGACCTAAGCTAACTGAACACTGCTGCAGCACTGCAGACCTTCACATATTCCAGGCTCACTGGACTGTGCTTATAACTCCCTGTGATTTTACAGATCTCAAAAAAGTAACTTGGGGTGATTTATTTTTCCTCCTCTCTTCCCCAAATTATAAAATTTTCAAAGAGCCCCCCAGGAACTAAAACACCCCAAAACCCAGATAATCCCTTCGGGCTGAAAGTGCCAGCCTAAATCCCAGCTCCTTTCCAGGTGGAATACTCCAAACAAGGGAAGCCAGAGCCAACATTTCTTACTCTTACACACCTGCAGCTCATTTTCTCACAGGAACTGCTCACCACAAATAGCAAAGAGAATGTAATTACATGTAACTTTTTCTATTATTTTTCTATTAAGGGATTTCTTAATGCAAAAAAAGTTCCACTTTTTTAATAACGAATGAACAGAGAGATGTCTCAGCATTGAGAGGGTTTTAATTAGAAATGCTACCTGTAAGTACATCTAAACAGTTGGTAGCAGCCATGGAAGAGTTCTAATTATAATCATCATTTTGTTTTTCTCTCAGGTAGCTTAGCTCATTAATTACTTTTTAAAAAATCAAGTCTAGCATTCAATTCTACTGTGCAATATAAAATTCAAATTAGACTGATATCACTACCAAAATATTATGAGCTGATTTATATTAATGGTATTCCATACACATAAATAACAGTAAGTTATTGTCTATAAATAAATTGGATATAGTAGTCCAAACCTTTGGATTCCCAGAGTTCACCTGTGTATAGGAAGCCATTGTCTTTAAAAAGTATTTGTATTATGTACATTTTCGGGGTTTGACCTGTTTTATAACTTATTCCCATTCCAGATGCAGTGTGGGGCAGGATGAATTTCATCAGCACAGTGAGCCTAGGCCATGACAAGCAGTCCAGGACTCTTTTCATTCCTTGCAATAGCATCCTCCATGGACAGTCTCTGTGGTGATGAACTTGAATTCCAAAATTCTGGTGACTAAAGGAGGTCCAAATTCAGACTGCTAAAAATACAGCTCCTATATTTCTGGTTTGCTTTGCTCCTTTATGTCCAATTGACTTAAATGAGCTCCCAACAGAAAGCTGCTTTCAGTAAGACCCACACAAAACCTCTGCTTTCAGAAAGACCCAAGGTGCACACAAAGATGTGCTGAAAAATGGGTGTTCAAGGCTTCCCACCACTCTGCTCACTTTTGGCTGTCCCTGAGCCAGCACACTCACGGTGGAGCCTTTGCCTTGGGTTGCTTTTGGAGGATTTTGGTACATGTGGGGATGTGAGGTGAGGCTTTCCTTCCTTGGAGGCACCACAGAGCCACAGCTGAGGGTTTCCTGGGAAGGAGTGAAGTGATGTGAAGGAGCCAAACCTCCCTTCTAAGGGTGATGTGCTGTCTCTCCTTTTCTCTGTGCTATATTCAGTCCAGCCCTCATGTAAATAAATGTGTTATCAGGATGTCTCTTCCATGAGCCCATTATCTTTACACAGAGCATCTTTGCTTTCAAGTTCAATATTTTCAGAAAGCTCTGCTCCTTCTGGCACTGTGCTCAAGTTCCCTTAGTCCCATGAAGAAAACTAACCATGAAAAGTCACTCTACTTCCAGTGACTGCACTGGAATAATTTTGTGCCTTTAAGTTTTCCTTAAAGGAGAAAGGAATGCAGCACCCTCAGCCCAGCTTCAGCTGCACAGCCCTTTCTCCAGCTTGGTAAATGTTTACCCTCTCATTTGTTCAACAACAGTTTATTTCCACACTGTAAACAAAGGCCTTGTGTTTAACAGCATTAATTTGACAGTGCACAGTGTTGGCAACACCCCACTACTATGTGGTGGTGCTTGGTGAGAGGTGTGCTGAGCAGCAAAGCTGGATGAAGCTGGAGAAGAAAGATAGGAACAGCATCCTTTGACTCTCTGGGTGGATGCAGGTCAGAACTGCTTGGCTCAGAGTCCTCTGGCTGTTTGCAAACCTCAGAGCATCACAAACAGGGCATGAGCTGGGCAGACCTGAGCACTGAAGTGCTGGAAGGAGCACTTGGCTCTTTGGGATTTCTGTTCTGACTTATATAAGTAATGGGACAACTGGAAAAATTTGGTTTTCCTAAGCACAAAACTCAAAGCACCAATTTGGTTGGGTTTGCCTGAACAAACTCTTAAATAGAATGCTTCAGAGATGCCTGCATTTTGTGAGTTTACCATATTGCTCCTCAATTTCAGTCTTAAACTAAGCCACTGTGGAATCAGAAGCCTCTCACTGAACCCACGGTTTACTTATTTCAGTCACATTCAGCTGGCATCAATGTTCTTGGAAATCCAGAAGAATTTATGTGGGAGATGGAGTGCTTGCTCTTGAATAAACCAGGATAAGAATTACGACTCAGGCTGGAATGTAAGGAGAAATGAGGTCTCAGGCTTAGAGCGAGAATGTTCTGAGCTATTTTCTCTTCTCAAGTGCTTGAAATAAGTATCATATTAGAGAGGGAAAGTTATTATTGTAAACTTCTTCCAATTCAGTGTATATAATAGAGATGTCATGGAGGAGATAAACTGTATTTAATTTTATGTTTGAGTTCTGGTTGTTTGTTGCTATCTCAGGGGGAGGGAGCAGAAGGTTGTTTCTCAAGTCCTTTAGTCTTTAAAAATGTCACAATTTGATGCAGTGCTGTAGAGTATGCAGAATTTTTTCTCTCCATGATCCAGAAATGATTGTGTTGTGAAATGCTGAAAGCTTAGGAGCTTCAGAATAACTGGAGGTAGTTTAACTATGAAGTACTGGAGTTTGTTGTGTCTTAGAGGATTTTACACTGGATTTTATTTGCAGCAATGACATGGAGAAGCTCTGTCCTGGGCTTGCAAATCACACACAGAGCTGAGGAGCTTTGGGATGGCACCCAAAGAGAGCCCCTGCTCCCTTTCTTGTGGTGGTGTTCACAGGGGTCTTAGGATGAGGGAAGAGATGAGAATGTTGACTCTATGTTTCAGAAGGCTGATTTCTTATTTTATTATATATTAAATTATTTATATAAAAACTATATTAAATATATAATATATATTTAATATGATATGTTATATTAAATATTATTAAATTGTTATATTATTATATAAAATTAAATATTATGTATTATTAAATATATATTACATATATTATGTTAAATATATATAATATATATATTATATTAGAACTATACTAAAAGAATAGAAGAAAGGATTTCATCAGAAGGCCAGCTAAGAATAGAAAAGGAATGAATAACAAAGGCTTGTGACTGACCAAGACAGCCCAGACAGCTGGACTGTGATTGGCCATTAATTAGAAACAACCCCATGAGCCCAATCCCAGATGCACCTGTTGCATCCCACAGCAGCAGATAACCATTGGTTACATTTTGTTCCTGAGGCCTCTCAGCTTCTCAGGAGAAAACGATCCTAAGGAAAGGCTTTTCCATAAAACACGTCTGTGACACTTTCTCCTGCTCTCCTCAGCCCTCAGTGCTGCACACCGTGGTGCAGCCAGAGCAGCCCCTGTGCCCGGCAGTGCCTGCTGGGTTTGCTCCTCTCTGCCTTCTGCAGGAGGCCCTGGAGCCCCACACTGGCCCCAGACAGCAGCAGCAGCAGTGAGGGGGCTTTTCAGGGGTCTGCAGCTCTGGGATTTGGTAACAAGAAAAACAGGGGGCTCTGTCTGGCTCTCCTGCAACACAAAGTTCAACAGCTCAAAGCACATCCACAGCTGAAGCACCTTTTGGTGCTCACAAGAGCTTTGTGATAGGCATTAGTGCTCTGAGGATTTTTGGTTGAAAGACTGTGGGGTTTTAGTATAAATATTAATTTGATTATGTGCCAGTGGGGCTTAGCACAGCCCCAGCATGTGTTGTTCTTCCTGGGGCTTGCACTGGGCAGGAATGTCAGGAGGTATTTATGCAGCACAGGCTGTGTCCTGGTCATGGCCAGCTGACTTGAACTGGGACTGTGTGTAAGCTGTGCTTGAGAAAAACTGCAGGACTGAATTGACTTTGAGTTGTCATTTCCCCTGAATTGCTCCAACCCTCCCACCCCACTCCCAAAATACAGTTAAATGATTACAATGACTGCCTAGACACAGCTGTTAATAAAATGTTAATGAAATCAGATTAAGTCAGACCCATTATATTTTAAACATTAATATTCCCCTATTGAAACTCTGGTACAAAGCTGAGGATTCCAGATGTCCTCCAGGGAGGGGCTGTGGTAAAGCTGAAACCTACACACCATAGAAATCAACCTACAACAGGATGTGTTCAATCTGATAGCTGCAGTTTGCTCTGCACTGATCTCTTCGTGCTTGAAGCAGTTTCTGGAAGGTAAAAACCCCACACACCATGGCATGTCTTGAAACAGAGAGCTGAATCATTGTATTCAGGCACTGATTGTCTATCTACATTCCACACAAGCTGCTCTAAAAGGACATTGTTGGAGATATTTGGGGTTTTAGCCAGGAGGGAGGAAAGGCACCCAAATTGTCTGCAGTGCACCCATGAGGGCTCTCAGTGCTGCTGCTCCCTCCTTTCTGCCCCTTGTTCCCTGCTGGTGCTGGACCCATCACAGGGAAAATGACTCTAAATTGTTTTCCCATTACTGCATTGACATTTTCCTTCTTCTGGCTTGGAACTGAGCCCAAGCTGTGGCCAGAGGCTCTGGCTGGAGGGAGCTGTGCTGCTGCACTCACCTGGGACACACTGGGGGTGCTGGTGGAGCCAGGGATGCCCCCTCCTACAGGTGGGACAGTGGTGGGGCCTGGGGAGGACAGGATCAGCCAGGGATTGCTGCTGGTGAGGATCAGCTCCTCTCCTTTCTGTCCAGAGGGCAGGAGAGACAGCACTGCCACTGATGTATTATAGATTATCTTACTTTGGGGATTATTCTGGGATGGTCTTGGCACCCTTAGAGACTGCTATGACTGAATCACAGCCTTGTGGAATTTGTGTTGAACTCCTGGAAATGCACCAATCTCTGGCTGGAGTATCAGTAACCTTCAGTCGTGTATGCACCTGTACCCTGCCTGTCCCCTGTTTGTCACTGCTCCTCCTCTCAACACAGCTCCATTTCACCCAGCCAGGACAAGCACTGTGTCCACTCCATCATTTTTATTGCTCTCTTCAGTAGTGACTCTAGTTTATCAATGTACCTTCTATAGAGGAGAGCCCTAAAATATATATATGCACTACATCAACCTTGAGCTGGGTTTGTGTAAGTGGGAATGAATCACCCCTGTGGCCTCACCCCCTCCCCTCAGCTGCTGGGTGCTAATGCTCCCAGCTCCTGTGAGGAAAAAGTTCTCAACACACAACATTTGGTTTCCTGTGTCTAGAATTTAAATACCATGTACTTCATGTGTGCAAGGATTGTGCTGCTCACTCATTTTCAGTGTTTCCAACACTTTCCTCCTATTACAGTATTTCCCTCTGATTTTTCCCCTCTGATTGACATCCTTCATTTTTATCTTCATTTGCAGAATTTACTTTCTATTATTTTTTAATGTTCCTGGGAAAAAACTGCCTAAAATAGAAATTTCTCTTGATTTCTGCCCATAATTTGAAATTTATTTCCAGAGACCTTATTATCTATTCTCTGTTGTAAGTGTGGCACTTTCCAGAGTGTACAAAATTAATCTCTGTGGATAAACCCCAGTTTGACTGGGACAATAGTAACTAATGTCCTGCACCATGAGTGTGGTTATTACTTTCATCAGCTGTGTTTTCAAACACAGCAAACAGAAACATGTCAGACTGTAGGTACTGGGGCCTTGGAAAGGGAAGCAGGGTGTGATTCATCACCACCACATCACAAAGGTTATCTGAGCAAAAAGCAAAAGGCCTCAACCTCTTTCTGCCAGAGAAGAGCAAAACCAGAATCAGTTCTTTGCTGTGTGTGACCAGGAGTTTGTGTCACTTACCTGCATTATGGGCATTTATTGTTGTAACTCTTCTAAGGGTGTTTTGCTATTTCTTGTTCCAAACTTACAGCACCAATTCAATAAGGATCTAATTTCTTTAAAGAAAGAAGAGACCTAAATTTCTATGCCACAAATCCAGAGCCAGAACCTCCTGCCTGTGCATGGGCAGGGTACAAACCCCTCCCTGGCCTCTGTGAGATGAGCACACACCTGCACACTGAGGCTGATGGAGGAGCTGCAGCCCTCATGGTCAGAGAGCACACACCTGCAAACCAAAATTCTGCACTTGCCATTTCCACAGCCTGTATCCTTCCCCCAAAAATCAGTTGTAGTAACCCAGAAACCAAAGGAGGAAAGCAGCCACAGCATCAGGTAAACCAAGAAAGCATCAATAAAAGCACAGAGCTATAGTACTCTGGTTTCAGTACTGCATCAATAAATTATTTGATCTAAAGTACCACAATGATATATAGAATATCACATCAACAACAACTGAGTCTGGATTCTGAAACTGACTTTGGTCACTCCTGCCTGGCAGAGCTGGGGCTCACCTGATTGATTAATTCATTTCTAGGATGGTTATGGCTTCACTTCTTTAATCCTTTCTAACTTTTAATTTGTAGAGAAAAAAAAATACCTAAATTTTACTTAAATTTACTTACTTTAATACTTTATATTTACTTAATCCAGTCCTGAGGATACTCCTTTTAGGTTGAGTCTTTATCAGGCTATTCCACTTAATGTCACTAAATAAGATGATTGGGAAATAAAACAGCAAGGCATAAATTTTTCCTGGTTCTCTGACAACTCATGTTGCATTCATCTGTGCTTAAACACAGTTCTGAACCATAACTTTCACTGGGAGACGTGAGAATATTATCAGGGAATGATTCATAGCACTGGATATCACCCTCCTCTTGCACAACATCTTCTCTGTTACACTGTTTAGTTTGGGTTTTTTCATTTGTCCCATTAATGTGAGTTGTGAGCAGAGCTCCAGAGGCAATGTATTGCATACAGGACTTGTTATAGAACATTAAGTCCATCTCATAATTAAATGCTCTATCTATTTTCTTGTAAACAATAAGACCATAAAAGAGGTAATAGAAAAAAATGATGTCCTGGGTGTAATGGCTTATACAAAATATGGCCAAAAGAGCTCAGCATTGCAGCCTGCTGGAAGTGCCAAGTCCTCTGGCTTTGTCCTTAACCCAGTGCAGAATTTTGTGACTCTGCCCCATGGGCTTTTGAGCACAGCAGATCGTCTCTTCACGGGCTCTGAGCACTGCATGGCCAGGATTCCCCAGCTCATGAAGGAAAGAATACATTTTTCTGGGTACAAAAGTACTTGAAAAAGAGAGTTTTGTAATCAATTTAAAAGCTAGACCTGAATTAGTATTAGATTTTCCTTATGTTTAATTAAGTCTAATTAAACAATGCAGACATCTTCCTGTCACCTGTGGTGTGATCATGTTAAATATTTAATGCTTGTGAAGGATTAGGCTGCACATCTAATCTATATCTAGCAATCTGTTCTCTCTCTGGAGTATTTTTTTTATTTAGTCCTGCTTTTGTATAATGAGTTGCCTTTCAAAGGAAACTGTTCAATTCTTTGGTGGGAAGGGCATGTGCCACTGTGTGCAGGAGAATCTTGCCAGGCAGGCACAGAGCGTGGGGGCTGCAGTGCCCTGCCCAGGGGCTGTAGCAGGGAGAGCCCACTCTGCCTTCCTGGAGGAGAAGGCATCAAAATCCAACCTTTCTGTTTGTTTAGAAGCTACAGCACATCCCTCTTCCCCAGCAGAGCCAAATGATTAAGGACTTTGAAAACCCCAACACAGGGTTCACATTGAAAATATCCCTTGCAGCGTGCACACATTTCAAGGTTGCACATTTCTTAGACTTGTTTTCCCAAGGGGCTGTCAACTGTGTAATAGAAAAATGTATTTGTACATCTCTTCCCTCCTGAGCACCTCCCCATCCCTTCCTAATCTTTGCACTGCCTCTGAAACACAGGAATGCATCTGTTTGTATCTGCTCACCTCTTGGGAAGGACCCCTTTAAAGGAGAGGCCAAGGATGTGTTTCTGGGAGCAAGTGCTTTAAGAAATGGGTATTTGCATCTGGTCACAATCATTGTCTTCTCTAACAAAACCAGTGGGAAAAAAATCAGCTATTCATCAAAAATGGGTTAAATGTATTCCTATTCATGCTATAAAAGGCACATAAAACACTTCTCTGGCAGTTTATTTGCATTAGCCATTACTTGCATCTGAGGACAAAAGACAAATTCACATAATTATTTTTCAATTGGTTGGGTCTGTGTCTGTGTAATCATTTTTTCACAGTGTATGAAGCCCTTTTTCAATAGACCATAACAGTAATAGCTATTTCTTATTTACAACTGGAGGAGAAGATCCAGCTACCAGATTTTATTATGCAGAGTGAACTTTTCAAAATTAAATTAGCAGAGCTAACATGGTGGACCATAGTAAACTAATTAGTTGTTAGACTGTTGGCAGAGATAGCATCAACTCTTTCAGACATCCTAACAAACATCCTCAAAAATTACAAGCAAAGGGTTTCTATTGCAGTTTGGTTAAGCATGAAAATATTCATTCTCTTTAGCCAGAGCGAGAAGGTGATGGCAGAAGAAGCAGCTCAGGGGCAGAGCCAGGCAGGAAATGGCCCCAAACCTCCCTGATCAAAAGCAAAGCCCAGTCAGATGGATGAGAGCTTTTCATTGCCACAGTTTAAGTGGCTTGAACACTGGTATCTTTATGATCTCTGGATAAACCCAGAGGCTTTGATCTCCAAAAGCAGCACAAGGTCCAGGGGGGTGTGTGGAGCAGAGCTCAGTGGGGTAACCTGGGCCAGGCAGGAGAGCTCAGAGAGAGGAGCAGAGCCACCCATCTGCTGTGGGGCTGTGCCTCCCACAGCACCTGGATCCTGCCTGCCCAGGAGCAGCTCTGCACTCATGGAAAATTAAAAGGGTGTTCATTACGAAATCCACGCCACATCTTATTAAAAGTGCTCTGTCATTGAAAGGAGAAGGTGGAGGCTTCTTAAGCTGGGGTTTTGTTGCCCTCTAGTGAATGAGGTCAGCATTATGCATGGGAAATTATTTTGATCACTGCATAATTAATGTGTTCTGAATTGGTACAAAAGTGCAGCCAAATTGCATCCTGTTCCCACTTGAATTAGTTAACCTACAGATACTGTTTCCTACTGTTGCTTCCTTGCCTGAGCCTTTTTTTTTATTTTTTTTTTTATTCCTGCAATGAGAATGCACGACTGTGTGGGTATCATGATGAGGCAAGGAAGCCACAGACAAGGAATAGATCAACTAAATAGATCTGCAGCACAGTAGCTTTAATACCTTGGTATATACTTAATATGTCTCCTGAAAAGAATGTCTAATTATACTGTCATGGCAAAAAATGCATTTTCAATAGTGATAAATTATGCCATCATTTACTTTCTGAGAACATGCTGAGATTTATAAAAGATTACTGCAAAATTATCATGCCAGGATATAAAAAAAGAAAAGCCAAACTCAGTTATCATTTGCATCAGGAAAGAAAGAATGGGGAGAAAACCCCTTTCATTAGTGAAATAGAGAGTAGAACTGATAAAATGTTATGCAGAATGAAAATATTCTGCTATGGAATGAAATTCAGCCTCACATTGCTCTTTTTTCTGACTGTCTTACCTACTTGAGACTATTTTGGGGCTTAGATGAGGAGGTTGTCCCAGTCCTGTGTATAGTTGGCAGCCACAGGGCCTAATTTTTCAATGACTACAACTTGACAGTTTTGCTTATGTGGTATAAAACCAGGAGGAATTGAAGGAGCATCAAGCCCCAGAAGAGCACATTAGAGAATATGAAGTTATTTCATGTGGGTTTTGCTCCAAGAGCCCCCAGGTCAGCCCGGGGTGCAGCAGAGGCAGCAGCAGCACCAGGACAGACCCCAGGGCTCCCTGTGCTGCTGGGGGTGACACAATCGGCCCCAGAGCAGCTCAGGGACATTTTGGTAACCACAGCTGGGGTAGTCCAGGCACATTTCATCAGCTGGGACTGTTGTGTGCTGTCAGGTTCGGCTGTCTGTCTGTCTCTGCCCCGACACGGGTAGGGCGGTTCTTGGGTGGCACGCGATGCAAAGGACGAGTCTGGACTCTTCAGCTTTTCGGTCTTCAGGTTGTTTATTATTTCTTATCTACAAAATTTTTCTGTCTGCCCAACAGAGGTCTGATCTGCAAGCAGTCACAGGCACTCTCTGACCACCCACGGGGCAGTCATGTCTTTTTATACTAAAATCTACGTACTCAATATTTACCTTTATTTCCCAATGCTTTTCACCCATGTTAGCAAGTGCACCTTCACCAGAAACCAATCCCCAAGTGCCAACATCATCACAGGAGATGGAGGACAAGAAGAAGAAAGAAGAAGGACGAGACATGCCCTGATCCCTCCATCTTGTCTCCATAACCCCCCTGTACCAAAAACCTTAAAGTCTATATCTCACCCTCTAAATGTGTTTCTTTTACACCTTTTACTCTAAAGTGATTCTCTTGTCCTCAAACTCTTGTTACTTCTGTGGATGGATCAAAATCAAGCCACCAAACACTCTTGGCAACATTCCAGGATTTTCGAGACCCCCAAGGGTTCTCCTGGCATCTCTGGACATCAGGAACGATGTGCTGAGATCCCACAGTGTGCAGCCTATTCCATACCCACAGCACCCAGCACTGAATTGCCTTTTAACTTTTCAGCTCTGTTTTAGCTGCTGCAAGACATTTTCTTCCTAACAAGTGTGATTGGCAGTTGCTTTCATTAGTCCAAGTTAGCAAATACAAATCAATCTCTTGTTCCCAGCAAACACTTTTAATTTTTTAGAAAGTTTTTCCCTCTAGCCATCAGCTAGTACTTTTGGCCATAAGAAAATTAACAGCTTTGGTGTATTTTATAAAGACATTTACATGCATCTTCTTCATGTTTTACACTTGTTCCTTAACATTTTTTCTCACATGGTGAAATTTTGGTAAATATTGCTGCCTTCCTCTCTGAGTCTGCACACTCTCTGGAAAACACTATAAATAGAGAGGGTTCCATTGGAAAGTACTATTTGCTGTTTCTAAAATTCAACATTATGCTTATGCTTAAATTTAAAAACATTACTGCAAGTTCTACAGAGAGGGCTGAAATTCAGTGTTTCCTGAATACGTGGTAACTACTTCAGGGGGCGGTTGTTGTTGTTGTTGTTGTTGTTGTTGTGGCAGGAAGAACAAATCCACAGTTATTGTTTTGCTTTTCTTTCTCTCTTTATTAAATACAGAGGTGATAATTGCTTGGTTTTGTTCACAGCTGGCACTAAATGATAAGTTTTCTTCTCATTAGACGTGTAAACCACAGACAGACTTGCTCAGCTTCTCCATTTTCATCAGATAAAACCTCAGCTGATTTTAGTCTCTTTAAAATGAAGGCCACATTTGGTGCCAATAAGCATATTAAGTTTGTTTAATTTTTTTATTTGAATCCCATTAATAACATATTCTTTTGATGAAAAAAGATATTTTAAGGGAGGGGAGACATGATGTGACCTGCCAGCCACTGAAGCTCTCCCCTGCAGGAACTGTGTGCCAGGAGGTGAGAGCCCATCTATGACTGCAAAATTAGATGACATCCTTACACTTCTAATTCTAAAATTTCTGGCCAATCCTGGCTTTAAAGCATAAAACAATCCTGCATGCTTCCACACTCATTAATCTTCACTTTCAGTTTGTTTAAAAATGAATCTTCATTTTCTTTATATTTATTGAATCGTATTTATTAAATTGAATACAATTTATGCAGAACAAATATTAGCTGTAGCACAAAATGACCTACTGAGCTCAAAGTCTGCAAGAAGAAAAGGAGAACAGTTGTGCTAATAAGATCTGGCTTCACTTAGAACACTCCTGCAACATGAATCACCAGAAAAAAAGCCTCATTTCTCTGACTGAGTGGTCTGAAAACAGAACATTACCGACCAAAGAGAGATAAATTTTACATGTATGATTGTTCACAATTGGCTTTGATACAATGAGTAATTAAGGGTGTTGTGTCTCACCAGGTTATTCCCAACCTTTCTTTCCAAAAAAAGCCCAAAAATGGCACCTCACCCTCAGTGCCCGGGGTGCTGCAGAGCTCTGTGGAGTTTTGGTGTCCTACAAATAATTCCCCATCTTTGGCTGCTGGCAATGACACAGAAGGACCTGGGCTTCTTTAATCCCTTCAGACGCCGTGGTCCTGAGCCAGGCTGTGTTTCCACCAGGGATCCCTGCAGCCTGCTGGGATTTTGTCCCTGGGAGCCAGGGAGGCAGATCTGATCTGAAGGCTCAGACGAGCATTTTCTGCTGGGTTCCTCCTCAGAAAGCCACATGCTGACATTGTAAAAGTTGATGCAAAATAGTTTTAAGTTGATGGAGAGTCAAGATTAACTCAGAGAGTCAAAAAGTCAAGCGAAGCATTTGATTTCAACAATTGTTACAGATTAGAGAGGGGGAAGAGCTTTGGAGTTGCCTGGGTTAGAGGCATTGCTCTGAGCTGAGCCAGTGCAATTTGGAGGCAAAGTTTTGCCCAAGAATTGATTACTTTGACTGAAAACAATATTTGGATTTTCACAAACAGACCCCTGACCAAGGATGCTTTTTCTGTGAGGTTATGGGAAAGACGGTCAGTGATAAAAAATGAATACCATTTGAGGATTTTTATTTTTTTTTAAGAATACCTGCAAATTTGAAGGGCAGAAATAATTACGTCTCTTGCTGTAATAGTCACTGATTTTCTCAGTCATGAGAAAATCTCCAGTTAGATTCTTTAGAAACTGTATTTGTACAAATACAGGAAATGGATGTTTGCTGTCATCTCTTCAAACCTCCAATGTTTGCTTCATTAAACTCCATGCAAAATGTTGGTTCATGAGTGGGTCCTTTCCTTTCTGCAATATTTTTCAGTCCTCCTTTCTGTTTGTTCTTCCTTCTTATTAGTGATTCTGAGGATATTTTGTACCTTGTGCACATTTTTTCTTATTAAAAATGTAGAAGTAAATATTGCTCTTAGGGGTTTTGGAGTAAATCCAGAATTAACTTAATGCTGTCATGGAGCTTCCTTCATTTTTGTAGTGCTATATATCAGTGCTCTGAGCCAGAGTCCCTGCATAACATAAAATTTAAATTCTACTCAACAAAAATATTTCAGTGAAATGTTTTTCCATTTTTTTCTCATTAATCAAAATAACATGTTTCACAGAAAAACAAGCCCTGATCGCTCTCTTTGTGAAAAACTGAAAGTGGATTATCTTGTTAGAAAATGTATATCTCTGGAACCTGAATGACACATTTAAACTACCCACAAATCAGATTTTCATTCCCAATAAACTTCTTTTCTGGTTTTGTTTTGTTTAATTATAAAAACCTAAAGCCTGTCAAAATCTCAGAATGACACATACAACAGAAAATCAGATTGCTGCCCACCTCTATTAGTTTCTATAATAGTCTTCAACTACTAGGAGGAAAAATGAAGCATTCGGAACAAAACTGTTTCGATGACAAGATGCATCTGAACTTCTTATTTTCTGACAAATAAGAGGAATAACTTTACATTTCTCTTGCTGCTTTCCAGTTTTCTGACAGTTATTTCTCTGCCTTCTTCAGTGCCAACAGAAATGAAAATATAAACCTCCATTTCCAAACTGCAAATCCTCCTCTGTGGCTGTGGGGCTGTGCACACACACGCTGGGTACATTTTTATTTTTTGTCTGGTGCCAATTAAAACACACATACACCAAGGCTTGTGTTCTCATCTGACCGTGCCTTGATGTTTATTTATAATAAGGTGTGCATTTCTGGGAGCCCTTTTTTCTCCCTCAGAGATTGGTGTGTGTCTCACTTGACAGATAAGGGTGGCATTGACTCGAGTAGGATCATCAAAACCAACACACTTTGACAGAACAGGCTTCATAAATAATGTGCATCAGTTTTTACTCTGTCAGTGTAAATGCATCTCCTCCACTACTGGTTTCCACTTGTTTTATCCAGAATGCCTAAGAATAATGAATAAATCATGGTCCTGTATACATGTATGTATGCATATGTATGTGTATATATTTATACATAATTCATGCCATAAAGATCTATTTTGGTCTGGCAAGGAGGTCACATATAAGAGTGGAGGTGTGTTAAGGCACTGTACCTGAAGCATTAATCCAGTTTCAGATGCTGCAGATTATTTCATTTAACAAGAGAAACAGATGAATGCAGCTCATCTTGATGCAGTCTTTTTTCTTTTTCTTTTTTTTTTACCCCACAAAGAACACGCAGCGCTTGTGATCCCCAGTGGAAAGTTCTTTTGCTTATCACTCCTGGCTGTTTCCCGTCATTAATTGGCCCCAAATTGCTCATTAAGTTTTTCTGAGCCTGCCAGTTCTCCTAAGCTGTATGTGGTGCTTCCTTCTGCCTCCTCTCTTTGGTTCTCTTGTCACATAAATCTTCATGAGCAAGAGTCATTGCCTTTCCTTCCATGTTCCTTTAAAGGAGAGGTCCAAGTCAGTGTCTTGCGTTTGTTTTGAGTTTTTGGCTCCACACAGGAACATAAATTGTTGACATAGTGGCTTTTGTTTATAAAATATATCTGAAGAACATACATAAACAAAAGAAGAGACATATTTTGCTTCGAACTCCATTTATTGGGCAGACTTTGCACCATCTTACTTCAGTGATATTTAACCTGTTTGTGACTTAGAACACAACATTGATAATTTCAGCACACAATTTAGCCTCTCCACGTACCACACGGCCTTCAGCCTGTTCCATCTTTATTTTCTCCACAGGATAAAAGACACTCTTTGTTTTTTAAATCACTGTGCAAGTCCCCATTGCTCATTTGCAAACTATAATCTGCACAGTGCTGCAACACTTCAGTACTGAAGCACCTGGAAAACAAAAGAGCTGCATAGAAAATGTTCAATAATGTCTGGAAACTAGCCCCCAGGATTGTGGGGTACAGAGACCGTTTTTCTCTGTCATTTGCAGAATAAAAGAAGATAATTTAGACCTCACTGATGTATAATTAGTACCCAAGGAGTAATATCTTCATTGGACAAGGAGGAAGGAATGGAGAAGGGTCCTCAGGAGGAAGGTCTCTGACTGGAGCTGTTGGCATCAGCCCTGGATGTGATTGGATTTTATAGATATGATGCACTAATAGAGGCACTCATCCCCCAGAACAGGCAATGCCTCTCAGCTGGGGCTCCCAATGCACTAATTACTCTGTTTAACACAAAGACAGTGGTGAAATGGTATTCTGATAGAAAAGCCATGTTATCTGTATGCCCTGGGATTGCTACTGAGTCCTGCACCCTTCACCTGAGAATAAATGACAAATTGCTTTTCTACTTTGTTCTTTCTTCATTGCTTCTGAAATACTGGATGTGGTCTGTGGATTATTTTCAGATCACTTTGTTCCCCCCAAAATATCCAAAACATGTTCATGGCACTCAGAAGGTACCAAGCCTAACATGATTTTAATGTATTCTAGGACATTTTTGCCTTTCAAATGATCTCTGATTCTTTCCTGGGTTTGTGCACTGCTGATGAGAAAGAGAATAGGAGATGTTTTGTTTAAATTGCTCAAATACATGGTAAGGGAAGAGGAGAAAAGGAGAGGAAAGGATCAGAGCTGGAAGAGCTGGCAGGGGGTGCTGAGAGGGAAGTGAGTTCAGCTGCCCAGAACCTGCTGGTTACATTTTAGAGATGGGTTTGAGTTTGGGCTTGTTGGGGTTTTTTTTCTGTTTCCTCTATTGAGGGAGGAAAAGTAGGTTTAAGTTATGGTCAGAAACTTGACAAGTTTAGAATTGGTTGACAAATCCAATATATTGCTGGCAAAGTTTGTGAAACATCAAAGTGCAAGAGGTTGGAACACCTACAGTAACAAGTAAGAAGCAAATGATGACAGAGTGAGTGACTGGGGTGTTAAATAAAGTCACAACAAAACCTGTCACGGGTTTTCTGACAAGCTTTGGAAGAACACCTGACAAGGTGTTCTCACATTAATAGCAGCAGTTATTGTTTGATTACATTAGTTCTTTGAATGCAGCAAGGCTGTTATTTTGTCTTTCTGTCTCCATAAGAAACAGGATTTTGGTCACCATATCCCACTTTAGCAAAGCTGCTGAGCAGTTTTGTTTTCATGTTAATTTACAATGTTCCTTTCCTATGGAGAGATGATTTTATTTTGACAAAGAGCAGTAAAAGTCAAGAACTCCTGATATTTAATGTATAGAGAAGGTCATGAATTTATGTCTGTGCTGGGGCAAATCTTTCAGTCTCTGTGCCAGAGATGGATGGCACTTTTGCTATGCCTCACTGCTGAGGGAGACAGTCAATCATAAGATGTTACTCCTCACCTTGCTGAAGTTGTAAAGTGAATATAGCATTTCTTTATATTGAATGATCCATTTAGGCATCATTCACAGGGCAGGTCAGGTCACACAGGCTCCCCAAAAAGCAGAGTTGCCTTCCCAGAGTAACTGAGGCACCTTCTGAGGCACAGAATACAACATTTTGGTAGCAAAACCTAATAAATACCTGGCTGTCCATCACTGTCTCTTTGCATTGTCATGATGAAGCTTCTTCTTGACATCTGATTTAAGCAGAGATTGAATTGTCACTTCTGTTAATGCAGGGTTTATGCTGCTCTCACCGTGGATCAGCCCAGAGTGCAGAGCTGCTGAGGCAGTCCCTGGGAAATCCCAGCAAATTATGTTTGGGGAACACATCAGGCTTTGCAGGATGATTTTTTTTTTCCTTTCCCCTGCTCCACTCCATTACCTCATGCTGCTGTGAGGTCTGACAGGCAAGGCTGAGGCAGCAGCTCCTTGTAGGGAGCACATTTCAGCATTTCAGGGAGGTTTGGGCAGGTGTGGCTTGGCCTCTTCACCCCCAGCCATGGACAGAGCCAGCAGGGGCTTCCAACAGAACTGCTCTGCTCCCTGGGAGCTCAGCAAGGAATTTGCCTTTTGGGACAGCAGACATTTAATAGATAAAGGTGCTTTTGTGGGTTTGCTATGAATATTTCAGATTTATTTCAGATTAGTCAAATCAACTGATGCTCATGGACACTTTCCCTAAATTGGCAAAGTGCTCTAAAGCTTGTTCTAAAGCTAAGATTGCACATTAAATTCTGAATTCTTTCATAAACATGGGATATTTTTTTCTTTCATTTTTGCTTCACTTTTCCAGGTATTCACTTTTTGGTTAAAATCTGTGCATTGCTCAACCATCTCACACCTTTTGCAAGGATCCACGTTTGACAATATTCAAAATACTGCAGTGACACAAACAAAAACTGGCTTACAAAGTCCAGAGATTACACATTCAAACCCTGATTTTATATTACCATATTTATTTGCTGAAATAAGTGGGTGGTAAAGGAAGCCAGTGCCACAGGCAATCTGTGTCACCAGCTGCAATGTGCATCTTCTTGCTAGTTTATAAGCAAATTCTTTAAAATTTTTTATAGTTTGAAGGGTTTTTGTTCTGCATTTGAATCTGTGCTTGAAAGCATAAGGAAAAAAAAACCAAAACAAAATAACAAAACAGGCTCTCTGATAATATAATGTAAAATTATTTAAAATTGTTTAGCTGTGGGAATGGAATAAGAAACAGATGTAAAGGATCCTGACCTGTGGGAAGAGGATTGGCCTCTGGAAAGAGAGTGAGGGTTTGCCTTTTATGTTTGGTGCAAGTACAGATCATTCAGCAGTGAAATGTGCAGTACTTACAGCACTACTTGATTGGATAGTTAATAACTTTGACACAGAGGAATTAACAAAAGGAAATAGATGGCATTTCTAATAGCAGTTAAGAGGAATAATTGTTCTATCTAACAACTGACTGAATGTGTCAGGCAATATCAGCATCAAAAGGAAGGTAAATGCCAAACAAATAAATGAAACAATGATAGCTCTAAAGCTGGAACATTTGATTGGGATGCAAACGAGCCTGGCATTATGTGAGGACTTGTGTGCAAGGGGAGATCCACCAGTGAGACTTTGTGGGGAGAATTGTCCCTCTCAAAGCCACAGAAACACACCCAGGAAAGGAGCTCAGTGCAGAACGAGATTCTCCACCTGAGAATAGAACGAGATTCTCCACCTGAGGAGCTGCAGAGCTCCAACTCCAGCTCCCCCAGGGCGGTTCCAGGGCTCAGTTTGCCCGTGGGGACAAACCCTGCAGTATTGGATGGGTGATCCCAGTGCCTGGCCCAGGCTGGGACATTTCCCCTGCCCAGCAGAGCCAGGGCTGCAGTGCTGTGGGTGCCAAGGTGCCAACAGCTGAGGAACCTTCTTATTGCTCAGGCTGTGACACATCCAGGAGCACAGTGACAGCCCCATGTGGGAAACATCTTTTAAATGCATTCAGGCTCCTCACACACAAAACAGCCCCACCACTGCCATATCCCACCATGGCATATTTTCCAATTGTGTTAATAGAGCTTTTACCATTCTTTAACCTGCTTGCTAAGAAGAAAAATGAGAGTCTGATGTTCTCTACACCTTAATTAAGTTGATAAATAGTATCTTCGTGACATGTGAATAAAAAGTTAACTCAAAGCTTTGTGTTTGCAAAGAGACAGTAATTTTCATGACTCAAGTTTTAATAAGCTGGATTTGAAACTCAGTTGACTGGGAGGCAATGAGGTAAAAGGAAAGATCTAGCACTTCTTTCTCAGCACCTCACACACTTGGCTCTGAATCTCTGAAACCTCAGTCTGGTGAACACAGAGTAACTCTTTAAATGGGAAAATTCAGATCCAACAGGTGAAAAAGCCTAAATAACCAGCTCTGAAAAGCCCTGCTCTCTGAGAAAGGAAAAATTCATCTCCCATCCGAGGGTCTGAGCTGATTCAATGTGCAGCAGTGCCTGCCCTGCCCTCTGCTTTTGAGAGAAGCTCTAACAGGGACTCCAGCAGCCACAAATGGGGACAGGGACATCCTGTCTGAGGCTCCTGCAGCAGCTGTGCCACAGCTGGCAGCATGTCCCAGAGCATAAGTGAGGAGCTTCAGCCCTGCCAGCCCTGTCAGAGACTCCAGCAGAGCAGCACCCACCTCTCTGTGTGAGCCTGCGTTTGACATTGCAGCTCGCAGGAGCCCAGAGCCAGCACTGCTGGGACATTTTATGGGAACATTTTATGATTTTAACACACTTATGTACTATTTGACTCTTTTTAAAATCACTGTAAATGCATAAAGATTATAGGTGCTCATGTAGGCTATACTTTAGAAGAAGAAAAATCAATTTTTCATTCGTCAGCAGCAGCTTGCAATACAACTGGAATATTACCTGAACCAAGTAAACAGAATTATCCTCTAACCTGAATAAGAAAAATGTAACAGAAAGTCTTTATCTCTCTATTTTCAACTTATATTATCTAAGTTTGACTGTGGTTTAAAAGAAAGAAGGGAGGGGAAGAGGAGCCAAATGCAGAATTGTTATGAGAGAAGCAAAACCGAGCCCTGTGAAAGGCCTGTGAAAGGTTCACAATGGAAATGATTTTCAGTTTTAAATTACTTTTGTAGGACTGTAATGTGGCAGTCAGGAAGCTTCTGTGAAAAGTCCATTCTTTTTTCTTCTGTATTTTTCTTTCCTTTTATTGGTTTGTGTTTGTATGAACTGCCTATGGCCCTGAAAAATATCTGTTTTAAATGTTCATCCATATGCTCCTGGAATATCTGAGCACTTCACACACATTAGGAGTTTTTCTTTTAAAAATCATCTGTAAACCTTCTATTGTTGTTGTTATTATTATTGTCCTATAACAGATATAAATTCCTTCTTTTAATTTGCATCAAAAGAAATGGGAACTGAATTTTTTGTCATAGAACTTTCTTTTCTTGTGTTCTTAGACTGAAGATCCATTTGTGGAAATCTGCCCACAAAACTGCAAAAAATGGTACCCAGGTAGAGGAGCATTCCATGGACAGCAGCAACATCCAGCAGAGCATTGTAATGTATAAAGAGAAATGTAGAAATTTCTTAAAATTTACATTAATTATACAGTCTCTCCTAATTTACCCCCCCTTTTAACATCTAATTATAGAATTTGATTTTGTGAGCTTTTTCCTGCTTTAGTGAAGTCCACACAGACTGATATATTCTATATATCAATGGATATATAGATCAATTATATCAATATATAAAATTATATATATATATATTCTATTTTATATAATATATAATTTTTTAAGTGTGGTTTAATTCTTCAGTATATTTTGGGGGAAAAAAAAGGATGTAATCGTAAATCTAGAATAGAATAGAATAGAAAAGAATAGAATAGAATAGAATAGAACAGAATAGAATAACAGTTCTGTTCTTTCCAAGTGGACTCATGCACAGCATTTTACAAACAGGTAAATGTTTCTTAATCAGGAGTGATTGCCACCCATAGGGGCCAGAAGCTTTTCTGGAAACTGCTCTGTGCTCCTAAACTTAAGGACTTAAAAGTAACTAAACTCTATTTATATGTCCAAATTTTCATCTCTTAATGCATTGCAATTTTTCATCTTCTAGACTTCCAGATTTATCTTTAAGGATTTTAGGACAGTTGTTTTCTTTTCCTAAATTTCTAGAGTGATGTTTTCACCACCTTGGGCTTTTATAGTTTCACCTTTCATCTTGGAAATAGGTCTGGATTGATGTGGCAATGATAATTGTTGTGGGAAAAAAAAGAATTTTATTGAGCCTCAGGTTATTTCTCCCTTGAAATATTCTAGATAATTTTCTTTATTCTAAACTCTTTTATATGCTTTTTGACTCAGCAGAAGTTTATTGTGTGAACTTATTAGTTGCCAGTGATCTCTCCTGGAAAATGGATAGCATCTGGTTTTTTGTAAGACCGATCTCGTCATGTTTTTTAAAGACACCATCTGCTTTCCAGTGCTCCAAAGGGGACTGTGGTGTCCAGTGGGATTTTTATCATATGTTTGCCTCCTTTTCTGAACATCTGAATATTTTAGAGAGCAGCTAAAGGCATAATTCTTCCTCCTAAACAGTATAATTCTTTGTATATTAAAATCACATGGATGTATTTTCAGCGAATTGAGGTTGAAGTCATAAAATGCTTTTTAGAAATGTTATACCTAATGATATATTTCCGTACTTAATCATAGATATTTAGTGTGTACTCATCAGAAGCAATTTTTGGTTCAGAGTCATTACAAATATATTAAATTAGGCACAACAGACCCATTTTCTGCAATAGAAGCTTTGGATTTGGTCCCCTACAAATTGCTCACCGAAACGCTCTCAGAAATGCCTTTTATTATCACCAATCACATCTACATTTTGAAAAGAACAAACAAAATCTAGCTTTATTCAACTGTGAATTCTATTGACCTGATTGAGCAACTTCTGTTCCTGTGAAAATCCGTTCCTTGCATGCTAATTACAGCAGAGCCCTTTCGTCAGGAGCATGGCGGGTGTGGGTGAGGATGCCACTGACATTTTATTTCCTTTAAGTCTAACTCACATCCCAGGTCCTTTCAGCCACCAGCAGCAAAGCACATGCTCAGTTTTAAGCAGGAACTTGAGTTTTTTTGTTGAATTAGAGATTTGGCAACGGGTGGGAATATTAATGGGAGTGAAGTCATATAGGTGCTTAGAGCTAGAGAGACCTGAACCATAGAAAGAAGAGAAAAATAAAATAGAACTCTTTGCATCATCTGAGGTCCCATTCTTTGTTTCAGGACTGAAACAAGAGGATTGTCTTGCTTGCCACTATTGAAAAAAATATTTATATCCATGTTGTGCAAAGTCCTTTACCCTGATCCCCATTTAATGTCTGGCTGAAGTATCTGAGTGTGTTGTTAGCAGGGCAATTTCCTTAACAAGGCTCTTGGATTTACTAGGCTGTTCCCATGCAATTTTTCTCTGTTTTCCTCTACGTTCAACATGTGCCAGATGTCACTCCCAGACTGGTTTTTGTGTGTGAGTGAGAGCTGATCAACATGAGGGACAGCCCAGGAAATGCAGCAGCGGATGCCCCTTTATTGATGAGCAGCAGCTCCTGGTGCTCCATGGCATCAGGCTGCATTCCCCATGGATCATCACAGGAAACACCACCCCAGCCCCATCTGTTCCTGTCAAAGAGCTTTCACAAAAATAGGGAGGGCACATCCCTGCCTTGATTTATTACATTGACCAGTGCACCACCACAATCTCTTTATATACAGAATATTCCACGTTTGACCTTCTTTATCCATACTCATCCCACGTGTCCTTGTAGATTTCTACATTTTATATGTGCAGGTGCACACCTAAACTAATGTGTAAAATATTTATGCCTTCATACCATGTAAAAAAAAGACAATATTTTGCTGAACACCTTAAAATCACATTACCCCTACCCTAAGTAAAAACTCTTCCAGAGAAACAAGACACTGTATAATACTGAATTCTTTCTCATTGCCTAGAATTGAATTATATCAAAACACTTGATTCAAACACCACTGTAATACAATGAATATTAAGCTCTGTTTCAGCCACTATGAATAAATGAGATTATTTCTATTGAGGTGGGACTTTATCACATAATGTCCATAGATGTTTGTTGGTGCTTATTTTTTATTACAGGTGTTAAGCAGGTGATTAAGAAGTTAAGCAGGATGGATCCCTGCTCAGTGACATTCTGTCAACAAGTGCTCCAGCCCACAGAGATCCAGGCTGAATGTTGCTCCTTTTCAGTTTCCAGGTCATGCCACTCCTGCTGTCAGACAAATACAATAGGAATTACTCAATTTAACACCATTTCAGTTCTAATTGAATTCCATTTGCTAAATCCTGAATAAATACATTACAACTGCTGCTTCGGTCAAACAGAGAGAAATAGCCATCTTATAATGACTCCCCTGTGGATTTAATGCCTATTCTATCTGTTAGAATAATGATTCCTACATCACTGGAATATATTTAAAGGATAATAGTTATTTAAACATGCCAAGACTTCATATGGCAGATAAGTATTTTTAATTTGCATTTCTGGAATGAAAAGGATGGCTAGAATAACTGCTTTTTTACCAGTTTGTCTGTTTTCTGAAGTATCTTGGTATCACAGCAAAGATAGAGGATTATGAAAGGGGTTTTTTGCTTGCTTTCAATAGCAGTCTTAGGTGGGGAAAAAGGATGGGATTCACATCACCAAATACAGAAAACTGACATTGAAATGCACCCCCTGCTCATCACCCCTTATGGTCTGCTGGGGAAATTAAACCTCCTCCATGGGACTCATGTTCATGGACAGCAGATACACAGAAAAGCTTGGATAAATAGGGATCTCAGGAGGCTTTAATTCAAAGATATTTTGTCTGTTATAGGGATCTGAAGTTAGGTGAGATGAATGCCCCCTAAGAGCACAACAAGAAGTCCATTTGTTAGAATTAGGAGACTCACCCTGGAAAGGAAGGTAAATTTAAAGGAGAGAAGGGAGTGAACTTGTTCCACTTGAAAAGAAAAAACAAACAAACAAATTTGAAATCTTTAATTCAGACCAGCCAGATAAATATTTCAAAATATCACCAATTTTTTTTCTTTTTTTTCATAAAAGCTATGAATCTTTGCTGCTGATGATGTCAGAATTCACCTGGAAATGGGAGGCTGCATTCCCAAATCCTGCTCTGCAGCAAGTAGAAGATGAATGTGAGATGTGGGAGGTGAATGTCATGGTCTCTGAGACAAGAAAGGGATCTCTGACTTGCACGTTTTGTGAATGGTCACCTATGTCTTACTTTCTTTTTTTTTTTTAATCAGCCCAAGTTACTTGCCAAGCTTGACTCAAAATGGTGAATAATTTCAGTTCTAATTAACTTTTTTTTTGAATAAACTATTCACAGCCTCCCACTCGCTCTGCCTTCAAAATTCCATCTTTAGCTCACATCTTGTGAAACAATGTAGATCATGAGAAGGGAAAATCTAATAGGAATATGCACTTTGCAGAACTTCTTTTAAATATAATGTGTCAAGCATAAGGGTCTTAAATATATATGGTTGTAAAAACGTATCAGTGCCAGATGATTGTTCAGGGCTGTGCTCCAATTAAATCCATTGAAGCTTGAGTTGGAGGTTACAGGTTGAAAATTCCCCGAGGCTGTGAATGACTCTGGCTACAGAGGTGGATTCCATCCCTCTGAACAGACCTGGTCTAATCCAACTGCAGAGTTTCTGCTCCCTTCACCCCTCCCACCCAATTAGCCAGCTGATGATATTTGTGCCTTGGTAGCAACATTTTTCTAAGGAAGCTCTTTGCCCTTTCTGGTGAGTCAGAGAGTGCCTCTCAACAATGAAGAGTTCAAAGACTCATGTAATGTTTTGTCTCAGAAATGTTAAGTGAGCAGAATGAACACTGAGAGGGAGAGAATTCCCTCATCAACAGAATGGAGAGGAGAAGAATTCCCTCCCCTGCTACCTCCAGGCACGATGCTCTTTCTTCTGTACCACTTCCTCTTCTTCCAGGCTGTTTTCCAAACATTCAAAAACTCCTTTGATTTTTATTTTACCCTGAAGAATTTTTAATGTTTCACTAATATTCCAAATGCAGATCACCAAGCGAAGGTAATTCACCCAGAAATTAGCTAAAATATAGCTATGGCAAAAGCAGCACCATGTACCAGGAAATAGATTTTATGTGCTAAAAAGTGCTTGATCTGTCGTGTGTGATTTTTTCTGTTTTGGAATTCCTGCCTAGTCCTCTCAAGGTGAAAATTTCAGGTTGTGCAGGTGGCAGAGGGGTTCCTGCTTTCTTTACCTGTGGTGGCTTGCTCACAGCTCTTTCTCCACTACCAAAGGAGAGTTGTTTTCAAATATATTCACAACAGTGCTGCAGGAAGGTGTGTTTTTCTATCACAGCCCTTGGTAAATATGCACCCTGGGGTGAGTTGTCACCTGGTGATATCACCATGGGTGGTGAAAATTTCTCAAGGTCAGTATTTTTAACAAGTAAAGAACACAGCAATAAAGTTTTATTTTTGAGTTGAATGAATGGGTGAGATATGGAGCTGCTGAATATGCCAGACTGCTTATTTTCTGCTGATTTTACTATCTTTGAATTATTGACAGAATAAGTGAATTTCCACCCCCTCTTTAGTTATTTGGTATACTTGTGTGCTACCTTACAAAATCAGAAACTATCTGGTTTTGTGACTCTGTGTAGTTTTCACACATGATGATATTTCTGCTGTGGTCAAGAAAGAGAATCAATAAAATAACCTGCAGTGATTTTGCTCCTTCAGGAATGAAACACTGAGGCAGGTATTAAATGAAATACTTATTTAATTCATTTAACCAGGTATTTAGGATCATCTGGCTGTACTACCTGATCTTTTCAATATTATCATCAAATGGTGACAACCTGTCTATGGAGCACTGTCAAGAGACAGAGGATGGGCAGGTGTTCACAGGATCCCTTTTAAGGCTGTCTGGTTTGGTTTCTTGTATTCCTAGACCTGAAAAATGAGTAAGAATGATTTAAAGAGAGGGCTGGATGTGATATAGGATGATTTACATTAGAATATATGGGTTCCATTTTCTAACTACCCTTGGTTTTTTTTTCCCTTGCTTTATCCTTTATCTCTTCTCTTCTCTTCTCTTCTCTTCTCTTCTCTTCTCTTCTCTTCTCTTCTCTTCTCTTCTCTTCTCCTTTTCTCAGGGTGACCTTGAACTAATCTATTCTATGTAGATAAAAAACCCCATCTTCTACCTATTGAAAAGATAAGATAAACCCACCTAGATTTGAGGTGTATGATACAGTGTTATGTGCTTACAAACCAAAATGTCTTGGCAGCAGTCCCAAAGTGTCCTAGAAGATACACAGAAATAAGATAGACAGGTAGAAACAATTATTGATCAAGACCTTTTGTACTGGGAGCTGAAGTTAATAACATTTTATATCAAAATCAAGTGTGGATCCTGAGGGTGAGAGATGTATTCTGAAAATATTTGGTTGTACTTTTCTATGCTCAGGCTGGTAGGGAAGCAATTCAAAGTCAGTAGCATGGGGGTAGGGAAATGGAAGATCACAAAAACTTTGGAAATATAAGTGCCAATCAATCATTATTTGGTCTTTTTTCATCTAATGTGGCTACCTGTGGCCAAACACATCTAGATTGGATTTTTTTTTTTAATTTAAAATCCCAGGGTACACAGAACAGCAATTTCAGGAAAGAACAGGCAGATTATTATATTTGCAATGCACATTTTAGTCATGCTGGTTAATTAGCAAGAACAAACGTAGTGTGTGGTCACAGTGTAAAATGAAGAACCTCAGTTAGGAACGGGCTGAGAAAACAACCTAAAGCTGCAGGCTTTGCAGAACAGAGCTGTGTTTCAGCTTAAACACAGTTATTGCAGGCACAAGTCTGCTTGGACACTTGGTACATCTTGTTATTTATTTTGTGTGTGCATTGGAATAAATAAATGTGGAAGTTAGCAGGAAGATCAGGTCAGTGTGGGAAAGATGGCAGAGGTGGTGCCACAATTCCTGCTCCAGAACCCAGGATTAGTTTGTGGCAAGGCAGGGATGTGGACTGGACAGACTCCAGAGCATCCCTGTGGGTGCTGAGAGCAGCACACTGTGGGTGCAGGAGCCAGACCCGCTCAGGGAAGGTGCTGTGCTCTCAGATTGGTCTGAGGGAAGCTTTTACCATCAACACTCTGGGTGTAGTCTGTGCCAAATAAAATCACCACTGTAGACTGAGACAACTGTGAGCAGGAAATAGATATGAGCATCCTGGCTGATTCACCCATTGTCCCTGAAAACCAACTCCTGTTTCAGGTGTTAGGAATTGTCTGTAACCCTGACCTCGTGTGTTCTCAGCAGGAGGTTTGGAAACAATTTCACCTGCTCCTTTGTAGGCATTCCCACTCTCATCTCAAATTAATGAACTTTTCTTTGGCTCTGACCAACCACAGGCACATTGCTCTTATAGGGGCAGGTGTTTCTTTATTTTACAATTATGACTGGGCTGGGTTTTTTCCAACCAGAATTATTTTATCCTTTCCATTCCCCACCCTGTAAAAACATGTGTAAAATATTTTATTCCCTTTCTTCTTCCAAGATTTGCTAATTATGCTACAAGTAGAAACCTTAGCTTTTACTTTCTGTTACATTTGAAAAAAGATGCTTAAAGACAGCATTACCTGTAGGAAAGATTTCTGGCAGAAGAAATTTCTATTCTCACAACAAGTCTAAGTTTGTTTTGATTGAACACTCTTCAAATGTTTTGTTGTTTTGTTTTCTTTTTTTCCCTTTATACCAAAGAATAGCTTTTTTTTAAAGGAGAAATTATAATCTAAAGTCTCTCTCATACTTTGGAGGTTTCCTCAGATGCTGTAAAGAATATTTCTTGTTTCGGAACAAAAAGGGAAATGAAGATGTTCTCCATTTCCCGAGTGTCTGATCTGCATAACTGAAAACTCTGAGACAAATGGCCACTGGGAAAAAATCCCAAAGCATTTAAGTAAAACAGGATTTCATTTCTAGTGGAAAATTCGGAGAAAGTAGATTAATAAGTCATATACATTAGAAAAGTATGCTTTTCACTTTTTTCTTCTGTAATCCCCTCAAAACTGGTGATTCCACTGCTCTTTGTTTCCTTCAAGGGATCCTAAAAATAGACTAATATCAGGTCCCCAGGAGCTTCAAAAATGCCTCAAAATGTCCTGACCCCACAAGCAGGGCAGTATCCAAACAAAAAGGGCCCAAACACTGCAGTGAACCCCAGTTAAAACTCATGATCAGTTCATACTCCCTCACCCACGTTGTTCACAGCTCGGAGCTGTGAAAATTCTTCTTGCCATTCCCTTTCTCCCCCATTGCTCCTGAGCCTGAATTCTTCCTCACCTCACCAGACACCAGAAATGTAAACACAGCTCCTTTTTACACCCTGAGCTGCTCCCACAGGCACAGTCCAGACCGCCCAGCCTTTGGAAGCTCAGCTGTGCAATGAAGTACTTGGCAGCCCCATTCCAGGTTATTATTGCAATAAATCTCTTCCTTCACATCCAGGTGGGAATGCTGCATCCTCTCTCCTGGGGCTCTGTGCTGAGCAGGGTCCCTGGGCCGGGCAGGACAGCAGGAGGTGAGGGAGCAGCAGCAGACCCCAAGGGCAGCTCAGGTGAGGTTTTGCTCAGCAGTTTTCAGAGCAGCATCACAAGGCACAGCAGATTGTGACAGGGAGCCTCCCTTCCTTGCATAAATGGAGAAGATCCATGTGGAAGGTGGTCTTGTGCCTTTAAACCTTGGGAGAATTGTCCTCATATGTGGTTTTACCAGCTTAGTTGGCTTTGTTACTTTGGTGAAATTCTCACACTTCCAGCTTCATTTTCCACTACAAGGTTTTTACATAACGTGAGATAATCTGACTCATGACCTTGGATATTAAAATTAAATAGCCCACATGCTTGCATAATTTGCATGTGCCTCTGAACATCTGAGCTAACCTGCATTAAAGATACACCTCAGTACCCCTGGATGCTGAGATCACCTAGCCAGGAGTTTCTAGGAAGCATTTGTCATGAAGCTGTGGCAATTACTGAAATGACTGTGCATTTCTTCTATTGATTGTTGGCCTACCAAAATAAAATTACATTTGGCTCCAGATAATTCATTTTTTCCACCTGAATATCAGTTTGCTCTGTGCTGAGACCTATCAATAAGAAAAAATATATACAGTTAGTGGGCTGGATGTTAACATTTTTCTTACTCTGAAAACATCTCATTATAGACTTTAAATAAAAAAAAAGGTAACTACAGTGAGATATAGATATGTAAATGTCATTTCACTTTTTTATCTTGTGAGTCTTACTTCTAGGAGTCAGGCACCACCTAAATACTGAGAGGTGTGTTTAGAAAATCCTCATGCAGACACAGAAAGGCACAGAAGGTAAAAGGACCACCAGTTGCAGTAATTGGGTTGAAAGGATATATGGAAATTTGGATGAGGTAATCTGCTGCCTGTTGAGTCCCTGACTGTCTGATTTGTGTCTCTGCTGCCTGGTAATGTGGCACTAACAATTTAGAAGGCCAGGAAACACAAGAGGCATAATTTATGCCAAGATGCTTATCTCTGGGGCCTGGATTTTTTCCACGTGTTATCCATGTTTAATCCTGCAGGCAGCCATTTCTGGACAGCAGATGCAAGTCTCTAGCATTAATAATTGTACATAGGTGGCAAGGCTGCAAATGTGGTGCTGTGTTCATAGGGTGGTGGCATACAGGAGGCACCATTTAACTTTAGTTGTGATTTGTGCAGGGAACTTTGAGGATTCCTCACACAGAGAAGAAGCTTTGGGTTGGTAAATGCAGACAGAATTATGCTAGCCATTATAAAAGAAAATTATAAATACAATAAGCATTTATTACCAAATGTGCTATTATCTTTAGGGCTTGTAACGAGGGAGAGTTTGTAAAATGTGACATATTTGAATCCAGTACTGCAATACAGGGGTTGGTTAAGAAACCCCACTGTCACTGTCTCCTGCACAGAGCCAGTGATCCCACACTGCTATAGATGAACATTTCAAACACACTCGAGGTGATCTGCAGCTCAGGCTTTGGTTCTTCTTTATCTTGGGGCCATTTAGTACCAGTCTGACCCCCTCAGAATCAGGACAACTCAAACTCCTCCTCCCTGGCCCGGTGCTGGGTGCTTCCCTGATTATTTACAGTGGGTTGTGGCACAAGCCTTTCCTTACACTGAGAGATGCACAGAGCCCCTCAGATAGAACTGTACACATTGAACAGACTCAAATCATTCTCCCTGGAGGTTAACATAATGATTCCTGCTGATTTCAATGAGCACTGGGCAGGGCCCTTAGTGCAGCTTTCACCCCAGATGTTTTAAAATGAACATTTCTTGCCACTATTTTCAGGTTTATTGTAGCTTCCTTCTGCCTCAGGCAAGGAAAAACAACAGGACACAATGACAGCACATTATATTGGAAGTAGCATGATAAATTCTAAATAGATATAATTAGCATGTGACCCCAAAGAGACCTTCCTATAATTAATATTGAAATATGGTGCATGCATTATATAGGAAAACATATTGTGTATTCAGAGGGGAGCCTTTGGAGAATGGAGGTCTGTCTGTAATGGGTTGTCATTTTTTCATTTTAATCAGAATTGAAATTTCTGCACTTGAAGAAATAGAGAACAATCATTAAAAAACACTTGGACTTTAGAAAGACACCACCTGCTTCGTTTTTCCTCTTTTTCTTTATTGTGACAGTGGTGAAAAAAAAAAAGCCTTAAATCTTCAGCTGGGGAAATGTGCACTAATGGGGAAACAGACCTCTGAGGAGCAAGCAGACTGACAAGCTGTTCAGGAGCAGGAGGCTTTTCAGCAAATAATATTCATTCCTCTAGTAGTTTTTGGTAGATTATGTCATAGCTAGAAGTCCATACTTATTCCAACCCAGCAAAGTGAATGAGTAACAGATACATAATGAGCATGCATGAAAAAGGGAAAGAACATCTCAGATATGAGGTGAAGATTAAGAGGGGCAAAGCCACCAGTGAGCTGGGGATGTGTTGCCTTCTGAGTGACATTCAGTTCCTATCACACAGCAGCTCATTACACAGTCTGTTTATACCAGAAGGAAACAAATATAAGAGTTAGTCCTTTATATTTCACATTAAATGCAGGGAGTTCAAGGGAACTGAAAGACTTCATTATGGGATCTGATACCACACTTTGTATTTTGCTGGGTCCTATTTTAAGTAAACTGAGTAATTTTGTGGGTTTTTAAAAGACTTTATATCAAATATTTAATTAACATTCATTCTGCAACTTTGGAAGCTGAAGCTTTGGATCCAGGATATAATTTTTATCAGAATGAATAAATATAAAACAGATGTTAAGCAGAGGCAATAAATTTCATCTTAATTGTAACTCTAGAGATGGCTTTCATCACCAAAACACATTTTTTTTCCTCTGTAGCTTTAATTCTCAGCTCTGTAATTGCCAGTGCACTGTCCAGTTGTATTTTCCCTCCTATCCATTCTTCCAGTTACATTTTTCCCCTAAAATAAATGTGAGAGCACAGTCACACTGTCAAGTAGTGGACTTCACAAACAGACTGTGGCTTGGTAGCTGCAAATCCAACATTTTGGGGTTTGTGGCAGTTCTGTCTGGTGAGGTTGTTGCCCCAGAAGGAACGTGGCCTTTCTGCCCTGTAAATCTCCCCTGTGTGATGGTGCAGCAGCCCAAGGGAGCTCTGGTGTCTGCAGCAGCCCCCCCTGTTTGTGACCTCGCTCGAGTTCCTCCCTTCAATGAAGTCTGACTGGAAGCAGAGCTGAGTAGAAGTTCTCCAAGACAAGCCCAGATTGCAGTGGGAAGTGCTGTCAGTCACTTACAGTCTGGCACTTCTCTCTGAGCTCCTGCCTGGGACTGATGTGTCTCTGGGTTTTGAACCATTGCCCAGTGTAAAACTGAGCTTTCAAACGGGAGTTCATTGCAGGCAGTGTAAAACATTCACAGAACTGGCACAATTGGGCCTAATTATTTGTTTTACCATGTGTTCTGAATATTTCCTTCAGTTAATAATTATTCTCCATTATTCTCCCCCTTTGCTAAGTAGTTGTTTAATATTGTGGTTGGAAACAATGAAATTCTTTGCTTACTGTGCTTTCCAATCAATTAGTTCTGGGCAATGGGTTGCCCATGAAAATTCTTGATGTTGTCTCATGGCCAGAAGAAATTAAAAACAAAAAAAAAAATAAAACAAACTGAGGTTATTGTAGAGAAGATTATAGATTTCTGCACAATATTGCTCAGTATTTCTGCCTCTTGGCAAGTAAAGCCTTGGATGAGCATCACAGAAAAAAAGCTGAACTGTCTTGTGTGTGTTTTATTTACATTAAATGCTTTTAGAATTCATCTGGTACAGCTTTAAAAGAATGCAGAAGAGGTTACAAACAGATGTAGGTGGGGGAAAGGGATGATGAGAAGGTTCATACTGCTGGTCATAATGATAATTGAACTTGAATTAATTGAGCATTCAAGCTGCTTGAATCTCCACATTTCCATGCTGTTCATTATATGAAAATCATATAACAAAATGCAATTTTATTTTTTAATTGCCACAGAAGGTTTGATTAGCTTTGTTTCCAGGCCTGTGCTGTTGTTTTTCAGTGCTGCCAGCAAACAGTTCATCTTTGAATATCCTGCACCATGGGGACCCTCAGAGCCCAGCAAACACAGGGGTGCTGAGACATGAAGGGAAAGGTTTCCTGACCCACAATCACAAATTTTTATGATGCTTTGATAAGCAACTAAGCAAAGAACATTATATTTATTTTTGAACTAAAAGTTCACTGGTCTCAGTTTCCCTGATTTTTCAAGCCATTTAAATCATCCACTCACTTTCCTTGTTCTGTTGTAAATAATAAGCACCAGATAAGAATCTCTGTCAGTCAATATTGCAAGTGGTTTCATTTTGCCCTTTTCAAACAGTGAATACCATTTTTAAATTGTTACAAGGCACTAGTTGTATACAAAATAATGTTTCTGATGGTGAAATTGCCAGTTACACGTTGTAATTCCTTCATTGACTGTCAGAGCTGTCATGTTGCAGAAAGGTAGGTCAGTTGAACTATTAATGCATCTATTCAAAAATAAGCACGTAGGTTTTCCCCCCACCCCCCCAAAAAAGGACTGGCTGCATCATTTATCTATGGAAATGTGTAATGTCTTCATCTTTTTTAGTCAATTAATAAACCGGGATCCCTAGAACAGTAATTTCAGGATCATGCCACTATTTGCCAATTCTTCATTTCTCCATTTCTTAAGAAAATATTAAAATTGCAGTTGGCCACAGCAGGACAGGCCCATGCATCATTGAAGAAACCAGTAATTTATGATGCTTTTGGAACTCCATATTAACATTCCAGGCTGTAATGAAGTTTCATATTGAACAAGGTCAGGCCTGATTGTATGATTAAATAATTTGAAAATGTTATTAAAAGTTTGCATTTCTCTTCAGCTTTTCAGCATGAGTGTTTTACTTTGGGGCACTCCATCAATCAAACCCACAGAGGCTCTGTTGGGTCGTGTTCATTCCATCACCTATTTAACAGGCAGTGATCAGGTTAAATGAGAGGCAGAGGGGTTATAAAGTTTTCACAAGTGGTTTTTCTCCTGTTTTTTCTCCTTTTCCTTCTCAGCTGGAAATTAGACACGTGTCAGTTGTTGTGGCCAGGTCTTTGCCATGCCAGTGTGGGAAAGCTCCTGGCTTACACCTCAACCAGGTGTGTGCAGCTTTTGAGCTGTTACTCTTCTGTTGTGCTTCCAGTTAATTCTCCATTTTTCCCAAGCTCTCAGGGGATGGAGCTGTGGACCTGGAGCACATCACAAGCAGCATCCAGGCCTTGGGAGTCTGCTGGATTTGTGCTGACGCCACCTCACAGCCCCACAGCTCTGTTTGCACAGGGAGAAGGAGACACTGAGCTGAGAGGACAGAGCTGAGATGTTTCTGAGCTTCTGGGAGACAGGGGCTGCTTAAACTCAGCTCTCCTAAATCCCTGGACCTAATCAATGTTTTGGGAAACACGTAGAAACCTTTTGCATATTAATGAAGTGATGTTTGGTAATGGATGACAGCTCCAAAGAGGGGGTTTGAGCACAGGATTGGGCTTTTTCTCCTGGGATTTAAACATTGGTCTCCACAGCCCCTTAAACACAAACCAGGGGACAAGACATTAATACTTTATGTACTTTTAATTGACTAGGACTGTTATTGAGTTTGTTCTTTGCAAACTCCCATTAATATCCATGTTTCTTGTTTGGAAATCTGTAAAACTGAATCCTTCTGCAAAATTGCACTAAGCCATCTTTCATGCTGCTACTTAGCAAGGACCTTTGGTCCTTGTTTCTCGCCTCTTCTCTGCAGCTCTAGCACTTGTCAGTTTGTATTATGCACGCCTGTAAATAGCAGAAAATTAAAAAATATATTATCCAGGTAGCAGGTTGTGGAAGTTTTATAATGCAGGCTTTGAATAATCCCAAATTCTCATTGCAGTGTTAAATTGAGTGTGTGTGTATGTATGAATGTACAGTTGTGTAATGCATATACACATTATATATGTATTTATATGAATATATGCATATATAGAAGCCTTGCAAACATTTCCTTCCATTGTTGGAGCAAGGCTCCAAGATATGGCAGGAGATTTACCACTGAAATCAGCATTGTTGGATGACAAGAGGAAAAACACTAAAAACAATTCTCATGTATGTTTTGTTCTCTGAATTTGCTCTCTTTTGCTTTGGTGGTAGAGCTGACCATCCTCCTGGGGATCTCAAAGTACCAATGAGGAAAGGGATCCTGAAGTGAATGCTATTGTTTGAATCAACCCTGCAGATGAGAAGAAGGATGGGGAGGCTGCATGCAAAACATAGAGCAGCTCTGGATTTTCCCAGAAAACTTGTCAAGAAAAAAAAAAAGTCTTCACTGCTGGTATTTCTGCATTACATATTCAGCATTCACAACAAGCTCAATGCCAAGAAACGGGGAGGGCACTCTGAATGAGGTGAGATGTGGAGTGTTGACTGGGGCTGTTTGTTCCCCTCTCTTTGGGCAGGCAATGAAGGGCTGAAAGGAGCACTCAGACAGGGATTCCTTGGGCATAATTGAATTTCTGATGTCTGTAACCCACCTCCCCTGTCAGGGAGCAGGCAGAGAGTGCCTGGAGAGCTCAGCAGCACAGAGCCAGCAGGAGGGTTCCAGGTGCTGCCTTCCAGCTGCTCTGCCTCCCATCACACCCCAAAACCTCTGTCCCCAAATCCCAGGGGACGCACCCATGCCATGACACACTGGGCACTTCTGGATCACACTTGCTGCACTTCTGGATCTACAAGTTTTGTTCTCCTTTTTAACAGTCTGAACTGTAAAATAATAAATGTGCATTTGCAGACTGTTATCTGTGGGTATTGCCAGAGATATGTCATCTGATTATGCATGTAGGTAGCATTTAACATAATCTGCCCTGACACATTCATAAGATAAGACAAAAATAGTGTTTTATTCACCGTGCTGTAGCAGCCTCTTATCAAACTCCAAAGTCTTAATTAGGGATTTCTCTCCAGGTCCCCACTTGCCTGATGACCATATAAATGTCTCAATTAGATAATTAATACAGGCTGTAATGCATGATAGTATACAGCAATTTAAAGCCCTAGGCAGGGAGTTCAACACAAATATTTCCCTTTTATATTGCTGGGAATTCAGCTGGATATATACATGTAGAAGTTCCTCTTAGGATATTGATCCTATTCTTTAAATTCTTTATAGTTTCTGGGAGGAAATGCTATTGTCTCCATTCTTCACAAGTCTGAGAGATGAGAGGATATCAGGTTGTTTATGATGCTTGGCATAAATGTCATTTTGTATTTTATTTCAAATTTTAGTCAATATTTGGTCTGTAGTTTGCAGACTAATGTACAAGATGTACACATTATATGGGGGGAAAACCTACCCAGGGCTTCATTTATATTTGAAATATATTATCCCTATATTTCCTTAACAGAAAGCTTATTGCAGGCTTAAACTGGGGTTCTGAAGTTCCTTATCCACTTCTACCATGGTAGGAATTATGTCTAATATTTAAACAAGTTTTTAGTGAATCTGACTAACACTGAGAAATCTTAGTCTCTAAGTAATACAAAGCCACATTTTCAAATTTTTCCCTCGATTTTTTTCTTTAAATGTAAGTGGTATTTGTTTTTTCAAAATAATTTCTGGGGATAAAACAGTCCATGACAGGATTCACAGTGTGTGTGTGACTCTTGTCTCTTGAATGAAGATGTTCAAACTTGAACCTCTTTCCTGGTCCAGCCAGGAACAACTGGGGAAAAAAATCAGATTAATTTCCCAGTAAGAGGCAGCTGGATAGGTGGGATCCTCATTTTGGAAGAGCTCCATGTTTGCTCCTGGAATTGTGGGAACAGTCTCTGACCCAGTCTGTGCACAAACAGGGCAGAAGGAGCTGAAAATTGAACATTTTCTCTCTGAATCTCACATGTTCAGAAAGGTGATGTCAGAAACCAGAGTTAATTGTACATAGCAAGATCCGAGGCCAAATTTACAGGCAGGAGAAATAAAGAAAAAAGATATCAAAAAGTCAGACAATTTGAAATTCAGGTGAACAACTGAGGTCACTGCTGCTGAATTTGTGGTATTTCCTTGGAGATAAACAGTAAGATATCAGCAGCTCAGAAATTTTGCTTACAGTTGTATTTATTCTGAAGAAAGAGCCTGTTAAAGTAAAGGCAGGAAGTGCAAGAACTGTGGAAAGGCAGAGAGACAAGGCAGCCAGACTGATGCCACCACACAGAGCTGGCCTTGGCAAAGTGGATTTCAACACTTGGAAAATATTGCAGCCAATTGTACAATTCTTGCATCACAAAAAAGATACTAAAGTTGACATACACTGATTAAATCTTGGAAAGCCTGAGGGGCCAGAATTTCCGATGGTGAAGCTACAGCTAAACTCAAAATCTTCCCAGAGAAATTGCAGACCACTATAAATTTCTTTCTAAATATGTAAATGCATGCCCACAAAATGTAAATGGCAGAGGAACCACACTGTTTCTGGACTTGCACCTGACCCTGTTCATGGCATTTGAATTTTGCATTTCTGCTGTTCTCTCTAGAGGGCATTTTGGAGAGCTGCTGTTCCTTACCATTGTTTGGAGCTCAGAAATTATTCTATAAATAAATAACTCATATGAAGTTGCTTTAAGTACTTTGGTCACTTTCCCTAAAATTGAAAATAGTTCCTTTTTCTGTTAAGAGTTTGCTTATTTTACAGCTGTTATACTCATTTTTATCAGATTTTCTGGTAAAAAGCTGATTTACCAGTAATATTTCTTTCTCTCCTGAGAAATTCACATGTGTCTCTAGCATCTGTCTCAACTCCATTCAAAAAGGGAGGGGAAGGGATCACATGACATTAATTTTATGGATATACAGGTATTGTTGCATTTCTGTCAATAAATCATTTGTTTTTTTTAGGAAGAAGCTGCAACCTCTACCTCAATATTTTTCTGAAGCAGAGCTAATGCACAGCAGCTAAAAATAATCTCATGGAACAAAAATGAAAAAAAACCAGAGAAGTCAATGCTGTGAGTTAACACTGACATATTTTTACCAGAAAAAGACCAAAGAATCAGCAAAGCATCAGCTTGTTTCAGCAAAATTTATAGTAGTAATCAGTTCCTGTACAGCTTTGATACCCTTTCGGCTTTTGATTCTTGATTTAAAGCACTTCTCAGGGAATGTTGTGAATAAACCAGCACCCTGCCTACAAATACAGTTCACAAAAGGCACTAATCCTCTCCCCAGAAGTTCCACCTCCTTTTTTAAAGGATTCTCCTCAGCAGAGCAGCTCACATAGGCAGATATTCACTGGGTTTCAGTGGGGGGAAATGCTTTAGGGTCCTCAGAATTGCTAAGAAGTGCTGACTGCTAGGCTGAGCTGGGCCTGGCTGCAGACACATCACCTGCTGGGGTGGAAATACCCAATTTACCACCTGATGGGTGTGCAAACACAGAGCTCTGAACCTGCTCCCTCAGGAGCTGAGAAATCCCCCTACAGACCAGCTGGGATCCCAGAACCTGGGTGTTCCCTGACCCAGCCTTTCCTTTCATCCTTCATTTTGTAGGACAGACCCATGGCAGAGAAAAGGATAAACTCCTCCATGAACTGGGATTAAAGAAATTCCTCCTCCTCCCCCTATTAAGCAGGACAAAAACTTCCAGACTCCCAAACTGGAGCCTCTGGGAGTGCACAACTTTGCAGGATCCTTCCCCAGGACCCTCAGACTGAGAAGCACCTTGGGTGCAGAATTGCTTGGGGCAAGGGTTGGCAGCACTGCAAAATGTGGAATTTGTCCAGATTATCTTAACTCAGGATGTTTCTTGATGTAAGATCTTTGGGCACTTCCAGTCAGCAAGAAAGGAAACCTGAACAGTGGACCCAGAGCAGCTGCATCTCTCGGTCAGAACAACCAGGAATTAAGAAGCCTTGGGATGCATTAGCATCAAAATATTGATGTACATCTCTGTACACATTGCTAACTTAGCAACACACCCAAGGTCCATGGCTTGAAGATGTTCCTTATAATACTGAAAATCACACCTACAGACCCTGCCCAGGTGCAGACCCTTCTTCTGAGCATGTGGAGGTGTCAGCTGAGGTTATGTAATCTGTACAGAAAATACCAACCAACCATCACAGAGGGGCTGTACTTGGAAAGTCACTAAATCCAAATTTCTGTGTATAAATAATGGCACAAAAAGCCCAGTGGTGGTGCTTGACTTGTGGAATACATCAATACATTCCAAATTTGTGGAATACAAGCCTGGAGCATCCAGGCTTGTACAACTCTCAAATAAATAATCTCTTGAGTGTGTAACTTGGCTTGTTGCACACCAGGTAATGAATCCAATTTTGTGGGCAAAAACTTGGGTGTCAAAATGCCAAAACAGCTCCTCTGCCTGCTGCATTTCCACTTCTCCTGGGACTGAGGAGAGTAGAAGTTGCAAGCTCGCATTCTCCTTCTAAATTTCCACCCTGTTTTCAATTGCATTGTTTTTAGAGAGTGGGAAGGATTAGATCTACATGTAGATATGTACTTCAGAAAAGTATTTTCTACACTTTTTTTTTTCAATTGATAAAATATGGAGCATCTGTTTTAAAAATAAGTTCTGGAATAATTGCAACTATTAATTAAGCGTTTTCCTTCAGTTTTATTTGGTAAGTACTTCAAGTTCTAACAATCATAAACTTGGAGAGAACAATACTAATAATTAAAAAGGAGCAGAAAGAAGGCAGACAAAGCTTTTAAAAAATTAGAATTGTTTTCTGTAATCCTCTGCTTCAGCTACTGTATAGCAGGGCTCAATCTTTGGATTTCTTTAATCTTTTGGATTGGCCTGTTCTTCCCCCTGATTTATCCGGTGGCACAGGAGGATTAAATCAGCGTAATGGACACTTGTTAAATGTGTGCATCAGTCTGATCAGCCTGGCAGCGCCGGGTTTGTTCCTCCCTGCCAACTCGCTACCATGGGGATGCTGCGCTGTTTAGAGCACCACTTAGCGGCAGAAGATTTCAGGTTCTGAAATCGGATCTGAGAAACTTCCTTCTGAGTGAAACCACGCTGGAACAGCGCGTCCTCCTCCCCTCCTGCCCGAGCTCTCAGCTCAGAGCCTCGCCAGGCTGGCTCTGGTGTAGCTCAGCATCCCTGGCCAGGGCAGCATCCCATCCCCAGGGGCAACTCAGCATCCTCAGGGCCAGCTCAGCATCCTCAGGGCCAGCACAGCATCCCATCCCCAGCACATCATCCCATCCCCAGCTCATCATCCCATCCCCATCCCCAGCTCATCATCCCATCCCCAGCTCATCATCCCATCCCTAGGGCCAGCTCCTCCCTGCCCATCTCATCCCTGCCCAGCTCTCATCCCTGTGCCCCAATTTGGGCAGGTATTTTTCATCCCTGCCCAGCTCTCATCCCTGCCCATCTCATCCCTGCCCAGCACATCCCTGTGCCCCAATTTGGGCAGGTATTTTTCATCCCTGCCCAGCTCTCATCCCTGCCCATCTCATCCCTGCCCAGCTCTCATCCCTGTGCCCCAATTTGGGCAGGTATTTTTCATCCCTGCCCATCTCTCATCCCTGCCCAGCTCATCCCAACCCTCCTCTCCTCCCCTCCCCTGCCCTGCTCCTCACATCTGGCTGTGCCCACAAAGACATTTTTGCCTGTGTTAGTGGCTGATTGAAATGTTTGACCTCGAATTGTGGGTAAATAAACAGGTGCTCCTCTACCTGTTATGCTCAATATCAACACAATGACCAGAAAATAGGAAAACATCACAAAGCAGGCTGAGGATGTTCCTTGCTTTCAGCAGCCAGAGCATATCCAAACAATTTGGGCAGGTATTTTTCTCTGCAGGACATTGAAGTCAGGGATGTTTATCACATCATATTGAAAGAACTTGTTCTCTATATTGAATTTTAACAATGTTACCATGAACTTTCTAACTTTGGGGATATAAAGAGAACTAATCAGTGTTTAGAGATAACAGAACTTATAATAACATCAATGCCTGGAAAATTAAAGCAGACAGATAGACATCCCTTTTCTCACCAAAATTCCCTGAACCTTCCAGAGGGATATTGTGCTGTCATACCCCAAAGTCTGCTTGGAGGAGACAAAAGGGAGCTTGATCAGGAGACATAAAGTAAAAATTGCTGGTTTTGTTTAAAAACACATACTGGACAGGCTACAGAATTCAGGTCTAATTTTAATGGCACCACCTCTTGTGCCATTGCTCTGATTTTATTTTTCTGATTGTTTTTTTACAGATATGACTGTCTTCAAGCCACAGACTAGCACAGGATGGTTGTAAGTAAACACAAAACCAGTAATGGTAGAGATGGCAAATTCTGTTCTTACTGTCAAGCTCCTCACAAGCTTTTGCAGTTTCTTCCCCAAGCCCCCTCAGCTGTGCTACTTCTGCCCCTGTGCTCCACATCAGTTATTCCAACACAGTCTGAGAAACAATTTTTTCAATCAGTTACATGTCCAAATTGCAAAGGCAATGGCTCACAGAGTTGTGTGTACAATTACTGAGATTCCATGCGTGCATTGGGTAATTTCTCACATAAATGCACTTAATTAGTCATCTGTGCATGAGTTTTCCTATTTGCATACATACTTAGGGCAATTTTGCATGCAAATTAAGCACTTTATATATATATGTGTGTATATATATACACATACATGTAAAAGTTTGACTCTCATCATGTTTACTAAACAGAAGCTTATGTTAGATCTGGAAGAAAATAATTGAGTTGTCTGACAGCACACAATACAATGTGGTAGCTTGCATATGGATTATGATAGTGTCTGCATCCTGCTGAGGTTTTCCCAGAAAGGTTATTAGATTTATCTCTCATAAAGTACTTAAGGATCAGCTTGCAAATGATTGTTCTGGTGAAATATCTGCATAGGTGAAGTCCAGGTTACCACAGCTCGCACCAGACATAATTTGTATTTGTTGTTAAAATCTTAAAAATGTCCCATCTAAATCCTGTGCTGCTTCTGGGCTTCAGTGAAACCTGAGCCACGATTCTGCCATTTCCTGCTGATGGATCAGCACAATCAGAATCACTAAAAATGAGTTTTAGTAAAACACAAGCCTGCCAGTAGCTCACACTGAAAGATGGTGCAGGAATATCTCCCACAGATTTCTCTCTCAAAGAGATCAAAAATGCTTTTCAGCTGGGGCTTACCCAGTCTGGGATGTACCAATATTTTTAGCACCTGTTTGTGTGTCCTGACTTGAAAGCCTGTGTGCAGCTGGGAATGGATTAGGGGATGTGAGACCACAGATCTGCTGGCCAGAGTTAATGGGATAAATGCAGATAATCTCATTAGATGAATGCATGAACTTGAAAAATTAATCTTTGGAGTTCAGGCATTTCTAGACACTGGCAAAAGCAGGAGTTACTTCATGTACAGAACTCCACCAACATCAAAACCAGCCTTTATCAGCTGAGCAGCACTCAAGTGGTGACTACCAGTGGTAGAAAATAAAACTTTAACCCCTGTGACTCCACACTTTCTCTTCCTTTCTCTTTATTCATGTGTGGAAGACTTTGGTTTTTATTATTCTTGGCCTGCAGTCAGTCCATATTATTCATTAAAATGGTGCTCCTAAATAGTTCCCTTTCTTTTATTTCTAGGCTTTATTTCGCTAATATTACATTCGATTATACATAATAGAATGTAATATTAGTATTACTATGTAATATTATCATATTATTATCCTCATTTGTAGCTAAATCACTGCTTCAGATAGTTAAATAAAGTTTGTATACATCTTCAACTTGACAGGAATTGCAAGGAGGCAAACACTGTAAATTTTTCATTACTTTTCCTAATTGGAAATAGGCTGCATTACTTTGAGTATAGGATATTCTGTCACAAAGTAATCCCTTACAAGAGCACATCTCTCCTCTGTCTCCCCTCTCTCCAAGTTCTCTTATCCTTTCAGTTCCACTATTAAAATCCATAGGTTGTCAAAGCTGTCTCTTGCAAAGTGCTTTGTCTTCCAGGTGGTTTTTGACCAAAAATGCTGACAGCTCCAGAAAATTAGTTCATATTAAACAGGTAACTGGGGCTTTCTCTGAGAGTTCTGCCTCAGCATTTACCAGGCACACACACACACACAGTTTAGAGTATCTGCTGCAGTGCAAAAACTGTTTGCTGTATTTGTGAGGAAAAATATTTGTGAGGAATACCAACAAGCTGGGTGCCACAAAAGGCTGGGAGAGCTCAGAACATCACTTCTATTTATGTTTTACCAATCTTTGCAGAGGAAAATATATTTTTTTCTAATAAAGAAGAAAAGAATATACTGTAATATTAGAAAGGCTGATCTGAACATAGTGTTTTTGCTAGATAAAAAAATGATCATTTATTAATACTGCTGGTTGTTGCAGGGTAACTTATTTTGAGGTTTGGACTGGAATAAGTTACATTACTGTGAACATTTCAATGTATATGGGGCCAAATCAATCAGAAGAATGCAATGGTGATGAGATTTGCTGCTGTAAACAATAGCAACAGCACAAGCTGCAAGTCTCAAAAATTCTCATTTTCCTTCAGCAGTCACTTATTAAAGTTATTTTTTATGTTGATATTAATTTGGAGTTTTCTGGCATGTGGTGAATAAAAATTAAGGAACCATAAGGTTTGACAGGTCAGATCCTGCCCCCTTCCCCTGGTACCTGACTGAATGTGCAGTGAGCATTCCAGAGGCACAGGAAATCACAGGCACAGGAGTTTTTAGAAAAAAAATGATCAGGCTCCTGCTGAGCTGCTGAGGGTGCATAGAGAGGGTGGGGAGGAAATCCCTGGATTTCTGTTAGTGGTTGATAATTTTCTCCCATTGCTGCTCCAGGTAAAGCAGGTGATGACCCTCCAGGTAACTCCCTGTTCCTGAGGTGATGGCACAATCTTGTTTAAACATGTGCCCACCTGAGGAGAGTCTTAAAATCAGTTTTAAGTTTGTGAAGGCTTTGGGGAAACTGGGAATCTGTGGCCTTCCTCCTGCTTGTAAAATCACAGACTGGCTATTCATCTCTTTTTTGTACTAAATCTGGTGAGATTTCATTGTTTCCATGAATATCAAGCATTGCTTTATGGAGCAGCCTGGGAGCTGCCTGCCTGCCGTGTCAGGGAGCTCTTGCAGTTTATTCTCCTTGGTGACTCTGAGAACAAACCTAATTCTGCTTTTCTACTTTCTTTTTTTTTTTTTTTTAATACCCCTTCTTTAAACAGCAGTCCACTGCAAAGATAGAGATCTACTAAGACTCTTGGTATGCTTTTTCCTTTTTCCTTCGGTTTTGCAAGAATACAAAAAAAAAAAAAAAAAAAAAAAAAAAAAAAAAAAAAAAAAAAGAGAGAATAAAACTGTTAATTGTTTTGCACAGGTCAGTTTTGTTGTACAATATTTTACAAAGAGTTGCATTAGTATAAGGTGTGTTCCCTCACCTAAGGTGAAAGAGACATGGAATTGGGAGTTTGAAATTGATTTTAATATAGCCATTGCTGGCATGCTGCCACTAATGCCTGCACAGCTCAGTGAGGAGACCACAGTGTGCCTCATAATTGGAGGTCAGACTGCACCAGAGCTGGCCTCCCTTGGTCAGTGTAATTAAGTGAGCAGGAAGGGTTTGCACAGGGTCTCTGAAGCTGTGTTTTCCTCAGAGGCATCCCCATGGCCAGCTGGGAAGAAGAATCCCTTGGATCCACAATGTGCGGGTGAGTAGGTAGCCTCAAAGAGAGAAGGTTCAAATTCCTTGGCACTGCAGCCTGTCTGGCAGGGCTGAAAATGTGATTTCAAAAGAGCTGTTTGACCAGGGAGATATCTGTGCCACCCCCACCATTCCAGCACACAGGGAGCAGCACAGGGATGGAATCAGCTTGGACTGAAGCATTTTCCATTCCTGTTCAGTGCAGCCTTTTCTTGTGGATTCTTTCTTCGAGTCTCTTTCTCCTCTGTGATTCATCATTTTGTCTTTAGATTTTGTACTGGAGCCAGATCATAGGCAATCCAGAATGTTGAGCTGTGCCCAGCTATTCATGTAGTTCCAGCTGCTGTTACTTAAAAAAATGACATAAATGCACAAACCCCGGCTTTTACCATTAGTTATTTTCTTTCTGTGGTTGTGGTCTTCCTACTTGGGAGTATCCTTTGTTTCTTCTGTTGGTTTCCATCAAGATCTGGTGGAAGTCTTTTCTTGATCATTAACTTCTCCATAGCTCTGATTTACATTTCACTTCACTGTTCAGTTTCATCTCGTCCCATCTTCCCTACGCATCCTTAAAGGATCTCAAATCCATATTAAATCCGAAGGCATTGCTCATTCATCTCATTTTTGAACTGCTGTCACAAACACATAATTTGCCATTATCTATCAAACTAAAATCATCATTATTTCCTGTTGTGTCCTTTGTTATTACTTCTGACACAAGCCCAAATTAGTAATAATCACTCCAAACCACTGGTCACCCAGCTGTCTCCTACTTGAAAAGCAAGAATCTCCAAATAATACAGAAGAAACCCATAGTAAGGTCTGCACACTGTATTAATTTAATTTCTTCTTGTTTATCACACTTTTTAATAGAACCACTTTTTATCCTTGGCATCTGGGCCACAGCCATATACTTGAGTTCAGGGAAATATTTACTTGTCAGAGAATTAAAGGGGTTAAGCCAGCGGGAATATTTCCCAGATAAGGAATTCAGATATCAGCCCTAAGCTAGGAAGGCAAAAGCCTCTTGAGACTCTGTTTTCTCACCTCCTGTCCATTTAATTTGTTATTCCCATGCTTTCACGTACTTGATGGCTGCTTGACAATTTTATTGTGTGTTGTACAGTCCCTCAGTGATCACACCTCCCTCTGCCTGGCTCCCTCTCCACGGTCACACAGCTCACATCCAATACTCATCTCCACCACCCAGGGTTCTATTGTCCCCTTGGTGTGGCTGTGCAAGTCCCACTGCTGTCAGCAGGAATTACATGTGTGCATCAAGGAGGGGAAAATCCCTCGTGTGCTCTGCTCTCCTCGTTATCCTGGCACAGTCAGCTCTGGAGATGGCTCATCTATGAGCTTTTTATTCTCTTGGGGGTTGTGAGTACAGCAAGTTGCCTCCCAGGATCAGCAGTTTTGCTCTTGAGGTGTTTAGCAAGTTGATTTACTGTGCATCTGTACACTCTTAAGTGTCCTCATCCCGCCCACCCCACATCTTGCAGCATCCTTGTGTTAGATGGTGGAGCTTCCCATTTCCTTTTTGTGCCACAACACCAATTCCTAACCAGACTCCCAGCAGGCTCCAAGTGAAGCAAACCCTCCCAAATAAAATATGTTCAGGCCCAGCTCAGGCCTGCCATCTGAAAGCTTGGGGAAAATTCAGAAGGTACAAAAATGTAAATGGAATATTTTTAATTTTCCTTAAAGATCCGAAGGAAGACGTTTTATAAGCACTTCATGTGAGGTGCTGCTAAAGAAGGAGGTAGTTCTAATAATACCTAATCAGTCAGACAAACTGTAATTCCTTCCCAAATTTATTGGAGTATCAAGAGTTGAATGAAAATGGTAGAGTGACAGTGTGTGGTAGAGTGAACCAGAGATTTCCCCTGTCTGAACATGGGTCTGGATTCTCCTCTGCTCCTTCTGGAAACTCCTCAGTTTGGGAGGCACCTGCTGTTTCACACCGGCCACTGTTCCTGAAAATACAACTGAGAATTCAACTCCATTTGCAGCCTCATTTCATGAGCACACAGTTTGTTACCACAGCTTAGAAAAGCGGGATGGCAAACTAGTTTGGGAAAAAAATCAATTTGCCATCAGATTAGAAATCAACTGTAAACATGTTGAAGAATTCTTTTTTTTTTTTTTCACTACTGCTCTGCCTTTTCTTCACAATCTGTTGTGGTGTCAGACTTATTTTGATAATACTTGTAGAACTTGTCATATTAACAAAGTTATCAAGCAGAGCAAGCACTTGCACAGCAACAGCTGTAGTCCAGCAAGAGTCAAAATAACTGGCCATGGGTATTCGAAAAAGAACATCCACATTGTAGTTCCCCAAATCCAAAATATCCTCGGTACTCTCCAGAGTACTTGTAGTTCTATTGAAATAGAAACTGCCCTTAAACCTGGAACAATCTGCTCCAAACTTTGAAACTGAGGATAAAGATAAAAGGAAAAAAAAAATCAGATTTTTTAAAATATATATTAGGATTTATTTTTGCTGTGATAATGTCTCTCAACTATTTCTGCCTCTGTGGAAGTGGTTCATAAAAAAGGGTCGACATTAAATCCAATACAATGATGGAATTTATTTGGTGTTATATAACAAACTCAGAAATACTTGTTTAAAAACAAAATAAACCCCATAATCCACTAAGACTGTAAATTGGTGGGGTTGGAACAATCTTTTCATTATTCTTGTCCACAGAGCTCAATACAATGAGGCCTCAGTTCTTTGCTAACGTCTCTAGGTGTTAACACAATGCTATTAAATCTACTCAATGGCCAAAGATGCAGCCAGTGGATTTATGTGTCCCATTCCTTGGGAGACGTGCAAATCCCACAGATTGGTTTAATGGCCGGATTTTTCAGCTGCAATGTCTGATTTTGCACGTACATCAGATAATATGCATCTATTTATGCAAATTGCTGCTGGATTTATAAGCACAAAACACTCGTGCCTGGGAATTCCTATTTGTGGCCTTGAGCTGGAAGAAGGAAAGGACGGGATTTGGGAGCCAGGGCCCTGCTGTAGGAAAAGTGCAGGAGCCACACTCTGCTTGAAACCACTGCTCTCAGTTTTCGGTGAAATTCACTGAAGTTTCACTTTCTGACCCTGTGTTGATCTGCCTTTATTTTTACACCAGAAATTTGCTGGTTTAGTGGAGTTAGTTTCTTCTGCTACTGATGTGATGTGGATTAGGCCTGGCAAGCCTATTTTCCTCTAAAAGAAGCAGGGCCAGGCTCAGGCTGGTTCACAGATATGGTTGAGGAGGCAATCCTGGCACTACCCATTTCTCTACCCCATCCTGAGTTTTTCATCTCTGGATAGATCAGATTTTTCCTCCCCAATATGTAATTTTTTGTAGATTTGCTACTACTCCCTCACGCCATGTTTCTTTCCCTCACAGCCCGGGCTCTGCTCTCCTCACATGACACACTCATGAACCCCTGGACATAGATCTTTTCCTGTGAACACAAAGTTTTCCTCATGGGATACACTTGGTTTTCACCTGGCCATGTCAGTTTTTTGCCCACTGAGCACATCTTTCCAGGGCTGTGTTAATTTTCCCTGGGATGTGCTGCTTGTTCCCTTGTGGGGACATGTAAAGAGGGCTAGAGGAAATGACCTTAGGTTGAGACAGGGGGAGATTGAGATTATATATGGGGAAAAAAATCAATTATGGTGGTCAGGCATTGGAATGGGTTGCCCAGGAGGTGGTGGAATCAGCATCTCTGGAGGTGTTTCAGAGCTGTCAGGATCTGTGCTGGGTGATGGTTTGGGGCTGACAGCGGCAGTGCTGGGTTGGTGGTTGGACACAGGGAATCACCAAACCTGAGCTGGAAGGGGCACAGATCTTCAAACCCAACCCTTCAGTGAATGGCAGTGATCAAACCACAGCCTTGGCATCATCGGCAGCGTGCTCTGTGATGTGAACCCACGATCTCCCTGCATGCGCCGGCTGGTTTGGACTTCCTTCCCAGGAACACACCAGCTTTTCACGACAATTTGGACGCTTAAGTTTCTTCTCCGGACAGACGAGGCTCCTGCGGATCGCGGAGCTCGGCAGAGCACTGAGAGAGGAAGCGGCAGACGCTGCCGAACCCCTTTTCCCCTCCATCATCATCATCATTATTATCATCATCACTACCATCATCATCATCATCACCTTCATCCCCGCTCCCCCCGCGCGGGGCGGCGCCTGTCGCTTTAAGCGGCGCGTGCCCGCGCGCGCGGGGCGGGGCGCGGCGGCGGCGCGCGGCGGGCGCTTCACCTGCAGCCCGGAGCGGCCGCGGGACCCGGCCGGCTCCGCTCCGCTCCTCGCTGTACGGCACCGCTCCGATCCGCTCCGATCCGCCCGCCGCGGACATGAGCGCCGGCCCGAGGCGGCGGCTGCTGCTGCTGCTCCTCCTGCCCGTCTGGGGCTCGGCGGCGGTAAGTGGAAACGGGCGCGGAGCCATCCCCGCCGCGGCTCCTCCGCGCCCGCCGCGGCAACTTCGGGCTCGGGGAGTGAGGGTGATGGTGGTGGGTGCGCGGAGCTCCTGCCGCTGCTCCCGCCGCGCTGCCGTTTCGCACCTCCTTTTTTTTTTTTTTTTAATCGAATCGCCGCTGTGCAGTTTTTAATTGTTGTTTTTTTGGAGCCGCCGCTCAGGTGCCGCCGCGGTGCCGGCACAAGTACGCTCCGCGCTGCGTCTCGCTGGAGAAACTTCGGGGGCAGCGGCGCGTCCCGGCGCGGAGCCGCTCCGAGCTCCGCCGAGCCCCCGCGGCCGCGCTCCCCGCCGAGCCCCGCGGAGCCCGCGCCCGCTGCAGCCCCTAACTTTTATTTTTACAAGCCCATAAACCCAACCGAGCGGGCCCGGTGGTGATGCTCTGAAAGTTTGGGATTTTTAGGGTTTTATTCCCACGGCGCCTGAAATTGAAGGGTTTCTATAGAGCATCAACAAGCGCCTGAACGCGTGGCTGCAGTGTTACAGAGCGAGCCGGGCGGCTGCTGGCTTTCGGGCTGGGCTGGCTGCGGGAACAAGAGCCGCTTATTTTTCTGCCTCAATCCCCCGGTGCCAAGTAGAATCCGTGAGGATGTCCCGAGCCTCGTGGAGGCTGGTGGGTGCCCAGGAATAGCCCCGATGCGCTCTCGTCTAGCGAGCACCGCTCTAATAACGGGGCGATTTCAGATTGGAAGCCCGCTATGCTCGGTGAGACCCTTTGAAATGTGTCCTAATGGCAACATCTTGCCAGCCGCGGTCAGAGTCCAACAGAGCCGCCGCTTCCTTGCGCTTCCCATGCAGTAGCTGGCATCCGTCTCCCGAGCGCGATTTTAAGCCGAGTACATTGGCTTGTGTTCTGCTTACTAAGCTCATCCGAAAGGACCCTTCCTTCTCTCCGGTTGGTCTCTGTGTCCCTGGCGCAGCGCAGTCCGTGTGCGGGAGTGTCTGGGGCTGCGGGGGTTGCTGTGCTCCCCGGGGAGGCAGGTGCCCGCCCGGAGTTGCACTTTGCGGGGAGGCGCCGCTCCCGCTCCCCCGGCTGCAGCCGGCGCTGCCGGCTCTGGAGGCGGCGGAGGTGCCGGCAGCATCGCTAAGCGATGCTCTGGCTGGCTCTGCCGGCAGCCCGGGCGCGTTAGAAATCCCCTGCCACCAGCACTTGTTAGTGCTTAAATCACCTGGCACTCTCCACGCATAAATCACGGGCTTGTGTGCTGTCAGCGAGTTCCCCTGGAGCTGGGGTCTGGGACCTTCCCTGCCGGGGAATCCCAAGGAGCCCGGGCTGCTCTGACTGGACCGTCCCGTCCCTGTGGCTGGGGCTGGATCCTCTGCTCAGTCCAAAGTTGCAGCTGAGTGTTTTGTTGGCTGCGTCCCTCTGGGTGCTGGCACGTTGTGCACGATTCTGTGCATTGTCACGTTTTTAATTGGGAATCCCTCCATTCCTTCCCACTGCCGGGGCAAGAGCAGAGCCTGGAGGGTCCCAGAGGCTGGAGCAGGCAGAGCCTGGGATGCTGCTGCAAGGGTGAAGGGGAAGGAAGGGTGTCCTCACCTGGTCGCAGCTCCTGTGTTTCTTCCCCTTCCGTGCAGGGTCTGCCCAGTTTCTCAGTAGCTAACCTCGGTGGTTTGGATGTTGCAACATCAGGCCTTTGCGTGTCTCCAGTGCGAGCACAGCGCCTTGATGAATTGCTCCTCTTTGTTTCCTCCCCTCTTCTGACAGTGCCCAGTATTCCAGCCTTCCTACAAACAATGCTCTCTTGTAGTCAGGCAACTATTGCTGGCCCATTTTATTTTTTGCAGCTACAGTATGGATCCACTCCAACAGATAGGCACTCTAACACAAGCAACTTCTACTTGCACACTGCTTTACTGTTCAGGTTTGCTCATGCCTAAACACTTCATCACTGGGTGCAAAACGTTTTCCCAAATGACAAAAGTCATGGTGTGCATTTTCCTTGTTTTGTTTTTGCAGGCACACAATGGGGATCTTACAGTTAGACCCACATGCAAGCCTGGCTTCTCAGAACAAGACTACACAGCATTCATCTCCCAGAATATCATGGAAGGGCAGAAGTTACTCAAAGGTAAGTGGAATAAAAAGCTTAATAGCTTCTGCAATAACTGTATTTTCAGGAGGTGAAAGGAGGCTTAAAGATGCTGGTTTTGATGGTGAAATTGTCTGCAGAATTATGTTTGTAGGAGGATGAAACACTAAGTGGTTTACCTGAGCACAGTTTTGAATACAGATGAATCATTTCAAGTCCGCTGCTGTCTACTTCAGGTGGATTGTTTGTTACACCGTGCGAGGTCATCACTTCACTCTTGAGTCTCCCACTCCCACCCTGTCTGAAGGAACTCTGCATCTGATATTTTAGAAAGTATTTTTATGTATGAAATTCAAAGATCCCTAAATTATCTCTGCTTTGAAATGGATGATAAAGCAGACGTTGTTGTTGGAAATGTGGTAAACAAGCCTACAGACATTCTGTTCACAAATGTGGCATTCATTTTCATTACTGCCCCACTGACAACATGAAAACACAGGCAAAAAGAAACTACCAATTAGCTTTATAGTAATTGCAGGATTATAACCACTTTTGTGCTTGTAAACTCTAAGATGTCTTCATAATCCAAATAACAGTAGATTATCCTGTGTATTGCTCTGTCTCCTTTTCAAGTTAAAAATAATTAAACTTTATATTTGCATGACACAGAAAAATACTTTATTCCAAGAGAAATTTTGAAGATCAGAATCCTCCAGCAGCCCAGGAAGTTGGGGAGCATATCAGGACTTGGTGCTCTACTCAAGGCTTTATAACTGTATTTTGCAGTGTTTTCCTGAGTACATTTTGCTTGCATGCATGTCTCTGTGCCAGAAAGCTGGGATTTCTGTCTTCCTCCACACCAAACTCCTGCTCTGTTACTTTGATTTTTCTCAGAAGAGAGGGAGAGTTGTCAGTGTTCTCTCTGGCTTCAGCAGAATCCAGGACTGGACATTTTTGCTCTGCATGAGCTGGCAATCACTTTTGTTTCTGTGCCCAGTTGTCTTAGTGTTGCTGTTCAGGAATTCTCTTGACTGGCCTGGCATTAATTAGTAGACCTTGGGGAGTTTATTTTTAGTTTGAAGGGTAACCAGTGAGGGAATTGGGATGGACAAGCTCAAGATTATGCAACCCTAAAGAGACCAAATACCAATAGTTTCCCCTTTGTAGCAATTTTTCCTAAGTGTGAAGGCGGCTTTACAGGTCAGTCTGGAAACTGGGTAGATTTCATGCTCTTTTAGCTTTGCAAATTATTTGATAAAAAATGTTCTCTGAGTACTGTAGAAAGCTGTGTCATAAATATATTTGCTCAGAAGAGTGGTTTTTTGCAGTTTAGTGCTTGATAAATTGTGCTGTGTTTATGGAGGTGGACAACAGGGATGGAGCAGAAGGGTCTGCTCAGAGGCATTAGGTGGCCGTGACTTTCAAAACAGCACAGTGGCTGTCATTTCATTTCTGGTTTAACTGATAATTTTTAAATAGGAAATTATATTTACACAGGCTGTCAAGTTGATTTGAATGAAAATATATTTCTATTTGATTTTTATCCTTTAGGGACCAGTTGTAATTTTACATTAGTCATGGCAACCCTGCCTCTGATTTAGGGCTGAACTCACCCTGGGGACATTATGTATCCATGCCCCACTTGTAAGATTCACGTCCTGATAACGTTGTCGCAGGTTCCATGATTTAAAAGCATTTTCTCAACAAAAGAAGGAAGAAAAAAAGTGCAAGTGCTATGTTTGCTAATAAGTAAATTATCATCTTTGCACCTTTTAATCTACAGTCAAATACATGCTGTTGTTTATCATAGAAAGCAAATATATCTAATTAATTTATACAATAATGGGCAAGAAAATTCTTCATGCTTGTGTTGTTCTTTATATATACTCTAGCATGTAAAATTGGTTGTTTTCCAGTTTAGGTTTAATTTTACTTCCTAGCACTTGATGTGTCTGAAGCATAAAATGTTTATCTCTTTCTTCCATCTGGGTGAAGTATTGTACAATAGTTCAGACCAAAAATGGGTTCAGATTGCTTACATTATCATGTTTGATAGATTGACATATGTACTATTTCACACCATCTTACCACGCAAAGCTCTGCTGCCAGCAGCTACCACCATCTTATTCATCAGCATTCAGTAATTCATCTGCAGGCCAAATGGGACTGTTTGCCTGAATTAAAGAAAAAAAAAAAAAAAAAAAAAAGAAAGAAAGTAGGCAGAAATTCACCTGTCAGTGCTTTCCTGGAATCTGGGGGTTGGAAAAAGTGTGTCTGTAGCTTGGGTGGCTCTCGGGGGATTTCACAGAGCCAACATGAGGTTTTTATGGATCATGTTCACCTTGTCCTTAGGAAGGAGAGGTGGGCAGTCCTGGGACAGTTTATCCCTGAAGGTTTGTCCATCAGAAATCAGGCAGCATGCAGCCCTCAGCATGGTGGTGAAATTCCTCCACGCCATGGAGAAATTTGGACGTTCATGGTTCTGTGTGGCAATAAATAAACCGAGCATTTCCCTTTTAAGCTTTGCAAGATCCAGCTCTCAAATGTATGCACTGTTATGAATGCATCAAAATGAAAGTGTTTATAGTATTCTAGGTTTGAATCAAGTTAAACAGATAATCACTGCTTATAATTGGTTTATTCCAATGGAAATAGCTTAGCCTTAATTTGACAACAAGAGCTTTTACAGAGTCATTGTTTTATTATAAGTATGCCGTAAGCTATTAGCTACTACTTTGTGGTTCATCTTATTTGCCTGAGTCAGCTCTCTAACATGCTCAAAACATACAGATTCTAGCAGGAGCTATTTGTTACACAGTAATTAACTTGTTTATGATAAATGGATGGGAGAAATGTCACGGCATTTTGTTTTATGTATAAATGAAAAGCATCTGCATTCTAAAAATTTCATGTTAATTAGACTTAAAATAGTTTTCCCCAGTAGTGCCACAAATACCACACGCTGTACATCGCTGCCAACACTGTGGCCTGATGATGGGGTGGTGGCTGAGGTGATTTGTGGAGCCAGTGCCTTCCTCAGAAATGCCATCAGTGCATCTCTTAATGAAAGCTCCTGGGGTGTAATCTGTTATACTTTTTTGTCTTTGTTTTTGTTTGCAGGATAATAAACTTAGTCTTGATCACTGATGCATGAGAATGTTTAAGATAGCTTCGTTAAGTATTTTCTTCTTTAGCCTAAGGGAAAGATCTCCATGTCTGCAGTATGGCAGAGGACGATTGTGGCACAGGGATCTTTTCCTCTTTGTTAATTATTCATGTTAACTTAACGTGGTGAGAGCATTGGTCCTGAGGGGTGGGGAGCAGGGCCATGTGGGGCTGCACTGAAGCAGCTCAGCAGTGTCCCAGGGGATCTGATTCCTGATGTGAACTCAGTGTTTGGGAGCGATGAAGACCAGCGGCCTCTTGGGGAAGGAGGGAGAGAAGGATGCTGGAAGTGGTGAGCAGTATGATACTCTTGCTATTGGCTTTATGCCCTTTTGGATTTTTTTTGTAGTGTTTTTTAAGATTATGATTAATGAGAAAAGATGTTTTTCAGAATGAGAAGTGGAGGTTTAATTGGCACGCCGTGAGGCTGTGGTGGCTGGGAGTGGGTGGGATGACATCAGGGTGTTGAATGCATTATTCCTCCAGTGTGGCCCCACCAGGCTCCAGCACCTCTCAAACACACCTAAACAAAACAGCTCACAGCAGACAACACGAGCAGATGAGAGGCAGAGCCTCTTTGTTGTGTTTTCTGTGCATCCCTTGGTGTGCAGTGATCCGTGTGTCTGTGCCCAGCCCGAGCAGTGCCTGTGCTGATGGAGCAGGGGAACTTCTCCTGTGTGGGCAGCCACGTTTGGGGACAAGTGTGTGGCAGCACGCTTTATTTTCATATGAGGAGATGAATAAACTCTGCCAGCATGTTCTGCTCTAAGAAAATGTATGAAACCAAAGTTAGCCAAGCTCATGCAAATGCATAAAAATGTAATTGCTTCTATTCTAGGATTTTTTACTAGCATGATTTTTGGTTTAAAAAAAATACATAAAAGCTCTATTGGAATACCGCTTTTTTTTTTTTTTAAAAGAAGAATTCACTATAGAGATAATCTCTTGTAAGTTTTTGAGAGATAGGATGTTCTTCATGGTCAAAAGCTTTTTTGTTCTCTCCACTGAGATTTCAAAACCTCCATCCTTTTTAGCCCTCACCACATCCAATATTAAAACTTAAGAAGGCTGTGAATGCTACTTTAGAAAATACTGACTGCATAGACCAAAAAACCCCAGCATCCACAATTTTCCTGGGATGGTGGAGAATACTGTAGATGGTGCAGGCTTCCCACTTTTCCTGGGTTCAGAGTCCAGAAAATACCCAGTACCCATCTGCTGTCAGTTTTGGCAGGAGCTTGGTTCCCGCAGGCTCTGAAGGGTGTGTGGATGCCTGGGGCTGTCCTGCCCACAGTCATGCCTGTGTCTTCCAGGTGCCCTCTGGTGTGTCCTGAGGGTGCTTTTGGGAAGGGAAGAGCCTGAGCAATGCTGGATTTGTTCTGGTGTTTGGTGATTTTTTTTGAGCACCTCTTAGGGCTGCTCGGTGCTTGCAGCAGTTCTGCTGCAGCCTCCTGGAATAGCCAGTGCCTTCTCCAAGCTGCTCGGAGCTGAAAAAAGCAGAGAGGCTTTTCCATTCGTGTTTCCATTATTTTCTGGTCTGTGATTTTGCATGAAAAGCAGTTACTGCAGTTATTGTACACGTAATTAGCTTCACAGTTCCCTAACAACATCTGAAAGTAGGAGAGCGGCCGCTGGAGCCCAGAACTCACCCTCACCTTTCTTCACTCCTTTCTTGGAGCAAAGAGGGGCAGGCAGGCATCAGCTCTCTGTGTTCAGCTTGCACAAGCTCCAGTGGAGCTGCCTCTCAGAAAGCACTTCTCACATTCTGCAGGACAACTTCTCCTAAAAGCAGTTTCTCGTGATGGGCACGTTGCAAATCAAAACCATCATTTCCATCATGAGTTCCAGGGGAGACCCCAGAAAGAGCTGCTGCAGAGCAGGGAGCTGCTGATGCCTCTGTATTTTTAATGTGTTTCTTCAGATCTAACTTCTGACACAAAAATGATGTTTAAGATGACATTTTTATCTAAATAAAATTGCAGTTAATGAGACTGGAGTAGTCAATAACACTCTGTAGAGTTAATCCCCTTACACTGTTTAATAACTGTATATATTGCTTTCTAGTTCAGAGCTTTGAACCAAATTCCTCAAACCCAAGCAAAATTACATTTTTCTGCATTCTGGGGAGTTAACTGATTTTTATCTGAATAAATCTGCTTCTTCAACAACAGACTTGAAGCTTCTCTGTTTTTTCAGGGATTTGTCTGTTAGAGAATTGTGCTGCTTCAAATTAGGCATTCTAGATAGGTATTAAGGAAGAAGATGAAACAACAATTTCTGTTGAATAATTTATTCATATCTTTATTTATGCTTAGGCTTTTAGGAAATAAGCTGTGTCTGGAACAGTATCAATTAGTTATTTATTGTGAAATACCTGTTGTTTTGAACGCTAAGCTGATCGTTTTAGGACTTTTAAGGTTGGAAAATGTTAATTTTAAAGTCAGTTCTTTGTACAGGAGTTGACTGTCACTGACAGAGCTCATGAGCTCTGATCTCACAGAGCAGATGCTGAAAGCATTCTGGAGATTACGGTTTTGTATGTGGCAATTGAAACTTATTTATTCTAGTAGTGAAATATTTTCTTGCCTAATTTTCATTGACCTAATGCCAGTTCTCATTGCCTAATTTCATTGATATTTATGTGCAGGCCTCCTTCTGCCTTAATTTCTACCCTGGAAATGAGTCTCATGTTTTTTTAGATGGGATTTATTTCATTGCAAACTCAAGCTGGGGGAATACTTGCTTCCACAGCAGCATGGGCCATGTGCACAGCTCATAGAATATTTTAGCAATATAGATAATACTTAAAAGTCTTATTTGAAGGGCAAGAAGAGATTAAAACTACAGAGGATAGGATTTCATTGGAAATCTGCTGCTTAATGTTTCTCATAGAATGAATTTGAGTAACATAGGGAAAGATGGGAGTTTGTTTGATTTGAGGTTACTGGAATATTCAGAATTAAGGCCATCGCTGTATCAAGTGGAATTTTTTATTTTCAGGCAAATGGAAGTAGTAAGAACTAAGACCAATCCTTGGCAGCTTTGAGTGGTTTGGCAGGGGGGTTGGGATGAGCTGTGCCTGTGATTCCAGGCAGATTTCCCCAAGATCCTGATGTGGAGCACTGCAAGCTCAATGGAATTGATCTGTATCCCTTTTTGTGTATGTAAACCTTCTGTGCCCTAGCCAAAGATTCTGAAGAGTATTTAGCTTCAAATCCATTTTCCTTTTGGTGCCTACATGACCCCCAGGGTTGTTTATCCAGGGAAAACCCAGAAGTGTCCTCGGCCAGCCCTGTCATGGCAGGGTTTTCTTACTGCTCAGGATGCCATGATATATTTTAGATATTTTATTTTAATATTTATTTATTAGTATTTCTGAAATGAGAATGCTAGGATTGTTTAGCCTGGAGAAGACTTTATAATTTTGTATAAACTCCTTGTGAGAATGTGCTGAGATGAGGTGCACAGAGGAAGGGCAGAACAAAATGGGTGCTAACACTGAAATGCAGGACACCGCACTTAAATGTGGGAAGAAACTCTCAGCCTGAGGGTTGTCAGACACTGGAGGTGGCTTCTCAGAGATGCCATGAGGTCTCTGCTCTTGGAGGTACCTGGAACCCATCTGGATCTGGTGCTGGAGCCTGCTTTGGCTGCCCTGTGCTGAGCAGGGGCTTGGGCAAGCAGCTCTGCAGCCTCCGCTGGGCTCTGACCCTGGGAGTCTCACTGCAGGTGAATAGATGACAAGACAGAGGGATGAACTGAGCTTTTCTTCAAATACAAATCACACAGCTTTGAATAAAAACATTGCAACAGCCTGCAAAACGTGATCTTTACTGGGAAGTTGTGTTTCTTTAATTTCTTGGAAGCACAACCTCTAAAGAGGGAATAATTGAAACACCAGGGACCAGCATTCAGCTGTTTGCTTCCATTAATGTCCAGACTTAACCTAGGCATAGTTTGTCTCCTGGCATAAGGAAACGTAACACTTACATTGAAAAAGCACTCAGTTTCCTCTTTATTTTTAGCAGAATGAAAGAGAACATGTGGAGCAACTGTTTGACCCAAAATATTTGTCTTATAAGCAGCTACTTCGCTCCTTTCAGGAGGATGTTGGTTTCCTAAGCGAGTTTTCTGCAACATGAAAAACGCTTGGGCTGAACAAGATCTCTTTTTGCCACAGGCTTGCGATTTCTCTTGTTTATGTTCATTATCCCTAATTTATTTATTAATTTTGGATTGCAGTCGCACAGGAGCGTGAAGTGGCAAATGCTCTGGCATATGGGCTGCACTGTCACTGGGAACACTCAGCCACCCTGTGCCTCGTGACCCCGGGCTGCAGCATCCACATTCCCTTTTCCTGCTCCCTTCCAATACAAATTTATATATTTTTTTTTTTTTTGCCATGCCCTCACTACTCTGGTGCCACTGTTCTGTAGCAGGGAGCCAGTGGCAGTAACTCAGGGCTGTGCTGGTTGTGCTGCTCATCAGCTGCAGCCCATTAACGCCAGCCTGGCAATGGCAGCCACTGTGTGCAACCCACAGTGGGGGTGTTGGAAGCTCCTCCAAGGACCCTGAAGATATGTATGGGCCACCCATGGAGGAGGAAAAAGTAAAATAGATGCCCTTTCTGCTTTGAAATGAGCCAGTCTGTTTTCATTGCTACCCAGAAGCACTGCAGTCATTAAAGGCTATTACTATGCCTATTATAAATCACAATTTCCTAGCAGTTCAGAGGTTAGTCACAAATTTTGTTACAATGAGTTTGTCTCATAGTAATTCCAATCCTTATTAAACGAAATTGTCTTTAAAATAATTATGAATGTAGCAATTATCCAAAGATAAATAGTCAAGATTACAAGAATTGTTCTATACTGAGCTATGTATCAACTCCCTCTGTCAGTTCATGTCTAGAGAATCATAAAAGGCAGGTCAGTGAAACAAATGTCTGTTATTTCACCATGTAGCAAGAAAAGCATATTGGAATAATTGGTATAAGAAAGAAAAACACGCCAGCTTGGTAAGTTGGTGGAAAATAAAGAAGTTACTACAGGTGATAGAGTGCCAGTCAGGACTGGTTTAAAGTATGAAATGTAATAACCTGTTTGTTCCTGATGTAGTCAGTGGGGGTGAGCCAGTAACTCTGTATAAATGCCACCAAGAGCAGTTTGTGGTCACACCTGGGCCTGTGTGTTGGTGTTGCTGGGCTCAGAGCTGGACTGGAGGGGCTCAGGAGGGTTTCTGGGGCACCTCCTTCCCCAGGGCACCAGCAGCTCCCCTGTAACAGCTTTGTGTCCCTGATGTGGACTCTGAGATCCATGGCTGGGGACCAAAGCCAATATATTACTTTGCTTCCCTTTCCTTCCTCTGAGTTTAAGTGGAGCTCTCTTGATGCAATTTAACCCTGTTTGTATTTATTATGGACACACAGAACAGTTGCTGATTTTATTTTTCTTCTCCCGACACATGTGAATTTATTTTTTTTCAGGTTGTCTAGGCTGAACCTCTCATTTTTTGCCTTTTGTGTCTTGTGCTTGGCTCCCTCCTCTGAGCCCTCGTCTTTGTTACTAACACGATACTCCAGGTTGATGTGGTGCTGCCAGCCAAGTCTCACAGTGCTGAGCAGACAGGGAATATTACTCTGCCTGTTTTGCAGGCAACACTCCACTTGATTTATCTAATGTGATGATTGCTTTTTTTCTTAGCAGTATGATACTGTTGACTCATGTTCAGCTTGTGATCCAGTATAACCTCCCACATCGTTTTTTGATGAACTGCTACCTACCCAGTCATTTTCTGTATGTGTAGTTGATTAATCCTGCTGAATCGTGTTACCTTGCTCCTCTTCTCTTGAATTACATCTTGTTTTTGTTTTAGCATCAGCCTTATCTAACTGGTTTGGATTGTTTTGAGTTCTGATCTTGACATCCAACAGAGTTGCAGTTGCATCCTGCTTGTGGATGGTTTGCAGATGTAACCAGCATATGCTGCATATTTCTTTATCTGTTCTGTTAATAAAGGATTGAACAAACCCAGTTCAAAACAGGCTGTGGCAGAGCCCATGTGATAGAGCCTTCTGCTCTGACCATGCACTATTAGAACATGCTCTGGGTAGTTATTTCAGGAACTAAAATGGGAATGGTGAACAGAGCCTTTAATGTCTTGAGATTGTCTGTTGGGATCTGTGGAAACACAATTCCAAATGTCCTCAGTTATCTGTACTTGCCCTGACTTTTATGAGAATTACAAACATTGGGACCTTTGAATTTTCACCATCTGGAGACATTCCAAGTTAAAGCCTAGGCTAGGTTCATGGAATTTCATTAAAATGATGTTGCTGTTGGAATGTCCAGGCTGCAGGACAAAATGTTCACCTTGGCTTTCCTCAGGATGCTGGAGGTCTGCTCCTTAAAAGCCATTTTCATTGACAGAGCTGTTACTAATCCCAAGGTGAGCTGGAAGAGCAGGATTAAATTAACACCAAAGCAGGGTTGTAGCTGGATGTGGAATATGCACTCTGGTGTGACCTGTTTCCACTGCTGGCTGGGGATTCCACTTTGCTGTGTTCCATTTCCACCTCATCCTGGAAGGTGAGGAAAGCAAGGTGTTCACCCTGCACAGGGTCTTGCACTGCCTGTTTTTATAGATCTGTGTTATTCACAGAGCTTTTTAGGAGGCCTAGCCCACACTGAAATATTTTACTGTTTAGTGTCTCTCTTTAATTTTGCCCATCATGCCTGTGTGTTTTGGTGACTGAAGAAAGGTAGGTGCTGCTCCCTGTGCTGGAAGAAGAGACTCTGCTGAAATCTTCTGGAGCATCTCAGTTTAGAGGGGAAAAAGAGCTGGGGTAGAGAATTTCCAGTATTTTGCTCCCAGTGAAAATCCTTTCCTGGACAGGCAGAAAAAGTCATTGTTTCAGACTCTGTGTGCCCTGCTGTTTGACTTTTAGGAGCCTGATGTTGCTGGCTGGTTGCTTTGCTCCCTTCAAAACAGGTTTACACAATTACACATGGAAGACAACTGTTTTGCTCATCTCCATAAACCTTAAATATTTTTATTTTGTGCCTGATTTATTTTGGAAAATAACCTTCCATTTATTTACCTTTTTATGGGCTTCTGAACATTTTTTCATTGATTCAGTGCTTCCTTTTGGTCCTCTGTAGAGGCCAAAGCAATGTGGATAAATGGCATGATTAAAAAAAAAAAGGATTTTTCATGTTTGGGTTTTTCCTTTGCCTGTGGACAGAAGGGACAGGTTGAGGATGAAGAAAAATATATGTATGGTTGATAGGATGAAGGAGAAACTATAGGTCAGGGCAACATTTGGAGTGATGAAATATTCAAGGATTGCAGCTATAAAAAAATGTTTGGATTGCACCCAAAGATTTCCCCATCCTCTTTTCAAACTGCAAGAAGAGACCCTCATCAGGAGAAGTTCAGTGATCTCTGGAACGCCAAACTCTAGATGCCTGTTCAAATAACTGAATAGGAGATTGATTATCTCTGTGCAAAGTTTACTGAAAGATTTTTCTTCTTTTTTTTGTTTGCCTGGAGTCTCAGATATAAGAGAAATTCAAAGTTAAAAGGCTGGTTGCTGTATCTGCTAGCAAGCAAACTGCTCCAGTTATACTGGGTGGTTTTGAAACCTCCTGACAAGAATACAGGGAGGAGATTTAGGTTGGGCAGGGTAAAAGTTTCTTCACCAAAGAGGTTGTTCAAGACTGGCCCAGCTGCTCAGGATGGTGGTGGAGTCACCATCCCAGGGGGATTTAAAAGCCACGAGGATGTGGCATTGGGGACAGGGGACAGTGAGTGGTGGATGGTCTTGGAGGGCATTTCCAGGCTCAGCAATGCTCCCAGAAGGGCTGTGTGGACAGGGATGGTTGGCAGAGCCTGGTTTGGTGTTGGCAGAGCCTGGGTTGGTGCTGGCAGAGGTTTTATCCCACTTTATCCCACTCTATCCCACCCTGCTCACTGCATGCCCAGGGCATGGCACTGTGGGGGCTCCTGAGCGCTGAATTTGCCGAGCTGTTTTCACAGAGAGCCGTGCACATGAGGCATTTCACCAGAATGAATCTTCCTGCAATTTTCAATAAAACAAAGTTTTATTTTCCCTTTCTGCTGTGGATTGAGACATCGTGTGTATCCTGCTAAAGAGCAGCAGAACCAAGCATTGGTGGCACAGCCAGTTTTACCTGTGCAGTAATAGAGCAAATTTCATTGCTTGGGAGCTGGGATGATAAAGCAAAGTTCTGTAAATGCAGCAGTTGTGTCCTTTGGCAATGCACCTGTAAAAGGGAGAGTTTGACATCTGTGGAGTGGAGCTGTTTGGGAAGAAAAAAAGAGAAAATTAAAATAAGGGTGGGTGGGAAGAAGTGTTGTGGGTGCCTAGAGTCCTGGGGACTCCAAGAACTGTTGGGTCTGGAAGTGGTGGAAATTATGGAGACTTAAAACAAAGACAATATTTCTGCAACAGTTTATTAACAGTCTAAGTGTTTTTTTTGACCTTTCATCTGCATCAGGTCCCTTATGAGCAGCCTTTTATTGCAGTATATCTGTCTGCACTTCCTGGAGAAATTTGTAGGGAATCCACACACTGAGAAACCTCTTCTTAGGAGAGCTGTCCTGAAAAAGGAAAAACAAAGAAACCAAACAAACCAACAAATCCAACTGCAAAAAGTAAAAAAAAAACCCCTCAAGGTTATATATCAAAATCTGTAACACATGCTCAAAAAAAGTTAATATCTGGTGGATGTCAATTAAGTTCTTCCTCAGCTAATAAATAGCTTAGGAGGTATAAAATTTAATACTCTTAAAATTGCAGAAGCCTTTGAAGAACACATTTAAATTGGACTCATTGGAAGAAGGAGATTTGAAACTGACCTGTTCAGAGGTGAGTAATGAAAAAGATGGGATGGAATGAGGCTGCATTCCTTCAATACAGAGGCCTTTTGCCTTAAGGTTTTGTTTCCTGAGGTGGCTTTTGGAACAGTTTATTTTTAAGTTCTTGTGTAATATCAGCTGAACTGCCCTGGTAACAGTGGCCTGTTTATTTCTGAGCCTATTTTTAAGTGTTTCTGAGGCTCAGCTGGGCTGGGAGTGGGTCACTGTGCCACAGAAGGAGCCTCCAGAGCAGCTGTGTGCAGTTCGGCCTGTGGCCACACCTACAGGTCCTGCTCACTTTTGGTTTTCAAGCGTCAAATCTGTTCCCATCTCAGCATCTCAGGCACCAAATTCCCACTTTCCTTCTGTTCCCTCCCCACCACGGTCACCTGTAGGTAACAAGTGAGATGTGTGCACATTTCTGAGGGTGGTTTTAGGCAGGGTTTATAATGGATCTGGCTTTGAGAGGTGAGCAGATGAGCAACAGAAACTGCTCTGAGGTCACCAGAAATGTTGTGCCCGTTCTGGGTTTATTTGGAAATCAGAGCAAACCAAACTTTGCCTAGTTGGCTTGCTTCCTCAGGAGCAGCACCTCCTGTTTTTTTTCCACTTGTGTGTTTTTTCCTAATCCCAGTGGCAGTCATTTTTTTGGCACTTGTAGTTAGGAGAAAAAAAAATTAAGTAATACATGGCATTTGTTTTGGCTCTGGTTGTGACTCATAAATAGGGATAACATCTGTGCTGATAGTTTTTTGTGATATATAACCAGATTGAATGAACAAAGTTTTCATTTATTGCTGTTCTTTTGCCATTGTTATATTTAGGGAGCTCCAGTGTAACGAGTGAAAATATATGCTTATGTATATTGCTCATGAATAGATCAGAATTTATATACATCCTGTGAATTTCAATTTGGCCACTGTATCTTTTTAAACTAAAAATGGCTTATAGCCATTCCCTGAGCCTAAAACTTTTTCAGGATCCTTCCCAAATCTTAGTCTCTTGAAGGGGGTACTGCTGCCAAGTCCACACCATTCTTTTAATTAAAGGACAAAAAAAAGAGAAGTGAAACTTCCAGTGGATGTAAATCCTGATAATCCTGAAATGATGTAAATCGGTGCCGCTCCTTAACTCATTGGAAGTATTCTGACTTACATCTACTGAAAATCTGGCACATAATATTCCTGCTGGTCCTTTCTTCTGCCCAATAGCTGCTCTACACAGAGTTGGCACGGTGGACAAAGCACTCTCTTACGAGCTGATCGAGGGTGGCACGGCTTCCAGCACTGCTGATTCAGCACAGCAGAGGCCGTTTTCCTGATTTCTTTGTGAGTTAGATTAAATTACTCTGCAGGCTGGACTGGAGCCACAGGCCATAGTTTTACAGCCTTATAACATGGTATCCTAGCCCATGGCATCTGAGAGGTCTGGCTGTGTGTAAAGCTCTTCTGCTTTGCTGCAAAGGATTTTTGGATTTGGCGCTCGGCCCCTTTGTGAGGCTCACGGCAGCAGGACTGGAAATATTTTGATTGTCTTGTTGAGATACACTAAAGTGGGGCTCTGTTAGTGGAGGGAAGGGACATCCTGGGGGTCAGGTTAGTATGAAAACTCCACTGTGTTTGTCATGGCAACGTTTCTTTAGATTTGCCTTACAGAAATGCAGGATAACAAATAACAAATGCGGGATTTAATGAGTGTAACACAACAGGAGCACCAGTGAGGCAAGGAGCTTGTGCCATTTCAGCTTACCAAAATTTGGGGAAATCCACTTCCCTCCCTTTGTGCCTCAGTACATTTCTCACCTAATGTGAGCAGGTTTGGAGCTGAAGCAAGGGGGAGCAGTGGGCAGATGCCCTTTGTGGTGAGCTGTGCCCTGCTCACATCCCACAGAGCTGGGGTGCCTGTGGCTGCTCTAACAGGCACATGGGCAGAGGCAGGAGCTGGTTTTATGTTTTCTGTTCTCTGGCAGCTGCTGGCTTTGTGCATTTCCAGAGCAGAGCCAGCTCTGCTGTGCTCTGCAGTTGGGCTCCAGGACTGCAGCTCGCACTGAAATTGGTCCAGTTGTCTTTGGCCAAGTCCTGCTCTTGCTCTGATTTACCCTTTCCCCTCCAATCCTCGTGGTTGCAAAAGGGACCCTGGCAAAGGGAGAAAACAACTGTTAATGAGGAGAGAAAAGGTCAAACAGATCAAGTAAAAGTCATCCTGCTTCCAGCATAGAGAACAATCAAAGCTGATCCTGCCTAAGCCAGGTGTTGGACTGAAGATGAGACCAGGCTTAAGGAATTTTCCCCATAAGTTTGGAAGCTTCACTCTTTCCTTCTCCCTCACCCGACTTCCAGGCACATTGTTTTATAGTTTTAAGGGGCTTGCATTGTATCAGGATGGGCACCCCACATCTGGTTATCTTGGAGATGCATTATTGCCTTTCAGCTTTATCTCTGTAGTCTAAAAATTAAAAGAAAAGCACCACCAAACAAACCCTCTGGTTTTAATACAAAGATGAATATATTTTTGCAAATAAAAAGTATTTTTCATTCAGAACATCAGGCAGCAATTCTCTGGGTGTGATAAAGAGGTGAAGTTCATGTTGCTGGTTTCAGTGCAAAAACAAAAGTGGGCAGATCAGGAAATTTGTTTCTGAGTGGTTTTTTTCTATTTTCTAAGCCCTAGCTCAGTCTCATGGACTTTGGTAGAGCTGCTGCACAGAGGGTTTATCTATTGATTTCTGAATGTATTGTGCTGTTAATCTAAAACCTCTTTCCCCAGTGGAATTTCTATTCAGAAGGCTCTAGTCAAGCTCAAGAAAGTTATTTGATTTGGGGAGTTTGAAAGAATAATAAAAGAAGGATTGATGCAGTTGGATTTTCATGAGCTCAGTCTTCTAGTAAAATAGACAGGCTTCTTACTCCTGTGTGTGTCTGTGGTGGTTGGCTCATTATTTAGGAGGAAAGCAGAGTATGGAGATCACTTAAGTTTTACTGCCTGAGAATTTTGCAATTATGAAACTTGTTCAGAAGAAGGTAATGAGAACAGTTTTGGTGATATAACAAAATATAAAAATTAATGGGTTAGTGCAGCTTTGTCTTTCCATAAATTTGTGTGCTTTATTTCTTAGCAATTTGGCCTTTCATGCTAATTTTTAAACTAGTAAAAATTTAGTGCCAGTATTTGGGAAATCCATGTAATTTCCCAATAAGACATATGTGGCAAGGGAATTGCACCATATAAACCAGGGAACTTTGTTCCTCAGATATTTCCACCATCCTTTAAGTATTGAAGATTAAGTAAGCTTTTTAAAAGAGCTGAGACAGGAGAGAAGATGGTTCTTTATGGATCTTCTTGTTATTAAAATGTTCATTTCGTTTTCTGAGAACTGAATATGGGAATAAACAGTCTTTTATTACAATAAAAAATCCCAAAAAGTACTTCCTGCCTTTGAGTGCACTGGTGTTGTCTATAGTGCAGGAGTTAATGAAGCAGACAAATGAGATTAAATTGGTAGTGAAGAAATAAAATTCAGGGGGTTTTTAGCTTTTTGGGACTAAGGTCCTGTCCAGCTGAAATCAGTTGCCCTTAACCTCACAGTGTCCATGGCTGGTTCAATAACAGGTTTATTCTGTTTCATTAGGATGTTGTCTATGCCAAGGAAGGCGGATTTGTATCTAAAAAGAGATTCCTTGTGAGAATTCCCTGTCTCTAGAGTGCTGGAGTTTATTAGACATGATTATTTTTTTCCTTGGGTTTGGAAGCACACTTGTTGCTCTTATTTATGCAAAAAATGCAGCTCTCTGGAGGCATGAGATTAACCTGAGGCATTATTTCATTGCAGACCCAGGTGGGAAGCTGGAAGTTCAGAGTATGCATGAAGAATTATCTGGATTTGAGGCAAAATGTTGTATTAACTGTGCAGTTAGTCTTTGTCAGTAGCATTTAGAGTTTCTTCAGCCCTTGTGGTGACTAACCTAGCAGAATTTATTGGTGAATAGTTCAATTTGCTTAAATGGGCTCATTTTCTTGAGTAGGCAGAAATTACATCTTCTTTAAGAATGTCTCAGATTTAGTTCAACTGAAAGGCCAAATCCAGATTTGACTTGTTTTTGTTCCCAAACACCTGTTTAAGCACTGGGTGAGCAGGACACCCAGGATTTGGCTGAGGGAACTGTTCAGAGGGACTTAATTTCTGGAGCTGGGGTAAAGAATTGCATTTTAAGACTGGTCTGAAAACTCAATTTTGAACCAGATAGGAAACAAGAGATTTTTTTTTTTTTTGGTCCTTTTTTCTTTTTCCCCCCATGTAGAAATAAGTGCTTTAGAATATCTGAACCATCTACCAGTATCATTTCACTGCTGAGAATTGGGTAACTGTGTAAAATTATATTGACCTGAGGGGATTGAAATATAGAAGTGGCCGTGCGCTTAACTGTGCAGGAATCAAACTGTTTTACTGATAACATTTTATTGATTCATCTTCTCTGGGTGTTACAAGTAGCCTGAAGCCTGGCAAAATGAGCTGGCAATGTTTCTGTGTTGTGGACGTTGCAGTATTGCAGCTCTTCGTAGGTATTGAAATTTTATATATGGGCTGAGAGCTCACGTAATTATTGTGATTTGTAATGACTGAGACTGCAGATGGGGCTTCCCAGAGGCTTCATTTCAAGCTAGATAACTGGTAATTTCTCTTTTCTGTTTAAGAATCTGTTGTCCCTCCTTTTTTCTGCAGCTGCTGAGGTTTTTCTCTGTGAAAAGCTGAACCGTATCTCTGACTTAATGAAGATGCGTAAAATGATTGAAATTGCCTTAACAAGGCAGTGCTCTATGCAGAGCAGCAATGAAAATGTGTCTTGCTGTTTGCAAGGGATACTTTGTCCTTTTCATAAAGAAACTGTGCCTTCCCACCCTATTATAAAAATAATAACAATTAAAAAATACCCTTCTTCTGACAAAGCTTTAAGAAAAGGAACGGCTTAAAAGACCACAATGGCAGATTGTGAGTGCAACCTGCATGTGTTGACTAATTAAATTCTTTTGAAAGAGCTAATTTCATGTATTTTACTTAATGAAAGCTTATTTAAGATTTTAATGATGTGGGTCTTTTCTCTTCAGCAGAATGCCATATTGACTCATGACATATTTTTACACAGGCTTCATTCTGCCGTGAACAACAGTGGTTGGAAATGTGAGCACTTGATAAAATATCATTAAATTAGCTCCTTGTAGTTGCAGATTTTTATTACGCTACTTTTATTCGCCGCGATATGAATTGATCGCGTTGCACTTGCTGGTTTTAAAGGTGCAGCTTTGTTATTGATTGTGCTACTTTATCTCAGGTGCTTCATCAGCCTGCTGGCAGGCTGGTTCCCTCTGCAATTTTGGGAAGTACAATTTTGGGAAAAAATGCTTTGTGCATTTTTTTAATTTTGCGCCTTTTGTCTGTGGGCATGTGTTTTTTGTTGTAAATAACTTAAGAGAGATCCTGTTCTGGGGTTGTACAGAGCCCTTGTGCTCAGCAGCTCTGCTCTGTCCTGGGGCTTTGGGTGCTGCTGGAGGGAGGTGAAACACTCGGTGTCCCATGTGAAGGCACTGCTGGATGGGTTGTTGTCCTCAGCTGATTTTCCAGTGAGATTTACCAACACAGACAGGAAAATCAGTTCTGCTCAAACTTTATAGCGTGTGCGTTTGGAGCACGGGCTTCATCTGTGGGTGTAATTGTTGGCAATGTGATATGTGTCACAAATAAAGTCAGAAAAACAAGAGCCTACATCTTGGTTAGTCAAACCTTTCAGATATTTTTCCACATTAACATGAGTAGTGGATTTCTTCCACAAATCTTGGAACTCCCAGACCTATTCCAATACTAAATGTATTGGAAACGGATTGCTGTCAAGAGTTGTCCATCTAATTAAATTCCCTTATTAGCACCAGAGCTGCAGACTTCCAGAGAAGACATTAGTTGAATAATCTTTCCAACTTATCTAGGTTAAAACTAGGTGGCCTTTCGTAAAATGCTGAGCTAAAAGTTCAGCAACAGAATACATAAGTTCTAGTCCCCCTTTTTGTGTGGTAATTCAATATATTCTTTAAATATAAATCGGTATTTCAGCTGTTGTGTGGAATATTTTCAGACTTCAATTATCACAAGCTCTCGATGCTGCGAGGACTCTCACCTCACGCTTCAGGCTGAGGGCAGTCCAGCACTGATGGCTGTTATGCATTAATAAAATTTTTCCTGATTCATTTTGGCATGTTCTTAGCCAAATATAATCATCTTCTTGTCATAAAGTCCTGCTGATCCACAGAGGTTGTTTGTGCTCTGTACTGGTGATTGTTGTATCTTTGCAGGAGAAGAGGATATTAAGATTTTGACAGAGAACCAAAACACGTGAGGTTTAATAAGAGCCCTGATGGATTTCCCAACAGGTGGGGGACTTGCCCTTGGAGGGAGCCACCAAATGGAATGGAATATGCTTTGACCCTTGAGCTCTGCAAATGGGGATTGACTGACTCCCAGCAGATGTGCCTTAGCCCAGCAGAATCCACTGACCCTCTGGAATGTGAGGGCATCCAGGGTCCCACTGCCACGTGGGAGGGCAGGGAGGGTGCAGGAGGGAGCGCCTTGTTTCCTTCCAGAAATGGAAAGGAAAAATGTCTTTGTGTCAGACAAAAGACCCACCCTAGCACAGGGTTGGGAATGGAGAGCTTCATAGTAACACTGAGCAAGAGATGTTTAAAAATTGCCCGAAGTTTCAGGAAACAGGATATTTGTGCTAATTAGACTATTTGCCTGTCATCTTTATTCGCTATTTAAAAACAAAAAGCCCTCAAGTGAAATCAAAGCGTGGTAGAACATATTTCTTGAGTCTCCTTGATCAAAGCTTATAAAAGGAGGGGAATACTGCTCATAACTATTTCCTCAAATTCAGATGTGAGATATATTCTCTATTGTAGTCCTCTCTATTGAGGACTTGTGTATAACCTGTGGCAAAGTGATGGATGTCTGTCAAGTATCAGACATCCTGCTCCTTTCCAGGGGTACATGTGATGAATTACTATTAGTTCTGTCAGGATGTGACAGAAATAAATGTCTTCAAATAAAAACAAGCTTCAAACTAAATGTGAATTGTTCTTACTTATTAACTAACACTGGTTCAATTGTGCACTTGTCTTCTTCTTTATCTACCTCTTGATCTTTTCTTAGATTGCAAATAATCTCTGAGATGCAGATCACCATTTTTCTGACCTGAGTTTATAAAGCAAATGCCACAGTGGGATCCTGGCCATGTGTGAGGTCTCACAGCTTTTATCTTGAAGTCAATAATTAATAAAACAAACAGGAGATGCCTTTGGGTAGCTGTTCAGTCTCAGATGATGTTTTAGAGCAGGGTGATACAGAAATTTGTTCAGGAATTTTTGATGCATTGTCTTTTGGTTTTGTTTTGGGGTTTCTGTGTTACTGTTGTCTTTAAGGATGTGGGGTTTTTTTTTGAGAAAGTGAAGAAGGCATCCTCTAGACCTGAATAATTGAAAAAGAAGATTCTTCAGGCTTGATCATCTATGAATGGGAGAAAGTAATAAAAGAGAGAGGGAAGCTTACACCTGTCTGGAGCCAGGTGGGAGGCAGTGGTCACACTCGTGGCCTTTAGAGCAGGACAGGCACCCTGAGCTGCCTGGGACCTTGCTCGGGTCAGCACTGCTGCTCCTGAAGCCATGGAAGTTCTCTGTGTCTGGTTGTGCACTCCTGAAGGAGGACTAGCAAACACCAAGGAGAATGGAAAGAAGCCTGCCAGTATCATGAAATGAGATGAGGGGAAATAGTATCTGCAGGGGCAGCCTGCAACCACTGCTGGCCACTGATGCACATCCTCCTCCATTCCCAACTTCGTGATTGGCGTGGGATGCTTTAGCAGAAACCAGCTGATTCCTTTGTTTCTCTTCATTCTGCACCTTCTCGATAAGGGAATGAAAGGATTCCTCCCTGGATGTGCTATTCAGACTTGAGGCTCCTTACAGAATCCAGCACAGCCTACTGAGGAGAACAAAGCTCCAGCGTGCTGCCCCATCTGCTCACCCACCCAACCAGGCTTTTGTCGGGCTGGGGAATGCCATCAGCCTCAAGGATTTCCTGCTGTGGGAGCTCCTCACCTGTGCTCCAGTGGCTGACTCCTTCTGAGTTTGCAAGCCACAAATTTTGTGTAATTTCTGCCCAGGTGACTTTAAAGGATATTTTAAAAATTGTGTCTGCTACTCCTACACAACATTTTAAAGAAATAGGTCAAATCAGAAGAGTTGTCAGAATGCGTTTATTAATCTGTAAAGAATAAAGGTTCAAATTTGGGTGCTCTAAGTGGTTTTGGATTGGCCACAACTTGAGTTTTAGATCCATCTTGTGAAATTTCTCACCATAAAAAACTGACGGCTAAATGTCTTTCAAATTTATGGATTTTTAATGGATTTTCCCTTCTTTCCCTAGAAAGGAAAGAGAGAGAGAGAGAGAAGGGTGTGCACTTCTCCTCAGAGGCATGCCCAAAACTGGAGATGAAAATGAACAGAGGGAACCAGGAGAGTTCAGTTAAGTGTCTGCTGGGTTTCAGGAATAATTCAGTTTAATTTATGGTGATAACTTCTCTTCAGCAGTTGACTTGCTGTGACCTTAAAGAAAGCTCTTGCAGACGGAGCTTTCACTATTTCTGGGAGAAGTTTTGTACTTTGTGCATGCGTGGTTTACTGCCACAGATGGGTCCCCCTGAATTTGGAGGCCAAAGGCAGTAGCAGAAGGTTACGAGATGGCACTGCTGCATAGTAAGTTTCTAAAAACAAACACATCAGTTTTTACCAGCACCCTGTAAGGTCTGGTTCAAAAGATATTTAAAAACTGTAAAAAAAAGAAAAAAAAAAAAAGTAAACCACAAACACACAAGAAAAGGGAAAAAAGGATGTGTTTGCCTGCGTGCATGCAAGTATCCCTGGAAAGTTGATGGGTTCATTTTTACTTATTTATGGGCAAATTACAGAGGTGCATCTGTTCCTTCTCTGTATACAGCCAGGCATCTCAAATTTCTAAGATACTTCTTGACATTCTTTGAAGATTTAATGCCAGGTGGAAGATCAGTTAGAATTACAGATATCTTGAACTTTGAAAATAATGCTTCTGCTGAAAACTTTTTTACTTCTGCTCCCAAATTTAATGAGGCACAGTCTAAACATCATAGTAACTGAAGCAGCAGAAAGGGGACAAAAAAGCCAACCCGACAATTCACAAGAAAATATTTTCACATGTTTACAGTAGAGCCAAAATATTTGTGCTGTGTTTATTTAATTCAAATGCTTAGAACTATGTCATGTTATAAAAATAGTATTACTGGAATAAAAGAGTGCCCTGCAAGTCAGATACCTGAACAGGGAACACTCAGCTGGAACCCAGTTTTTACAATTTTTACAAGTTGCTTATACTGCTATCACTAAAGAGGGCAAATAATTTTGGATAAAGCTCTCTTTGCCTGCCATTAATTGTGAGAGTTAAGTATGTGCCTTTAGATAGCCAACAACCTGATTTGCATGTACAGTCAGGTATCCTATAGCCCTTCTACGTCTTAATTGTGTCTGCCAAGGGGGAGTTTTGGTTTAGAGATCACACCTCTAAAAGTGGAGAACACCAGGTTGTGCCTCGCTGGGATTTTGCTTGGCTTTCCCTTTTTCCCTTAAGCGATCACTCATTCAAGTAAATATATTTTTGTGTGTATATATATATATATATAAATATATATATATTTATACACACCCCCTTTGAAAGCATGGCCTGAGGAATCTGACACTGGCCATCAGTTAGTGGATTTTGCTTAGTAATTGCTTCATCTATTCAATGCTATTGAAAATACCCTTGAGCAGAACATAGCTGCAGGGGAACAACACTCTAAAGCAGCAGCCTAATTAATGAATCTTATTGCCTCTTAGACAAGCATTATGCAGCTGGCCTTGCTTGTCAGGATGGATCTGTTCTTGCAACGTTATGTGTTTGTCCAGGAAACTGTGTGATTATCAGAGAAATGAATGAAGCAGGGTTGGTGTGTTTGGGTCTGTGGAGGCAGCAGGTTCCCTTTCAGCGTGCAGTTGCACTCCTGATGGTGCAGATGTCACCAGCATCTCGTGTCTGTGTGGGACAATAAAGGAATTCTCCTGGCTTTTATCTCAGTAGCTGTGACCGAGATTATTCCTTGCATTCAGAGGAAGTGAAAACAAAGTAGTCACAGCCAGAGTCTGAAAGCAGGCAAATTGTTTTCATAAAGTAGAAGGGTGAGCAAAACTAAAGCAGGAAAGGATTTTCTTTTTCATTTAATATTTTAAAAAACACAAGCTGTTGTGCGTGTCCAGAGAGCAGCTGAGTTTTTGGGAATGGTGGTGTGGCATGTTTGTCTCCAGCAGAGTAATTCAAGCAATAATACCTGCTGGTGATGGCTTGTTTTCTGAAGATCTTCTGAAGGAAGTTATTTTCATAACTAATTCTTCATTCCTGCCTTTAAAAGTATTGAATGCTATGTTTGGGATCTGTATTGCTGAAATCATTGTACCAACAAAAACTGTAGCTCTGGGTGCAAGTCAGAGCTTGTGTTTCCAACTGAAGTTACAGACAATTTACTGAGTGATCAAGAAATAAAAATTCTGAAGCTGCACCAGCCCATTTTTTGATGTCCTTCCAACCTTGGTTACTCTGTGATGCTGTGAAAAAGGCAAAAACACTTCTAAGAATGTCCTGCTCTTCTTTCAGATTTTTTCTGAGTGATAGCAAACCTATTGCAAAACCCAGTTTTGCAAGTCCCCACTATCACGTGGGGATATGAGACCCCGCTTTAAGGACTCCCATATTGCTTATAAATCCTTTCACTTTCTGTGGTGTTTTAAAATGTAATTTTCTGCTTCTCAGTGGAGACTTGCTGAAACCTGTGATTTCTACTTGGCCTTAGGAGAGGTCTTCAGATAAAATAATTTTCATTAGAAAATTCCTCTGATGGGCTTATGAACTTTTAATGTGAGATCATCACTGAACCTTTTTTGTGTTCTCTGAAGTGACCTTGGCACGTGGTGAGTTTTGATCCTGGAGCATCTTTCCTGGTTGGCATGTTGGTGATTCATGTGGCAGCTTCTCTGCTTCAGCCTGTTCCTGCCTGAGCTGCTCGGCCTGGCACAGATCTGCCCCACTTCTGCCTTCCCTTTATAGCTGCTTCAGGCATTCCTTGTCTACATTGTGGTGTCAGCTTCTTACTTCTTTTTTTTTTTGGTTTTTTTTTTTTCCATGTAGGGCAACACATGAACACACCTCAATGTGAAATTTTCTGAAGAATTTTTAATGCCTGCAAGTGGCACTTGAGTGGCTAATTCCAATAACTCCGGCAGTCAGTTGATGAAGCATTCTTTGCCTTATGATTTGAGTAATAGAAGTAGTTGCATCTGTGGTTATATATCAGAAAAATAGCTTACCCAGCTCTTTTCAGTGCCTTTGATTCATTGGACGTGACCACAACACTGTTTAGTGCTGGTCAGTCGTTTTCAAGTCAGTGAGCATCTGGGTTGGTCATTAGCCAGCAGAGAAATCAATTAGGGCTGCTGGGGGTGTGTTTGGAGGAGAGGATTGGAATACATGAATTCTACTGATCCATTGTCCTGGATAATCAACATCCCCACAGATGTGGATAATCAACATCCACACAGATCTTAAAGCTGTGTGAGGACTCCATGGAAGTTCCTTTCTGCTCTTGCACCTCTGTTCCACCAAGAGTGGAATCCTCCAGCCAACAATGATGGCAACTCTCCGAGGTTCCAAATTCCCAACTTTGTTAAAGCAGTGAGATAATTAATAAAGCATAAATTGTTAGCATTTTTCTGTGGAGCACTGCCGAGGATCCATTATTTTATTTAGTGTATTTGTCTTAAAGTGATTATGTGACTAATTATAAGGCTCACTAGTCTGTTTAACAGGAGTCCAAATAATTATAATTTGTTTGCATTCCCACCCTGCGTATTTTCATACAAAAAGGAAAACATTTTGTTGAATGATTAATCTTGTGCATGCCTCTCTGTATGTTTAGGAAAATTAAATGTCTCATTTTTTGTTCTAAATGAGAGATTTTTGGTTTTGCTACTCTTGTTCTCAAGGTGCATGGGTAAATTCTGAAGAAACTTGAGGATAAAGCCACAGGGGGAATGTTGGGCTCTTAGGGATGGAGCTCAGTATGTTCCCAATAACGTCCATAACAAAATTCCTTTTGGTGTCAAATTCTTTTGCATAATTTATGTTTAAAAAAACGGGTTGAATTCTTATTTACAGGCAATCTTGAAGCAAATGAAATCCTTCAGCCTTGGAAGCAATTTGGCAGCCAAATTCCGTTGCTCTTACTGGAGTAATTGGAAGGACAAAATTCATAACAGGCTTTTCAATAAATGCTCAATTTAGGGCACCTTGGAATCAGCAGCAGCATCATAAAACCCTGTTTGAACTTGGAACATCCAGAGAATGTGTTATTTAATGTTAGGAAAAAATTTGTCAAGATTTTATAAAAAGCTCAGCAAATTGAGGCAAAAGTACTGAAGTCACTTTCAGAGCTGCACTTCAGAAAATGGCTCAAATGAGAAGTCAGCACTGTGAAGTTAACTCCTTGTTTTATGGCAAAAAAAAAATAAACCAGAGTTGTTTTTAGGAGTCTACTTGGAAGTTTGCTGAAGTTTAGGTAGCGAAATGCTTGCTTATAAAAAAGACCCAGCAGAAAAATCACAATTTCAAACTCAGATAATAGTTTCTGAAAATAGCTGGGCTGCCAGAATGTCAGAGTCAGGAATGAGAAGATTGCTGAGGGGAAATGGCAGAGTAACAAGGGGCCCGAGGAGGCGCGAGGAGCTCGCGGCTTCATCTTGGTTTGAGGGAGAGAAAATTGCTTAGTGCTACTTAGAGCATCTCTCATTCAAAGATCTCAAAGCTTGCTGAACCAAACATAATCCTTTGAAGACAGGTACAGACTGATGATCACTGTGCTTGTCCTCCTGCTGCTGCTGTCCCTGCCCTGGAGCATCCTGATCTCTGGGCATGGTGGCACCGCGGAGCTCAGCACGAGAGGAAAGAGGAAAATGCACTTGGGGAGAGACTGGGGTGACAGAACACACTGAAATGCCATCACTGGAGTCTGGACACCACCATGCTTCTAATGAATAAATAAATAAGTCATCAAGTGCAGGTGAAGATATCTCCTTTCTTCTGACATTCGCGTTTGTTATTCTGCCAAATGTTTCCTTTCCTTCTGAGAAAATTGGAGCAGCCAAGATTCTTAATATTAAAAGACCTCAGCGGAACTGTTAAAATTCCATTCTGTTCAAAATTTTAATGCCAGTTGGCTGAATTATCTCTTTATAATTTTCTTCCTCAGTGCATACGTAACTGCATTAGTTAGTCATTTACCAACAGACTTGAAAGACCAATACCATTAGCTGGAAAAATAGCTAAAATTTTTGTTTTTTTTTTTTCCTGTAGGAGAAAAATGGAAGTGCTTCTTGATTTTTGATGATGGTAGTAGTGGTAGTATTTATCTTTTTTCTTTTATTTTTCCCCACACTTCCCCCATAAAGCATGAACTCCAATTTTATCTGCATTAGTGTGAATAAAAACAGTGCATCCTCAAGCGAGATGCATAAATATAACCCCTTTTACTATGCAAGTAATAACTGCACTCACAACTCTCCTAAGAGCTGCTACAATGCACAAACAGGTCCTGAGAGCACATTTGTCATGGTAATTTCTAATACAGACCTTCCCTGCAGAGTTGGCAGCCTGCAGGAAGACCTGGTGTGTGCAGGTCGCACTTGGGGTGGAGGGCAAGGACATGGGGAGGGAGAGCAGCTGATGAGCTCTGGTGTTGATCTGAATCCTTTCCCTGATCCCTACAAGCAAAATGATATTTGATCAGTGCTGATAATGCATTGTCAGGCATTTAGGAACATGAAACTGTTTATGCTGAGCTCCCTGAACCAGAAGGAGAAGGAGAGTTCCTAATGAACCTCCTGGAGAGCCGAGCCCCAAGCGTTGGGTCTAGCACTGTTTTTTTATCTGATGCCAGACGGCTCTAAATAGGTCTTAAAGCAGCTCCAACAGTTTATGCTGTTTAATAAATCTAATCTGTAAAACAGGTCACGTAAAAAAACCTAAAAACTTTTCTTCTAATTACAGTAAGATTTTATTGAATGCACATTATACATATAGATCATAATACTTATTAAAAAAAGACTATTAAGATTTTACAGTTCAAGATTTTACAGGCAATGGGAACAGTGGAAGCCTAATGCTTTCTGAGAATCATATCTGCATTAGCAAGATAAAGGACAATTTAGGAAGATTACAAAAGCAATGATTTAGAGTACAACATAAAAATCTGCTGAGAACTAATTCGCAATGCCAGCTGCTGCTAAGCTTCTTAATCTTTATCTAGTTCAATTAAAATCTGAATGTTTGGGATTTCATTAACAACTGGGGACTTGAAAATTACATGCACTTTTACACTGTATTCAACTGCTTATGCACGTTACTGGAAGTTGCCCGAAATGTCTTCAGGTAGACTTGAGATATAATTAAAACTTAAGTACTTAAAGGATAATGCAGAGGTAAAAGAGGATTATTTTAATTTTTCTGTCAGATCCAATTGACAAAAAAAGAATCTCTCACGAGCTGAAACGAGTTGCAAACCAGTCAGAATTTTAATGCAGGGGATATTTATGGACGATTGTGCAATCAGATGTGCAGATCAAACAGCCTCATTGGAGGGCGGAGTGAATTGGATATTGTAATTGTGCCCTGTGCTGCTTGTGGTTTTCTTTTGTGGAAAAACCACTTCACATCTATCGTTCACTTCTGTACTGATGTAACCACGCTGCTATCAATTAATTATGCATTTCAAAGAATCTGCAAGTAGGCCTTTCTAAAATTAAACTAAGCAAAGTGATGAACAAGCTTTTAATCACTTAATACTGTGTATAAAAAATAGTTTCTTTCCATTAATTCCTCAAGAATAATTCTTCTAAAAGTTTTTCAGATGTAGGAAAAAGCTTTTTTTTTCCTCTTCTCCCTTCTTCATTGCTTGTCTCCTATTTTCCATGGAAAATTTACCCATCATTGCCATACCTGCTGATTTAAAGGAGGGAAGTGAAATAGCATTGAGCAGCTCTGTATTTTGAAGCAGTTCCTTGAAAAGGCTTTGGATATTTGATGGTGCACAAGAGCACTGCCTTTTTCTTGCCTGTGTGATGGAGGTGTCATGCTGGCTGTGGATGTCGTGCTGTATTTCCAAGGGGAGCTGATGGAAGTGCCATGGGCATTTATTTATCTGTTCATTCATTAGAAGTGTGGTGGTGTCCAGACTTTGGGGTTTCACAGGGTTGGGGGCAGCACTGTGGGATCTCCTAGTTAAACTCTGGGTCTAATCCTGAGCTGGTTTAAATTTTCAAACTGGAATGGATTTCTTTTTAATTATTCAGTTCTGATGATCTTGGGTGCCACAATAGGAGGTGGAGGTAAGAATATTTCCAGAATGAATGAGGGTGTTAATGGTGGTGATGTTCCTCTTGAGAGTGTTGAAGAGGTGTAGCGCTGCAGGATAATTGGTCCAAGACTTAGAGAGAGCCTGGATGTGTTTAAATGGTGTGTTTTGATCAAGTTAACTTTAAAACAGTGTAATGATAAGAAGAATCCCTTCAGTAGCAAAATTTCTTAAAATGTTTGGGGAGTTGGTGTTAACTTTTGTCATGGTGCTGTTCTTAGCAAACTAAGAGAGTGAGATATTGCCTGCCTGGCTACTTAATGGGTTTTTTATTTTCCCTTAAAAAAAATCATGATTGGAAAGCAAAACCAGTGTGTAGGATTACTGCTGTATATTACTTTAAATAAAAAACAAACGTTTTTACCACCTTCCTGCTTCCATCATACTTTTAAGTGGAAACATGTGACCAGGTAACCCAAGGCAAGTGGAGAATGCAGGAAAAGAAAGTGAATTTTGAGTTGGGCATAATTTGGCCACAAGGGTAGCTAATGTGTTCTGCTGTCCTGTGTCCTGTTTGTGACAGGTCTGGGGCTGATCCTGTGGCTTCAAGGAATTGTAATCTACCTAAAACCTTCCACATCTGAATGCTGAACCCAGGGAGATACACAGCATTTTGTCTGCAGAGATCTTAATTTATCTGCTGGGATGGGTGTCCTCAAAAGAGCAGAAAATCTGCCCTTTCCTCTTTACTGTAGAGTACATTGAGTCCTTAGAGGCATTTCTTTAACTCTGGAGTTCATGATGTGCTCTTAGAATGGATCACCCTTTCTGCTATGATGGTCTGGAATTGGGATTTTACTCCTTGCATTTGGGTACTGTCAGAAATGGAGAGGATGTTATCAAAGATTAAAATCAGCTTCTTTCTTTTTCTTTCCTTGGAAAGAGAAAACTGAAATAAATAAAATGAGGGGTATTGATATATCACAAATGGAAACAGTAAATGTGTCACTGGGGAGATGAATGGGAGCTGAGAGCAAAGATAACTACAGACATGAGAATTATCTGTACCTTTGGCTTCAGATATTGAAATCTGTGCCATGGATTGATCCTGCAGGAATAATAAATACACATTATCTGTAATTATTCTCGAACTTCATAAACCTTACTTTAATAACACCCTTTGCATCATTTTTTTTTCCTGAGATCTTTTCTTTTTATGACACTGTCAGGCTTTTTAATTTTAATTCCAAGAAAATTGTTCCAGCTGTTACAGATTTTGTCCCATTTCTGTTCTCTGGAGGCTGGGAGTTCCCTTTGGAGAGCAGGTTGGAAGGTTTCTATGTCTGAGATGATTTTTTTTTTTTTAAAGAAAATTGCAGGCAGTGAATTTGCAACTTTTATTACAAATGCAGTCTTGGGTGTAAAAAATATTTATTTCTTAAATTACATCCTACAGTTATTATTTTTTTTATTTAAAAGTATGATGTCAGATAGGAAAAATGTTCTTGTTGCTTGTGTTGTAATGTGTTCTTTCATCAGTGGACACAATCGAGTGGTGTTTGAGTTACCAGCCCTCCCATGGGTGCACACTGAGCTGGGATCAGCATGGATATTGAAACTATTTATTGGGTTTCTTCTGCTGTTATAAGTGTGATCACATTCCATGATGTCCTGAGGTCTTAAAATATCGAGAAACAGCAGTAAGCAGAATTTCAGGCTCAGCTTTTCTGAAGAGCAGGAATTAAATACAGGCCAGATCATTCTTGTGCGTTCCTGGTGCTGCGCTGGCCGCGTGTTGTGAGCTGGGGATGCTGTTGAGTTTTAAACCAAGATTTGAGTGCACAGTTTTATTTCTTAGAGCAAAAAAACCCCCTCAGACTTCTGTCATTTCCATCACTCAGGTCTCCCCCTATTCCCTGATAAGGTGGGTACCCAGCTGTGGGCTCTAGGCCACATCTGGCCAAAACTGGCTGGGCCTGTGGCCATGTGAACAATGTGGCCATGCTTCCTTCCCAGAGGAAGCAGAAACGTGAGTTTTAGTGAAAACCCCAAATGTTTCACTGGTCCAGAATGAAAGACTCAGTTTTCATGCTAATGCATGTCTCCATACTACTCTAACTTGTTTTAAAAAAAGTAAATTTTTAGTATGAAAAATAAAACCAAACCAATAAAAATTCTCTGTCCTCTTCTTCTCTTTTTTAAAATGAAACTGGAATGATTCTAAGTAAATTCTCAGGGATTTTAGCCCTTGAGTTGATTTTTTTTCTCTCCTACAATTTAATTTGAAATTTTGCATTTGCTAATGACACATTTTTTACTCTATCTGAAGATTGCCATCTACTGGCATGTAAGAGCTTTTGGGGTCTGTTAATGTTCATAAATTTGAAAATTCAATAAGGTTTGTTATTTTCTCAGTTGATTTTGTTGATTTCAATATGCTTTGCAGGGGAGGGGCAAGAGTAGAGGAAACATTAGCAGCATTTACTTGATCTTACCAAGTGCTGTGCAATGTCTGCTTAATTAAAAGCACATTATAACAACATATTGATGCTTCCCACATGAATGAGCTCTCTATTCCTCCAAATTAAGTCATATTTCTATCCTGCAAGAACAGAAGAACACATTAATAAAAGTTTAAAAATAGATATTTTTTTCTAAGCATTTGAAGTGATTCTGACCTTCTGGCATGGTAGCAGTTAGGTAGCTCAATAAACTACAGGGGGTCGAATTTAATAGTGTAATTCTAAAATTGTGGGAGACACCTCTCCCTCCTCAAGCTAATTTGTAGGTAATCCTGAAACTCCTTAAATCTCTAGCCCCTGGTGCCTCCCAGCATGCTCCCTACTCAGCAGGGCACAAGGATCTCCAGAGGAACTTCATTTTCTCCCCACAGCTGTGATGGGGCTGGTGCCACATCCCCGAGCTCTGAGCAGCCGTGGGCACTGATCCTGTGCTCCAAGGCTGAACATTGGCACTCACCTGGCACCAGCATCACCTCCCAAACTGGGGGCAGCTGTGGCATCGCTGGGCTGATGGGTTTCAGGTGTATGATCAGGCTATGAGGAGTCCAGGGGATTGGGAGTTGGCATTTGGTGGGGAGTTGAGGGTTCAGTCTGGATCTCTGGCAGGGGCTGTGACTCTGGAGCAGATGAGAATTCTCCCAAGGTAATTCTCTTTTCTTTGTCCAGTTCTTTGATGTATCTTGATGGTGAGGTGCTCAGTGTGCTGCCTGGTCTGTGTTTTACATTTGGGTGTCCGTTTTCTGCAGGGAAGGACTTGGGCTCCTTGTGTGGGGCTTTGCTTTCCTTCCCAGGCATGGGGCACCTAAAATTCAGCTTTACCTGAGCTGGCTGGTGTCCTGGCCTGCTAGTTGTGCCCTGTGTGGAATTACAGCTCTGTAAACAAAGTTGTTGTGGTTGTTGTTGTCCCAGAAGGGACTGGGCTGGTTTTTGGTGAAGGTGGTGTGAAGTGATGGGGCTGGTTTTGCTTTTAGTGATGCTGCCCATGAAACCATCCACACTGAGAGGGTGAGATGGGAAGTGTGGATGTGCTGCTGCTTTTTCAGCTGCTCTGGAGAGCCCAGGAACCTGCCTTGCTCTGGGAAGGGGCTCTGTGTCGTGGGGGTGAGGTGTGGGTGGTGTGTGATGAGGGAGCTGTTGCTGTGCTATAACTCCCTGAGCTTTATGGAACTGGAAAGGAAACAGTTGTGTAAACCCTGTGTAAATTGCAGAGATGTTAACTAAAGCTGTCCTGGGGCTGCCTTCACTTGCATGCACTGTGGTTGTTGATTTCCTATCTGCTATCCTGATTTTATTTGGGAATTTGTTGTGTTTCTGTGTTAGTCATCTTGATGGTGTTCACCCCCCCCTTAGTATTTGTTGGTTTTTTCTTATATAAGAGGGCTGATCTGCAGAGAAGGATGAAAATAATGGTAAAACAGCATATACATTTACATAAAAACATGTCTTGAGGTTCTTCTGCCTGAACTCCATGAAGGGTTTTTATTTATTCTGGATGTTTTTGGCGCTACGCTTTGATTTCTGCTGGATAGAGAGTTGTCAGTTCCACGCTGTGGATACATTTGCTGCTAATTATAAACAGCCTTCTTGGCTCCTGAAGGCAAGCAGCCTTTCCACCATTTGCTCACATAAGCCTGTTTTACAGTTCTTTGGTGTGCAAGTGTTTGGAGTGCAGAAGAGTGGGGAGGTTTATTGAGGGGCCATGAGGCACGAGCCTCCAACCTGCAGCTGAGCTGGATGCAAAGAGTGAGAACAGAAATCTGCCTTATCTGAGGGTGCTTCTGGTGTGCACCAGATCCATGCCAAGGTACTTGTGACTGAAGACCTGGCATTGTGAGCCCACCCATCAAACCACTGCTCCCTGTTCCATCTCCCTGCTAAAGAGAAAATTTACCTCAGGTTTTGGGACTTTTTACCTCTCATCAGATAAATATTGACTTTCTCAGTTCTTCAAGCAGCAGCCTCTGAGAGGCAAGTCTTGATTCTTCTTCTCCTGTAACAATCTCTACAAAGGAAATGCGTGTTTACAGTGGAAAATGGAGCAGCACATTAATGTGGTGATTGATTGACAGGAAAATGCACTTCTGTGATTGATGAGACAAATGCATGTTGCTCACAAAAGCTCTGAGGAAATATGGTCTATACCATACTCATTATTACAGGTTTTTAGTGTGGGTTTTAAATTTTTTTTTTATTATAAGCAGTCAATTTACTTCCAATTATAGTTCGAGCTGCAGTAGATCTTGCTGTAGTAGTGGTGGTTAATCACAGATCAACAGGCATAAATCAAATCAGGCAAGTCTTGGCTATTAAGAGATGGACCATTCATTAACAGAAGCACCTGCATTGTTCTGGGCTCTTCCATGGCACACACAAGTCTCATTTCCCTAAAGATATTCACAGTGCTGGCATTGGCCTGTAATGCATTTCAGTATCATTAGATGCACTGTGGACTGAAAATTCTCATGCCTGTGTGAATTAGAGGAGTAGTTTGAAGTTTCTCTGCTGCTGACTTGCCCCAAAATTGCTGTCAAAATGCAGATCACGAATTATTCAGGCATACACCTCTTCTGTGGATAAGTATATTAAAAGGTGGTGGGATGAGAATGTTAAATACAGGGAGAGACTCTTTAACTTTTTTTTTTAGTGGTGATAGAATCTTACCCTTGATGAGTCCTGAGCTGAATTTTAGCAAAAACTTCACACAGATCATTTTAAACTTGTGAATTACTGTTGCTCCTGTGGGGTTTTTTTCTCCTTAATTTTTTTTTTCCTAACATTTGGGATGGTTTTGGATGAGATAAATTCAGTTGTACTAATGTCTGCTGTAGTTAGTTCTCCTAAACAGTCAGTGCACAAGCACAGCTTTTATTTTAAGTGAAACTGAATAAATCTTTGGGTGGTGTGTGGTAGGGGGAAGGGCAGCAAGAGGAAAGAAACTCACCTCCTTTTCAGCTGCTTGGTTTTTGGTTTTGTTGGGTTTTTTTGGTTTGTTTTTCTTTTTTTTTTTTTTTTTTGAGAGGTCTTCTTTTCATTAAAAAATGGTCTCTGTTTTGAGAAAACAAATCCCTGTACTTTCTAAAGGAACTGCAAGCTGCCTTTTGGTGATGGTTTAGCAGGGTAGTCATGTCGTTGATGGATTCCAATGTTTGATAGTAAATAAACTTGTTAACAAATGAAATTAAACATGAAACTGAATAACTGAGGGGTTTCCCCTGATTTGTTCAGTGCTGTGAAAAGGGATTGATCAAATGCCTGTTGCAATCTATGTGAGTCTGTGACTCTGAGGGGTTTTGGAACAGGATGAGAGCTGTTTCCAGCTTTTGGCTGGGTTTGTTTACAGGAGGGTGTGCTCACAGGTCACTGTGTGTTTTTCAGGCCCCTCAGGTGTTTGCTTGGTGGCTGTGCCCATCAAGGTGACCTTTAGTGACAAACAGAAAGGTGGAGAAGGGACCTGCTTGCTCTCCAGTGCCCAGCCCCTCTCACCAGTACCTGCAGGAGCATTTCTCTCAAAAACAGAAGTTTTCTTGCTGGGTTTTGTTTGCCTCAGTGGCTCCTTATCTGTGAGCCCACAAGAATGAGTCTGATCATTTACCACTTGTGTTTGGATGTCCATTATCAGGTTTGATAATGGGTTCCTCCTCCAGCATGGCATCTCTCCCTGGCTACAGTCTGTTACCTCCTTGCTGGGTGGGAGTCTCAGGGTTGCCCTGAGCACTCCCTTTTTGTGGTCTAGAAATTATGTGTGTGGCCTTGGGTGGTTTTTGTGTAGGCAGAGATGATAAAGCTTCCTTACGTCATTGTGGCATTTCAGGGATAAATTCATACCTCAAATAACCTCCTTGCTGGCTCTGCTGTGTTAAACAGAACTGGGAATGTCCACCTGTGTGTGTAACTCTGTTCTGTGTTTCCTTGGGTTTGTTTGTTCAGTGAAAGCATTCTGTACATCTTCTACAGAGCAGACATCTTGTTCTGTACAGACCTGAACAGCTGTGGTTTAAAAAAGAAATAAAAGATTTGCATGACTCCTTTTAAAATTAGGAACTATATTGTGTTTTTGTGGCAGGCCTTGTTCCTTTTACTGGTAAAATAGAAAAGTTGATTGCCTACAGTATTTATTTTACCAGATGATGAACCTCCCATCCCTAAACCAGTAAAATACTGTTTGCACTGAACTATGTACCCACTAAAGGGCATCCCAGGCCATGATTTGATCAATATATATTTATGCAATATATTGTTTATTGTGTGAAAACTTGACCTCATTAGCTGTAGTCCCTTTCCATCTCAGTTGTTATCTGAAGTGTATAATAATGAGGAGAACATCATCTCAATCTATCAGTGCAATCAGACAAAGAGATTCTGTTGCAAACTCAGGGAAGATTGTGTCCCAGATGGGAACAGCAAATTTAATTACTGACAATGGAATGAGTATGAAATGTTTCTGCACGCACAGGTCTGGACAATGCTGTGCTTCAAACCCAGGCAACTTCAGTTTTGCAACATTAGGCTGGGAAGAGTCAGAGGATGGTAATCCCTAAACTGAGGCTGAGTGAGAGTCTGTGTGTGGCTGGAAAGCTGGGGAAATGCTAATGAATTCATTGAGCCAAGTCGGTGAAATAGCTAAACATCTAAAGAGCAAATATCAAGCACTGATATTTATGTAGAGATAGCACAGAAAAACTGTTCGCCTTGCAGAGGCCCTGGAAAGAGGGGTTTTTTAAACGCAAAGCTTTTTTTTGAGTGTCTGCCTTACCCTGGGTGCTCACCTTGGTGGTGTGGTTTTTGTGCTGTAGGAACAAGTGTGGGTGTGCAAAGTAGGAGTCGCTGAACAAATACTGCAGATACTAACCCAAAAATCTGAACTATGCTGCTGCTTAAGAGCTGTCTTGCAGGCCGTGTATCCAGGCTACAGCTGCAAAAAAAACTTGACCAGAAGTTGATTACAGGCTCTAATTCTTGCAGGAGTTGCTGAACAGCTGCCCACTGGCATCTCTCTTGCAATCCACGAGATGAATCCCTCTGTGTGCTGGAGGTAATGACCTTCTGGATGCTTTCTAATAAAACAATGAAGAGCTGACTTTATCATCCTTAAAGCAAATTACTTCTGCAAAATGCTTTACAAATACCAAGGGTGCTCTTTAGATAGGGATGTCTTCTATTAAAAAGTCTTGAATATTTTTCTGCCTTTAAGTGGAGAAGCTTTCTCAGGCCACTGAGGTGTGCAGGAATAGCTCACAGAGAGGAGGCAGGGGTGTTTTGTGTCTGCATCTGTCTAGAGGAGCTGTGCCATCAGATTGATTTGGTTTAGGTTGCCTTCAAGAAGGTGCAGTAAATTAGGATTTATGTTTTAACTTTGTCCTCTTCAGCTAATTACATCACCCTCATCTCTGTATATAAATGATCTTGGGCAAGGATGTTGTGGCAGGTCCCTCAGTACCTTAAAGGTCTGTGTGATGGGAAGATGACAGTGCTAACCCTGCAGGGCTGGGGTTTGGTGGGATGGAAATGGAGGCATTTCCCCATCAGCTGGAGTGCAGAGCTCCTGTCTCAGGGTGCTTCTGGTTCTGCTGGTGCCACGTGCAGCTCTGTTCCCAAGTACTTCACTTATCTGTTTATGTTAATATTGGATAACAAGGAAAACACGAGGCCTGGCCCCAGTGTACTACCGTGGGCTTCCTGCTGGCTTGTTTACGCCTTCTCATCCCACAGGTTTGTCTGTTGTCATAGTTTCCATTTTCTTTTTCTGTTTTCAAAAGCAGGACAGGAGGTCTCTATGGAGACAGGCATCAGTTCCACTCCGTGCACTGAACTGTAGGGGTTGCTGTAAGAGCAGAGCTGTGAACATGCTCCAGCCCCCGTGGAAGGCAGGAACATTGCCATGCTGACATCTCCAATCCCTGGAGTCACCAGAAATTAACATTTCAGGGTCGCTGTAACAACACTGTCTGCTCTTACCTTCATTGGAGCAGCAACGTGGTCACAGAAACATCATCTCTGCACAGCACAGCTCCAACTCTCAGGGCTTTCTCATTAACTGCAGAAAAGGCACCATCCCAATGTGTTCTTAGAATTAGTATGTGTGAATTTCATCTGAAATTAGGAAGTTAAATGGGATTCCTGTATTGTAAAATGCAGGGAGAAAATGATCCATCTGACTCCATGTTCTCAGAAGGCTAATTTATTACTTTATTATACTATATTTTATTAAAGAATACTATACTAAAGAATACAGAAAAGATACTTACTGAATGCTAAAAAGATGATAATGAAAACTCATGACTCTTTCCAGAATCCTGCCACAGCTTGGCCCTAATTGGCCAATGAGTCAAAACAACCCACAGCAGAATCCAATGAAACAATCTCCAAACACATTCCACATAAGCAAAACACAGGAGAAGCAAATGAGATGAGAATTGTTTTCCTTTTCTCTGAGGCCTCTCTTGCTGCCTTTCAGCTTCCCAGGAGAAAAATCCTGGGCAAAGGAATTTTTTTGGAGAATGTGAATGCCACATTCCAGTGACTGGGTCATGAGGGGAAAAATCTTTTTGGGATGGCTTTGCCATGGAAAAGAATGGTCATGGGGTCTCTTAGCTGCTGTGTGAATGCAGTCAGTCCAGCTCCTACCCAGAGGAGCTGGGTTGCTGAGCAGTGTTGTATAAAAATGTGACTTATATCTCCTACCCCCTGTGAGCTACAAATCACTGGAGACAGGGAGGGATCTGTCTCACCTGCTGTCCTTGTTAGGGGCTGAATGTTGTTGTTGTTGATGTCAGCCCTGTGATGGATATAATGGGAAATGCTGTCAGGGCTGGCTCCAACAATTTAATTCCTGTGGTGATGTGGTAGGTGTTACAGGTGTAATCTGCAGGAGTACCCAAGCAACTCAGGAACCAAAATCCATCAGTGGTGTAATCACTGAAGTTCAGGTTCCTGCATCACTCACTGCTGCAGGTGTTACTCTGTCACAGTTTTGGTTTGTGCCTGTCCTCATCTAAAGTAGAACTGAGGGCCTAGAGAAGTGTGTGTACATAAATATATATATTCCTCCCTGACTGCCTTTCATGTGTGCTTATCTGTAATCACAAATAGCTGTGCAGGAGAAGCCTTTGCTCCCAAGGCAGGTAAAAAGGGGAAATCATAACTGCAGATGCTGTGAGAACAGAAGGATTGAATTGAGGAGGATGGGTAGAATCTGAAAACTCCACCAGACAGGGAAGAAGAGTTACCTATTGTTACAGGCTTCATTCTTTTCTCCAAGTGTGAATGCTACTGATCTTCTGGAAGATTTACTTTGGGGTCCTGAATGAACTGTAGTCCTGATGCTGACAGAAATATAATTTCTTGTTACTTTACAGCATATAAATGCAGTTGAATTTCAAAACCAGTTTTCTGGATAGCGTTCACCTGATAAAGCATTAATCTACCTAGGTGTAGTTTAAATAGTACTCTGGCTAAGTGGAACCCTAAGGAATGTAAAAGAAACCTCACAACAAACCAGTGATTGAAAGGTGGCACTATTTTCATCAGTCTTATGACCCCAGTTTAAAGGAAATGTAAAAATTCTAGGCTCTGGTGTCACATAAAGCACCCAAAACTTCTAAAAGCAGTTTCCTGAGCAGGCACCTGAAGCTGTCCTCAGCCTGTCACTGGTACCACAAAGCTTTGTAGCACAGTGCCAGTCTCAGAGGTAGAACAGAGACCGACTGTACAGGCTTGGTTGTGAAGCAAAGGTCGGCTGCTGCTGTCTGATAAATCTGCTTTCTGTTAGCCTCCTTGTGTGCTATGAAATGAAGGTTAATTCAGATGCAGTCATCAAGGAGTGTTTGGGTGGGCAGAGGTTGGCACGGTGACTCCCAGCCTGCGCACGGGTCACGGGAGGAGCGGGCCCTGTGGGCTGCTGGCAAGAGATGCAATCCTCCTCTCCCTCCTGCAGTGTCAGCAGGCACAGGTGCTTGGGGCTGTCTCGGCCTGGAAATGGATCAGGTTAATTCCAGGGCCATGGGAGCTCAGCTTCTTGGAGTATTTTCAGGAGCAGAGACAACTGGGGGGATTAAAAGCACCTTTGTGTTGTAATCCAAGTGTTCAAGGCTCCTGTTGTGGCACAGAGAGGGGACAGTCTCCAGGGAGATTGGTTTTGTGTCCAGTGTGGGTCATCCTCTGGGAATATATAGGAAAGGCCCACTGAGAATGGTTTTTATTGTATTTCTTTATACTTTCAGGATATCACTCTTCCTCTGCTATTGATTATTATATCATATACATTACATTATTATTATATCATATACATTATTATTATATCATATACATTATTATTATATCATATACATTATTATTATTATTATTATTATTATTATTATTATTATTATTATTATTATTATACATTATTTAAAGTGTAATGGTTGCTTTCGGCAGTGACTTTGGCCTGTGTATGGTATTGAAGGAGTGGCATAAGGTTGTGTGGAAAAAATGAACAGAAAACTCTTCTGACTCACTGACACACTTCCATTTTCTACTCATTTTTATAGATATGATCAAATATAAGAGCTGTAGATAGGAGCAAATAAAAATCGGCACCAAATCAAATAACAAAATTTTGAAAAGGTCAAATTAATATATTTTTACAGCTGTCTCTCCTGGAATGAAGGAGGCATTAAAATTCTGATTATAAGTTCTCGTGAGAATGGATTGTAATGAGAACAGGAACCAGCACATTATAAATCCACTCTCCTGGTAATAATTTAACTAGAGCAGTAACTGGTACAAATGTAATTCATTAATTCATTTTTATCACAATTTAAAGACTGAAATCTGGTTGTTATTGTGTGGCCTTCTTGTGCCATATCTGGGGTGGGGTTTTTGTAGCTGGAGTTGAAGTACTGAGATAAATCATAAACCAGATGGATGCAAACCTCCTTGGAGCTTACCTTGCCACAATTGCTGCCTTTTATGAAGTTCTTATTTCACTTAAGATTGGGTTGAAAGAATATTAAAAAGTAGTTCTGATCTGTGTTTATTTAGGACAGATGGCTAATTTAACTAGGCTGATCTCAGCTTTTTTATTGGCCTTCATCCAGCGGTCCCTGATAGTCTCATATCGGAATTCAACATTTCCCAGAGTCATCAGATGCAAATAACAAAAGTAATTAAAAGACTGCCTCAAAGTGTAAATATCCATTTAAAAAGTGTGAAATTTTTGCTAATAACATTTGTGGAGCTTTCGATATTTTGAAGAGTTTTAGTTGCACTGACAGTAAAGACTGACACCAAATATGGTGAGTGGTTTTATTTGTTTATTTGCTTTTTTTTCTTCCCTGCTGCTTCCAAAGTATGTTGAAAAAGACTCTGTAATGTGCCTGATGGTTGTAAAACTTCTTGCCCTTGTTTTAGCAGTGCAGTGAAGGGAGGGATGATGGGATTTCTGGAGCCAGGGTTGTTTCAGGATTTAGGACTAATGCTCTCAGCATTGGCTTTTATCCTCTGCAGCTCCTGCTCGTGGTCCTTTGGCAGGTCCTTGGGCTCCCTGTGCTCCCTCCCAGCAGCTGCAGATGGATGTGGCCTGTGTGACTGTCACAGAAGACGTTTATATGACAAAATTATTGTAATCTGTCAATTTAAGACAGCCAGTTTTGCTTTATGGATTTTTCAGGTTACTTTAGGATGTGTGCTGCCTTTGCCACAGCCAAGGAGTAGAAGTATAGCTTTTTATCAGCAAATTCTTGTGGTTGGGGAAAGCCTTAGAACAATTAAAATCTATATTTTAATCTGTAGTGCTTGGACGTCACCAGCAACATAACTCCTCACTGATTGGAGCTGGGTTGGTGCTAATGCTGCAGTAGATGGATGGAAGAGACAAAATTATCAAATCCCTGTTCCTTGATTGTTTTTTGTTGTTCAAAACAGAGCAGGTCCAGGGCTGGGGCTCTCCCCACCCTGCCTGTGTCAGGTCCTCTGCCCTGTGAGTGTTGGCTGCTGGTTTTTTGTAACTGGATTTTCTGGCACCTTCACTGTGGGATGTGGGGCTTAATCTTAATAAAGATGTCCCCAGGAGCTCCGGACTGAGGAAGGGCCCCTGGAGAGCTTCCCTCTAAGGCCTCTCTCACCTGTACCAAATGAGCAGAACTTCCAGAATTGTTATCAATGTTTGGAGACATTAATGATGATCCTGGTCCTAGGCCAAGAATTAACAGAAGCTTGTGCAGATAGTGGTGGATACCTGTGTACAGTCTTGATTTCACCAGGACTGCTTTAAAAATTGATTGGAGAGTAGTAGATGTAGTTTTAATAATTAACTGTAGATACTGATAGATCTTCCTTGCATATAAAAGGGTGTTTTCATGAAGTGTCTCTTCATTGTGCTCCTTGGAAGCTCAGGTTCTTCATTGTTTGCCACAGATGCAGTGTTAATTTCATCAGTCAAAGTCTGTTTAGACCACAGAATTCCCTAGGTTTTACCCAAACTCTTTTTGTCTTTCCCATTCCTTCAGACACAATCTTTTTATTCCATTGCAGGTTTTCTATCTTAAAGATCTTGTTAAATATGATAATGCTGAGTTCCCCCCCCCCCAAAAAAAATTAAAGAAGGAAACATTGCAGTAAACAAAGCTGCAATCTGAGCATGTGCTGAGGGCTGCTGAAGCTCTGAGTAGAAGCAGTAAATATTTCTCATAAGCCACAGACAAATGGAGCAGGGGCTGGACCCACTTGTGGCTGCCAGAGCCAGCAGTGGCACCTGGGTCAGGAATTGCTTGTGCAGATTACACTGGTGGTTTTATTTTAGTTTTTTGCAGCCCAGAACCATTTTCCTTGCCCAGGTGTCACTTGAAGGGTGACTCCTTAGGGCTCCTTCCAGCAGCAGCCCATCCTTGCTGGTGCTTCCTCACACTCAGTTTCCTTTCTCCTGTAAGCCAACACAACTTCATTGAAATTCAGCTTTCCAGAAAGTGGGAAGTGGGTTAGAATGGTTGACTTTGGCTTCTGGAGACCCTGAGAGTCCCAAGTTCCAAATTCTGTGAAGGTCCCTGAGTTGCTGGGAACTGGCTCTGGCTCAGATGCTCCAGCCAGAGAAGCTGCAGAGCAGAGGAGGGAACCCTCCAGTAAAATCTCTTGTTTTCAGCTGCTTTCATGACTATAGGAACTTAACTGTGGACTGTTGCTGTGCCTCAGAAGAGCAGTGCAAGGTTTATTTCTGTCAGATGCAAAAAAACCTCAACCAAAAAAGCCACCACCAGGAAATACTTGAGCTTCCACTCCAAGCTCAAAAGATCCTACAAGACATTTTTGCCATGGCAATGCTTTGCCACATCAAATCTCCCCCAGTTTTCAACAGGATACAAGAGCAGTTTGTAATTTAATAAACATGATGACTGAGGGTTGTTGCTGAGTGAAACTAATGAGATGAAGGATGTTGACAAGTCATGGATTTGTATTGTTCAGCCCGAGTATAACTTTGAAAGCTCAGCAGTACTGGACAAGCACAACTATTGAAAATGTGAATATATTTACATGATTTGATATGAAATATTGAAGCCAGTTTGTTAATGGGCAACTTCAGTGCTTGTTTTTATATATTGAATGAAAACCAATAGGTCAATTCTAATGTAAAAATGCACATTTTATTTTGGTTCTCTGTTTTTTAGCACTGAGCCACATATTCAGTATAACAAGAAGAGAGCAATAACCTTTTGATTTGATGATATACAGCACCTTTTATGTAAACCCATGAAAAGTGATTACTGGTATCATGAGGAAACAGCACCTTAGGGAGATTACCAGGCAACAGCTGGAACCCATAATCTCCTAAAAGTCTGATTGTCTGTGGATCTCCATGTCTACCCTAGGGGGCTATAAGTAATACTTTTTTTTAATTACGGAAAACAATAAATTCTTTGGAAATTTTGAGTTAAAAATTTTTAGTAACCATGAAATTTAACTGTGTATTAAGCCAGATGTTCAACAGAAGCTCTAAGTTTAGGACTCTGCAAAACTCTTGTGTGTAAATGACACTTTTCCTATTGTTTTCTTGACATTTAAGATTAACTATTCTAGCAGTTGACCTAAAGTTTAATTTAACTGGAGGAAAAAATATTTCTAATCCATTGGATGTTTTTTTTTTTTTTTCAAGTTAAGTCAAAAGAAATATAATTGCAGTTTAACTGAAATAGGCCTAGCTTTGTAGGTATTTGTATTGATTTAATTAGATAAGCTTTAAAAGAAGGGGGACAACTTGAGTGCAGATAGAGCAATTTGTATGTTTTATTTTTTTTCTAGGGTGTAAATCTCTTGAGAAATATTCCTGCCTGTCTGTTGACCTGGTGGTTGTGTCCTGTTGTTGCTGCCATGTGTCAGTGATTGAGAGGCTGCAGTCTGACTTTCCTATGGGCTTTAGCCTATGAAAATTTTCTGGAATTGAGAAGCATGATCTATGCTTTGAAAGAAGCGAGATCATTGTTAAAATCCTTCCCCAGTCATATTTCAGTCTGTTCCTGGGAAGGTGAAATACCCAGATCACTCCTGGCACGGGCAGGGGTCTGGGTGATGATGTTTTATTGAGGAGCCTGGGCTGCATCTCTGCCTCTGCTGGGATGTGGATGGTGCTGCTTCCCAGGAGGGAGGATTTCCCTTGGTGCTAAACACAGAATATCCAGCTTGGTGGAGAAGGGAGAGTTTGGTGCTAATCACAGAATATCCAGCTTGGTGGAGAAGGGAGAGTTTGGTGCTAATCACAGAATATCCAGCTCCTGGGGGGTGGCACAGTGCAGTGAAACAAAAATGACTCTTTCCAGCCAGGCATCTGCTCCCTGTTGAACTGGAAGCCCTGATGTCAGGCTGCATGCTGCTGACTGCACAAGTGCTTTGGAGAGGGATTATCATAAATTCAGATACCTCCTAGAGATGCCTGCACAGTACATTTGTGTCTGTCAGCTCTTTCAGGATGCTAATTTTCCTGGCAGTTTGCATCAGTTTTTTGGATCTCTGAGGGAGCTGTCCAAGAGGCACCTGGAAAAAAAGGTGTTGGAGCTTCTATTGTTAAGACTTTTTTCTGAATTTTCCAGGAGGGTGTTCCATTATCTCTGCAGCTAGAGGTGCTACTGAAATCTTCAAAGCCAGCTGTTGGATTTAACAATATAATTTTCACCTGAAACTTTTTGTTCTAGCAGGTGATAATGATTAGGAGTTGGATATTAAAATTTTTGCTTTTTTTATCCAGGATGAGGTTCTAGCCAGACATCAACACAGACAGAATGACTGTGTGGCTGAATGCTGCCTTCTCTCATCTCAGCTGCCCTGTTGGAAATAGCTGCATCATTCTTAAAATGTCATCCTAAAGCTTCTCAGACAATTTCCATCCCTCACAGGCAAATTCGAGGTGATCTAAGTGTGTAATATGGTTTGGGATCAAACCCCCAGGTGTGATGGAAGCATTAAGAGAAGGTTATCAGACATTTAAGATGAGTGATGAACAGGCATTGTGTAAGGTAAAGATCCACAACTTGTTGTCACTTATGGGAGTTTGTTAGGAATCCTCAATTCCAGGCATTTACATCATCTGAGTGCAACTGGCATTTCCTTAAAGACAAATGAGTGTCTAAGGATGTTCTTCAGGAATAGCTCTGGTGGAGGAGAGGGCATTTCCAAGTAGCCATCTCAATTTATGATCAATAAGTTTGACAGTTCATGTGTAAGTTTAATGTCAAATGCAGTTTTGCTGTGTGTAATTCTACCTTTTTCTCACTGGTGGAATTATCAGTTGCTTAAAATTTTGAGCTTTCTTTGTATTTGAAGTTCCTGTGATTATGTAGCCCTGAATAAAGAGAACAGTTGAAGTTCTTTATCTGTAGGTAAATTATAATACTGAGATGTTAAATTTTCACTAAACTGTTCAGAGGTCAGGGTAAAAGGTATTGCTATTGTATGTTGGGTTTTTTTTTTTTTAATAGTTTATATCCATCCTGTATTGGTGTGGAAAGGTTCATTTGGCCTAATTATTCTTGCCTGACTCTAATTTCTCTAGTTTTATTGTAGCTAGGACAGTAAAAATCATTATGGGCAGAAACTTCACATGCCAGCTGCTGGACTACTCATAAATTCTGCTCTGGGACCAATACTTCTCACTCATCTTACTTTTAGTCTGTAATTTTTGGTAATTCTTTGTTATTCTTGCTTTTAAATGTTTCTCCCTTCATTTCCAAATTAACATGCTGTGTGATGTCCCAGCCTGGATCATTATGGGATGTCAGAAGGATCCTGAGGTAGAGCAGGACGGACACTTAGCCTCGGTGGGAGGGATGGGTGGTAATGATGGTTTAATGGCAGTAACACACAAGGAATTTCAATCAGTTTGTTCCAGGTTCTGTCTGCTGGTGTTAAGTAACAATAATTCACAGAATGTAATGTTTTTTACAAAGTAAAAATAATTTATTGTGTTGAATAACACAGAGTGTCATTGCTGGGCACAGAGCAAACCCCAGGAAGATGTGTTCAGTCTCTGGACTGAAGGAACTCCAATCCAGCTGTGAGCTCTCATGGATACCAGCAGAGGGAAGGCATAAAAGGAGCCAAAGCTGGAATGAGTGCATTTCTTTGTTAGGTTTCAGGTTTGAATATTGATAGCTATATTGATTCATTTTTTTCTGATTTTCAAAGAGGTACAGAAACACAAAGCAAGGTTTCTTTGAGGTTTTGATACCTGGAATTGTGAGCACACTTAGAAGAACGGAATTGTCATGAGTTTAGAGCTTTTTTAGTGCTCCAGCTTTTTACATGCTGTGTCTTGCTTTGGAAGGTCTGGAAAAATAAAGCATAGGTGGGGGAAGAACTGTGCCACAGGAGCCCTGAGCAGCTGCAAGGACCTGCAGCCCTGCTGAGGCCTGGGCTCACAGGACTGATGAGATCTGGGGTCACAGGGTGGCTCAGGCTCTGGCACCCTGAGCTCCTCTCCTGGCACTGCTGCTCCTCATGCAGGGCTGGCCAAACTAAAGCTGTTCCACAGGTTTGAGGCTGTGGCTGCCTGAGCCAAGCAGGGTCAGTTCTCCAGCCTTCTGTGCACACCCCTCCTGTGCTGCTCTAAGCTTGTCTGCAGGGTTGAGATTTGTGCTAAATGCAGACAATGAGAAATGTGGGTTGCAGACGTGGATTATGTGCATTTTTGTGTGAACAGTGTCATGGCAGGAATGCCTGGGATTATGATGCTGACCATCTGTGCTGTTGTGAAAAGCTCCTGAAGCTCTGTGTGACTGCAGACTGGGCGTTTTCACTGCCACCTGGGAGAGTGAGAGCTGCCTGGGAGCAGGAGGCTCAGGTGATGCCAGAGTGGTGCAGAGCTGTCCCCAGGCCTCCCGTGTGTCACACTGGCCTCCAGCTGCGTTTGCAGAGATGCCCTTCCTTGCCAGGGCACCCCTGTCCCTGCCTGTGAGCTCACCCAAGCTCCTCCTGTCTCCCTGGATCCTCCCCATGTGCTGAGGTGCCCAAGGGCTTTAGGAGCCCTCCCTGCTGGGGTGCTCCTGGTGCTGTGTGGATTTTGGGGTGTCCTGCGCCTGCCATGGGCACAGCAGGGCTGGAACAAGCTGTGACATTGCTTTTCCTTCAGGAGAGGCTCTTCAGGGGGTGTTGGGAGAAATATTGATCTACTTCAGTCTCACTCATTTGCTTAGCTCCTGTGAGGAGATTTTATCTCTTTTAAAGAAATACTAAGGTTGCAAAGCTTGGAAAAAAATTAATAAGGTGTCTGTAAACTGCTCTGGGAATTTTCCATCTGGGAGACAATGTGATATGGTGCTACTATTTATTTTTCTTATTTTTGTATCTATAACATTATTTTTAAAATCATCATACATATTTTACCTGGAGAAATTGTTCCAGAGCACAGTTCTTGTGAAATGTTAATGAAATACTGACTCTGACCAGCTCTGTGCTTCTCCATTCAGGATCACAGCAGAAACTCTCTTTAAAAACTAATGTTTGATTTGTATGACAGCATTTGGAGAAGAAGAATCTTGATTAGGCTGCTCCAGCCTTGCCCTTTTGCTTTACTCTTTGCTTTACTGACTGAAGGGCAGTGACAAAGCTGTGTGTAAGGATGCCTCCATATTCTTTGAAGGTAGACAAAAAATAATGTCCTTATGTTAAATGGAGGTACATCAGCCTATTTAAATAACCAGTAGGCTGTTAAATGTTTTTATTTGGAGCAGGGAATTAAGTAATTCTGGAGTCAGGTTGGTAAACACTGTGGTCTGGCAATTAGGAAATTGATTGGGGCCCTAATTCACTATAAAGCAGTCCATCTTTTGCTGGGCCTGTAAATATCTCCTTATTGCTTAATTCTGCAGTCTCCTTAATGGGAAACCTGGTCATTTGTGAGGAATCAGCTGTACATGTGGTAAGCTCATCTGTTTGTCCTGCTCTTTTTCCAATGTTGATTTGCAACAAAAGCAATTTGGTGCAGATAAAAAAGAGCAAATGGTAATGGGCTTGAAGCTGAAAGCTCTTAGCTTTTAACACTCAGGCACTCAAAGTGGAGGATTTGGGGATAAAGAGACTTTACTTATGGGTTGGAGAGCCTTTGTTCTGTGCTTGACTGGTTGTTTCACTTTGGCTTGGTTTTGCTATAGTATTAGGAGATGGCGGGCTGCTTGTGAAGTAAAGATACTTAATTCTGGGGTCTTGAGCTCATAAAACATTTTTAAAAATGCAAAGGCAGCACTCACTGGAGGCCCTTTGGCACCCATGACACTGTGTCAGGATTATGGATTACTGCCAGTCGTGCATTTCAGTCTGAAAAATTTCAGTTTGGCTTTCTGAAAATAGACTGATTTTAAGAGTTCTCTGTGCTTGTACCAGGACTCTGGGCCTCCTGCATTCATGGCAGCTCTACCCACTTTGAGTTCTGTAGTATAACATCCAAGTGATTTCATGAGAAAAGGAATAAAACTAAAATGTAATCCTTGAAAAATATATATACCAAAAAGATCATGTGGTGCTTATATATAATGAATGCTTTTTCATCAGACTTGAAAGTGGCCAATTTCAAGGTTAAGCAAAGCTTATTATTGGATCCAAACAGCATCTCAGTCAATTGTAAAATGAACTTTTAAACCCTTGGCTTTTGAAACCTATATTAAGCAACAGGGAAAAAGTATTAATTGTTACGAAAATGCAAGTATAGGCTTCATGGTTAAGGGGCAGGACTGACATTTGCAGCATCTTTAGGAGAATTTTAGAAGAATTTTGCAGACCTTTAGGAGAATCAGCTGTGTGAGCTTCAGGCTCCTGATGGAGTCAGCTCTGCCTGAGCAGAGGGAAGGGGTCCCTCCTGGTCAAGCAGCAGGAAATGAGTGATGGCTCCGGGTTCCCTCCTTGTTGTCTCTGCATTCCTCCCGATGGCCCCAGGGGCAGCAAGAAAAACCTGATACAGCCTGAAAGGTTGGCACTTGTGTCCTTCCCACAGCAGGTGTAAGGAACAGAGAGAGCCTGGCCCAAGGTGATGACCCAGAGGCGATGGTTCTGCATCCCTGGCAGTGTCCCAGGCCAGGCTGGACAGGGCTCGGAGCGCCCTGGGACACTGGGAGGTGACCTTGGGAAGTCACCTCAGACCTTTGCAGAAGGTGCACCCCTGTCACTCTGTGGAAATACAGGGAGGAGTTAAGTGTGTAAGGTGTTTTTATAACATTTGACACTCATTCTACTCATACTTAGCAGAGCAAGAGCAACACAGGATGTGGACTCCTACGATCCATCTCAGCTCTGCCTGAATATAAATATCTGTGACAGGCTGCACAAGGATGCTTTAATGGCAGTTGTCAGAGACATTTAAAATGGATTAGGCCTTCTCAATTTTTTCCCTCTAATAATGAATATTTAGTGAGACTTTTAAAGCTGTTAGCTATTAATTATAGAACCTAAAAATATGATCGTGTTCAGTCAAGTAGGAATCAGCATGTGACTGTATGCAGAAGTATGTTCTCTGTCTAGCTTTTGTGACATGGCTTACTACTTTACATTTGCTTTAAAAATACAAGAAATGATTTTTTAATGATGACAGCTGGTGATGAAGCAGACTTGCCCTTGAAGTTGTAAGCAGGCTGGGAATATTAACGCTAAGGAGGTAAAAGGAGAGATTAATAGATAAATGTCCTGATAGTTAAATAATGTATGATAAAATTAGATTACCATAAATTTAGTTCCATTGTAGATAATGATATTGTTCTGAGGCTAGAAATCCAAGTGTGGCAATAGAAGGTTAATGTTTGCATTAATAAAAATGCAGGCCATTGTCCTTTGCTGGTGTTGTTGCTGCTTTCTGCAGATAAGAAATCTCCTTTCTCTTTAAATTAGTTTATACTACCAAGGGTTACTTTTGCATATTGGAAATAAATAGGGTTATATTTCTACAGCTAAAATAAATGTTTCAACTGTTGAAATAAATGTCTTACTCCAACAGTAGAAAGCTGATTATACCATTGATAAAGAGGCCGTCAGTCAAATAATTCTCATTTATGTATTCAAAAATCTTAACTAATAGTGCAGTGAAAAAAGCTCTAGTAGCTTTATTAAATTCTTGCTTTTCAGGGTGATTTTTTTTTCTTTGTAGCTGGAAATCATCTTCTATTTCCAGCCTGCTGTCATTTCCCTGAGTAAAGTGTTGGAACAGTGTGATGAGGCTTCCAGTCTTAGTTTTGATTACTCTGTTTTGTTGATATTTTGGTTTTTTCATTCATCCAGGTTATTCAGGCTCTGGGAATCCAGCTTGTGGGATCTAGTTTTAGCCTTTGCTGGTCTGTTTCTTTGGAAGAAATCTCCTTTTTTAGGAAGGAGCTTGGCAGTGCCTCTGTGCTCTGGGGAGAGCTGACCTCCTGCAGTGACCATCTCAGGCCCTGCAGCCCATCCATCTCAGATTTCTTGGTCTCCCAGCTCCATGGGGAGCAGGAGCTGCTCTTGCCCCACTTTGCAGGCTGAGAGATTTGATTTCCTCTGGCACTGCCATGTGAAGTTGGACACTGAGCCAGAGTTAGCTTGGTGAGCTCCCCTTGGTCAGCAGTGACAGGGAGAAATGCCCTGAATGCTGTTTGTCCTCTTCGAGCTCAGATTGAGATGAGTCTTAATTGAGACTTGCACAAAATCACACCAGAAATGTGTGGTAGGTCAGTGTCCTACACTTGGTTTTTTGTTTTGGTTGGGTTTTTTTAATATCATGGCTTGATATCCTGGCTGTGGATCTGCACTTTGCTCTTGCCCGAGCTGGGGCTGTGGCTGGAGCAGCCTGGTTGTTGCATCTCCCCTGAGGATCACTGTCCAAAGAGTTCAAATTCTCCCTTCCAGGCTTTTTATCCATCAGCCTTGCAAGTCCTGTTCAGTGTAGTTACACCCTGGGAGTGGGGTGGTGACCCAGACTGGGGGCTCCTTCTCAAGGAAGGTGGGAATGGGACTGGAGCCTTGTCCAACATTCCATCAGAGCATCCTTTTAACACCACGGGAACTACCACAGCTCATGGCAGGGTGTTGGGGGTGAAATTTTAAGCTTGACTTGCATGGATTGCTTTTCTCAAGTAGCTTTTACTGTAAGAAGTGTGAGAAAATGAGAGCAGAGATCCTAGAGGAGAAATTTGATGGGCACAGAAGGAGAAGAGAGCCCAAGAATTTATTCTGAGTCCACCTGTGTGCATGTGCATGCATTTATTTCTGCTTAGGCATTGACATTCTTCAAAGTACTCTCAGTTGATAGCTCTGAGTGCCCTAATGATAATTGCATTTACACTAAATGTGGAGCAGCATCATTACTGATATACAAATAATTTCAAGCTGCCAGCCAACCATCCTAACTAATCAAATGGAGATTTCCCCCTGTCTCAGTCAGGAAAGGCAGGGAAGAATTCATCTTGAGGCAAGAGCTTAAAGAAGGGTGGATGTGGTGGCCCTCCTGCTGAAGATGTCCTTCTAGGAAAAAGGATCTGAAGAGGAACAAAAGCTGTCTTGGGGTCTGGAGCATCAATTATAGCACAAATGCTTAGTTTTTAAAAATGTAAGCAGTGGTTGGATTTTTTTTAACTCTCAAACAGAAGCATCTCAGATTCCATCCCTTGATACAGTTATGCTATAAAATATTTAATTGCTGTTATGTTTGGAAGGAAAATAGGTTTTAACCTTGAGGTGCTGAAACAGCAAATAAGATACTGTGTTCAGGTAAGGCTCTGTGACCTGTAACAGGTGTGAGGGGCTGCAGAAATGACCTGCTTTTACTTCACAGCATAGAATAGAGGGAACCTTGCTGAGTGCTAATTAATTGTTGCTTTCATGCAAAATAATTTTTACCTTGAAATAGCCTTGAAAAGAGTTCTCCCAGTTTTCTCATCTAGGAAAAGTTGATACTCAAAGCCTTCATAAAACAGGATCTAACCCCAGGAACTGAGCTCTTTAACATTATGGATTTGAATGGAGACAGGTTTGCTACTACTTAAGCCTACTATTTAAGCCAGCCATACAGAATTTAAAAGTAGTCCTGTCTCAGGGCATTATTGTGAAGTTGTGAAGGGGCTATTTTTTTTTTTTTTTTGTTTGGTTTGGTTTTTTTTGGGGGGGGTTGTTGTTGTTGTTTTTTTTTACGGGCTTTGTTTTAGCTATGGAAATAAGTATTGCAGGTGATTTCTTTTTTTTTTATTTCTACATGCAGTATTTCTGCTGAGATATAGGAATATCTCCTGACCCTTTCAGTGACTTGCCCAGACTTTTCTCCTGGGATGGGAGCAGTGTTGCAGGGGAAGCCCCTCAGTGCTGGGAAGGTGCACAAACACCTGTAGCACAGGTAACACCGTTCCTCTGGCCCCTGGAGCATCCCAGCTTCCCTCCAGGTGTGTGCCATGAGCAGCTGTGTGGGAGAGCCCATGTTTGCATTTGCATGTCCCTCTGCAGGGCACACTGCATCCTGAGAAATGGAAACAGTTTAGTACAAAAGCAACCACCCACTCAAAATACATAAATAAGACTCTTGGATACATAATGCTTTAAATTACAGCACAGGGGAGATTTCCAGGGAGTGTTTATTATGGTGACAGGTAGAACAAAAGTGAGTAAAAGCCTCTCTTGGCTCTCACTTCTGGAAGGTCTTCATTTGTGAATATAGTCATGATGATAAAGCAATTAAACACCACTGAACATATATTTTCCGTGGCTGTGAGGCTTCTGGGGTAATTATATAATAAAAAAATGCCATTAAAGAGCAATAATATTATTAGTGCATCACTTGGAAGAAGTGCACAGCTTGGAGGCTAAGAGCACAAAACAACCAAAGCCCAAAACAAACCCCGATGTTCCCAGGTATGGAACTCAAAACAGAAACTTGCTCTGTGCCTGTTGTATGTACAGGATACTGATTCATCCCAGAATATTTGCACCTCCAGCTGGCCAAATCCTTTTTGCCATGAATCTTTTTCACTTTGAAAATCTAAACTTCAGGTTGGGTATGGTCAATTAAAAGCTGCAAGACATGTCAAGTGATAACTCCTGGGTCCTGACTTACCTCACCTCCTTCAGGAAAAGTTGTGAGATTAAACCTTGCAAAAATGTGAAGATATATTCTCATACTGTGAAGCCTGTTTTTATTACAAATTCTGTGTGGATGTGTGTTTCTGTTTTTAGGATTTATACACCCAGTTATTGGCACAATCCTGTCTTGCACCCACCAAGATGTGCTATGTTGTTAATGAATGACCTAAGGGCTTTGCTCCCATTGCTCCATGGCCTGGCTCTTCCTTTTCCAGTGCTCCAGGAGTTTAGACTAAAGCAGCAGACCTAGGATTCCTAATTCCATTTCATCATACAGATCAAAGAGTTCTTGTTTCATAACTTGGGTTGTATTTCCTATTTTAACATTGAGATAATTAATTTGCTCTAAACAGTATTGATGGAAATCTACCAGAGGTGGAAGCATCTCGATAACAGTTGAAACTAGTCATGTAATAGATTTACAGAATATAAAATGTGTATCAAGATCTGAAGGAAAAATGTTCCGAAACTCATCTTTTCTGGTTTGATACTTGAGAGCATGGATTGATCCATGGCCTGGGTCACTGCTTGCTTGGTATCCTGGTGCTTTTGTACAAGAGAAGGGCACTTGGGGATGTCACAGCTGCTGAGTGACTCTGAACAGATGCCCAGAAGGTCAGGCTGTGACTCCTGGCCATAAACTCCAAATCACCTCTGGAAACTTAATAGCACCCTGTGTAAAAGGGGCAGAGCCTTTATAAAAGAGGTCAGGTGTGCCCTTAAACTCAAACATAATGGTTTTGCTTATAGTCTCTTTGAAGTTAGGATTTAAAAATCTGTTATTAAAAATAAAAGGGAAGAAACAAATTACAGCTGTAATGTTTTGTTTTCACAGCTGGCAAAGTGCCTTTTTAGAAACATTTATTTTAGGAAGAAACCCACTGCCATCTGAGTGCATGTGTTTATTTCTTTTGTCTGAAGTGTTTTTGGATGTTTGAGAATATCACACAATTACACCATAAAAAGACTGCAAAGAGTTAGAACAATCTGCCAGTAATCTGGCTCAAAAGCCCAGTTAATTTTTTTGTAGGAAATGTGTTTTTTCTGAATTCCTCACTGTATCCCCATCCCTTCCACTCTGTATAGAGCCTGTATTTGTTTCACCACTGAGTGGAGAATGTGCTGCCCCCAGTCCAGTGGGCTGAGCAAACTTCTTGTCAAGCAAAACCATTCCAGACCCATCAGAGACACTGCAGCCCAGCCTTTGGAGAGGACAGTGAGCCCTGTGTGGGTTTGGGAATAGAGGTGGATGCTCTAGCTTGGGTTTATAACAAGCCCAGGGCAAGCACCAGCTTTATTTAGACAGCACTCACTCACACATGTAATGAGCCCTTTAATTAGGTTTTCACAATGTGACAAAAAAATGTCTCATCAAAATATTTATAGTTGGGTTTTGATTTAAGTCTTCATTGCATATATAAAACAAAACTTGTCATCTGAGGTAAAGCATCTGGCAAGTCAGTAAGTGTTAGCTCATGAATCGAGCGTGACTATTCTGGGACTGGGGAATTACTCAGATGTAGTAGGGATGCATCCAAGGAGGGATGTGGATAAAAAGAGGATGTCAAGTTTAGGGTGTGATTTTTATTTTTTCTTAAGTTTTCTTTTTTCCTCTACTGTTTTATTCAGGCCAATGGGTTTATGCACAGCTCATCCTGCTGCTTTTCCAGAGTTTGTTTAGAGTTGAGAGATGTCCATGGGAGCATCCTGGTAGTTCATAGATGGCATTTGTGGGAATTAGGCTCAAAAGGTGTTAGGGCAGTGGAGATCACTGGTAAAAACAAATTAGTAATTTGGTTCCTTCTAAATTAGTGGTTCTGCAATGATGGGGGAAATGTAGAATTGTTAATAATTTTGGATTTGAAGTCTTGCTTGTTTTAACCTGGTGGCAAAAGCCAGCAGAGGGAGAGGGTAAAGCAAAGTGCTGTGAAGTTAAAGCTGAGGAGCAGCAGGTGGGGACCAGCTCTGGGCCATCCAAGTCCCCAGTAAGTGCTGGGAATCCTGGCATGGCAGAGCTGTCCTTGGTGTTTGGAGATGGAGGTGAAGAGCTTATTTTCCCCTGGAGTTTTCCCAGACCCATTTTGCATTTTGAAATGGAGCAGGCACGACTGCATGGTTAGCTTTAATTTTGGTGGAAAAGTTTGCCAGTGTTTCTGCTTTTTAATTTTTTTGTGTGTTATTTGTAAACCCTTGCCAAAAGCCTCTCTCTCTTTTTCCCACAGCAACTCTTTTAAGAGAACTTGTTTGATCTGTTGTCTTATCTAAGATTATGGCTAATTACTCAATAAAGAACTTTTTTTCCAAGGTCTTTTTTCCCCCCCTTTCAAGTATCATCTCATGGGGTGAAATTTCTTCCTCTTTTGATTTTGCTCCATCACAACTGAGCTTTCATCAAGACACGTCTCAGAATCTGAAGGGAGCAGTTAGTGCGAAACGAAGCCTTTTAGATTTTCCCTTTCCTTTTTATGCTAAAGCTGAAAGATGAAGCATATGGAAAAGAAAATAGCATTAAATCTCCCACTCCAAAAGGAAAAGCACTGAGGATCTGGCCGCTGCAGGAGAGGTTTGAGCTGCATGCTTCATTTACTACTTTGTGCAGACATAACAAAGAATTTACTTTAGTCCCCGTGGTACTCACACAGCTTCTGCGTGGTAGGCAGAGGGAAAGCAATGAGCCTTGTGTTACACTACAGCAGCAGACTGGGGATTCAGGTGCTTTAAAGACAAATGTTTCCTTAATAATCTCGTTGTACGGACCTAGTTCCTTTCTGGTTTGTTTCCTGTTTCTGAAAAAGGAGCTTTCCAGCATTGTGCAAATAGTTTAGTTTGAATGAAGCATACAATGGGGCCCATAGCAGAGATTTTACTTAATAATTCAGGAGAAAAAAAAAACCACCAAAGAAAAGCAGAACCAAAGAAGTCCTGTCAGAAGAGATCTGTCTTTCAACAAACACAAGGCAGAGGGGGAAATGTCAGAGACCTCAAGTCAGATCTCACTTGGTGTTTGTGAATTAGTTCTGGTAAGGAAAGAAAAATGCTGGCATGCCACAGTCTAAACTAAATTTTGGGTTTGAGATTCTGTAGTTTTGATGGTAGGAGCCTCTTGGAAAAATCTTAGGGATTCATAGTCCCCCAAGGGGTCTTTCCCTGTTCAGAATGGGAGGGAAACCTGTGAGATTCCAATCTAAATGCAACCTTAAAACCTCCGAGCGTGGAAATGCAGAGTGTGGCTCATCATTGCCATTTATTGTAGCATTGTGCTGTTAGGTCACAAAACACAGCACTGCCACTGAAATAATGGGAGTAGATAAAAAGGCTGCTTAAAAGGCAGAGGTTTTTGTGTGCACACATCTCCTTACATTGACAAGTGGGAAAATATTGAAAGGCGCTGGAGCATTTAATTGAGTTTGTGTAGAATGTCTGGGTATGTAAGGCTGGGCCATGGGGGTAATTTAAGTATTTGTGCCTGCAAATGGAGTGGGCCCAGCTCTGTTTCAGGTTGGTTTTGTGTTGTGGTTTTGGCATTGGAAAAACCAGGTAAAGAACTTGCTGCTGTTTCACCCCTGCCCCAAGAACCACACCAGTTTGTACTTTTTTTTAATGAAATATCTATTCAGACTTAGAAAGCAACAAACAGAGAAAAATGGATTTGTCTATACCCCATTGAGAAGAAAGAACGATGAAAATAAGTGAAGTTTAATTAAAAATGAAAACCAAATGGATTCAGCTCTCCTCCTGCTCAGTTGTTACCAGTGTATCTTAGGTCACGGTGGGTCTTGGGAAGGGAACTTTAGTTAATTCGCACACAGATGGGGTCAGTAAATACTGAAGATAAAAGGAAATTATGTTAAAGCTCGTGTTCATTGTCTAATCTAGATAAACTCCGTAAAATAAATAATTAAAGTCTTATTTTCTTTGTGTTCTGGCAGTTCTGAGTAGGCAGTGTTCCAATGAGGACTTTCCAGCCTGTTCTAAGGACACAAAGCTTGAGTGCCCCTTGTCTCTCCCTGGCTGAACTTTCCAACCACCTGGGCAGCTTCACTCCCCTGGTACAGATTTTGCTGGCAAGAAGTAGAAGTGTCAAGAATAATTGAGTACCCACCAGGGTTATAGGTGGGCATAAGAGGAAAATTCTTTTACCAAAGGGAAAAATCCTTAACAATCCTATGCCTTGTTTGACACTGGAGCATTGAGGCAGCAGGCAAAACCAAAACAGAAACCCTTCCCTGACCTGAGGAAATATTGTTGTTTTAACTCGCGTTAAAATAATATTTTGGCATTTCACATGTAGGTTCTGCAATGCCGAATCTGGAAATTATTTTTGTTTGTGGTTGTTGTTGTTGGGTTTTTCTGAATTGGGCAACTACTCTTCTTTCCAGCCTAGACTGCAGTTTAAATATTTATTTTTTTATGACCCTGTGCAACAAGATGGTGAAATGTCAGTGGCCTGATTTCTTACATTCTTACAACTTGAGGACCTACTTGAAAAACCCTGTATGGATTTTAAGCCTCCTATTTCCTGAAGCTTCCCAGAGTGATCTTTGGGCCTGAGAATTTCTCACTTGTAACCCCAGAGTTTCCTCCCTCTCCTGTAATACCATTATCAACTCGTGGGTGAACTCCACTGAAAAATAAAGAGCTGGGCTGTGGTGGCATCGAGACTGTGGGTCAAATGTGACAGACTGTGCCAGAAACCTGCTTGAGCTCAGCAAACCCACCTCAATTTCCTTATTCAGTTCTCCAAGAAAAAGACTAAACATGGTTATTTCCTCCCAAATCATAACTTGCATCTGACACGCGGTTTCTTCTGATTTAAAGCCCAGACTGTGGGCTGCTAGAGCAGCAGCTTAGATATCTTGGGAAGTGCTTAATAAAGCGATGATGGGAGGGAGATGTGAACTCCACCTGAATTCTGATGACGCCCCGCGGTGTCTGTTGTGGCGGTCGCGGTGGCAGCCGGCGCAGACGCTCCTCTGCCTGATTGGGAGCTGCAGGAAGCTGCTGCTCTCATTTATCTGCGTGCCACCGAGCTCCCCACAAACGCTCCACACCTGCACGAGCTTGTTCAATAACTGAAAATTAGTTAAAGCCAGCTGTTGGGGTAAGGGAAGGCACTTTGTCATCCTGCCTTTATTTTTGTCATGCTAGGGTGGGAGCGTTCTTCAGGCAGCTACTGAGGAAATGTGTCAAAACCAAAAGATGTGCAGCACGAGCACTCAGGAGTTTGGGGAGGCTTTGCAAGGAAGGGAAACTACATCACCTTTGTGGAGATGGATGTGTGCCCTGTATTTAAATACGGGTACCTGTATTTATTATACCTGCCAGAGGAGTTACAGTAGCCAGGCTCTGCTGAATTTGAGTTGGAATTTTACTTACACGTGGGGTTAGGGCACAAGGAATTTGTCAGCAAAAAGAAGCTCATTCTGATGGTCAACCAGGAGCTGTGTCCCAGCCCACTTCTGACAAAACTTCTTCCTTTTGCTCTCTGATTTTGTCCACTGGTGTCTAAAGGGCTAACTGCTCAATTTGGACTAAAGTTAGCCAAAGGGAAGGCTTGAGGCATCGTCATGGAACTCCTGAATTTCCTCAAGTATTTTGGACACCCCTACTTACTTGACATCACTGTTCTCAGAAAATTGCTGCTTCTCAGGCAGTGCAGTTGGTCCTGTGAGTCATCAGAATATTTTTTTGATGGCCATTATTTTTGTTTTTGCTCAGATTTCAAGCCTGGCTGGAGGTTGAAGCAACTCATATTGAGTGGTGAAAACAAGGCCTCCAATAAGCTCCAGAACTCCTGATTGCATAAATTGTTTGGAACCTTTTAACAGTGATCTTTAACCACAAATATAATGAAGGCTTTCTTTTTTACTTCACATTAAGTCCTTTAATTAGAGGACAGAATTTAGTTGCTATGTGTAACTTACTGCACCACAAGCTGTGCTGGAGTTAATACTGTATTAAACCAGTAACTGTTTCATTAACTGTATTAACAGACCCATAATCAGAGCATGGAAGTTTGATGTCTTCCTTTTAATATCCCTGCGTTCCCGCTTTGTTTACAGCTTTATTGGCAAAGCTGGTGTGTCAGCAGGTATTCTTACTTTATAGTATGCAGACCCTTTAATTGCCCTCATTGTTGAGAAATTAATTTCTATTGAATTTTGAGAAGTGATAGCTGCTGAAGCGTGTAATCAGGTTGGGATGTATTTTGCAAGCACAAGCCCAAGCCCCTGTTGTGACAGCTGCTGTGCCACCTTTGTGTCTTGCCATGTGCTGCAGAGATATGGACACACTGAGCAGCCAGAAAAAAGAAGGATGTTGGCTGGGTCAGCAAGCTTTGCTCCTGCATTTGATGAGTAATTAGGTGATGTTAATGCTGTTGTGGTGTAGGTGAGATTACTCTTCCCCTGAATGAAAGTAAACACCTATTTATTCTGCAGCAGGGTTGGACTCTGTGGGTTTATCTCCCCCCCCCCCCCCCCCCCAAAAATTACCTTTCTGTAATGAAATTTCTAGTGCTGAGTCATATTTGTTGAGTTTACTTTTTTTCCCTTTCCTTCACTTTCCTTGAGTTTGTGCATTAAATGGTGTTTGGTTTTTTTGGAGCATGCAGAGTTATGTTGCAGTGTGTGCCTCCAAAGTGCATCCCCCACCTGCTGTTGGGCAAGGACAGTTCTCCACTTGAGTCAGACGGTCTGGGCTGTTGTGTTTTACTTCTGAGTACAAACCCCTCGAATTTGGATGGCTGCTGGTACCATTTATAGCGCTGTGACTGGTGAATGTAGTGGCATTTCATAAAACTGAAAGTCCCTGGAAGATATCCAGTGATTAGGATGTTTGTGTGAATCTTTTCTAGGAAATCACTTAAGAAGGGATGCAAATAATTGGCTGTAAATACCTTAAAAATCCAGGAGGCTTGGGAGAGGAATTATGGGTGACTGGGAAGGCACACTGATAAGTTTTTCCAGGCCACTTTGTAGTGATGAATAGGTGCCCTGTGATAAAACTTACTGGATTTTGAACTTGGTAAAAACCCAAGTTCTCTGGGACACCGTGGGGAATACGCGCTCGGTTAATCTTTATTCCTTCTCTTTTGCATTGAATATGTAGGAGTTCTGGGAGCCAGTGTTCACAGTAATCCATCAGCTTTTCCATTTGATTTCATGCAGCCTGGCTGTGTGACTGTCAGTGGATCCCCTGCCACCCTGTCCCGTGGGGTGACCTGGCTGAGTGCCCTGCTCTGGGTCACTTCCCCTCTGCTCCTGAAACTGGTGGGGAGTCAGCAGAGGGGAGCACTGCCTCTCTTCTCACTCAAAGGGTTTTTATCCCAACCCACCAATTTTCTCAGCGTTACTCCTTGGATTCTCCCCCCCATCCCACCGGGGGAGTGGTGGCTGTGGCTGGGGTTAAACCACACCACGCTGGGAAGATTGTTAATCTCCTTCACCCATTGCTGCTACTCTGCCTTCTGTCTTTGATAAAACCTCACTTTAATACTAGAGACAGGAAAATAACCCCCCAAAATGCTTTCCTGTCTCTGGAGGAAATAGGGGTTTTATTTTCTATATAAACGTTGAAGAAATGTGTGCGCTGCCACTGTGAGCACCACCTGTAGTTAAATGGTTGTTGTTTCTGCAGAGAACCAGGAAAGCTCTATTTTTCCAATTACAAATGGGAAAATCCACAGGGTGATATTGGATTAATTGACAGACAGCCATGCATGAGTAATCCTGCACTTCCAAATGTAAATAACAAGTGCTTTGGAACAGTTAGAATAAAGATTTTATATTTATTGAAGTTAATCCAAAACTCCGAGCTGTGTCTGTACACAGTAAAGAAATAAGTGATCATTAAACAAAACCCACAGCCTTGTCTATGCTGCACAGAACCTGTGTACCAGCCTTTAAAAAATCATTGTTGGAGTAATTGCTTTTCTTTTCTATGCTTTAGCATAGAATAGCTCCAACATCACAGTTTAGAATGGGAAGAAAAATGTGCTTTAAGTGGTTTTAGTTAACTAATTACATGGTTAGGCACGTAATTTAAATAAAATGGCTCGATTTGTTAATAAGTTGTTTAAATTAATAGGGGGAAAAAAAGTGCTCCAGCAGTTCATCTTATACTCCTGCAGTTTAACTTGGAATACCACGTGTAATGTGGCAGCTGACTTTGAGGGAGTAATACACCACCAGCAACAAAAAAACCAACAAAACAGAGAGATGTTCTAGTCCCCTGGTAAGATGAATTCTCTTCCTTACAAAAATAAACCAAGGGCAGGAAATCACACTGCATGTGCACATTTTTATTTTGTTTACTTTTATGCAAATCAGGCTGTTGCAGGGGAGTTTGTTGTAAACTCTAGGACAGACTAATTTGATATTATCCCAGAAGGATGTACACTGGAATATTTAACAAAAGCAACAATGCCAGTGAATAGATGACATTAAAAGTATTACTTTTGCATAATTTATGTTCAGTGGTGCTGATATCAGGCTTCACTTCATCACCTGCTTACACAGAGAGTGCTGGATGTTTCAAATCTCATTAAGCTATTTATTCATTGTAATGAATGATTTTAATGTACTGTATTAAGGTTATGCCACACGGCACTGTTCAAAAATCCATCTTACTGTACATATTTTAATGTTTGCAGTCAAATTAATACCTTTATTACTGCCTCAGTGGTTGAGTGGACACTGTTCATTCATTAATCATTGTTGTCTCTGCTTCATCCCACTCCTTTGCTGAAGTTTTTAATGCCACATTCCTTGATAGAGATGTAATGATCTACCCATCTGTGTGCAAACCCAGTGCCAGAGCCTGGCCATCATGTTTCTCAGGTGTTCTTAGATCCACAAAATGTATGGTATTTCCATGTATCTTATCAGAAATAAATTAAATTTTAAGGTAATAAAGTGCACATCCAGCAGCCTCTGTGAACTTCCTCTCCAAAATCCTTCATATTGTTGTCTGTGCTCAGCAAAGACAGGCAATAATACTTCATTGCACCAAGAGCAGGCAGATTAAATTGAAGTTCTTCTCCTCCTGCAATAAATCTGATCAGATTTTAGATTTAGATGCATTTTGAAAACATGCTAATTGCCAAGTGCCAATATTAGGGGAGCTGATAGGGATTTTGTATCTTAGTGTCAACATAGCAAAGGGCAGGTGTCAGTTGTTACAACTGAGCTTGCAAATTATCTATCTTCACTTGATATGCTTAAATATAAATAATGTCTTTTGAGTTGATTGTCAGTCTCTTCCCTGGAGTTTTTTTACTCCTCATTCTTTATGAGCCACTCAGTGAAATTCCAGCCATGTAAAAGGTGATTGAAAATTGCTCATCTGAGAGGGGGGGAAAAGAGTTAAAAGCTGTGTTTTACTGGAAAATGTTTGTGGAAAATTTGGTTAAATGAGCTGTAGATAACTAAATACTGATTCTGGTCCTAAGACTGTGAATGATTTTGATTGCAAAAACTTTAAGAAGACCAGCAATGTCAGAGCATGAAAAGCAAAGCTTCAGCTTGGATTGTAGCTAAATTGACTGCCCAAATGTTAATTAAGCAAAATCTGAGTTTCTCACACAGTAGTTACAATTAGTAGTAGCAGCAGCTTTTAGCCTAAATGAATTTCTTGATAACTTCATACCGTGCTTGTGTATGACAGCAATATGAGAATAATGAAGGTTTTCCCTCAGAGGCTGTTTCCCACCGTGGTACAGCCGAGCAGTGCTGGAATGTGTGCACTGCCCATGGGACAGGAGATCCCAGCCCTGTGCAAGAGGGAAATGCTGCTTCTGTCTCCACTCTGTCACAGGCAGATTTTCAGCACCTGGTTTCTGGGTCGTGATCTGACATCCAAATACATTTCTATAATTTAACAGGAAATATACTCCAGTAGAGCACAAGGCAGACCTTGGAGCCTGACAGGTTCCTTAGTTTGTGTCTCACTTCCCAGCCTGTGCAAGTGTTGGTGATGCTCAGCCCTGGCAGGTTGAAGTTGGATCCCTGTCTGAGGTGGAGTTGCCCATTTTGGTCCAGGAGAGCTGCAGACCTCTCCAGCTGGGGAAGGACAATGAAATTTCCTGTTCTTCTGGATATGCCAGTAAAGTTTGGAGGCAGAGGTGCAGCTGGGCTGGCAGTGGTGTGTTCTAGTATGGCATTATTTACGTGTTTAAAAGGCCAAAGAGAATTAAACCTTCTCTGTCCAAAAAATTCTCCTGATATCTAAGCAGTGTGCTGCTAAAAGGCATTAGTAAAGTTCTTGGACTCCTGACAGTTTTCAGGATCAGGCTCTCTTTGGGAGTTTACCCTGGGCAGATGCACACAGCATTGGCATGCTGCTCAGTAAGCTGAAAGAAATCCCAGTGATCCTAAATTTGGGCCAGGTTTTCTCCTAGATGACAGAATGTCAGTGAGCCAGGGAAGAAATTTAAGGGGGTTATCTTCTCAAGATATTAAGCTCTTCTAAGCTGACAGCTTTGTTGCAGAGGTCAGCTAGGAGGAACAAGAAAGAGGCCCTGTGATGCAAAGATGGACTGACAGATATGATTTCTTTTCCCTTTATTGAATTATAGTGTCAGTGGTTGTGTCCCATTACTCCTATGAGGCTGGAAACCTCCATCTGAAATTGGAAAAAATGGGTTTTAGTTGGTAGAGACAGATTTTTATTTTTTTTTTTTTGTTCACAACTACTCTTCAAGGTAGCTCAGGTGTGAGGCAATGTGTGGGCTGGGGCTGGCCCATGAAATCCAGATTAACTCAGCATATGGTGCAGAAGCAGAGTGAATGCAAGCCCTGAGGATGGGGTGTTTTTCCCAGTGATGAATCTTCAGAGTCATCATCCTTGCAGCCCCCAGACCAAGGGGATTGTGTAGCTCAGTGCAGGAAATGCAAAATGCTGAAGGTTTGATCTGTTTGGCTGGGCCTGTGTTTGAAGGCGAATCAGGCACAGTTTTCCTATGTAAAGTTTCTCTCCATGGTTGCAGTAATCACAGTGTCTTTTCCTAGTCTGATTTTCTATCTCATTTCTTTCACTTTAGTTGCTGCATGTACAGCAGAGAGGTCATCTTGTCTTTTTGCTCTGCTTTTGGTGGTGTTGGCTCCATTTTGACAAAGCTGCATCATCAGCTGTGAGCAGCAGCCTTCCAAGGTATTAAAGAGAAGAAAATCCTTAGGAGAACTGCTCTGATTGTACACAATTATTTTGGGTGACATGTTCATCAAAGATAATTGGCAAGCCTGAAAGTGCATCTTTTGAGCTATATATGAAATGTCTAGTACAGTATGGCTAATGCAGTAAATATATTTTGTGTTTAAGCTTTCCAAGCCACAGCTCTGCCTGGTGAATAATGGGATCAGAGAAAAGGGAACAGAACCACCCAATTTCTCTTTTCCAGTCCTAAAAATCTCTTCATAAAACTGGGAAGGCAATTTCAACTCTTAGAACATAATGTGTGAATTAACTAGTTATTTGTCAGGACCATTTTTTATGATCTCATTTGTTCATATTATCTGGTGCTTTGAGTGGCAAAGGTGTCAGAACCTTACAATATGAGCCTTATCTGGTTGAGTGTGGTGGTAATCGTGTACAGTGGCTGGAGCAGCTGAGCTGAAGGCAAACTCATTCTTGCTTAGAAGAAAAATTCATTAAAAAGAACACTATTAAGTACACAGCATGTTGTTGTTGAAAGAACCTATATAATTATTGGAAATAACAAAGAATAGAGAGGCTCATTAGAAAAGTCTTGTGATTTAATTCTGAGACCTAGGATTTGTGGATAGGTGAAAAAGTCCTGACTTCTCATAATTTTTCCCTCCCCAAGAACTTTTTGTTAACTATGGAAGTATATGAGATCCCAGCCTTTGAGTGTTCTTTACTCTCATTTTTCAAAGAAAAAACTTTAAGTTTTTTCTGTAATTTTGAGCTGTCTGATCACCTAACAAAGATAAACTTATCATGAGAAGAATCCTTGCATAACTTTCTCAGTACATCCTGTCTGCTGTTTCAAACTAATAGGAATGTTTTACTAAGGCACACTTCTGGGAATTGAAGGAAATGTGGCATGAAAGAGGTTAAATCAATACCCAGATTTTCAGAAATGTATTTCAAAAGGAATTGTAGAAGTTGATTTTCTCCATTTTTCAGGGAGGTAATGAAAAATAAATGGGGAGACTACTTAGTCCTTCATGTCTGATAACTCAGAGAGCATATATACAAAGCTGGAGTCAATTTGAAGGCATTTGAGGAGGGATGAATTTATGGATGGTGTCCTTGGCTGTTCTGGCTGCAGCAGGGTGTGTGGGTGTGGTGACCTGGCTATGTTGAATTCTGCTTTTTTCATGCTTTTGTGCCACTGACCAAACCCTCTTTATGCTTTGATTTTATTTTCTCTGATGTTCCATCTTTATACAAGGAGGTATAGACAGAAACTAGGGGGCTGCTCTTGAGCGTCTGCAGGCAGACACTGTTTACAGAGCTAAACAAAAACCAAAATAAGAGATGACTGACAACCTACATTCATAACTGTTTTAGTGCTTCCTAGCTTTTCAGTACTTCACATTGCAATTTTTATGTTCTTTTTATGCATTTTTTCCCCTGGATGTAGGCGGACAGCAATAACAGACCTTACAGGCATTATTTGAGAGTGATATTACTCTGAGGGTGGCTCTGTTCTATTTTGGTGTTCTTATCTTTTTGTTTACTCTGGCATGGATATTAATTGCAGGTTAATGTATTATATGCACAATAAAATACATTCCTATTGCTTGTCTAATGTTATATTATGCATGTAATACATTAATATGGAATAATTAGCTAGGTCTTCACTTTGAGGTCCATCACAAATTCTTTAGCTACATGAATTCAATTCATCAAGTAATTTCACAAAATCTTAACCTCTATAGTGACTAAAGGAAGCCTTGCTGAGAGCTGGAACATTTTATAGATAGGACTATTTATCCAAAGTTCTATTATTAGCCTAGAAAGAAGGGCTCACCATGTATTTTTATTAAAAATGACAACGTACTTAACATCTTTAATGAAAACTAACCATTGTGATATGAATTTAGAAACCCTGACACCTTCTTTTATAGAAATGAAGTCCCCTAGTATATTAAAATTAACATTTTTTAATAACAAAAAGTGATATAGTCCACTGGAGTAGGACTAAATTTATCTTATGATTGTACTTGTCATGGCTTTGAGTATTTATTGAGTAGTTTTAAAAGTTCATTAAACTCAAGAGATTAAATATTGCCCTGAGCAGTGCTCCATAAAAGAAAAAATATAGTGCTATTACTTGGTAAAATGTTGTGCTACGTTGTTAATTTAACTCCCCTGAGTTCTCATCTTGTGTCTCAAAAGACATTTCTCTGTGCTGCTGGGTGTGACATTTTCCATGGATCCCGGCTGTCCTGGGCTGCTGAGCCTGCCCCATCTCAGGAACGCCAGCCCCGCTCCATGGTGGGCTCAGGGTTCCCCTGCCTTGCCCAGCACTCCTGCCTTGGCAGGGCTCTCTCCAAGGATGCACCCTCAGAGCCTTCCACGGGCATCGTGCTGCAGATTCTAGGCTGGTACTGTGTGAAAAGGCTTTAAATGATGCAGCTGGTGCTGCATGGGATTGCTGACACGTCCAGAGCAGTGGAGTGGGAGCATCCTGTGACAGAGCTGATGTGCTCTTCTGTGATTTCAGACCACTCATAAACTCATTTATCTCTAAACAGTTTAACATCAATTGCAAGAGAGTGTTCTGAGCAGAAATCTGGTTATACTTTTTGTAACTTAAGTAAAAGAACTCCAATTCCTAAGACATACCCATTTTAAGAGTTACTCTAGAAACTGAGAGCAAGATTTCCTTATTTGCTGATGTTCTTTGTATTCTCTGCTCCCTTGAGTTTCTCTTCCCTTTCTCCTAATGCAGATGGTTGGGGGCTTTCTTTAAGGATTATTTTTAACCCCCAGCTCCCTGTGTGCAGACATGAGGTGGGTGGATATTCTCCCAGCTCTGTGTGTTTGTGCAGCAATTCCTGCCTGGGGACGTGCACATTACACATGCAAGCCAGGCAGGATGTGTGTGTAAATCAAGCATTGATTTGAAAATTAAACTTGCTGGCCCTCCAGCAATATCTAAGTTTACAGTGACAAAACAATAGCAGGGAATTAGAGAGAACCTCTCCTAAAATCAAATCAGGCTCTTGTTTTGCAGCAAGTAATTAGATTGCAGTTTGTTTCATTGCAAAACTCACCATGGCCAGTAAATTAAACTATCACTTGTCTTGCAAAAATAGTTGCCTTTGGACTATTTGACAGTGGTCTTTCTTTGCCCATATTTTCTGGTTTTGTTACCAAATGAAATTAAGCTTTACATTAGAATTGGAAGCAGCTGCTGCTGTTAAATTTGTAGTCTCGGATCTGTTACACAATTTACTTTGGGCTTTATTATGAAATTTAAGCTATTACTGATCTGTCTGATAATGTTATGTTTCTTGGGACAGCCTGAATGCACCAGAATGAGTCCTGAATGCATTGCTTTATACACAAGGTAACAGCCTAATGGAGTTGCAGGACAGAAAAAACAATGTACAGTTCATCTTCTGCCATTGTATCCCTTCACCTCCCCTGAGCAAAATGTATTTATCAATTAAAGGAGTTACACAGAATATTCCATTTATCAACCAATTGCCCTTTTCTTGTTTCTACTGCATTTGTTTGAGCCTCAAACATGTTTTTCAGTTGTGAGATGTATCTTCTGTCTGTACAAATAAACATGAGCTTTAGCCTTTAGCGAGATACTTGAAAAGGAGATGAATACATGTTTAACTCTCTAAGTTATGCAGAAAAATGACAAAACAAAATTGGATGATGTTCTATTGCCTTTATATATGCAGGGGGCTTGGGAGATGCAGCTCTTCAATGTTCAGCTAATAAAAAGCTGATGTTTGGCCATTGGATTTTTCAACTCCTGGGCACCTCGCAGGCTTCAAATGGCTCATGGAGAGTTTGGGAGATGTGCCAGTAGATGATGATAATTTTTTGAGTATTAAGCATTTCACAGCTGCTTGTTGCTGTGCTGAAGCTTTAACCTCAGCACAGGCGTATTTGGAGGCTGATCTGGCTTCCTGCTCATCCTCTCTTGTCCCCCCTTTCTGCCCCATCTGACAGAATCCTCACCCCCAGCACCATCAGGGGCTCACCAGCACTGAGCATTTGCAGCCCATGAGTGTCTGCCAGCAATTAGCACTGTGTTTGCTAAACCCTGAATCATTAATTCCTGTGCTTTTTTTTTTTCATTTTTACTATGTATGGGCTGGAGTGTTGGTCAGCCTTTAAATGCTGGGCCAGCATCGAGGTTTGCCCTGTTTGATGATCACTCCTGGTGTGCAGTTTTACTCAGTAGCAGAGGTTTTTATCCTCAGAAAAAGCTGGGAGAGAATTTATGCTGTGAAGCAGGGGGAAACTGAGGCTTTTATCAAGGTAGGAGGGTTGTTTGGTTTCACTGCTTGCTTTTTTTTTTTTTATTATGGGCTTATATTAGAGCCAGATAGCTTTATAGAAATGGTCAAAGGATCAGTAAAATTGAATAGTAAATTTTGCTGTGGTAAAATCAGTGTGGAACAGTAGTTATGATTTGATGGTATGCTCGTCTCAAAATACAGAGGGGTTTGTTTCAGCCTGATCAAAATACAAGATTGGAACCTTGTTGGAACAAACTGCAGGTTTATGCTTGTTATTTTATGATTTATTATATGAAATGAAAACTATACTGCACAACTTTTCAGGTGAGAATTTATTTTCACAAATAACTCTTCACGATGTAGAGTAAGTTCTGAAATGCCAATGTGCTCATAAGTTAAATATTCAACTTTTCAGTTGGCTTTGATGCGTTAAGTAGGCAAATTATTTCTGGTTGCTTTTGTAATTAATCTAGCTCATGCCTAGCCCAGCACTGAGAGCTGTGGTTCCACCCTGGCAGTGTTAGGTTCACAAAGACAGCAGCCCCCAGTATCTGAAGTGGAAGGACTGGTTTAAAATGGGATGCCAGACTGCAGGTCCAAACCTCTATCAGTTGGTTCTCTTCACTTAAATAGTGCTTGCATGGTCTCAACTATTGGTCTTGTTCCTTAAAGTAAAATATTAATGTTACAGAAGGCAATTTACGGAAAATATGGACATTTTTTTAAAAATTATTTTCTTGAAATACATAAATGAGTGGCAACCATGGAGAATGAAAATGTTAGGGATAAGTACTGCTTTCACTTACTATTGACCATAAAGCTTAGGGAGTAAGCTTTTTATTTGGTAACTACCAAGCTGGTTTGAATTGGCAGCCTGACAATGAGAAGATATTTGCTGGTTTATTCTTTTACCTGATTCCATTCATTTGACTCAGTTTTCTGTGTAGCACTAAGAATAAGAGAATTCTATTTTACTTTCCAAAGTGAGCTTTCCCTTTTTCCCCCCCATGGAGGCAATAACATTGCAGTGGCTGAGTATCCTTGACAATATCCTCTTTGGAAGATTGAGCTAATTTATTTAATTTTCACAGTTAGCACACTCTGTCATAATGGTGGGTTGCTGTCACATTCAACATCAGAAAAATTTTCTGCTTCTCAGCATTTCAGAAATGACCAGTGACATTAAAACTGTAGATAGCACCTGGCTTAGAGGTAATCCTTTGAAACTTAATTGTAATTATGATGGTTGCAGGGAAGCTACATGATGATTCTTGATGAGGATTGTACTATTGCACAGGGAGATGGCAAAGCTGTCAGGTGTGGGATGGCTGGATGGAGAATTTTCTCCTTTATGGTTTTCCTCCAATTTTGTGGTTTTACTGTTCCTTTATCATCTGTAGTGCCTTACGTGTATATAGCACACTTGAGAGAAAACTGCAGATGTAGTCAGAGATTAGGATGTTGCAAAAATTCCATGGTGTGCAATATATCGTGGGTGCAGGAGTTGGTTTTTTTTTTGAGTGGGGTCCTTTTGTAGCTGATTTGTGCTCAGTTAAGTTAAAAGACCACATGCAGCTCAAGTGAGTGCATTGAGAGAGATTATATATTTATATATTCCTTTGTGTGTGTGTATATATATATATGTTACTAAAGGAATGGTTATCTTAGGGAGGCACAGGACTGATGATAATCAGGGCTTTTATCATTAAATTCCCCTATTGGAGAGAAGCCTTGCAAGCCCAGAGGCTCTGGCTGGTGGAGCAGCCCTGGCACAGCTGCATGGAGCAGCATGGAAGCAGTGGTGGCTGGAAATGGATTGCAGAGGGTTTGGGGGCCAGAACTGAGTATCCAGCACCAGCATTAAGGATGGTTTTATCAAACAGCTGAGGCTGGGGATACACAGCTGGAGAGGATGAGCAGAGATGGGCTCTGCAGCACCAGAAGGTCCAAACTTGGCTGGGTGTGAACCAGAGAGGTGGGGAGCAGCACATGGATGGATGCACAGGTGATCAGAGGGGTCACAGGGCTGCCGAAGGAGGAAGGAAAATGGCCCTGAGGAATTGCTCCTTGTGGGCAAGACTGAGCACCAGTGTAAGCACTTCTCACCACCAGGGCCCGAGTTTCATTTATTGTTTTCTTAAAGGATGGGTTCTAGCAACTTTATGTGGGAAGAAGCAGCATGAGCTGGCAGCACCGTTTTCACTGCAAAACTGTTAAACAAATAAGTGTTACAGAAGTAAACCTGTGAGAAATGAAACATCTTTGTACTTTACTGAGCCAATTAAAAAAAAATCAGGGAACCCTTCCTACATGTATTAGAAATCTGTTTTAAAATCTGTTAGGTGGATATTTTCAGTTGAGGGAAGTTATGTTGCTGTAATGTTTTCTCATTCGTTTCATCTCAAATATGTGAAACCTGCTGTTTCCTAAATAAGTAAAAGCAGATGGAGCAGCCTCAGTGATGGGTTTTGCTGAACACTTCAGCTCTGTTAGCTCAATTCTCACTTATTTAATGCCTTCACATTAGAGACCTACTTGAAGTTTGCAGTGTGGAATGTCTCACAAATACAACATTGACTGGAAAAGTTAGTGAAACATATAAAATTATTTATCTATTTTATTCTCTTTAGTATCTTCTATTCCAAAGGATTAATTTGGTCAAATCATAACGCTAGAGTCGTGCCAACCTTGAAATAAAGAAAACCTAAACCAATCCAAAGCTCATGAGTCAGTCTCCAGATGTTTGTGAGATTGGTGAAGAGAGATGTGTTTTCAAGTTATTTTTGTTTCTTGGTTCTAGGGACTTCAGATATACACTAATTTCCAGCCTTTCAACATCTGTATTGCATTTTTTGTATTCTGTATATTTAAAAGGATGCTTTTCCAGTAACCTAATTTCCAGGATTTAGAAGAAAAATTAAATGTTGCAGGGTTTTTGATACCAGTGGTGACAGTGACTCTAAAAACCACAAAGTAAATTTTCCTTGATTTTATTTGTTTTTACTGCTTTCCAAGTGAGGTTGGGTCATCAATTATTGGAGTGTCAAGGTTAGCAGTACGTTTTTAGTCATGCACACTATGATTTGTACAAATTAAGGCTTTGACCTTTTGATTTTCTTTGCCTTCAGAGGGGGATTGCCAGTGAAGGTGTTGGAAAGTGTTGTGGAGGAAATGCCAAAGGTGAGGAGGGAAGGTTTCCAAATAGAAATCAGTCTGGAGTCATGTTCATCAGTCTTTGTAAACGCATCAAATCCAAATGTTGTAATCCTGCCCAGACCAAAGTTACCATATTCCCATTGTTTCCAGTTGGTGAGGATTTCATCCCAGAGTGCTGCTGAAGTATTCTGAGCTTTGATGAAAATAGCTGTCACTGTCTGACATTGATGATAAAGGTGAATAAAGTGAATATTGTGCAGGATAATGAATTTTTCCCAGTTAGATCTCCTCTTTCTTCAGGTACAGCAATTAAATTCATTCCTGAATTTTTGCGCGCTGAGAAAATCTCCTCTGAGTTACATAAATTTCCTCACATTCTTTATTTACTTTATTGAACATGTGTAGTAAAAATATCAACCCTAAAATTCATCTTCCTCTTGGAATTTGTTTTGCCATCTGGTACTGGTGAATGAGAGAGGAACTTTTCATTCCTGCTGGGAGAGCTGTGAAGGCCTCCTTCATCTTTTCTTCTGTTTTGTTCAAATAGAAAACTTTACATGAAAATAAAAATTGGCCACAATGGGTCTGGGCTTCCATCAGAAGGAACTTGGCTTCATGTCTGGGCTCAGAGCAGGCGTGGAGGCTGTGATGCTGCTGTTGGTTGTGTTTGTTGTAGAACTCAGTCTCATTTCTGTGCACGATGCCCATGGAACTCGTATATTTAAGGATAGTGAAGCAACTTGCATTTTCTTAATGAGGCTCATGGTAGTCACTGTTGTGGGCCTTTGGAAATGTTAGTGCAATAGCAGCTTTCTGGGATGGGTATTGCATCTTCCTGCCTGCCTTGGAGGCTCCATGGCAGATGGACTACATGGAAAATAGTTGAAATGGGGACACGGGTTCAGAATAACTCGCCGTTTAATTGCTCTCTTTCAAAATCATTGTGTATCCTGAAGGTTTTACCACCAGTTAATGTTGCATTTACATTCTTAAAATGTTCATTATAGAAGCAGAGTCAAGAGCCTTTTCTGAAGGGAGCTGGCATGAACATTCCCAAGATATTGTTGGCTCCGAGGCACAACTTTTTGTTTGGTTTGCAGCAAGGTACTGGTGCTTTGCGAAGAATTTTAATTGACTCCAGTTGCAGTTACTTTTCAGCTTGTCATTGTTAGGGAGGAACTAGTTTGGTGTGGGGCAAAACATCTCTGTATTTTTCATCCTGACATACAGGACTTTATCTTCTTTTGGTGTAAATGAGCCTAAAGCCACTGATGTAATGAAACTGTGCAGATTTCTGCCCCTTGAACTCCTCTTTTTGCTGCCTGACATGCAAAACACAAAGGGATTACTCAGTGTGGAGTGCCTGCAGAATCAGGCCCTTCAAAATAAATTACTCACATCTCTGTCCAAGCAGATTGCAATAAAACAAGAAATATGAGTAGTGCTCTTAGAATAATTTTGAACATAAAATTTTTTTACTGTGCTTCTTCTCAAAGGAACTAAAATGTGGTCTCTTACAGATAAATATAAATGAGCAGACCAGTGAATTTGGATGAAATCATACCTTTTTAAAGATGCAAATTGAAAATTAAGCCTCAAAACAATAGAATCCTCCTGGGCCTTTCAGGAAGGATTGTATATTGCTTGTCAGACACTGCTGCCAGGTTGCAAATTTTATTTCACAGTGAATTCCATGGGAGAGCTGCTGGTGCTCGCTTTTATGATGAAAAGAGAAGGATCTATTGAAAAGATGTATAGCTTTTTCCACAATCTGGATCATCTCTTTTAGGAAAGAGATTCTTTTATGGGGAAGGAGCTGTAATTGGGGGAGTGTTGTGCTTACCAAGTTTTGCCTGGGCCTTTGCATTAAAACCAGGAGTGTTATGGGAATGTTACCCCTGATAAGGGAGAACCTCTTCTATTGGTCCCAGTTTGGACCCACAGCTATAGCAAATTTTAATTTTATTTTTTTTTCTTCAAGTCATCTTGGGGCCATCTCCTTTCCATCTCTTGCTTCCTTCTATTCCTTTTTTTTTAATTCCCATTTTTTCCCTTGGGAAGATTTTTTCAGGCTTTGTGATTTCTTTTGACTACCAACATTCAACAAGTCCCCAGACTGAAAATGTAGAAGGGGAAGAATCTGTTCAGGAACTGTTCTAATAAAAATATAGTCATGATAAAGGAGGCTAAAATTAAGCAGTTTACTCAATTGGTAAACTCAAAGTGGAAAAAAAGTTTGGTTAAAAGAGGTGGAAAATTGTCTCTATACAAAATTATGGGATTGTAAGAAAAGCAAATTCTGCAATTTGATTCCCTCTGGTAGGGACAGGGCAGGACTTTCAAGAGGAATTTTGCACTGATGTCATCCTGTTTCTGCTGCTTTTTATGGGATATGAATACTGGCCAAATGTAGGAAAGGGGCCAGAAATGGGTTTACAGGCATAAATCCCAAGGGTAACCTGGAAGTGTCTCACAAACCCCCAGCTGGCCACTGGCTGTGTTTGAAATGGATCTCAGACATGGACTCCACTGTTTGCAGTGATGGATCTTTGTAACCGAGTTCCATTAAAGTAAGATACATAGAAGAAGAATGTTTTGGGTTTGTATGGAATTTTTAAAAAAATCATGATTACTACTACAAAGTTGGTGATCACAGAAAGCAGCTTGACCTCAAGAGAAAAGCTTTAATTGTGATTATGAAGGAAATATTTCCATGGTTTCCAGTACTGCAGTCAGAAAATTCCTCTGCTCGTGGCTACTCCTGTTGATGCAGATCAGGTTTAAAAATGCAGTTTTACTGGGCAACCCTGGAACAAAGTTTAACAACAGTTTATAAGGCAGAGATTTGCTTCCAGCAGGAACTGGAATTCAGCTGTTACAGATGTTATTCATGGGGTGTTTGACAAACTGACCCCTGTACATGGAGCTTCAGTTTGGGGCTGGTTATAGCAGTTCTGGTTGTGCAGCTGCAATATTAATAACCCCATGAAATAGTAGAAGTGCAGCAGTGAGCTGGCACAGAGAGGCAACTGGGGAGGAAATGGCTTAAAAATGTGGCTTTGCATATGTTTTCATGTGTTGGAAATGTGTTTTACCTTGCAAATTTCCTACTGCGGTGGTGTTACGAGCTGAGAAGGGGACTGGACCCTGTGTTACAAACCAGCTTTTTTTAATGAATGGAGACTTCAGACCAGCTTTAAAACATGTATGTGGGTTGGTTTGGGTTTTTCCCTTTTCCCTTGTAAATTAGTTGGTATTTAACTGCCAGTACCAATCTGTCTCTGCACCCATGCTGTGCATGGGCAGAAAAAAGCACATTTGTGTGAAGCTCTGCTGCTTGCCCTGGCTGTGAGAGTGGGATCAGGAGGTTGATCATCTCCTGGGCCCATCCAGTCAGTCCCAGCAAATTCCCTTGGCACAGCCAGAATGGGACGGACAGAAGCAGGGACCAGCCATTCTTTGGATGGGTTAATTTCAGCAAGACTGTTTAGCTTTTTTTAATATTACAGTTTAGAAGGCTCAGTTTGATGCAGATAACACCCTGCAATTAGAATTTAATTTCAGAGAAGTACCAGAGAGCATACCCTGACATGCCTCCCCCACAGGAAGTTTGTTTCAAATTGTTGGGAAGATGGAGCATTAAGTAAATGAAATGTGAGTAATACCTTGCATATTGCCATAGAAGTGTATGCCTAGGCATTTTAAAAGTAATGGTAATATTTCACCAGCTCCTGAGAAATATATCAAAGATGCAGAGATTTTAAGGCCAGGAGGCACTGTTAGATCATCTCTTCTGACAACCTGCATAACAAGCTAAAAAGTTTTCCAGTAATTGCATCAAACGTACACAAAAAAATATAAAAGAAAACAGTTCTGATTAAACAGCAGGAAATGTGCACAGTGAAGGTGTCGTTTCTGCGGGCTCCAGTTTGCACAAGTTTTGTTTGCTTGCATGATGCAAATTGGATCCACTGCCTGACTCATCCGGCAGTTCCTGCCTTTCGGTTCCTTGTTTTATCATTTACAACATTTAGGTGGATTAGATGTTCCTAGAGATGAAGAGTGTGTTTCACACAGGGGTGATTGAGTCCTGAAAGGGAAAATCATGAACTGAGCAGCTGGAGGTACCCAGTAGTGCCAGGTCTGGAGCTGTCCAAACTTTGCCCATTTTGTTGGCATGATGACTTCTCAGCAGCAAAAATTACCTGAAGGGGTTTTTTTTAAGAAACAAGCAAATAATGGTAATTTTAAAAAAACCCAACACAAAAAAAAGGCCTCTCTACTTTTTGAGTATCAGTGGTCTGTCTGATTTTGGAGCCAATTCTCTTATTTCCTGCGGTTTAGGTTCAATTTGAGCTCTTTGTCTGAGTTACACCGTGTGCCAACCTTCCCTTTTTTTGCCCTTCACTGCACCCGCAGTGATTTTATTTTGTTTGCTGTTGAAGTATGGCTTTACACAAACTCTGGGAATGGTATGCATATGGATCACTTACAAATAAATCTGTGTACAGAAAACATAGATTGCCAAGTAGGCAAAACATAAAGATGTCTGTGCGCTCATAATTTCCTAGCATTACTGTGTACTGCACTTAGCAGGATTAAGAGCTGTGTATCTTCACTGCAGAACATATGTTCAAGCAGGAAAACCACCTGCATTAATTTTTGTTTTCAGGTGTCACTGCATGTGAATCTTCACTGCCTGTCGGGATTCATATAAATGGTTGATGTAGCATCTGAAGCTAAAATGTACTTGGAGGAAATATTCTGTGTGAACTTAGATGCTCTTAATATTGGTGTTATTTAACTTTTCTGGGCTCCATCTGCTCAGCTATTCTCAGCACAGGTCTCCAAGGCTGCTTGGGTAGGCACTTGGCTTTAACAGTAGTTAAAGGGTGAGTTTAATACAGGATAGCTGTCAGGTAGGAGCCATATCAAATTCTAGATTTCACACAGGGCACTTCATAAAGTGCTTTTCGTTACCAGTAGTGGTGTGCTGATGGTTATGATGAGTTTGTACAGTGATAAAATCGTTCAATGGTGCATTTGTCAACAGTGTCAAGGTAATAGAAATGACTTGAACATCATTTCTTGCACTTTATGCTTTGAAGGAGCTGAACTATTCTGTAAGCATACTTGAATTTCAGATAATTATATCTGAGAATCATCATTTTATTTTGCAGAACATTTAGTAGGTGGCCTGTGCAGCTTCATGTGGGTGCCATCTCTGCACCCCTGCATCCCATTCAGTTGCTGTGCTGCTGTCTGTTCCTCCCCTCCTCCTGCCAGCTTTGTTTCCATATGCTTGACACAATTGTTCAGGCAGATACACTGCAGAGGGATCATGGAAAGCTCACATTAGGGTAACGTGAACAAAGCTACTCCCTGAAACCTTATTTCTTACTTACTGATGTGAATGTGGGGAGTGATTTGCTTGAAAATTCTCATCGTGCCTTGGTTAAGTGAGTGATCATGGGTAAGTTTTCCTCAGTATTTAATAGTCCATTAAAGACTCTTTAAAATATAGCTTTTCTGAGAAGCTGGAGATGGAAGGATGCTCTTGTGCTTTATGCTGATTGATACCAACTCAACCAGCATCCACAACTAAAAAGAACTTAGAGCAGCAACCACACTATTAACTGTGGTGGGGCATGATCATTCACAGATGATATAATCTAAATTTAGTAGAAGCCACTTAAATTCTAACTACAGCTTGTTTGGACTCCTGTTCATGAGGAGACTTCCAGGGCTTCATTTTTCTCCTTAATCTCACTGGAGCTTCCCTGTGAGAGGATGTGTTTGTTGTAAACAGCACTGAGGGCTCCTTCACAAGGTTGGCTCCTCTTCACATTCAGCACATTCAGGTGGGTGTGATTCTCCTTGCTTTGGGACTGGTTTTGGCACTGGTTAAAGAAGACATATTAAACAACATCTCATGAGGCTTTTTTTCAACAAGTATTTAATCAAATGCTGATTTGTTTCTTTGCAAATGGATTTTATGCAGAAAAAGCTGTTAATGCAGGGGAAATGTGTTGGACTTAGTCCTTAACTGGTAGCAGCATGGTCTTTGTTTCATGTTGGTGTCCTCCATCTGCACCTTGTCACAACAATGCACCTATTTTTATTATTCTCTTCTTTTTAATTCTGGATGGAAGAACCAGCAAACATCTTCAGACTTAAAAAATGACAACAACAACAAAAAAATTGCCAAAAGAACCTGCCCAGCCACACTTTAGTAGTTGCTTAATTTTGGAAAATTTGGAGAGGTTTTTTTTCTATCCTGGATGAGTTTTCAATCTGCAGCAGCACTTGAGAATTACAGCAAGTGTTGTAGCAATGCCGCCTACGAGAAGATGCCAAGAAATAAGGAAATACTGATTTTATTACCAACAGCAGGTGGTTAAGTTAGTGTAACAGGCAATGGCAGGCATGTCTGAATGTGCAGGGAGTACGAGGCAGTATCTTGTCATGGGATGGCAAAGGTGGAGTCAGAGATGCAGGTAGCAGGGATGATAAATGTTCAGGGCAGATGCTGCTCTTGCCAAGGCGTAGATCACCATCAAAAAGGGAAATAAATCTTCCCTGTGTTGAATTGAATTTCCTGCTCTGCCAGCAGTTCTGCTCCCATTTAGGCCCATTACTGACTTGGTTTGCTGCTCTTGTGTTTTACTTACCAACACACAAATATTCAAAGCTTTATTAAGCTTTATTAAGGAATTGAACACCCTATTCTGCCCTCCTTGCTGCTTTCTGTCCGTGTCCTGCTGGTGGAATTGGTCTGGTTGGTGGTGCTGATGCTTCTGGAGTGCTGTGTGTGCTCTCTGCATACATGGGGACAGCTTGGAGTCACAATTTGGATCATCTGAGTAAAGATTTTGCTGCTTTGGATGTGCTGCCTGAAGGTGTTGACTCCCTCCTGAAAGGTCTTTGCTGTTCAGGGGGCTGGAGCCTGTTTTACAGTGGCTGCACTGCAGTCCTGCTTGGGAGAGCTGACATACCTGCATATGCTTTGATAATTCGATTTGAGAACAAAATCAGGTGTATGTTAAACATAATTAGTTGAGAATATTTTGTCTTTCTCTTTTTAGAGAACCTAAAGCCTGTTTTAGGCAGCAGTGACAGCTAAGCTTTTCAAAGGTTGGGAATAAATGATAATTCACCCTGAAGCATATTATAAAAGGTCCATGTTCTTCATGGCTGGGGTTGTTGGAGAGGCACAGAACAAGCTGTCAGCTATGGTGTGCAAGGAGCTGTTTGTTCCTATTCATTTACAGTGGCTAAAGCTGCTGCTCTGTGTTTTTCCTGACAGTCCTTTTGTGGTGCTGTCTCAGAGGTGGAGGGCACACAAACCACCTGTTATTCCAGGCCAGTCCCAGGACCTGTCTCGTTGTTGCTGTCACTGGACAAAGGGGGTGATTGGGGTGGCTCAGGTCCCTGCTGTGTGACTGTCTGGGGGGACAGGGAGGGAGGGAGAAGCATGCTCTGTGGCACTGGTGGTTTCTTCTCTCTGTCCCAATACTGCATTAATGGTATCCCAGGGAGGGGCTGTGGGAGAAGCCACCAGTGTGTTCTGCAGCTGGCAACACCTGGAGGAGTTTTCTGTGTTTTTCATCTCTGAGACCCTGTGTGGGTGACCCATGCATGGCAGGAGATGCAGGTGTTGGAGCAGCTTCTCCTGAGGTGTTTGGAGGTCATGGCCTTTCATGAGTTGCTGGGGATTGACTTTGCAATATCCCACTTCTCATGGCTGGCAGGAGGTGTGTGAGCCAGCTGAGAGCTGTGGTTTCTGGGTGGGATTTGTCCTCTGCCTGAGTCTACAGATGACACCAGAGTTGTTCGGCTCATCCCTGCTTTTGTGTGGTTAATATCTGATCTTGAGCAGATCAGAGTGGTTGAGAGCAGTAACTTTAACATTGCCTTGTTTCCTTCCTAGATCAGTGTGAGATACCTACACCAGAATTTAGGAATTGCTTTGAATGGAGCAACAGGAGAAATGAAACGGTTTTGGCAGCATTGCTGTAGTATGAGAGAGTTTTGAGTGTTTCAAAATCAGATTCCTCTGCTATTGTCAGTCTGGAATTCCAGGTAGCCTTGCAGGAAAAAAGAGAAGGTGGAGCTAAAGAAAAATCCCATTATGTAGAGATGTAATGCTGTGAACGGGGTTCTTGTGCAGATGGTGGCTTGCTCTTGTGTATGCATGGCTTTCACCTCCTCTTAGAGCAGCTCCAGTTAATGCTGATATAAAACTGCCTGTTAATTGGAGTACATGGAGATAATGGTAGGTATAATCTCTAAGTAAACTCTTAAAAGCTCTGGAAAAAGGGTATTTAAAAAAAAAAAATCATCTCTCCCCAAAACCTGAGTTTGCACTCTGCTTTGAAGATAGACTCATCAGTGTGCGGAGCAGACTTCTGCCTTGAGGCCATTTATAGTGCCGAAGCTTGTGAAGCTAAAACAGTTTGATGTGTAATTGCAGGAGGAAATGGAAAACCTGCTGAGCATGGCAGGATATAGTGCCTTATCACCCTTTATGTGCATCCAGTGCTTGCTGAAATTGCCAGCGGATCCGCAACATCGACAGAACGGTGACATTTTTCATGGGCCGCCGTGTTCTGAATCAACACTGCAACAGCGCGATTAGAGCAGGTAAAGTGCAGGGAACAATCAAAGAGTTGCATGTGACAGATCAGGTTTTAGTCATTCCCTGCTCCTTATTGCCTGCTGTCGTGTGTGATATGCAAAACAGCTTCTCCAGACGCATTACACCTTCACATTACCTGAAAATTGAATTTTATTTGGTGGCCTGCATATAATTTATAGCACTCTTCCAATGCACTTCAGTTCTCATTTAGCTAAAAGTGTGTTCTTTATTTCCTACTGGCAGGGAAACAGAAATAAAACTGAATATTCAGCACCACTTACAGTATATAAGAAACCAGGCTATTGAAGTTTTAAGCTGCTTGGATGTGTTATTGACAAGAACTGTCTATTCTTGAGTTAAGCACACGATGTATTTGATTCCCAGAGGTATCATCTCTCCATAGTAATTAATCAGGGAAAAGGCACTGACTCTGAATAGCAGTACTTGAAGTTATGGGCCACTGCTAGCACTTGAAAATTAAATGGAAATTGAGCATACTATATGGAGGAGAAATGGGGGTCCAGGCTAAGGACTTGGGATCCAGCCTTGTAGGGTGGAGAGAAAAAAGGGGGTTTTAATTATTCAAATAGAAGTACTACTTCTGCTAAGCACTTCACTACATGGAAAAATACTCTAAATAATTTATTGCTTGTATTGTTTTGTGTGTGAGGCTGTTGGAATCAACTCCTGATTGTCCACCCATACACAATAAATCAGATAGTGCTGCTAGTGCAGTGTCTCTGTATCAACAAGTTACTGCAATGCAGAGAAACTGGCAATGAAAATTCATTTGGGTTTTAAAACAAAGATTTGCAGCTAGGATTTAGGGTCTATGTTTATTTCTCTTCCACCTAAAAGCACAAAGCAATGGACTCTAAAAATCCTGGGAAGTTTACTCAGCAAGCAAAATGTTAACTGAGTATCAGGATCTGTGGAAAAGCCTGGCCAAAAGGCAAAAGGAGCCATTAAAAGTGAGAGGTAGGCAGGAAACTGTGCTAGAGCAGTTACAAAACTTGTAACTTTGCTGGCACAAAGTCATAGATGAAAACTGAAATAGCCCTGCATGCCAAAGCACCAGCATTGCCATGGCTTTTGGAGGGAGGGTTCAGATTTCAGCTGGTGTTGGGCAGTGATGCAGTTTATGCTGATTTATGCAGCCCTTGGAGGACATTGAAAGGTGCTCCCATTCTCTTGGCATGTCTTTAGGTCAGGTTTAAACTGCTCCATGGTAAATACAGCAATAATGGGGCTCTGGTGTTGTGCACCTGAAGCTGGCACTGAGGATATCCCACACTCAGAGTGCTCAGTGATGTGAATTTTGACTAAAACATAGGTTTTACCTGATGCTTTCTCAGCTCCCTTGCAGCCACTTTGCTCTTAGTCATGCAGGTTCCTTCCTAAGGTTTTCATTTTCTTTGGTCAAATCTGAGGAATTGGTATCTACTTTTTTTTTTTTTTGGTCCATGTCCTTTGTTTCTATCCTGTTGGAGCTTGATTTATAGAGCAGGTCATTTGTTGCAACCAAACATTTATTTCAATCTTGTCTTTGCAGTTTGATCTTTCAAATAAACTCAATTTAGTTTTATTCTTCAAGAAAAATTCCTCTCATCTAATAGGCTTCCAAATTTGATAGTTTGAAAAAATGAAAACAGTTTAAATGGTATTTTCAGGCAAAACTTTTGCCATGTAGGACAGCTAATAGCAGTGTGAATTTCAAAGTCTAATTACAGATGTTATCAACTATGAAATTTATGCCATTTGTGGGGAATTTACTGTGCAAATGTATGTTTCAGATTAAAAAAAACCAAAACCAAAACAACCATCTCTGAAAGCATTGAGTGGAATTCATTTGGTAGAGGAATCCTAATTCCAGTGGGGCATTCCATTAATTTCTCTCTCCAGTTAGAGGATGCAGATGAACCAGCTTTCCCTGTACCCCGCAGACTCCAAGGCTTCCAATTTTGGCAGTGTTTTGTGATGATATTTATTTAGCAAAGCTATTGCTCCCACAAGTGCAAGTATTGCTGTTCCTTGCATTCTTAATCTGCCCTGCCTGGCAGGGCTGGATTGATGCACCCTTGGCTTGTAACTCGTTCAAACCAAAGAATTCCTGTAGCTCTGTGTTCATTGCCATGAACAGCAGAGGCTGTGCAGCCTCTGGAGGGTGGCAGGAGGAACTGGAATTGCAGCTTTTCCAAAGTTCTCATGCATCTTCTGGGGTCTGTGACATAAATGAAGAGTAATTAACAGCACTCTCAGTCAGGGCTGTATATACTGAGATCTCCAGGAGTTCAGGATCTATACCTTTCTCACCTTGGAATATACCAGCTAAAAATTCCTCCAAAAAGTCTTCAATGTGAGGTTTATACCTTGTATTTAAGAGGGCAAAGCTTCATGGGTGATGTTTCATGTCTTTGAGCCATAAAGCATGACTGTCGCTCACTTGTAATTATTTTCTGTGTCCTTTACACCACAGCTGTAAACTTAAATAAACTTTCCTTAGGAAATGAGTAGCAGAGCTATTTTATCTGCAGACTCTCTTTGGCATTGCTTTGGGTTATTTTACAATAAAAGCCCTTTCTGGTGTACTGATGTGCTAAACACAGTAACAGATTTATTTTCTGTTATCATGAGAACAAATGCAGTTACAGTGTAGGCTTGAATAACATCAACACATCTCTTCCCAAGGTAGAGATGAATTTTGTTCCTTTGCACAAACATAAACATGGCTTTGATGGAATAACAAGAATCAAAAACATTTTCCTCATACCCATCTGTGAGAAACTCCTTGCACTTTAGCTCGATAAAACACTTCGTAAACAAAAATTTAGTGAAATAGAAGTTGATGTTAAGAGAAGGAAAACAACAGCAATGCTGTTCTGGAGCTGTTCAAATCTTGATTACAGTCCTATGAAAATGTGATAAATTATTTAAAAATTTCAGTTTCAAGCAAACAACTTGGTTTCTTCAAATGTAAATTTAAGGTTCACATCCTATCCTGTAGCACTTTTAATAAATGCACTTTAGCAGCTTTCAGCTTATTAAATAGCAAGCTTTGTTTAGATTGTTGACTACAGTAGAAGTACTGATTATCTTTACATTTATAGTTGCATTTTTGTCCTTTATTTCCTATTTATGTGAAGTAAAAAACTGTAGAACACAATCTGTCCATCAGAAAGTATGAGAATATGTATCCCTGTCACTAATGGTATGGAGTTTCCTTTACAATACTTGTGCTTTCTCCTAAATTTTAGTTTTATAGACTAGGTTTTGTTCTCCTTGAAAGTGCATTATAAATCAATAAGATGCATTTTACAGCAAAAGGAAAACATTACATGTGTTGAGCACTCTTTGGGAGAGCTTTATATTTTATTGAACCCTTGAAAAGTTGCAGAGTGCCTTGCTTGGAGTAAGAGAAACTTGGCTTTCCATTGATGCTGGCTTGTGATTATGGTTTATCACCTCAGTGCAAATTTATTGCAGATCTGGGTATGTGTGTCTCACTGACGTGTGGGGAATGCTTATTGGAGCCAGCACAGCAAACACTGGCCTGAGAACTGATACATGGGAACAGAGAAATTGGCTTCTGCAGGGCTCTTCAGGGTGAGATCTTGACCTGCTGAAGGGAGTGGGAGCTCTGGGTTGGGCTCTGAGGAGCTGAAGGGATTTTTTGTTGTTGGGGAGCACAACAAGTGTTCAGTGCTCGCACCATGGCAGTGCCTGAGGCTCCTTCCAAAATCCTGCAGATCTTTAGGAAGAAACCTTGAGGATGCCAATAAAAACCCCCCAAAAATGAAAAGAACCCAGGGAGCATGCTCTGTTTTTGGATGTGTCGCCTCTCCCAGCTCTGCTGCTTTGGTCCTGTCCCCCAGGCTGTCCAAGGTCTGACTCTGGTTCTTGTTCACTGGAGTAGGAAACAGAAAAAGCTACTACTGTTCTTGCTGGTTTTGAAACACAATGTGTGTGCCCTGAAGGAGAGAAGAAATAAATAATTCAGGCACTAGAAAAATTAAAACATCTAAATGAAGCCAAAGTCCCAAATCACTGCGAAATACTTTGATTAGTTATTTCTTCTTCTCACTTGCTGTAATGATTTTTTTGTTTTTTTTTTAGCCACCAGTAAGTCTGTCAAATCCAAGTGTATATTTAAAGGAAATATTTACAGCAGTGTTTTCTTTCAGGGGTCCTATATTCTAAAATTAGGAAAGAATCCCTTTTATTTGTGTGGTTAAAGACACTTCAGCAGTGGTAGGATGTTTTGTTTTGTTTCAGCCAGGTGACACATTGCCTTGCTGGCTGACAAGGTTCAGTCTTTGTTTGAATCATTGTCCTTTCCCTCAGAAACATCTGCTGTATTAAAAATCTGTGTTGTTCTGTTTCCTTTTGCTCTCTCATAAAAGGATGCAAGTGGAAAAGCAGGATCTAAGACTCTTTGGAACTGCAACTCTTCCTGGACACTAATGTCACTGAAATATAATCAATTTATGTGTCTTCCATGGTATTTGTTCAGTCTGGCTCAAGGGGCAGTGAGGTCATGGGGACTGATGCTGTGCTGTTGATGTCTGCATTGCAGTTGGTGGAAAATATTTTGGACATGCACACATTTGTATTTTTTGGATGGGAACGTGGAGTTTCTCCTTTCAGGCAACTAATTTCCATTTTTACTTCTGTTTCATTCTATGTCTGTCTCAAAAGAGAGGGAAAATGCAGAATCCCTTAATCTGAAGCCTGTCTGGCTCTGGAGCCACCAGCATCAGTGGGAGGATGCTCCTCTTCAGAGGGAGGAGAGTTGATAGGAGAGGAATTCTGCAGCGTGTTGAAAACCGTTCAGTGGCAAAGCAGTTCATTTACACCTCATCCTGGGAAAAAGCAAGCTCTTCTCACAAAAATATTTGTGAACCTAGATAAATCAGATTGGGTTTCATGCAGAATCTTCCATAGGCAGGAGAAATCAGCTTTTTATGGAAAACCTAAATTTTTTAGAAGCTTTAGATGCTGCTTGAGTTGGAGCTGTGTGTTTCAGTGGCAAACACTTGTTGGGCAGCAGTTGCAAACTTTTTGCCAGTTTTTTACCTGACTCAGAAGTGAATACAGGTGCATCCCTGTGCCATCCCCATTGCCTTGGAGCCTGTGCTGGCTCTGGGATGGTTGCTTGGTGGAAAATGGAGCCCATCAGCAGTGGAACAGTCTGTGTGAGTCCTCACACACACACACACAGCGTGCTCAGGGCTCTGCTGTGCAGTGCCACAAATGCTGCATGTGAAACGAGACCTAAACAAAATGCAGGCTCACTGTGCTTCTCTCATTAGCTTCATTTCCAAGGATGCTTTGTTAGTGGAATAAATGCTTCAAAAGGATGCAAAGCTGGCCTCATCTCCAGTGCTCTCCTGGAAGCAGCGGTGCTGTTGTAAGGATCATCAGGCATAATCTGCTGCTTGGTGCTCAGACTTGCACAACTGTTACTTAGGGCTGGTTAAGGGATGACAGGCTGTCAGAGCTGCTTGGGAAGGAGCTTCAAGGAGCCATTGTTCTTTCAAATTAAAACGTTTAAATCCAAAGCCAGGACTGCAGGCTTGTTTTAATTATTCCTTTTGTCTGGTGGAAATACTTTCCTACTGATGATCACACAGCTGTCACATATACATTACCTTTAGTCAGGATACATGACAGTGCTTTCCTATTAGCTGTCATTGTTTTACAAGGAAAGCTAAAAACCACTAAGGCAGATGTATTAATTTCAAAAGAAGATACTGCTGGTGAAGTTATTAAAATAAAAATATCTGAGGACTCAAATTCATCTGATTTATAGCAAAGATTTGCAGTGTTGTCTCGTGGCAGCTGAGGTGACAGGGTATTTTTTTTGGCTGTGTTATGGAGATGTCATTGCTGTCTGATCCCACTCCCATCAGGCTGAGGAGCAGTACTCAGAGTAGCTGGTCATGTGTTAGTCATTCCTCCGTGGTGAATCAGTTCTGTCACAGATAAGTTTATTACTTCTTTGCTACTCTCCTGTATTACTATGATTAATGGATTCTTCAGAAGAAAAAAATTAGGTAGTGTTTTTTTGGCTTAACATCTGTTTAATTCTTCTGAGCTGCAGAGTTGACTTCTAAAACTTTAAAACCTGCCTGTTGATACAGTTAGCCATGATTCAAAATATCTTGCCTTTTTCTGGGTAGATTAAATGGATGCTTTTTTAATTGTTTCCCTAGGAGGTATTTCAGTAGGTAATCCTGGGGTCTGGTGCAGCAGGAATGTTGATTTTTCATGAGTATTTTGTTATTTCTTATGAGAGATTACACAAAATAGAAAATCAAGAGTTCTATATGCAAAGGCAGGCTGCCATTTACTGTCCAGCCAGGTACAGTTAATTACATGTGCTTTTTTCATATCTAATCTCCTAAAATATATAATGTCATTTTATTTTCATTTGTATTTGCTACGTTGGTTTGGAAATAAATGAATGCAGTGTGTTTTCTGAGAGTTCCGGAGTATTTTAAAAAGGGCAAACCAAATTGATTTAATCAGAGATATTGTTAAAAGCTCCATTTTAATGGAATGTGCTGTGATTGCTGCTGCGAATAGCAGACTTTCATTTTTGAAGTTGTTATTCAAAAAGAATATGCATGTCCTGAGAATGAGCTACAAAATGAAAATGAAAATAATAAGCTGAACAAGAAACAAGTCATAGGAGGAAAATATTGGTGTATGGGAATAGTTTTATATAAGAACATTGGAGCATCTGAAACAGCTTTCCTGCTCCATAATTCATATGATAAAATCGTGAGGAAACACAAACCTTCAGACTCCTTTCCGTTTACTCAAAGTTAAGTGCAGGGGAGAGGAGATGATGGCTTTTCCTGGGAATCACCAAGCTCAAGCAGAAACCTTCTGAACCCTGGTAATTTGCTTTTTGCCGTGGATGTGACACATGGAGCGGTTGTCACTAACAGCTTATTAAGAGGCCTGGCAGAGCTGTGGTGGGAGCTGTGTGCTGATGGATTGCTTTATTGCAGAGCTGTGTTCGTGCCTCACATTCTCCAGGAGGGAATGGGAACGTCCCCAGCCCTGGAGCTCCTTGGGAAGCTTTGGCACGGAGCAGGTGTGTGCTGATGGGGGGGAAGCATGGGTTTAACCAAGGTCATGCTTGATGGCTACAGGTAGATCCCATCAGACTGCAGGAAAAGGAAATAATTAAAGCTTTTAATATCCTGTGTCACAAGTTTCCCCTTTAGCCTCATTATCCAGGGTTATGACAGGGACCATTTTCTGCTTCCTTTCTTTTCCCCCATTGCATTAACTGAGTTGGAGAACATGAGCAGCTCCTGATGTAACAACTCCTCTGTCCCATAGCACTCTCTTTTCAATTGCTTGGCCTAGGCTTTCTTTTCCCAGACCAGTCAGTGTGAGTTGTATTTGTTAAACCTGAATTCTAGACCTTTCTTTTTGTCTGTTTTTATGCACAACACTCCGCCTTGCTCCTCTGTAGGTGAGATTTCTAAGGAATTCTGCTTTCAGCATGAGAGGCAGTCAGTAAGGACTCTCCCAGGGCTGTGTGCAAGAGGAGTCATGCTTGTAATCCTAAAAATAACCCCACTTCTCCATCCAGATGGAGCACCCAACCTTGCAGCGCCTACGAGTCAGCTCATGTGGTCAAGCTGCAGCCTGTGTTGGTAGGGAAGGATTTTGGGACTGGGAAGGTCCCAGTTCAGACTGACTTTGTTGTCCACAGCAGGGCCCGTTGGGGTCTCCAAGCAGCAGCACAAGTGAGACCATCATCTTCTGAGCTTATGCAAACAAGAATGAACAAACAACTTCATGTGGACTCAGATGGGATGACAGAGAGCAGAGTATAAACACACGTCAAGGTTCTTTTTGTTAAACGTGAACGTTGGGTGGTTTGTGGGTGTACAGTCAAAGTGAGCCAGAAAAAAAACACATTTGGAGTATGAAACATTTTTGCTAAATGTCTGGAGTAAGGGTGTGCAGCACAGGTGGCTGACAGGGACCATGAGCAAATCCCTGCTGGGAGCTCCAGCCCTTACTCACCATGGACAACAAGGGAGTGACTTAATTTGTGTGGGTAGTGGTGCTTATCATCACCATGACTTCAAGTAGATTCTGATTTCTTTTCATAAAAATACAAAAGATTTAAAGAATAGTGCTCTTAGAGGGATAATGCGTGGCTTTGAGCATCTTCTGCCAACAGGAATGTGAGGTGCAGAAGTCAGATATTACAAGGGCTCTTCATTGGTAGCATCATTATTCTTTTTGTGTTGTTCAAGAAAAAAAAATTGAAGAAGCTACAGTGTAATGGTAAAGAAACCCTATTTTCTATTCAAGTGAAGGTTTGGAAATCATTGGTTATTTCTCTGGGTTTGATTTTCATAACTGCTGAGATGGGAGCATTAACAGGTGTTGCAGGGCAGAGCAAGCAGAGTGCATTTCCATTTTATGTTCTTACAAAGCATGTGTATTGGAATTGACATCTACTTCTTGCATACAGATGCATTCTTTTTTTTTCTGGTGGAAACACTTGCATAAAAAGGGAAGATTTCTGTCATAATGCATGTTCTGAATTGTCTAATGCCAATAAACTTGCAAGTGTTGAATCTTTGGACAGTGCTGGTATGAATTTTAATATGATTTTTCTTCTGACACATGTTTTGGTTTTGTTTTGCTGCTGGAATGCTGCTTGTGTTGGCACACTGATATCTGCATGGCATCTTAAGGCTCTGTCTTCTGTATGTGGAAGTGTCTGCATATCTGCAAATGTTCATCAAATTCTGGGTCTGTATTAAGCAAGGAAATGGAAATGAAACTTAGAGAAATAGCCATGTCAATTTATAAAAAATGGCTAAATACCACAAAGAAATCAAGAAATACAGTCAACTTAGCTTAACCCCAAGTTGAGTATATTAAAACATGCAATGCAATTAAAATGTCACTGTAACATGAGAGAATATTAGTGATTTATGTCTTACACATAGGGTGAGATTCTGAATTGGGAGGTAATCCAAGAAGCTCGCTTAGAGACCTGACCTTTCACTGAAATACATCTCATGTTTTGCTCTGATAAGGACCCTTTGACATCAGAGGGGGTGGAATGATAAATTCACGTTTTGCTATTTTCTTGTTACGTGTTGGTGCAGTTCCTGGCTGCCTGTGTCATGCTTCAGGTTCACAGAGGCAGATGTGATGAGGAAGGAGCTTCCTTAATCTGACTAAAACATCTCACTTGTGCATTGAAATCCCTCTGGAATTCCAGCACTGATGTCTCCTCTGGCTGCCAGTTTTGCTGAGCTGTGCAAAGACTTTGTGATGTACACAAATGGTCACTGGGGACTACAGAAGATCTTCTGACCCCAGGCAAATAGAGTTTAATCTCTGGCCCTTGGAGGTTTCCTTTTTAGTTGGAGTGGCCCCTGTGTTCCATCAGAGCCTCCTGATCTTGGGGAGTCAGCCCTGGGTGCCAAGTGTCTCCTAGAAACACCCAGTTTCTAGGGGTTTTTCTTTTGTTGCTGTTTTACAGCCTGGAGGAAGAAATGCTTAACTGTGTATAATCCTGTCCTTCCAAGCTTCTTGACATTAACTGTGGGAGCTACTTCTGACACTGTTTACCAAGTCAAGGTTTGCTCACATGTTCAGCTCTGTGCCCTGACTGCTCCCATTAACCCACACAGGTGAATTTACAGTGTAACCAGAAGTGCTGGTGCCAGTTTTGAAGTCATTTGATGCTTGCATTTGTACATCCCTGCTTGTCCCCACGTAGTGCAAGGCTGTAAATCCAACTGCTTTTGCTGCACATTTTAGTGACTGGGTTCACAGGGGAGAGATAATGCACTTGAAAATATGTTCCTTTTTAATTGGGGTGGAAGAATAGGAACTTTTTCTTTTTATGTGCATCTATAATTTTGTAGAAGCTCCAAGCTTAGAGTAGTTAAGCTTGTAATACACAGTGAGAATTGTTTATATGCACATATATTGAGCTAAAATCTGAGTACCAGAAATATGAAACAAATTGCTTCAATTGCCAGTAAAATGACAATACCTATTTGTAGATAGATATTGTATCTACCAATATTGTATATTTGTAGATACAAGCTCTATCTACAAATAGATATTGTATGACAAATTCTTTTGTTTTCATGCAGGATGCACTCTTTCGAATTGTGTACTGGGTCAGTTCCCATCTTGGTTATCTCACTTTAAGCTCTGAAGGGGGGAAAAACCCTAAATGAATTTCCCAAAGGCAGAGTTTATATGCTGGTAACAACGACCAAACAATTAGTCATTGCCACAGTTCACTCCTCTGTCCTCAGCTGAGCCTTTCTCACATCTTTGCAGAGGTTAACAGCATCTCCAGATCGTTTCCTTTGTCCCAAACAAGGTGTTAAGCCACGGGGAGCTGTCTCCATGGGAAACATTTTTATTCAAATAATCACACAGCATTGCAGTACATGAAAGCAGGGGCTTGTGCAGGGCTGGGATGTCTGTGGTAATGACTGCTACATAATGGGGCCACCTGGTGATTTGTGTGCTGCATTGCTCGGTAGGAACTGGAGCTCAGGAGCTGCTTTGGGCTCTGGCTGGCAGGGAACACGCTGGGCAGGTGTGTGCAGCTCCTTCCGAGTGAGGTCATGCTGGCCCAGCAGCACTTTGAATTTTCCTCACCTGCTGGCTGATGGAGCGGCTGTGAGGAGGAGGAGGAGGAGGGAAGAGTCATCCCACAGGAGAGCTGTGCAGGGAGGATGGATGCTGGGAGCTGTGTGGAAATGAAGAGCCAGCACAACAGCTGGATGTGTTTTTCCCATGTAGCACTGATGGGGAAGGTTGCTGCACCTAATCCTGTTTATAATTTCTATTGGTTGTCCCTTGTGTTCCTGCATAAAGGGAGAGGTGCAGGAATGAGCACTGCTGCTTGTGAATAAACCCATTCAAATGGTATAATCTTTTTTTAAATTCATTTATTAGAAGCTGTGTTTTGGTAACTGTAGATCTGTATGCTATTCTTTCCAGAGTTTATAACTCTAAACATGTGTTTTAATTACTCTGCTTATCTCCCATCATCAATTGGGTGCTTGCTGTTCTTGCAGCAAAACCCACAAACACTGCAGAGAGCAGAGCAGACATTAAAAGAACCACATCAGAGCAACATTATCAATTTATACCAGCTGAGAATCAGGCTCACAAAGCAAACTCGAGAAGTCAGTGGCTTTTTAGTATTGGAAACATGCTCTTATACCCAAACTAGCTTTGCTTTGTTCAAAGCCCCACCTTTCTGCCATTGCATCTGGTCAGATTATGCTAAATAGGTGAAGTTCTCTTAAAAATATAATAATATTTTTGCAACCTTTCTGAGAAGTGAATGTTTTTTCTGCCTCTCTGCGGCTTGGTCCCTTGAAGATCTGCTGATCAACAGGGAGAGCATCTCTGAACTATGGGACTGTGCCTCCTCAGGAGTTTGGAAATGGTACCAAAGTATTTGCCTCTACTAGGAATGAGCTTGGTTTAGGTCCTTTACCTGTTCACATACATCTCATGTCAGCCTGGACACATTCCCTAGGCTCATGGGCATGCTGTAGATGGAAGGTAACTTTTCTTTCTATAAGAATATGTCTAGGAGAAAAACACAAGGTATTTGTGAGCATTCAGCAAATACAGTTGTGGGATCTGTGGATTGTCTTAGAATGCACACCTGTGGCAGTTCCCAAAGTTGTGCTTTCTGATCTCTGTGGCAATAATCCCTAAAGGAGTGAAATCTTCAGGATTTCCCAACTTGCAGGAACTTCTAGGTGATTGTTGTTAAAAGAAAAAAAATAAAGGAATATTTTTCAGCATTCCCTTATGTCATAACCAGAGGATAAAATAGAGCATGCAAAATTCACCAGAGCTGAATTAACAGGAGAGGAGGTTGTTATATTTAAGCTATGCATTTTTCTGTAATTAAGTGAGTTTCACGGAGAGAATGTTCCTTCTCGAGGAGAAATTCTCTTAATTGGCAGTTATGTGGGGTTAATGAACTACTTAGATTACCGAGGGGGAAGAAAGTGGGGAAGGAGGGGGGGAACAACCCCAAGTGTCAGAATGCTGTGTCAGAACCCAGCAATTCCCCTATCAGAGCTTTAGCCAAGCTCTGATGGAATGAGACTGGCCCTGGAGAAGGAATGGCCCTCCCTGACAGGAATGCTCTGGGAGCAGGGATGCTGCAGATCAGAGCCATTGCCTATGAAATGAAGGCTTGAGGCAGAGCCAGTCATATTAAAGAGGCCATAAGAATGAAAATCTTAAATAAATAAAAGGCATGGGGTGCATATCTGGAAGGAGATGGTAGCTCTGATTATTTTCTTCTTTTTTTTTCCAAGTGCTACTGTGGGGAAATTGGAACAATCTCAGTTTGTGTTATTTCTGCATTTGTGAGGTTGTTCACTTAACCTGTGCAGTGACCTGGAATACTCAATGCCACTGAGACAGAAAGAGTAACTGAGAGACTTGTGATTTCAAGGAGGAATTTTATTGAACAGCAGCAGATTTACTTTACACTTCAGTAATAAGTGATAAGAGAGGAATTATTCAACATGCTTTCTTATTTCAGCCCTGGGAGGTGGTGTAAATTTTGAGGGCACAGAACATAGTGCCTCATATCGTGAAAGTGAAAACGATTTTAAAATTAAGATGAGAAGTGCCATGTTTCATAGATGTTGCTTAAGTTCCTCTAGCATTCCTCTGAACTTAAAGTTTTTAAGTCATGGTAATGCCTTTTGACAAGACATTTCAACAAGAGCAGAATACTGAACTGATTAAGAGACTGAAACTGAAATTTACTTAGAAATTTCAGAGGGCAATGGTTTTGGCAATATACATAAACACTAGTTATGATGTGTCACTCTGTATTAGACCCTGGTTTTCCTATCTTTCCATAGGCAGATGTTGCTTTTTTCACTTTATAGGTTTGTTAAGGATTTTGGTCTGCCTTTTTCTCACCCTCAGGCTTCCCATCAACCCGACCACAAAATGCATGTCACATAGGATTCACCTTTTCCTCTTAGATTAGATACTCCTGAATGGTCAGCTGGAAGCTTTTTTTTCTTCCCCCCTCTGGTTTGTTTGGTTTTTGGGTTTGTGTTTTGAAGATGGGCTGGGAAGCTAAATAGATGTGATTTTTGGAATTTGACTTCATAGCTGATAAGCATGAAGAAAACAAACAGAACAGACTGTTACAGCAAGATAATCCCTCTGACAATTAAAACAAGGCTGATTTGGGAAAACACACACACCCAAAAGTGCCATTTCTGCACTGGGTACTTCTCCACGTGATGTACTGTGCCCGTATAATTGATGATAGTGCTCAGCATAGCTCTGTGCATGCAGGAGATAATTTATATTGAATCTTAAAATTCAAATCAGCTTCCTGCAATTCAACATGGAGTTCATACCTGGAGTGCTTTTGGTTTTTCACTCAGATGAGCAGGATGAAAGCCTTTTTTTTGTTTAGGAATGGTGACATCCTAAATAGACCTTTAGTAAGACACAAAAATATCGCTGTGATTTAACCAATTTATTTGTAAAAGGGAGGAAATTGGGAAACGTCCTTTTGGCAAATCTGCTTGAGGTTGTGTGCTGACACTGCTTTGAGAGCATACACACAATTCAGGTTGTTCAAACGAAGTTTGGGCTCAAATACCCCCTTGGTTCATCGGGCTCCAGTCTGCCTCTGCAGCAGTGCAGCCTCTGGGGGAGTTGTACCATCAGTTGTACCAAAGCTGTGCCTCCTGCTCCTAGGGAGGTGGGAGCCTCCTGTTTGAACAGCCTGGATGTATTTCAGTGTTTCCTAAAGATATGTTGACAGAAAGGAAGCTTTAAAGGTTGGTAGTTTTCCTCTTTTGGCTATTAAGTATGTTGCATATTTTTTGTCAACACAATGTTCCCATACTAATGAGGCTTTTTATCTGGCATTGCCAGGTGTCTGTGTCTTTCATAGAGAATCCAATGAATGTCTTGTGTGCACATCTTTGTATACAAACTCAGAAGCTGAGAATGGCATCTGTTAAACACTCATCTTTTCTACCCACTGTTCTTTCCCCTTGCTGAAAGACTAAAGATACACATTCTTTGTTAGCCCAAAAAATGAATCAAATTTTAAATATGTATAAATATATACATATGCTCAGGGTAGAAGTGAACAAATCTATAAGATGTATATATTTTTTCTTTAAATTCTATCTACCCTCTGTGCTTATTTGTTGGCTTTATCTGCAGAAGAATTAGCTAACTTCAGTGAAAAAGCTGCCAGGCTTTGGGTATGGTTTCTTGGAGCTGAGGGAGTCTAATTTAAACCTTATGGAGCAACACTGAGCAACATAGTAACATGCTGTGATTCAGTGCATATCAGTTCATAACTACCTCTGAGAAAGTGCTCCAAGTATGAATTAAACAATACTCTTAAAATGTTTTATTATATTTAGTTCTCTACAGTATGTACCTCTGGCAAAGGTTAATTGGTTTGTGTAATGCTAGAAATTACAGTCCTTGATACATCTGCTAGTCTGAGTTAGCACAGGAGCTGCAAGATCTTTGCTAAGGATCTAATAGCTAATTTGAATGCCTCAACCCTCAGAAGAAGTGCAGAATAACTCTGAGTTTAATCAGGGTTCTCTCTAGAGCAGAACTGGACAGTGGATCCAAATTAGGTCGGTTTTTCCATGACACAGATTTTCATCCAGTGGAGACAGAGTTGCTACCAAAGTAGTTTTACTAGGAACAAAGTCCCCAACTTCAAAAACTTGAAAACACAGCAAAAAAAGAATGGTACTTTCATCCAGGTCATGCATTTTTACGTTTTTCCCCATTTAATAAGCCAAAGCCTGGAGATGTAAAATTTGGTGCATGTATTAGGCAAGCCTTTGGAGTTACTGCAGGTTTTCAAAACACCAGGGGCTCGGGTTCAGTGTTTTTAATTTTTTTATTTTAACACTCCTTTACATCTAAAGGTTGTGCTTCCAAATCCCCACTGAAGACCAAGAGAAACTTTGATCATAGACAAGGAACACTGGTAGGGTGTTTGCTGAGGGAGCAGAGTGGGCGTTCTCTTGTGGGGCATGGAAATGAATGCCCAAGAAAAGCATTCAGGAGACAGGCTTTTTTCTGCCCTGTTCAAATGGGGAAACCCAGCATGCTGGCCTCCAAGTTTTAATACCTTTAGATAAAAGTTAATAATGTATATGTATGGAATACACTGGGGTGCTCTCCTGTCTGCTTATCTGATAGAGCTGAGATCTGAGTGCTGGCACGTACCTCTGCTAGTCTGAGGATCCTTCTGAATTAGGTCAATAATTCTGCTTTTTCTTCAAGAACAGCTACCAACTGCTCATTGGGAGCTGCTCTAGGTTGAGGCCACAGTTGTGATCTGGTTACTTTCACCATCATGCTTTAACCTTGCAGTTTAACACAGCTTTCTTTTATCTGCTTCGGTGGCTGAAGTCGACTTCTCCCAGTTTAAGACCTGATTCTCCCAATGGCTCCTGTGGCCAGTTTCAAATGGTATTTCTGAGCTGGGGTAGCACTGGGAATAGGCCTGTGGGCAGTTCATTGAGAATGCTCAATTTTTATAGAAGTCTTTCAAGTATTGTACACCTGTACAATACTTGTATGTCAATATTGTATGTCTGCCTTTTTTCTTCCCAAACTTAAAGGGCACCAAGCTTGGGCTTGCCACCCACCATAAGGGAGTAGGTGTTCTCCTGTGAGATTCTTGTGCTTCTCTCCCCAACAGAAGGATTCCCTCAGAACTGAATGAAGGTACAGAGCAGCACAATGTGCAGGGCTCATTCAGGTGCTGAGATAGCATCAGAACACAGCTAAGGACTCCCAGCGCTGCCCAGGCTTGAATGAAGCTATTAAAGGAAAAGTGTCCAAGTGTGACTGCCTTTGATCCAAGGTTGGTGAGATCTGGTGGAACTGACAGCTGTTTAATAGGGAGCAATCATGTTTGATTCTACCTGGCTCTTTCTCGGCTTCTTTTATCTTAAGTAATTTAGAGAAGAATTATATGAGTAACAAGTATGTACTTAGCAGTGGTTAGCATAACCTCAAAGGCATGGGTCACTGCTTGTATCTACAAGCTCAGAAAGAAACTTGAGCTGTCACTGTGCATTTTAGTACCACATAAAATTTCCTAATATGAGCCAGGAATTAAGACTTACTGTAATTGAGGCTTTGGTCCACTTTTGGAGCTCTGGTCTCAAAAGCCACATCTTCTCAATCAAGGAGTGCCATGAGCATTGAATTGATTTTCTGCTTTGGAAGGGGTATTTATTCCTAATAACTTTTAGGCACAGAGTCACCTGCTGCAATTGATGTGATACACACACCTAGTTCTGACTGTCTGCAAATCTATACTTAAAGGCACCTCTAGGCAGTCTTTTTATAGTGAAAAGGACTTAACTGGGCAAAATGTGCTAATCTTTCCTGAACCAGGGAAATGACTTTATTATTCTCCCCATCCTCATGCCATCATTATGATCTAGTGTTTTCCCTTCATAAATGAGAGCAGTAGCCTTGCCTCTGACCTCCATTAATGTGTATCATAAAAGCTGCCTTTATAATATGCTCCTCTGGAAGACCTCATTCCCCTGCAACCTGTTTCTTGGTGACAGTTCAGGGGAATGTTATGGATTCCCATGAAACTCACCAAATGGATGTGATAACCCCGTTGTCAGAGGCTGCCTGAGCCATTATTAAGCACATATTGGATAGTCCATTTGTTATTATATAAACTCTTCAAAATAACATTAGTAGGAAAATAGTTGGGTGAAGTTAAATGCGGCTGGGTCCTGTTGTAATAGGTGAAACATGCAACTCTCAGAGCTGGGATTTGGAGAAAAGGAAGCTTTGATCATAAGCAGGACAGGATGAAACTGTTCAGCTGTTGGGGTGTGTTGTAGTAGGTACTGGTCCATTCCTGAGTAGCTAAAATCCAAACAGAAATGCTGCTTGGATGGAGCAGCATCTCTTCATGGCTGCACATCTTTGAAGTGCTGGACACAGCTTGTTCCTACTTCCAGCTGCATAATTTTCTTGCTATTTCCATATCATTTAGTGTTGCAGAATTTCATGGAGCAGCGAAACAAGAAGCAAACAGGTACAGAACAGCACCTGACATAAAATACAGACAAAGGGTATTGGCTGTACATGCATTCAGAATAAGAATCTGAATTTTCTCTTCAGCTGTAAGTTGTTGAAAGAGTTGCCAGAGCTGATAAGGTACTTCAAGGGTGTGTGCTGTGTGGAGGATTTCTTATTGTTGCCATTTTAGTTTCTCCATGAATGTGGTGTCAGTTATTACCAAACTACATATAACCTTGAGAAAATCACATTATAAGCTGTCCTCAGGTTTCCCTGATTTTTCCAATATGGGAAATATGTATATGTATATATATATATGTGTGTGTGTGTGTACATATATATGTATAAACATGCACACAGAGAAGAGTTAAAATGGTATAAAACACATGTTCTCTTGGCACAATTTATTTTGTGAAAACAGAAGGAAGCAGTGTGAGTAATGAATCAGGGATTGTATTGACCTGACTGTCACTGTGATGACCTATTAAAATCTAGAATGTTTTATCATTCTCTGAAATTGGATTCAAAATCTATATCTAGCTAAGGATACAGTTATTAAATATTGTGCTGGTAGTGCTCATATATATGAACAACAAATGTGTTGGAGATCACAAAACCATGAAGTTGTTGAGGCTGGAAGTCATCTGTGGAAATCAGTGTGGTTTCTTCTAAAGTTTAAATGGAGTTTCCTGTGTTTCAGTTTGTGCCTGTCATGGTTTAACCACATCCCCTGCGCTGGGATGGGGGAGAGAATGGGAAAGAAAACGTGGGTAAATACAGTTTAATAGGGAAAGTAAGGAATTCTTTAGGCTCTTCCCACAGCAGGTGCTCAGGCATCCTTAGGAAAGCAAGGCTCCATCTGGTGTGATGGTGGCTGGGGAAGGCTGGAATTCTGAACATGCCCTCTCTCTCTGCTCCTTCCCCCAGCTCTGTATGCTGAGCATGGGGGTGTGGAGCACCCCTTGGGTCAGTCAGGCTCAGGTGTCCCCCCAAACCCCCTGTGCAGCCCCAGCCTCGCTGGGCTGGGCGAGGAGCAGAGAAGGTCTCTGTGGTGTGAGCCCTGCTCAGCACTGACTGAAACACCCCTGTGTGATCAGCTCTGTTCTCAGCACTGCTCCAAACCACAGCCCATGGCTTATCTGGCAGATAATCAACTCTCCCAGCCCAAGCTAGTGCCATGGCACTGGGCAGGGAGCAGCCTTGGCTGAGGGGATGCAGCTTGGGATGCTGAGAGATGCCTTGGACAGCACTCACCTCTTTCCAGCTGCATTTTGCTGTTTCCACTCTTCTAATCCCTTCTTCCTTCCAGACAGTTCCAGTCACAGACCAGTTCTGCTGGCTGGCCTGGGCTGTCAATATTTGGTATCAAGACACTGGTAATAGTAACTTTTTTACTAAGCTCTGCATTTCTTGCAGGAGATTTTCTATTGTGGCAGAAGTGCCGGGCATGGCAAATCCTGCTTGGGTAAGGCAGAATGAAGTTACTGTGGAGTAAATCTCATTTAATGCTCTGAAACGTAGGAGCACATTCCTATTTTGATACATATGGACAATAAATCAGGTCTCATGAAGCTGTTATCTGTCTAAGAATAGCAAAGTATAAAGAGAAACAAAATGAATTCATACTGCATATAGATATAGGTGTTAGCCCTTTCTGATATCCAGGATCTTTTTTTCTTTTACAGTGAAATGACTTCTCACAACTGCTCAATAATCAGTTATTATTCTAGAAGGTCAGTGATACTGCTTATAGCTCACGAAGTACTGACTTGATATGTTCACTTCTATTCCATAGGCCTGCTTTATGCTTTCACTCACAAAACTTGGGGGCAAGAACACTGTCTCCTTGGCTATCTAGAGTACACTGGGCATGTTTTTTTAATTTTTATTGGTGAAACAAGCAGCACTTTTTGCTTACCTGTGTCCATATATCTATTGCTCATCTAAATAGGAAATTTCTCCTTTATTAAAGCATTTGAAAGAACTTGTCTTGGTTGACTCAGTAGCAGTCATGGTGGACTCTGGCATCTGCTGCCCAGGGATGGTGTCAGGCCCATGTGCTGAGCTTGACTTTAGCACCATCTGGAACTTGGATTGTGCCTGTGATAGCCTTCAGCTGAGGTGCTGTTTTCATCCTTGGAAACAGGAATCGAGTTAGATGGCGATTTTTCAAAAGAAGCACGGTAAATCTAAGTTTATATGTACTTAAATTCCCATCATTTGAACTGGTTGGCTGCCTCACCAAGTGTTTAAAAGTCCCGCTACCAGAGGATGTTCAGTAGTTTGCAGTTACAAGCCCTTGGATGCCAGTGCCATGGTAACCAGGCCCATTTGGGTACCTTGCTTGGCAAGATCTTTGTAGGTCTTTTCTCTTGGGCTCTGCCTTACATAGTTAACGTAGAAAGCAGATCACAAAAGGAAAGATTTCACAAAATTAACATCTCCTGTTAACAGTAGGGTAGGGATGCGTTGTCCTCCATGGCATCATCTGCAGCTGACATTCAAGCAGTTCTAATTACTTTAATGACTCCCACAGGTCCCCTCTGTAACTGCTGGATGATGCCTGAGGACACTCTTCAGAGGTGGGAGAATAAAGCCAGGGAGCATCCAGATGAAGCTGCTCTTCTTGCTGGCAAAAAAATTGTTCCTTTGAAGGTGTGTGGAGTTAACAGGGCAGGCACTTCCCTCTTTGCCAGTCTCTTATCTCATCCTGCTTTTAGGGAATGCTTGTACCTCAGAATTACTTTAGATTCCAGAATTTATGCAAACTCTTTGCTGTCTTGTTTGTTCCTTTTACACACACATATATATAATTTTGTTTTTTAAGCAACTCTAATTTGCTTAGGATAATTCTTTTGTGCAGTTTGGCTGTGAAGTTTTGCTGTCAAACTCTGTAAAATGTCTTGATAGTTACCAGTCTCGATTTTTCATCCCGTTTTTATGTGGTGAGTTACAAACACCTGAGATAATTTGATTGTTGCATCTGGTGGGAGAAGATTGATATGTTTTCTTGGGATCACAGGCTGAGTTTTGATTTTCTCCCTTTTTGTAGTCTTAGACAGTGCTCACTTTCTTGATACACACTTCCATAATGGACTTGTACATTATTATTGGTGTTCTTTGATACAAAAGAAATTCAATACCTCTGGGGCTATAAATATCATTGATTCACTCCAAATAGAGAAAGATACTGTAATATTTTTTAGATTATTAAGACTATTCCATTTTCTCTCTGATGGGGAAGAGTTATGAATTTGGTAATCATTATGCCCTAGGTAACTGAAGTTACGCAATCAAACCCTCTCTTTAAAGCATAATTATGATTGTTTCCAACATTTAATTCTTTCTCTCTTTCGAAATATTATTTTTAATGCCTTGAGTGTTTTTTTTGTTTACTGTTTCAAAGAATTGCTCCTGTGGTTTGTGTTACTACAGAGGAGCCTCAGTAGCAGTATAGCAGATTATATTTCTCCCCTACAAAGCTTTAATGGAATTATTGAGCATTTCAAGATGTTGCAGTAGGAATCCAGGCTTGAAATAAATGTATGGATTTCTTTTTCCCTACTGAATGACTAGGATGAAAAATCTCAGTCTTTTCTATGTGGAATTCAGTTTCTTGGCCAGCTTGTTTAAAAAAATTACAAAAATTTGGAGGAAAAAAAGTTCTGTGAAGATGCTAGCTCGAATCCTATTAAAATAGCTGTCACTCATATAAGTGATGTGAAAATGTATGAAATCTTGTAATTCTTCCTGGTGTTTATTCATCAGTCACTAATACATACAGAGATACACTTAAGGGAGAAGTTCTCTATCTGCATGCACATAAATTCTGTGTAAATTTGAGTTCTGAATGTCAAAACTCACTCATTTTAAAATTCACTCACACTTTTAGGAATTGTGTTTGGGAGGGATGACCTGTGGTGCCCCTCCCTTGGTTTGTGCTGCTCAGAGGGGATGTTTAGGGTCAGGGGCTGCACAAGGCATGTGCTGCTGCCTTTGCATCAAGTTCCTTTGGAATTTTATGGGGACAAAGGTGCAGATACTAAAAAAGCCCAGGCAGAGTTCACATCTTCATCTCAGCTGCATCCAAGGTAAAACACAAAAGTTCTGCTGTGTTTTATTCAGCTGATACTTACACAGCTTGGGCTGCAGGGAGCTCTCAGAACTGGTGGGGCTGAAGTGCTTTCCACCACATCTGCTCCCTGCCCAGCAATGCCTCCACAAGCAAATATTCCCCTCTCAGGGTGAACTCAGCTGTGGAGAAAACAAAACCAGCACTGGTGAGATGTGTGCTGTAAACCCACCAGCCTTGCTTGCTTTGCACAGTTCCAGGAAGCTTTCCTGTGGTGGGTGTGCAGCACAAGTTCAATTTAATGTGCTGCGACTCCTGCATGGTGACTGCACACCATCACTGGATGGATGTGCCTCACCTTTCCCTGCACACCATCACTGGATGGATGTGCCTCACCTTTCCCTGCACACCATCACTGGATGTGCCTCAACTTTCCCTGCACACCATCAGTGGATGGATGTGCCTCACCTTTCCCTGCACACCATCACTGGATGTGCCTCAACTTTCCCTGCACACCATCACTGGATGGATGTGCCTCACCTTTCCCTGCACACCATCAGTGGATTTGCCTCAACTTTCCCAAGTGTCCTCATGCTGCTGCTGTGACTTTTGGTCCTGCTCTTGCTGCTGCCTGCAGAGTGGGAGCCATGGATTTCCATGGGCAGACCTTACTCTGCAGATCCTGCACCGTGTCGCCCTGACGTGTCAGTCATTTAATTAACCTTTCAAATTGTCTCCTCAGTCCCAGTTAGAAAGGGCAAAGTCCCATGGCCTGTTTTAATATTTAAAATGAGAAACCGATGTTCATCACTGACGCTTCATTTCCTGTAGAGTGATGTGCCTCAGAGCCCTTTTATCTGCTGGACCTGATGTGCATGATGATGCCTCTGCTGCATTAACACACACTTTTCAGCAGGACTGTTCCCAGTTTAGGCTGATTAGGTTAAAAGATGATCATCCAGAATACGATGATGATTCAACATTTATGGATTTTAGCCATCTCACGCTAAATATATTCTCAGCAGGGTATTTGGGGCTAGGGAGGGACAGCAAAAATGCTCTGCTGTGTTGTATTTCTAATGGGTTTAGTAATGCTCAGTAGAAATGGTATCTTCAGTTCTCTTGGTGCAGGCATTTGTAACAGAGTACCCAGTGCTATAAAGGCAATTAATTGTCTGTCAGATGTGCCTACTGTACATCAGAATCTGCTTTTTAATTATGAGTATGAAGCTGGCTGCACAAAGGATCAATTTTTGATTTCCTAAGATACTTAATGTGTTACGAATAGGAAAAGAAGCCGCAGTCAAATCGAGCATCTTACTCCTGTTTTAAAGTAATTGTCAAAGTTATGAAAATATTTATGTAGAAACTAGTGGTTTGGTTGTCTGCTTACATAAAAAAAATGTGAACCTGTAGAAATTAATGGTAGAGAATGAGGTTTTTTCCCCCCCTAGGAGATCCAGCAGCTTTTAGACTAGCAACTTCTAGACACTTTTTCCAATTAATCCAGTTGAAAACATGAGACACTGACACATCTCAAAACAGGCATCTAATTTAGGAGTCTGCTGGGGACTGAAGTTCTTTAGATAGTCCAGAAAGTTTCCTGAGGACTCTGACTCATCGCTCAGAGTCTGCAGTGGTGAAGTGGAAGCTTGGGTTCCTGTCTGTGCCTCTCAACTTCACAGCCCAGAAAAAGGTGTGAGTGCTCTCCTGTGTGCCTGAGGCCACCTCCCCAGGCTTTGTGTCCATATGAGGATATAAATGAATAATAACAGTGTTTGGCTGATGGTTGGACAGAAACATGGTTCTAGAGCATGGAAGTGAAACTTGAATAAAAACTAAAATCGGCTTGTGACAGTCGTTTATAAAACTGAAGGCTACATTGGGATTTTGCATGAATTTTCAAGTGGTACACTAAGAATTAATTTAGGTTAGATTTGGGGATAGAGCAGCTTCAAAATTATTAATAAATATTGAGGGGGAAAATGTGATTTTTAAGTGCTTTATGAACTAATATTGAAGAAGGGTGAAATACTTTGTTCTTTTTTAGTTTTACTGTTTCTGTTGATATAAATCCATGGACAATTTGCCAGCACAGAATTAGAAGCTGATCGAGTTGGTTTAACCTGGAACAACGTGAGCCAACTGTGGAATAAACTCTGAAAGTACTGAAAAGTGCTCAGCAACATTCATGGCTATCCAGAGAAGAAAATGTATGTGTTTATCCAATTAAAACTCCAAGAATAAATAAGCACTTTCGACACAATCTAATTATCCAGCTGGAATCTGGCCAGGATTGGGAAAGTTGACAGCCCTTGAGTTAGAGGTGTCACCAGGGAATTGATGGTGAGGATGAGGAGTTCTGCATCCCTCATGGGGGGTGCTGGGCAGTTCTGACAGTGCCCACCACAATGAGCTGCTCCTTTATCCCTGCCCTTCATTAGTGTGCCCTGAAAAAGCGTGAAACGTAATTAAAATAATCCTGAATTATCATTATTTTAAGTGCCGCTAATGGCGCTATTGGAGACAATGAGATGAAATAGTATCTAATTTTTCTCATTAATATTGTCCTTTTAATTCCTCTTGCATCAAAGGCTTTTTCTGCATAAAATTGCTCTTGAGGAGGATGGGATGCATTAAGAGGTATCTCAGAGTTTTGGGTTCTTAATCTTCAGGTCTTTAAGGAGGAAAGATTTATTTTATGTTTGAGCTTCTCTGTGGGGCAATCTTTGCAATATAAAGTCCTGTTTTTAAGAAATAATAGCAGATATCTATGCTAATGGTATACCATGTTTGTAAGTGTTTTTTCTCAGGCTGGTTTTTGCAGTTTTAGCTGTCTCCCAGAGAGCAGCTGAGTTACAGAGGGAAAACTGGCAGGATTAATTTTTAATGTGGTAACTTTGGCTAGAGTTTTATTCCTCAGCAGTGAACACCTATAAACTCAGGGGATGTGTTTCTCAGTAATTAAGTTTCAAAATTTCCTTCTTCCTCTCCCCCCAAAAAAGGGGTAATCAGTGTAATTCAAAGGATTTTTATTTTTGTGCATTCCTTATTCCCCCTCCTGCTGTTTGGTGTGCCCGACATGCACTAGTCTGTGGTTTTTTGGGTCCACTTTTGAATTTCATCATCAATAGCTGCAGGTGAGTCTGTGCTGTGGTCACCAAACACAGGTCAAAGCTGTGGTTTCCAAGAGAGCTGGCACATCCTTCACAAGCATTCTTATTTGTCAGCTGATGAGGGCTCAAAGTTTGAGCTGCAGAATCTAATGTGGTTTTTGTTTGAGATGGAGAATGTAATGTGCTTTTTGATGGCTGCCAAGGTGGTTTCCTGCCTGCTCCTTTGGATCCCTGTGGCTATTGGTCATCAATACAAAGCATTTAATTGCTTGCCTTGCTCTTGCTGCTGCTGTGTGATACTGGTGGGACTGGGGGGAGCCCTGAACACATTCCTGTGTATCCAGAGCTCTGTATTTAAGGGCTGTTTGCTCCAGGATCTGAGGTGCCAGCGAGGCACTGGTGAGATGAGATGAGATGAGATGAAGTTGTGCTCACAGTCACTGCTTCAAACACAAAACTGCTCCTGAGGCTCACTTGGCATTCACCTCCCAGAGATGTGCACCAAGTACTGGAGTATCTCTGTCTGATGTTCTCAAACCCAGCCTTTTGTGCATCTCTGTCTAATGAGCTGCAGTGGTGGTACAGCAGAGACTTAATAATGGTTGTCTAGACAGGATGATGCTTATCCATAGAGATAAGTTCCTTTTTACCAATTAGGGGGAAAAAAAATAAGAGGATTTATTTTGCTGAAGCAGTACCTAAGAGTAATCAGAGTAATACCATTCTCTCGGTTGGTTGCTCAACTGTTAAGGTGATGTTGGGGATATTATTGAACAAGACCAAAGTAAGTACCAAGGGAGAGTTAGCTAATTCAGCTTAATAACTAAGCATTTCCTGTTTGGGTGGCAGCAGGATTCCACATCTCTTCCAGGAGAAACAGCTAAATTAGGTTTTTATTAAGGGATTAGTCCATGTCACTATTTACATCCTACAAAATTTTCTGTCACAGCAGTGACTGGTTCTCAGCAGACCCAGTTCTGGAGGCTCTGCCTGGCCTTTCCAGTCTCCTTGTACTTCCCTTTATGTTGGGAAATGGGCTGTGGCGTCTCCAGTATTTGCAATAAATACCCAAGTGCCATCCATTTTGTCCTGCCTCAGGCAGAGGTGTTTTGGGATGTGCTGCAAATCATGGCTGTGACTGAGGGGCAGACACCACGGGGACGGTGTCAGGGATAATTCAAGGTCCTGACAAGTCTGTGGGCTGCCAATTTCTGCAGCCCCTGATAGTCTCTCCAAACTGGAGCGTGGGCATTTCTGGAGTAAGGGAGTGGCTGCTTTCTCTCCACTCATTATCTCATTTATTAACGAGCTGCTGCAATTCTGCACTGTCCTTCCTATCCACAGGAGAGGGAAACCACTGTGTTCAATGTCAAACATCTGCCCAACAAACCTGTCGTTCACGAAGGGGATCCTTCCTTCAGTTTCCCTCTGTGTGATTAATCCATCCCAGGGCTGCCTGCTTTGGAAGAAGCAGAAAATGAGCCTTTTCTTTTTCTTCTCTTAAGAAAAATAGTTAAATACTTAAATGCGGGCTATTTTTTTTTTTTTCCTGTGAAATGCCTCAGGGCAAGGTTACAGTAATTGTGTGTTATGCTGCCCTGTTATACAGAGTCCCATTGTAATTTGGCTCGTTTTTGTAGCATCTCTCTCTGGAGAATCAGCTGGAGCTGCTCTTGCAGAGTGTCACTGTGGTTGCAAAGGGCTCTGTTCTGTGTGCGTGTTCCCTGGGAGGGTGTCACCAAGGTGTGGTGGTGAAAACTGCTGTGGGGTTTGTGACTGACAGGGTCTTTTTCTCCTTTTTTTAATATTTTTTTTTTAATGGGACATTGAAAAATTAATAGATCTTTAAGCAAAAAAGGAATTTTTTTGTAGGTTAGGTAGAACATTGTGGTCTCATAAGTGTGGAGTGGTTTATTTTTCTCTGGAGAAGTACACAGTGCATGGCACTGATTCCCTGTGATGCTGCAGTTTTTCACTCAGCCCTCCTTTCCACATTTGTCTTCCTAACAGCTAATTCTGGTCAACCTGACCCATTTCTGACCAGAAGTCTGTATCTGATTCAGGGACAAATTAATCTGGCATTACATATAAAATGTCAGTTCTTAACACAATAGTGAAATTCCCCTGAGTTCATTTTTGTCTTAGACAGGAATGCATTGCTGCTGGAATGGGGCCCCTTTTTAGACTTTCCCATGTTTTGGTACAGGTTGTCCTCTGGGAACTGAAGATCTTTCAGGACAGACAAAAATCCCAAGTGGTTTTTTTTTGTAATGATTTCTGAGCCTTTACTGTTACCGAAGAGGAATTTACGGAGTTAGAACAAGATTGGTTTAGAATCTATTTGTTTTCCCTAAAGTCACTGCAGGTTCAGGGAATGGCTTTGTCCTCTGTTTCCTGGCAGAAACACATTTTCAATATAATCCAGCCTTCTCTGTATGTCCTCATTGTTTGGATTGTGCTCCACAACATTTCAGACATGAGAGCAGTTATTATGGATTGTTCCTCTTGACCCTGACCACATTTATCCCCAACAATTCATTTCATTCCAGTGGATGATTCCCTTTTGGCTGAGAACGAGGTGCCTGCAAGCTTTGCTTTCCCCCAGTGCTTTTATGACCTATTTCAGATGCCAGAACACCTTTATAGCCATGTCACACTGTTCTGTCCTTCCTGCCTGTGCTGGCTGCTTTAATGGAAGGACAGCTGGAAAAATGTGGGGTACAACCCAAAATTTTAGATTTTTCTCCAGTCAGTAGGGGTTAGTCTCCTTGCATTCAGCTCTCCTGACCTATTTTACCCCAGCAGCCAGAAGCAGTCTAACTTTCTTGACGTGCATCACCCAATTCCTTGCAGTTGTTAAAACACAGAGGTGGTGTGTTTCAAGATGTACCAGCAGCAACATTGCCTAGAAGCTCCCTCTTAGCAAAAATAAAAAATTCTGTGAACATTGGGGTGCATTAAAAATTTAAAATGCAACTAGTGTTTTCCATATTGTAGGCACATAAAGGTGTAATAGGAGCTTTTGCTTGGGGATTGTGTCTTTGATACGTGTGGATGTGTCTCGACTCCGAAAGCTTCCCTGTCTCTGCCTGTTAAACTTGGCCGAGCTGCTTTAGAAATCCACCCCACACTGTGATAGCTCCAGCATCTCCAGGGTAATCTGGGATGCTGCATACAAATCCTTGTGCGAGTTTTCAGCCTGACAGGCTCGAGCCAGACCAGGCATATCTGTGAGAGGTGTTCAGCACCATTTGTACCGCCACTGGACTGGAAACTCGGCTCAGATGTTTATCGGCGGCGCCTCCAGCCCGAGCTCGCTGTGTTCCACACAGCTTCTCCTCCTGATGGGCTTTTCTCAATAAAACTTCACGCCCAGCAGCTTCCCTGCTGTCCGAGGATGTGTTTGTTTCTTCGCCTCTGAGCCTGTGGTCAAGCTCTGTTGAAGAAGAAAAAGTTTGACTGTGGGCTTGAGTCCTTCTTCATAGAACTGTAAAAACGCAGAATGTTGATCAAGACAGGAATTTTTCTACAAAACGCAGCAGCTTTTGGCACTTGCTTTTGACTCTGCTGCACTTTCACTGTTGCTTTGGTGTCTTGTCTCACTTCTGACAGCCTGGGTTACCTGAGCAGGGAGCTGAGTCTGTGCTGGCCAGGTTGGCCAGCCTTCAGGGAGGGTTTTCATTTATAGAACCTCAGAATCCTGGAATGGTTTGGATTAGAAGGAACCTTAAAAACCCCGTAGTTTCAACCACCCCCTGCTATTCAGAGAGATCCACTCTGCTTTTTTTGTTGTTGTTGTAGTTGTTTTGCAGAGTGGTTTGTTTTGGCTCTCCCTGGTGGGGGACGCAGAATTTGGGGCTGATGCTGTGCAGAATTGCCAGGAGAAGTGGGGTCCATAAAAACTGGAGCTGGTTCCCCAAGCCTGGCCTGGATGGCCAGAGCCTGCCCTGCAGTGCAGGGGTGCTGGGGAGGTGGACAGGGCTGGAGGAGTGGAAGAAGCTGAGGCTGGACAAGCTCAAACCAGGCTCCACAGTGAGAGGGGGCTTGCTCTGGTGAGGAGACAGCAGGACAAACTTTTGGGTGCAGACACAGGAGGAGAGAACAGCCACAGCCAACCAAAGCGCTAAAATGAATTAAACATAGAACCATCCTCTGGATTTGCAAGTTTTCAGCGGGTTCTGGTCTCTCAGTGCAGGTTTCCCAGCTCTGCAGAGTGTGTGAGGCTGTTCCCAAGGGACCCCAGGGCTGCTCCTAATGAATTACAGGCCTGCCAGGCCTCTGAATTTGTTTAATTTGTTTTTCTTTTATAAAGTGAATTTCCTTTGGTTTTATACAGTGGGTGGAATCAATTTTTTTTTCCAGCGTGCAGAGCATTATTTTATAAATTCTCTAAGAGGATTGGAGTATCAAAGCTCTGGATAAGTCTTGCATTTGAATTTTTGTGACTTCTTCGCAAACGGATCATTATTCATTTTCACCTTTGCGGGTGCTGCTCTCTGTATGAAATGCAGAATAACCAGCTGCTAAGTGAGTTTCAAATGGAGCTTTTCATTTTCTTCTGAGGAAATAACACGAGCTGTGGTGGTAATAGATCATCTGTATAGGAGGCAAATCTATTTTTTATGAGCGTGATATTTTGATGGCAAGAACCAAAATCATATAAAAATAAGAATACATATTGCAGATAATTAGTTCTGAGGGTTTGGGGTTTATTTTATTTTATTGTACTAAACTCTGACTTTTACATGAGCAGAGATGAAGAGCTGCTTGCTGTACATTGTCTGCTGGAGTTTCAGCCAAATGGGTACAAACTGAGTGTCAAAGTTTAGAGGGGTTTAGAAGGATGGTTGGATGTAGAACAGAGAACATTTGAGCCAGATTTGGAAAGCAATTCTCCCCAATGCAGCTGCCTTGAGTCTCAGGGTGGGTTGTGTTGGACTGGGTGGGTTGTGTCTCATCCCTGTAGCTGGAATGAGAACAGACTTTTGCCCCACTATTTACCCCAGCTGTAAACTCACTGTTCACCTCCTGTTCTGCGCTCCTGGAGGGACAGAGGGGATGCAGAGGGGAGTCCCTGGTGCAGCAGGAGCAGCAGTGGGGATGTCACTGGGCAGGGGGGTCTGGCCAGGCTCTTTTCACTGCCCTGAGTGCACAGCTGTCATGTTCAGAGAAAAAACAAGGCTGAAATAACACTTGTTACAGCCACTGCAAAGTGTTAAAAGTTGCTTGGATGCAACACAGAGAGAAACACAATCTAGAGGATGCTATTTCACGCATGTGCCCCTCTCTAATTTGTTCATTGTAGTGTGTTTTATTTGCCAAATAATGAAAAATATTATTGCAGAAGCTGAAAATGAAAATTAAATTTCTGGTAGGATATACTGGAGTAATGAAGAAAAAGAGAATGTAAAAAGGATTCTTCCATGATAATTAAGAATTATAAAGTCATTACTTAAACTTGCTTTCTGAATTACAGAGAGAATTAAACTGCTTGTTTCAGAGCAGAATCCTTGTAGCATTCCTTCATTAAAATTCTACATTGTCAAACCGGATAAAAATGCATATACAATGACTAATTTTGTTCCAGCCTTGCCTCTGCTTTGGGCCTTATCTCTCTTCACAACAAAGCTCACCTTGAAGGGACTGAAGTAATGATATATATTTGCTGAGCAGCTGGAAAAAGAAAGAAAGAAGCATCTACTTTTTGCAATCTGTGTTCTTTCCCCTCCAGATACTGAGGAGGAAAAGACCTGTGGGGTACTAAAGCTCTCATGTACCATAAAGTGGTATTATAATGAAAAGTATTACTTTTTATGGCATCCCTGCAGTATTAAGGAAAGGCACTTTTCTATAAATGTTAATCTTTAATCTTTATAAATTGCACTCTGTAAGACTAGAAGGTCTGTAAAGCATTTGTCCCGAAGGCTTAGAAGGATCAAAATAGCAATGCAGACTTTGTACTTTTTCCTTTTTTTTCCCCTTTTTTTCCCCTAAAACTTAGAAGTATTACCTTGTTTGGAGGAGGAATGGGTGAGAGTGATGTAAGCCATTAGCCTGTCCTTCCAGGTAGCCCTTGTTGAGCTTTACATACCCACACAGGCCCAGCTGGGTCCTGCAGCCTGTGCTGAAGCCTGAGTGGAACAGGAGGGTTATAAGGACTGGGAGCCCCCACACACACCGAGCTCCTCTGCCAGATTCTGCCACCACTGGACACCGTGGGGCTGGGAAATGTCCTCTCCACCTGCACTTACAGGGGAGCTCTTTAGGGCCCAGAGTGGAGATGAGCAGGTTTGACAGATAATTAAACCTGCTTTAAGCATCTCCTGCCTACAAGTTTCTTCCCCCATTCCTCTTGCCGGTGAATTTTGTTGTGTTTTGTGCTCTGCCACGTCGCACTCAGCCTTTGCTCCAGGTGGTGTTTCTGAGGGTGCTGGTCCTTACTGCTCAGATGAGGCTGACAGAGGTGGAGCTGGTGTTTGGAAATTATTGGGTTGCACCCTGAATTTCAGCCTTAAATATTTAGGTTTTACTTTGGTATCCATTTGTCTCATGTGTGTGGATTTGTACAGGTCTGGGCTTGGGGCTTGTTTTACCAGCTGGTGAGCAAGGGGTTGATTAAACCTAAATTGAGAGTATTAACAAATCCCTGCTGAAAGCTGTGATAAGCATCAGCAATTTCCAGTTTTGTTGAACTTTTTAAAATTGGTTAGCCATTCTGAAAAATATGCATTAATGGTATATTAATACTTGATATCTGTTTATCAATGAAACCTTGCTATAATAAAGTATTTATGAGATGCAATTTTAATCTATAATGAAAGTTTGTCCAGTGAAATCTCATCATTTAAAAAGCAAAACTTTTCCAGAAGTTTTAGGCTCTGCCTAATGTGTTCTTTAATACCTTTTTTTTTTGTTGTTTTTCTCTAGGTAAGTGTCTCCATTCTGAAACTGCAGGAAAGTTCTCTGAATTTGGAAAAGTTGGATGCCTGCTGAGCAAGTAAAGGTCCTATGCTTTGGTTTTTGGTAGAGTCTGTCACAGATTTTCAGTCCTTTCTGACATTTTTACCTGTGGATTTTGTTGTGTTTAATGGGTGTTGCAGGTTCTTGAAGAGGAGGCAGGCTTGTGTGAAAAATATTTTTAATTTATTCAAGTTTGAGGCTGACTAGGGGTAAAGACTGAATGGAGTAAAATCAAGAACATCACCTTTTAAACGTGGCTTTTTTTCCTCTATTTTTGGCTGAAGTCCTGTTAATTTAAATTGCTGTGAGTTTGCAGACAGGCTGAAAGAATCTGGTGCTTGTTCATCTCAACCCATCTTGATGGTGCTACAGAAATATTATTGTGTAAATATCTGTTATTTTAGCCTTCATAGTAAAAACCATGGAAGGAGGATTAAGGGCTATCAGATGAATTTTTTGGACACAATTTGCTTTGGAAAGAGCTTTGTTATGGCTTTGGTAGTGGGAGAGATTGGGAGAGATTGATTTTGGAATTCAACCCTCCCAAAATCAGCCAGCCCAACAGTGTCTGAGTTACCAAGTGGAGAAAAGTATCCTGGTGCAATGCTGTTAGGTTTTGGGGTTCTTTTAAAGTGGAAACTGCTCCAAATCTGGGAATTCAGGGCAGGTTTTGACTGCATGCAGGTCTCAAAGTGTTCAAGAGCTGGTGCTCTGGTTTCACTCCAGATCTCTCAGGTTTCTGAGCAAATCCAGCTGCACTCTGTCGTTTTCTGCCTTAATCTGAGGGGCTCAACTGCATCTTGTTTCAAGATTGAAATGATGAGGATGTGTTTGTGTGTGGGAGAAGGAAAAAGGTTTGTGTTCTGGCTTTTCACATGAGGTTAAGAGGTAAATGCACCGCTCAATGCAGATGTAAATTGTAATTGTGGCTTTACGGTGTCTGTATTAGAATATTGACCTGAATTGATACTGCAAATATAATTACATTGATTCTTTCCTGATGGCTATAAACAGTGACATTTCTCTTGATCTCTGAACAGAGTTAGTTATAAAACACATGCTCCACTTTTGTATTCACACATTGCATTCTCATCACTTTTGTCTCCTGCTCCCCAAGGGCTTGATTTAGAAGAAGTGTCTGATTTAATGGAAAAAATGATGAAACAACACGGACAGCAGTTGGGAGCATTTCTAATGTAGCAGAAGGTGTTTCTTTTTGATTACGTTCCTCAGACTTCATTGCTTATATTTGAATATTTTGCTTACGAAAAATACGATGCCAGGCTATTTTCACTTTTTAAATTATTTTAAACCCAGTATCTGCCTTAATTGATCTCAGAAATTGCTATTACTGAAGTAGGAGTTAGTGCTCTGATCTGATCTAACAAATTGTGCTCCAAACTTCCCATCAGGTTACCAGACTGGAGAGAGCTCCTATCTGAAAGGACAGGAAGGAGACACAGAACCTCAGATGCTGCAGTTTTTAGTAGTGGCAAATACAGATGTCATAAAAATAAGGACTAAACATTAGGAAAGTGGGGTTGGTATTACTACTTCTAATGTAGCCTGGCGGCTTCATTTCACAAATTGTGCAGAGAACCCCTCCAACTTCTGCCTTCCTTTCTTTCAAGTGGATACCAAGAGAAAAAAAAGCTCACAGATAAGCATTTAACAAATGGATATTTTATTCAAAAATACTGTTCTTTTAAAGTGGCTTCTTTTGGCTTTCCTTGCTCTGTGTTGCCAAGTTGTGCTTGCATCTCTGGAAACAATTCCTGAGTTGTCTCTTAGCATTCTCAGAATCATCATCCCGAGGATATTGTGAAATGAGACCAAGTAATTGTAACTGAGATTGCTCAATGTGCTGTCAGTGCTAAGATTATAAGTGTGATTGTTCTGGCAGTCTGCTGTGATCAAGCCACCATGTTGTTTATCCTTATTTAGAGAGGAGTTTTTCTGGAATGTTATTTTAGTAGGCTACAAAAGGAATGATTATAATGTCTTGTTTAAGGAGACAAATGTTTCTGATTGCTTAAACACAGAACAGTTTTGTTCATCACTCCTGATGCAGTATTTCAAGAGAGTTTTCAGTCTCAACAAGAAAAATACCTGTACTGGCATTATATAAAAACATTTTTAGCATCTTCCCTTTAGAAGAAGTCCTTTTGACACACAGCCAGTAAAGCTGGTGTTAGTGTCAGGTGTGTGTGTAATCCAGTTTATACATAAAGAAGTAAAAAAAAAAATGAAAGAGTTTTTTTTTAACTCCTGACAAATTTGGAATAACATTTTGCAGTGTCCCTCATTAGGAGATAGCAGAGTAGAGCAGAGCTGTCTTGATTGTAATAACCATCTTTCAGATAATGCAGCAGTACATCCATCAGCACTTTACACTGGATTTGTAATTAGATTTGTTTTATTTTACAATTCCTAGCAGAAGCCAAATAAAGGTGGCTGATGCTTTTGACCACATCAAAGAAATTCCACTCAATCTTTGCTGCTTAGGAAGTGTCAGGTAGTTTTGGGGCAGATGGTGTTGGTAAGGGACAGGGTCAGGAAATGAGAGCCTGGGAAGATGGGGAGCACTCAGGGACAGGTTTTAGCAAGCTGGCTGGTCCATTGTGCTGGAGTTTATTGGTTTTTTTGTTCCTGTGCATTATCCCAGAGCAGCACCGTGTTCTCCCTGGGCACAGGCACTCTCTGGAGCCTTTCACTGCTGCTCACCCAGGGCACAGATCCTGCTCTTACCACCCTGGCTGCTCTCTAAGTGGTTGAGCAGCACTGGAGGCTCTCTGAGAGTCTCACAGAGCTGTTCCAAGCATTGACTGTCCCTTCCTTGGACATTGGGAATGTTCCCCATCCGTGGGCAGTGCTGGTGTTTGTGTGGGTCCCTCCTGGGGATGGTGCCTGTGGCTGGAGGTGCTGCCAGGGCTCGCCTTGCTGAGCTTCAGCTGCATCCATCCTGCCAGCCCTCCCTGGGAATGCTCTGGGAACCCACACACAGCATGGCCCAGCCCCTAGGAACAGTGCAGAGTCCCTCCAGGCTGGAGTGGCCCATTTCTGTAGCTCCTGAGATGCTGGAGTGACCATTTCTGTAGCTCCTGAGATGCTGGAGTGGCCATTTCTGTAGCTCCTGTTGAAGTCCCATGGGCAGTGGGAGGGCAGGTGGCAGCTGGTGTAGCACTGAAGGTCTTGTAACTCCATTTGTGGTTTAAGAGTGGCCTAAATCAGCCAAAACTAAAGCTCTTCAGTGCTGGCTGGAGCTCAGAGGAGGCAGGAAGTGTGGTGAAACTCACCTGGTTCCTCACCTTGAAAAAAAGAGAAAACCATGCCTAGGCAGGCCCAGTGCATGTTGATTTGTATTGGTTTGGGCAGAGGGGTTGGGGTGGACAGGCTGCTGTGCTTAATTAAACACATTAATTTTGTCCTTAGAGACACTGCAGGCACCACCTTGCCTTGGTCTTGACCCTGTATTTGTCCTGGTTTTGCTCTTTTAAAGCACCAGCTCTGGGAATTACCACTAAGGAAGTGACAGCACTTGTACAGTAAAGAGTATGTATATATTGAGTTATAATCCCCAATTAGGTGAGAAGAAATCAGCATGTTTTAAGCATAAAAGTCCTTAAATCAGGGGGGAAATGCAGTCTCAGTTTCAAATCGAGCACTGGCTGGGTTTCAGCAGCATTTTCTGCACTGCTGCTTTCAATACCTGGGGCAGTTAGCACTGGGGGTTTAATATTGCCTATGATATTACTTTACTGTGATTAGCTCAGTGATATATTCCATATATATACAATCTCTGGGCTATTTCTTTGAAATGTATTTCAGTTTTACAGGTATTACTATGACCATACTAAGAGGAAAATTACCAAGTTCAGGAGTCATTGCTGCTGAGTATCTTTAATGGCACATAGAACACTGAGATGCCACAGTTTGCAAAATGTGCTTTAAACGTGCACCTCTCCCTAACTGAATAGACACTGTTGTTTTTCATGTCCTGTGAAAATATTGCCCTTACACTTATGTCAATTCAAAGGGGCTCTTGTATAGGTGGCATTTTGAATTAGCTGATCAGAAAGCACCAGGAGTGTGCCTGGATGTTTAGAGTTGCATCTGTATAAATCATGTGTCAAATACACTTTCCAGTGGCACTGGTGTGGGTGAGGTTAGACATTGATTTATCTGGTGGAAATATTCAGCCCTTTCAGCACTCTCAGAGTATGTTTCTCAGCAAGTTGTTACACACAAAAATACCTGCATTAAAGGAATTTAGAAAGGCAACTAAACAGCACACAAACCTTAAGAAATCCTTAAATTGAGGTTGTTTCTATCTCTGCAACCTTTATTTGCATCTTATGTGCATCAGAATTGCAATGAAGCCTTTATATGGTCTCATGCTATTTCTGCACAGGACCCTGGCCTCAGTGCACAGAAAGTAGGATGCTCAGTTAATGAGAGGCTATTCAATATTTTGTTTTCCTTTCATTAGTCAATGTGTCCCCTATGCCTTATTTCTGCTTGTAATTCAAACCATGTTCTGGAGACAGAATCATTAATTTCCTTTTGGGCTCCTCTGTAGTGCTCATCATTTTAGTATTTGACTGGATCATGAGCACCTGGGAGTTTCTTTTTTTGAATTAAAACTCCTTGTGAGGTAAGGGAGTTCCAGTTTCCCCCCATCTTGTAGCATTCAATTCACCAACAAGAGATTAAGGTCAAAACTACCCATTAATTTCAGGTGTCCAGTCTGAGATGACTTGGACCTGTTTTTTTCAGCTTACTTAGCAATGTACAGCACTTTACACAACCAGATTGCAGCTCCCACTGAGTCCATTTGCAGCTGTGAATATTTAGCCCCTGCACTTAAGATAATGAAATCACAGACAGGAGTGGAAAGATTGCCTTCCTCTGGCCCTGGTGAAGGTGAGGAAGGACTCCATTCTTAATTAGGTGTGTCCTGGAGCCCATTTGATTGGACTCTGTGATCTTCAGCCACCAGCTCCCTGCCTGTTTCATCCTTTGCACCTCTGTGAACATCCCTTCCCTTCTCCAGCCTCTGCCCTTCTTGGCAGTCGTGTCCTCCTCACCTCTAACCCCCCTGCAGCCCTTCTTTACCTGGCTTCTTGCCTTGCCCTGACCCATTCCTCCTTTCATGGCAGTGATCTGTGTTTTCCACGGAGCTCTGACCTGTTCTGTGTGGAACACTGAGCAGTGAAACACAGATCAGCATTTGCTGATGCTGTGGGATGCAGCATCCCCATTTTCAGAGGACTGGAGGAAGGGCATCCCTCGTGTTCAGAGCCCCCTCTGTTAAATTCCCAGCTGTGCAGATGCCACATCTTTTCAAATAAAAGGTTGCCAGATTGTTTTAATGCATGCAAATGTTTTACTCACCCTGGACTTGAACCCAGCTGACCTCCTTCAGCTAGAGCTCTCAGGATGGGGCAGGCACTTGGAAAGGCACATCTTGGCCAGCCAGACACTGATTTGGTTAAAATCAGCTGAGAAATTAGATTTTACAATAGAAACATTTAACTCTAATGAAGTTGAAACACATCTGAAAGGTACCACATGCATGGGACATGAAGATTTGCATTATAAGAGCATTTTATTATTTATATTCCACAAAAAATGTACTCTGATCACCTGACAGCCTATAGTACACATTTAGTTTGAATGAAAATTAAATGTGATCATTGCCTTTTCTTTCTTGTGTCTGTAAAAGAGGCTGTGATGTTTGCTGTCAGAATGACAGTATTGGTTGGCTTTCTCAAGGATTCTGGCTGATGAAGAGCTGTGTCTCCACCTTGAAATACAGCCTGGCACAAAATGCCAGCTTCCATTTCCCTTCCTAATGGAAAACATTCCTGTTTTCTCAATCCTGTCTTGCTTTTATTAAGTCAGGGAGACAGTCACACCTGTAGTAGATTAGAATTGATCATACACGATTCCTGCTCTGCTGTGAACCCTGGTGGCATCATTATTTCATGAGCTGCCGCATTCTGAGATGCATTATTACTGCTTTTTAAAGAACACCTGTAAGATCCATTTTTCTTTCATGTCTGACAGTGCAACCCTACAAAGGATGAGAAAGGTAAACGAGGCAGCAACCATTGTGAAAAGGTAATTTTGTTAATTGGTGGCTGTTGCAGTTCTTTTGTTTTGCCAAAGAAAAGCTTTAAGTTTGTATCCTGAAAATGGGTTGAAACAGAATGGATTCTTGAACTTTAGGGCTGGAATTCTCTTTTGACTACTTACTAAATATATATAAATATCCTAATATATTGTATACTAATATAAATGTATATATAGTAGTGTATCTATAAAAAATGGCATTTTTATCCTGAAAGTGGGTTGAAACAGAATGGATTCTTGAACTTTAGGGCCAGAATTCTTTTGACTACTTACTAAATATATATTAATATCCTAATATATACATATTGTATACTAATATAAATGTATATATAGTAGTGTACATATAAAAAATGGCATTTTAAATAAGAAAAAAAAACAAAGCAAAAGGCCTCTTCACTGAGTGTCTGTAGTGTTTTACATCTCAAGACTCATCTCTCTGCATAGTGAATGTAGGGGTTTTCCCCTCTCCACTGAGGGGCTCTTGAAGCTGTTTCATAAATGAGAGATAAAATGAGGACATGCAGTATTTCCATGTTCTCAGAATATCTTCTGTCACTGTGGCTATTCCATGCTACTTGGGGACCTGTTCCAGTTTTTACAGTTTCCACAAGTACAACGGGCAGGAGGTATTAAAAAGCATTACAGACTTTTGCAAAGATTGACAAAATAAAGCTGATGGGATTTTCTCTTTCCTTGAAGACTCGGTTGGGTAATAACACCTCTGTGTGGTGTCAGAGGTAACATTAATTTTAATCAAGTAGGGATAAGTCAACTTTTTTCCCTTTCTGTCTGTGGTGCCAGCAGACCTGAGAAGTGGCAGAAAGACATTTCTCTTGTGTTTAGGGAAGAAGCTTTGCTGGTCCCTGCACGTGCTTGGGATGGTGGGAGTGCTCTGGAGGTGCAGCCTTGGGGTTGAGAGCAAGAAGTTGTGGGAATGGAAAAGGGTGGATGAAAAACTGTTCTGGTGGAGTTTTCAGGAAAGGAGGAAAAGAGGCAGGGAGCTCATAGGTACAGAACCCACATCTCTGTTTATGTGCTGCCTGGCCAGCCAGGGTCATGCTGGAGTCTGTGGGGGCTGTGTGCTGAGAAAACCTGTGTTTCTCAATGGTTGTGTTCAGCAAGACTTTCTTGGGTTTCTGGTCTGTAAATAAAGAGGAGACAGACAGGTGGTTACTGTAAAAATGCTGTATTTCCTTCTGTGTAGTGAGCTGTACCTGGAAGGTGTGAGGAAGAAAAGAATTCCATTTTCAATGCCATGATAGTCTGTTATCATCATTGCATAAAGTAAAATACCAAATGCACTGGTACAGCAGCAGCAACTGAACATTCAATTCATCTAAGCTAAGAGAGTGTATTGAATCTAGAGTTAACTTTCAAATATTGCCCTTTAAATTATTATTAGCAGATGAATGTGTTCATAAATACTATAAAAATACAAGAAATACCCAGTGAAAGGTGCTGGAGAATGGAAGTCTCCCAGTGAAGCATCAAGCTGGATGCAAAACTTCACTTAAAGGTGTGATTGTGCAAGGATGCCAGAGTGCTGTCAGTGTTTTTTACCAGCCCTCTGAAGTGGGCGAATTCACCCATGGTGATGAATTTCTGTTTGAAATGAAATTCAAGCAACTTCTGAGTAGCAGCCTATAAACTTCATCTCCCCTGTACTCACTGGGTTAATTGAGGTGGATCTCACCTGGAAAAAGAAGTCTTCAGAAGGCTCCCTGTGCCAGTGCTCTTAATAGTATTCACAAAGACAGAATCTATCACCTAAGGACATTGATACTACAATAAATTGGAAGGAGCTATTTTCCACATCTCTCATGTATATTGTATATAATGAGTCTCTGGGATGTCTCCACGCTGCTGATAAGCAGCCTGCAGCAAAGTAGATACAGCTTGTTTTATCTTGATTCCAGCCAGCAGCACTTGACTTGTGGGACTTGGGAGCTCAGCAGCAAACCAAATAATGCCCTTCACAGGCCCTGACTTTGCTGGGCTTCATCCTCAGCCCAAAGCTGGGTGATCCCAGGCTGTTTCCATGCTCAGAGTTTTGCAAGGACACTCCTTACTGGCAGTGGAGACTTTTACGTAGCTGAATCATTTCCTTGGACTTCCAGCTGAAAACCAAGGCCAGCTTTAGTGCTGCTGCCCCACTGCAGGTTCTGCTCTGAAATTATTCTCAGCATTCCCCATTGGGCTTCAGGTGACCTCTTTTTCCTCTCATTTTCTCCATGTCATTCCTAAAACCTCCCACCAGGCTGCTGTGGCCACTTTGGTCCTGTCTGTGTTTGTGCAGGAGCACTGTGGGACTCCCTTGCTGGGATTGGTTTTGGAGCTCTGGATGTCAGGATTGGGGCTGTCAAAATTAGGTTGAATCATGCAAATTGACAGAGCTTGGTCCAAGCAGTCCAGATCCAATTGCTGTAATAGGCTTCATTTGGGACAGAGCAGAGAGGAGTGAGAGGTTTAATACCAGGGCTCGCCAAAATGTACATTACTCTGCTGTATTACTTCCATTATGACCCAGTTCTGCTATTGTGAGCCTTATAAAAGATAAAATAGGTCATCAGATGGAGATAAATCAATGAAAGTAAAATTGAATGTGTTCATAATCATTTTAAGATTTTTATATGGGCAAAAGATTAATTAAATAGACAAAAGTAATTTTCAAAGAGCCTTTTTAATACTAAGTCTCAGAGAAAAGGGCATGTGGAGAAATATTCTGCAAATCTTGTGAGGGTGGCCTAAAAGTGCTTGTTTGTAGTTGCTCAATTGAACAGGAGGACAAGTGCAGAAGGTCAGGGACTGCTGGGATCTGTGTTCTTGGCTTTGCTCTCAGTTTGGCCCCAAAATGTGACTTTTCCTTGGCCCTGCTTAACCCAGGTGAGAGGGGAGCTCCTCATCTCTGCAGCTGCTTGGTGTCCCAGCAGTGCTGGGCTGATTGCAAGTGCAGGTGTAGCATGAAGGAGGAGAGCACTGCAGGGTGAAAATGTGTTGGTGGTGATTCTCAGAACTCCAGCCTGTGCATCATCATCCTCCTCCTCCTCGGGACAGTTTTCCATGTACTGTTCATAAAGTCATTTGAACATTTGCTTGTTAAAGCACCCAGTGGGCCAAAGGACTGTTTATCCTCAGCTTGGACATCCTGCCTTGGAATCCAGCAGCCCCACTGCTGTGCTAAAAGGTAAACAGACACTTAATCTCCAACAATTCTCCGTGATGTGATGATATAAAATGGAAAATATTGTGTACATAACCAGGAACATGAAATTGAGGATTTTCTGATTGCTTAAAATGGTACTTTTTTCTGGAGGGAGGAAAGCCAAGGTGAGTGGTGTTAAAAAACTGCTTTACAAGTGTTGATTTAAAATTTAAATTAATTCACCTTGGCCACTATTGCATCACTTTGCTTTTTCCTTCCTGCACGCATTTGGGCAGTCAACTTTCACTGCAGAAATTCAAAGCCAGGCTGCATTTGTCACAGTGTGAAATCAACTGCATAGGCAGTGGAAGGAGAGAGAAAGCATAACTAATTGAATTTGGATGTTTCACAGGACCGGGGCGGGGGTGGGAGCTGGTTCTTCCCTTGGTGCCCAGGCCCCACTCCTGTAGTAAACACCCAGGCAAAGCAGAGGCGCCTGTGCAGGCAGTGCCTGTGGGAGCTGCTGTCACAGCTCGTTGGATGGTGGGTGGCTGGAAATCCAGCAGCTCCCATTCTCAGGAATGCTGGTTCTCTGCACTCCTCAGTCTCTGATCTGAGCCTTTGGTTGGCTGTCTCCACCTGAGCCATAAACACTGCGCTGGTGTCGTGGTACAGAGTGGAAAATCTCATTTCCAGGGAATGGGGAGACTGCTTCTCAGGGATTCTCAGGGATTCTTAGGAATGCTGGTTCTCTGCACTCCCTGAGTCACTGACCAGCAGCCTTTGGTTGGCTGTCTCCATCTGAGCCTTGCACACTGTGCTGGTGTCGTGGTATACAGTGAAAAATCTCATTTCCAGGGAATGGGGGAACTGTTTCCTGCATGGCATGACAAGAATGGGATGCATTCAGCTGTGTATGATGTGTGTGCAAATAAGGCTGAAGTAATAATGACTTTTCAGGAATAATAAGCTAAACACCCTTCACCCCAAGCTGCCACATTGATAGTGGCTGCTGTTGTTGTTAGACATTAAGCTGATTGTCCCCAGTTAGAGTTGACATAATATGGGATCTTACTGTTTTCTACTGCTTTGTGACTTCTGCTAATAAAAGAATTCTGACGTGGTGCTGGCTATGATGAAAGAGGTCAAACTGCTCATGGTGTCTAAACAGAAGGCTCCTTTCGTGGCTTTGTGTTTTCATTGTAGACACATTATTAGAGCACAGCTTTAGTTGCAGCAGTGTGGCACTGAGCAAACACAAAGTTTTAACATTATGTAGAAGCTGTAGCTCTGGAATCTGGTCAGCAATACTCCTGAAAAGCAGTTCCTGGGTTTGGGAACTGGGTTTGGTGTCAGCCCTCTCCCCCTTCCCCACAGGTGTGTGCAAGGTCATGCAGAAGTGCATGAAATAGTATTTACTTCTCTCAGGAAGGCTGGAAAGTGAGTTCAGGCAAAAGGCAAGGATATACTTTATAGTCACAAGATGTTGTAAGGGAAAGTGCTGCTCTGTCACCTGCTGTTGCAGTCACAAAAGTTTAATTTGATCTTTTTAATATCATACCCAGGTGTGTCTGCCTTGCAATGAAGTGGTTAGCATAAATCTGCCATGTGCATTGGTATTTCATTTTTATTGGCTTTTATTTAACTTGGTAAAAGGTAATCTGTTTTTATTAATTGAATCGCTCTCCTTTCTCCTTCTGGCAGGGGCAAAGCTTCCCTTGGAAATTGCATTTAAGGGGGGGGGGACAAAAATCAAACAAACAAAAACCCAAAACACTGATATGATTGAAAGGCAGGAGCTTCCTGTGTTTCCCACCCTTGTCCTTGCTGCTGCCTGTAGCAGCTTTCCTGGGCTCTCTGGGTGGCTGCTGCTGCTGCTGTGGCTGCTCCTGTCTCCCCAGGTAACCCCCAGCCTGCCAGAGGCTCCCCTCTGGGCTTCCACCAAGGAAGGATGCTCTGGCCATGCCCCACAGGCCCTCAGAGCTCCTCCTGGTGGGGATGGAGGTGCCTCTGAGCCTGTTTGCTGGGTCTGGGTGTTTCCTTGAGCCTTGCTAAATACTCTGCACAGGGCTGATGCCTGTCCCAGGTAGCTGGTGATGAATTTAAGAGGAAATGTCATGTAGAGGGAACTGGCTTTTGGGTGATAGTCTTTGGGTTTGTCCAGTGACTCAGTTGTGCTGTTATGAACCCTTCAGGAGTGACTGCTACAGCTGATTGATTTTTTTCAGGGTAGCTGAGGCTTCTGAAAGGGAGAGAGGAAGATTTGAATTCCAGCAGTGGATTATTGTGCAGCAAGGAGTAAATATTGATACAGAATGCTTATTTACTGAGCAGGGTTAGTGTCAGCAAAATTAAGGTGTGTACTTTGCTCTTCGTTGTAGAGAAGAAATAAAGAAATTGATGGAGTTCAGAGTGATGGATGTGGCAGGGTAATTCAGCCTTTTCCTGGGTTTCCTTTCTTCCCCTCTATTGAGAGCTGTGACTGGGCAGGGATTGGAAGAGATCTCCCTAAAACCTGCTGGATTTTTGTTTGGTTTTTTGGGGGTTTTTTCCTTGTGGGCCACATGCTAAGTAGTACCAGGCTGATTCTGTTTCTGGAATGTGCAGCCTAAAGGGATGTGGATGTAATAATCCTCTTCCATCCCTCCTTCACCTGCCAGGAGCTTGGGTGGCATCACCCCTCCCGTGGGCTTCACAGGGGGAAAAACCGGGCAGGGTCCAAGTGCATCAGAATCCACTGGCCTGTCTGAAATGCTGCCCTGCCTTGGTGATACTGTGGCCTTTTTAGCCCAGTCTGAGTCACAGGGAGGGAAATGGAGCAGAGCTGGAGCAGGGCCCCTCTTGCTCCCAGGTACCAGGAGCACATCCCTGCTGGCTCTGGGCTCTGCACCCATCCCACGGCCCCACGAGCAGCACGGGGGGAAATAAAGACCAGCAATGAGCAGCTTCTCTCCCAGCCAGGCAGCAATTGCTGCTGGATCAATGCTGTGTATCAGCAGGACTGTGCTACGAGGGGAGTTTCAGCAGCATTGCAGTGTAGGCACTTCCACTGGGAATTAGCACAGTCATAAATGTAGGAGAGCTTTAAAAAGGAGTAGCAGGGGAAAAGTATTGTATATCTGTTAATTATAAACCATAGATTGTACTCGCAGCAGCAGTGTTGGGAATGAATAGGTTATATTGTCCTATTTCCAGCAGCACTTTAGACTATGAAAACTGATTTTATTTTAAATGCTTATTTTATTTTCAGCCCTGCTCCGCTCAGTTTGATCAGGGAAGGTTCACCAGCTAGTAATCATGCATAAAACAAAGCTTCTGACTCAGGGCTGGTGGTAGTAACCGTGGTAGTTTTATGATGATAGCCAGTAATTAAGGTCAGGGTTTCATTGTGCTGAGCACTGTGAAAACACATGCAAACAGACTGATAACCTCAAATTGCTTCCATTGTGAAGAGCTGAATGGTGCAATTGTCCTTTTAAAAAAAGACAATCCACGTTGCTCAGGTCCTGACTTTCCCCGTGTAACAAAAAGAATCTCAGTAAGAAGAATTGAGTACCAGCGGATGGGGTGGGAAGAACGCGGTGCAGGTGATGCTTGCACTGGAAAGGTTTTAATTATGCTAAAATAGCACACCACTCTCCCCCTCCAAAAGAAAAATTCTGCCTACAGTCAGAATTTCAAAGACACTTCTTTTTCTAACAACTCAGCCTCCAAAATTGGGCTGGCAATTAATTGTATTTGTACATTTTGAGGCTTAAAGGCTGATATTAAGCATCTGCTCCATTACTGTTTAGCTACCCGAACAGCTTCATTGTAGAGCTGAACACTTTATTAGTGTTTGTTCAGAGAACATGCAGAGGAGGTTAGATAGCCTAGAAATTTTAAATGCTAATTTGTCATCACAGATTGTTTATCTACTTTTTTTATTCATGATAGAAGAGCATTTTATGGAGGCATAAAAAGAGATATTTATCACACATGCCCCTTCTTGGCTGTAGCCCATAATCACTCTAGTAGAGTTGAATATCAAGAGCTGGTTAATTCACAAATTGAGGTATTGACAGAATTTTGTACAACTTTTTTTTTTTTTTTTTAATTTCAGTTACATCTTTAATATGATTTTAAATAGCACTATCTTTCAAAATTTCCTAAAAGTAATTCCCTCCCAAATTGCATGACTCCACTAAGAGGACTACTTTTCTGCAAAATTGAAATTACTTACATGCTTATTTCAGTGACTAACTGCAAAATTATCAAATGATGTGTTTTAATCCAATTACATTCTTACTGGAGTGAAACTTGCCTAACACTTCCCATGTATACAGCCAGGGCTTTGGTTTCTGGCATGAATTCTGTGTTAGGAGCTCAACAGCATTTAAAAGCTTGTCAGGTTATCTGTTAATGCTTTTTTGAAGACTCAGAATGAGCTCTAAAAAAAAAAAAACAACTCTGATGGATTTCATGTTACAGTAAAGGAACTTATCAATACCAGAGTATTACAAAATCATTCTAATACTCTTTAACTTTTATGGTATCCATGTGAAAATACACATGAGGGAGGTGTGGACAGGGAGAAAAAACTCATTGTGGTGGCAAGATTTCATATCTTTAAATAAAGTTTTAGAGTAAAGGAGAAATAAAGGGTGAAACATTGATTTTGCAGTTTGAGAGATGTGCAGCTGCCCAGAGTGTATGGTCTCTGAAAATTTTGGGATGCTCTGTGAGGGCGTCTGGTTATGAATCTGTGTGGTCAAAAATCCACCTCAGAAATGTAGAATCTTATTATGTCACATTATTTTTAAATAGCTTAGTGTATGCATGTGCTTTGCCCTTATTTTCAGGGCTTTTTAAGGGTTCAAGGCTATTTTAAGGACCCTTGACCCTGTCCATGGGTAATTTTGGCAAATTCAGATAAATCATTCATGTGAGTATTTTATGTGGTGTGTGCCAGGTGGTTTTTGGAAAGCTTCAGTAACAGTTGTCCAGTCATACTCAACAATGTGCTTTGCTGAAAAAAAATCCTGTTTTTCCAAGCTTGTATCTTGAATTTGCAGTTTTTAAGGTCTTTGGTGCAGAAACTCAACATTTGGTCCATGGCTGGAGAAGGCAAATGATCAATTCTTTCTCACAGGAGCTGCAACCAAATTTTCTTAATCTTTGGGAAAAAAAAGTGTGTTAGCATCCTCAGTAGAGGTGGGATAAAGCATGTATTCTGTTGTGAGCACAAATTCAGGAGAGATCTCGTTTTTCTTGGATTTTGCTGTCACTTCCTTGGTGCCAACGCAGGGCTTTGTGTAACCATGGTAAGGAAAAGTAACCCAGCAAAAAAAAAAAAAAAAAAAAAAAAAAAAAAAAAAAAAAAAAAAAAAAAAAAAATCCCCAAACCCTCCTGCAAACCCATCCCTGCCCATCTCAGCTTAGGGACAAAGCTGTAAAGCTGTGACAGTTGTGCAGCTGTGACAGATGTGACAGATGTGACAGTGGCAGGTGCTTTCCACAAGCCCAGGTGACAATGTCGGTCCCTCTTCCCTCCCCTACCATCACAGAAACCCCCTTGCAGGAGGCCCCAGATTTGTCAGGCATGATTTTCCCTTCATGAAGCCCCACTGGCTGTCATCAATCACCTCTGTATTTTCTGTGAGCCTTAACATAGTTCCCAGTATCTGAAAGAATTATAATGAAGAAGAGCTAATTATGAAACAGGTAATAAAATAGCTTATTCAGGTGATGCTGTTTTATTACCATCTCATTATGATTAAATAATTCCTATTAAGTTCTGGATCAAAGAGAAATTTCTCACAGGAGAGTTTACAGAGTAGTTTAATGGAGTCTATTTATTGTGTAATCCCAGGGTGAGTATTGGCTTTTACACTGTCATATTAACTTATTGTGACAATTCTATGCAGCACTCCCCTACCAACCCTGGCGAGTGTAAGGGTGAGATTTTTTTCCTTTCCTTTTTTTGTAACACTGCTGTCCAACAGGCTGTAGAATGGTTACTTTGCAGGAATATTTTGATCCTGAGCTTCTCTGGCTTTAAACAAACCGAACTGACTATAGGCTGTCTTAAGGCTGAGATTAAAGAAAAATATCTGGGCAGCTTTTCATGTTGTTTGTGCTGATATTTGGAAGGATAGAGGCATGGGTTCTGCCTATCAAGGAGACAGAGCATTTGACTTTAGAACTAAATAAAATCCCTGCAGAACTCTGTATTCACTTACTTCCTATGCATGATGAGCTCTTGGCACTTTCTTTTTCATTTTGTTTGAGGGTTGATGTGGTGTTGTGTTGGGTTTTGAGTGTGGGGCTTTCAGCTTGTGAGGTTTTAAGCTTGTGAAAGCTTCCTGTAGGCTGAAATGTGACAATTCTGCTGTTTGACATGTTCAGGCAGCGTGGCTGTCTCTGGCAGTCTGGGGCTGGCACAGCCTGGCAAGGCTGGACACGAGATGTGCTGGTGATGGCTGCTGAGAAAATGCCATGAGCAAAAGGCACAGTGAGAGTGTGAAAAAGAGAAGTCCCTGCAAAGGCACAACCCAGATGAGCAGGAAGAGGAGCTTGCCTAGGTGTGTTTGCACTCTGACATGCCACATCCCAGGCATCTGTTCCCCTTGCCAGCAGCATTATTTACCTGGCAGCTCAATAATTTAGGGCCCTATGCAGTGTCAGTGTCATCGTGGGGTGACACTGGTGCGCTGCCTGCTGGGTTTCACTCCTGCAACCAAGTGAGTGGGAGTCTGGAAGGCTTCAAATCACCCTCACAACCAAGGAGCAGCAAACTGACCTTCGGGATTCCCTCATCATAAATGGTGTTCTAACCCTCCAGTTCATGGAATAACATAAATGTTAGAAGATGGCCCTTTTCACATTTAATATATTAATTTTTGTGGTAAATTCTCTACCTTTTTAGTGATAGAAAAAAGCAGCCTGAAAAATGAGCGGTGTAGATTCCTGTAAGATAAAAGGCAGTTTCAAACATTCCCAAGAATTATGTATGTTGTGTCTCATTTTAAGTCACTGAAAGGATTTTGAGGGGAACTGACTCATGATGTTTGAGTACTTCAGGCTGAAACACTGGGCCTGGAACCAATACCATGTGATGGATATGAACCATCTTCAAATGAAGAAGAGCTATTGAAACACTTGGCACAAACATTTCACAGTCATCTTGATTATTGGAAATGTTTACACACATTTTTAATGTAGAATTTCAAATGTATGTGCAGTTTGCTCTGTTTGGTTCATAAGCTGAGAAACAAATATGTTTTAATGGAAAAAAAAGTTCTAATGTATTTGCCTTGTAGATGAATTTGTTTGGGAATAGATCTTGCCTTGTTGTTTGTACTCCCTATTTCTGGAGATCTGGTTTCCCTTATTCCCTGAGGAGGAAAGGAATTATTCATTCATTTCCTTTCATTTTTTTTAATTGAAGATTGCAGCAAGGAGATTGTTTAACTGTACTCAATTTATTTTCAGAGCTAATTATTGTCTTTCATCCCCTGTATTACAATTACAGCTTGCTGGGTTGGGGCAGAGGGAGGCAGGCAGAGGTTTTCACATGTGAGGAGCTGTGGTGCTTTTTTTTCACCCAGCAAAGCCTCCAAGCACCTTTGCACACCTATGAGTGCACTTCTTTTGATGTGGCTGCATTAATTAGGGCCACAGCTCTGGGAGCCATGCGAGGACACAACGTGGGAGGATCCTGATGTGATCCCAAGTCCTGCCCTGCTGCTGGATCAGCTCTGCCAGGGCAGAGCCAGCTGGAATGCACTCCTGTGCTGCACAGTTAATCCTCTAAAAAGGGCGCCCAAAATTAAAACTGAAGCCAGGCAGAGTTTGCACAATGGAAACGTTTTCAGAGCTGTGGTTGTGCTCCAGCTCTGCTTTGAAGAACTGCAGTGACACGCTGAAGGCTCTGTGGGTCAGCCTGTGCCTCCAGAGCCCCATTCAGCCCTTGCTCAGCTCTCTGCTCCCCTCAGCAGAGGCTCTGTTCCTGCAGAGGATCAGCTGTGGGATGCCCATTTCCCCTTTTTCCCAGGGTAGGTCCCTGTGCTGCTGTTGGCATTTAATGAGTCAGATGTGTGAGTGTGGCTGTGCTGCCCTGTCACTGCCACTGCCTGCACACATCTGGAGCAGTCAGACACAGCTCATCAGCTGCTCCCTGGGCTCATTTCTGGATTAATAACTTGTGTGTTGTGTTATTTGATTTAGGGCTCTGCACACAGGCTCCGAGTTCCACTGTAGCTCCTCCTGTTAGACGTGCATCATTTGGACTCCAGGTTTGATTGTGGGCTGGGACAGGTTTTGTGGGGATGTTGTGGTATTTTCCTGGGGGTCTTATCATGGAGTAAGCCTCTTCAATTTCACCCTTTATTGGGTGAAAATAAAGAAAAAAAGTGCCTTTCTTTTGTGTGTGCCTGTCCTGCAGTGAGGCAGTGCTTGCTGGAGGGTCCTTTGGCGAGTGTTTGGCATACAGTGAAGGGTTTGGAACGTGTTGATTAATTAATTGTCATAATTTGGATGGAGCTGTGCTTCCTCCTGGAATCTTGATCCATTTTCACCAGGTGCAAATGTGTTAGCCCAAAAATGCCAAGTGAGAAAGCAGCCTCCCTGTGAATGGAGACAAGGGAGACTTCAGGTTCACTGAATGTTGTGGGGTCTGCTCTGGGTACTCAGAAATGGAGCTTGTTTAATCAAAGCTGAGGGCCTCAAAATATAAATGTCTTTGGAGCCATAAAAGCATAATTGCACTTCTTTCCCTCTCAAGGGTGCTGAGAGAACAAGTATTTTGTGATACAGCTGGGAGCCTGCATTAGGGCAGTGGGAGTGGGATACCTGGCACCATAGGGAGGCAGCCTGGAGAGAGCTAAACCTCAGATTGTCAGGAGAAAGGATGAGGATGGAACTCCTGGCAGCTGAGATGAGGGGGACCGAAGAGCCCCCATGACTTGGCAGGAGCTCAGGTTAATACTGGTTGAATAGAGCTGGAAATTGGACGTGGTAACTTCCTTCCCCCAGCATCACTCAGGGAAGCATGATTTTTTTTAAAGGAGGATTTAGATAAAATTGCTTATTAGTAAAGTGAGGATTATCCAGGATTTTAAAGTTTGTTCTTATCTCTAGTGTTGTTCAAGTGTGCAAACTTGAGGATATTTCAGCCCTTCATCATGGATCTTCAGCTGTAATAAGCCACAGACAGTCTTTAGTGGACTGAAACCTGTCTGTAGCTTGGGGGCTTTGCAGCTGTGAAAGATTCAGGATAGAGCAGGAAGAAAAAGGGCTACAGACTTTATAGAGGAAGAGAGTACAATTATAAGCCAGGACATCTTTCTTATTGTTCTTTGATTCTTTTCTTCCTTTCTTCTTTCTGGCATCAAATGGATTATTGCCATTTTAAAGTGCATGAGTGAAATGGGCCTTATTATCATTTGAACATTTTCTTCTCCCTTGAAGTGTCTTTCACTTAAACCATCAAATCCTGACAACTTCTCCCCACATCCACTTCTGCCATCATCAGTCACCGAGTGTGTGTGACACCAAAAAGGCCTCATGGCTGTGTGAGCACGGGGAGGTTTCTCTGCTTCTGCTGGGGCTGCTTTGCCTTGCAGTCCCTTGGAGCTCTGCCCCACACTGAAATAAACCTGGGATGAAGTGGAGATGCCCTCGTTCCCTTCCTGAGGGGTTTTGTGCTGCTTGTGTCACATGGAGCTGTGAGTCTGTCAGGGCAGAGTTCCTCCTGCCCATCCCTGGAGATGCCAGAGCTGGGCACTGCTGGAAGTCATCCCTTAATGGATTTGGGGTCAGTTCCTTTGCTGGAGGGTTTGTGGGACAATGCAGCATTTGTGGTGTCCCATCAGGAAATTCAGCTGACAATCCCTTTCTGCCTACAAGTTTGGCTGCATGACTAACATGAATTATTGATTTTACAAGATGGCAAACAAAGCACATTCTCTGTTTGGATTAACATGCTTTTAGAGTTTTTTCCCCATCTCTGTTTTTCCTCATGTGAAATGGGGTGGGGAGAAAGGGCAAAACCAACAAAACTTGCCAAAAATATTGTCAGGGTGGGACAAAGAAAATTTGTGTCAGACAAGCCCTTCCATCAGAGCTTTTATACAGGACAGTAATTTCAGACACTTGTGGGAGAAGTGGTGAGATGGTAAAGGGGGGGGAGCAGAGCTGTGGAAGGATGTTGTGCTTGAAGGATCTCTTTGTCCTCTGTGTCACCTACAAGCACAGAGCTCAAAATCTCAAAGTCACTGTCTTGCCTTTCCCTTGTCCTTGAGTAAGGCTGGAGCTCAGCTCTCTCCTGTCCTAGGAGATCATCCTGATTTCCACATCCCTGAGGACTGGGGAGGGAGGAGCAGAAGGTGCTGGTGGCTTCTCCTGCTCTGCTCAGATAAAATAATCAAATACACTCCCTCTGGGTCCCAGTGTGTTACATGTGGACACATCTCAGTGGGTTGAGCACCTCTCCCTTGAGCTGTTCCACTCTGGCCTGGATACTGAGAGGAGTTCAGGCGTGTCTAAGGGCACATTTCCCATTTTGCCAGCCCTTTCCTGCACCTGCCCTGGCTCACAGCTCCCGTCTGGCGGGCGAGCGCCGGAGTTCACAGCTCTCCCTAAAATGATGGGATGTTATTTCAGCCTTGGCAGCACAGCAAGCTAGAAAGTTAGGACAGGAAATAGTAGGAAAAGAAAACAGGGAGATGTGTCTTTTTTAAGGCTGCAGCTCCTGCTGGCACAGCTGCTGTGGTGGAGGAAGCTGCGCTGCTCCTGGCTGCCCATCTTGTGCCTGGAGGGAAGAGTGAGCTGTGCCAGTGTCCTGCAGTGCTCATCCTCCTCCTGCCCCCCTCTCACCTCTCACTGCTGCTGCCTGCCTGTCCCCCTGCCTTGGAGCAGAGCAGGGTTGGTGGCTGAGCCGCTGCTGTGCTGCTGGCGCCCGTCCACACTCAGAATTTCTGCGCCGCTCCTTCCATTGCTGAGGGCGCGTCTTGTGGGGCAGGCAAAAAAGAAATCTCCGCTTTTCAAGGCAGAAAAATAAGGGTGAATTTCTTTCTTTCATGTGGCATAACCCAACCAAGGGAATGTAGCACTGCCACTGTCAGCTGCTGTTCAGCTATGGCTGCTCAATACATGACACTTTTAAAATGAAAATTTTTTTTAGAAGGATGATTTGAATTCTGTGTCTCTGCTTCCAAGAGTAAGCTTGAATTTTTCTGCTTTTTTACCTTTTAAAGCTAGCACAGACTTTGATTGATATAAATCCAGTCTGCTTCATTTAATGAGATGCACAGGAGAACGAAGGCTGCCTTTTTAAAATATTTGTTTATTTTGTGTTTCAGCATTGTCATCCTGTTTCTACTTCCAGCTGGTAATATTGATTTTATTTTTAGAAGTTTATATTTCATGTTACATGCAAGTGCATTGGCATTCCACTAATGTAATATTAATGGATTATCTGTGGATTAGAAATATTATTTAGATTGTTATTCAAAGAAATAGGTAGTGGGAATGGAGGGCCTGTTGTCTCTGCTGGCAGAATTAACAGTGCATCTCTAAAGAACACTACAGCAGGAAAAGAAAGGAAAATGCATAAGCTGATCAGGAAATAAAATAGGGGGATGGACAGTCTGCTGATGTCACAGGGACATAAAGCTTAGCCTCAACAAAAATGAGAATTCAGATAATTTTTTGAGTTTATGAACACAATCCAGTTTTGTAGAGGCAGCTACATAGAATTTTAGGTTGGGTTATTTAATTTTAATAAGCAGCACTGATGGTGCTTCTACTATTACTACTATTAAATCTTGCATTTTACCCTTTACTTCCTTCTCTTGTGGGATCCATTCATAAAAACGGGGTACCTACAAAATGCTGTGTTCTCTGAAGATGACCTCCAATATTGTATTATATTAATGAAGTTATATTAAGCCATGTGTTCATTTCTTTCTGCTGTGCCTTTGTGTCCTGGACACTGAGCAGGATCCTGACATAGTGATATTCTCCCCCCTTGCTCCAAATCCCAATTTTTCAGTTCTGTCCAGCAGTAGCAATGTTAGATAGACATGTGCCTAAATTTGGTGGTGTCAAGGCTGGAATTCCTCAAAGCTTCAACTTTACTAATCATGTTTTTGTCACCATTTGTGCCCAGCTCAGTGTTTTGACACGTGCTTTTGTCCCATTAATGCCAGTGGGGTTTAGGCATGTGCTTCAAAATCCCTTGCATGGACATTCAGCTATCAGTGAAACAGTGATTCAGGGCAAAACCAGTGCCTGGTTAAAAAACCACAAACAAATAGGAAAACCTGTGAGTCCTTACAGGCTTATCATTGCCAGGATTGGAGTGAATTTCTCTGTCTTTGTCCCTGTAATAGTTATTTAGCTGGTTTATAAATTGGGGCCATGCTGTAATTTAGCAGGGGAGGTGCTGACCATCAGCAGGCACTGGAATTAGGAGCAGATGTTGCTGTGCTGATGGCAGAGTTTGCCTTTGGTCCTGCCTGTCAGCACTGGAAACCAGGGGCCTCTCTCCAGGCACAACCCACCCACAAAATGCCAAGTGCTGCCCAGAGAAGGTCACCAGCCTGCACAGCAGTGTCCAGCAGCAGAACTGTGCTGAACATTCAAAATAGGAAACAATAAATAAAACATTCCTTGGGTGAGGGTGGTCCCATATCTTTCATATTCCTTGGAGGTAACAGTTGCTATGGCAACTCCTCATTTACTTCCCTTTTTTATTTTTTCCTCCATATATTGATAATTATATTAAGCAGCACATAAAGGCTGCTGGCTGCTGCTGTGAGCTCTGCACAGTTCCATTTGATAATCCACCCTTTCACATGTTTGTGGCTCAGTGCTGTCCCCTCATCAGGGACTGCCTGGTCAGGTAGCCCAGAGCTATCACAGCTCTACAGTAATTGTGTGTCTGGGGTTATGCTCCTTCCCAAAGGCTGCCCCAGCACCTGCTTGTTTCTCTTCTGTGCTCACTCCAGGACTAAGAGATGCTCTTGGAGGTGTTCTTGGAGCTGTGCCCTCCATAGCCCTGCTTGCTGCCTTTCCATCTGCTGGGCTGGTGGATCCTGCACGGCCTCACTGGGAGTCAGAGCTGGGAGGAGAACGTGGAGCTTAGACAGGAATCTGAGACAGGGGGAGCTGGGCTGGCAGATGTGTAAACTCAGGGTATGTTCCTACATCTGCATCCCCAGACTTGTAAGGCTGTGCCTCGTTGTTGTGTCTTAGTGCTTGCTCCTTCTGGGGGCATCCCCTGTGAATATATGAAAGAGAAATTCTGCCCTGGGCCCCTCAGGACACAAACCTTCTCCCAGTTTTGGGGCTACGCTGGCAGCAGGGGTTTTATCTCCCATCTGAGAGCCGTGTTCTCTTGGTAAATATTCCGTGCACTGACTTAGACCACACTTTGCAGTTGTCTCTGCCTCCTCTGTGGGTGCAAGTACCCGTTACCACAGTACGATGGGGTGTAAAATTGTTGTATATATTCTCAGCTTCATGGCCAAGTCAGCAACCTTAATTGCTTTGGCAGCCTTCCAGCAGCACTGGGATTGAATGGCTCTGGCATTATCACACTGACTTGCAGTTGCATGAAGTCGTAATCAAACAGGATATTCAGTGTAAAGCTCTTTGCCAATCTCTTGAAAACCATTTTGTCTCTGTGCATCACCTGCCACAACTAACTTCTCTTCCAAAAGGAGGTGCTGGGAGTGGGAGTGTAGGAAGGGGATTTGGCCGTTTTGTTTGCACAAGATAACTTGTTAATTGTGTGTACTCGAATACCTTTACACTTGGAAAAGTTGTGGTTTCAAACTGAGAGCTGTCAAGGGGGGTATAAAAAGGGGGTGTGTGTGTGACTTTTCACCTGCTCATCAGAAGCAGCAAATTACAAGGGGATTATTTATAATCTGTTTGCTTTGTGGGTTTTTTAGTATCAGGTTGACAGATATAAAAGTGGATGTTTTGGGTTGTAAAGTTCCTAGTGGTGAGTTTTAATGGTGCTAATTTCATCAGTTTGGGATTCTTTTGTTACTTTCTCAGCCATGATACATTACCCTTGTGACAGTGCAAACACAGAACTGTTATCTTTAATTTTTGTGATAAAACTAAATTGTAAAACATTTGTGATTTGTTGCTGCAGAGAAAGAAGGCTGGGATATTGTAGTGAATGGCCTACTTACAGCTATATGGCAGAATAATGCTAGACTGAAATAATTTCTTAAACATTCTGTCATTGCATGTAATCTTGAAGTGTAAATTGGCCTTTTGTAATGTTTATTTCAGTTGAACTACAGAAATGGTACTTTTTTACCCTAATCCTGCCCCATTAGAGACACAAACACAAGCCCATTTATCGTAGTGTGCAGCACTAATTTTTTACAACTGCTTGAATTATGCTAAGTGATCTTGTGCAGTCTGAGAAACAGCAGCAGAGGTCCTGACCTTGCTTCTTTCCTCGATCAGCAGAGTCGAAATTAAAATATCAAGAGAAACAATTTCTGCAGCAAAATTGTAAAAGTTAATAGAGTTGACTCTACTTTTGCATTCATGTTCCCGTTAAATCAGCCCTATTCACATTATGTTTCTGAAGCACAGGAAAAAAATAAAGCCACTACTTTTTTTGCTATCTTTGATGTAACAGATAAAAGAAAACAGAAAAGCTTTAAATTGAATTTACTAAGTGCATATTTAATTTGCATTTAATGCACCGGGTATTGCACGTTAATCAAACTAAAGATTACTATTAAAATATGCATTTAAGAATGAGCTGCTGTGTGTTCATGACAGTTGTTGCTCAATGTGTTTAGAAGAGCTTTACCATACAGGCTGGGGGAAAAAAATCCCATGCTGGTTTCTATCCCAGCCAAGTTGGATTTGGTAACAGCATGGTTGAATTTGCTCCTTTGACCTAATTCAGCAGAGTTCCTTTTAATCAAAATCAGGGGATGACCCAAAGGCTGGGACTTCTCAAAGTGGGCATGAAAGGGCTTTAGTGTTTTATTTGTTTGGGTTGTGGAAGTGCTGGTGTCCTCTGGAGTCTCTGCACAGGGGATTTAAGTGCCCTGAGCCCCTCCTGCCCAGCCACCCATGGGATGAGCTCAGCACCACTTCAGAGCATCCCAAAGCATGGTCTGCTTGTTTTAATAGTGTTGGTTGTGCTGACAGAGCACAGGGAAGGGCTGTGTAAGACTCCTCTCCATCCTGTGTAGGCTCCTCTGTGACCAGATGCAAAGAGCATGCAAAGTTGTCAGCCTTAAGCAGAGGACAGTAAATTTTGGCTCATGTATAACAAACATTATCCTTTACCTCATGCAGTTGGGCTGAAATAATTCTGGGCTATAACGTATCAGGCTGCTGCTGATAGTTGGAGAAGGGTATTCCTAGAAAAACATGATTTAAGAAGACTTGGTAATCTGATAATATGTGTTTTTAAGGATATTTGTGGGAAGGGGAAATTGCACTTGTCACCATCTGGATCAATACTTTCAACAAGTCATAATAAATGCTACTTACTGCTACTTAGGAGAGCATAATTAGTATTCAGTAAACCAATATTAAAATGTGTGCTATGCTTTAAACTGTTTGACTGTATTAGCATTTAAATACCCTATTGTGTATTTGCTATTTCTTCTCTTCTTATAAAACTGTATTCTCCAGAGTTCAAAATGATTAATTTCCTTTAGAATATGTACAATGCAAGGATTTAACAATTCCTTGTATTTAATAATTGCTCAGTAGCCAGGCTTATTATTTCACATAAGCACTTGGGTACAGAGTCATCCAATATTAGGTCAATCATGCTAATAGGGAAATCTGCATAACACATTCCCTGTGCTCCAGGAGCACGGGGGAGGCTGGGTGCAGGGTGGCAAGGGCTGCACCACCAGGCACCCGGAGCATCCCTATCCCATGTCAGCCTTCATTTTCTGCCTACCAGAACAACTGACAGCTGGATCAGGGCCTTGACGTGTCTTCAGAGAGTTTTGCCCTCCTTGGCATTTGCAGACAATTGTACAGCTCTGTCTGACAAGCAAAACCTTTTTTTTTCCTATTTTCTTTTTTTTTTTTTTTTTTTTTTCCCCAGCAAACTGACTCTCCCTCCACTTGCTCTTGCTTACAAGCAGCAATTCCCTCCTGTGCCCAAGGGGCATCAAACACCAACAGGATTTTAACTCTGGCTCCAGGTTTAGCCCCTGTAATAACATGAAGGGGCTTCCCTCCACCATAATACTGTAAAAATTTATGGGAAGTCCTGTATAATGCCTGGAAATTGTATTCCCTCTTTGTCTACCCCCCTATATAATCTCACCTTTTTTTTCCTCCTGCAACTGTGAATAAGTTATTAAATACATGGCAGCTGAGCTGGTAAAGTGATTTACATCCTGCTTGCAGGTCTAGCCTTGAATATGATTAGTGTGCCTGTCTGAAAGATGGAACTGAAAAAGGAAAGTTCTTCGAAAAAATGTGATGAGGCAACTCTTTTGTTAGCAGAGGGTGTTGAGAAAATCTGGTAATAAAAATGAACGTTGAGTTTGGCTGGCTTGAGGGCAGATTATTGTACCTACAGGCTATTTTAGGAAGCAGCTTTCTCCTCTCCATATGGCTTTCCATGAGATGGAGACCAAGCAGTTGGAGCTGCCCTGGCCATGGAACCAAGCATCTCTTGGTGCTGGAGCAGCTGTGAAGGGAGGGAGCAGGGGCCAGGCAGAGTCAGCAGTGCTGGCAGTTTATCCTGACCAATCTGTCTGTTCACATGAAGAAGTGATTAACCAAAACAGCCTCTTTTGCCATGCAGGCTTTGCTCTGGGTGAGGTTTGGAGATGGGGGTGTTTCCTCCAAGGAGACTTGTTTCCAGACTTCAAGAAAAGTGATTTGGTTTTTTTAGCAAGGTACAATTAGTAATTTTTAAGAACAGTGTCCAAGCTCAGCAGTTTTTTAAATACACTCAAATCCATCTTTTCTTTGATCCAGACGTACAAGCGGTTGAAAAGAGAATTAGGGATGGGATTTAGAAAGAATGGTCGGGCTTAATAAAGCCACAAATTTATTAATGTCTCCTGCTTAGTTTTTTTAAAGGATGATATGTGTGAATTAGGTGCTTCTGCTGTACCATGACACAGGCTGGGCTCTCTTTCATGGGTGTCCTTGAATCTTTCACCCTTTCTGCCAGAGGGAGAGGACACTGGGGGGGACAGCACCACTCCCCTTCTTGCAGACTTTTCCTTGGACCTGGTATCTGCAAAGGCCCCAAGGCACAAATGATTTTGTATTAATGTTCTCCTGAATGACTCAGTAATGAACCTGTGGCTCTGCACCTTTTTGAGGCAGTTTCGTTCCTGGGCAGTTTTGTGGAGAGCAGAACTCCGTGTGAGTCTGAGCAGGACTCGCCCTCACGGGACTGTGCAGAGCTGGGGTGTCCTGAGGATGCTGTCCAGAGGGGAGTCAGAGAACCAGGGCCTCAAAACAGCCTGGTGAGCATCAGCAGCACTGGGGGTTGTAAATGAGTGTGGAAATGCTGATCAAATCTGCCCTGCCACAGGATATTCACTGCTCTGTGCATCCACGAGTCAGGGATGTGAGACTCCCTGCTCAGATAAGCCTCTGAATTTGACTTTGTGGGCTGAAAGTGTAGCTAAAAACCACCCACAGCCTTGCAGTAATATTTTGTTTTTCATAAATTCAGGCTTCCTAGGCTGTGATGGGCTGGGCAAGCCTCCTCTCTGCTGCAGGGGCAGTATTGGTAAGTGCTTAAAGAAGCACCGTGCATCCTTCTCTATCAAGGGGATTGCATCTCCAATAAGGGCAGCAACAATAGGAGTTGGACTGATATTTGATTTGAATGAGAGGGATTTCTTAGATCCCTTGGCCTAGCTGGGAGATGAGAGATAAGCCTTACAGAAGAATCACACATGGTCTCTGAAATACCCAGCAAAACTCCCATCCCTCTCCCTGTAGGCTACTTAGCTGAGAAACTCAGCCCTGCATCTTGTGGAGATAAAATTGCTGTCAAATCCTTCTGAACTCTCTCTGCTTTCTGAAAACATGTCACCAAGGTAGAGATTTAAATCCAGCTTTTAAACTTCAGCAGGACTGGTAAAAACACACTTTCTAACACGTTACTTGGTGAATTATAATTAATTTCCTGTAAAAGTGCGTATTATCTTCTCAATAATGCCACATGAAACACCATAATTAGTATTGTTATGGTGAATTCTGAATTATTAATGCCTTGGTGCCTACTTCAGTGCCTTTGTTTGGGTCATTTGCATCTCTGCCAGGAAGTTGGGGTTCTAGTACTGCCACTTCAGCTTTAATTTCTTTTGCTTTTTCTTTTTTCTTTACTTTTACAGTGATTCTAACAACTGTTGGTTGAGGATCTGCTGGAATTGGGTTTAACACTGTCCTTTAGGAAAGGGAAGGTGCCTGCTCATGGTAATGGACTTCTTAAAGGCACTGAGACCACCAGGACACTGTCTGCTTTCCATAGTTTGTCTGAATTGTTAGGATAGAGGCAAGAAATTGCTATTATGAGTACAGTACTTTGTATTGATGATGATCTTTTGTAATACTTCACACTGTTGCAAAATCCCAGTATCTGCTGACTTTTATACCTGTCATTGCCAGTTCTGGTAGTTTTTCAAAGATATTTTGGAGGTAGTGAACTGAAAAAAGTAAAATTTTTATTTGACTGTTAAGGACACAGAGATGAAAAAATGCAAAAAAAAAATAGTCACCCTGATAATGTATTTGTTAAGTAACAAATACTGAGTTTGATGTCAGGACAGAAATCAATCTTTCAGCCAAAAGACTGGAACTAGCCATGGCTTTTCTGTTTTGCTGCAGCAGCAAGCAGATTTATCAGCTTAAAAATCAACCTCTGTCCTGTACAAAGTTACTTCTCAGTGTTCTTAAACTCTGTGTCTTGAGACTCAAAGTCCTCATTACTGCTCTGGTCTTTGGTACCAACATCAGCAAATAAGACAAGGCCAATATATTTTAATTATGCATTCCTCATCATAGCAATGTTCTCTGTTCTCTCATGTGGTCAAATGTGGCACAAAGCAGGAAAATCACATTGTGTGATGTGCTCATGCACTGTTAACCATGAGCAGGGTCTCTAATTGCAGGCAGTAATTAGTATCACGTTTTTATAGATCTGTGGAGTATATCTGTGGATGTGTGAAAAGGAGAAGATAATGTTGACCAAGTACACGTCAGTTTTAAAGGTAATATTTCTCAGCCCTTATAGTTCACCACGTTGCCTGTTAGGATTGTCAGCTGCAACAACTAATTTGGGTTTTGGGTGAATTAATGTTCCATATTTAATGGAAAAAAAAAAACCAAACCAGAACAAGCTCCCAGATTTGGTTATTTCCATCCACTTCTGTCTGGCCCTCGGGAGGTGACCCTGCTATGGATTTTAATCCCTGGCTTTGAGATTGCAGCTCCTAATGGGGGAACCAGTTCCATGCTCTCAACAGATGGCAAATGTTTTCATCTCCTTTTTTTTTTTTTTTGCTAAGTAGGTTTTAGCCGTAACAGGTTTTTTATGTTATTTCTACCAAATTTCCTTGGATGCAAATACTGTGTTTTTATTTCATTTTGGTTCTTACTTGGCTGTAAAATTCATCTTAAATAATATGGGTTATGCTTGTTTTAATTTTCCACTATAATTTTAACACAGCAGCTTAAAATATATTTATGATGCAATCCAGTGTTGGAAAATGAGCTGTAATGTACATTATAGTTGGTTTCCTACAATGTAAAAATATCTTTGCAGTTACATTCTGAAGGAATAACTGTCCTTAGGGGCTAAAAAAGCACACAGTTTACTTTGTTTCTTAAAGTTAATCATCAGAGCTCAAATGTAAACTTAAAATGCATTAAACACCGAGATAAAATGTAAGGAGTATTTTGTGGTTTTAAAGCCGTGAAAGATATTGCAAAACATTTTACGGCAGAGAGAACTTTGTATTTCCTTGTATGGAAATAAACCCTGAAAAATGATGGTCAGGCCTTTGTGCTGGCCACACATAAAACTGCAGTGGCAGAACACCACACAGTGAATGGCCCCATTTGGGCTGAGCAGCCAGCCAAGGAGCAATGTGCTGAATCCCTAATTTTTTATCCAAGTGACTTCCTACTTTAGCTCTTTCCCCTGTGCCTTCTCCTCAGTTTGTTGAGAATGTGGATTCCACTGTTGCGGCTTTTTAAATTCAATTTTGTTTATATTTTAAGTGTATTTTGCAAATAGAGGGGAAGCAGCAGAAAGATGGAACACAGCAGGGATTTCACTTTAATTTCTTTTTTTACCCTGTGTGTGCATTTCCAGGCCCGTTGGTAGAAATCCGCCCATGCAGCACTTCCAGTGTTGGGCCTCCTCCTCTGATTTGTTTCCTGCGTGATTTGTGACTCATTCCTTGGTGTGAATAATTTCAATTCTGCTTCTTGCCTAGAGAATTTGGGTAATGTGCCTTCAGAATGAGGTCAGTTCTTCAATGGGGAAATACCAGCTAAAAGAAATGGCCTTTTGGTCAAGACTTGCAAATTGTGTGTCACAAAGTGCTTTACTCTTGGAAAGTTGTGCGCAGATCAGCTGTAACAAGAGTCAAACAGGATACACAGGTTGGCTAAAATGTATTTAAAATAGGAAACGAGGAAAAGAAGGGAATAATCTTTCTCCCTAGATGAGCCCAGCAAGCAGGATGGCATTGTTAGTGTGGTGAAAGGGATATTTCCCATTATTAACTGCATTTGTATGACATGAAATGTCTGCAGCTAAAAGCAATTTATATGTAACTTAAGGAATAATCGATATTGATTTGGAATGAAGAATGTTATGATCTTGTTTCTGAAAGATTCATGCAACTTGCAATTTTATGAAAACTTGATTCCATTACACCTTCCCTGCAGCAACAGACCATAAAGATTGATTATACATTAAAAGCAATATTTGGGTGAAGAAATATGCTAGACAGGTTTTCAACTATCTTTTCTCTAGCTGCCTTTGCTTTCCCCTCTCAGATGTACAAAAATGAAGTGTTTCCAAGAGGGGCCACAAGCTTAGACACTGGTAGTATAATAATATCTAACACTTAGCATTTTACACCTTTGTAGCACTACACAAAAGAATGAATTCATTCTCAAAACACCTCTGAAAGAAGAACTCCTTGAATATTGCATGTGGCATTAATGAACAATCATATTTGTAACTTACTTTCATTTTCCAGGAATAGTTGTTCAAACAAGTTCTTGCTTACAAGGTGGCTCATGAATAAGAAAAACATTTGTAAATACTCAAGCAAAATACTCTATATGCTCAAGAGTCTGCATCAGTAGAATTTGATTGCTTTGAAATCTCTTTTGGTGATTAGGGAACAAAAGCAAATCCTGTTGTAAAAGGTTACTAGCACACAGCTCAAGGTGTAAATGATAGATGCTCCAAGTAGTAATTGTGGCAAGTAGCATGTCATGGGACCTTTGGCTGGTATATGGTAGTGCATAGACCCAGACTTTTTTCTGGTTGCTGTAACTTGTGCTTTAGAACCTACATTTTTATGAACTGCACTAAAAACCTTCCCCTGACACACAAATAATGATGTGCTTTGGCTTGAAAAACTCACCTTCAGAGTGGGAAAGAGAAATGTGTAGCAATTCATCCTTCATTTCTGCAGCCAGCTGGAGGTGCAAGTTCTGGGAAAGGGAAACTTTGTGTCTTGCAGGTTTGGGGGTTTTTGTTCAGGATGAGCTGAACCATCAGTGCTGCTTGGGTTGAGTGTCAGTGCAGGGTAACCACAGCAAGGAGAGGCAGCACAGGGATTTGGAACTGCAGAATTTGGAACTTTGCTCCACCCAGTCTGTAGTTAGTGGTGCTGGTACTTTGGGGCTTCTCCCACAAAACAAAGTTGCTGCTCTGGACCATCTGAGGAAGCAAAGAGAAATAATTCCTTTAATGTCCCAGTGACTCTGAGCAAGCAGCTCAGCCCCGCTTCAATTAGCACACAGCAACAGGGCTTTCATTTCTCACCCTTTGAGTGCACACACCTTCTTTTAGTGCCTGTGTGTTTGTCCAAGAAGGTTTTTGATGTCTCCTTTTTTTTCCTTCTTGATCAGTTTCAAATTTTCCATGTCTGGCACTTTAACCAAGTGCCTGTGCAGTAGCAGTGAGCAGACCTCCCATCCAAAATCCATCCAGCCTTCTCCAGTCAGTTTATTACAGGAAAACTCTTCCTTGGGAGCTTGTGTGTTAAACAATTCATTTGAACATGCATAGTAGGGCTGTTGCTTCCTCTGAGGTGCTTCTGTACATGCTTATTTTGGGGCAAACCTGCACAGAAATATGACAGCAATCACCTGGCTGGAGCTGGGCTTTGGGTTATTTGTTGTTGCTGCTGAAGTAGTGCAAGTTTCTGGGTAATTATTGGGACAAAACATGACATTAGCTATTGCCACACAATGTGACAGCTGGTCTGGGTCACCTGCACCAGCAGTGAGTGGGTGGAACAGAAGTGGTGTGCAGGAGGCATTGCCCATGTGGTGAGGAGGATGAGGGTTATTCACAAACTGATGCAGGGAGAAGTGAGAGCCTCGAGTGAACGTGGAAGGTTTCCAGTATCGCCAGGATTCCAGGGAGCAAGACATTTGTACAAAGCCTAAATTGAGAATGTTCTTGGGAATTGAGCTTGTTCTCAAGTCGTCAGACCACATGTGTGCTGCTCCTGCTAGTGCAGCCTGTTGTCTAATAAAGTTCATTGGTATTTTTCCAAAGAAATCCTGCTGACCACTTGCTGTAGATTGTGCTGTGCAATTGCTTGAAACCACACTGTTCAATACTTGAAAACATTTGAAGTCCTAAATGCAGTTAGAGGTGTTTGTTTGCAGTGGACAAGGATTTTGCAGCAAACATCAGGGAAGGTTTTTATCAGGAGATGCTGTTGGCTGGTTCAGGACTTGGAGGCAGAAAGTGTTATCATGGGCTCAGAATTCAAACCAGCCACTGCTGTAGTAATAGATTATAATATTAAAATGCAGATTCTCTATAATATATAGCATCCTTTTTTCCCCTGGTTTTGGGAACATACCTGAATATTTTTACCTAATAGAGATGCTGAAGGGTATCCATGCTTAGGTGATAAGAGGATGGGGTTCAGAACCCAAACCTCAGAGATCTGTTATCCACACAGAAGCTGCACTGCAGACACAGGAGCTATGTTGCCATCATGGCAATTCCAAACAGATTTCCAGCTGTGACCATAAAAAAGATCTCAAGGCAGGTTAGATATAAATTCTGTTATTTTTTTTGGTTTTTAATGTGCTTCTCTGATATAACTTCCCAATTCTCCTCTTTTAGAAGTCCATTGCAATAAATTCCTGAAGAGTCTTATCTTTTACATTCAAATGATGTATTGGCTTGGAAGTAAATGCATGAATGTCAAAACAAATCAATGAAATAAAAGAATAATAAAAGGAATGAATCAGGCACAAACATCACTATAAATGGGAAACAATGAAACCATGGTCATTCCAATTCGACATCCATAAATTCATAGTGAGGCTCTGTGTGTGGAAGTTAACCATGCATGTAAGTGTTCTTAGGGTTGAGATCTGACTTAATTCTGTCACAGAAGTGCATAATTAAATGCATATAAAAATTAAAGCGCATGTGAGAAAATAGATTAAAGTGGAATCAAGTAAGCAAGACTTAAGTGTCCCCAAACTAATATTGTTGTGTAATTTGAGAACAGTTAGGAACCTATTTTTGCATGTGTAGTACTGTATCTAAGCAACATTCTTTTAGGATGCTGTAATCGGGGAAAATAAGATTGTTTTCTTCTGAAGTGTAAGATGGTTGGTATATTTTCCTTTATTTTTCAACTCCCTGAAACAAGGTGACTGCTGACAGTCACTTGCTGTTATGGTGCAGATGGTTTTGAAGACACTAAAACAGGGGTCAGGAGACTGTGGTTCTCACTCTGTTAGTGACTTTCCAGGTTACCTTCAGTGACTTACTTCCATCTATTTTTTTTTTCCCCTCTCTTCTCCTTTCTTCTGTATAGACACAGGTTTGGAGGGCATGGCTCCCTGTGGTTGGTTTGTATGGTATGTACTCTATGCTTGGCTCTTGTCCTTAGAATAGCTCCTGCTGTACTGCAGTAGTGTCAGAAATAGTGTTTAAAATTCCTCTAGTACCAGAGCAAAGCTCAGCTTTGTTTCTTCGTCACCTTTCCCAGGGAAAAGTGATTTTTCCCTAGGATCTTACGGCATAACATTATCCTTGTCTTCCTCCTGTGGCAGCAAAACCCTACTGAAATTGGGAAAACACCAGGTCAAAAACAATTGGTCAAAAAACAACTGATCAAAAACTATACAGACACAGGGCTTGGAAAGAATTGGTCCTTATGTTTTAGTAAAAATAAGCACCGTTTAGGGAGTCCACAGCTGTAAAGCTGGGGCTCATTTCTGGTTTAAATGTGTCTGAATTCCATGCTAATCAAGTCAATGCCAAAACTTACCTTTGAACCTCATCAGGAGGAAGAAAATAGATGCTATGCATAGTAGTAGTCCCAGAAGCCTGGCCCTGAAATCCCAGCCTGTGTTCTACAACCCCACCAGCTTTTGGATGTTTTTAATCTTTCCACTCTCTTTTATTTTCCCTTTTTTTTGGGGAGGGGGGAGTAAAAATAAACCTTGAAAAGAGGTGGCTGTTGTCATGCTGGTCTAAGGTTTGAAAAATGTGAGTTGCTGGTGATTGGGCAGAGGCAGGATGGTGTGGGCTTTAATCATTCTCTCCCACCACCTCTGTGTGCCCTCCATTTCCTGCAGAAGTCTATACCCAGTGACCCCAAGGCAGAAGTGATATTGTAACACAGGCAGTGAAGTCTCAGGGATATAAATTATATATCAGCTGAGCCCTGGCTGTACTGCAGGGAGACCTGGACACGTCCAGGAGCATTGCTGAGCGTGTCACCCTCTGGAGTGGTCAGCAAACTGCTGTCCCCAGGGTGGCTGCAGTGGGCAGCCCCCAGATGAGGGTTTTGGCAGCCCACTGACCCCCAGCTCCAGCACTAATCTCTGATCAGGAGCCATCTGCTCAGTGCAGCCCAAGCGAGTAAGCACTTTTCTAACTGTTAGGGATGACCTGGAGAAACTCATGGGGGAAATAAAGCATCAGCCACTGATTGGAATACTGATAGCCATCATTTGGAGTGGTGCTGCAGGAAACCAAATTATGCCTGTGCTCCCTGCCTCGCTGCTCAGCAATATTGTCAATTTGAAGTTAAATCTTCTTGATCAATCCAGGCTCAATTTTGCCACCTTTTGTTGTATTGAATTATGTTTCCTAATGGGAACAGTCTCCTGTAATCCAGTGGCATGCATCACTCGGTAAGAAAGTGCAGTTACAGGACGTGGGGGTTTAAAAACAGTTTGTGTTTTCTTGCCTGACTAGGAGACAGCTCTGATCTGAGTTATTCTGCACGTCTGGAGTTATTCTTTACACTGCAAGGAGTGGTGGTAGTCACACCTGTGCAGCACAGGGAGAGGAAGCTGAGTCACTTCCATTGTACATGCAGGAGACGTTTAGATCTTACTTTAATTGGCCATGGATGCAAAGCACAGGGGCTTCTGTAGTTGCTCTTCTTGGAGCAGGGAACAGACTTTTTGGCAGTCATGTGTAAACCCATGGAAGCCAAACACCTGAAACAGGGATCCTTTGTCAGTCAGCATCTGCCAGTGTACACAATTTCCTAAACATCTGTTCAGTCATTACCATATTAAATCTGCAGTACCACAAGTGTCTGCATGTTAAATCACAGATCTGTATTTGAGATGCCTTAATTGAGTTGTAAATGTTATTTTATTACCTAGGTCACAGGACACAGGGAGAAATAAAGTTGTTTGTGAAAATTCAGAGCCAAATACTACAATCCTCTCTTGGTGTTTGCTCTGGCTGGCTCCTGCTGGGGTTCAGAGTCAGCAACAGAATGTTTGATCTCATGTGGCAAGGGTTGGTGACAGTCTATTGACACCCCTAATGCACTGTCACAGTGGTACCAGCCAACACAGACACAATTCTTGCTATGGGACTGATTTCCCTCACCTTCCCTCTGCCATCCCAGGAAAGAAAGTTTAAGAAGAAATTCCTTTATGTATGTAAAATTTACTTTTCTGTCATCTAATTCAAGGCATGGATTTTGGCAATTAAGTTGCTCTGTGGATTTATAGGGTTGACTTATAACCATATCATTTTACTGTGTCCTGTTGATGCATTGATGACTGATTGCAGGTGAAATACTTTCTCTTTCCTGTTAAAAGTCTCCTTCCAACTTGTGCAATCACTTGTACCTTGACGTTTATTCCAAGATGTACTTAATACCTATTTATATATATATATATATATATGGATCCTCTTATCCTGAATAGTCCTGTAAATGCTGAAAAAGGCATGAAAACCTCATTGAAATGGGAGAAGAGCTGATGGATGGGCCATGTTTTGATGGTCAGTGAGGGAGTGCATGGAGAAGGGAGGCGCATCTGGCAGAAGAGAATGATCAGGAGAGATGCAGTGAGCTGAGCTGGGGAGGTGTCTGAGGGGACTCAGCTCAAGATGAAAGGGGGTATGTGATGAGATAAGTAAGAACTAAATTGGAGCTGGAAAGGGTTTTCCTGCAGGACCCCTCTGTTTTCCAGTGCTGGTGCTGTCTGGTGGCCCTGGTCCATGATTCAGCTTCTGGGTGGGCCTGACCTGCCTGGGCTGTGCCTGTGCTCAGTCCTGCCTGGGCTGTGCTCTCATCCTGCCTGGGCTGAGCCTGTGCTCAGTCCTGCCTGGGCTGTGCTCTCATCCTGCTTGGGCTGTGCTCAGTCCTGCCTGGGCTGTGCCTGTGCTCAGTCCTGCCTGGGCTGTGCCTGTGCTCAGTCCTGCCTGGGCTGAGCCTGTTCTCAGTCCTGCCTGGGCTGTGCCTGTGCTCAGTCCTGCCTGGGTTGTGCTCAGTCCTGCCTGGGTTGTGCTCAGTCCTGCCTGGGCTGTGCTCAGTCCTGCCTGGGCTGTGCCTGTGCTCAGTCCTGCCTGGGCTGAGCCTGTTCTCAGTCCTGCCTGGGCTGAGCCTGTTCTCAGTCCTGCCTGGGCTGTGCTCAGGGGCACTGGGATGCCGGTCAGGAGCGTTTCCTCAGGGCAGATGGAGCACAGCTCCTGTGCCTCTGTGTTTCCATCGGTCAGGGCCCGTGTACCTGGCTCCAGCTCCCTTGTGGGGAGGTGCAGTCCACTCATCTCTCCCTGGGCTCTGTCTGGAGGCCCAGCCTGGCTCTGTTCCACCTCCAGCAGGCTGGGAGTGACGGGATTTCTCTGGTGTGCCTCAGCCAAGGGCCGGGAGGAGGCTGCTGCCAAGTCAGCAGGCTGGCAGCTGCAGTTGGAAGATGCTGACCCATATATTGTGCTGTGGCAGCTCCTTCCTTCCCTGCCCCGCTCTGAGGACACTGAGCCTGGCTCGTGTGCCGCAGTGCCAGGACCTGACACTGGGCAGAGAGTTGCAGCCACAAACCGAGCAGCTGGAATTTAATCACTCCAGCTACCCTTGATTAAGCCCCTGAATGCCCCTATCCACTGGCCAAGTCAGTGTTAGCCCAGTCCTGCAGATGGTGAAAGTGAGACACAAGGAGGTTAAGCAACTTGCCCAGGGCTGTGCAGTGAGTGGTGACAGATCTCGGATTAGAGCTGTGAGCTCTTGGCTGGCAGAGGCTCCCACAGGCTGGACAGAGCTGCCCAGCACAGTGCCCAGGCCTGCTGCTCACAGCAGAGCTCTCCCAGCCAGAAAATCTTGTCTCCCATCTCCAGGGGAAAAGCCCTTGTCCTCTCAGCACAACCAAATCATGAAATGTTTTGGGGTTTTTTTTCATTTATGTGTTAAGTTTTAACTGTTACTTCAGCTTCCCCGGTTCCCCCAATCCTCCCAGGATCACTAGCTGATCATAAAGGATACTTTATTATTTATGCACTACCAGGAAAGTCCATAGGTGTGCAATAGCTCTCCTTGTTCCCATCTGGCCTTGCTCAAGAAGCTGTTACTTTTCAGAGATAATTTGTGCTGCAGAGGCCACCTCCTCCTGTTACAGGCAGTTTCATTCTCCCCAGTTCAATCCCCAGCCCACTCCAGAGCTGTGCTCCTGCTCTGCTGTTGAGGGCAGGCTCCATCCCTGCTGTGGGATGCTTTCCCAGCCCATCACAGCTCCCCAGAGTGCATCAGAGCCTCTCCATCCTCAGCTTTCTGTGGGGGTCCTGGTGGCTCCCCACAGGCAGCCCCTGTTGGTGTGGATGCCCAGGGGCCAGGGCTCCTGTGCCAGCCCCAGAGGAGAGGCAAGGTGCTCCTTGTGAGGCTGCTCCAGGTACCACAGCTCAGCTGGACCAGCTCTGCCCCACACCCTTGTGTTGGATGCCTCAAGCAGTGTTGTTTGAGCACAGTGGGATGGGCACCCCTCAGATGCTGGAGAGAGGCTCCATTTGGCCCTCAGACTTCCCACTGCAAAACAGCTTGTTCATGTGATAATCTCCTCAGGGTTAAAAGCACTAAAAAAAAAAAAAATTGGCTTAAGTGATTTTAACACCATGGGAGGATGACAAAGAGCAGAATGCAGCTCCTGGCGACCAGGCTTTCCCTGCAAACTCTGCTTCAGGTGCTTTAAACGCTTTCCTCTTCCATCCTGCATGTTGTGCGTCTCCACACTTGCAGCCTCCTGCCACTGTGCCAATAGGAGGTGTCAGCAGAGAAGGATTATTGCTGCTCTAGCTGCAGCCCCAGTGAGCAGGCAGTGCCAGCAGCCCAGGCAGATCCTGTGCTCAGCAGAGTGCCAGCTCCGCTTTGCTGGCCCAAAAGGTTCAGGCAGGTTGAGTAAGCCTTGGATGAGAACCCACCCGAGCTGCTGGGTGCTCGTCTGGACCGACAGCCAGACTGTCTGGGGTCTGCCTGGTGCTTCTTGAGACCAGATGTAAACCCATATTGTGCTTGCAGGGCTGCAGGGAGAGCTGGCCCAGCTTGTTCTTGCAGACTCAACATCCACGAGGATATTCATTCCCATTATTTAGCAACATTTTACTGTTAGATCACAGCTTTAAAAGAAGCATCTCTGATTGCTTGTTTTCATCTGCTTTATTCTCTATTCACTTCCTCGGGGCTGAGTAAATAATTCAAATATTTTTTTCTTTGAGGAATTCTTTATTGAAGATTTGACCACAAAATCCTTAGAGTGGTTCCATATTTGAAATTATTTGTAAAAGTCTTTGATGCATCTTTCTGGGGTTTGTTTTCTTTCTGCATCACAATTACTGCTGAATTTTGTAGTACTGAGTTTTTGTATTATCCCATGTTTAAGTTTCCTTTTCTGTATTTGACTCTTACACAATAACCCAGCACAGTATAAACTGAAATTTAGAATTGAATACACAGTTGGAAGTTATTTACAAGCTCAAAATCTGTTTCTGTGTTCCTCGATGTTAGCTGCAAACCCTGAATGTTTGCCTGTTTGTAGAAAGTGGGAACAAAAGCTTTTTAAATACTGTTGAGCTGAAGCTGAATCTCAGCATTCAGATTCAAAAAACCTTTTTCCCCCTCATTCTCTCTCAGTCTAATTTCTATTGTAGTCCAGATTTATAGAGGCCTCGAGTTTATCTGTAAATCTGATTGCATTTACCCTGCTGTAGTTTTCTGTGTTCACAATCCATAAATATATTATTATGCCATCAATATACAGATACCCATCACTTTGCTGCTGGGGAGCAGAGAGCACAGAGGGGGAAGGAGAAGGCAAGAGAGAGATGATTCTGTCCCTCAGCAGGAAAAAATGCAGCTTTTCCCCCCACTTTTTATCCACAGCAGCTTCTTCCCCATGTTATCTCAGTGTGCAATGACACAGCCGTGTCAAGGGAACCAATAATACTTGCTGTCCCCAAAATAAATACATAAACAAATAAAAATCCCTATCTAAGAGCTTGAGATGGAAAGAAATACAATATGAAAGAGAATTAAATTCCAGGCCCAGGTATGCTTCAGGCATTCCAGGGCAAAGAATTGCTTTGTTCTGGATGGGGCTTGAGGGAAGCAGGGGCCACCATTTGTCATCGTCAACACTTGGGCTGAAGTTTGGAGAGTGAAAATGTTTTCAGAAGGGAAGTGATACCATTGCTGGTCTGGCAATAAAAGCAATAAAAGGAATGCTCAAATGTACCAATTAAAAGGTGTGAATGGCGTTTTTATGGCCTTGTTCTGGTGCACTCTCAGCACTGGATGCAGCCTGTATGGTAAGCCTGCTCCGGTCGGACATTATTCACTCTGATTTATAGTCTTTAATTAAAGGCTTTTAACATTTAATTATATTGGGAAAGTAGCATTGGTGCTTAGGTCAGTTTACGGCACAGGAAATAATCTTATTTTTTATTTTCTAAGCTGTGATTGCAAAGCAGAACTTCAGAGTCTCCCCAAGTGGGCAAACCTCCCAAAACATTAGGTGTGCAGAATTGTGCATGCACTTGCACAGCTTGCACAGCAACTCAATTATTGCACTTACCTGCTTTGAATGCATAATCACATTAATTACTTGGGCAAGCTAGCTATGCATTATGCATATTTTTACAATCAGTGGTTGAACTGTATGCTTGTAAATATAACTGAGCTTTTCCTAACTGTAGTATATAATGTAATGAGAAAATTATCTGTGGAGTGGTAAAGTGGTAGCTTCTATATTGCCAGGAAGGATTTCCAGCATGCAGCAATTCTAGCTGTGAACATATCTGATTAAATTACATGAGTCTAGAATGAAAGTTGAATCAGTAAAAAGTGTTTTCATCTTCTTACTGAAGGCCAGAGTTTTCAAGCTGGGTGTTCAGGATTTTGTACCAATTTTTCTCTTCATCATAATCCCCCCAAATAATATAAATAAAAGATCATGTAGAATTGATACATATTTAACAATTAAGAAGAATAACCCAACTGATGACCCTCCAATTGTACGGTGCATGTTTAGCTTCCAGGAGGTGGATGTATTCTGCAAGTCTGCTTAGCATTTTATCTTAAATTCTTGGATACCAGCCTACCCTTCCAAAACTCTCAACGCAGAACCATCTCACAGGTTGTCCCTGTCCAAGTGCCAAAAGCTGTTGAAGCAGAAAGGGGGGAAGATGAGGGCTGCAAAGTATCCACACTGGGACCAGGGGGATTATCCTTTTTGTTCCTGCCACTGTCATATTTCCTACCTTTGCTACCATTCCTCCTTGCTCATCTCCATTTTTTTCACTTGATTAAGTATCTAATTAAAATATTAGGGCAAGACTTTTTCATTCATGAGATGATGTCACGATTTCCAGGCACTGCATATGCTGCATTGCTAGGTAGCACTTAGCAATGTTTGGATCCCCATCTGTTACCTCAGTTTGGCACATTGTGCCTGCTCTTTAAGCTCCAAAATGTTGTGACACTGCTTCCTACGTTCCTGGGTGCCAGGTGGATTGGAGCCATTCCTCGAAGGATGTGCATGTGCAGTGTAAAGGAGTAAATAACTTGGAATGGGCATTTGTCCTTGCTGTGAGGGTGTCATTGTTCAGTGCCCAGCACAGCCCGAGCCAGCCACTTCCCAGAGTAATACCCCAGCTTCCTGCTAGTTATTTACTGAAAAGATGACAGCTCCTTGGACATTGACTGTGTTGTGGGTATTTCAGTAAACTGCTCACGTCTCTTGCAGCAGAGTTCTTCCCTACTCCTGCACCTTAGCACGTGGCAGAAGTACCTGGTTATATTAACAGTGTAAGGTTACCAGCACGGATTTGCTGGTTTGGTAATCCCCCACAGCCAGGGTGTTGTTATTTCTGTGTTTTCCATGGTAGAGTTGGTGAGAGCTACATCCCTCCTTGTCTTCTTGTCCTTTCTGCCCACTGATAAGTGACCTGGTAAAGCTTTGGGACAGTTCTCCTCTCTGCCTCCCAAGGCATCTCTGCCATTTCACCTTCCCTCTATGCCTTCTCAGTTTGTTAAAACCATCTTTCTCCTTTTTTTCTCCCCTTTTTTCCATGATTTGAGTGGAGGGTTGGGTCAGATGGTCCCTTCCAACATCAAGGCTATTCCACAGTGCTCTTCCTCTCATGCTCTTCTTGCCTCTCCTCTCACTGCAAGGAGCACCTTGTGGGCACCTTGTCAGCATTAGGGAGCTGTCAGCACGGGAGGGGGGAAGTCAGAAAAAAGCATTTTCATTATTTTACACAAAAATGATGAAATCCCCTCAAAATAACTTCACTAACAGTGACCTAAATACTCAGTTCTGTCTGTATTTCTCTTAAAATTCATCAGAATTTAACTCCCTGTCGTGTTGGTATACTTGAGAATTGGGTTAAAAGAGCTTGAAACTGGAGGAGATAATAGACCAGTTTGTAGACAGTGCAAATATTTCAGTACTGACCCATTTCCAGCACATTATTTTTAGTGTATGACATTTCGTATCACTTTGCATTGAGATTTGATGTGACAGTATTAATAAACTTTAAACAAGGAGAAGAAGAGGAGGAAGAAAAATGATTTTCTTTTTCTGGGCAAGTACTGTTTAAAATCTGATGGACTGAAGGAGCCAAAGATAGAGAGCAGGAGAGCAGCACCCTCAGGGTTGGAATTTCCCTTATACCTATAAAAATCTGTGGTGTAACACGATGGCACATCTAACCAAAGCTCTCAAAACCACTTCATAATTTAGCAGTCAGTGCCTGGGGAGCCCAAGGGATTTAAGCACAAAGAACAGTGGAATAAGCAGAATCCCATTAATGGAGGGATTAACAGGGCTGGAAGAAAGGAGTGTTTTCCATAAGCTGTTTGGGGTGCTCTGTGTCACCTGCCTCTCCTGACAGCAGGGGGGTGACTCTGTCCTGGAGGGATGGGCAGTGGTAAAGCCAGAGCTGGCTGCACCAAGCAGGGAGATAAGCAGAAGATAAAGAGGAGATACCTGCTCTTGGGAAGAAGGTGGAATAGTGCCTGTGCTGCCACTGCAGTGCCAGGTCCTGGTAAAAGGCAGGATTCCTCAGGAATTCAGCTCTCATATTTTCACCACTGCTGTGATGGAATCCTCTAAAACACAGGTCCTGAGGAGGACTTTTTTTCCTCATACTTTTTTCTGATTTTTCTTTTTAATGGGCTGCTGAGCGAAGCTTAATGGTGGTGACAATAAATTTGAGAGTATGGGTGAGAATCAGAGAAGGCCAACAAGGCAGATATCCTTGTGGGAGCCTGCTATAGATCTCCCAACCAGGATGAAGAGCTGGATGAAATATTCTATCCAGAGCTGGGGGGACTCTCACAACCCCTGCCCCTTTTTCTCATGGGGGACTTCAACTTCCCAGATTTCTGCTAAAGAAACATAGCAAAGAAACAACAGGGTTGGTCTGCTCCCGAGTGACATATATGTGCTCTCCCTTTTCTTCCAAAGGAATTAGAGTCCAAATGATGTTTATTCCCTGCAGTCCAGGTCATGATTGAAATACAGTTTTGAAAAATTGAAGTGATTTGTCTTTTTCAGTGTTTGGTCCTTTGGATTTTTTTCCAGGGTTTGCACTGTGTAGATGGTCACTCTGCAGAGGAAATAACAGAGCCAAGAAACTTGACTCTAAAAGAATTTCCTTTATAATAAGTGTTTGGTTTGGAGTTGTTGCCTGATTAACCTTGGGCTTCCTGCCCAACTGCAGCTGTCACCAAAACCAGAGAATGAATGCTTGATTGAATTGAAAATCTTATGATTTGGGCAACAATTGAATTGCTGTCATCCTGTCCTGTTGTATCTAAATGATAATTACATTCTTCCTGTGAGTTTATGATTGGAAATGCTCTGTGTTTCTTTAGTGGAGCTAAAAAGTGGACATACACCTGATGCTAGAAAAACCTGGGACATTTTACAGGAAACCATTTTTTCCTAGGCAATTACAAAGCAGAAGGGATTTCAGCTCTGAGGGAACACATATTATTGGCTGAACAAATGCAGATGATTTGCTAGAGAAACAGGCCAGTGTAACGAGCTCTTCAGCATCTTTTTACTTTGACTGTGAAATACCAATTTCTGTTTTCCTAAATACTAACATTGTCTGTGAGCAGTATTTAAGTCAAAGAAATCTGTTATGGATACTCATCCAAAGCAAATTCCTGCTGCTCCGGAGAGGAACTTTTCCATGTACTTGACTGCTCAGTTTTGCTCTACCCTGACCAGCTGTGTGTTTCTTGCTGTATGGGGGGAAGAGGGTTCAGGCAGGAATGTACAAAGAGATCTGAAGTTGACCAAAAATGTGAGCAGCTTGAAATATGACTTGCCTTGCCCTTAACTCATTCTTTTTGAGAAAAGAAGAGCTACTTTCTGAATGATAAAAACTGCACAGCCTGAAAAATACATTAGAGGAGATTTTTGGGGGTACCTGGCTGACTTTATAGTAGGAAAAGTTTTGAAATTCAGCTTCCATTGAAAATAATTCATTGTTTTTATTTTTTGAACGAATCCTCTGAAAATATATAACTAGTAAATAAAAGCCATTACGAGATGTTTTTATTTGTTGATTGTGGAGATTTGGTGTAACTGTTGTTGACTTCCCTGTGACCTGCTGTTCTCAGTGCAGCTTTTCTCTAAAGGCAGTGATGGTGCTACACTGGTGCAGTTTCTGTCTCGTGTGTGTACTGTACATTTAGAAACCACTGAGCCAGTTTTAATCCAGGTTCACAATCCGAGTGTCTGCATTTCCAGGGATGTGCTCAGCCTGCCTCTGAATGTATTGCAACTCATGGCTTATTCCAAGAGGGTTTTTTTCTGGCAGATTGCTTTTCTGTAGCACATAGGCAAATAAATTGTCAAACGCCCAGAAAAGTGCTGTGAGCACAAGCACATAATTAGTTTTAGGTAGAGCATTCATTAAGGTGACTGGGTGAGTTCCTTAAGAGCTGTGTAACTGATCCCCAGGATCCTGGGCTGCTGTGGCATCCTGATGTATCCACCAGGAACCAGCTGCACAAATGGTGTGTGAGCTCTCCCAAAGGCTGTGGGCAATGAAAAGCTCTGCTGAAAAAGGAGAAGGGTTGTCTGAAGTGATAGAACATCTCAGGGACTGCAAGTGGTTTCAAGCACTCTCCCTTACTTAGATCAGGTTAAATTCACTTTCTACCTTTCAGTAAGTAGGAGCTGAGTTTTAATTGTGGCTGCCTACGGGTCAGCTGCAGCTTGGGCTTGTGATTGATTGGGTCCTCCAGAGCAAGCCCAGATGAACACAGGACAGTCAGCAGGAACAAGCTCAGGCCAATTAGCTCCCAGTGCTATGGGCAATGCTATGGGAAATCCATTTTTTTTATCAGTGAGACTGCAGCTTGTATCAGCAGTCTCCATTCCTCATAAGCAGATCATTGACTTATAAATTCCTCTGGTATCTTTGGGATGTTTTTATCCTCCTGCCTATTGCATGTACTAAATTTGAGGGGACGTACCAGTAGCTGTAGCAATGGCAAAGCTAATATTTTCTTTCAAAGTACTGTGTTATATGTCAGCTGAAACACCAAATGCATTTTTGCAGTGTGTCTTGCTGTCAGAGAATTGCATACAAGAATCAGCACACGCTCCCACTAGCAGCCTGTGTTCCTCCTTCTGATTTAATGGGGTAAATGATCATGGTTCCTAAAACCAGGCTGAAAACCCTGTTATGTATTGCTGCTCATTTAGAAAGCAGTAAAGCTTAGTAAGTCAAGGCAATTGATTAAGCATCTCTCCTAAATTATACCAGAGCAGATCTCCATGCTGTGTCACTGGTAACGTGTTTATGGCATCGAGTATTCATTGCTGCATCCTTCAGCTGAAATACATCTGGCTGCCTGAGGAGTGTCTGTGGGACTTGGTGCTGGAAATCCTCCTACTGAGCATGGGGCTGGAATTGGTGTGGGCCAGGACTGTTGAACTTCTGGCACACCATCCCATGCAATTAATTCTATGCCTAATGCCCTGTCTCTGCTGGGAATTTGGCCTCATTCTGCAGCTCCTTTTCCAGCAATCAGTCATGCCAGCAATAAGAGATAACCCATCACCACTCCCCTTCTCACAGCTGAAGGACATGGCTCCTGCAAAAGTTTCACTGTCCTGAGTAACCCTTCTGTTCTTTGCTTGAAAGGTTTTTGTTTATTTGATACTTTAAATATCCTTAATCTCTTTAAAAAGCTTGTTTGTGTTGTCTTTCTGAAAATTTTGCTAAAAAAGAAGGCAAGCTAGGAAAGAGAAGCAAGGAAATGCAAATTGATTCTTAAGTTTGTAAAGTATGGAATGGAACAGGAAAATTAGAAGCTCCTTGGTCTAGAGAAGTTTTAGAGCAGAGCTAATAATATTGTGGAAAGCATTTCAGCACATCACCACATCTAATAAATGCCCAGAGGCCATGGGTATCACATGTACACCACTACACACCAACATTTCTGTGCCAATGTGCTTGAGTTATTACTCCTGGATAAATGATTAATAGGTAAATTAACGAGTGTATTTAATGTGTGGTCATAGAAGGTGCTTGGTGAATGTGCATTTGATGTGTTTTCCAAGAAAGTTGAGACTTACAGGCCAGCACACTGATGTGACTTTGGACAAGCATCTTGTAAAAACAAGTCAAATGATAGGAGAAAATCATTTCTCATCTGCATGTTCAAGTGCATAGGTTGTTATTTTTCTGACAGCCCCATCATTTATTATCTGTGCCATATTTTTTGCCTAAAATAGTGCTATTTCCCCATGATCAGCCAATTGTTCTGTAAGGGCTGTCTTTCATCAAATCCGTGCACACTGTCAGACACGGGAGGCCTGATCCAGGTTGGGAGCCAATCATGTTGCTGCTGGCAATAAGATACACAATAAGATTTATTCTTCTAATGGGAAGAAATGAATCCATCAACACTATAAGAGAAACAAATGCACCTTCCTGCATCATCAAGGGACATTCATATTTTCAATAGTGATAGATGGGCATTTGAAGTACAAAGGTATTTTATCCTTTTTATTGGTCCCTGTCAGTTGGGGCTAAATGTCATTTCCTGTGAGTTGGATTAAAGCAAGGACAAGCAGAAAGAGATTGAGATTTTCAGTAGATTAGACATGTTTGCACTCACAGATCCTTTTAAACAAAGTGCTTATTGTTTGAACATTTCCAAGATGTTCTGCAGAGTCATGATTTGCCTCAGGTTACTCAAATTGCATTTTAATGCAAGAAGTGATGGAAGCAAGCACTGGTTATCCAATATCCCTGGTGGGGGGTTCACAGCCACAGAATACACATCCTGATTGTTGCTGGGGTGTTGGCTGTTGGGTGAATACAACTGGGGAGAGTCAGCCCTTCCCTGGTGCTTCCTATCCCATCATGATGAATGTAGGACTGCAGATTATCCACACAGACCCTGGGAGTTAAAAGGACTGTATGTATTAAGTATGCAGCTGTTCTATGACTAATTTATGCCTTAATACTTTGCTTTTATCAGGAGTGGTGGCATGAAAACAGTGAGTAAGATGTTAACAAGAGGCTCTGTCTTGTTTTCGAAATCTCCTGGTAATGTCTCAATTCAGGCATTTTAATTTGGGTGGTTTTCCTTCATGTTACAAAGATAAGGCAGAGGAGGAAGGGCATATTTTTGTCCTCTGGCTGTGAAAAAAGTTTTTCTCAGAAAAGAGTTCTGTGGGAGCAGGATGCATCTTAGCTCCTGCTTAAGAACTGCTTTGGGTCAAGTAGTGAGCACGTCTGTATCAGCTCTTTAAGCACTGGCAGATATTTTATCTCGGTGCTTTTTAAAAGTGCCTGGTTGACATTTGGCTCCAGAGATGAGATATTTTCGTTTATCCAGATGTCTTGGATGTATTTGTGGCCAGGATGCCTTCCCTGGGGTGCTGGTGCTGCCGAGCAGCTACAGACACAGAACGTAATTGCTGCGTTTTCCCTGGCAAAAACCCACACCTCGGGTAACCCTTGGAAAGGAGGAGTATCAAAATCCACATTGTCAGGGAAGCAGATAAAATCAGAGGCAGAGGAGCTGCTGCAGGAAAGGGCAGGCAGGGTGTGAGGAGGAAGCCCAGGGCTTTGGGGAGGAGGTGGCTCTGTGATAACATCCCAGGTGCTGCCTCACCGCGGGTCAGCGCTGCCGATAACCCAGGGCTGAGCACACGCTGCTTCTCCTGCCTCCTGCTTCCTCAGCCTTTTCATTAAGCTGCAGTGATGCTTAGGTGCTCCTGCTAGGCATTGTCTGTTTTTTCTTAGCTAGATTTAAACATAGTTATAGCGCCTGAAATGTTCAAGTTGGTGAAGTAATCTCCGTGCAAGTGTAGCTCACCACTCTGCTTCCCTGTCCTAATGTCTCTGAAATGGAAACATAGTGCTGATTTTCCATGTGCCTGTCTGCCTCCCCCATAAGGAAACCCCTTGCATTTGAGTTGTTCCAAGTCCAACAGTGCCAAAATGTATTTTTGTGAAATGAAATAGCTAATTAGATCACATAAACTTTCAGAATGTAAAAAATGAAACTGTAAAACAAGCAGCTGTGCACTTGAGGTTCATCCAACCTCTTCTGCACAAGTTGCATTTTGATCAGTCTGAAGACTGGGAGTTCATGGCATTCCCCCTTTCTATGATCCACCCTCAGTGATGTTCTTGAGGAATTGCCTTCTTTAAAAAATTGAACATTTAATTCCGTTGGGCAGCAGCGTCTTGCCATCTTGTAAACATCAATCCAAATTCACCTCTCTGTGCTATGCAGAAATGATGTCTCTCTAAAAAAATTTATAGCCACCATGTCTCTAAAGGAGCATTCTCCTCAAATGAGAATACAGAGCTTAGTCTCCTTTAATTTGGGAAGGAAGAATGCTGCCACCTTTCTTTGTGCAAGTTTCCTATCAAGAACGGATTTGCAAGAAAGGAAGAGAATGTCTTTCAGGGGGAGAAAGGTGTCAGTTCCTTACTGCTGTGTTCTGACATGCAGTAAATAACTCTTTGCCACACAGAGAGCATTTATCATTATCCCTGCATTTCTACTAATGCTGCAGAGTGCCTTGACCTCCAGAATTGCGTTCCCCAAAGATGGGAGATGTCGTTGTGCATGCTGCTGCATCCCTCACAAGGACTGGCTTCTGGTTGATGTTGTGTCTTCTGCTGGCCCAGACTGTTGAGCCAGGAGGGATTTCATAAATAGGTGTGCTGACAAGACAGCTTAGACCTCATCAGTTCCCAAATTAATCAGGCCCAGGCTTAGACACAGCAGAGCAGATGTGTGGAGCTTGGCTGTCCTCAACTCCCAGCTTCCCACCTCAAATACACGGGGAGTTTCTCAAAATACAGAGAGGCCCCAGCATGTGCTACCCAAACCCAGATTTCTCTTTTCTTTTCCAGAGGTTTATGTACTTGCTGAAAAATGATTACTGTTCTTAAGAGTTTTCATCATCAATATTTGCATTTGTTTGTAAAAGTATCTTAAAGAATTAAAAAAGGACTGTAGCACACACAAGCAGTTACTGTTCTGAGAGAGGGAAAATAACTTGCAAGATACAGTTATTAGTGTCAGGATTTGATTTCCTTTTTTTAAACAACTTAGCTTCTGAAATTATGAGGAGATGTCAGCGATAATTAGAGAATTCTTAGATTCACAGTGCAATCAACAAGTCATTTGTGTCGTTTTCCTTTCCATTCTGAACAGTTTTAGAAAGACAGAAAATCATGTGTTTATAGAGATACGTGTATAATAATATGAATCTGTGCTTAATGTCTCCTAATCTCCATACTTCATAGAAAAAAAAGAAACACAAGTTTTTCTGAACAGTTTCCTTCTTTTGAGGATTTTTGCATCTGACGTCGAACATCCCCCTGTGTTTTGCAGCTGTTATTTTTTACCATGTATTCATTTCCATTCACTGACAATGTGCTACTCTGAGACCTGTGCATGTAAACTGCTCTTGAAAACACTCAGTGCTCAGAAGTCCTATTGAAATCAATATGAGAATAGAGAACAAATACTTGCCAATTTGAGCTCTGGGTACTTACAAATGCAGCTGTAGTGTGGTAAAGATTAGAAAAGCTCAAACATTTCTGCTATTATATTTCTATAGAAATGTGCTATAATAATGTGGAATAAATATGTGGGAAGAAAATCCATACTTCAGCTTAACTGCCTCGGGTAATTAATATTATCATCATCATTTTATGGATGGGGAAAAAAATGGCAGTAGAGGAGCTGTAGTTTCCCCAAGGCAGAAAAGTACATTTGGAGCTGATGCTGGAATTCAGGTTGGCTTGATCTCTCCTCCTCTTTGCTGAGGTCTCTGGAGCCAATGCTGAAGCAGATGCTGTACTTAATTTTCATGTTCTCTTTCACTTGAGTGAGGAGCACAGTTCTTTCTCAGCTTTCTACCTTGTTAGTGAGAAGTGAGAGATATTTCCACCGGGCAGTTCAATCCATTGAAAATTCGAGCTGTCGTTTTTCTCTCCCTTGACTTCACAAGCAACCTCTGTGTCCTTCTGCTCTTGTGGAAGTGTTTTAGCCTAAAGTGCATGGAAATTTCAGACTTGGGGGAAACAAAAAAGTGGTTTGACTTACTATCACAGGTATCTGGAGATGTGAGGTTTTCTCCAGAAATTACAATCTTTCCTGAGCCTTTCATTTCAATTAAAACAAGAGGAATGAGCTGTGTTAGTGCAGTTCTCATCGTGGCTGCCCCACTGGCACAGGATGTGTGATGTGAGCATGCCAGGGCTCTGCAGTTCCTCAGGATTGGTCTGGGAACATCTCTAGCAGTATCCCTGGGAATAATGGCATCAGCTCCTGGCACTGCTGTTTGTTCCCAGGGTGTGTGCCCAGCCCAGTGGAGCCTGCAGAGCAGGTTCTGTGTGCTCATAGACAGAAATGAGTGCAAGGGCTGGCCTGATCACAGAAACAGCATTGCCATCCCAACAGGGGCATGGTCCTTCCCCATTCTTTGTACCTGGAGGGATGCTGCTGCTGGAACAGCAGGTGAGAAAAACTAGAGGGAAATATCAGACTCCTGTTGGAAGAAAAGGGGGGAAGAGACAGCAGTTGGTTTGCCATAGGTTTCACATGGAGAAGTCTCAAATAGAACGTATTTTTCAGTATGTTAGGACTTATAAGAGCATTTAGTTATTTATACAGAAGAGCCAAGTGTGGTTCTCAAAGAAGAATAAACATAAAATTACCATAATTCTTCCTTCTTTCTTTACAACAGAATGTGTAAAGGAGCTCTAAGAGCCCAGGAGAAAACACCAAGAAAAATTTTTAGCTCAAATTAGAGCAAGGGTTTTTTTTTTTTTTTTTCTCAAGTAAGTTTTCAAAGAAAATACTATTTAATATTTAGGCCTTGAAAAGCAAACACATTCCTTTGTCACAGTTCAGCATGCCAGTAGCAGTTAGCTTTGACTGTGAAAATGTCCACTCTGGGCTACATTAGGGTTTCTATTTTGGGATGCAGTGCTGTAGGGCCAAAGTTTAACTGGACTTTTGTATAAGGGGTGGCTCTAATGAAGGAATTTATCCTCAGCCCTAGAGCTGGTTTTATTTCACACAGTCAGTATTCCAGCGTTTCTCTCAATCTTTGTCTTCGCTTCTGTTACTGCCCCAGTGCAAGGGAGTCTGCAGGCCCTGTGCCTGTCAGTGCCATCCTCGTTCCTGTGTCCTTGCTGATCCATGGAAAGGCTTCCCTGGCTGTGAAGGGCAGCAGGCTGCTGGTGTTGGGTGCCAGAAGGGAGCAAGGGATGGAGATTGTTGGTGCAGGGTCAGAGAGTTCCCCAGTGAGGGCGTCGGTGGAAGGGAGGCTTTGAAGCCAGTCTGGAGGAGCCCAGTCCACATTAACTTGTGCACCTGGTGCTGCTCTAGAGGACACAAACAGACAGATGAGCCTGCTTTGAAAGGTAGCCAAGACCATCTCTTCCTCTTTTTTGAGTAATCCCTTGATGTGCTGGAGAAAAGGAGACAAGGAAATAGAATGTTTTAATTCAGTGAGTGTTGTGCAGGAAGAACAGACTATGACCTAATTTGATTTAAATGTGCACAAATATTCACCATATCACTGATAGGCATTAGTCCAACCATTACACAATATGTTGAGGGTGGGAGAATGTATAGTATGAATGCAGGTTAAATAAGAGCCTATTCTATCATTTTTGTTTCTACTGCTCCTAGCACAATGAGTATTGGAGTTGTTCTCATTAGTAGCATTGCAACAGGAAAAAGAAAATTAATAAAAGAATTTTAAAGTAGAAGAAATAAAGAAACAACAAACTTGCAGATTGTTAAATTACTCTTTGTTTTCATTATATTTTTAAATGCACGATAAGCTGAAGGTATTTGAGTCTTTTAATCATAAAGCATTGTCAAGACAACTGGGTCAATGTGTATCTTTGATGACTGCCTTTAATTGGGGAGGGAGGGCAAATCAAGAAACACTCTCCTTCAGGAGTACAGACAATAGTACTAGCAGAACAGTTAAAAATATTTTAAATTGATTTTTTTCCTCTGTTAAAGAGACATTAGACAGGCTTCTTCAGCACTCTGCAGGCTTGAAGAGAATGAGAATAACAGGAACTCATTTAAATTCTGAGTGCATCCCTGTCTGTGTAACCAGCTTGTTGTTGTACTCTGCAGAATTGTTCGATGTGGATTAATATTGTTGACTAAATTTACGGAGCACAGGGAGGGGAAGATTGAACTTTGCTGGGGTCTGGATTTTCTCTTGTTTCTTGAAAGGAGGGCAATAGATGCAGATTATTTGTGCATAGCAGGAAAAATTAAAAAAAAAAATAAAAACACTGACTATTTGCTAAGGGGGGAGAGAGGGCACAATTTACTTTAAGTGATATCTCCACATTTAGCTACTGGAGGAGCAAGTGCTTGGGAAAAACCACATGGTGCTCAAAGCTCTCTCCTCCTATTAAAATAAAATAAATCTGTCCACGCTCAGCAGTCAAGATGGAACATTAATTAATGCAATGCTGAAATCACTAGGAACAAAAATGAAATTAATCCCTTAAATATGCTATTTTTATTCCAAGACTTCAGCTTCCCTTCCCAACCTGGATGTATGTGTTTCTCTGCGGAAGTGGAGCAAATGTATAAACGTTGACAGCATGAAGACCTCCCCGTGATGCTCTGTCTCTGCAGGGGACAGGAGAGCACTGAGCCTCCCTTGGTGTCCAAATGAGCCTTCAGGAAGAGCTGTTTCACCCATGCTGGTGAGGGAGCACTTGCCCACGACAGCAGCTGCAGCTGGCTTTGTGGATGGGTTGGGAAACTTCTCCAAGTCAGACGTGGTGAGGCAGGGAGAGAGATGGACCCGGCTGATTCTAAAATAAATAGACTACAAAGTGTGGGTGGGACTTCAGGAACACTATCTGCTAATTATTTTAATTTCTTATTGCTCACTGGAGCCAGATCAATTAAGAGGAGAAGGTGATAGTAATTACTGTCTGCGATGTAGACTATCTTAATTCCTTCTGGGTCGCGGGGAAGGGGGGGGACAGTCAGAGAAACCCAAGGCACCCCAAAGGAAAAGCCTCTGTGCAGTGTCTAATTAGTCAGTGGAACTCGCTGGCACACAACATCATTGGGAAGGTTCCAAAACCTGTTTGGCCAGAGCAGTTGTGACAAGGAGGATCAGCAAACACAAGCAGGTGAGCTGCTGGAGCCTGATTCCCTGCTGGGCCATCCCTTGGAGCTGCCTTCTCCAGAGCCTGTGCTGTGGCAGCAGTGCTGTCCATGGCTGGGCATTCCTGGGCACTCTGTCCCAGGGGGATGGATGCCTGGGCGTTGGGCAGGAGCTCTCCTTGGTGCAGGTACTTACAGAGCAGCTTTTTCTGGAAGGTGTTGATAAAAGTTCTCGAGATCTCTGTCTCTCTGGCAAGGTCACCTGAAGGGGACTCCAGGTTTCTGGAGGGGAGTGTGTGAGGGGAGCACAGAGACACTGAGATTCTTTGATACTGGTTCTTTGAGAAATGAGGCTAAAGCACCAAATAGCCATAAATCCAGGGAAAGGCATAATCTCCTGGGCTGGTAAATCTGCAGATTTTGTTAAGTGGTCATGAGGACAGTTGTTGGATTATTCCATGACAGCCAACAACAGACTCTTCTGAACATTACTCCAAATTGGATGTTTAGAAAGAGTATCACAGACATGATAAAAAGGGAGATGACTGCAGAGCCATGCTCCTGTATGACAATTTATGTCACTCCTCATTATTCCTTGTAATTCCTTGCAAAGCAATATCTTTGCAAATCAAAAAGAGGGAGAAGACATGAGACAGTAATGTTTGAACAGGCAATAAAACCCGTGCCCTAATGGATTCAGATTCCTCTCCACCAGGAAAGCTTTACATAAAACAAAAATCCCCAAATACAATTTTTAGCCCTCAACTTCTTTTATTTACTTTTGGAGTGCAAGGTTCTTCCCATCTTTTCATTCCTGCAGCTGCAATATTACTTTTGTGTCTGTGAACTCCAGCTCACATGTTTTGTGCTCTGTTGGTAGGAGTGAGAAGTAATTTGTTTTGAAAAGCAAAGCAATGTAAGTGTGTCACCTCTAGCTTGTCTCAGAGCTGATCTGTACTGTGGCAACCACGAGACCTTGAGAATTGCTTTGGGTTTTGGTGCTTCCCATGTCAAATCTGATTCTTTTCTCATTCTCTCCTCAGCTTAGCTGTTCCCACAAGTTTTTCTCCTCCTCCATGGGGCTCAGGCTGTGTCAGTTCTGCAGCCATCTCTGGTTGCTGCAGATGTGGTTTTGTTACAGATGGGTCTGGCAAAACTCTGGGGCCAAGCAATGTTTCTTTGGCACCATTACTATAAGGGTCATATCAACACCCTAAGTACTTGTTGATGGACCAGGGATCTGTGAATTTGGGGCAAATCTCTGTAGATCAGTGGCCAGGGCTGTCCCTGGTTTGTTTTGTGGGTGACTGCAGTTGTTCCTCAATGATTGTGGCAATATTTTCCTTAGGCTTGCTGTTCGCAACATTTTTCCTGCACTTTCTTCCTTCTATTTCACAGCTGCTTCCAACAAAAAACTTTCTCTGCTATCTGTCTTGCCAAAATGAAATTCTGTCCTGTTGCCATTTTCATGTGTGGTGCCATGGAGGAAAGACAGACTTTCAGCTCCTGCACTGTCTTGGAAGGAGAGAAGACCAGGCTAATGGTCATTTAATGAGCTCTTCCCAGCAGATGCTAATGTGCCCAGAAATAACGTGGCACAAACACAGCTTTAATGAATGAAGAATGTGGAACAGGCTTTATTATAATTTTCAATTTGCTTTTGAGTTGAGCAAGCTGCATGAATACCCGAAGACATTTCTCTCTATTTGTCAACAGATGAATGCCCTCCGAATTGTTAAGGGCAACATTTTGTGAGCAGAGAGATGTTAGCCCCAGGCGTCTTGGCTAAATTGCAATTTGGGTAATTCAGTTTCACCTGCCTGAATTCCCCCTGCAGTTTCTGTTGGATGTGGAGCTCTTGCCTGCTCCTGCCCTGCACTGCTGTGCACTCATACCATCCACTATTAAACAGCTGCTGCCCATAAGTAGCTGAAACATTTTGGGATCCTCTGGGATGAATAGCTCTGTATAAATATAAAATGATACCATTACCATGTTTGAAGTAAGATTTAATATAAACAAACGATTGTTTCAGTAGATGGTGCTCAGCTGAGTTACAGCAGCTCGGGGCTCTGGGGAAGCACTGGAGTACCAGCAGTCCTCCCCTCATAGCACTCTGTGTATGAGGTTTTTCAAAGAAGGGAGGAAGGAGAGAAAGCTTTTTCCTCTTCTCAGCTGAAGAAGGGAATTGTGCCTCTGAGGCAGTGGAAGTGAGCGAGCCAGCTGCTGCTTCCCAAAGCAGAGCCCACAGGCTTGGGGTGTTGGTAAGGGATGTATTTGCTGTGCCTTTGGGGAGAGGTTCATTACCACCTTCTCAGTGTTCAAGGGGATAGAAGGGTAGGCCATGAGAGAGCACAGCTGGTTAACAGTCTCTGTACCAAGTTATAAAGTGCATTTTTCAGGCTGTGCTGTAAGTCCTGGGAAGGAATAATTTCCATGGCTGCACTCATAGGTCAGTTTTTATAGCTGCTGTTGAGTTCTCACCCAGCACAGTGGCAGTAATGACCCTGTGGTTACCTTCCAGACACCAGCTTCTCTGGTTTCTTGAAACATGTCTTCCCACAAAAGTTCAAAATGTCACTCACTTTACACTAATGAGAGGAAATTGTGTTGTAATCTCTGTACAAGGATTTGCTTAATGAATACAGCCAGTCAGGCTGGACAGTACCCAAGCTTTGCAAACTAAACATTCTTTTCAGTAAACATCCTTTTTGCTCACAGCAGACTTGGTTTAATACAGCAGGTGCCATTAAAAATGTGCCATTTAGTGACAGAATCATTAGTATTTTTAATGTTTCTTTTGATAATTCCACAGTCCAAGCATTAGAGGGGATGCAAATTCCATCACTTATGGCAAAGATATTAAGGCATGTCAAATAAATAGGTCATTTCTAGGTATTGCAGGGCAAAGAGGAAGTGCCAGGTCAGTGGAGATGGAGGAAGCTGCTCAGCAGTGGCACAGCCACCTATGCCCTCTGCCCCAGGGATGGGAGCTGCTGGAGTCAAACCTCCTGCACCTTCTGTCTGCAGAACAGATGCAGCGTGGTCCTGGAGCTTCTGGCTGGAACTGTGGGCTCTCTACCCAGAGGATTGGAGAGGCTCCCTTGCAAACATGCAGCCTGTTCAGCCTCACTAAAATATTTTTATTGAATAAATGCAGTATTTAAAAGATTAGTCTCTGTGTTTCCGATGGAAACCTCTTCTTCAAGCAGCTCCTTTTTTGTTGCTTACAGGAACCCCAGGAGAATCTCTGGGTTTACCATCTCATTATCGCCTTCGTGGGGGTGCTTCTTTTCTATTAGTGTTTTCATGTTGCCTGGGTGAAAAATGAGGATAAAAGTACACGGGGACCTCTGAACAAAAGGAACCATGAGATGGATCCTCAGCTCCAGTCTGGTGTTTAACTGTGATTGTAATCAGGGGAGCTGTGTTGTGTGACATCGCCAGCAATGCAGGGCAGGGCTCTGGGTGGATGCTGGGGCTCCTCACTGACTCTGAAAAGCTTCTGTGTCTGAATGGGGCATTAAGTGCTCTGCAAGGTGCACGCTGCTTCCTGATGTGTTGTCATCTTCTGAACTGCTGAGCAACTTCTCTCATAATGCTGAGTTATTATCAGAGGTTCAGAGCAAAATGCTGCAGGTTCAGTGGCAAAAAGCAGCTTTCTTGGGAAGCTCCTGCACCCAGTCCATGCCTCGTTTATCAGATCCCTTAGTGTTGGTCTCAGTGTTGGTCTCCCAGTGAGGTGATGCAGTCAGAACCCCGTTCTCCCCATGCAGTGTGTACTTGGTGCAGACAGAGATGTTCCTTCTCTGGGTGACTCACCCGCTTCCAGGTGAGCCTGTCTTTCCCATTACAGAGGAGCACAGATGTGTCTGCAGTGGATGGAAATGCTCCCAGAGGGCATTACAATATTTCCATCCATGGCCTCTTGCCTTGTCTTTATCACCAGCATGACTTCTGCTGGTGCTGATGCTTTTAAGAATGCTGAATGCTTTATATACTGGGGTTTTATGTGATTTGTCACTGGGAGGTCACAGTCTTTTTCATCTAATTATTTTCTACTGATAATTACTACTATTATTTTATGCTTACTGTTTTATGATGCCACATAGGGACTGAGTCCTACTGTGGTAAGCACAATGCAAGCCATAATAAGGAAATGGTTCCCACATAAAAAAATTTTGCTAATGTAGTATGAGCTATGATCCATTATTGGAATAGGCAGGAGGAGGAGGAGAGCTAATGGTGATAATTAAATATGATGGGCAGGATGCAGCCTCCAACTCCCAATTCTGAAACAAGGGCATGTGTTTACACCCACAATTATCACGACTGGGCAGCAGCAAGCACTGCAACACCTTTTTACCATTTCAACCAAAATGGGACTGTAGTTGTTGGTCTGATGACTCAAGAAAGTAAAAAGCTGTGTCGTGAAATTGAAAGATTGTTTAGGGTTTGGCTTTAAGAATGGGCTTTTTGAACAGTCAGTAGTTAAATAATAAATAAGAGGGAGTATCTCAGATTTATCTGCAGAGAAAAGCTCAAAGTCATCTTCTACATGGTATATTGCTCATACAGAAAGATGGAACTTGGTAAATTGAAAAATAAAGAATCCTTATTAGCCTGTTTGTCATAGATTTCCATAAAATGTAAGTCTGCCTGCAGTTCACCACCCTACCCAAGCAACATATTTAATTTCTGCGTCAGGAAGTACAATTTATTTATAAAGCAGGAACAGGTTGGTAGGGCGTTCCTTAATTTTGCTTTGGAAGGGGTGATGGTAAATTTACCAAGTGTCTCGAATTGAATCAACATTTTATAGGAGTTACAACTGTCATTTTTATAGTGAATAAAGAACTAGGAGAATGAGGGGGGAAATACCAAGTAATTAGCTGTTGAAATCACCAGCAATGTTTTGCAGACTGAAGGCAGCGCGGTGATTTACGAAAGCGTTCAGCTGTAAATATTTTGATGTATATACATTTGTGTTTATATAGCTATAGATAGGTTCCTTGTTCAAGTTAATGCTGCCTTCTCCTCTTTGCATCACTTCAGAGCACCACAGAGTGCACCCAGGATCTGTCCTCTCACAGGGTGGGTCCCATCCTTTGCTGGATGTGGGTCTGTGCTTCTCCACTGTTGCTGTTCCATCAGCAGTCCCTCTCCAGCCCCCCCAGTTTTATTCTCCTCCTGTGTAGTGCAGCTGCTCCTCTGCCCTCTGATGCACCCCGTGCTTCAGGAGGTACCAGGCATGTGACAGTCACCAGGCCTTTCATCTCTGGTCTGACAGGAATGAAATGGAGCGAGATACAGAGGAGCTTTTCAAACAGAGAGAGCAGCCGCTGACTCATTGTCTTCTTGGGGCGTGAGCGGGGCCTTCCTGAGGGTTCCTGTGGACTTCAGGAGATCCAGCACTGCTTTAATGTGGCTGTTTGATTACAGCTCCCAAGGCAAGCCTTTCAACTGCACTTTCTGGCAAACAGAACTTTTCTTGGCCTTTCACTGCAGTGTTCTTTCAGCAGTGCCTTTGCATTGCCTGATGTCAGAGCAGGCTGCTTTAAAGAGCCAGAAACCTCATCCTCAAGTTAAAAGGGAATTTCAGATGATTTTACTGGCGCTAAAATTTGGCAGAGTTCCATGGGCCGGGATAACAAAAGGAATCAATGTGTGCAGTCAATAGGTCGTCTGCCCACTTCTCCCTGTTCAACACAGAGTGAGGCAGCCTGACATCCTGCTCCCCAGCCTCTGTGCTGCAGAATATAAACCAGGTGCATTGGGACACAAACACTGCACTGATCTCAGCAGGATGCCAAAGGTCCTCAGAGCTTTTTGCTTTTCTACCACCTTTAAACAAAGAGATCCCCATTATTTTTTGCCTCGGAACAGGGTTTTCTGTTGACCCTCCACTTGCTGCCAGCTGGGCTGCTGTTCCTCTTGAAGGATTCAGCCTACCTTCCCTGTTGTGGCTGGAGGAATTCCTCACAGAACCTCTTTCCCAAGCCTTGTTTTGCATTGGATTGTCCCCTTTAGCTCTGAGCTCTGGTGTTTCATCACTTGATCCAGTGGCATGGGGAGAGCAGTTTAAATGAGGAATGTGTTGCTCAATATCATGTATAGCTGAAAGATGCTCACATGGATACTTGCCTCCTGACTGCTTCAGGTTTTGTATTACATCTCCAGAGATAAAGAAATATTCATAAATTGATATTGGGAAATTGTGTGAAACAGGAAATTTTGGAAGGAACCTATGAGGGAGAGATTGAAAACATTCCCATTTGATTCTGGTCAACAAAAATAACCTATTTTCTGAGAGCCTCTTCTTTATTGAAAAGAAGAGCATTGGAAACATGTATTCCCATTTGTCATAGCTAAACAGCTTGCTCCGATGGTTAAATGTAAGAAACAGGTATGTCATGTACAATAATAATCTGCATAATTAATTATGATACTTATGGCTGTGAGCATCATTTCAAGAGGAATAGATGTAAGCAGCATATAACAGTTTGAGAAAGGAGTCAGGATAAATGATTTATCCAGGGGTTTGTATGGAGGAGGGGTTGGGCTTTGCTCTGGAGCAGAGAGTGAGTGGCATCCAAAGATCCAACCTTGCCCTTGGTGTACCTGGAAGGAGAAGGGAGACACAGGTCAGGGCTGTTTGCCCATCTTACCTGGTTTATTAATTTGTCAGCTCAAAGAACCACTCTGGTATGGCACTTGTCCAAGTTACAAGCTAATATGTGGAATTACTTTGAAACCAGTGGGAATACTGCAGTTAGATTAAGTAGGGGAAGCAATTTTCCAGTTGTAGGATTAAATATAGCAGCAGAGAAGTATTTTCATATTATTTTATTTATTGATGACTTTTTAAAAAGCCCACTCTAAAGCTTAATGGTCATTTTAGTGCTATTAGGTCATCAAGACTTTTTCAAGACTTTTAAAAGCTGTTCAAAGGTTTTTAGAGTGAATATTGCAGGATATAAGTTAACACGTTGCCTTGCTTTAAAAATGTAGCATTTCCAATGTGTGTTTGACATGCTTGGGGCTACTCCAAGTCTTGACACTCAGAAGGAACCAACTGCAATATTAAGCTTTAATATTTTATTATGGGATTCAAGGTGTTTACGAGGTGTGTAGAGAAGAGAGTGGATTATATTTTGTCATGGTGCACATTTTTACCTAGAGTGAGGTACCTGACTGTAATGGGACAGGTTTAGCTCCTCCCCAACAAAAGGAATAAAATGCAACTGTCAAAAAATTAAAGAATAGATTGCCTGTGTTAAATAAATTGGATTGAAAAATGTAGCTGGGAGAACCATCAGATTTTCAGTTGTGACCGAGCAGAATGTTTCTCTCTGGCCTGCTCCTGTTGTCCCCCGTGCTGGAAATGTGCAGGAATTAGGCCATTGAGGATGAGATTTGTCCACTGTTCCTGCATTAAGAGCACTACATGCACTGTGTAAGCTGGATCCCAGAAATGTCAATTCAGTTTATCAAATGCATGTTTTTAAGTCACTTCTGTATGTTTTTTTTCAGCCTACCCTAGAGCCTTCCATTCATTTCTCCCCAAGCAAATAAATCCATTTAATATTTATCTGTAGACACTAATTATGAATAGCTCTCCTTTTATCCATACTATTTCAGATTATTTGGGTTTCCTGTAATAGTTTCTTAGATAATTATTTAGTGGGATGTTAACATCTTCATAAAACAGAAGAATGATGGCTTGATTTTTTTCTTTCCTCTTCTATAAAGGGTGACCATTCAAAATGGAACAGCTGTAGTGACTGAGAACTGTTATTATCCAGGGTGTGAATTACAGCAGAAGGACTGTAAAATGCGATAGAGTTTCAGACTTTGATAATAAAGATTCATCTCAGATCACCCGAGATTATAAAGGTGTTAAATGACTTCCTTTCTGTGCCTTTCTAATATTTCAGATTTCATAGTAGCATCACTGTCAAGATCTATTTGACATTCTGTAACACTTCCTCAAACAACAGCCTGTCTCTTCTCCTGACAGGGAGCATGCTTTGAATGAAAGTTCATTAGTCTATTGAAACATCTCAGTTAATTGCTAAGCCAGTACCCAGAATTGTCAAGTTCATATTTCCATCTGTGCCACAAGCATAGCAATAAAGAATTTTTTTGGACAGGTTAATTTGCCTAAAATACCGTGTAGTCAATCAGAGGAACAAAGTTGTTGATGGGAGCATCTGTCAAACTGGAGCTTTCATCAGAGCTGTCCCTCTCTGCGAGACGAACATCTCTGGCTTCCACGAGTTGGCAGAAATACAGCAGACAATAACAGCAGCTGCACTAGAATAATGTTATTCCACTGCTAAACACCAAACAGCTGGGTGTTGCATTGGTAAGAATGCTTTATAGTTTAGCTTCTTATGAAAATAAAATCCAGTCATTCAAATATAGCATTGTTTTAATATTTAATTTAGATTGTTTATATTATTTGCATTTTGTTAATTTTACATTTCATATAATTTGCTTGAAAATAGCAGTTTCTTGGAAATTGTGTATGTACATGTGCGTGCATAAAGATTCCTAATACGTGGTGTTTTTCTTTAAAAAACAAAACAAAAGCAAATTAAATGTCTGCATCAAAAGCAAATTAAATGTATAAACTGAAATTATTTAAATGAGCTGGGAACTTGCACTGAGATTTCCAAGGCATGCACTACATGGCCCACAGTGTGCCATTAATTTTCTGACAATCTGAAAGATCATTTAACAATTAAGTTCTGATCTTCTACTGATTTCCCTCATCATCAGTGGTGCACACAGTGACTACGTCCAGTACTTGCTGCATGAAACACATCAATGTTAATGGAGAGAAAAATACAATAACTCATTTTACCACAAATAACATTTTCATGCTCCAGGAGATGAGCTTGAAACGTGAGTAATTTCAGCTAAATCAGTGGATTTAGCCTAGATTTACTGTAGTGTGAAAGAGGGTAAAATTTGACCAGCATCATCCAGAGCTGCAGAGCATTAAAGGCTGAGATGTGATGAGCATTACAGTATGCAAAATAAGGTTTCATCTGGATCTTTTCACTCATTCTGAGAAGAATAGATGTTCCTTGAAATATTTCCTTGAAAGTGTCTCTCCTTGTTGCTGATGACTGTAAATTTGAGGTTCACCCCAAAACAGGACCTTAAAAAAAAGGAAAAAAAATTTGCAATCCTCTGCATGGGAGAGACTTCCTTGACTATTTTGTAGTTTTTATCTTTGTGATACAGTGTGAGGCTTGACCTTGAAAATTAAGAGTACTTAACCATCCAAGAGAGATTGTTGCAGGCTGTTGATTTGCAGAGCACTTTTAATATCCTCCTCTAGAAGATGGTGGAAGTGCACCCAGCATTAATACTATTTCAGTCCTTCCTTGAGAAGGCGTCATTCCTCCTCCTGAATAGATTTGCTTTTCCATCATGGCTGGGTTCCCTGGCAACTTCTCCAGTGAAGTCAAACATATGTGTGTTAGAGAGAGTCTGCTGAGGGGGGAGTGTGGCAGAGCTCTTCGTGGGATCCCTGGTCCTGATGTTCAGGGTGGGTGGAAGGGAAGAGAGGACCAGGTGGGCAAAGATAAATTTGTGCGACGTCTGGTTCCATCCCCCATCCACGCTGTCCTGCTTCCCTCCGGGCCCCTTAGATGAGAAGGGAGAGCAGTTGGCAGGGGAAAGACTTGGGAATAAGAAAATCCATCAGTTCTGGAAGAACATAAGCCTATCAGCTACTTTGTATTCTGTCAGGCTGTGCAGGAGAACTTAGCTTGTCTTATTAATGTCATATCAACATGTCTTATTAATAATGATAGAATCACTCAATAACACTGAAAAAGAATATAATAAGACCAGCTATGATAAGAGGTCAGGGCACAGAGCAATTCTTTTCTGAATATAGACACCCATTTAAATGTATAGGTAGGTTTTCTATCTTCTTTTTTGAGAGTTTGTGCTCTTAGCAAAGTCAACAGAGGTTTGCAAAAAGCCTCTGCTATTTTCACTGTCCTGAAATGGTGACTTTTGCCCTTCAAATTGACCTGAGTGTCCAAATGCACCAATGTTTTCAGGCTGGTAGCCAATGCAGTGACTGAAAGTTTATCTTTTTGCCCCAATTACTACATCTTGTCATCAGAATCAATCTTGTCCTGAGAACCATTTCCTTATTGAAAATCTTGCCAATAAACCCATGGTTTCATTTACTAGTAGATGGTGGAGTTGGTTTTTTGGTTAGTTTTGGGGGATTTTTCTCAAATTCACAGCTTAAATGTAGAACTTTGTAGGTGTTCTGGGTTTGTACAGAGCTTTGCAGATGTGACTGCAGTGAATCCAGGCTGGGAATATGGGGCTGAAAACCTGGATGTTATTAGGTATTGGGACATGTCCTAGCTAAAACATCAGTAATGTTTATTCAGAATGTTGCCAGAGAAGACCTCATCCCAACAGCTTTCTCCTTATTTTAGCACCCATCTTCATAAATCCACTGAGTTGGAAGTGGTTACTTACAATTTACTGCATGAAGGAGGGTGGCTCCAGGTCATACCATTTTTTTTCTTGTTCAGCTGATTTGAACTTTTTGTTTTAAATGAAGGGTGAATTTGAGGCAGTTGTGGAATTTTCTATGTGTCTTGTGTAAATTGACTTCAGTTATGATTACTCATTTCATTTAAAAGTAGAATAATTGACCAGCTGTTAATGACAAACTTCTGAAGAGAGGTCTTGATCCTCTGTTAACTTTACATTCCTGGAGGACAATTTATCATGAAACCAACATGATGTGTTGCTAATGATTACTTCATTGAGTCCATTGGCTCCCTGGGAGCCATTAAGCTGCAGGACCATCTGCTCCTATTAGTCCATGCCTGCCACTCCTGTGGTCTGACCTGCAGCTGATGTGCAGGGAGTTTGTCCAGCACCTGCAGAGCAAGGCTTGAAAGCTGCAGGTTTGGGCAGGTGTTTGCCCTGGTAGGCTCTCATCCACAATGGTAGAAGCAATGCTGAAGATCATCAGATCAGACCAGTTCTGAATTCAAGAGGGATCCAGAAACAAACAGTTATGGAGGCTTAGTGGGGTTGTGAAGTCTATGATCAGAGACAGGAGCTGGAGAAAGTTAAAGAGAAAACAATTTCCCAGAAAACAGGAGTAGCAGGAGATTAGCAGAAATTGCTGGAGCCCTCTCTTTGAACCAGCAGTACTGATTTAATTAGCTCCTCTCAGCAGATGAGCTGCGTGTGGAGCAGGACTGGCACGGCCCTGGGTAGCGCAGGACAGGCAGAGGTGAGCACTGCCCAAGGCCCCGAGGGGCTGGGGGGTCACCAAGTGACTTGTACAGATCACAGGCTGCAGGACTTTACCCCATGACTCTGTTGCTCCTGAAACTTCTGTGCAGTTAAAATTCTCTTTGCAGACAGGCAGCTCATCCTGATTTCAAAGCGCTGGGACAGGGAACATGTTCCTCCTTGTGACCCTTTGTTCCATCTCCTCAGTGCCTTTGCTGTAACGACAGTCGCACCCTACAGCTTATTTTCTGCCTTTAGTCATGGCCATTAATTCTGGCTGTTTCTTTGCTGGGTGGAGTTCCTTTGTATCTATTCTTGCCTTTTGTTGGCACAGAAGCCTTGAATCGTGTTTGTTTGAAGTTCAGAGACCTCACAAACACGTGCCATGCCAGAACACTTGCCTGCTGCTGTTCTGCATGATCTAATAAAACACATTACCTCTTCTGTAAACTGTGATAAACCAGCCTAGAAACCATCAGGGCTATGTCAACATCCACAGTGTTGAATTATTATGTTGCATCTTGTATTTGCACTAAAATTTTAGGTGTGCATGTGTTTTTTCTTCACTTACTTCTGCCTGTGAGCTCAGGCACTTTGTGGCACTGTAAGTTATGTCATAGAAGAACGACAGTTTTATTTGCTTTTACTGTCCACTGTGGAAGCATTGCAGCTTTGATTCTAAATTAATCTTTATTGTGTTTTTAAATTTCTTCTTATTCCTTGACATAACCCGCTATCTTTCAGACTTAGCTTTGCTGGCTACAATCAATTTATTATTCATAAATTCCCTGTTTTGACAGCAGTAGTCTGGATTCAATTATGCCAAAAGGCCCAGTCATAGCAGGCTGCAGTGCTGAAAATGAATTGTTCAATGACACGATCTGTCTTAGCCAACGTTAAGTGATGCTTTGATAATTATATAGACACACGTATGCAGCCAAAAAAAAAAAAAAAAAAAAAACCTTTGGGAACATTTTTTGTTACCCCCCGTGGAAAGCAGAAGAGAGCAGTGGAGGAAGATAAATTGACAGATTATTAGCTGAGGCATCTTGTAAAGCCAGCCAGGGCCTGCTGCTCCAGCTCCGCTGGAGGCTGGACCGCAGTGGAAGACTGAGCACTGCAGCAGTACTTGGAGCAGCAGATAAAATTAACACCATCATTTAGTTTTATTTGTTAGAGTTTTAAGTGAGCTGGAAGATAAAAATGTTTAAAATAACCCCTCGGAGAGAGGCTGTGCTGGAAAATCCCAGAATCTTCATATTTCCAAGTGACAGAACTGTACCTCTGCTGGTGTTCTCGTGGAGGAAGAGAAGGGAAGAGCACTCCAGGTTATCTTTCAGGCTGACAGGTGAGAGGATTGACTGTAGGAGCTTTGAAGGCTGCACGGGGTGTCTGTCAGGAGACAGCAAGTTTTGCTGACAGCATCAGATTTACACACTTGCATGGGCACGCACGTATCCTGCACACCCAGACAGTGACTGAATGCTGCTGCCTTCCCCAGACTACATTTCCCTTCCAGGGTAAAAACACTTCCGTGCTGAAATAAGACCCTGCAGACACTGTGGTTTGGAAAAAAAAAAAATAAATAGAACCCATCAAACAAAAAAGCACCTTTTTTTTGCCCTGAGATCTTCGTTGTGTCTTTTTGTGAGAATTAATTTTTGTGGTTAGGGCTTTGCCTGAGCAGAGTTGGCCTGGAGGATTAAAACAGGTACAGGAGGAGGACAGATGTCTCCGTGCTCATTTGTCATGTACTCAGGCTTTGTTGTGGAGCAAGAGTGGAGTTTTTTGGCATGTGCTGCCTTTTTTCCATGTGGAAATACTCAGGTTCAGATGCAGAACTCAGGCCTGTGGTGCTCACAAGGGATGGAGGGATTCTCCAGAAATCTGAGTCCCCCTTCCCAGCAGTGAAGCAGAGTTGGGGGACTTTTGGAAGAACCTTTGTGCAAATATTGGGATCTTTCGTGGGAAAAGCTGGCTGGGAAATGCAGTTGTTTCTGAGTGCCTAAAAATGGGCCAGAAATTGGAATTCTGGAGAGCTGAATTCTCTTGAAGTCATCCTGTTTCAGGTAACAATTTCCCCTAACGCCTTGAGGAGGAAAACTGGCTTTTTATTACTGAGTCAGCTGATTCACCTCCCCACCTTCCAGAGCCTGCTCAGGAACTGATAATTACACTCAGCTCTGGTAATTGCATTTTCCATGAGTAGGTACTGAGGCGATGAGGCATTCCAGGAAGTCAGCAGCAGTGCAGTTATGTTACACTCGGAGAAACTGAGGCAGAAAGGTGTGTGCAAGGTCATGCAGTACCCACTGGTAGGGATGTGGGTACAGCCCAGCACTGTGAGCTCCTCTAGCTGCTCATGCCTTGTAAGGTTGAGAAAGATTCTTTTAAAAAACCTTTTATCTTTCATGAGTGCCAGCAAAACCAAAACAAGAGAGGCCAAAACCAGCTCTCCTCTTCTGTACTCTCTCTCACAGGCATTTCTTTTCATTTCTGCTTCCCTAGATTGTTTTTCTTCAGCAGTGATAAAGGAAAATATTCAAAAAATGAGGAATATGTGAATGAGAAAATACAAAAACTCTCTGCATGAGAAAGGGAATTTCAATGCAGGAAGTCCATGCTTGGACATTACAGACAGGGAACGTGTCATCTTTTCATTGAAACAATGAAAAGATTGTGATTGGGAAGAAAACAGCAATGAAAAGCTCAGTTCTGTAAGGGCTGAATATTCCTGGAGGTCTTCACATTGCCACCAGATCTGTCTTTAGTATTCCAGCTGGAGAACCACGTCTGCAAGCTCAACTTTTCCCTCTCCTGTTCTTCAGCTCGCTGTAATTCTGCTTTCCCTACTGCAACTGCCACTTCCTTTTGTGTATTCAGTTGTAATACAAATTTCACGCTGACTTTGGTCACCCACTTTGCTACCTGCCAAAGCAGCTTCATAATTTCCCTATTTCATAAGGAAATCTTCATCAGCATAAAGTTGGTTGCAACGTCTGCACTCCCCTCTTCTCCTCCCTCCCCATCGGTGACACCATCAAGTCTGGCTTCATTGATAATAAAACAAAAAAAAAAGAGAAATTAGCAAGAATGAATAATTGGTGTCCAAAAAATGAAGTACATGCTGTACATATCCCGGTAAAATTACTGCATGTGAGATTTGGAAACCTTTCATAGAGTTAGCAAAAGCAATGGACTAAATATGCCAGATAAACAATGATTTATTGTCTGCCTACCTGACCCCTAACTGATGTAATCAATATGTTTATGATGCAGACTGCAAAGTGTCTGAATTATATAGAGCACATCCTGTGACATCCTCCTCCAGCTGGAGCAAAGGCAGTTACTCAAAAGGCTATTGATAATAACCAGAGGCTACATCAACTCACATGGTAATTTACCATCTTCTGTCTCATTGAATTAATTGATTTCCTTTATTGGCTATATAAATAATTTCCTGTGTTTTGCTATTTTTCTCTCTGTCTCAGTGAATACTTTGTGCCTTACCAGCGTTCTGTGGTAAAAGAATTTGGCAATTGAAGTGTTTGAGTCCTGACGGGCAGGGAATGGGATGTTATTTGTAACCGAGGATAAATGTAGTAATAAACAATAATCCTAATTGTGTCTTGCACATGGAGCCAAGGGCTGTGTTTTGCAACTTCTCTGTGCTGCAGGTTGAGAACCTGCAAAGTGCCAAGGGAGCAGTGCCCATCCATAGGATTTTTCTCTATAGGATGGTCAGTGGGACTTTGCCAGGTCAAGAGGTGGTGGAGCCATGTGCATTAGATAATATCTGCTAATTAATGCAGATAAATATATAATTCCATCCCTATACCTTTACCCCCAAAGCTCCTGTAATGCCACTCTGCCAGGCTTTTTTTTTTTTTAATAGATTTCATTTGAGGAAATAATGTTTTCAAAACACATATTTTAAATTGTGTTCAAAACCACCCAAACCTGGTTTGTGGGGCTTTTCATCTTCAAAGCAATTTGTAGCACTAGCTGATAAATATTATGTTACAGTTAATATATCAAAGCATAATGTAGTCTGTGACAGAATTGGTAGGTCATCCATCTGTGTCACATGAAAGGAATGTTTTTCTGGTTTGGTCTGCTAGTTACCTCCTTACCAAACTAAGGGAAATAACTTTGTAGTGAATCTTCAAAGACATGTTAGATTGCTTTCTCCTTTTCTTCTCTTCATAGAGATTTGGAATAGTTTTAAAGCATCAAAATCCTGATGTGTTGGAGAGGGGTTTCACATGCTGACTGTAATGTTTGTGCTGTTTCAGCTGTTGGGTCAGCTGTCTCACCAGAGCTGATGTGAGTCTCTTGGGGAACAAATGCCTTTCTGGAAAAAAGGGGGGATATTTTATTGGATTATCCAGATTAGATGCAGGTGCTGTCTGAAGGGGCCTCTGTTTTTCAATTTCACGTAACTTCAGCTCTGTCCCTTTAGACATTTGCTGAACATTGTTAGAAGAATGTTCACTTATATATGAAAATGGAGGAATGGCAAGGTCACAGAGTAAGCAGTTCATCTGAAAGAGCAGCATTTCTCATTCCTGGTTTTGCAGCCCATTAGATTTGTGGCTCTAATCACTCACATGAGAAAGCTCTGAAGGCACCTGGTGATTGCAGGCACCTTTTCAAAGGTGGCCTCTAAAAAAATATACACAGCAATTAGCCCACTAAATTGACTTGCTTCCTGAAACATATTAATTCTCTCTGAATTACTTAAAGTGACTCCTTTTTAGTTTATAAACCTAAAGATTTATTGGTGATCTCATGCTCTGTGTCCTCAGACTCTGGATTAAGGATAAAATTAAAGACATAAAGCCTGTGGTGAAATGGGAGCAGCTTTCACAGCCAGGGCTGTGAGCAGTTTATACAAATGGAGGCAATACAGTGCCCACACCCACTCTGCCAGCCTGGAGGAGTTCACTGTGACCCAAACTCTTATCTCTGTTTACATCTGTGATCTGGTATTCTTGAAATGTGATAAGGAGTTCTGAAAGAAAACCACTGCTTCCATCTTTAATTACCATCCTAAAGAAAGCTTCCAAATTTCAGCTACAACAGTCTTAGTGAACCATCCTACTGTTCAGGATACTTTAAAATAAAATCCTTAATCCATTTTGAAGCCTTTAGTTAGAAGAATAAAAAGGAGTGTAAACAAGAAGGTTCAGCTGTAAGCACAGAGCAGATATGAGAAGTGAGAGCTTGAGAACAAATCCTTGGGAAACAGATGGGGCTTGTGCTGTTTCTCTTTCTTCTGAAACCTCAGTTCTCAGCACACCATCTCGTGGTCTGTTAACTCTGAACATTTGAAGGGCAGATGGCTTCTTGGCCTTTCAGAAAACACAAGCACTGCTAGTGAAGGAGTTGCCATTATAATAGATACAACTTCATCTCCAGCCAAGTCTTTTGTGTTTCTTACCAGCATTTCTTTTTGCTGTGGTGAGGGAGCAAGGAAAATGGGTTTGATAGCCAGGTATCTTGTCTTGGACTCATTCTTGTCTCCACTGTTGCCTTACACACATTTCTCTTCTATCTGATGAAAAGTGTTGTACTCATTTTTATTTCCTTATTATGCTAAGAATTAAACTTTGAGAACAGCGGCTGCTGCATTCACCAGGAACTGAATTCTTTAACTATAAAATTATGTTCTGCGTATTCATGAAGATGGATCAATTAAAGTCAAGGGGACTACTCACATGAGCAAATGCTAATTAACAAAACGGATGCTCTAATGAAGAGAACATGATAACGTTGCAGATAGATTCTGAATATTAAACATACTGCTCAGCAGCAGTAGAGGTGTTTACTCCATAGTATATGAGCAGTTTATTAAATTTCTGGTTGGAAATAAATGCTTTGGGTTGGTTCTCTAATTGGTAAATGTTCTGTACTTCCAGGCTCGAGTGCTGTCTGGAGCAGTTCTGATGCATCCTAAGTGTGCTCCTAAGTCAGTGCTGATTCACAGATTGCTGATACCATCTAACCAAACCAGACAGGTGGCTTTGCTGCATAAGAGCTTAAGATATTTCTTGCCCAGCTGGTGGGGGGGGGGGGGGGGAAAGAGCTGTCTTTTTTTTTTTTTTCCCTCTGAAAAAATAAAATTAAAAAAAGCTCAAAAAGCCTAATAATATAAAGATGGGACATCTATTATCGCATGTAAGTCAGTGGGAGAGAGTCTTTAGAACAGCCTGGTAGCTGGATTTTCACATTAATTTATTTTCCTATTCATGGAAATTCTACTTTCATCACCAAGTGAACTTGGTGCTAATTAATTAAATATGAACTATTGATTAATGTATGAAGAACAGTCAAAGCTGTGGCTACAGGACTGGTCTATTTTCAGAGACTTTTCTGTATTCTCCCTAATATCAACTTAATATTTCATAGTTCAGGTCTGAATTGGGAGAAGTAAACAACCACTCCAAGGGGGATGGAGGGTGGTCCCAGCAGTGTTTGTGCAGCAGGGCTGGGAGCAGAGCTGGAGTGGGGCTGAGGCTGGGGGCTCTGTGGAGCCCTGGTTCCTGCCCAGCCCCACTCTGCACATCCATGGCTGGGGCTTGTGCCAGCACCAAAGAGAGCAGGACACCCAGGGAATGAGTGATGCCCTTGGCTGGATCAGATGTGTCTCATCATCATCCCTTGGGTCTTTTGGGGCAGGATTGGGGTCAGTGGAGGCAGGACAAGAAGCACTCAGGCAGGAGGAGGTGGATGCTCTCCGGTCTTGCTGCTTCCCTTCCTCTATTCCTCCTCCATCCTTTACTTCTCTTTTCCCCAGTTTTTTTTTTCAAAGAGAGAGGTGGAAGGGGAAGAAACCCAGCAAGTGTTGTTGACCAAATCTTCCACGCTTGTCCTTCTGCAAATCCATGCTTGTCCTTCTGACCTAAAGCTGGATGAACATGGAATCATGGAGCCATGAGGGACCCTGTGCCTCTGGCAGAGGGGTCTCTTTGATGCATCAGGCAGGAGAGGTGGGATGTGTTACATGGGGACATCCAGCTGTGACAGACTCTGGAAATTGGGATCCTGGAAAGAAATTCTCTGCATTTGTACTTTAAACAGCAGATCTGTTTGAAAAGGCTGCTGACTTAGGGATATTATGGGCATATATATTGTATGGGCACTAAATCCATAGAAAATGAGACCTGGACTGTTGCTGAGGAACCAGCTACAGCGTGTTTCATGTTGCTTCTCACACAAGTAGGTTGTTATTTCTGATTTCTGAAACAATTTTTTATGGTAATCAAAGTCTTGTACAGCCTGAGCACTGAACAGTAAGACAGAATGGGCCATAATGAAATAAATTGTGGGAAAAGATTTTTTTTAAAAGCAAAAGTAAAAAAATACCCAAACACCTTCAAAAGCTAGGTTTTGTCAGTAGGTAATGTGTTCCTGTAAGTATAGGTATTGTCTTTACATTTTCTTAAGAAAATAAAAGATATCATAACACTGTGCAGTATCAAGGAAAACTAAATTATCCCATGGCTAGAAGTATATCCTGACTGCTATCCTGGCACATCCACATTCTTGCAAGCCCAGTCCAAGATGTTCAAAACATTCAAAAGACTAAAGAGCTACGATTCCATTGATGTCTAATGAAGTTCCCCACACAAAGGCTTTCCTTAAAGAAGTTCTTTGAGTCTGAAGTGACAGACAGATGTCAAGGTGATGCTGAGTGTGAGATGAAAAATTGAAAGCAAACAAATTACTTAGTCATTTATGGGATGTGATTTGGCCCAACCTTGAAGTCTTTTGTGGGTGGGTTGGTCTGCCATCAATCACCCATGACACATGTTATTTGTGCATAATTATATGTTATTGACCCAGTACTCAGTAAAAAGGGCTGTGTGCATGCTTAGCATTGTTTGATCCCAGCCACATCTGTCATTGAGACATAATGTACCAAATATTGCATATTTCTATTCTCTGTGCAGATAGGACTGCAGGCATCTCCACTATAATCTCTAATTGCCCTAATACCAATCCACAGGAGGTCTCCAATCTAATCCATCCTAGCATTGTCAGGAATCAACAGCTTTTAGAGCAGGAGGAGAAGCATCCAGCTCTGAGCAGGGATTTCCAAGGTGAGCATGGTGGTGCCGTGCTGGTGCCGGCTCTCGCGGCAGCGTGCCTTTGATGCATGGTCTGTCACAGAGCTGCCCACATCCAGGGCTTCAGATCTTCATCAGCCCGGGAGATGAAAGGTAATTTCAGGGCTGTGATGAAGAGCAGAGCCTCGGCTGGGCAGCTCCCAGGGCCCTGCCGTGCTAATTAAGAGCTCAGATGTCTTGGTGACCTTGGCTCTGCTGCCCCGTGTGTGCAGGGACACAGGTGGGGCAGGACAGACACACTGAGTGCCAGCTCGTCACCTAAACAGGCACTGGAAGAGCTGGGCTGAAAGAAAAAATAAAATTTGTGAGCAAAGTTACTGAATGAAGTAAGGACACAGAGTCTGAGTCATGATCTACTGAATTCAAGGCAACCTTGACTTAAGGAGAGCTTTATTATGCTTAAAAAAAGAAAAAATAAATCTTCATAATCACTGCAGAACAGTGATGATGGTGACTGTTTTTCCAGTGATGATGTTTTGTGTTTTAAGCAAAGCCTCTATGTCTCTTTTCAAAGAAATTTCAATAGGAGTTGAACTTTTTATATATTTTACAGGGTTTTGGGGGATAAAAATACCAACTTTTTTCATTTGCTGGGAATGCTCTGTCTAACAAGTACCCTTTTCCATTTTTTATTATTTTTACAGTAACATCTATAAAAAAAGCAAATTAAAATATTTAAACACAACACTGAAAACATTTGTTCTTGCCTGCTGGCCAGCTTCCAACTTGTGTAATTAAATCTTGCAGTCTGTTACCTAAATACTTCCCACAGTTCCTACTCAGTGCAGTCCCTTCCCTGAGCTTCTGGCCCCAGCCAGTTTTACTCCTGCTTTGCACTGCAGCACAGCTGCCACTTTGGATCACAGGGATGGCTGCATTTCTTGGGGAAAACTGACTCTCATATATAAATAATTGTTAAAGTGCTCAGGAAACCTCCCTGGGGTGAAGAGCACCATTGAAAAATAATAAGCCTTTCAGATACATTATTAATATCGATCCCGTTGCTGGTCACATTGCAGCCCAGGGACAGGGAGAAGGTGACTCGTGCAGTCTGTGCTAAAGGCTGGCACCTGGGAAACCTGGCTGTGACACCAAGCCCTACCCCAAACCCCTCCATGGGGCTGGACAGATCATTTATCCCTTTGTGCCTCACCACGCCCCACCTTGGACTTCTTGCTCCATGGATTATTTAATATATGTTTTTATGCTTTTAACAAGGGGGTTTTGTTAGTGTGGGTGGCCCATTCTCTGATTGTGCTGTCGAGGTGTAAACCATGAATTCAGGCTGAAGTGAGCAGCCAGCAAGTCCTGATGTGTGAGCTCAGTTTATGATACTCTCCTTGTCACTTTGCAGGTGAACACAGATATTTTTCTAAGTTAGAAATGACAAAGTATTTCTCATGTTGAATGCAGAGGATCCCCCAGCAGATTTGTTTGTCCTGTGCTCATTTTCTGTTGCACGGTGCTGGCATTTAAGCTGTGTCCACTGACAGCTTTTTTATCCTTCTTCACCCCTTAGATACTCTTCTGTAACTTTGGAAAGCAATTTGTAATGCATGTGAATGTGCAGAAAATACTCAGTGCTGATTCCCATGCAGCAGAGCAGTTACTTATAGCTGTCCTTTAGTTTGAGTGAAGTCCTTCATTTTATGCTCAGATTAACCAATGTTCCAACTGAATTTGATGTTATCTCTCTTTTATTGATGTGAATTATTTATAGCAGAACTGTTGAATCATCAAAACGCGATTCCTGAGACTATTATTTATGCTAAGATATTAATCCCATGTTCCTATTAAGATTTATCCCTCTGTTCCTCGTCCTGGATTCCTGAATTAAATTTAATTATTCCATCTTTCTCTTTTGCAGTTGAAGTGCAGTTAGGTTCGTAAAATAGAAGTATTAGCTTGTGGGTGACTGTGTTGAGGTCAAACACAAAATCTGTCCTCCCTGCTTTCCTGCAGGTGTAGATTTGAATTTTTATCACAACCAAAGGCAGCCGATGGGAGGCACCTGTGTTAAAGATAAACTGCTTTTATGCATGGGATTTTTCTGGACATGTGGATGCAATATTTAAATTGGTCCAGATAGCGAGACTTACATTCATTCTCTCCAAAGAGAACTTTTTGTTTGTTGTTGTTGGGAGAGATCCCAGGTGGTACCACAGGTGTAGCCCTGCAGTTTTGCTTTTTCCTCAACATCCTACTTGTGCTGTCTCTTTTCTTTTCCTGTCCTTTTTTGCAGGCTGGACCAGCAGCTCAGCAGCACTGGGGGTTGCCCCCAGCCCAGTTCCCTATCTCCATGCATCCTCCTGCCTTTGCCCTGCTCCTTTGAAGTCAGAGGGGCTGCAGGTTATGGCAGCACATTTCATCTTGTGCAGCTACAGCCACTCGCCACAAGCATTCCTGCAGCTGATTTTAAGACCTTTTATAATAATTACTGTTTTTCTTGCAGGCATTTCTCCATCTTCGTATTCCAGTGAAGCTCCCCCATCTCTTGTGCTGATAGTAATGATGTTATGGCAGAGAGATCCCCCTGGCTTTATTAGGCTCAGATTTATACTGTGCTCCTGTCTTGAATAATTCAAGATGGGGCCCAAACCAGGGCTCCAGATTAAGACCATACATAAATGTAGGGCAACTCAGGTATAAAGTTTGCAGCCGTGGTTCTAGTTCATCTCTGGCCTTTGTGTTTCTGATAAAAGCAAAAAAAAAAAAAAAACAACTAAGAAAAGCTCTCCTGATTTCAATATAAACCATTTCTCTCAAGGAGGCTTCCTTCAGTGTACGTGTATATTCCTATACCAGGATTTTTAGCTTTAGGCACCTACAGGTGGTTTCTCAGAAAACACACATCCAAAGCAGGAGCAGTGCCTTTTGTTTGTGTATGAATGTCCCCTAACCTCTGGTGTTTGCCTTTCATTTGTTCTGAGAGCAGAACTTAACTCCTCCTCCTCCAGGGTGACAGGGTTAAACAGCTTCTGATACCACTCAATGGAATAGCAGCAGTGGCAGCCAATAAAGTGCAGCCCATTTGAAATCATTCCTAATGATTTAAAGAAGGAAAAATGTCACCCACAAGAACCATTTCTGCATTTCAAGAGATTTTTCTACAATATTTTCCCATGACTGATGTGCTAGATGCCAGCCCTTGATCTTCAAATCATTGTTGTGTTTTCAGTGATAAATGGCAGAGTTCTGCTGTGTTTGTGTGTGAGCACAAGCGTTCAAGGGTAGTGCTTGGGATTGCTGGAGTGGCAGGTTCCCTGCACTTTCAGAAAAAACTTAAGGATTCATTTAAATAATTAGGCAGAATGTGCTGATAGTCATGTCTACTCTTTCTGAGGAACTTGACCATTTGAATGAAGCATGATGCAGCACGGAGTTTGGATTGCCATTCCTGTTGTCAGTGGGGCTTCCTTCAGTTACAGGTTTTGGTTTTTGTTTGCCTTGTTTTGGTTGAGATCGGGGATACAGCTTGTTTGTGTAGTCACATGCAAATAAGAATAATATTTAAAACGTATCGTACTTTACATATTCAAAACACTGTGGAAACATTTGCAGACGTTCTCCCAACCCCTGTGTGGAGTAGGTAAATAGTGGAGATGATGGAGTTTTGCATGGAGTATAACATGTCATAGCATTGCTGATGGAAAACAGGCATCAGACCTCCAAACCCAAGAGTGATGTGAGGGGACCTGACACATTTAATGTTGTTTATATTTGTATCTTGGTTTCAGAGCTTTCAGGGATGACTTTTTCAAGTTTTCTTGACATGGAGGAATAGTAAAATCTACTTTGCTTTTAATGAGCAATGAAATGATGTCACATCTTTCCTGAGGCTGGAGCCCCTCAAAAAGCTACAAGAATTTCACAAGATTTGCAGTCACAGGCTGTGCATCCCTGAAGTTGGCAGAGATACTGTCACTGAATTGGGTAGGATCTGTGTAACACTCCTGTCTCCTGGGTAGAGCTGACAACATTTCAGGGGCTGGTCATGGCAGAAATACCAGGTTTCATGATTTGCCATCGGTTCTTAAAAGAATCCTATTAAAACCATGTGTGTATGTTAAAATCTGTGCAAAAATGAAGGTGATAAGCTGTTATCATTCTGCTTGCTGCAGGGGTATTTGCAAGCCTTTCTCTGGCCCCAGGCTGTTGTCTGCTCACCTGTTGGTCCATCTGGTTGTATTGAGTGAGGAAGAACCACGCATCCAGTCACTCTTTGTGTTTCTGTACCTGACAAACCTGTCAGTGTAAACTTATTTGGGTGGAAAGGATGAATCATGCTGGAATTAGCATGCTGATTGAGTGGGAATCACATTTACAAATGTGCAGCACGGTGTGATGGAGTGTTTATGCCCCTGTGAAAAGGCATCTGGTGGCTGGAGTGGCAGCTCTTGAGCTCTCTGCAACTGCTTCTCAGCTTGAGCTGCTCTGTGCCAGATTTTCCTCCTCTGTATTGAAGGAAGGATAACCTCATTGTAGAAAATTACACTGAGAGTCCCAGCAAAAGATGGGGATTTTGACAGTGTCACCCTCGCAGTCCTCTAACTGGATTTCCATTTCCAGCAGGAAAGGATAAATGAAACAACAATTGTTCTGTTTTTGCACTGCTGCCGGGGAGGGAGCGCGGAAGGAAACCAGGCATCCTGAAATCTGTGATCCTTAGGAGCTCTTTGTTAAATGAAAAGGGAAGATACTTATCCATGATGTTGCCCTCCTGTATTTACAGGGATTTGAATTCATATATCTAGTCATTGGTACTAATGAGCTTATCAGAGTCTTTAAAGTGTTTTCTAAATCAACTAGACAGAGCTCACCCAGGCTGTCCTTAAGGCGGCTTTTTTTTTTTTTCCCTTTCTTTTTTGAAATAGATTATTATATTTCTCTCTCTAAGGTATTTACGTGATCTCAAATACAGAGCACTGATCTTCAGTGCATCTCCAGGAATATAGATGGCATAGGGAGGAAATGACTGATTGGAAGAGTGGGGAATTGAGACCTGCTCTGATATACTGAATCCTAAGCAAGTATCCATCCTACTGCAGTTATTGCTGTCTCCTAATGTTCATGTGAGTATTCGGAGGCAGATGGGCCTTCCCTCCTGTGCAACACTCTAAAAGTAATTTAAGCTGATGAAACAAAACAAGTATTCCACAATTATTAAGAGTTTATCATTTACTTTTTGTAATTCCACCCATCACAAGGAAGGATTTCAGCAGCTCTGTAGAATTGCAGCAATTTGAAGGATGCCACGCTCTTAATACCAGTTTTAGCAGACTTAATCTTTTGCTTCTCTAATTCCTAAGTGAGTCTGTAAATGTGAGGTGTGCGTTTCTGCAGATTTTGTTCATCGCTAAAATAAATAAATGAAAAACCTGCCTTATTCCTCAAGGACTTTCAGCTCCATCTACAGCAGAGAATGTAATTATACCCATATCATTGATCAGGGGACCCCTCCCCTTGCTCCAGTCTGTATAGCACCAGGATTTAGCATTTAAACTATATTTAAGTAACTGATGTATTAGACAAAGGAAGCCATGCAGTAAGTGGATTGCCATCTACTTTTAGCTCAGCACGCTTGTTGAACGTGTGCCAAACTTCCTCGTTTCCTGGCGTTCCCTTTATTGTAGCCTGAGGAGCAGCAAATATCTGTGTGCAATTGGAGGTTTCTAGCATTTCACTTCACTGAATTCTCTGTTCCCTGTTGTCTCGTACAGACTGTCAACCATTTGTATTTCTGGGTTGGAACTAATCAGACCCATCTGGTCTTGCTGACAGTGAGAGCCAGGAGAATAGTTCTGTATCATGATACAGGATCCTGGAACTTGGGGCACGGAGAAATTTACTGCCTAGCCTAGTCCTGCTTTTTAATAAACTCAACAGTACCACAGCACAGGTCATTTTCTCCTTTGTTTTAAACCAAAGATAGCAGTTGTCTGTCAGACCACAAATGTATGAACACTAAGCAATCCATAGATTGAACATTTCCTTCTTGCTCAAGCTGTAAGTAGTTCTTTCCCTCCGTGCTGGATGGAGCATTTTGTGCCATAAAGAGTTTTTCAGCTGCAGAGTAAATTAGAAACTAGACAAAGAATAATGATTGTCTTTTCAGTGTTTCTTAATATCAGCTGGTAAATGAAGGTGAGGTAGTGTAGGAGCTCCTGTTGCCTAGTCTGCATTGGAAAGAGCATCCAGGCAGCTCCTAGGTTGCTCAAAGAATGCCAAATCAAAGGCCATGTGAGGCACTAATGCTGCATATTGTATGAAGTGTGCCTACCTGGGAGTATTTGAATTACATCTTCATTGTACATTAGGGAGAAAATTCAAGGCAAATCAAAAGTTTGTACTGATTTTGGGACCAGGGGAGGGGTTGTGGAGGATTATCTGAATAATGCTATTATTCAGCTTTCTGTTGGAAAATTAAAGTGGATAGTGCAAAGAGCACTACTGAGAGAGATAAATGAGCTGCTTCACTCCAGAATGAACTCTCGTCTCAGCAAACTGTTGACATTATGTGCCTAAATTCCTTATGTACTTAGTAGAGTTATCTGCATAAAATATCCTTTAAATTCAAGAATGACTTCCATCAGCCCTGTAATGATATCAGGGGATGATTGTGCTCCCATTTTATTTCAGTGGGTGTACACAAATACTGCTATTCTATGAGATTATTAAATTTCAAAAGGCATGTTTTGTGATTATATAGGACAGATTCCATTTCAGCAGTTCCAAACCTTGCTACCTTGTTCAGAGCAGTAAAATAAACCTGTAAGATGAAGAAAGACATTGTTGTCCTTTGAGCAAACATACTGAACAAGGGATTCTGTAATTGAACTTCTACCAGCACCTTTGCCAGTGCAGTATCAAAGGTGCAGAATTTGATATAGCCAGTTACAAGCCTTCTCACAAATCTCGAGGCAGAAATGCTGTGCTGGAGGATTTAGGGACTGTACCCAAAATGTGGGAGCTGGGTCACAGCTTTGCAGGATCCACGGGTGCATTTGAGTCCCTTCTCTATCCTGGCCCTAGCAGGAAGCTTAAAAGTAGTTTTAGTACCCGTGGATTTAGTTTGGCCATGTTAGTGCTTATTACTGACAAGCTTGAAAAAAAGATAAGTTAAAAAGTCCAAAATCTCAGTCACCAACAGACAGAAATTCGAACCTGCAGAGGGGAAGGGAAGGAAAGGAAAGGAGAGGTTGCTGGGAATACAACTAAACAGAACCCTCAGAGTATCATGCACCAAACAATTCACAGGCACCAAGGGTAAATGAGGCAGAGCATGGTTTGCTGATCTGACATGGAAATCAGAAACAACAGCATCAGTTTCAGCTATGAATCTGCCTCACTAGGAATTTGTCAGCTTTTCTGTTCCTACCCCAAAAATGAGTTAAGGAATGTGAAGAATATTTGTTCATGCTGTAGGAAGGGGTGAAAAGAAGGTGTTGCATGGGTGAGCAACAGCACTGGTGGAAACGGTGCTGAAGGAAGAACTATAGGTTTTGCAAAAGTTTTTTGGCAAGAACACATCTCTAAAGGTTTTCTGTGATGCAAATATCCCATTTCCCTCATCTTGGAGAGGAAAAGGTTTTGGGGATAAAACTTCAAATTACTCCTGAGCCATCTCACAGGGTTTTCACTCTGTTTCCTGAGTCTTGTCTCCAATAAGCTCCAACTCAATAGAAATTTGCTTTAGTCCTAACACTGTAAAAACCAAGTAAGCACTTTGAGATTTGCCCCATTGATTTTGCCAAGTTTTGGTTGAGTGAGAACTTAATAAAGGTTTTGGATTGTGAAGATAAAGAACTGACTTCTGACATCCTGATTCAATTTCTGGCCAGTCATTTTACGGATTAACTCCCATTGAGTTCAGCAGGAGCGTGTCAGTGCAAGGGCTGAGCCAGGACCCAGCCCTTGCTCCCCTGCCAGGAGTCAATGCCTGCCTCCTTTAACCTGCCCATCGATCCAGGAGTTCAGAACTTCAGGGAAGAAACAGCCTCAGCTTCTGTGATGAGTTTGAGCAGAGGGCAGGGGTTACGATGGCTCCAGCGCACAGAAAGTTAAAAGGAGTCCAAGCAGAGGGAGGGAAGGGGAGGACATTTGGTCCTGAGAGGTGAAAAGGGGGTTTTATGGGCCTGGGGGCAACCTGTGTTTGTCAGCAGAGGAGAGCAGTAAATTAGATCCTGCAGTTGGTTGGCTGGTGTTGGATTAAATCCCAGCATGCAGAAGGAAAAGGAAAATGTGGGGTTTGTGCCTTGTGTTGGAGGAGATGAAAAAGCCCCAGGAAGGTGAATGGAGTTCCTCACCATGGTGAGGAGCATTCAGCACACAGAACTGCACCACCAGCTGCAGAAATGGCTCAACGTTTGGAAACTGATGGGCTGAGCACATTTCATGTCTCTCTAACCCAAGCATTGCAGTTTCCAAGGGATTCCAGACCCCAGAGCTCCTGTCTGGGTGGGTTCCCTGCAGTGAGGGGCAGTGGTGTCTGGGAGCTGCTGTGGCTCTCCTGCCTCAGAGATGCCATCCTTGGGCATCCCCATAGCAGTGCAGCAAACTCCACACCCCTCTACTGCACAGGTCAGACACTTGGAAAGCCCAGCTCAGCCTTCTCCAAAACAGGAGAGCAGGGAGGCAGCAGCCACTCATGCTGCAAATGCCCCTTCTTCCTTCAGCAGCAGAAATCAGACAGTTTTCATGTGATTTCCTGAGCTGCTGTCATCATTATTATTCCTTTTCTATTATTTTTTAATGTCTTTTTTAAATCACTTATGTCTACCCATTTGAGCACAGTCTTGATGTATCTGGGATATTTCCTGTGAGATGCCTGTCTGAGTTTGGTGGGAAATACATAGCATTTCTATAAATTCTCATTATTAGACAATACATTTGGGAAGGGTGGAAGATCTCTGATTTTGAGGGGAGTACATTAATTTTAAAAGCAAGTCTGCTTGATCTATGGTGGAGATTAATAAACTAGTGAGATTTGTTTGGAAACACGAAATTTCTTTTTTTGAGTTGCATAAGCACAGCACAGTCGCTTAAACATTTTAAATCAATTTTCTTTGCACTCTTAGAATTCAAAAACCACAAAATGGATTTCTTTCAAGTTTCTTGTATTCCAAGGTTCAGCCCAGAGGGATTTTTTTTTTTTTTTTGTGGCTTAGAATAGGGTTTTGTAGTGAAAAGCCTGACAGATCCTTTACTATACTGCCACTAGGTACAATGCTCTAATATATGGTGCAAGATTAACTTGTATTTTAATAAAGTATCTGGAACAGAATAAAGGGAGCATTTTAAAAGTATTAGTTGAAATCTGTGTTAGTTTGGTTTGAAGCAGTGTTAAGAGAATACACCTTCTTTAGTTTCCCTGGTTCAGTCAAGAGTATAAGCAGCAAAACTGTGATGTAGGGAGCCTTTCAAATGGTTAAACATTTCAGTCCTCTGTTCCTTACAAAAGTTGATGCCTTTTGAAAATGTAGCGACTCTGTCAGCTTCTCAGAATGATAAAAATGTGTTGAATTTCTTTGTGTAACATATCCCTTCTTCCCAATTTCTTGCTAAAAGAAAGGAATAATAAAGGGCATCATGGTCTTTGTCCATTCCAAAGCCTGGCAATCGTTTGGTCCCTGCCCCTCCACGTGGCTCTGGAGCGTGGACATTCCCAGACAGGGGCACTGCTGACACAACAGCCTGGGGTCCCATTGCCACAGGAGCAATTCCCAGCCTGCAAAACTATGGGGGTTCATTAGCTCAGCTTCTGCTTTTAGTTGTTTTTCCCTGCAGATGTGTGTGATGGTAGCTTTCCATGTGTGTTGGGACTACTGAAGGAGTTAAAATTGTCCATTTTTTAAAAGTCTGTTTATATATATGCACTATACAGGTTCTAATTTTATGCGCTGGCACACTCAGATGGATGCATATATAAATATATTTATGTTTATTTATGTAAATCTGCATTATCCATCTCTAGTATCTCATACTGGCCATTGGCCAAGATAAGATGTAATTCACAGCAGAACCTTTGATCAGATCCCATGTGTTAAACCTTACAGGACATCAAGCTTGGTAAGATTTGTGAGAGCCCTGAATACTTAGGTAGGAAAGATGGCCAGGGTTGGATTAGTAGAGACCATAAAGCTTTGTTCTTTGGAGCAAGCTCTAATTAAGGAGGTAACGAGCAACCCCCTTGTGCTGCTGACCCCATCCCTACTGGCTGCTGACAGGCTGTGGGGTGGACTGAACTGAGGAGGAGGTTCTGGACCATTGGCCTCATCTCAAAGGGCTGTTTCTCTGTCACATGATGCACTCACATATGCACTGCATGAACATGTCTGTGGAATAGCTTCATACAGAGTTACTGCAGCTTTGCCCACACCAGAGTCTGGTCCATACTCAGTGGAGCAGGAGCTTGGGTGCAGAGCACTGTACTGTGTCCTGAGTGTCACAGATGTGTCACAGCCGTGGGCACCAAAGTGATTAAATCCTTTAAATTCATCCATTAAATTCCTATGGGTGCTGTAAAAAGCAGAGCCCCTTTTCCATGTTTCTGCCAGGATACTTGTATACCATGGATGTCTGGTCCCTGTTGCACATCCACATTGACTTTGAAAGTGGAAACTATAATATTATGTAATCTTGGCTTGAAGGCAAATATTAGCTAATTTAACCAGATATAATCTACCCCCAAATGTCTACACTACTCACCATTGAAGCAGTGTTTTTAAAAGGTTTCTTAAAATAAGCACAAATTTAAAATTGTATGTTTAGCTCTCAGGGAAATAACTAGTATTTAACTGGAGCATTGGTTTCCCTGTGCCATGCACTGCTGATTTACTGAAGCTGGACAAAGTAATTCCCATCAGCATTGATTGAGAATGTCCAGGTTTTGCCTTTCAATTAATTATGAAACAATCTGTTGTCAGCATTCCCAACAGATAGTGAGACTTTGCCATTCAGAGTTAATGTGGATGAATGTGGATGTAGTGAGGCACTGGGAAGAAAGGCAGTAATGAAATTCAGATGGAGCTGAACTGGAGAAAAAGGGCAGAAAGGAGAAGAGAAGAATGAGCACATTGAGATCCTGGACAAACAGAGAGGGGCTGATGAATTTTTCAGTTCCAGCAGACAGGGTGGCTGCTGGGCTCTGAGGGACTTGGCATGGGGAGTGGATGATGCAGCATCTCTCAGGGAGGGAAAGTCCATCTGGGCCCCATGAATGAGCTGGGCATGGCAGACTGAGAGCTGCTTTCCTGAGCTGTCACAGGACACTGGGGTGTTCACTCATTCTGCAGGTGCTCATCTCTGCTAAGGACGTGGCAGCAAAAACTTCCAAAGCAGGGAGTGTTTATATAGCTCCATCCTCACCATATCTCTTCTGTTAATGTTTGTAACTGCTCCTCCCTCAGAGTATGAAGGAATAACATTGCAGAAGTGTGAGAAGACCCACTGCTGGCAGCTGCTGATCTGCTCAAAAGCGTGAGACCCAGAACGGGGCCGTGTTTGCCATGGGCGCTTCTGTCCCCACCAGGTGCATGGGCGTCCCTCTGTGTGAGTGACACTGCTGTGTGGACACATCCAGTGTTCATCCAGCTGTCTGCAGGGATGCAGTTCCCCAAGGTTGCAGGCAGGTGTCTGGTGGGAGTTGTTAAATACTTGAACCAGTTGGCTCCTTAATACCCCATGAAATGAGTCTGATCGGGTGCGTAATTCACTCACGCGTGGCACTGGGACAAATCTTTGTGCCAACAAAATGCTCTTTGAAAACCCCCCAAAAACCCCATCTAATACATGGCTATAGGAAATTTTGAGGATTCAGCCTGTGACACAGCACATGAGTTTGCTTTTCAGTAGTTTTCCCTCAGTAACTTTGGAAGTCATTTTTCTCTGTATTTTGAATGCCACAGGGCTGTGCCTGCTGAGAAATTAGCAGAAAGCCATGCGGTCCATCCATCATTGTTGGTGTGTTTGTTGGTTTTTTTCTTCCCACGTTGTATATTGAAACCCATAATTAAGACTAATCTTTTAAATGCCTTTGTGGAAAAAGAACACAGCAGGCATGGAGTGGACTTTTTTATTAAAATTAACAAAAGGAGCAGAATTTGTATACATAACATATAACTACTGAACATAGACTTAATAATTAAAAGGGCTTCTGTAAGCCTGTTCTTACATATACTGAGTAAATAAAATTGCTGCTGCTGGCAGATTGATATTTCTGTTCACAATAAAAATTTATAATTTAGGATAAACAATTCTTCCATTATAGGCTATGGAATTCATTGGAATATGTCCACCATGTTAGCAGCAACAAAAATAATTAGGAATCACCAACAGTTGTCAAGAATTGTATATTTATCGTTATCTCAGGACAGAAGAAATTCTCTTCTGAAGCAGAGGGTGCTATTCAAACACTAAGGTGTTACTGTATGTAGGTTTTGGGAATTAGACACACCCTTTTTAAAGCATGTGCTTCTCTGCTGTCTTGGATCTAACTAATGACCTGTGCTGAATGAGGCAGAGCACATGCCAGTGCATTTTATAACCATGAAAATGATGCTATTTACAGCTACCAAGGGAATGGTGTTGTAAATAAGCATTGATTTGGGGGTTTTTAGCCTCTCCAATTCAGTGTTTAACAGTCCCATTTTTTCATAACCAATAATACTGCTTTGGGTTCTTATTGATATTCATCATTCCAGATTGTGTTTTAATATTCTGGAAGAATTAAAAAATGTTTTTATCCCTCTTTTGTCTGTAGCTTTACTTAAAAATCAACTGGAGATTTTAATCTCCTTAAGAATACATGAATGTTCAAAAGAGGGAATGGGTGATTTCTCTCTTGGGTGGTACAAGTTGATTATCTTCCTGATTGCCATTTCTCCCTGTTAAATGGTTTTAGTGACTACCTAGGAGCTGGAATGTCCCAGATGTAGCTTCTTAGCAGATGATGAATGCCTTTTATAACATGCCCTTCGTAGGGGCTTAGACAGTCTGGAAGGATTCACAATAATACCTCAAGATTACTCTGAGCACACAAACACAATAGCACAGCAGCTGATGTTTATTCATCTTTCATGAGGCTCGTGTAGGCACAAAGAGCAAGGTTGCTTCCTGATTTACTGGGGTCATTTGGCATCAAAAGCGTCCCCGACCTTTGTGTGTGTCATGTTAAGGCTGTGCTGCACCATGTGCAAAGATTGTATTTTTAACTGGTGCTGTCTGCTGCTGTTTCTTTCTTTTTCACCATCTCTTTCATTCTTTTGCCTGTGCTATTCATCCTCCAGGATGATTCTGATTTACAATGAGCTTTATTTCTGAATGGGACAGGTAGTGTGGCAGAGGGTCAATGTGATGGGGACAGGGACACTTTCCTCCATCCCAGGTTGTTCCCAGCCCCATCCAGCCTGGCCTTGGACACTTCCAGGAATTGGGCAGTCACAGCTTCTCTGAGCAAGCAGTTCCAGAGCCTCAGCATCCTCACAGGGAAGGATTTCTTCCTAACATCAAATCTGGACCTTTCAGAGCCATTCCCCCTTCTCCTGTCACTACATGCCCTTGTCCAGAGTCCCTTTCCAGCTCTATCATAGAGCTGCCCATGTTTTGAAATTTGCCTGAAAGGGTGAGGAGAAGGAAGAACACGGCCCATAACTGCAGATCTATTAACTAAATGACTAAAATTAAACACATTTTTGTTATCACCATGACTGGGCTGGGCCATTGTGCTCAGTGATTTTGGAGATGAAGGCTCAAGAATGATTTTGGAGCTCTCTTGAGACCCCAAGGGCTAATTGCTGTAGTCTGGCTATGGATGGGAACAGATCCAGCTGTGAGGACATCTCACCACCTTTTTCTATACCATTTACAGTGGGGAACCTTTCCTTTTACTGGGATAAAGCTTCAGAGTTAGTAAAGTTACTATTATTTCTGCTTTACAACTCTTGCCATCTATTGCTAAGAATAAATAGGTGAGATGGAACTTCTGGCTTAAATGTCTCTTTTATCTTCCTGGGGTAAATATCTGCCATGACGTTCCCTTGTTCCGTGGTATTGTCTAGGAAGCTTTTCCTTTCTTCTGTATTCTTGGTATTTTCTCTTCTCTTCTAAAAGAAACCCCAGCAAAATGCAAGCAAACAAAAAAGAAGGCATCTCAGAACCTGACCTCCTTCCCCTCCCAACACATTGAAAGGCTTTAATGAAAATAACTTTTGGCAGCTGTGTTTGAGTGACCAATGTGGAATGGGATGTGACATCGGAGCATAAACAAAGCAGATAAATGTATGCAGGATGCAATACTACAGCTGGAATAAAAGATTCAGATGCCTCTTCTCTTTGACACATCACATTGTAAGGTCACAGACTGAGCTGAAGATGCAACTTGAGGAATGGAAATGTCTTGGTTGATGTAAACTGGTTTTAACCCCCTCAGTATTTTGAGATAAATAGTGTTGACTTGGAGAAGGCACAATCTCACTTTACATTCAACCTCTCTGCTTCCTGTAAAACATTTTAAATCTTAGGGGTCTGAGCCAGCCACAAATTAGGGAATAATGGGGGTATCAGTAAGGTTGTTTCATGGCACTTAAAATTAAAGGAATTCTTAGTGAGCTACCAGCAGTTTTCTTTTTTTCTTTTTTTTTTCCTTGCCAGCTCTTCACTGTCTTCGCTTTAAAATTCTTCAGTGAAGATTGGCATGGTAAGATCAAAATCAGTGCTGTGTAAAAAGCAAGTTTTTACAGTTCAGTCCTTTTTTTTTTCTTGTACCTGGTAAGAAAAGATGTCATTAGGAGGACTGGCGATTTTCACCTCAAATGAAATGTCAGATCTAATATTCCCTGTGAGTCTCTGTGTCTTTGTTAAGATCTCATTATCTTGTGAACATGTGGACCAAGTCCAAAAGAATTATATCTTTAATATTTGTCTATCAGTCTCATGTCCTTTTTGCTTCTAACAGAGCTGAGACAGGGAGGGTTTGTTAGTGCAGGGATTACTTCATTAGTTTGATTCAGCATGTCTTGGATTCACAGTGCTTTCAAGAGACATCAGGAAATAAATTCAAAATGTGTTATGAGGATGCCCACAGAGCAAATAACATGGGCAAATTACCTCACTGCTAAAGGGAAAATAAAAATCACATATCCACTGCAGACAATATGACAAAGTAGAGCAGCATGCAGGGGGGAAATCTCCTGTAAATACTGCACATTCATATTCATGTGTTTTACATTAAAGCAGTAGAATCCATATAAAACTGCACTTCTTAAAATAAAACATTTCTAAGAAACAAAACAAATAGCCAAGTACTGGGGAAGCAAACTGAAGCTTTTAAAGTACTGTTTCCTAAAAAAATAATCCTCTTATGTAACTTAGAGTGGCTTTTAATTATCTACAGAGCTCCAGCAAGCAGAGCAGTGGTGAACTTGGGGATGTGTGGCACCATTTAGGTTTTAAGTGTTACTCATTTTGCAGCCACAGTGGTTTCAGGGAGATGGAACCTTTGTGAGTTTCACTACCAAGAATTAATTTGGAAATTCTCCTGTGCACTGGTAGCTGTTTGGAAAAATGTATCCATATGGATTAGCACAGGGTGTTGGCTTGGACAGAGCAGCCTCCAAAATCAGTTGTTTTAAATAACATTTATATGTGTGTGTGTGTGCATGTGCATTTTGAAAGGAACTGATGAAATCATCATTTCTGGAAGGATGGATTTAGGTATCCATAGCTTGGAGAAACTGACAGTGAATTTGGAGTTTGAGCAATGCTACCCTGCAATGAAAAGACTGCAATATTTTATTATGGGCCTGACAAATTCAGAGCATAATGAGGTTTATAGAGATGTTGCTGTTGACTTCAGCAAAGGCAAGATTAGGTCTTCACAAGTTTCTGTGGGAATAATCTCTGTGGATAGCTCATTTACAAACATGAGTGGATCATTGAGACTCATGGGACATGTTTATTATTCACATATAAGTAATTAATATTCAGGCATAGGGGAATTTATTCCTCTTACTTATCTGTCTTAGAGGAGCTGACCCTTTTCTCCATCCCAAAGATTCTCTTTCCACATGTCCTGGCAAAGGTGGCACCCTGGGCTGGAGGAGCTCATATGGCAAAGGGAAGGGGTTTTGACAGGATGCAACTTGCAAACTTCATTTAGACCAATTATGCACGTTAGTTCCTGCCTAAAGAGGTTCATTTGATGAGTTTTCATGCAGGTTAGATACAACCCCTAATTATATATTAGTAAACATGGCTAAACACATTCCTTTGGTTATTTTATCATTGAAATAAACTCCAGATCAAAGCAGGACACAATCATCTATAGCAGGGTTGTCTCCTCCTGTTGCAGGCACTGAGCATTCGTGTATTAGAAAGCATTTATTTAAATATTCAATTAAAACCAGGCATCATTGTACTGTAAATAACGTTTAAATTGACAGAAAATGGAAAGTGTTTAACTACATGCAAATTATGAAGGATGGTTTTAGGGGCAGAAATTTCATTTGGGGCCTTGCTTTGGGAAGGAGCATTTTTATACATGTCTTCTAAGTGACAGAATCTCAGGAGGAAGAACATCAGGCACCCCAACTGCTGGTGTTCTTGAAAAGCTCTCCAAAGACTTGAATTCTTCGAATTAAGACGTTAAAATCCCGCACTCGTTAATGTGGGGATTAGTTCAGTGTGAGCCAGCATGTATACACGTACTGTAATTAGGGCTTTTATTTGATCTTTATATATTTGATGAAAGCAGTGTGAGGAAAAGAGTCATCTCAAAAAAAAAAACCAAAACAACAAAGAAAAAACCCCACTCCAGTTTTGCAGTGATTGTTGCTCTGATGCTGCTCTCGGGGCTTTCTGGAGACCTTTGCTGCAGCTGGGGCAGGGATGGGCATTGCTGGGCTCCCTTCTGCCAGGGCTCTGAGGGGGCTGGCAGCAATATTCCTGCTCACATCATTCCCACTGGGATCCTTCTTTCTTCCCCCTTCTCACCAGGGGACAGAAAGACCCAGGAATTCCTCTGCAGCAGAGTCCCCAGCGTGGATGTGAGGGGGTGGCTGCTGCCCACCCGGGGGTGGATGTCTCTCATTTGCTTTTCTAGACCAAATATTCCTCAGAGAAAATTTGTTGGAATGGCTGAGGGCTTTGTTGTTCATGCTGGGAAGGGCTGTTCCACTGCTCTGGATTTTTTCCTTCTCTCTTCTGTGCTTTGGGTCTCTATAAAATCCTCCTCATAAGATACCATTCTGCTTTTTCTGCCTTCATATAAGGAGAGGAACAAAAAGTCAGTGTTTACCCCAGCTCAGAATGTATCTGTGCCTCAACTCTGCCTCCACATGTGCTGAAAACTGAATATTTGCAAACCCTCACTTTGCAGGTGCAAGAAGAAATCTGCTAACGTTTTGACATTTTTGGCGATCCTTTAAATAGCCTCACACCTACATGGCCCAGAATTTGCTCCTGGATTAGTATGGCACACAGTTTCTGCAGCTTTCTGTGCTTATTTTGGTGCTCCTCCACAGGTTGGTGTTGTTGGATGTGGGAACACAGGTGCAGGTGTGTGCACACTGAGGTTGAGGAGTGAAAATCCATTCCTTCTGCAGAATAAAGTCTTTAATTTCCTCCAGGCCACAGTTGAATGTAATACAAAACATAATGGGACTTGGCACTTCTGGAAGCCAGTCCACACCACCCACTTTGCTTTTTGTTACAGTGTGAGGGAAACACGAGCAAAATCAAATTACATGAGGTGCAGGAGAAGCTGCAATGTCCTGACACCCACATACCAGCAGGGGGAAAAAAATAGTCTAGATCTGTAATTTTGCCCTCCTAAAAATATAAAGAAAGAAAAACCACTCCACCACCCTTCCTTCTGGTGTTTTTTGTGGGTTTATATTCAGTGTAGTTGGGAGAGAAATTCAGAAATTAATATTTTGTCCTGTTTGGTGGCAAGGTCCCATTGACATAAGTGGTGTCAGAGTCACCCTGGATTTAGGTCACTCACATTTCCACAAGTGTTTCTTGGGGAGAATTTGCCTTATTGCCCCATACTTACAGATTCTCTATGCAGATGTTCTGTTGTCATTTTTGCTGGCACACCTTTTGTTCTGTACCACATAGTGGAATGGGAGATACAATTTAATGTGAGTTACCTATACAGATCACATACAGTGTCACTAAGTAGTTCTTTGCAGTACCTGGTGTGGATCTTCTCTTGCTGTCAAACTGAATAATGTGTCTTCTCTGAAATTTTTAAAAAAATAATAGATTAAAAATCTGATGCAGTGGACTATAGTTAAATTGGGAGTTGCCAAAATAGACTAGAGGATATCTCTCTCTCATATTATATATATATTTTTTTTCTCCCTCCTTGTGTTTATGTATTTAGACTTCTGAAGTTAATTGGACACAATCAGTAACAGGATGTCAGAGCATCTTTTAAAATTGGAGTACAAATGCCCCTGAAGTGGGGACACCCATTTGCAGACATCCTTTAACTGCTGCCTGGCTGGCACAGAGCTCAGGGTTTTGCCAAGAGGATTGCTGTCCATGAATATACAGGAGCTGACTGCTGTGTACATGGCACTGCATGCATGGAAGGGCTGAATCCATTAAAGCTGAAACAATAGTTACCTAAAAGAGGCAGGTTGTTCTTCCATTAAAGCATACGGTGAGCTTGTAAATTCCAAAGAGCTGGGTGAAAGAATGGACGTTAAAATAATCAGATTTGTCATCTTGGCCCTGCTGCAGTGTAGGAGAGTTACTGGAGCTGAAAGTGTTCCTCTATGGGTACAACCAGCTGCAAACAGCTCCAGAGCCTCTGCCTGCCCTGGGACATGGCCAGGGAGCTGAGCTGTAGCTCCATCCTGAGCCCAGCAGGAAGGGCCAGAGCTGGGGATGCTCTGCTGGTGGCAGGGCAGTGTCACAGACCATCTTTTATGAAAAGTCCTTTCTTTAGGATTTTTCCTCCTCAAAAGCTGAGAGGCCTCAGGAACAAAATGTAACCAATGACTGTCTGCTGCTGTGCAATGCAACAGGTGCATCTGGGATTGGTCTCATGTGGTTGTTTCTAATTAATGGCCAATCACAGCCCAGCTGGCTCGGACTCTGTCTGAGCCACAAGCCTTTGTTATCATTCCTTCTTTTTCTATTCTTAGCCAGCCTTCTGATGGAATCCTTTCTTCTATTCTTTTAGTATAGTTTTATTATAATATATATCATAAAATAATAAATCAGCCTTCTGAACCATGGAGTCAGATCCTCGTCTCTTCCCTCATCCTCAGACCCCTGTGAGCATGGCCACAGGGCAGGGATCTGGGGACTGCCCAGCACAGGGAGCTTCTGTGGGTGCTGTGCCTGCTCAGGGCTGAAAGGCACCACGGGCTCCCAGCAGCTGATGGCTGTGATGTGAAATCATCCCCAGCGCTCCCGGGTGGCGCTGGCAGTGCCAGGGTTCCAAGGGGTCACCCTGAAGAGCAAGTTCAGCACTCGAGGGCACAGGGTGGCCCTGCAGGATGTGCTAACAGCAGTGTCCCTCCAGGAGCAAGCACCTGGCCAGGACTGGAGCTGACGTGGCAGCCCTTGCAGGCCAGTTGAACATGCTGCTGCCATGGAACAGCACTTCCATGTGTCCAGATGTTATCTGAGACTGCCAAAACGGTGCTGACAAAGGGAGAGAACAAAATGGAGATTTTCGAATCATTACCCCTCAAATCTGAAACAAATTTCATGGACCAGGGAAAAAAGGCTTCAGGGCATTTTCTGAGTTTCCGAGACTAGCTGCAAAAAAGCACAGTGTTAAGAACTCAAAAAAGGTCACAATAATATTTTATAATAGCAAGTGTTAGCCTAAATGCAAAGGTTGGAGCCAGTGCTCCCCATAAATAATACATACAAACAGAAAAGAGATCCAAGAGGTCTGTGTTATTCCTGCTAACATGCAGCAGTATCATTTTACAGGAGAAAAATACATATAGAAATTACAGAAAATGTTGAATACTTTTGCAAGCTTCTTTTGAGAAACTGTCTTTGTGTGAAGATGGGAATGACAGCTTATAGTACATTAAAGTGAATAGAGTTCCCAAGTCATTCAGCAATTTCAGAAATTCACTTAATCTCAGTTTTATACAGGGCAATTATTTTTTCCCCACCAGAATAATTGTCTGGCCTTGTATGTCTGCTCTTTCTCTCTCTGCTTCCCTCCCCAGCTAAGGTGGGAGCATGAAAGATTCTAGGAAATGTTACAGTTAATTTCACTTGTTCTATTCAAATTTACCTGTTTTAAACATATTTCAAAAATAATACAAGTAGGTGGTTACGAAAGGCTCCTGTTTACCATTACCCAAACCAAAAAAAGAGAGAAGATGAAGACACTGCCTCAGTTCCTTAGTTTGATTTTATTAAGTCCCTGATAGAACCATAGAATATTTTGGGTTGGAAGGGATCTTAGATGATCTAGTCCAACCCCCTGCCATGGGCAGGGACACCTTCCACTAGACCAGGATGCTCCTGGCCTTGAACATTTCTTTCTGATTAAAGTAGCTGATAGGAGCAGCATGGATAAGACATGGTTAACTGTTAAATGAGTGTTCAAAATGGTTATGAACTCTGACAGATAGCATGAGCCTGAAAAATCTTTCCCTTCTAGCTGTAGGACAAGGAAAGCTGCTGGGAAGAATGGACATCTTGTAGATCCTTCATTATTTTTTCAACCACAGCAAGAGATGTGGAACCTCATGAGATGCTGTTGTAGGCAGACACACTTTCTGCCTTTCAAATTCTGCTTAATCTTGAATGTAGAATCTTTGGCTGCCCTATTTGCATTTGCAGAAAGCCAGCTGGAGTAAATTCAACTCTGTTACAATAAAAATTTGTAGGCAAGGCTCCTCTCCGATATCGTTCTTGCTGCGCTCCCCTAAATAAAACCTTGGCAACCCCTAAAGCTGGAGAGGGGCTAAACCTGAGTGCAGGATTCAGGGGCTGGTGTGGTGAATGATTCTGGATCAGGAGCTGACCTCTGTGATTACCCCTGCCCCAGGTCTGTGTGGTTTGGGTGTCCAGGTGTGGGCTTGGGTGTCCAGGTTTGCCCATGGACCCACCACAGCCCCTGGCAGGTTGCAGACACAGGAGCAGGTGCAGGTACAAAGCACACGATGAGTAATTTGTAGGATGCCCCTATAATTTCATGCATATTAAGCCAGTTATGCAGAACAGTTTCAGTGCATTTGGAAGCACAGATCTTGCACATTCAAGTTGATCAGTGAAAATGAAGCTTTTAGCTGTTTGTGTCGATTAGCATTTGAATATCAACCTACCCGGTTTTGGGGCAGAAAGGGAACTATCCCATGGGATTAGTCATAAAAGTAATTCTAGGTGGTTATTTATAAAACTCCAGTGTCAGTAAGTTATTTCAGAAACAAAGTATTTCTATTTTAACAGTGAACAAAACTGCATTCACGTTCTGTTGCTCAGTTTTCAGTATCCTGCAGAATTCATTTGCCAATTGCTTTTAAACATCAGCAACTCTTATCCATTCCAACATCAGAGGAATTTGAAAGGGAGCTCCATGCAGAATTGATCTGATCCAGCAACATCAGGATTATGTTTTATGTGAGAGTTTTTTTCAGGTGTAAGTAGACCAGAATGTTCCCAAATCGTAATTTTATTTTTTTTTTCTTTGCCAAGATCAAGGAGAGCTTGCCAGTTTTTACTGGAAGAATAAGAATTTTCAGAAAACTCCTGTAGATCTCCAAACTGTTCATAAATTTATTGACAGTTGGCAGCCCTGCTGTGTGTGCTGTACTGTTCTATATCTGCCTTCTTCACATCTGCTTTGTCGGGGTATGAGACAGCGAGGCAAAAGTAGCTTAAGGAGGCTTAGCAGTGTCTGTAAATAAAATGGGGAAAAAAGCTTTATTTTTTTCCCTTCCTCAAAAGATTTTCCATTTTTTTAACATGAAAGGATTTTAATGAAATCCTTAAGTTTAAGAACAGCAAGTGCAAAACAAAGGGGTCTAGCTCTTGTGTTTCCTGTGAGTAATTCCCTCAGACAGGAGATGAGGGAGTGGAAAAGAACATCCTCCAAATAAAAAAAGCAAAGTTCTCCATTACTTTTACTGCTGACTAAAATCTTAGTGCCATATTAGTGCTCAGATCCCTCTGTTCACAGGTGATGTTTAGTTTATAGCAGCATCCTGGCTGGTTTTTTGCCTTGTTCCATAAAAAAGGCTCCCAGTCACAGCATGGCAGCTCAGGGTATCAATGCACTTCCAAATCTTTCATTCTTCAAGGAAAACAGGCTTCTGTGGTTTTCCCCATGCAAGGCTGTGCCCTGCAGAGCCAAGCCCAGGGCTGCTCCTGGCGCTGCTCACCTGGGATGCATCAGGCTGTGCTTTGTGCTGACCATGCTGCATAAATTGCACCCCTCCCGCCCAGTCCTGCAAAGTCAAATTTAACTGGGAAAATTGAAGTACAGTGTCTGGGGCTTAGTGAAGCACAGCAAATCCTTTCTATAAGCTATAGAGGTGACCTTTTAAACCACCTCCCACACCAAGCCTCCTACTTTTATTTTTGACAGTGAATATAAACCATAGGAAGGGCTAGTGAGAGGGCTGTAATGCTTGTGCTCTGCTTGTGGCTTCTGAAAGAATTTCAGGAGGACCTAGGAATATCTCCTGTTTGTGATTTGGCACAGTTAGAGGGACTTCAGTGCCTTGACAAATGACAGTATTAACTCAACACCCTAATTCAGGTGAGCCATTGGCCAGATTTGATCCTTCCATAGGCAGTGGATAAGCACAGTGACAGAGCTGCTGAATCAGACAGTAGTTTAAACATCTACTTCATTTTAATTGAGCCTAAGAAGTATTTTTAGGGAATGTTTAAAGTACAAAGGAAAATTTTGTTTAAAAATAGATTTTTGACAATGTAAAATAGGTTAGTGCTTCCTTTGAGGCAAACAAACAACCCACTTAAGAATTAAAAAATTTCAAGCAAATGATTTGGAAATCCTTCCTTCTTGAAGCGTGATCAAAGTAAAGTCTTGACAGGTACCATTTATCACAGGTAGTACTTTCTGCTCAGTAAGTATTTGATGAGGCAAAAAGAAAAATTAAAATGGGGGTTCATGGTTACAAGAGTGTCTATTGTACTTAAAGCATAAAAATCCTCCTTTTAGGAAAAACTTCAGTTTGCACAGGAGCCGAAGCTCCTGTTTTGAAACTCTGGGTTTGTCATTACATAACGGGATTTTGGGATGGAAGAGGCAGAAATGGAGAAGAGGGGCTGGATTGCTCTTTCCAGGCTGCCCTGCAGAGCAGCATTGGCTGGGCACCCTGGTGCCTTTATCAGGATGCTGGTCCTTTGAAACGTTTCACATGGTGGAACTCCAGCCTTGCCATAATCCTATGCAAAGCACTTGAGTGCTTAATTTTCAGTCTGGAAATGGACCAAGTGAAGTGAATAAGGATTAGTTGGGGTCTGAGGAGAAAACTTCCAAAGGCATAGAGGACAGTTAGAGCTTCTAATTCTTTTCAAAAGCCAGAGGAAGTCAAGCACCCAGTACACACACTCAGAAATTGTAAATCTTTCCATAGGGTGAAAAGCATGCATTGAAGTGATGTGCTGCATTAAGAAGCCCCTCTATGACGAATTTCTCCTCCATCTCAATGTTCAGCCCCAATTTCCTTTCATTACTTGAATCCCTTCTCTCCTAGGTATAGCAGCTGACACCCCTCTCTATATTCACTTTCTTCTTTCTCACTTTCCTTCAGGTCAGGCTTTGAACCAGTGTGTTGTGCTGTAGGTGATGAAATGATTATTTTTTCCTCCAAAAATAAGATCTTTAAAAGAGAAATTTTTGTATCCTCCTTCTTTAACTTGATTTAGATGTCACGACATTCCCTATTCACAGAACAATTCTTCCTCATTTGAATGGTTAAGAAGCAGAAACGTTGACACTGATCAGGGAGATAGCATGGTAACTGAGATCTTGATGGGAATGCAAAGAAGGGGTCCAGGTTGTATTTTTAAATATTTCTGAATTGCCATCATGCCTAGAACTTTAAACTCTTTTTCCACAAGAGTTCCAGTGCAGTAGCAACAGATTTCAGATCTTGCTCTTAGTGCACTCAGCCTGATACCTCTTGAGTGGGTAGAAGGTGCACAGTTAATTATTCCCCCCATGAAAAGTGTGTTTTCAAGAGCAGCCATGTCAAAATTTAGTGAGTGCTGCAAGTGGTTATGAAATATAGCTGCAGTGTGTGGAAGGCATCCAAATATATCCTATTTCAGCTTCTCAGATCCACCATTCTGGATTTATGGGCACTCTTTCTGTGCGTGAAGGACAGGATCTCGGAGCAAGGAATGCTGATTCTGTTTTCCTGGGGAGAAGTGATCCCTCTCTGTATTTTACCGAGCAGCTGATTCTTAAAATAAATGGACTAAATGGGGGGGGGAAGATTTATTAAGCCTATCTGACAGCTCACAGCCCCACCCCAAATACAGTAAAAATATACAGCCTAAGCGAGCTCCAGCCTAATGGACCCAACTTAAAAGAATTTATTTAGAGGGATTTTTAGTTTTTCCTCCATCCTGCACAGCAAATGGCCCTCAGTCAGCAGTATTCCCTGCAGTGCAGGTACTGAGCTGCCTGGTGCCGAGATCCCGAGGGACCCCGCGGTGCAGGAGGCACACATTCCTTGGGTACTTGTGCCTCCAACTGATGTCAAGCCCTTAAAATATTTAGGAAGGTACAACTGCAAATTGCAAATAGGAGCATTACCCGTGCAAGGCTTTTAGGTATTTTTGCTGGAGGCTGGAAGACATTGCAAGGAAGGCGTTGAGGCTGTTGTCTGCACTCGAGCAGCCCAGCTTGCAGTGAAAGTGAAGCCTGTGAGCCAGCTGTTTTCTTGTGCAGATGTAGACACTTAACTATGAGCCACCTGATTGTCAGCAGTGGTGAGCAATCACAGCTCCCATTCATCTTTTTGAGAGCCCTGGTGCTTGCTGCTGTTGGAAATAAGACCACTTTTGCTCAGGTGCCTGACAGAAAGTGAGTTCGAAAAATTGTTTTGCCTTGAACAGGAGTTACAACGATTTGGCTTCTTCAGGGTGGCTGAGCCAGGCTAACACACTTTGCCTTGACTCTGGAATCTGAGCTGTTCCTGAAAGGCTTTGCAGGTGACTTCATAGGATTTGGCATTCTTCAGGAAAGGATGCTGCTTTTCTCTCTGTCTCATGTTTACTTTACATTTCTCTTTGACCCCAGTGCTCTGATCAAACCTTGGTGCTGTCTGAGCAGATGAAATGTCACCCTGGTTGTGTCCCTGTTGGTCAGGGGAGGTGTTCACAGTGATCTCCTGGCAGTGTGTGCTGGTTCCTGGCTCTGGCACATCCCTGGAGCTGCTGTGGTTCCTGCTGTGTGCAGGCACCCAGACCTCTTGCTCTGGAGGTGTCTGGCTTTCCCAGCTGGTGCCCTGGTGTTCAAGGATGAACACATGCAAAACAGACATGATCTGGCATGGAAATGAGCCCAGCTCTTAGTGAAAAGGATCTGCAGAGTTTTGGCTTTCTGAAGGCACGGAACTTCCAGGTTTGTGGTACCAACATTTCATCTTCATCCTTTTGTGAGCTCGGAACCCTTCCAGGGCTGGATTACATTCCTTCATGTTTTCTGATAAGTGCAGATCAGACACTTCCCTCAGCACACAGAAACCCTTCCTTATCTAGTTCAGACATCTGTACCTCATAGCACACAGCACTCCATTTTAAAGGGTTTTTTCTCAACAAGAGACTTTACTAAAGCTATCTTTTACAACTGTTTAGTGTAAAACCTTCTTTGAGTCAGGTGAAGGATTGAGCACTGTGAATTTTGCAGGGAAGTTCTGGATCAGATTACAGATGGATATGTGTATTTTTAGGAAGTTTCTGTCCCTGTTTATGACATAAACTAGCAGCAACCTCTCTTTAAATCCAGTCAGTGAGCTAATGTTGACTGAAACCATGTATGAAAGTGATACCCCAGCTCAGGAACCCTTTGGCTGACCCAGGCTCTCAAAGATTAAAAGTGTTTAAAAGATCCCTTCCAACTCAATCTCTTCTGTGATTCTCTGTTTTTGGAACAAGTTGCTTGCACAGGGGCCCACAGTCTGATGGCTTTGGGGTTCTTTGGCTCCTGATTGCTGCAAAGACACTTCTCTAACTGGAAATATTAGATGTGGAGACTCAGGTGGAATTTTGGGTGTCTAAATTCAGGCTCAAGTGCTTTTATTTTGCAGTTTTTCAGATATGCAGTAGAAAAGTAAATTGGTGGTAACACGTGTAAAATAGCACAATTGCTTTTTAATTACTTGTCTAAATGGGAAACAATTATCAGGAGAGCAGGCAGGAGGCTGAACAAATGTTTAAATAGTAATTGACAAAAATTTTTTTTTTGTTTTGTCCAGTGCTTTTTCCAGAACGTTCCATGTTCTTTGAGACGAGACTGCAGTTAGAAATGAACACCTCTCTTTCTCTGCAGCACACAGCAGTGGGATTTCCAGAGTCCAAAATCTGTTAGACACTGAGCCAGACCATTCTGACCATTTTCCAAACTAAAGATACTGAGAGGTGCTTTCAATTACCTAAAGCCATGCCATTTGCCTGTTGAGGTTTCCTCCTCTCCTACCATTTTTCTCATCAGGCTGTAAAAGGCTGGTTGTTGTCTGTCTTTTGTACTTTACACCACCAGAATGTGCATTCACTAGGATGAAATCACCCACGTATTTCAGAGAGGAGTCATTTATTGTGACCTTTAGCAATCTGAACGCACCTAATTACCTTGTTCCAGGTTGCTGGGCTTCCCTTGCATCTCTCTGGCCAGAATCCTTCCTTCCCCCAACTTCTAAAATCCCAGGCAAGCAACCTGGATGGAAGTTAGCAGTGCTGAGATGCACAATTCCCACCGACAGCAAAGTGCTGATATGTGCAAAGATGTGTAAATAAGCTGAACGTTGTGAGTGTTTGAGAAACAACCATAATGCAAAATTTAAAAAAAAAAAAAAAAAATGCCCATCTGGTTAAGGCTATCAAAGGGCTTGGCCTCAGATTTGCTGAGAGTAAAGAAGATTCCCACTTGCTTGAGCAGACTGTGGAGCAGCCATAGGCTTTCCAGTGGGTTTTTTTAGACTCACTAGACCAGCAACACAAAGGGAGAGAAGAAAGTCTAAAAGAGAAAGTATTAGAACAGAAGGAAATGAAATGCGGCTAAAGAAAATTGATTCTGTTTCATCAATTACTTTTTGAAGTTATGAAGTTGCGGTATTTATCTCAGAAGTACTTATTTTCTGCATGGATTTCAGAGCTATAAAAATATACATTCTCCTTTGTCAACATTTTTTCCTAAAAAAAGCTCAGTTTAGATAGCTGGACATGTACTAATCCCTTTTCATTCTACAAAAGAAGGAACGAGAAGGAGAGAAAACAAAATTATTTGATTCCTTATGAACTCAATTTGTTTAAATGTATTTTATGCCAAATACGCATTCTGAGCTGGGAAGCTCAGAAGCTTTTGGAATGATTCATGTGGACTTCAGAAGCCCAAGCATTCAAGCAGCACAAAGGACAAGAAATGTGAAAAATTATGTCTAGTTGGAGGGTTTGGTATCATTTCTTCCATAATTTTCGCTTGGATTGCCCTTTGTATAAAGGGTTGCAGCCTGAGCAGGGTTAGAAACTTGAGTACCTTGGGGTTGAGCTTTGCCTGGGACAAACAGGGACATGAGGGGACATTCCAGTCCAGAATTCTGCCTGTCCCTGGGCTTCTGCCTCTCCCTCTGGTGCTGGCATTCCCCATATGCTGTAGCAAAGAGTTCATTGCCACAAGATGTCACTGACACTAAGAATTTAGTGAGCATCTTCGACAGGAAATATGGCATTGACGTGGCTGCGAAGCATTCACAGCTTCCAAATACCACACTTGGTAAATAAAAGCTTGAAACTGCTTGCAGCTGAGCTGATCTGCAGTTCCTTGGGTCAGGATGAATTCCTCACTTTCCCCACAGTTTTCCCCCTGTCTTCCTCTGCCCCAGGTAGGGAGCAGCAGGCCAGGAGAGATTCCAGGTTTGATCTCATGCAGCCATTCCCAACACCCCATTCCCAGTTCAGTTTAGTCAGCAACTGGTTTTTGCCAGATCCTCATTCTGTTAGATGGAAGTGACAATAATTACTTGTTTCCCAGGCATGGTGAAATGTTTAATTGCCTGAAATGGTAGTCTTGAGATGAAAATACTTGGAAACAAAAGTGTTGTTGCGACACTGAATTGCTGTTAAAACAGCTTTCCCCATCATTAATATATCCACCATATTCTGGAAGGAATTTCATGAAACACAACAGAAATGACAAATAATGCCAAACATTCTAAATAGTGGATCTGTGCTGTGTTCAGTGCTAGATTTGTGGTGAGTCATAGTGGAAAATAAGGCAGTAGCTGCTCTAGTTGGAGCACAGCAGATTTAGGGAGGAATAAATGTCCCAGCCTTCTGTGCTGAGGGTCCGCATTGCCTCTGGCTAAACCCTCACAGCTGCTGGCGTGGGCTAGTGGAGATGTTTTTAAACTGTTTTTCAGTCAGCAGGATTTTGGAATTTTTCACTCCCAGAAAAGGAACGGAAATGTCTTGTGTGATTGCACGTCTGAAAAATTTCAACTGGAAATGTTTAAATATTCCCTCTGTAAGGTTTTATTTTAATGAAGTCAAAAATGTTTTGTGACAGCTTTGTCACACATTTATTCTTCAGGTTCTTTCAGAATTTTTCAAGCCAGCTTTACCTGTTCTGGTAGTTTGTACATGTTGTGATGGCAGCCATTGGAAGGTTAATGGGAAACTCTGTGTGGCACTTGCAGCAAGCAACAACTTTTTGATTGGAATTTGGGATGTGTCAGAAGAAAGCCTTCCCTGTAAGTTAAATTTCACAGAGGAAACTCTAACACTTCCAAATGTGTCTGCTAAGTAAAAGAGTAGTGAGTCAAAAACATAAGACAGGATCAAGTGCAGCTTGATGCAACATTCCCCAGCATCCAGAGAATGCTCCAACATCCCTGCCTGCAGGGTTCTTCCTCTCAAAGGCACTGCCAGGAGTCTTGTATGGTCTTCACAGACATTTTCCTCTGGAGCCAAACCTTCAGCACACCCTGGGTTTATCCAGGTGTGGTGGGTCAGGTGAAACATGCAGAATCCCATTGAAGATGCAGCCATGTCTCCCTGTGATTGCCAGCTGGCCTCTGTTGAGAAATGTCCCTAATTCCCATAATAGTGTGCCTATTTCATGGTATTTTAAAGTGAGAACTCTCGGGTGGCTGGCCACATAAGCAGCTTTCACATAAACACTTCAGTTCTGCTCCACAGCAAATGGCTTAGGTGCCGATAACGCGCTGGAACACGGCACAGAGCCCGGGGTTTGTGTGGCACAATTAAATTGTCTCAGGCACGTTAGACCCACCTGGTGTGCACACCCCGTCCAGGTGCCTTTCCCAAGAACCCCTCAATCATCTCCTGGTGCTTTGTCCTCTCTGTTTAACTGCCTGTTTATGTAGAAACACAACCGCACACCATGGGCAAAGCGCTGAGGGCATTTATTTAAGCTCTGCTTTTTTTGTAAGGTCTGTGTGTAAATTTGCAGTTGGAAGTCACTGTGTGCAAATGGCAATCTGATGCCCAGAACAGTTCTTTTGGCACAAACACGCTGAGCCTACATGAGCATCTGTCATTAAATTTATACATCAGTCAAATTCCTGCTTGGTTGTTTGACCTTTGTAAGATGGAGTGCGTGAAGATTTAATATAGAGGTCTGAGGCTTGAACAGATTTTGCTTAAATGACATTTTGTACAAGTTTCTTACTGCTATCTCTAGGGCTAAGTCAAGTTTGTTCCAAACTCCAGTTCCAAACATTCTATGGATTTATTAAGGAGGTACCTCAGGAGGCAGCTGTACTGTGGGGTCTCACTCACTCTTGGCTTCCCATGTGCCACTCTCAGGTCGGTCTGAGCCTCTTGGACATTGCAGAATACACAAGTATTGTCACTGGGTGATGATGAGACATGGATTGAGCAGATGTTTTCTGTCACACAAGTGTTCTTTTGAGTCAATGTGGTCCTGTCTGTTGGTACTCCTGAAACATTTTTCTCCCTTCCCTGTGATCCCAGCCGGCCGATAAGTATGGCAAAGCTCCATCCTGGAGTCTGGCTGAGCAGGTGATCACCTTCAGACCTTGTGTGCCTTCTTTCTCAAGCCCATGGTGAGCAAAGGCCTTGGGGGCTTGGTGGATCAATACCAAATTCCCCACAGTGGGATTCCTATGGGAGGTGTGGTTTTGGTGTCCCTTTGGTGACACTTTTACTAGTGCACCTTTGACACCCAGTGTTTACTCTTGCCAGATGGTCTTGGGACCTGGAAATTAGGAAGGAAAGAAGGGAGTGAGAGTGGAGCTCTTTCCAGGACTTGAAAATGGTTTTGCTAAAGGTGGAGCTGCAGCACAGCTACAGGGCTTGAGCTGTCAGTCAGCTGGCACAGGGGGACAGGACATTTTTGCTGGAGAGCCTGCTGTCCGTGGTTTATTCCCACTATCCTGTGTGTGCTGTAGGGCACAGCTCACAGGCACTGCCAGAGCTTCTCCTCGGCCAGATTTCCCCAAAGCAGATGGGTTGTGAAGGGTACATGTGTTAAGGTATTGGCAGAGGGGAGTTAACTCCAAGCTGTGAGAGGTTGTGGCTGAATGTTGATGTGAGAGAGGTCCCCTAATACAGTGTACGTGGTTTAGAGTTCTACATTCATATGAAATGATGGCATAGATATTTTTGCATGTTAATAAGTGCAAAGAGTCAAATGTAGACCAAAATTTGCTTAATCATGGGGAAAAAAGGCATGGGCGTTAGTGAGAGTGGGATGCTGCTGTTCCACAGGCACAAATGGAGTCTGAGGAGCATTTCAGGGTAACTTCTTTGATTCATTCATGCTTCTCTGTGAATGAATCGCAGAGCTTCTCTCTGCATCTCTCCTGCAAGACCTCAGGTAGACTTGGAGTTGGTGCAACCACTTTGCTACCAGCCTGATTTGACATTAGGAGATTTTTAGGCTTCAGCAGGCTCTGCTGTGGTTGATCATTGCAGGTTTATGTGACTGTGTACTGTGGTGGTTGGTAAGCAGGCATGCCAGGATTTAACCAGCATAGCTACCTAGAGTAGGGATATTTGCAGAGTAAAATTATTATTAAGGCTAAAATAAGTGACATTCAATTATTTTATTATGGGTGTTGCTTACAGTATAAATCTGTCTTGAGAGAGAGTGGTTGGTCTCTTTTAGAGTTTGGTTTCTTCTTTGGCTTTTTATTCCCGCTGGAATTAAGCTGGAAGACTGGAAGATTTCATCCAAAACATGGGTTTGGCTTTATTATGAAGTGCAGCTTTTCACCTATTTAGTGTGTTGCACTGTGAAGCTGGATTCTCTCATATGGGCAGCAGTATAAGCATAAAATAGTTTAGCAGTAATAACAAATTGGAGGAAGTGATTGATAGTCCCTTGTCAAAATAAATTTCATATCATACATTTTCTGCCCAGGGAGGCTGGGGGGGAGGCAGGGTATTATTCTGTTTCATTTTATTGTTTTCCTGTTGCTGTTGGCAAATACCTCACCTACTGCCTGCTTCTGCTGTATTAGGTTGCAGAGGGAGAAAAATAAATAGTGAATCTTTAAAAAACCCAATCTTTTATTAATAGGGAAGGGATTAAAAACAAGCAAAAATCCATATTTTCATTAAATGTTTCATGAAGTGTCCTTGTTTTGTGGAAGCATTTTTCAAATATTTGTCAGAGAACCAGGTTCTTGCAGACTGAACCACTCCTGTTAAACACCAAAATATTCAGGCATGGGGGGAAGAGGAGTTGTAAAATCACCCCATGCGTGCATTTCTTGAGGCGGCTCAAAAGTGTTCTTTCAAAACGTTCCTCCACTGTGAGAGGATTAATTCTGTTTGCTGTGAGACAGGGCTGTGTCCTGGTGACCAGCCACAGGTGCCACCACTGCAGGGGGACGCGGGGATGGCAGAGCCCTTCCCCAGCCGGTGCCCGGCGGGGCTGGCGCTCTGCAGCAGTGGAGCAGCAGCGCAAAACCCACTGGGAGGAAGGAGATTTTCCGTGAGGAGAAACAAAGTACCTAAAGCAAACAAACAGGGCTGAAGCCCAGGCTGCATCTTTGAACTTTTGCTGCTCAGAGTGACCCCGAGATAAGTTGGAAAGTCTCTTTTCCCAGCCCGGTGGTCAAAGAAGGAGTCAGGGCTCTTCATTTCTGGGTCTCAAAGTTGTTTATTGTTTCTTATCTATAAAATTCTTTCTCCTGTCCTGCCGAGGTCCGCTCAGCAGGACAGTTTCAGGCACTCTGATTGCCCCTGGGGTGGTGTTATCTTTTTATACTAAAAACTACATGTACAATATTTACAATTACTTTCCAATACCTATCACCTATGTTAGACAGTGAGCTTCTACTCTAAACCAATCTAAAAGTGCCAACATCACCCAGAAGATGGAGGCCAAGAAGGAGAAAGGCTGAACCTGCCCAGATCTCTCCATCTTGTCCCCTGAACCCCCATTCTAAAAACCTCAAAAATCTATTTTTCACCCTGTGATAAATTCACTATCATTCTACTTAAACTCGCTTGACTTGCAATTCTTCATACAAAGGTTGGTAATTGTTTTTTCCAAGGGCTAAACCAAAGGCACAGGGGTTCTTGGGCTCTGTGCCAAGGTCTCTGAGCCCCCTGCCAGGGTCTCAAGTCCTCCAGGGCAGCCAGAGGAATTTCCTGGGTTCCCACAGCTGCAGGAGCAGCTTTTGGAACGCTCCCGTTGCTGGCTGGGGAATCCAACGGGAGCGTCGGGGCCGGGCGCGTCCCCTTAAGGATTTACCACCCAACTTCTCAGTTCTTTAAAGGCAAGATTAATGAGCACTTTATCCAGCGCATACGAGCTGCCTATCAAGAATATTTTCAACAGTGCACCAGTGATACACTGCAGATAGTGCTGACAGAAGCTAAAGTGAAATGTCATACTTTGAGATCTGACGCCGTGTGCAGTTGGAAGAGGGCCTGTACTGCCTTCAGAGACTGACAGCTAAATCCTTCATTCTTTCAGCTTCCAACATATGGCATGAAGTAGGGTGTGAAAGATAAATTTCTTTGGATAGGTGCAGAAAATATGTGCAACATTTTTACTGGTTGGCTGCATAGAAAGATCAAAACAGACGTGTTTTTCCGAGAGCAGGAATTTCAGGCTTTGAAATTGTACCTCCAGATTGCCCACATTAATGATGGGTACCTGCCTGCAGGAATTAATGGAATTCTCCATAAGCCTGGCAGAGACTGCTTGGGAGAAAATGGGTCAGTGAGGCCATGAGGGTTCCCTGACTGTCCTCAGCTGCCTTGTGCCATATTTACTGTTAAAACAGAGAGTTGGGAGAAAGTTCCAAATATGACTCAACTTTTCTTTGCATCACTGGAAGGTGTCCATGGAGCCACACTGTCTGTCTGTATAAGCATCCCCTGTATAGCTGTGTGTGCCTTTCATAGATTCCAAGTTATTTCAGGATATTGGGATGGGATTGACTATGAAGCAAAGCACTCAGTCTTCATCATCTATTACCCTGATACAACCCTGTCACAAATTTGGTATATGCTTAATATTATGTTGCTTAAAGATTTCATCCGTACAGCTGAAGTAAGTTGCTTCACATAGGTGGGTGTTTTAGCCAGACAGAAGATAAAATATTAATCTTGATTAACTCAAAGTAAACAGATGTTCTCTGATGCCAATATTGCTAAAAACTACATTCATAACTGTATATTTTAGGATCAATGCAATTTATTCTCTCAGGAGATGTGTGCTATTGTAAGTTTAGAGGCAAAGTAACCAGGCAGACATGGAAATCAGTACATAAATATGCAATGAAAATCTAGAGAACATGAAAATGTAGAATTTAGGAATGGAAAAAAAAAAAGCACTTTTATATTGTCATTTTATAAGAACTAAGGGGGAAAAAAATGACATACTGATAAAATATATCCTCTTTTTCAAACCTCTTCCCTTACCCATCTTTCCCTGACCATCTGCAGTCTGTTCTCCTAATTTTGTGCTCAGTAGGATAGGACTGATCTCTTGCTCTACCTTCAAGCCATCCCCCAGGTAACAGCTCCCTTCACCCAGTGCTGTGCACTGTGAGAGGGGGACAAAGGTTGTTGTTTGTTTCTGAGTTTAAGGAAGATTCTCTGACACAGAAATTCAAGTCTTTATTTTAGCTCCTGAAATTGTTACCCAGTACAAGTTAAAGATGTAATATTTACCTTTTTACCTGCAAGCTGGTGACAGAAGCACCCAATGGGAAAAATTCCCAATGGGAAATGCAAATGTGAAAGGCCTCATTTCAGTGAGTGTGGAAATCAGATGCCTCTGGAATAGGATTGCTATTGAATATGTCATGTTCTGAAAATATGGCCTGAAGATTCTACATTTGACAGAATATTGGAAAATTATTGTATTTATATACCTACATTCTGCATGTGCTCATTGCAATACGTAAGAGCGAGGAATTTGGATTTTAACGAATGGAATGTGCAATGTGGTCATCTGGGACACACTTTGGCCTGCTCAGTCCTTTCCCTGTTAGCTGACTGACTGTTCCTTGCTTCCACAAAGGTTACCCAGGCTGCAGGCAGAGGAGCACATGGCCCAGCCAAAGAAGTCAGAGGAACAAGAGAATGTGGAGAAGCTCAGATTCAGCAAATGTATAGAGCATTCAAAACCTGATGTCCTGCACTAATGCATATTTTAATGACAACAAATCTGGCCCCCTTGTTTATATTTGTGCCATGGATAGTGATAAGGTTGGAAAGAGGCAGGAAGTTTATTTGCTTTTATTGCAGCTTGAAGATTCATTCTCCTTTTCTTCTGGGCTCACACATTTCCAGCAATTGAGGGAAGAGTTTGAATGGTGAATATTCCATCTAACTCTTTACATTTTAAAATAATCTTCAGATTTATTAAGGTGGCATCTCTGCAGGATGAAATCTAATTCAGAGGCTAACAGCTAATAGCAATAATTTATAGACAGAGATTGTTTCTAACACGGGCAATCCTCGATCATTCCCCAAATGCTTTTCTCCTTGGTGTTGTAGCGCTGGTTTTACAGAAAGATAGATGATCTATCAACAGAGAGACTGCTTTAAATTGCCAGCTTTAGGGGCAAATGTGTCCTTTCCTCTCCTCCCCTCTGTGAGAGCAGCTCTGCCCTGGGGCCATGGTACATGTGGATTATCGGGATCACAGCCTGTGCTTTAGGCAAGCATCCTTTTTCCCAGGTGTGGAGACAGGACTGACCCAGGAGGTGCAGCCTCTGCAGGGATTTCTGGAACCCCAGACCTGTGGTAACTCTGCTCCTGGAGGGAGGCAGAGAATGGAGATGGTACAATTTACTGGAATGTAAATTGGGAGGTTTGCCAGTGAAATCTGTGAATGTGCTATTATTTAAACCACGACTGAAATTAGACTCCAGCTGCATTTATGGACACGTGCCCTGGCTATTTGCTGGAATAACCCAAAGGCACAGGCACCTTTGGAGTGAATTCCTCTTTTTATTCCTCCTTTTTGCTTAAAACCCATCTCATTTATGTGCAGTTGATTCATATTATTTCTCTGCTTAGCACGTTATGAGCAAATGAAGCTGCCTGCAAAGTTGCCAGTGAGCTGCAGCCGAGCCTGGCTGCCCGCCCAGCAGAGCCAGCTGTAATTCCACCTTGGCAGCCTCCTCCAGCAAAGGGGACTCTCCCAGCACCATTTCAGCCCCTGCTGATCCAGCCTGCCTCTCACTGGGCAGATAAAGTAGGAAAATGTTTTATCCCCGTACCAGTTTTTGCAACCTGATCCCTGCCTTAATGTTTGGTTGAACAAATTGGGTGTAAGCCACATAAACATCCTACAGCCACTTCTTACCTGTGATAAAACCTTCCTGTCTTTCAGCCTACATCCCATCTGTTTGGAAATGGTTTAACATGAAATCATCCCTTTTTGCTTGTGGGAGAAAAAAAAACCAAACAAAACCATTGGCAGCCCCACAATGTTTCTTAAAAACCTTTTATGATGTGCCTACACCTTACTCTGGGATCCAGTCTCATTTTGATTCTTTTTTAAATCATGGTCAGGAGAAGGAGTAGAAAATCAATATTGGATAGAAGTGAATTATAGCCTGATCCTGGTGTCCTGTAGCAGTGATACATAAATGCCAGTGTTTTTTGTGTGGCAGAGAGGGCGTGGTGGTGGCAAATCTGGAGTCACACGTTTCTAGGGAAGTTTGCAGGCAACAGGGGAGATGGGAATCTTACAAAAATCTTCAGGCATCTGTGGAGCCAGCACCAGATTATTTCCATTCTCCTGGTCATGGCTGCAAGCATCTGGCAACCTGGGGAAACTGGAGTGCTGCTCCAAAAGAGGATGGGATGATGTGCTTGCAAGGTTTTTACCCTGCCTAGAAAGTGGGATAAGCAGCATTTCATTCACTTTTCTTACTCAGCTGTAACTTCAAGAACTAATGTAACCAATAATTAAAACTAGAATTTTCAAAAGATGCTAAGCCAATTAGACTCAAAATACAATGGAAAGTCAAGGTGAGTTAGGCTTCTAATTCCCTTAGGGGCTAATTTCCAACAAAGTCTAAGAGATTATGTTAAGCCTATTAATGCAATATGAAATTATAAATGTCTTATAAAAATTTATCTTGTGTAGCTATCAGTTTACTTCAACTCAGCAGTGCTGATTCTTTTCAATAAGGGGAGAAGATGAGCAGAAGAAAGGAACAGAAATTGTCTCTCTGTCAGATCTGTTGGGCAGGAGAGGAGATTTAGTCATCTTCCTTTGGAAGACAGAGGTCTTGTGTGGAAGAAGTTTATGATGGCTGTTATGGCTCAAAGTAATTTGTAGTTTTTCAGTCTTGGGTTGCTCTGAGGCTTGAGAGCATCTCAGCCTATGTGATATGGCCCCAGCATCTCTTTGTTACACAGTATTCTGTGTTTCTAAAATGCATGGGGTTTTTTATTTAAATACAGAACTCTGAAATCATCCCTCTGTATTTTCTCATAGCATAGAGTACTGCATTTGAGCATAATCACTTCTTATGTCAAAGCTTCAATTACATGATTTACTCTTCTAAAATTAAACATGCAAGTACCAACAATAATAAAAAGTGTTCTGCTTAATTCTAAAATTATTTCAGCTACCAAACAGATTAGTGGCTTCTTTCTTCAAAATTGGGAAATATTTTGCATAGAGCAGCTAAGGTTGAAGAATGTCATCTGTAATTCCATTCCTAAATTGTGTGTTGTGTCCATGTGTATTTAATCCTGTGACTTTAGTCTTAAAATGATGCATAATTGTGCATTAATTAGAGGTACTAATGCATTTATTCCCACACATGGGCTGCATATGAGATGCAGCAAGTCTTGCATTGTTGTAGCTCTGGGTGTAGGTTCAGCATCTGTTTTGCAGATGCTGAGGAGCTGAATTCCTCTTTGGTAGGGAGCAGGGAGTGGAGCACAGGGTGAGATCTGCACTGCAGCATCCCTGCTGTCTCCTTGTCACTCAGGCAACCTGGGGGCACATGGCAAGGTGAATTTGCTTTCCAAAATCTCCTTTAGAGCTCTCCCTCAAAAAAGAGGGTTGGAGGTTTGGGGGATGCTGGTGATACTTCCCAAAGGTCCCGTGGCTGGAAATGTCCTGTGTTGGTTCTGCAGACTTGAGGGAGCCACAGCCTGGCTGCCTGGAAGGGCTCTGTGCAAGCTCTTCACCTGGATGAAATTGCAGGATTAAGGCTTTTTTTTTTGTATTTCTCTGTGATGAGAAAAGTAAAGATGAGAATTTAATGAATCTGGATAAAGATTATCTGAGAGGTGTAGACACCACAATCTCTACCCTGGGTTGGCTGGCAGAACAGCTTCATCAAGTGCTTATGACTGCCTTCCATTTTTGTCTTTTACTTTTTAACTTTTTAGACATTCAGATTTTGCAGTTATTTATTCCAATGTACGCAAAGCTCTGAGTGGATTTGTGCTGCTGAAATTAAATAGGGAAACAAAACAACTGTGGGTAATTAGGCACATTTCATGTATCTGTGTACTCATCTTAAAACAACAGAAACTGTCTATATTTGCACTGGAGCCTCGGATTTGATGGCATTCACTAAATCTAATTATAGGCTACAGGAATTTGCAAAAGTCCCTGAATGTTTATGTAGAGTTTACTATTTTCCCCCACAGTGCTTTGATGGATTTTACAATTAATCTTCAGATTCATTTGATTGGAATTTAGAATTCTTGGGTTGCATCTGTTGCTGGTTGTGTGGTGTGGGTTTGCCCTACACCACTTAGTGTAGGGTGTTCTTTGCATGCTATTGTACATGAGGTTTTTCTTACATACCAATAATATTGCTCATATAAGTTTCAAATGAGAAAAGAATCAAAGAAATGGAGCTTTCTTAAGTCCCAGAAGACTTTAAGTACTGCAGGCATTGTTGAGATGCTGAAGATAACAAGAGAACAAAAAAATCCAATTAAAATAACATTTCTTTTCAGCCTCCTCTCTTACCTGTTTTCTGTGAAATATGCAGTCTTGTTAATTTTCTACTTCATCATCAGGACCCATAAAATCTGAGTCGCTTCAGCTCTTGGCATGTCCTTTAGTACAAAAGAAGTTTTCTTCTGGAAAAGCATTATCTTTATATTTGCTCTCAGCACCCACTTTGTTAGTCAGTGCTGGATGGTGTTGCTGACTCTAGAGCTCCTTCTGGAAGGAGGAATTGCAGAGGAATCAAATCTGCTCCGAGGTAAATAAGCCTGGAAATTCCCCTGGCTTCTGCTGTTCTGGAAATGCAGGACAGAGGCTGATGGTGGAGTCGGTCCTGGCTTGTTAGGCTCAGATTTCCCCAAGCTGCAGCACATCCCATGGTCTGGTGGCTCTGCCAGGAGCTGGAGGGATCTGTGCTTCATCCTCGAGCCCCAAGGACACCCCTCCAATCCCACACATGTGCACTTTCTTGTTCCACATTTCTTCTTGGATCTGGCAGCATCCCTTTACTGATTTTTCACCAAGACCTGTCCCGTTGGCTCCTGGCAGATGAAGTTTTTCCCCACTCCTTTACCTGGCTCCAGCTGCATCCCTGGCCACCAGGGGAGCAGTGAGTGGCCAGGGAAGGTCACTACGTGCTCTGATGGAAATCTCTGAGCATCACACAGCTTCAGACCACAGATTCCCAACAAGTGAACCACCGGGGCTGTTCCCAGGGACTGCCTTTGCTGCTGGCACTGGTGACTCCTGGGATGACCTCCTGCATTTGAACACCACGGTGTAGAAAGGCACTTGTGTCTGTCTATAAACCTCAGCAGCACACGACAGACTGCACTTAGCAGGAACAGCAGGGGCTGAGTGCCCTTTGAGACACTGCAAAGGGATACTCTGACACCTTCTCCATCAGCCACGGGAAGTCGCTTGGGAGGTGCTTTTGTATCACTGCAGGGAGTACAAGGAGCTGCAGAATAAAAAGGGGGTTTAATCAGACTGACTTGGTGATATCCTCTCACCTCACCCTCCTGATTGTATCTGCGCAGCGAGGAGCTAGTTAATTTTAATGACAAAAATGGAGAATCTCCTTATTGAAATTTAAATTAGGTTAATGACTAGTGATATGGCTAAAGGGTATAATTTACAAAACACAAATCCCTAATGCAAAAGTGTGTGTTCAGTATCACACATGGAAATCCCTTAATTTTGATTTGACTGGTGTAAAGGCAAAAATCAAACACAAAATCTCGTTAGCATTTCCAAGACTGAAACACAGCCCACTTGAGCATGTGTCTCCCTCTTCCAAAGGGGACTCTGCCTCTGAGCAGGCTGAGCTCCTGCCAGAACACTTCCCCCCTCCTTTCCTCCCCAGGACAATACCTGGATTGTGAGAATGGTTCAACCTCCATTTCCAAAGGCACCTGGGGTCAGATGTACCCTTGTTGTAGCTGAAACCAGATTTTTAAGGATGGAGCTGCCTTTGAGCCACCTGATGAAGTTACCAGGTTTAGGGCAAGATTTGAGTCACTGGGGGATGACCTTGGGGTTTTTTTACCCCTGTTTCAGCAGGAACTGCTGAGATGCTGATTTCTCTTGGCAGTCTGGCCCAGTGCAAACACACTGGGCTTTTGCAGCATTGCTTGGTACCAGGAGATACTGGAAAATGTGATATATCCTTGTTATGCTGGCAGTGTCCAGCTTTAATCACAGAGCAGGGTTGTTGTACTCTGCCAAGCTCATCTTGGTGCAATTGGCACACCCCAAAATGTTAGGAATGAGTGGAGCAGTGAAGGAACAATGAATCACTGGCCTCAGCACCCCTTTCTCTTCTACTTGCAGTCACCCGCTGTACCCTAAGTGTGTTTCCTCTCTCTCCTCACCTCCCAGCTGTCTGTGCATTCCAAGTTACACTTCTGTTGAGTAGACAGCAGTGAAATGAAGGATGTGGAGGCGAGGGAAGGAAGCTGGGGGACTCAGAGAATGTGGGAATACAGCGAGTGGGAGCTTCTCTGACCGATGGAGTAACAGCATCACGAGACTTTACACACAGTGCTTCTGAGGAGTGTGTGAATTCCTCTTCCCTTGGCACTTGAGGTATCTCAGAACTGAAGGCTGTGTCTGTGCTGTCCTGGTCAGCTGGTGTGTGGGGCTGCTCAGACTGGCAGCAGAACATTGCTCAGACAGGTACTAATGGGCACCACGGTGCTGAAAGGAACATCAGTTTCCCATTAGAACCAAATGTTTCCTGTGTCTCTACAAGCTGTGGTGTGCATGAAATAAAAACCTCTGACATTTATGAGGTTCTTTACAACATGGGAGCAAACAGTTACTTTTAGTGTCTTAATTTCATATGGGCATTTTACTTGCTTGATGCATTCAGTGACATCCACGAAGAACAGGAATGACATTAAAGCACTGCACTGAATTGCTGGTAATTTGTAGAACAGAACTCATTCTTTTCTTATCGTTTCCCATTTTGTGAACATGACTTTGTGAATTGATTTGACTTCAGAGTGCACTTAGGAGATAGCATTGCATGCAGGCTCTTCCAAGTCATCTCAGAGTAAAGCCATGCTGCTTTCTATCCAGGAGAAGTCTGGAAAAAACATTTTGAAATAAATTAACTAGGAGATGCTGCAGCTTAAATGAGTACAAGAGCAAAAGTAAAGGCAAGTATTCTCTTCAGCAGATAATTGCTGGTGTATAAATAAATGGCATCAGAGGAGGGAAAATTGGAGGTATTTCAGAAATAGAAATTGAAATGGGTGAGTTGAAGGAAACGAGGTTTAAAAGTTGAAACAACACCAGGTCCTTGGACTGAGAGCAAAGACTGACTTACCATGCCCCTAGGAAAATTACAAAATGGATGAGAAAGAGTTGGTGTTGTAAGATGATCTAGTCACACTTTTAATCAGGACCATCTGTACTAGGTAAATTTCTGAAAGTTTTAAGGACAGTAGGTGAGGCAGTATAGCAGTAGCTGAAAGCAGAAAGTAGAAATCAGAAAAAAAACCTAGAAAGTACAGGATTTTTTTTTTTTTTAAATTAGTTACACCACAAGATTTTGTTGGGAGTGGAGACTACTCAATTAACAAATGCTTTCAACTGCTGCTATCTCTTCCCTCACTTGTCTGTCCTGGTTTCACGTCACATATGAGTAGAGAGAGGGGTTTTACAGGTATTAAAACACAGATAAGAGAGTGAGGACTCTGCATCTGTGTATTTGCAGCTACGGGTTTCCATGCTAGGATTACAAGGTGGGCACAGGATGTGTTTTGTATTTTAATTTTCTCTAGGTGTCAGCCTGTTTGGGGCACAGCCTGGATCTTGCATTCTACCTTGGGGTCTGCTACCAGCATCTAAGTAATGATAAAGCACTAAAGAATAAACAAAACATGGCATTTGTTGACCTGCTGCTCAGGTCTGTGTTGGAGCTCTGTGCACAAAATGCTGTTGAGTAAAGTCCCAGGTTTCCCTGGCAGCTGGGAGGCTGAAAGCTGTGGCTGCCTTTTTGCTGTGGGAGCAACACAAGAGCAGCCCATGAGTGGAAGGGCGCTAGGAATGGCAGTGAGGCATTCCAGCTCTCAGCTCTCCATGGAACCAGCAGCTGCCCACTGAACACTTCTTGCTTTCACTGGGTATGGAGTGAAAGCCATTGATAGGATAGCACAGGGCTCAGAGAGAGGAGCTGGGTGGCACATGGAGGATATTTCACACCAGTGAAGACACGGGAGTGAACCTGGGGAAGCAGCTTCCCTGAGCATTTCTGCTCCTGGTGTCCAGCAAATGTCTCTGCAATGTGGGCTCCACTCTCAGCCCTCCTGGCTGGGTTTCCTCTTCCTTACCCAAGCTTGTGCAGTGCTGCTTAACCTGCTTTTCATTCTGTGTGCAAATGACCCTTTTGCAGCAATAATGACAAATCTCTCCCCGTGCCGTGGGAGTGCTGTGAAAACAAGCAAGGGCAGCCTGCAGGACCAGCCTGCCTCGTCACTTCCCATTTTTATGGAGGCTGAGGGATACCAGTTCTGCACCCTCAGCATGTTTAAACGCCTCCAGGGGATGTTATACAAAATCAGGTGAAATCCAGTGCTGGATGCTGATCATTTTTCCTGCTTTCACCTCTATTGGCTGTTGGATGCTGAGGGCATCCATTCCCAGGCTGCTGCAGCCCCTGCTGCCAGACCTGGGCATGCAGCACTGCCTGTGCAAGGACAAAGCTCAGCTCACCACTAAATTTGGATTAGAAAGACCTGGGAAGTGTGACCCTGTCAGATGTAACACTGAGGGGCACAGCTCCTACTGCCATCACTTGTGAGTGAGCTGTGAGACTCAATCATGCACCAGCACTCGTTAGCAGGGCTGAGAACTGGGGAAAATTGATGTTTTAGCTGAGTATGTTCCAACGTACTTCAAAATCTTAAGAATTAATCAGTGAGTTGTCAGAGAGCTTCAGACTTATTATTTTTTAATAGCATTTTTTATTACTTGCTAATTATAAGGTGAGAAAGGTGTGAGGCACTGCTAGTATTATAGTTCCTTAAGTAAATTGGAGCAGAAGGTCACAATAAATTGAAAAGTTATTAAGTATGTACTTTGCTAAAGACATAATGCTTATCATTATAAAACACAGGAATACAGACACACTGGGTTTTTTTAATGTCCACAGATGGCACAAGCTAATTATTCTCATTTGTATAGCACCTTACACCTCTGTAGATTTTTTTCAGAATGTTGAAAAACAGATGATCACGTCTGTTTTTGTAGCTGTGTGAGAGTTTTTCATTAACAAGATCAGGCAGGACCATCTGTGTGTTCTAGTAAAAAGTTTACCACCAACAGTGAATTCAAAACTTTCAAACAATGGATGAATTCATAATTTGTCATGTGTAGATACAGAGCCTTGGCTGACAGCCTGTGCAGCTTAGGCACAGGTTCCTAAATGCATTTCTTAGGGAGAAAATGCCAGTCATGTTCTGCTTTGCATTATTGACCAAAGGAGGTTTTTAGGTTTGTTCTTTTTATGTCAGTGCAGGCTGCACCCACAGGCACCTCATTCAGCATTGTCACCAGAGAGGAATGACCCCAGAGGATGCTGGTGGAGCATCTTTCCCTCCCCTCTGAACACAGAAATGTGGGAAGTAGCCAGGAAATCTCAGGGAAGGTGCAGAGGTAGGTTTTACATGGATTTCAGTGTGATTTCTGCTCCTGCAGAGCCCAGCAGGACAGGCAGCTCCACGCTGCAGTGCCCAGAGTAACTTCAGCCTCAAGGCAAAACTGACGGAACCCGTCGGTGTTGGATACAGCTGATGATGGAATACAGTGGAGTATGGAATTGTCTGCTGTCTGTGACTCTCAGTGTTGCACTTTCACACTTCCCATGCACATTCACTCTGCCTCAGCCTTATACAGTGCCTGGCTGCCTCTCCCAGTTCACTTCCCTTGGGCTCTGTGCTTGGAGGCAGCCTCGTAACTGCATGCAGGGCCTCGTGCAGTACAGATCCCAGCTGCTCTCCATTCCACATCAGGGCAGCTGCCCCCAGAATGTGAAAAATGCCCTAAAAACAAGGCACTAGTGAGACAAAACCCCTTGCATCCCCGCTTCTGCAAAAGGGATGGTTCTGTGGGGCACAGCCAGGCTGGGGAGACAGAGCTCAACACAGGAAAAGGACAAAAAACCATTGAAAACAGATGGGGGCAGAGATGTCTGGGTATTTTAATTTTACTTTGTCACTTTTAATTTCTGTTGGACGCAGCCTGGAGCGTGGAATGGGTGCTTGACAAGCAGTGAGGAGAGCAGTGATTTCTAACCCTGAGCACTATCAGCTCTCCCAGCTTTCCCTGGCTCGTGTGCCTCCCATGTGCGCTTGTCAGCGCTCGCTGGGGTTGGGAGGCTCGTTAGCCGTGGATGGATATCGCTCGTTAGAGGCAGAAATGCATCTTGTCTTTCCAAGGGAAACATTAACAATTCCACTCTGCAAATTAAGGGGTTCATTTCAGCCTCTTCCAAGATCCCCGTGAAAAATTGCGGCTCGCACACGCGTCCTCAGCCAGTCCTGTTCGCACTGGAGCGCACCAAGCAGAGAGGGCTTCGTCTCAAAGTGTGGCTCTTTTAATGAGACATTGCCTTTGTGTCACACATAATTCATGGGCTTGGGAGCCTCCTCAGGTGGGATTTTCAAAATTCGGTGCTTGGGCTAATTTCAGGTTTAGTTTTACTGAGAAATTCAAAACCTACCCCAGGTGAAGTGGGGAGCTGCTGACATCCCCACATCCCCACATTTGATGCTGCTTTCAGAGTTCTGCATTTTGTCAGCTGTTTTTTCTTGGATGAACCATTAAACTTTTCCCTTCCTCATGTTCCCAATTTTGCAGAGAAGGTATGGTGATGCTTTTGTATCACAGAAAAGCTTTTCTGGGTTGTAATTAATGACTGACATGTTTGGGTGTTCAGGGAGGAAATCTCCCTTGGATTATTGCTTTGTGAGATTATTGTTTTTAGAATGGCATGTGAAAAATTTCTTCAAATATATTTCATCTTCTCTTGGTATCCTTCATCTTCCCTGTTCTTATGTCCAAAATGTAATTATAAAAGGTTCCCTTAGGAAATAAAAATTTTAAGTGGACTCTTTCAAGCCATACTTGAAATTTGGGAAGGAGGGGTAGGGGCTGCAATTGTTGCTTTGCTCTTTTATTTCTTGATTTATGCTGCAGTGCTATTGAGCAGCTGCAGTTATAGACAGCAGAGAAGTAGGAGATGTATAAAATAAACATTTTAAATATAGTAGATTGTGATGCATTTTGCTACTCCGGCACCCAACCCCAAAACAATGATGAAATTATTCATTTCTTGGCTTGCTTCTGTTTTAAAAAATAAAACTTCTAAAAATAATAGCCAAAACATTTAGGTGCATTATTCTCCAGGCATGGAGGATACAAGAGCTCATTTTGAGATTCTGCCATATTTGAAATAAACAACCAACAAAACTTCAGGATATAATAATGCTTCCAATATCTTGGGATTTTTAGATCTATATACAAAAGGTGCTTTGCTACACATTTTTGTCTTGCCCTGTGTCTGCATTTTTAATGATAGGTGTGCTTCCAGCTAGCACTCAGCTTCCTGCTTTCTCATTAAAAGCAAACAGCAAGGACAGACCAAGGGTTATGGAGAGAAGATGTGTCACAGGAAGAAAAGAAACTGAGAGAAACCCATCCCAGTTTGACACTTCTCTGTTACAGCCTGAAAGGTGTTTTTAGCCAAAGTATCATTCCTGTAGTTACACAGGAGCATAATTGAGAATTATTTTGCGGACTGTGGTCTTTGCTATTTTAAATTAATTAAAGAAAAGCTGTTTATCTGTGCCTGTTCCCTCACTGGACAAAAGACCTCTGGTTATTTCTAAGCAAGGTTCCCAGCCTCACAGTTGTGCTGTAAATGATCAATAGCCTTGTAATGAGTGAGCTCTGTGCCTCCACGAGAGCTGAGAACATTGCTATGGGTGGGATGGCTTTAACTCCGTATTGTGGGATGATAAACTACCTTTTAATAGAACATTAACATTAATCTAAACAAGATTAGTGGAGCAAAGCATTGCACGAATAAGCTTGCTCAATTAAAACAGATGGTCTTCCATGCTGAATCCCATTATGTTCCTGAAGCCTCCCTTGCATTCCCACACGCTCCTTCCAGCACATACAAACGTGCCCAGCTTTGTGCCACACCACTCACTCCATCATCTTTTACTCCAAGAGCTCTTCAGGATTTCATATTTATCAAATTATTAACACAAGATCTTTACATTTTCTCCTAATTACATGTCTGTCATTAATCTCTGCTATTTCTTTTGCCCCGAGCGTTTCAGAGAAGGTGGAGAGTGATAGGATTCAGCAATTAGGATCGGCTGTAAGCATGATTAAGGCTGTCCAAAACCAGAGGAGAAGAAAAAATCCAAGACTGCAGCAACACTAATGTGTAGTGTTAGCTAAAATTAATGATCAAACATTGCATCTTAGCATCTTAATATTGTCTCAAGCAAAATGGCTTTACATTTGGAAGTAGCACACATTCACAATCTAATCTCACTGTTTTTTCCCCCAGACAAGCTTTTACTGTTCATTACTAAAAGAAACAGAGTTTTGTTGCTTCAGTAATTTTTTTTTCCAGGGCAGAAGCACAGCAAAGTAGTCACATGTATTAGGAGGCCTTAAGCTTTTCAAAATTTTTTAAAATTCGTTGCTTTAAAGAAACCTCTTATGGAGTAATTCATCTCTAGAGCAAACCTTTCAGTCCAAACCAGCTAAATTAAAAGGTGGCGTAAGCAGGCAGGATTTGACCTTGTGTACCCACACACTGCCTTGCTGCTAAGACAGAAGAGAATGTTTTAGTAATCTAGCTAGAACTAAGCAGAATAAATCACTAAATACTGTGTAGCTTCAGTAGCTTGGAGCAAGCAGTGTGTAACAAGAGGGTTACCTCTTTGTCCTTTGCTTACCCTAGAGTATTCTTTGTAGACTTGATCATGCTTTAGCCCTCATTTGCCAGATGAACGGTGCCAGAAAATGGCCTAAATTCCAGACTAATGGAGATAAACCCTGCTGAGGAGGCTGCAGTGCAGCTGCCTGTGAGTGCTCTGGATGCTCATGGTTTGGAGTGGCCCTGCATCAACCAGGGCTGGGCTGGCTCTTCTCTGATCGCTGGCAGAGCAGGCAGAGTTTGAAAAGATGAAGTGATGCTTTGCTTGCCAGGTGATGTGAGTCCATAACAAGTGTGATTTAGGCCAGCCCAGGACCTTCATTGTTCAGTCTCCCCTTTTACTGACTTGAAATCCAGGCAATGGACAATGCCCAATGGAACCAGGATTTTCGAAACAAGCATTGGGATGAGAGGCTGGAGAAGGCACAAGCTCTTTATGGTGCTGGGTAGTAGGTGAATAAAATTCATTAATCCTTCAGTTGATTTCCTGCCTTGTCTGAGGTACTTGGCACTACTCATTTTGAATCTCCCTTTCAAATCAAAACAGGAGTGTTTTTCCTGTGCCCAGAAATAGAGAGGTGACTTTTGGAAAGGAACTAAACCATTTCTGAAGGAATGGCTGTCAGTGCTGAGTTTCAGGAGTGAATTAGTTTTTGTGGAAATACTGTCTAGAGAGCCAGTCTGCCTGGTGGATGTCAACCTGGGTTTGGAAAACACCTCCACAGGGTGAACAGAGGCTGGTAATTATTGGTGGGCACTGGAAACTGGATGATGGATATGTACACCACTGCTCAGTCACTGTGACTTAAATGTAAATGAAATTTAATGTGAAATTATGTATAATTGACAAGATTAACTGTGGTCTTAAACCAGCTAATATACTGATGGGAGTGTTGGCTTTTCATTTTTTGGGTTTCCATGGCTGGCTTTTCCAGAAACAAAAGCCCCAGATGTCTCTAGCCTGTACACCAGCTTTCCAGTAAAGATAAATGAACAGTAAATCACAGGAGAAAGGAGGAGGTGTTTTAGACAGGAAAGTCTGTTCCAGAGGATAAACTTCTACCCTAAAAGCTCATGAAGTTTGCCTGATAATGGGCAGCTCATGAAGAAAAACCCATTTGGTTCCTGGTAACAGGGCTTGGTGCAAGTCATCAATCACTGCCAAAAATCAGCAGTGCCACATGAGGATGAGGTGTGGGGGTGAGCAGCAGAGCCATCCCTCACTGATTCCTCCTGCACCAGCTGAGCAGAGCTGAGCAGGATATTGGTCCTTTGCTCCTTAAGCATCCAGAAATAACAGGGTAGGGAGGGAATATAATATCCCCCTCCACAGGGGCACTGTGTGGCACAGGTACCCAAATGGCTGCCTAAGCGTGGTGTTTTAAACAAGGCAGGCTGTAATTTTCACTCTGAAGCTGCTGCTTGGGTGGATCTTGCCCAGGTGCCTGCACTGCTCCCCTGTGCCTTTCCCTGTCACAGCTCCAGTCCCGGCGGTGCTGGAGGAGAGTCGTGGTTTCCAAGCCAGGGAGCTGCAGGTGGGTGCCAGGCAGGTGTCCTGGGCACAGAGGGACCACGTCAGCCCTGTGCCCATCCCAGCCTCCCTCCCTGGGCACTGCTGGGGGCTCCTGGGCACTGCCAGGGCCTCATCCTCGCCATGAGGGATCAATGTCCCTGTGTTCTGGGAGGTGCAGCCACAGGAGAGTCCTGCAGGGACAAAGGACTTGCCTGGGGCAGGCAGGTTCAAGGAAAAGATTTGCTGGTTCTTGTTTGATCTTTCATAGACATCCAGGAAAATGTTAAAGTGACAGGTAAAGGTCAGGATTGGGGTGGCTGGTTGGGATTCAGTGGAGCTCAGTGTCTGTCCCCTCTTCCATGTAATGACCTGTTGTGAGATGGGTTGAGAGGGGCTGGTAAAGTTTTGATTTTATTTTATTTTTTATGGAGTAGAAATGTTGTTGTATTGGAGCTGCAGAGGATTCCTTGTGAGTAGTTTCTCTTTTCTTTGCTGGCTTTTCTTGTTACTTTTCTATCTGCCCAATGGTCTGGGTGAGCTATTCAATGCTTTTTACTTTAAAGGTCAGAAATACCATTAAAACTGTATGAATCATGGACTGAATAATACTTTTTTGTTTCTTACTTCAACTTTTTGTAAGTTTTCTGTTGAAAAAAAGGTAGTAGATGGTTAATTTTAGCAGACATTTGGGGGGTTTGAAGCTTTGGTTTTGATTAATTCAGGTATAGCACCAGTTCATAGACATGAAATTGCTACTTGATGTACCATTTATTGCCACTGCCCATATAGAACAAGAGGGAAATTTAGGACAATTTTGTATTTCCAGGACAGTTTCAGGAAACCTTTGCCAGTCTCCATGATATAATCTGTTAGGAGGTCAATTCACTGGTAATATTGTAGACATTAAAGGCAAAAAAGAGGAAAAATCTCCCTTGTAGGCTGAGTCAATAATATGAGCCATCCCTATAAATGAGTATTTTAATTGGTTTATTGGAGTTTATTCATGCAAGTAAATTTTGTAGAATATCCTGTTTTTTATGTAAAGGGAATCTTTTTTTGTTCTTTGGATGGCTGCTGGTCATTTTTTTCTTCCTTATCACATTGTAGAAAAGTAATGTGATTACTGAACAACTTGAATTAATTGGAAAAAACTGAGATAAACAAGTGCCCATTCTCCCTCATCTTTGCATATTAGCTTAATTTGAGACCTGATCCACGATGAATAATTAAACAGTAAAAATTAAAACTTGTGGTCATAGCACTGCAGCACAAATGAGTGCATACTTGTTCTGTGCCAAGACTTATTTTAGTATTTAGAATAAACCTGAGGGTGTAATTTCATCACATTCCTAACAAAGTGTTTACACTGAGCTAGACAGTGGTAGCTGACAGTCCTCACTGGGGCCTGCTCTGGAGAAAACTGCAAATGTGTGAGTGCAAAGTGTTGAAGTGCTGCTCCCTGTGTTGGTAGCAGGGCACAAGAGCCGGGGCTGTGTCTTCGTGGGGCTGGTGCCCTTCACATCTGCACAGGGATTTTCTAAACCACCTCATTCTGGTCCCACTGCCCTGAGCACAGACACCTCCCAGCTTGCTCAAAAAGCCCCATCCAGCCCAGCCCTGATATCTGTGTAGCTCATAAAAGGAAGAGGGGGCTGAGGTTTGGTAGGATTTCCTTTGATACCATTCATCACATTTGTCTAACCTTTCAAAGATACCAACCAGTCGATCTTTCTTTTTCAACCCATCAATCAGTAAATAAAAAATGAAATTACAGCCCTCATAACTGACTTTTATCTCTTCAAATGGCCTGACTTTTTTGTTTTCAGCTGCAGGCTCTCTCAGCTGAGCTGGTGTGAAGGGGGAGCAGACGGCCCGATGACGGGCAGCTCTGAGATCACTTCCATGGAATTTGGGATTTTTTAATCATGTTTCCCCCTAGCAGTCGCCTCTGAATGATAAGTAGTGGATGTCAGTGTGGATTTGGAAGAAGAGAAGGTATCTGTTTACATGCAAAACTTTTTAATTAAAAAACAGATACAGAGCCAAGATATTTCTTGCATTCCTGTTGCTCTACCTGGAGGGTTGGTTGGTCTGCAGATGGTTCAGCGCACGAGCTGTGCTCTGTGCTGACACTGGGGGAGGGAAAACGCAGCTATTGGCCCTTTTTGCCTTCCAGTTTCAGCAGTTCAGGCATCTGGGGCAATTTCTCATCATATTCCCAAACCTTCTCTGCCATGAGTAGGAGAGGGTTCTGCCTGAATGGGCCTGAGCTGCCCAGTGGGTGTGTTGGGCTGGCAGAGATGAGATCTGCTGGTCCTCCTGGAGGGTCTGTGCCAGACCACTAAACATTTTCAGAAGCCTCAGTCATTCAATAGAAACATTAGGACATTTCCAGAAATAGTTTCCAGTGTTTTTGTAAGTTAGGGAGAAAAGCTGGTTGGGTTTGTCACATCCTTTATTTTGTTTTTATTTTTTACAAAATTAATTTTGATGGGTAAGGTGGAGGCAGAGAAATTTGAAGTTTGCAAGTGGTATTTATTTATTTATTTATTTATTTATTTATTTATTTATTTATTTCACTCTGTTGTGGCGGTAGTTGTTCAACCTCAGAAATTAAAAAGTCGTTTCTGAATCAGCTTAATCCCAGAAAGATCAAGACTATTATGAGGAAAAAAAAAACCAAAACAACACAAAATTTAGCCCCAAAAAGTCAGAGTATGGTGGCTTTGAACAGTTGCATTCCTGACTGTGACCCAGGGGAGGAAGAGTGTTTTATTCTTCAGGTGCAGTATGGATCTGTGCCATCTGCTGAGGAAGTGCCACCCCAGGGAGGTGCTTTAAAATGGGGACACCTGGCCACTGGAACTGGCTCCACAGCCCCAGAGAGCCCCTGGGGGCATGAAGGGGTGCAGTAATGAGGGATTTTTACCTGCCACCACATTGGTTTGCATTAAGAGCAGCAGTCAGTTTTATGCTCTTCTTTTCTCTAGGAGTTTATTGTTATAAAAAGAAACTTTTTAATCTTATACTGTTCATGAAATCAGGTGCAGGCTTGCCTGCTAATCAGTGGTTTCAGTGGTGCTTTTACTTCATCTAAAAATTCATTATAGGGATTACTTTAATAAAGGCCATATGCATATTTTAAGTCTGTTTTTGTACTATTTTTAGAAAGAGCTTTCAGTTTGTAGTTAATAGTGTAGAAAAATGTCTAGGTGGATAAAACAAATACAAATATAATAGTTACAAGATCTACTCATAATTAAAACCCAAGGGGAGTGAAGACAAGCAATAAATCAGTGTTTGTATGAACCAGATGTTGTCTATTTTGGGCAGTGGTGGAGCTCCACGTGACTCTCAGAGGTGAGGCTGAGGCTTTGTGGACAGTAAAATGTGCTTTTCTAGCAGAAGCTGTCAGCCTTTGTGTCTTGTGCCAGAACTGAGACACTTCTGTCACTTGCTGCTCTCCAGCCTAAAGGTGAGCTTAGTTCACCTGTCTGCAGCTGGATAGTTTATGGAGCTTGGGTGTTTCAGAAGGTTTAAAATGGAGAAAGAGAGAGTTTTTAAGAGGGAATCCACGCAGGTACCAGGATGCTGCTGAAGGATCACATCCTGCAGCAAAGCAGCATGTGTGTTGTAAGCATTTTGCAAAACCAAATATGTTTTAAAAGCAAAATGGAAAAAAAAAAAATCTGATCTATCCAGGCTGATGCTATCTGCTCTCAGGAGCAATTTGATCATAACCCTCTTTATATCCGTCCCTTCTGTGGCTGAAGTTCCCTGCCTTAAAATGAATTTGTTCTGAGGCAACTCACTGGGGGAATCTGAACTGGTCTTTGCTATCAGTGACACATGTTTAATGACATTTTACTGCTTGCCTTTTGCCTTACCCAGCTCATCTGAGGAATCCTACTGCTAATTGTGGTGTTATTATTGTTATTATTGTTATTTTTGTTGTTATTTGCTGCCCCTGCAGCCCTTTGGGGAGAGGTGGCACTGGCACTGCTGGGGCTGGAACTGGGCTCGTTCTGGGATCATGGGAGACTCATCCCTCCCACTTCAGCTCCCAAATCACCTTTCTCTCTCCAAATCTGAGCAACGCAAGGCCAGGTGAGCCCAGCCCGACCCTGCTGCCCATAGGTGGCAAAATGCAAATTTCATTGCGGCAAGACAATATTTTCCTTTTGGATTCTGGGTTTTGTGTGCTTTTGGAAAGCATTTGGCAGCCACAGCAAGTATGTTTACAAAAAGAGCAGAACTGGTAAAGTTCAGGTTCGTGTTTGGATTCAGCCCCAGCAAACTGAAGCTGAAGCTGTGCCAGACGTTTGAAGCTGCCAGACGACAGTTCATCTCAAACAGAAAGCTGAAGAGGGGGAAAGAAATTTGTCAAATGTATTCCATGTGGAATTTCAGGCAATTTAATTTGATTCACTACACTCTGAAATGTCTTGGACTTCCCTATTGTTTCTTTACTTTAACACTAAATTTGATACCTTCTGGGATCTTCAGTGCTTTGTGCTGTATTTGTCACGTTCTCTAATTTACTGGCTTCAGTCTCTCTCGGTTTTAATTGAAGGGACTGAACCCTGCAAAGTGCTCCATGAAATTTAAGGTTGCTAGTTTAATCTAGAAGTTGTTCTTCAGGCGAGGGGACAACTTTTCTTTTGGACACCACTGTAAGCAAGAAGGGCCAGAGAGGATGAATATAAAAAAGAGGAAAGGGAAAGTTTCAGTAAACCTCATCCCTGTGACTCTGTTGGTGGCAGCAGCAGCAGCCAAGCTCTGTGGCTGTGGGGATGCTGTGGTCAGGACATGTTCCAGGGGGGCTGCAGAGGCCAGGAGGTTCTGCTTGGGTCAGTGATGACCACCACCAGCCTGCCTGGATCTGTGTTTTATTGTGGTTTTGCTTTTCCAGTTAATTTGCTGCTCTGTGGATGAATTTCCTGTGGAGTCAGCGTACACTGGAGCCCAGCTCCAGGGCAGGATCCTCTGGCTCTCTGCAGCCTGGCAGCTCTGACACTGGCCAGTGTTTGTTACCCCCACAAGGGCAGTTTGGGCAGCAAGGCCACTTGCTCTCCTCCTGCTCCCTCTCATCAACTGCCAGACTCAGAACCCAGAGCCTCCATCTGTAAATAAAACTCACTGAATTTGTCCAAATGTCAAAGCTCTTGAGCCCACCAGGAACCAAACAGTGTTTTATTCTACATTATAGTAATTTTTCTTGAAACCTGCAGACTTGTGTAGGTTATAGCTGAAGGTAAAGGACTGCTGCTGCTTTTTGTGCAGGCAGAAGAGCAGAGGTGCACAGCAGCTACAAGTTAAATATAGCTACCTTGCCTTGACTCTTTCAGGTAACAAAGTCTTGCATTTCTAATATTTTTGCCTGAAACATCTATTCCTTTACTGCATTGGGTTGTGACTCCCTGGATCAGCATGTGTTCACACTCGAGCCAGGCTGAGGAAGATGAGAACACTCAACCCCAAAGCTGTCAGTGTTTACACACAAGTCAAGTCCATAAGGAGTTCAGTGTCTTTACTGGTGTGTCTGATTTTTTTTTCCCCCTGACATGTGCAGCCTCTGTTTCTAGGTGCTGAGAGTTTGTTTGTTTGAAGAGTGTGAGCAGGGAGAAGCCTGAGGCTGTCTGACACAGCTGCAGTTGGAGCATCTCTTTCAACTTCTTTTCCTAGGCTGAAAATGGCCTCTGTTCACTTTGGTTTTTTCCTCACTAAAAATCTTCCTGCAGCTCCCAATGTCTTCCTAATACACTTCTGGCAAGGTGAAAAGAGATCTGTGGCAGGGAGGAAAACTCCCCAAGGGCAGCAGGTTGCTGGCAGTGGGGCAGGTGGGGCTGGCAGGGGTGGCTGTGCAGGAGCTGTGTGTCCATCCCACTTCCCACCAGTGCTCCCAGTGCTGGGATGTTCCTGTACCAGCAGGGCTGGGCTCTCTGCTGGGCCCAGGAGGGCTCCAAGCCTCACATGGGGTTGTCTCCAGCACAGTCCCAGCCTCCCTACAGTTCCTTCCAGGGATGCTCCTGCCCACAGGAGTGATGGGCAAGCAAGCAGCTGTTACAGCCTAGAGATTGCCCTACCTTTACACAGACTCCACCCTTTGTAATTATCTCACCAAGCTTCCATAAAACTCGCAGTTCTTCCTCAAGAAATGCATAGTGGTGTTTAAAGTCTTTTCCCACATAGGTAGTTTGACAAACATGAGAGTGTTGTGGAGATCATTAGTGCTAAGAGAAAAACCTCCAAATAAAGCGCCCTGGGATTTATGTGCTCTGTGCTGGTAATAATAATTAGAACATATCCTACTGCAGGTAACTCCCACAACTTGCACTTTGCTCTGAAGCTGGGAAACTCATTGATTAATCCATGGGGTCAATCAGTCCATCTTGTTTGGAGAGTTAATCTCTGGTGTGCACCAGGACCAAGAGTGAATCAGGTTTATTTACTGCTGCTTAATCAGAGAACCCAAACTCTCCTGTAGAGTGGTGAGAGGTTTGTTTCTACTTAGCCTTTAATTGCAAAATGATCTCATTAGTGCCATAGTGAATCTCAGTACCATCCTACAGACGTGTGGAATTTAAAGAGCAAAGAACAAAAATGGTTGCCTGCAAAAAACTCAGCATCTGCCACAAAGTGTTGTGCAGTTGGTATTGGCAGGATTACCCACACCAGGCTTCTCTTTATTGGCCTTTTAATCTGGAGCTGGACCATCAGCTGCACATCCCAGTGGCTTTCTGTCTACATTGCTGCTAAAAACAGGGCAGGACTGTCATGCTGAAACTGCTAGGAAAGGTTTTTATCCAAAGATAAAGATGCTGAGAACAGCATGGAAACCAACAGCAGAGTCACTGTGGTGTTTACCAAAGAAAAGGGCAATCCTCCAAGTTATCCCAGCAAAGAACTTCAAACCTTGTAAGTGTCCTTACCTCTTTCATCAGGCCCTGGCTCATGTATTAACCATTATTATTAACCATTATTAACCATTATTATTAACCATTCCTGAGATGCCCCAGGAAGGGAGAGAGGGTGGATCTCAAATGGCCAGTGAAATCCCAAATAAAGCAATCCTTGCCAAAGCAGGTGCTGGAAGCCCAGAGGTGAGGTTGCATACTCACAGTAAAGCCCTGAGCATGAAAATGTGGAAAGCAGTGAAAAAGGTGTTTAACGTGAGCACCAATAGATGCAGGTTCATGTTTCTGTGCTGAAGGAAATGCTTGAATGTGAGTCCACATCCTGCAAATCCAATTCAAACTCGCTGCCCTTTGAAATCTGGGTAGCATCTCTGTGCCTTTTTGGCAGGAATCTGCTGGATAAAATGTAGAAAATCGGGGATGAAAAGACTCCTCTTAATGCTAAATACCAGAAAGAGAATAGAAGGGAATATTCCCTTTACTAATACTTGTTTCTAATCAGATAAAAATAAGTGACAGTGTAGGAAGAATCCCTCTACTAACTGCCAGAACATGTCGATTTATCAAATTTTTCTACCATTGCTCTTTTTTAGAGCTCAGCTCGGAGCTGACAGTGTATGTTTTACAGTGCAGCAAGGTAGATTGATTGATCCTAAATAGAAAAGCCTTTGGGGTCTCGAGCTGATGTTTTAGCTTCAGAAAAAAAACTGAGTAAAGCATGTTAATGTAGAGAAAGGAGCCTGGCTTAATTGGACCAACTCCTGTCTTGCTGAAAATTAATGGCTGGCTGGCTGTTGCCAGAGTGATTCATCTTTTCTATCATGTTCTATAGTCCTTCTCTCCAGGGGTCTGTACTCCCCTCCAATTCCAAACCAAAAGTGAAATATACTTCTTCATTTTTTTCTTCCTTAAAAACATGTATTTTAGTTGAATTGGCTTCCAGTAAATGAAAAATAGCACAGGTGGGAATATGAAGGAGGCACTCAGTGTCTGGGATTTAGATTTTTGTTTTGTTTGAATGGGATTTAGATTTTTTTTTAATGTACCCTTAACTCCTCATTGCTACTGGCTGGCTGCACACATGACAGAGTGACTTTTTAAAGGATCCCGATTTGTCTGTTGAATTGTATTGTTCCTTTTCTTTTTCTCTAGCCATGGAAACAGAAATTCTCTGTAAGCAAGAGCTGATAAAAGTGAATATAAAGCTGGAAAAGGTGTTGAAAGCATTTAGGTGGCTCTGGAAATGAAAAGATTACTTTTCCATGTAGTTCCATCAAGCCCACAGAAGTATTTTTTTATATATATTTTTTTTAAATTACTTGTGGCATGAAAAAGCCTTGCCATTTTCCCCATAAAACCTACAGTCCTGGCTTTGTGGAAGCAAAACAGCTGCAGGTGACAGTGAGGCAGTCAGGAATTCAGTGGTGTGTGCCTAAAACCCACATCAGATCGTGGAGGGGGTTGAGCTTTGCAACTTAAAGAGGGCAAATTCAAAATGTGCTTTTAAACATAAAAGCTTCAGTGTCCCTTTTGAAATCTATCTGAGTTTCTGCTGGAGGCAGATTGCTGCTCCTTTGCTGATTCCAAGGTGTCACCAGTTGAGTGGCACGTGGAGTCATTTCCAACAAGCATGTAATAGGTTGGGAATGTCATGAATGTTGCATTATTGCATAGTCTGAATAGGAGGATTCCCTGTAAGTGGAGATTACAAGAAGATAAATAAGGAAAGATTTTGTTTAACATAATTACATATGGTAAATTGTTATGGTAATTTACTATTATTCCAGTAAGGCAAATATTAGCAGTCATAGCTCAGAGATCATAAATAATGCACTGGAAAATTGGATGTAATGTTTCACATTGACCTGAGATTTGAGAAATGGGTAGAACTGCAGCAGATTTCTGTGCAATTAATTGCAAGAAAATAACATTAAGAACATGCTAAATCATGCTAAATGTTTTCAGCAGATGATAGACTGTGGGATAGTTCATTAATTTTCCAAACTCATTCATTATATTTGTTTTTTACTCCAAGAAGACTTAATGAATAATCAATGCTTTGTGAAGCTGAGGGTGTGAGAATGCACATTTTTATATACATTCATATACCAACCAAGATCCATCCATTTATTTCCTAGAGTTTTTTTGCATCAAAGCATTTTTTAAACTGTATACTCTTAAACTCAATCACTAGGGATGTGTTTATTAGTCTTTGAAGCAGCTGTTTGAATTGCTGTTTTTACCTTTTACCAGAAGAGTTTGGTTCTCCCACAGCGCTATAAATATTAAATAAAGACACTAAGATTTTATTAGTGTGATATCCTTTATGGGGACATGGTGGAAAATGTAACCTATAAAATTAGTAATGAGAAGATAAAAATTACACATTGTCTCCATCAGGTTTTACAGCCATCATTTTTTTTCCTATTTATGTGTTGTTTTTCTTCCAGAGAAGGAGAAGGGCTCTGAGCATTTAATGAACTGCAGGAAGCAAATCTGGCTGTGTATGGTATGATAGTGTGGGATTTACTGTAAGCAGGGGTGGGATAGACACAGGAGTCCAAGCTTAGATGTAGCACTGTGTGTAAGTGTGATGGCTCAAGTCAGTTTTAATTTCCACAAAACACTGAAACACCATCTCTGAGTTGTTGCAGAGTGGTTAAAATGCCTGTGGTACCTGGATACATCCATCCTTTTAATACAGAGAAACAAAATAGGACAAGATGAGACAAGAGGGAACAGCCTCAAGTTGCACCAGGGGAGGGTTAGGTTAGATATGAGAAAAAATTTCTTCATTGAAAGGGTTGTCAAGCAGTAGAGCAGGAGCCCAGAGAAGTGATGGAAGCCTGGGAGTGCTCAAAGGACATGCAGATGTGGCACCTGGGGACATGGTTTAGGGGTGGACCTGGCAGGGGTGGGTTAAGGGCTGGACTCTGTGGTCCTAGAGGTCTCTTCCAACCTTCGTGACTCTCTCATTCTATTAAAATCCATTTCAGCATTTGCCTTTTGTAGACAAGATGTTTCAGTCACAGAGTAATTCCACTGTGTATTTACACGTACTCATGGGACTCCATTTCACACAGCAATTGCAATAATTTGTGTGACATCCCTTAAGTTTTTCACCCTGCACTAATTTGGAAATGCCCAGTAGTTTGTAGGGAGAAGCATCTGCTCTTTGCTTTTTGAGAGTCCATTTTTCTAATTTTCTTGTATTTTTCACTTGTGTCTGGGTGATGGAGGCAGTTTCCTGGCAGTTTGAATTCCAAGACTCACATCCCAGCTTTGCTCCAGGTTTCCAGCATGGCCATGGGGAATTCACTCAGCTGCAGTTGGCTCCCACTGCTGTAAAACACTTTTCTCACAGACTCACAGAGGGATTGCACGAACGTAAAGAAGGATGCCTCGAAAATGTGGCCTTGTAAAATTTTATGCTGCTTACTTACTTTGCCCAATAAATGCAGCTTCCCAACAAGGCACAGCACGCTCTGCTTCACATTAGCACTTAATGGAGAAATCACTTTGTGAGCCCGTGCATTTTTGTGGTTAGCTGAATGGTTTCAGTTCTTAGGCAACAGGAGCCTCTCCACACAGGACATGTTTGGCATTTTTTAATTTCTGGTGGGGTGACACGCAGGGAATGCTGGCCAGGACTGAACCCCCTGAGGAAGCCAGAGGAGATGGATGAGTGCAGACATTTGGGAGCGTCAGGCCAGAAGTGCCAGGGCAGGAATTCAAGTGATTTGTTCATGATCACACAGGAGGGACATTTCCGTGCGTGGTGAGGACTCTGCAGGTTACCCAGACATCTGAAAATCCCAAAGGTTGCAGTTAAGCCATCCTCACCTTAATGGTGTTCACAGAAGGGGCGAGGGGGGGATTTGGCAGCTCAGATTTATCACTGGTCAAGAGACACAACTTGAAAAGCAGATGGATCCTGCTGGAAATAGTGCTGTGTGTTTGCTGCTTTAAAGTTCATCAGGCAAGAAACATCTTTTGCAGAGATAATCCTCAAAACCACAGTGAAAAACAGAGTCCTGAAGGGACCCATATCCTGAACTGTGGGATGATGTCCTGCCAGGGGGTTTATCCTAATAAACGAGTATTATCCCTCCTGCTCTTCCAGCCCTGTGCTGCTTGCCAGAGGGGGCACTTTTTAATGGACTAGGAGAAGTCAAAGGAAAATCCAGAAGGATAAGGCTAAAAGCGAATTCTTTGGTTTATACCATTTATAGTCCTATTAAATTCAGTATTTCTCTCAGACATTTGGGGGGCAAGAAGTTCAGTGTATTCGTACATCTTTCAAGATCCTGGCTTGATCATTTGACTCTGTCCAGCCAGCTTAACAAGCTAAATAATAAAAGGGAACAATGCAAAACTTGTTGAATTTTTTTTTCACCCTGTGTCTTTTTTGAAGTAAAATACCATTTTTTTTTCTCAGATGCCCAGCAGTTTGCTGCAGACTCCTGCAGCTTCTCTGCCCATCACTCAGTACCTGTTTCAGCTTATCAAACTGTTGTACTTCCTCCTTTCATAGAGAAGCAATTAAAAATGATGAGGGTAAAGGGTTAAACCTAAAAGCTTGCTAATGAGGGTGCCTTCTTGGTTTTCCTTTCATCAGGTATTAGATGTTGTTTTCAGCATAAGCTTTCGATAAGCTTCACTGAACATTTTTCCAGTGTATTTTTTAAAAAGTTGGTTTTTTTTTTACCATCCTGTAAAAATGATAGATGTGTGACTCTGCTGTTTATCCAAAATCCTAATTACTGATGCTGGAGCTTTTGAATGTTAAATTCGTGCAGTGTTCTTCAGTCTTCAGACTGGTCAAAAGAAAGATTGATTTGTGTCCACAGAGAGTTTTAAGACTAGTAAACACAGCCAACGGTTGTTTATTTATTTTTTCCATTATTTGAAAGTCAAAAGTTGCATCAACTGCAAATTACATACACGTAGAGATTTCTAAGGGAGAAAAAGGAGGGAAAAAAGCAAAAGTTGTCTGCCATTGAATGAAATTTTAATTTCTGTCTCCACAAGAGCAAAGAGTAGGGGTAACAGGTAGAATTTGAAATTATGGATGAGATTTCCTTTCCTTGAGCTATGCTATTTATTATAGAACAATAGCTTGATTTTTTTTTCCCCCTAAGCCTGTACACATATATTTGGGAAAAGTATTTTATATATATAAATATATATAAATGAGGTTTATAGATTCTGTGGATGTGTGTGTGTACACATATACATGTATATGTGTGTATATATATGTATGTGTGTATGTATATATATATATGTGTGTGTGTGTGTGTGTGTATAAAATATGTGTGTGTATATATATATGTGTGTATATATATGTATGTGTGTATGTATATATATATATGTGCATGTGTGTATGTGTGTGTATATATATATGAGTGTATATATATGTGTGTGTATATATATGTGTGTATATATATATATATGTATATGTGTATATATATAAAAACCAGTGCAGCTCAGCATCAGCAGCCTTGTAACATCCCAAGGACTCATTTTCAAAGGGCAGCAAAGAGGATGATTCAGGATTTCTAATCACAGAATCATTTGGGTTAGAAAACACCTCCAAGACCATTGAGTCCAACTGTTCGCCCAGCAGTGCCAAGCCCAGCACTGAGCTTTGCCCTTCCCTGTGATGGAATTGGGAGCAGCTCAGCTCTGCTGCATTCCCAGTGTGTTTGCTGTGTGTGAGCAGCTCCTGTGCCTGCCAGAGCCAAGCAGGGCCATCCCTGTGGGGCTGGAATCTCCTGCAGAGCTGCCCAGGTGAGCCAGGGCCATTGCTGCTGTGCAGAGTGACTGAAAACTCCGCAATCTTTGTGTCCTTGAAGCCTTTTCTGCGGTTCCTAAAGGCTCTTAGGAGGGGAGCTGGCTGTGCTAATCCCATGCTGAGCATTCCCCTACCTGTGCCACCTGAGAGGAGCAATGTGGGGCAGAGAAGGTGCCTGTTAAAAAAAAAGAAAAAAGAATCAGACGATTTCTCTCAGGGTTTTCTCCGTCTCTAGTCAAGTTTGTTTTAAACTAATGGAAGTAATTAGCAAGTCACAGAGGGACTTTGTCTACGAGGTAGCCATTTTTAGATAATGGAGCATAAAAGTCGACACAGTGACATATGACACCAGAGCAGCATCTTGGAGCCACGAGCTGGGTTTTAAGCAGATGTTTAAGTACTTTGAATACTGAAATCACTACATACACATATAGAAAGGTTGGTTGTTGTTTTTTTTTTCCTCTCAGACTACTGTAGGGCTTTCTTTTAATCTCAATAAAATCAAAGTAAGCTCTGAAATGTTTTTTAATGTGCAGTCATTATCACTCCTTTCTCTCTTCTTTAAATGCCTTTCAGTGAGTGATACTTGGGTACTTGGGGAGTAGGGATGGAACTTGAGTTTTATGTGACCATTACACAGCAGAGGGGTGCAGCAATACAGCAGCTGATGTGCCCGGTTCCTGGCAGTGACCATGGTGTTGAGCTGAAAATAAATAACATTTAGAAGTGAAGATGCACTTGATATGCTCACACATATTTATTGCAGCTGTGAATGCAGGGGAGATGTGCAGAAATTCCAGAGAGATGAAGGTGATCTCCCAGCAGGGTGGGAGATCCAGAGGTGGGATTCCCAGAGGTCCAGGGAATCTCCCCTCACAGGTCTCTGAGATTGTCCCAGTTCTTGTAGGTCCCAGCAAACCCTGTGTGTGCTTACCCTCATCCAGAGCTTTCAGGTAGTTTTTATGTACTAGATAACTTTATCCATCTTATTTTTTATAAATCAATGCGTGACATTCGCTGTTTGTGCCCAGCAGTTGCTGCAGCATTTGGTAACACTTCCCACCACACACATAAAAATGTCCCAGTGTGGTCTAAATAAATACACAGCACAGAAAGCCTGTGTAGATGTACAGTTAGAACACAATCACAGCACCCCAGTTACTGAGGGGTGCAGTTTGGTGAAGGAGGGGAAGGATTTTCCCCTCCTCTACCACAGTCTGCCCCTCATTTCTCCCTACTTTGATGTGCCTGGGGGGCTTTGACAACCAGGTGGGTTGAGCCATTTCCTGGGTGCTTTTTTCTTTCACCTGTGCCATGGTTGGTTGTTTTTTGTTGTTGTTTTTTTTTTTTTAATTTAAATCCAGATTAGTCCTTGATTCAGCTCGGAGCAGGGCTGCAGAGCTGTGGTTGGTACAGGGGTGGAGTGCCCTGCATCCCTGCATCCCATCACCACAGCCAGCCTGGGTCCACCCATATGACCCAGCCCCTCTTCTGCAGGAGTTCAGTGTCTGCTGAAGCCCACCAGAGCTGGCCCAGCAGGTTCTCCTCCTCTCCAGGCAGGCTGGAGCATCTCAGCATGAGAACCTGTCTAGCAATCCGAGCTGTGCATCCCCTCTCACTCTCTTGAGATGTTTTTACGGGTACAATCTGTTTTCCTTCACCACATGTGTGTTCTGGCCCATGGATTACTGAGATGGCAGAAGGTGTTTGCTTTCCTGTGTTATTAGCTGCAGGTTCAATTTCTATCCGATTTGTCAATTCTGTCATATAATAGGGTTGAGGTTTTTTCCTGGTCTAATGTATGTGACATGTTTCATAATGCCAATAAAAATAGTTCTCAAACTAGACTGTGAAAGACTTTGACCAAAAAAAAAGGCGAAAATAGAAATATCAGCGACTGGGGAGCTTTGATCTAACAAAGTAGGCTTTCAAATGACACGTTATGGTTTATGAAGCACAGTTTTACAGTTCCTTTTTGCAGTAGCTGTAACATGTGAGGGGTTGGCCAAGGTGGGAATGCAGCTCAGGACGGGGGGTCCAGTTCCAGCAGCAGATGCATGCTCCAGAATGGTTTCAACTTTTATTTCTGTGTTAAATTTTTTTTTTGTTGTTTTTATATTTCTGATAATGGAATTGTTATGGGCTTTTGAATTTCAGTTAAGATGTGCAAATAGCCTATCTGGTAAGTAGGTTATTGAAGGGTTAGGGAAATGGAGAACATTTCCTGAAAAAAAATACCCACAGCGTGGGTAATAGACTCCAGTTGAATTTAAAAGATAATGGCGACAAGGGAGAAATCCACTTGTACAAATGGGGAACAGCTGTGTTTGAGATCTAATGAAACTGTATCAAATACTTTAAAAATGGCTTACAACTTCTTCCCTGGGGAACAGAGATAAAGCACAAGAGCACTCCTGAAAGGTCGAAGAAACAGTTAAATCATTTCCTTGATGGTTATTAGAGATATAGAAGACATCAGTGAAAATTAAATGTCTGAAACTTGTATTTGATTGCTTTCCTTATCACGCCAATCTCACACATTTCTCCCATCTCTTCCTCTCTGTTCTAGTAAAATTTAATAACTGTGCTGGTAACAAGGGCGTGCGGTACGAAACCAACAGCCTGGACTTCAAGGTGAGGGCGGACGGGACCCTGTACGCCGCCCACCACCTGCAGGTGCCCTCCAAGCAGCTGATCCTGGTGGTGACCGCCTGGGACCCCCAGACCCTGGGCAGATGGGAGGCCATGGTCAGGTTTCTGGTGGCAGACAAGTCCCAGCACAATGGACACAAGGTAAGGGTTTTTTTCAAAGCTCTTTTTCCTGCTTTGTTCTTCCTTTGCCCCAAAGTGTTTCATGTTGATTGGTCTGTGCTTCTTAAGGAAGTGTCCAGGTAGGAGATACCATAAGCAGCATCAATTCCTACCATAAGGAAGTGAACAGGTAGGAGACACCGTAAGCAGCATCAAATTCCTTGCAAATAATCCTTGAACCTCTCTGACAGAAATTATTTAAGGTGTCCAGTGAGGGAAGTGTTCACTAAGTTCAGACTTACGTATTCATAAGTGACCACTTGTCTCTGTCATACAGTGCAGATCATGTACATCATGTTTGCACCTCACAGCTGATAATCTCTCGACTCCAAGTCAGACCAGGAGATGAAGGGTGAAGAGTCAAAACCAACCATCTTCCTGATGGTTTTAAGCTCAGATTTCTTTTGTGACGGCACAATCGCGCACTGGCAGCTTTGCCCTGCTCCTCATCTCCCCGGTTTTCAGAGTCACTCTTGCGAGCAATCTGCATGGCCCTGCAGCTTCCAGAGAGGAGATTTGGGCTTGTTCCTTCCCTTGCAAGGGCAGGGAGCGTTGCTGCTGCCTGATAAGGGGCACGTGCTGACACACGGGGCGGGCGGCGGAGCGCGGCGCCAAACGTCCCCTGTGCTCAGTGCCAGCAGCTCCCCTCGCCCACCCTGGCAGGGAAAAGCCAGAGCCAGCCTTGCAGGCAGCAGGGTACAGATGGTTTCTTTCTGCTTTAGCTCCATACACGCTGCTGAAAGGCAGGAGGGCTCTGTCCCTGCCCAGCAGTCTGAGAGCAGTGTTCCCTCAGTGAAAATCTGCTGGTGGGCTGCACAGAGCCACTGCAGCTGGGGGCTGCTCCAGGAGAACACATTTCTGCTCTGCCCCTGGAGTAGCTGTCACTTCCTCACCTCTTCCATATCATTTTTGGCAGCAGCAGTTCACATTTTTATTTTCAGTGCTGGTCTAGGCTGAAGATCTTTCACTACACAGCATAAATGCAGTTATCTTCAGTTATCTCTGGTGCTGGCTCAAACAATGCAGGGCTGGGCTGGTTGGGTGGTGACATTTGGGCAGGATTTGGCAGGGAATTGTTGCCAAGAGCCTGGTTTGTTGCTGGATCTCGAGGACCTGGAGAGGAAGGATGAAGGTGTGTGTCCTGGGAGCAGCCATGGCTCCTCCAGGGACGGGTGGGGTCTCTTGGCCGTGGCTGTAATTTGGATTAATTAACCTTTAACCAGTAATGGTCCAAACAGCAAGACTGGCCTCTGCTGCCATCCTGTCTGTAGTGCTTGGACAGAGTGCAGGGGCACGGTGGGGAAAGAAGGAGAGAATTCCTGTGCAAGTTGTTAGAATTCCACCATGTAACTCTGTGCTCTTTGGGAGAGTTTTTGCCACATTTGAGACAAAAAGGAAAAACTTGGACAGACTTAAATCTCTCACTTGCCCAGTGAGCTGACCCCTAAGGTTTTGCAGGGCTTGGAGTCATATGAATAAACTTCTGCTGCTGTTCAGTAGGGCTTGGGCTTGTGGAAGATGTAATTAAACCCTGTTTGTTATTGTCAACTCAATTTGCCATTTCTAACCAAAGAAATACTGCTTCCTTCTAAAAGTAATTAAATATTGAAGGAACAAAGTAAGATGTCTTACATACTGCTTTAAATTTCTTCTCAGTGTAGCAGGAAAAAAACCTGAATAAGCACACATTTCTGTTTTAGTAGAATATTTGGTTGGAAATTCATCTAATGTTAATGTAATCTGAACTCTGGTTGAAAACAGAGAGCTAAGCTTCTTAAAATTCATATCCCTCCTTTCTAAAAGCCTTATTAGTGTGTAGTTTGAGGCTGGATAAATACAGAAAACAAGACTAATGACAAGGTCATAAGCAGTTTTATTGTGGGTCCCTATAGCAGGCATCTGACTTGTGTTTTATTTAAATGCCTGTGGTTTTTGCAAGCAAAATAATCCTTTGTTTACTGAAGAAATAAATATGATTATGAGATTATTTAAAAAATAATAGTGTTTGAGCAGAAAAAAAGAACCCCAAACCTTACAATATCCAGTTCAATATGTTTCAGGCCATGACCCCTATATGCTTTGTGGCTTTTACTAGAGGCAGATTTCACATTTGGTTTTGTGTAGAATAATATGACTCAAGCAAAATTATATATATATTTTTTCTTTTTAAAGACATTTCAGATTGTTTTGTTATACTCAGGATATAGAGATGGCAAATGTGGGAGAAAAAGGAGGAGGTGACCTGAGAGAGGGAGGGAGACCAGTTTTCTTCTGGTGCATCCATTTATTTCCATTTTACTTTGTAAATTTGTGACTGATTTTGCAAAAATGCTGAACAGTTCCCAGACATTATAAATAATTGGCATGAAATTCAATTACTGCACCTGCAGATCACTGTTTGTTGGCACCTACAGCACAAGAAAAGTCCTTTTACCTTGGAGCAATGAGCAATGGCCCTCAGTGAGGGCAGGCCCTCATGACAGGGGCCTTGCTGCCCCTCAGAACCCCCTCTGAAAGGATAAATCAGAATTTAGCTCATGATTATCCAGGGATTAAAAGTGCATCAAAACCAGCCCTCCTAGAATGGCCATTATGAGACGTTTAGTTTATTGTGGAGGTTATAATACAGAATAAATGTTATGGGAGAAATGGATGTTTTTGGGACGCTGGCTGAGATTTTGGGGGGCCAGGAGTGAACCTTCCTGCACAGTGGGGACAGTGGGCTGCTCTCCAGGAGAGCACAGGGGATTTATCAGCAATAAATGATCCTTTGGGTCTGTGACCCTTTGCTGTCCCAGTGTTCATGACTGCAAATCTGTGCCACAGGCTGGGAGTGCTCTGGTGGTGGCCAAGGGCCTCCAAGGCCGCAGATCCTTTCTTCTTGGGCCAGTGCCCACTTTGTGTGCTTTCACTGCACAACCAGAAGGTTTGGTGTCCATACCTGTGCCCCAGAGCCCCCAGCTGAGCCTTGCTCTTGATGCAGCCTGACATTTTAATGGGGAGGGAGCCAGCACAGTGACAATTCCCCCTCTTCCACAGCGTTGGCCTGATAAATGTGCTGCTTGCTTGAGATGACTGAACAACCTGCCAGATTTCACTGAAAAACAGTGTAAGGAAAGAGTTCTAACTACTACATTAAAGTGTCATGCTAGTAGGGTGAAATGATAGAAAAGAAGGCAAATACTTTAAAAATGTATTTTATGATACATGAAGCATACATTTCCCCTCCTCCCCAGCGAACACTCGAATGTAAACTTTTTTTTTCTGGTTAATACAAGTGATGTTAGTAACTCAGGGAACTTTTTTGTTCAGTCTTGCAGGAAACCTGATAGCAATTCAATTAGAAAATGCAAATGAGGTCACACATTTCCCACAAGAGTGCTGAATTACCCCAGAGGAAACTGAGTGATATTCCAGCATAACAATAAATACTTAAGATAAAGTTTCTTCCACCATTCTTGTCTGGCTGCCTGTTGTTCCAATGGAAAGTTTCAGTCTCGGGGCTGTGGGTGTAGTTTGGGAAGAAGGAAAAAGAAAATAAAAAAGAAAAGAGAAAAAAGAAAAGAATAAAGGAGAAAAGGAAAAGAGAAAAGATGCTATTTTTATGAAGTAAAGTCTTTGTGGGTTGTGTCAGCATTTGTGAAAGATGAACTTGAGTGGGATAATGCTCCAGAAGAAAGCAAAGTGAAGCTGGGCTTTACTTACCTGGAATTAGCAGTGTAATGTCTTCTTTTCTAAGAGTGCATGCTATTATTTTGAAAAATTGGATATTGATTCAACCAAAAGTCTAAAAATGAAAATTATGTTTGTGAACAGTGACCTTGCTGAGGACTGCAATCTTCAGTGTCCTGTTTTTTAGTTACAGAAACTCAAATTTTCCCATTTATGAGTAGAAGTATTGTGCCATTCGTCCTTCACACCCTGCACCTGCCCTCTGTGTCCATCAGCCCAAGCTCCTCCTCATCATTCCTTGAAAATCAACTTCCTCCACCCCCTGTGTGGGCTCATCCCATCTGAAGTTGTGACCTTCTCATTTATATTGATTGTTTTTTCTTTAACTTTCAGTCCTTTCATGTGTCTAAGGCACATCTGGCAAATTGTCTTCTGTATTTATTTAGCTGTCTATTTTTCTGTAGTTGTCACCTCACAAGTTAAAATCCAGATTGTAGAAATACAGCATAGAAAGGAATTCACAGCAGAAGAGCTTAGAGATACAGGATATATTCAGCACATGTAAGATGTCAGTCATCTGCTGCCAGGGACTTAGTTTGGAAAAAAAATACTGTTTTCTTTGAGCTGTGTTTATGTCAACCAGAGTTTCTCGTTTGTTTGAGCTTTTCAAATTCTGAGCATGGAAATATGTAAATTTTTGTAATGCTAAATCACTGGGAATTGTGCAATTAAATTCAGAAATATATGAGGTCTGCAGCTAGTGTTTAAAACATTGAGAACTGCTGTCAGAAATCAATTCTTGCTTAAGCCCAGCTTGTGTTTTATTATATCTCATCTTATTTTGGGCTGCTTTCATAACCCAGCTATGAGTCCACAGCCAGACAATGTGAATGTGAAAAGCTGGTTCTTACAGACACAGGGCTTTTTTTTTATTTAAAGCCTTTAAATAATCATCTGTGGTATTTCACCTGGCAGTGGTTTTAAATTCAAGAACAGCCTTTTATTGCTGATCACAAGCACAAAGGTCTCTGGGCAAGGAAAGGCTTATTCAGCACTGCTCTCATTGATGGCCTGGGTTATTGTGCAGTCAGGATGCTCTGCACCAGGCTGGGGAGCCCTCCCTTGAAGGAGGAAAATCAGAGTTTAAGTGGCATCTGTGCTTCCAATGACTCCTGTCTCCCTGGCACTGCTGGGCAGGTGCACCTGGAGGAAATGAGACAAAATGTGTTCACTTTCTTTCTTCCTTCTTTTCCCTGCTCTGGGGTGAGATGTTACCTGTGGCATCAGGGTGAGGGGAGTTTGCCCCATCAAACTGTTCTATCACTAGTGAAGGGCTGAAAAAATGAGGTTTTAGTTGTCATCCTGCCTTTTTCTGATGATACTGGTGCATATTTTAAGCACTGGGTCATTACAGTGGCACTGTCCTCTTTCCCTACCTCTGTGGGGGATCCAAGGCAGTAACTAAATGCATCAAAATGGCAGCTGGAATAATTTTTATTTCTGTGTCTCATCAGTCAAGCAAGACCTGGAGTTATCTGTCAGGGAGGGTACATGCAGAGATTTCTGTTTCCTTCAGAAAACTTGTGAGACATTGCGTGGGGTTCTAACAAATCAGATCAATAGAAAAGATAAGAAAGAAGATGACTAATAAATTAGTACCATATAATTGTTACCAGTGAGACTGCTCATGATAATTGTGCAAGTCTAATGAAGATGCATCTGCTGAACTTGCCTGACCTCGTGCTTGAGTGAATTTGAACATCTCACATGTGATCACTGCAGAGGGGAGAGTGGTGGTTGTGGAAACACGTGAACTCCCCTGGCCTGGTTTTCAGGTGTGCTGCATGCCATGGCCTCGTGCTGCAGCCAGGATGAGCTATGGCACACAGGTGCTCATTGCCCTGGAAAATCAGCCCACTACAGGAAGTTTCCAAGCACTGCACTTGCTGCATTTAGTTCTTAAGCAGTCAGCATCATACCAAGGGTCAGGCTCAAAGCCATGCTCAAAAGACCATCTGTAAGTGAAATTCATTCCAGATCTGTCTTCCTTCAAACAAAAAGAAGTCCTAAGGATTGAACTGCCTACACAGAAATGAGTTTTTCCTGATAAAACAAAGCCCTTGGACTGCTGTGTGCTCCTGCCTGTGATGTGTTCCTTGCCCTTGCCAGATCAAAGCTTTTGACCTCCCATTTCATGTTCTTTGTTGGTAACTGCTGAAGTCTGACTGCCACTTCAAAAAAATATTTTGGACTGGATATCCTAAAAATACCTTCATTGCTGTGATAATCTGATGACAGCTGCTGGTAAACATGAGTTTGAGTGCAGACAAAAATTGCTTCATACAGGCACGTCCATTAAAAACTGGTTTCAGGGGCTTTGCATGTCCAGGATCTTTCCTTTAGCCCAAGCTGAGACAGATTGGTAGGTGCAAGCTCAGTGTGAAGGAGGATTTTTGGTTCCTCCCAGCCTCTGGAGAGCCAGGTCCTGGATTGCTGGAGGAGGCAGTGACCCTCTGGCATGTCCAGCTGGAGGAGTGCCAGGGATGGGTGTCCAGCAGGGCAGAGTGGCCTGAGGACCTCAAGAAGTGGGATCTCAAACACTGTGCCCACCCAGCAAAGCATTTAAACTCAGGCTTAAATTTCATCTTGCAAATTGAGATAAATTGAATGTGTCCTCACGGTCAAATTTGAGCATTTCTTAGGTGCACTCTGGAACTGGAGGGAAAAAAGGAAGAACAGTCTTTTCTCAAGAGCCTCTTGAAATAACCAAAGGATAACTTGAAAGGGCAAATTCTCACACTAGCACTGAGGAGAAGTACCAGACTGAATTACTTTACTTTGTGCTAAAGTAGCAGCAGCGCCTGTGATCTTTTAAATCTCTTGTGATCTTTTTACTTGCAAACATTATGAAGAGGAGGAGTATTGTTACATTTAATTCATTATGATTATTTTAATTCATGTATCTTTTGAACTTCGTGGCTTTAGAGAAATAAAATGAGATTACAATTTTTCACAGGCTTTTAAGGGGTAGACTTGCTCCCAGTTCTTTCTGTGATGAAGAGCACTTGTAGTAGTCTGAGTTTTAGAAGCAAAAGAAATGTGTTTTGGAGCCATGTTTTCAATTATTTTTTAGAAATTTTATTGAGGAGGAAGAGCTCAGATTGCTAGCCCAGATTTTTTGTACATTTTCCTCAAGATCAGGTGCAGGATGAGAGAGGTAATTCCAAGCTGCCATAGAGATTTTCACTGCATAGTATGTGGCAAGATCTACCACCTTTATTCCTAATATGCAGTACATAACAAGTATGAGTATTTTGTGATTTAATAGCCCTACTCTTGAGAAGTGCTTGTACTTCTGAAGCCATTGTGTATGGCTTCTCCCAATTATGAGAATGACATTAACTTGAAGATAGAAGTGTCTCTTGGTAAACACTAGAAGGTAGAGTACAACACTAATTTAGATGTTTCTTAAACAATCCTACCTGAGAAGCACTGTGAGATTAGATCTTACAATTGTAAGTGTGAAAAGGTCAAGTTGATGTGGGGAGCTTTGCAAGGAAACAATCTCATCAGAACTTTTCCTGTTGGGATAAGATGTTCAGGCCATAAAATGAGGAGGAGAAGTACATCCAGAGCTGTGCATTGGGGGTGATGTCATCTTCTGTCCATTGGCAGCTCTTGCAATATTCAAAGCCTGACAATGACAAGAAAAGTATCACAGATGCTGGAAACCTGTGGGAGCCATAAAAGATTCCACCAAAGGCAGACAGATTTCTAAGGTACCTGCTTTGGTACGTGATTCTTCCAGAGAATGGGAGAGGAAGATCATTTGAAACCCTGAGAGAGTGCACTGGCCAGGAGGTGCCTCTAATCATCCCTGTGGTACCACAGAACAAGTCTGAGCACAACTCTGCCTCTCCTTCCCTGCTGAAACTCCCATCCCTTAGAGATCCTGTGGGCATTTTGTGTCTGCTCAGTAACGAAGTGAGCGCGCTGCCCGCGCCCGTCCTGACTGCAGCACAAAAGCAAAGCCCATTGAAGTGCTCTGGGAACTGGATTGCAGCTTAAATTGGTGATAACTTACCCAACAGAAAGCGTGGGTGAGCTCAGGAAATTTCTGATTTCAATTAAATTATACTGGGAAATCAACATCTCCTGTCACAGCCTGGTCAGCAGGCACCCAAAAAGCCCCACTCTGGCCCTGGGGGGTGTTAGCTGCAGCCTGTGTCCATGGGGCCCTCACCAACCCTGTTAGGCTTTCTGATCAAAGAGATTAACATGTATTTGGGTTTTTTTTAAATAAGAATCTTCTGTGCTAACCACATGGGTTATGCCCAGAGCTGGTGCATCTCTTTTCTCTGGAGTCCAGACTTAACTCAGCGTTTAATTACAGTAACCCACAAAGGGCCCTGCTGCACCTTTTGCAAGGAAAGGATCTTCTCCTGCCTGACTCACAAGCCAGTCTGTCGTGTTCTCCCTATTTAAAAATCCCCTGGTTTTACTTTGTACTGTTTTTCAGCTTTTTTCTTGCTTTGCAGCCCTGCAACACCAAGGAGCATTTTGACTCCTCGGTCACTCTGATCCCATTTCAGTAGTTCTATCAGGTAAAATTTTCCAAAGCCTGCAAAGCCAGCCAGATACCTAACAACCTTAAATTTGCATTCATGCTTCATTTTTCAGCTCTCAAGGAACAGGGCATGTAGAGCTTTGACACTGACTCCTCAGGAACAAGGGGTTTTGGCACGGCTGATGCATTTGTGTGTGTTTCGTGGCTCCTTCTCCTCCTCTGAGGGCAGTAACTTGGTTAGCTTTTAGTCAAACTTTTTCTTCCCTGTCAGCTGATGTGTTCTGGAAGCTCATGCACTTGCCAAATCTGACAATTTTTCTTACTAATTGACTCTAATGCGAACTGCTCTATGCAGCCCCACTGCTAGCTGATAAAAACAAAAAGTAATGAATTTTTGCTTAACAAGCTGATTTAATTAAAATGTTTTATACTGTACTTGTATGGTTTCTATAAATGGAGAGGTAATTTTGTTTAATGAGTTCCTAACCAAACATAACATTCCTGATTGTACGTAGCCAGATTTGATAAAGGTCACAAACGCTGCAATTCCACTGTTTGCTTTTGGAAGTCGTGATGATCAAACAGCTTGCTTGGGTACTGGAAATATCCTGTCAGGATTGGTTCCCTCTCTTCCTGTTTATACCAGAAATTATTAGTATAGTTTTAGGAGCAGAGGGGTTTCTTCTCTGTATTTGAACACTGTTCATTATCTTTAAAGTGGAAGTGTACTGCCAAAATCCCATCTCATTGTCAATTAGTGGCTTCTCTGCAAACACATTAATTTAATGCCCCTGCTGAAGAGCTGTGTATGTTGGAACATCTTGCTGCTAAAACAATAGTTTTCAGAGCTCTTTGACACAAATCATTCATGAATGGCAATTTATGCCGTGATGGTAATGGGATGTGACATGCAGCTATCTTTGATTAAATTTACCACAGCTTACAACTATTAGTAAATAAAGCTAATGCAGACAGTCATCTCAGAGTTCTAGAGGGTGGATAAGGAGAAAAGCAGATTATGGATTCCTTACCTGTGCAGTTCCTAAATAATAGCTGCACATAGCACAACTATAATAAATTAAAGTCTAAAATAAAAAGTCTGATCTTTTTAAAACTACTTTTTTTTCCTGTCTCCAACTTCAGCAAATTCAGCAATGACCTAAATAAAAAAGGAATCAATTACCGTAAAATAAATAAATTTGCTGTTTGTTCTGCAACCCTTTCATTCTACTGTATGAGAACACAAAATGGAATATCTTTCTATACTGAAAGATCAAAAACTGGAGAAATGGTGCATTTTGGGAAAAAAGGGTTCATTCGTCCTCCACTGCCGTCCCTGATGTCAGCAAAATGTTGTTTCCTTAGAACAGAATTCATGCAAATGTTTATTTTGCAGCGCTCTCATGTTCCCTTTGTTAAAGAACTAAGCTCTATTTTCATTGTCTTATTTTCTGTTTGGTAAATATAATTTTCTCCTGTCCTTTCTGCAGCTACCATGGAAACAAGCAAAAATGCTTCAGATTAAATATTTTTTTAATAGATTCTTTTTTTTCCCTGGTAGAAAATGGTAGCAGTTTTCAAAATGTATATTGATATAGGAGATGAAGGGAAGTATTGTTTGAGCAATGGACTAAAGGTGGACTTTGTATCCCCTTGTATTGACAAAAATATATTAAAAACACGTTGCCTCAGTTAAACCCTATGAGTGACACTAGAAGCAAAGCAAGCCAGGTATTATTTCTTTCCTGAAAAATGTCTAGTGTGAAGTGTTAAAGATCCTACGAAAATAACAAGGCTGGCATATAAATAAAACAGGTTAAGTCATGAATCATTTTGATACCTGGAAAATAAAGGCCTTATTTCCCTTCCTCCAATTGCAGGTACTTTTTATTGCAAATGCAAGCATAATATATTTTAGTGCCGAAGCATTTCATTTTTCGGGTTGAGCCCTATGAAATTATTAATCTCCAACAAACGTACCCTAAGACTCACTTGTTATTTATATGCAGGGAATGGCGGCTTATTTACCCAAACATTAGAGTGATCCAAAATGTTCAGCTAAGCAGGAACACAAAATATGATATTATATTATGTAAATGGGTTTGTGATACACTCTGCTGGATAATAACTTCCAGATGTCTCCGTAGCCAGCGGCTGACGGATATCAAAGGCAGGTTGGCTGGGAGGGGAGACGAGCCAGCTGGCGAGGCTGGCTACTGCTAAGTGTAGCGGAAGGTGGGAGCTGCTGTTCCTTCACACTCACTGCTTGCATTTGTGGGCTGGTGAAAAGCCAGTGGCTTGTAGCCTTCTTGTCACGAGCAGGGTAGGGCTGGAGGGGCTGCTGCCATCCCACGCGTCTTGTTCTGTCAGGGGATTATGTTTTGACTTCTCTCACGAGTAGAGGTTGGGTTTAGTCTGAGTCTCCCAGTAAAGGAAAGGCTGACGAGCCGCAGACCAGCCCTGACAGGAGATTATAGACTCACTAAATGGCTTTTCCAACTTACCCTTTGTTCCCAGTGCCAGGTGCAGACAAGGAATATCCCTGAGCTCTCAACACTGTGGTGTAAATGGAGTTAGTTGAAGCACCCTGCAGCCTCACTAGTTTGGAGTAAGGTGTCCTGAAGGTGTTGGGTTCTGAAGTCTGACAGTCGCTTTGGGATTTAGCTCCTTGTCCTCTTCCCAATGCAGCAAGTTGTGTTCACCATCCTTAAAGGCAATTCTAGACTGAAAAGGGACTGGAAATGACTCCTGGGAGATTCCATTGGAGCTGCTGACATGGACTCCAGGATACCCCTACACCTTCTGTGAAGCAGGCTGGGAGAGGAAAGTTCACAATCGTTATAGGTTGTGAAAAATTGGGATTGTGATTGTGACTGCATCTCCTCCAACCTCGCATTGCTTTCTGAAAGCTTGATCTGCCATCTTAGTGAAAGGTTTCTGATGGACTTCTATATGTTTTTAATTGATTTCAATTAATAGCCAAAAAAATAAAAAAACCTAACAAATCGAAAAAGTGGTGAGAGGAATTTCAGGGCAGATTCTGCCACTCTGAGCTGCAGTTGATGCTCGGCTCCTCAGCTCCCTTATCAAACAGAGGGAGGATGGGCTCCAGGAGCTCTCCCTGTGCCCCGCAAATGCTCATAACAAACGTTAGAGTTGCACATGCCAGAGACAGAAGAGTTTGTCAGCAGGAGGTGCACGGGCTGGGTTGTGATTGTGCTGCCAGTGTCCGTGTGTGTCACAGTCCAGGTGTGTCACAGTCCCTGTGTGTGTCACAGTCCAGGTGTGTCACAGTCCCTGTGTGTCACAGTCTGTGTGTGTGCCACAGTCCAGGTGTGTCACAGTCCCTGTGTGTGTCACAGTCCAGGTGTGTCACAGTCCCTGTGTGTCACAGTCTGTGTGTGTGTCACAGTCTGTGTGTGTGCCACAGTCCAGGTGTGTGTCACAGTCCAGGTGTGTGTCACAGTCTGTGTGTGTGTCACAGTCCAGGTGTGTCACAGTCCAGGTGTGTCACAGTCCCTGTGTGTGTCACAGTCCCTTGTGTGTGTCACAGCCTGTGTGTGTCACAGTCCAGGTGTGTCACAGTCCATTTGTGCCAACAGCCTCTGTGTGTGTCACAGTCCCTGTGTGTGCCACAGTCTGTGTGTGTGTCACAGTCCCTGTGTGTGTCACAGTCCCTGTGTGTGTCACAGTCCAGGTGTGTGTCACAGTCTGTGTATGTCACTGTCTGTGTGTGTGTCACAGTCTGTATGTGTGTCACAGTCCCTTGTGTGTCACAGTCCCTGTGTGTGTCACATTCCAGGTGTGTGTCACAGTCCCTGTATGTGTCACAGTCCCTGTGTGTGCCACAGTCTGTGTGTGTGTCACACTCTGTATGTGTGTCACAGCCCATGTGTGTGTGTCACGGTCCAGGTGTGTGTCACAGTGATGGCCACAAGCCCATGGAAGAGTCATGGGATAACTCAGAGCCAAGTGTCAATCCCAGGCTTGCACACCCGCTCACACTACTCACACCCGCGCACACCCGCTCACACCCACTCACACTCGTGCACACTCATGCACACCCAGTCACACTCGTGCACACCTGCTCACACTCATGCACACTCGGGCACACCCGTGCACACTCATGCACACCCGCTCACACTCATGCACACTCGGGCACACCCGCTCACACTCACGCACACCCGCTCACACTCACGCACACTCGTGCACACCCACTCACACTCACGCACACCCGCTCACACTCGGGCACACTCGGGCACACCCGCTCACACTCGGGCACACCCGCTCACACTCATGCACACCCGGGCACGCCCACTCACACTCATGCACACCCAGGCACACTCGGGCACACCCAGGCACACCCGGGCACACTCAGACACACCCAGGCACACCCGGGCACACTCATGCACACTCTGACACACCCAGTCACACTCGTGCACACCTGCTCACACTCACGCACACTCATGCACACTCGGGCACACCCGCGCACACCTGGGCACACTCGGGCACACTCGGGCACACCCGCTCACACTCATGCACACCCAGGCACACCTGGGCACACTCGGGCACACCCGCTCACACTCATGCACACCCAGGCACACTCGGGCACACCCAGGCACACCCGGGCACACTCAGACACACCCAGGCACACCCGGGCACACTCATGCACACTCGGACACACCCAGTCACACTCGTGCACACCTGCTCACACTCACGCACACTCATGCACACTCATGCACACTCGGGCACACCCAGTCACACTCGGGCACACCCGCTCACACTCATGCACACCCGGGCACGCCCACTCACACTCATGCACACCCAGTCACACTCGGGCACACTCACGCACACCCGCTCACACTCACGCACACCCGCTCACACTCGTGCACACCCGCTCACACTCGGGCACACCCACTCACACTCATGCACACCCAGGCACACCTGGGCACACTCGGGCACACCCGCTCACACTCATGCACACCCGGGCACGCCCGCTCACACTCATGCACACCCAGGCACACTCGGGCACACTCACGCACACCTGCTCACACTCGGGCACACTCATGCACACCCGCTCACACTCGGGCACACCCGCTCACACTCGTGCACACCCAGTCACACTCGGGCACACCCGCGCACACTCGGGCACACCCGCTCACACTCACGCACACCCCCTCACACTCATGCACACCCAGTCACACTCGGGCACACCCGCGCACACTCGGGCACACCCAGTCACACTCATGCACACCCGCTCACACTCATGCACACCCGCTCACGCTCTTGCTTTTAATGGTACAGCCGGCACAGGGCTGCTCAGCTTCACCAGCAATCTCTGGAAGCCTCTGCCCCAGTAGAAATCCTAAGGCATTAGATCCTACTGAATCCCAACTCTCCTAAGCAGTTTACATCCCAGCATGGGCTCCTCTCCTGTTGTTTCTCTTCATCCCACACTTTGTAATTACTTTTTCCCCTTGATCTTGAAGGTTTTCATCTGTTTTGGCTCAGCTGTATTTCTCTAGCTTATCAGTATCCTAAAGTGATAGACAGGCATAATTACTGAATTATCTGACTATTTTATATCCTCCTGTAATTATCTTTGTATTACCAAAGCCCGTGCTTACACGATCCATGTTTAGAGTTTGATCCTGTTGTAACGAGTTATAAATGTCACCGTGCAATTTTTGGAATGGAGAGTGGATTTCACTTTCCCCTGGGCACGTGTTTCATGGATTGCCTGGTGCTGGATGCCATCATTTTTGTGACATGCAGAAGAGAGTCACAAAAACAAAGGGAGGGAAACCACCCCAAAGCAGCAGCACTAGAGGTGCTTGACTTGATTTTGTGAAGGACTATGGACAGTTTGTGTTCTGGTGGCACTACAAAAGGTAGATGAATATTTTATCTTTTGAAAATGTTTCTGAGATTCTGTTAAGCATGTGGCCAGTGGGGCCATGAGAAAACGAGCAGTTGTCATCTCAGTAAAAACTGTTCTTCAGCAAAACTAGAATTGGAAGCTGTATTTTAGAATCCATTTAATCTGGTGTCATATTCTGCTTTTGAGTTGAACTTTAGATTCTTACAAACTCAAAAACACTGGAGAGTTTTCTGGGGCTCACAATACAACAATGCTGTTATTCCAGATATGTTCTGGATGTTTCAGTCAGAGATCTGAATAGTTTTGGCATTTATACTCACCAGACTTTGTTACTGCATTTGTCTCACAGCTTTTAAGCAGCAGAAAACATGTACAACATATTTAAACAACACCAGAGAAATTAAGGTCAAGAGGATGCATTGTCAACAAATGAAGATAAAAAAGAGCTGTTGTTTAAAAAAAGAAAAAAATTTCTTGTTGCAAGATGCTTTTGAAATTCTACATATCAAATTCAGAGTCATGTTGATGATTTATTCTAATAGAGGAAAACATCATCAAGAGTGACAAGCAAGCTAGTCACTGTCTAGTCACCTGCCAGCAAGTATTTCATACAGACTAAAAAGGCTGGTATTGCCTTGCTGAGCTGACACTAATTATTTCAGTATACACGGAGCTTTGGGACTCGTGTTAATTCTCAAGTCTGTCTTTAGTTCAGACTCATTCCACTGTGTAAACTCAGAAGAGCACAAATTATTTGACCATCCTTTCATAATCTGTCCCCATGCTCACTTGCCAATTATATAAACTGATCCAAATACCTGCTCTCAAAGGATTCTCATTTGGGAATCACAAGCCAATTAAAAAAAATAAGGGATATCCACTATTCTGTGGCTCATGTCTCATAGTCCTATTTCATGTTGTCATGCATTTCTGGGTGTCTTCTTTAGATAAGATTGATTTCATCAGTGTTCAGAAAAGATACCTTTCTGGCAATAAAATAATTTTTAAATTAAATCTCTGTTGGATATAACATTACATCCCATGGGAAGGAGGGGGTCAGCAGTGCCTACCAGTATCCTGACTAACCCAAGAAAGTCTCCCACTACCACACCATGATGCTGTTTCTTTGTTTATTGCTTACTTCAGTAAGCATTCTGAGAGCAGCATCTAAATATTGAACATGGTGCTGTGATTTTTTTGAAGGTGTGGAAACAGCACTGAGGTGAACACAACCCACATCGTGAGTGTGAGACAGGACCTGAGGAACGTGCCTCTGTGTGTGACTGAAAGGACCATATTTGTCTGTTCTGTGAAAATTCAGCTCTGGAACAGGCTTGTTTTTAAGTTTTGCAGTAAAAATAGCAGCATTTTGGCACAAATGCTTCCAATCCTTGCAGCCAGTGGATGTCTGCCCTCCAGAGGTAGCAGAGATCAGAGCCATGACCAAGCTGTGAGAATGGGCTCCTTGCTGCTCTGCCCAGCTCTCAGTATCTCCCACCTTCCTGGAGAAGGTCCACACAGCTCTGGAGCCACATCTCAGTTTAACTTTCATTTACTGTTTAGTTTTCATAGACTGTGTAGTCTGGAGGTGACTGCCTGTTTTTTTACTTCCCGATCAGGAATTGAAAAGTGCTAATAGATGGATTGGCATCAAACTAGAAGGCCTGAAGCAATGATTCCCACTGAAATCAGTGCCTACAGATAACTGCTTGGAGGGTGTTTGGGTTTCTATGTTTGGAGTAAGACAAAAAGTTAATGTGGCTTAAAATGGCAGGAGCCTCAGAAAATGCTTTGATAGTTTTTCCTGCATTGCTCTTGTGTGTTGGGGCATTGGGTTTGGGGTTTTTTGGGGTTTTTTGGAGAAAAATAGCTGAAAATTGTAACATTCTGAGAACAGTATTCCCACTGGATCTTACCTCAAATGAAAAGAATGTGACTTGCAGTCTTTGTGATTTATGAAAGTTTAAACATTTTCTGGTGGGAGTGCAGGTCACCATATGGTAACAAAAGCCCTTGCTAGTTATCTTTTCTGCAGACTTTCAGAAGTAATTGCTGGAATCCTAGAAGACCACAGAGTATTAAAGTATTGGGACTGCATAACCTCTGAAGAGCCTTCCCAAATCTACATTTCATTGATTCATCCATTCTATAAGGCATAAATTTTCTGATAGTGAGCCAGTCTCTCTAAGTCAAAACCATGGTCCCACCATTTCCATTTTATTCATAGCACTGTAACATTTCCAACACCAAAGTATTCCATTCAGACAATCCATAGTTAAAGAAAAAATCACAAAGAAGGACTCAAAGTCACACCAAATAATGAAAATTTATTGTGCCTGAGATGTATTGCACTTCCCAGGCAGCGTGGGGTGTGTATTTTGCGATTTGTGTTCAAAACCCAGCTCTCATATAAAGATCATTTGTTATGAAGCACTAAAAATCTGAACTAATGCACCTTTGCAGCCAAGGGGCTGACTCCCCCTGGCTGGGGTTGGGTTTGTGGCAGAATACCTTTGCAGAGCCACAGACTGCAGGGTTTTGTAGCCCTGCTCATGCTTAATACCAGACTATAATGATGCACCCATGACATGGACTGTAAAGGAATCCTCTCCCGTTTTTTGTGTTCTAGTATATTGCTCTTATGGGAAATTTTCAGCAACTTCTTTACTCTAGTTCTCTGCTGCATCTCCTTGCAGCTGGTGTAATGAAGACAATACATTCTGGGAGGCATCTTGACTTGGGAGTGGCAGTTCCATTTATTCATGAATGTTTAGTTGATGAGGTGGTGTTAGGTCATAGCTTTGACTTGATGATCCGCGAGGTCTTTTCCAACCTAGCTGATTCCCTGATTCTGTGTTTCTGTGAAAAGGAAGCAGCAGCAGAGCTGCCGGTTAACACGCCGTGTCTTTGCTCCGTGTGGCTGCTGGACCGGTCCTCAGAAGCGAGGAAGAAGCTAACTGGCTGTGCTTTCTTGTTCCCCAAACAGCCCAGAGGAAGGAAGGCGCTGCCTGGGGAGCTGGTGCAGCAGCAGAGTGACACGCTGCTGCCCTGGCGGCAGCACCAGAGTGCCAACGGGCTGCGGCGGCAGAAGCGGGACTGGGTCATCCCACCCATCAACGTGCCCGAGAACTCCCGCGGGCCCTTCCCGCAGCAGCTGGTTCGGGTGAGTTCAAGCACAAAGTACTGATCATAGTGCTCATAGTGATGGTGATCTTGTGATGGCTCCTCTGCTGAAGCAGTAGGTGTGGGAGGCCTGGCTCAAAGCACAGGCTCTCTGCTCTCCCTCCCTCCTGCAGGAGTTGGTTGCCTTTTCCATGCTGCTCCAAAGCTCCTCGCCCCAGTTTCCCTCCCCAGCTGACGGCAGCCTAATCGCCTCCTTCCAGCCAGTCCCTCCTGAGACGCTGGCACTGCTGCCAGCATGGCACTTTGCCCACGCTCTCATCCAAAAAGCTGCTGCAGGTGTAAAAGCTGGGCTGGGTGGCACCCAGCAACAAGGGTGCTGCATCCTTCCCTTGCCATCCCTTCCCTTGCCATCCCTTCCCTTGCCATCCCTTCCCTTGCCATCCCTTCCCTTGCCATGCCTCCCATCCCGCTGCAGATGCGCGGCGGCCCGGGGGAGGTTGGCTGCCTGCCGCCGCTGCAGATGGATCCGCCAGCCTCCCCTGTGTTGCTACTTTCTTTCTTCACAAGGATAATCTCTGAGATCAAGTTTACCCATGTGGTTTTTTGTGATGATTACGGGATGACAGGAAAAGAAAAGGAAGGGAAAAGGAGTGTTTTACAGAGACATTTGGTTGACTTATTGTTGTTGTTGATAAGTGTTAGAGAAATGCAAACACGCGTTGCTATTCCTCTTGTGGGTGCTGGTTTTGGGTTTTTGGAGCAGTCAAATGATTAGCTGTAAAAAAAAAAAAAAAAAAGTAAAACTCCTTGGCAGACATTTGCAGCTAGCTCTTCCCTTGGAAGAAAATGGTAACAATATAAAAATTCAAAAGTTATTTCAAGTAGCAGTGGTGTGTCACTGACATCCCTTCTCAGGAAGTTCATTTAGTCCTGTTGGAGCAGTGGCTGGATTCACATGAGTTGCATCATTACCTGTTTCTGTGTCTGGGAGGAAGGGGCATGTTCCCAATTCAACCAGGGATTGGATAAGCTTGGATTGTTGAAGTCGTTTCTCTGTGTAATTAGAGAGTACAATAAGGACTAAGAAGTACCAGGTGGCAAATATTCTTATGTCTGTCCTGGAAAACCAGGGAGGGAAGCCAGAGAGTCTTTGTGTGGTCAGCAGTGCAGGGTACAGAGTGACCCATTAATGTGTTGTCCTACTAAGCTGAAGAAATGTCTGAAGAGAAAAATAACCTGATGTGTCAAAAATGCCTTTCTCAATTAATAATTTAGATTAAATCCTGAATTCCTGTGAAAAATAAAGGGGAGTACTTGCAAAATGGTCTTGTGCTCTCTTCCATTCCCTACCGATTTCTTTTGAGTTTTGACTCAACAGCAAGAGGACAACTTGGCACCAGCTTACCATGGCAAATTTGTTGATTTATAAGGACTGAAATCTCTGTGGCACTTTTTACCCTACAGTCTGGAGATGAAACAGAAGGACTCGACTATGCAAAATTCTAATATTAATGGAAATGACAAATAATAAATTTTATATAGGTACTGATGAATTTATATTCATCACTTAGACTACTGGTAACCTTGGAAAGATAACCTGGCTTATAGAAATACAGAACTCCCAGATTTTCAGCAATATATTCCATTGCAGTTTTAGAATACAGATGCTAGAGGAAGCACTGAAAATGAGGTGAAAATGGGGTAGGAAATAAAAAAAAAAAAAAACAACTGGCTCACAAAGGGCTGTTTTCCTCTTCACCTGACATACAGAAAGCATCATAATGACAGGGAAGATCATACAGAGTGCAACTTGATTAAGCGTGAGACCCCTGATGTTTCAGGCTTGGGTTGAGTTTCTGCTCCTCTGCAGCATCTGGCCCTTTTGCCAGCCCTGAATGTGAAGCTTGGGTGATTCCTATCAGGAGTTACAGCTCCCTCCGTTAGACTTTGCTCTTTAATTATCCAGAATAGGACAAATCAACATCTTCAAAGACCAGCACTATCTGATTATTTCCATCCACATAATCTTCAGATTGCCCTGGAGCATTTTGCTGTCTCCTAGATCTAGGTGAGAGTTTTGATCTGATTTCCCATGCTTTTGCTTGCTGGGCACTGAATATTTTTGTGTCCATCTGCTCACAAACTGGAACCAGAAGTGCACATGTGAAGTTGCAGCTCAGCTCTCATTTGTACAGAAGCAGGTCTGTCACCATTTTCTCTGCTTTTTTATATAAAACATTCAAACCTACCACTGGTTCTTGGACGCTGAACTTTTTTTGGTCCAGAAGGACCAGCCTGAGTTTGCTTTTTGTAGGTATAACTAATGAAAACCAGTCCCTCCACAGTGCTGTCTTTGGTTCTGGCTTCCTCCAAGGAGAGGGAGGGATGGCATGAAAAATCTCATCACTAAAAAACCAGAAAGCCCTACCAGAAGTACATTTTCATAGAACCACTTGCTGTTTGCGTTTTTATAGGTCAGACTAATTTGAAATGCATAGGCAAATCTTTCAGGTTCCTTCCTACTCCTGCTTCCTATTGTGAAGGTAAAAATTCCATTTTATGGAAGTTGATTAGTTACTTGTCAGTATTTTTAGCAAGGCTGTGCCTGAATGAAGTTTAAATCATAGCAAAGGTGAATGCAGCTTGATGGGAGCCACATACCTCGAAAGGCAGCCCTGTCTGGTTCAGCTGGGATCAACTGTAATTCTCTGCTCATTAAACCATTTCATTCTGATAAAATACGTTAAATGAAAAAGTTTTTAGAGAAAAAAAGAAAAAAGGAACATTATCCCTGCCAAAAAACCCCTTCTGTTAATTACAGGGTTTTTTTCTTTCTGTGGAATATCTGTGTCTGCTCATATACATCAACCACACTAACTAGGAAATGTGTTTCAGAAAAATAATAGCTGAAAAAATAATAATAGGAATTTCTAATTAATTTTGGCTGCTGAAAAGATTTACTTACTCTTTGAAGAGTTTAAATTAACATCTGACATTTATAAGCTAAAAAAAATTTGTTAGTGTATAAAAATGTTTTGTAAACTCTGCTTTTGTCTTTGAGCTGAGAAAACAGTTATCAAAATTTATTGATATATGCTTATTCATTTTGGAAACATTTATGAAAATCTTGAGTTTAATTTCCTTCTGCTTCACTTCCACCTTTGTACTAGGAATAATATTGTGCATGCTGTGAAATATTTCACTGTTGTGAGGCTAATTTCATTACTAATTGTCAGGTACTCTCATTATTATAACTGAAGTCCATAAAAATGCCTATTAAAAATACAAAAACAATATGAAATCCCCCTCCTTCTCCAAGCAAATGACTCATGCAGGCACACTGATCAGCTAAGATAATCTATTAAATAGTTGCACCCTTGCTGAGCTCTGTCTATTTTCTCACTGACTCATCCTTTTTAGCTACACGCGTAGCTAATTCTTAATTATCTATTATCTAATTATCTATTAGCTTATCTTGTATTTCATCCTCTTTTGAACTTCAAAAAGAATCTCAGTTTTGGATCCACAAGCCAGTCTCCAGCTGCTTCTAATGGGAATCTTGACTCAGTTTACAAGGCAAGTCTTGGTCCATCTCAATGGACTACATGAAAATAATTAATTTAAAAAAACAAGTCTTGTGCAGAGCTGGCCTTTGGTCATCTTTGACATGCTTAGATAATGGGCTCCTCTGTCAACCACTGCAACTATGTTCTCCTTTGTGAGAGCTCCAGACTTTCAGTTCATCTCCAGGACCTTTGCAGAGCTCTTGGAGCCTCCCATCTTGCACTTCATGGACCCAAATTTTTCCAGCTTGCCTTTATTAAGCATAAAACTGAAAAACGTATCATTTTCCTGTTAGATCTCTCATGATAAACAACTTGTTCATTCTCATTATACCAGCATGAAAATCCCCTGAGGATGACCAAGGCAGGATCTTGGTGCTCTCACAAGCTGCCTTGATTGCGTGCTGCAGGCACAGCATGGGCTCCCGGATCCGAGCGCTGGTGATCTCAGCCACAAGAATACTGGAAATAACCTGATGTGTGTAACAGGGAGTAAGAGGGAAGGATGCATTTTATGTAAATTTAATCAGAAAGTCTTGAAGTGGCTTGGAAAGTTGGCAGAATATAATAGACCTGAAGACTCTTGTGTTGTTGCTCAGCAGAGGTGCCGTTGTTGGGTTGGGTTTCCAGCAGCACAGGGCATGTTCAGAGAGCAGAGAGCTCCTCTTGACACACTGCAAAACCCTGTGGTGGACTCATGGGTGGGTTTAGCACATCTTAAGCTATCCTGTGACATTGAATATTTAATGTGAAAAAAGTTGATAGCACACTTTCCAGCCCAACAGCCTGTTTGTGAGCCCCAGCCCACCCTGGCTCAGGAATTGGGTGAGACAGCTCTCCCAAAGTCTGAAATCCTGGTGCTGGAGACACACAAGGCACACTGAGCTGTGAAATCCCAGCCAGCCTGGACCATCAGCCCTCAGTGCTGCCATCTCCTTTGCTCCTCATGGCTGTTTCAGTGTGTGCCTTTGCACTGTTTTAAATAGTTTTATTGTAGGAAATCCCTCTTGCCTCCTCTATCACAGCGTTGCTCACTGCTGTGAAATTGGCAGTGCAGAATCCATTAGCTCCCAGCTGCAAGACAGATGGCATCTGTCTGTGGTGAGAGAAGGTTTGTTGAGAAAAGGCCTTGCAAATGCTTCCCAAAGGACATCAGACCTTACTTTTCCTGAGAGAGATGCAGACAGCATTGATTACAAATAGACCTAGATCTTCCTTGTTCTCCACAGAAACAGCTGTTTCTTTTGCCTTACCAGCCACACACACACTCAAAGAAAAAAAATTGCTTGTTCTGGCTCTCAGAGCACCTCACCTTTGTGATGCCCTGTGAGCATCATCAGCTGAAATTCAGAAATGAGGGGATTTGGTCTTTATTGTAACACTCAGAACAGGATAAGGAGCAAGCCCAGAGGGTGGAAAGGAAATGGGACATTGTGCAGGTTGTGGATCACTGGAGAGTCACAGCCTTTCTGTGAAAGATGGTTCAAGGATGTAGCTTGAGACAGCTCTCGATTCAACTGCAATTTCACACCACTAACCAACCTGGCACCAAAGAGGGAAAGATGTGCAGGAAAATGGGTCATTAATTGTTCATCTTGCCATGGTCTTGGGTCTGGTCAGTTTTGCCATTGATCTCTCCTCTGTGTGTGTGTTACCAAACCAGGACTCACATATGACTCACAGAATGAATGGACAAAGTGAAATATGACACAGTGCTACTCCCTTGATGTGTCCATTTGAAATTCCTTTAAAACCTACAGTCTGAAGTGAGTTCCTGAACATATTCCACGCTATATGTACTGCTCAAAGGACATCCCTGATGATGCCATTCTCATTCTCCAGCATTCACTGGAAGAGAAGGGCAGATCCTGATGTAAATCTGCCAGAGCTGGTGGGGCTACCCCAGTGTGTGCCTTTGGGGAATCTGGGTTGAAGGAAGCAGATGCCCAGTGCTTTATGGGCTTTCCATGCACACGCACATCCAGCATTATGGATTGAAAAGTGCAGCTACAGCATAAATGCTCCATTTAAAATTCTCTTACAACAGCATTCAAGCCTATACTGTAATTATACATATTGTATTTCCTTGTATTCAGACCCATAGGGAATTTATATTGTCCTTGCTAAAGCCAGAGGGACTGAAGGGAAGCAGTCATTTAATGATTCAGCTGTCTTGGGCTCTATGATTTAATCAATCATATGAAAGAAATTTTTAGATTCTTTGTGTTTAGAGTTCTCTTGTCTGAGCAGAAAATGTTCCCTTTTTGAATTGCTTTAATAGCTGTATTTATGCAGCTGAAAGTTCCTTAAGAAATGAAAGTAAAATCAAATTGCTGAGAATGCCTAGATAATTTATCGGAGAATATTCAATTAGAATATATTAATATTTTAGATTTCCATCATTAATTTAATATTCAGAGATTTAATTTAGTCGTTGAATTGCTGTAGTGCCATGCGTGGGTAGATTGTTAGGCTGAGTGCTTAAAACACCTGCCACAAATGGGTGAATCTCACTTTGATTCCCAAGAGCACAAATGCCTTTCTACTGACATAAGTCTTGCAGCAAAAACTCAGACACTAAATCTTGCCTGTGCTCTGCATTTTTCCATAATTGCAGAAAGGAATAATACAATCTTCTAGCAGAAATAAATGCAAGAGCCTGATTTATTTATGCATTCAAATCCAGACTGAGGGGGAATTTGGTGCTCTGTGGTTTTGAGTTTGTCAATGTATTACTGAAAAATTTCATTTTGCCAGACTGGCCTTGTCACTTACTCAAGGAGAACCGTCGTAAGTGAGGTTGGGATTTAAAGGTGATTGACACTTTGCAGACAGATATCAAGGACTCCTATTGCCCAGTTCAGCTAAAAAAGCTGCCCTTGAGTTTTTGCCATTTTCCAGGATACTTTGGGAATAGTAACCTGAATGGGAAAATGCCCCACTAAGTCATAAAAAACCCACTAAGTCATAAAATGCCATTTGATTTGGAAGTGATAAATCTTTGAATGTAGCATCCCAGTTGCATGAAGGAAATGGAACCATTTTTAATTTCTCACACAGCATAAAAGCTGAGATTCTCAGAAGCCACTGGAAGCAGTGAGACTGCTCCCACTGATTGGGAAGTATCAGCATGACATTTCAGAAGTCTCAAAAATCATTGATAATATTTATGATTAACTTAAAATCATTAATTTAGGGTACAGCAAGTCAGACTGGGAGGAGGCTGGGATAACAGACCTGTGGTCTGACCTTGTGGTTGATGGTTCAAACTGTTTTGCAGTCACTCAGCATCCCCTGAGGCAGTGGGGTGGGATATACCAGCAGAGGTTTGTGACCCTACTACCAGTGACTACTGGTTAAATACAAATTGTAAGTGAGAGACAGGGCATGATAGAATTGTTTAGGTTGGGAAGGACCTTTAAGCTCCTCAAGTCAAGCTGTGATCCATACAGCCTTTGCTTAGGTATTTTTCCATGCAGGATCTGACTTTTTCACCCTGCCTGCATCACTGAGGATGGTCTCTCACAGATAAGAACCCGAGGCAGGGAAGCTGAGTGGCTTTGAGACCACAGAGCTGTTACCATGGCCATGGGCAGCACTCTCTGGTTATCAGCATCAGGGCCTGTCCTTGGATTATTTGAAGAATCTCGTAATGGACTCGGATTTTAATGGAGCGGTCAGAAATCTTCTGCTGATGGTTATAGTCAGTCCCATTATTCCATGTCTGAGCCCACCTGTGCATCAGGTCTGTTACACACAGCTCTGTTTCCATAGCCATGCAAAGGTGCTTCTCTGCTCTCTGCTGGCTCCCCACCAACTCCTCCTCCACCACCACCACCCCCATCCAGCCCACACCTTTCAGCTCCAGCTTCACATCAGGAGCAGGAGATTCAGGAAGAACAGAAGGATAACTACCCCTCGAATTGTCATCACAGGCATACTGCGAAAGAGTTCATCAGTCACTCCAAAGAGTATTTAGCTATAATACCCCATTGCACATATTGCAACATATCATTACCTCCCATCCTCTCCAGAAAGTGAGATAACTGTAATAGCCACTCAGGCTGGCTGTCATTACATGTACAGGCAAAGGCAGGAAGGCATAGTCAGAGCTAATGCACACAGCTCATGAAAGCTATTGAAAATCTGTGAAGACAGTGTACACAAAAACAGTGGGTTAATTTGCTTAGAAAAGAGCTTTGGTTTTGCTCCTGCCTTTTCCAAAGTAAAACAGTAATAATGAAAAAAGCTGAGACAGAACAGGCAAAGAACTCACAGTCTGCCTCTTTGCTGCAGGAGTTCATTCTTTAACACTCGGCACCCACATTAGGTGAGTGTGGGACTTGGCTTCCTTGATGGGTTGAAATGGACTCCCAAAGACAGAGAGGTGCTGTGTGGGTGTGAGTTTGGATTTGCAGAATGATGGTGCACATATAACCTTGACAGCTAGGCTGTTGCTGAAATTCACTGTAGCAGGCTGGGATGAGATGGGAAAAGAAAAACCCTACAGTTTTTATTTCCTTAGTAGTGCATATGTTCTTGATAGTCTGCACCAATGAAGAATTAAATACAGCACCCTGGAATTTCAGATGTCAGCTTTTAAGATTTTAAAGAATTTACTCTTGGGCTAATTTTAAGCTCTCACTGCTGTGGTTAATTGTTTTTTTTTTTTATAACAGCTGAGATTTTCAGTGATAAAGGTGTCACCATCCAAATCCTTTCTTAGCTGTCTCTAATGCAGGCTGATGAAAGATGTAAGCTCATGGCTACATGATGGGGCAGCAAAGAGTGGATATGCAGTAGTTTACCCATTTCATTAAAGGCCCCATTTCTTTGCAGTTTTTCCTTACCCATAATTCTTACCATATTTTTTTATAATTACCATATTTATAATAACATTCATATTTGTTGCTAATTTCCTTAATTTAAAGGACATTTTCCTCCTATCCGAACAGTTAGACTACTTAAAAAGCAAACAAACAAAACCTTGGATTATATTAAGGGAAACATTTTGCCCAAGGCAATTTGGATATCTGCAGATGGTGGTACTGAACATTTTGGCCCTAGTTCAGCAGAGATTTTAAGAATGTGCCTAAATTTGAGCCTTTAAGTAACTCCAGTGACTCTTCAGAATATATTTGTTGACTGGAAACTAAGGACATGAATAATGCCTTACTGGATTAATGCACCCAGCATTGTGCAGTACTAACCTTTTGGGCCATGTTTATAGTTTTTATTAGACTCCCAGTTTTAATTACACTTCTCTGAGTGTACTGGTAGCGTACAGGGAGCCCCCTCTCAGATGTGCACACACATCAGCCTTTGCATGTGTCCTTTTTTTCCTAATAGACACCAGAACCTGCCTTGAAAGGCCACCCAGTAGACCTTGGTTGCATTTTTTTGGCATTGGGTAAAAAGAGCCGAATTCTTTCCCCTCCATGAGCCAACTCATGCATCCCACAGGAGCCCCCACAGCTGCTGAACCTGCCACATACTCATCCTTGTCATAATAACCACCTGGCCCTGCCCTCCCTGTGCAAAGTTTTACCTGAGGAATTCCCCTTTAGGAATCAGGTTTTGGAAACCAGGACTGATCCTCTGTGACTCAAGCTGTAAACTCCTAAACCTGGAAGTTTCTCATGGAAATATTAACAGACCCCTAAATGCCATAGTGCTGATGGCATTGCTGGGACATTGGCCTTCCTGACTCCTCCTTCCACTCGTGATCTCTGCTCATTTTAATCAAAACATCATGGTCTGAGGAGGGTTTTGTATCTGTGCTTGGGTTTTTAGCCCTTTTGGGCTGTTTTTCAGTTGACTTACTTGTTTGATTTGTGCTTCGAGGCTTTGTGAGCTGTAACATTTATTTAAGCAAAGAACTTAATTTTCTTGTCGTTAAAAGAGGGACAGTTTTAGCAAGAAGAAAAACTGTGTGGGCTTGTTGTTTCTAAGAAATGAAAGGCATGCATTGTGTTGTGACAAGGTTGGACATGGAGCCCGTGGTTTGAACCTTTAGGGGAACTGGTAGTGCATGTGCCCCTCAGCTAGTTAAACTCCTCTGTGGAAAAGGCAGAGCTGCAGTGTCCCCATTAGTGCAGGACTATGAAAAATTCAGTGGGAATGGCCAATTTTCCTTATTTCCAAGTCACTGTAAAAAGCTATGGCAGCTAAAAGGCAGAGTTTCTGACCACACTGTGAGCGATTTGGAGTTATTTCTGAAGTAACATCACTGGAAGGGGAGCATATTAGTAGAGGGAGGAAAGGAAACTAAGATTAAGGATCTGCACTAAAAAGTGTTGCTAGTTAATCCAAGCCCTCAGAAGGGATTTGTGTGAGTTGGAAAACAAAAATAAATGTTTGGCCAGCTTACATTTTCAGTGGTGTGGTTTGCAGTGAAGTGATGACATAATTTACTTACCAGTAAGTGGCATTCAACTGCCTCTAACAAAAAGAAATTACAGTAGAAGAATCAGAAATCATCAGAGCATAAATCTTTCATGGAAGATTATAGCAGTTATTTATTATTTGAAAGCAAAGAATTGAGAAGCAAGGTGGCATTTTCTTTCAGTCATGGGAAATGCATCCTGTAATGTCTCCATGGAAAAAAGGAAAATGCTGCACCAAAGTGTTCCCATTCAGCTCAATGGCGAAAGCACTATTCGTTAGCATCTGGTTTTGCAGGGAAACTCCTGTTAAGAGAGGAATTTAAATAGTGGAGGAAGCATTTCCAACAACTGTCTGGGCTTACCGAGTATTTTTCAGACAGTGTTATGTTTATGGCACAGGTTTTTGTATGCAAAAGGAAAAGGCAATTCAGAATTTATGAAACAGCTGCTGTGTCTTTTGAGCACCTAAGGGACAGGATGACACAACACATATGTATTTCTGAAGTCATTGGAAAGAAACAACCCAACAACTTTCTGTACTTCCTTTTGAACTGCAACCCATGGTATCTGCAAGCATTAAAACATTTTCTTTTAATTTTTTAATTAGACATGAATACAAAATGTAACATTTGGGTATAACATGCTATTAGGAAACCAGCTCTTTTTCTCCTCCTTCTGTATCCATTCAGTTGTTAAATGTCCCCCCTCCCTCCCTTTTTTTTTTTAACCTCTTGTTCTTAATGAGACTTCCTCCTTCTCCCCATGCATCTTTATGTAGGCAACCTTAGTTCTTGATTAATCAGTAATTAGGGAAGGAGTCATACTGATTTCAAGTCTTTAGTATCATACTCTCCAGCTGAAATTCAAAACTAAAATCTGAAGGGAAGCCATAGTGTCAATATTATGCTCTGTCTAACCATATGATGACAAAAATCACATCAGAGTCAGACCAGGCATATCTATTTATATAGGCACAAATCTGTCCTGCTTGATATCGAGTGTAACACAATCATAATTCTCTCCCACGGCTGCTTTCTCACACATTCCCTGCCTTTGTCACCATCAGCATTCAATATTTCGCCTTAAAGTTTACTACACCCTCTGTCATCTCATCTGACACGAGCTTCCTTCGCTTCACTCCGTGTTTGCTGAGCAGTTAGGGCTCAATTCAAAGTTTAATGAGCCCTTGTTAACCTCCATGAGCTTTGGATCAAACCCTTGTAGTCTAATATGGAAATAATGCCGGGGTATTTATGGAGTTAAAAGCTGCCACACAGTGGTCTGAGGATAAAGTCACTGCAGGCGGGCGGCTTAATGGGGTATTAATTGGATAGAGGGTGTTCATAAGTACTGAGCACTGAGTGTGGATGTTGCTGAAAGAAGGGAGTAAATGCTGAGTGGTGTGATCCTAAACTAAGGTTGAGGTTCCCTTTGCATCTGTGCTGTAGCTCTGTTTCAGCCTTTGTGGGGTTAATGCCGATGGGGAAGAGTTTTCTGGCCCGGGTTGATGGGTGCTGTCACTCACAGGTCATCTTCCCTCTCCTCCTCCTGCTCTGAAGTTGTGCCTGTCCTGGCTCCATCAAAATCATTCTTCCAGAAACTAACTGTTAGCCAAAAGGTGGTGTTGCTGGAAAGGAGATGCTAATTCCCCACCACAGCTCTTGCATTTCCTCTTTTTCTCTTCTCTGGGGTAAGGTGCTTTCAACACAGCATTGAAAGTGACCCAAAATGTTGTGTTGCCTGAGCTCTTGGTGCCAGTCAGCCCCCAGCAAGGCTGTCTCTCTGTTCCTGTGGACTGCTTGGGATATTCCCTGGGGCTCTGCTGATCAAAAACCTCGACCAAGTCACATCAAAGCAGCATATATTCAATATTTCAGTCTATTCCCTTGGGTTTACCTTTTTTGTACCCAAAATACTGTTAATTCTTGGAGAAGCTCCATTTCTTCCTTAGGCATTGTGCAGAGGATGACCAAGAACAGCAAGGAATTAGTCCTTGTTGGCACAGATTCCCTCAAGGTCTGAAGGATAGCTGTGTCCCTTAGCAGATCCTGCCACCTGCCCAGGGCCACCACAGCAGGGATACCAGGCTGCTGCTGCCCCTTCTGAGCTGATCCTGCCTGTGCAGGGCCGAGGGTTTGGGAGCTGTGGCATCATCTCTTCACCAGAGAAGTGGGACTGATTCCTTTCATTTATTTATCTTAGATATTCTCTGTGCTTCTTGCCTTTTCGAAGAGCTGTTCCTTTCCTTCTGTGAAGCCACAGATGCAGCACATCCTGTCTTCCTCCATGCAGCCAAGTGCTTTTTCCCTTTGGGCTGGTGACAAGTCACTTATTTCCTCCATATAGCTACGGAAAAAAAAGAACAATCACATATGCAACCATTACAGAAATGTTTTTCTGGAAACTCTCAATCCATATCTCCATAAGACATGTCCCCATTCTCTATCATTTCTAAGCAAAAGGCTGTGTAATAGCTGTCTCTGTTCTGCCTGTGTGCCAGCCTGCAGTTCCTGCCTATCCTAATCCCATATGGGAACGAGGCTTGAACATATATGCTAGGAAAGGTTATGAAATTCTGCTTGATTGGCTGCTCTCCTTTTTATTCTTCAATTGATTAAGCAGCTGCTAAAATAAGCCTTCCATTGGAGGAGTTCCATAATGCCCTCCCCTCTAGAGCAGTACTGCAGCCTATTTACCTCCCTTCTTTGTGTCTACACATTTCCAGTTCTTGTCTCCTGTTCCACATTTCGGGTCTTGCTTTCACATTTTTGTTTTTGCTGTAGCGTGTTCCAATCTTTCCAGACATTTTTTCTGTCTCAGGTGGTCCCTGTGCCAGGATCAGGAGTCACTCACAATCCCTGGAAACTGTGAGGTTGGCTGAAGTCTTGGCTGTCTCGTTCTTGTACCATCAGTTCCAAACCTTTCTTCTCAGTTGGAAATATTTAAAAAAAAAAAAATTAAAAAAACCCCACAAACACCTAGACTGGTGGTGTCTCCAGAAATTGAGAATGTAAATACAGAGCAATCTGTGATGAAACCTGGAGCATTCCCACTGTCATCTCTCCATGGATTTATGTACCAGTTAAATGCGTTTTTCCTACAGGACAGTGTGGGTGGAAGTGTGGACATTTCACAACCGAGGGTGTTGCTTTAAGGGCTGAAACAAAGTGTGGGAGATTTCATTAATCTTTTCCATTCAGTTTTTCTGATTGAGCTTTTTTTATTTATAATTATATGTCTGTCTGATTGAGAAAGCTATTTATCCCTTCAGTGATGAATTATCAAGAAGAAAGGATGGACAGGATGCTTTTAAAGCCTTTCAGCCCCATAGTTGTAGCCACTTATACTGATAGCTTGCACTGGAAAATGGAATGTGAATCAGAGAAAACATGGGAAATAATAGGAGGAAAATTCAGAATCCATTTCTGATGAGTTTATATTAAACCCAAAGATCTTCCACTTCATAGAGAAATTATTTAAGTTTTATGCAGCTTTTGAGATTATGACAAGCTGAACAACTTGTTCTGGCTTGGTGCTCAAGCACCATATGGTACTACTTCAGCAATTTGATGTGATATTATGAATAAGAGTGCATGAGTAGTGAAATGTTTGGGGTTTTTATATCATATTGGCCTTCTGCAATAGACATTAAAAATGAATTCTGTTTAGAGTAAGGGAAGGGGGGAAAAAAACCCAGACCTGCAGGTTTCAATAGCATAATTGCAGCAAGCAAGTGGAAAATGAATCTGTGGTGATTAGGAAACCAGTTGCTGACAGGATCTCTTGGACAGGTGGGGATAACCCGTGTTCTACAGGCCCTGTTCTCCTTTAGGTTTTCTCTGGTACAATGCTTGTATTATCTTTAAGGAAAAATCTTTATATGCTATTATCTATGTTCAGGGCTAGTGGTTTGCAAATGATTGTTATGCAAGTGGAAATTGACTTTGTGTGTAGAAATAAAATCTTAGGCTAAGCTTGTCATCTCAGACAAGTATATGGAAGCAATAGTCAGCAAAAGATAATGATAAAATCTCAATATCCCCATCTGAGGAAAGGCCATCACTCTTCCCTGTGTTTCTTGCCCACTAGTTAAAGGAAGTTGCTTCCTCAAATCTTTGTTGCTAAAAGTAGTTCATGGATAGCAGGATGTGACTGCTGGTTTTGGAGGATGAAGTAAGTGGAGATAGGAGGTCTGGTACAACTCACAGGCAGTGGTCTCCCTTGCTGTGTCAGTGTGTACTGAATTCTAAAGAGAAAACAAATCCCACCCCTACCAATACATACGTATATTTTTATATATGTGAGAGATTTGAACTAATGGCGTGTGTAAATCATACATCTGGTGTGCCCAGAGAGGTTGGGACTGGTCCCTCAGTACTGATCTCATGGGAGGAACCTCTGGGAGGCTCTGCCTGAGGATTCACTGGAATAACTAGAGGGACTGAACACCTGCCTGGAAAATTTGGCTCAGTTTCTTACTCTGAATTACAGCTACATTAGTAGAATTTTAAGAGACAAATGCTGCTTTGAACGCAAACTGTTCATACGGAAAAATGTCTGATTTTTATAGTAATTTTGGGATTTGTCTTGTCTGGATATTTCCCTAAATTTGTTTTTCAAATGGCTTTTGGTTCAGAATGGAGCTTTAGTTTGTAGTGTGGATAGTGCCTCCATTCCACAGAGCTGACTGGTTTTCACTAGCTGCTTTGCGTTGGTTTTTTTTTTTACCCTGAGAATTTCTTTCTTCTTGTTCTTAATATATTCCCAGTCGGAATTTAGTTTCTGGAAAAAAAAGAAATCTTTCATCGCTGCAGTGATTTTTAGCGGTTGTATCCTTTTATGCATCATTCTCACACAGTGTGAACATTTTAACCTTTTCTTAATTATTAGCATTTCCATTCCTGCTGTTCATTAATCTGTGCTGGGCAAGGACCATGATGAGTTGCCCAAGGATGTGGCCGTGGAGCTGCTCAGCTCCTGCTCTGTGGAAGCCTCAGCCTACAGAGATTTTCATGGAGCATCTACCATTTCGCTTTTGAAGCCTGAACTTAGAACTGATCTATTTATTTTTTAATGGATAGGTTGGCTCACTGTCCTGCTGAGTTTATCTGCTTTAGTTATGTATGTGAAAATGTTGTATAAATCCAAGCTGCTGCTCACTGCACTCGGATAGTAAACGGTGCATAGCAGATCCTTACCACAAGTACACAGAACCGGTTATTCCTGACACCTGGTAAAACCTAAAACAAGAAACTGATAGAAATTAAGCAGTAAATTACCCAACAAAAGTTAAGGTCCAGCCTCTCTTCCTCTGGCTCCAGTTCTCGCTTACAAATGGAATTGTGGCTGCATCTACAGCTTTAGCTACCTGGATTTTCTCCTCACATATTTAGTAGTACGTGCTCTCAGACTTCAGTTCACAACTGAATTGCAGGCACAAATGCTGCTGATGCCAGGGGAGCCTAAATGACTCTGCAAAAGTCAGAAAGGAAATCCAGGGTATACTTGAGAGCAGACTCTCCCAAATCCCCCAAGTAATCCCTCCACCTTAGATTTTTTGCATTTCCTCTGGAGTTGTTAAGATGTTGCTGGTGGTAACTTGAGCTGATAGATATTTCTACAAAATCTAGTTTTAAAAATAACATCCAGACAAACTGAAACTTATTTCAAGTGTTCACATTCCATAATGTTTTCAGTAGGATTATACTTCTCATAATCAGCAAAGGCCATATTTTTCAGAACGTGACTGTATTTTGGCAAAATTAAGATTCTAATATTTATGTAGGTTTTGTTCTTCATTAATTTTCTGCAGATAAAGAAAAATCCCACTTTGTAAATGGCTTTTATTTAGAATACAGTTCAGTGGTGCTTCTGGAATATTGGTTTGTAATTCTCATATTCATTTAACCCCAGCTATATGTAGTGAAAACATAACCACTTTCCTCTTGGTTAGAATATAATACTTAGTGTTTTTTAAGTCTAGTACTGGGCAAACTGTGCTGGCTTTTATGTTGATGATAAAGCTTTAATTGCACTTCTGAAATCCTCATCATGTGTAAAGCAGTACCACTAAGCTAAATGGGAACATCATCCCATAAAAACCAGGCAGCCTGGAGTATGATTAAGAGACAGTAATTTTTCCTTATTCGGACCAGCATGGTTTCAGTTTTCGTACTTTGCTTTCCAACACTTCACCACTGCTCACACACATGTATTCCCTACCACCGTCCAAGGATTTCCATACAGACTCCTAAATTCATCCTCTCCCTCCTGCATGGAAACAGCAAAAACCCAACAAACCAGGCTTTAATTTCCCCAAGATTCCTCTGCAGCCAGGCCGTGTTGAACAGCTCGATGGGCCCGCGGCGTTTTGCGCGCATTGCCGTGAGCGGGTGGCAGGAGGTGATGAGGAGGTGGCACCACCTGGAGAGAAGTGGCACCAGGTGGCAAAGAGGTGGCACCATGTAGCAAGAAGGTGGCATCGCACAGAGAGAAGGTGGCACCACATTTTGAGAAGGTGGCACCACGTGTCCTTTTCAGGGAGGAGCAGTTTGACCCTCGGCTCCTTGTTTCCATGCCTGATGTGGGGAGCTGTTGTACATACAGAATGACATTGGCTGCGTGGCAGCAAAACAAGAATGTCTTGAGAGTTCTTAGCTAGTGGGAAATGGGAAGAGGGAAAATGTGAATATTGTTAAAAATCCGCTTTCTTGGGCAGGTGCTAAAGCTGCACCTGTCAGTGAGCACTAATAGGGCTTAGTTCACTTGACTGAGCATTACTCAGGGAAGATTTTGGGCCAAGTTTCCATCCTTGCCAACAGTTTCTTTCTCCACTGTAATTCATTAATTAGCAGCTATACCTGTTTACATAATGAAGTGTCGGAGAGCTTTTATCAGTGTGTTGCCATCTGAAATGTCACAGTGTTCTCTTGATCAGATTAGAAATGTCTGACCAGAGAGTCCCCGGTATTTCAGGGCATTGCATGTGACTCACGAAAGGGAACAGTCAATGATGGTGACAGTGAAAGAGTCAGACCAGGCACATTTTCTACAGTGTAACTTCCCAATGCTCAAATATTTGAAAGTCAAAAAAAAATTAATACTTTTGTGCACTCAGTGTATAAATTTAAACTTATGTTCTCAAATGAGATGTTTTAATTCTGTTGCTCTCTCGTGCTTAGAAATAAAAAACTAGCCCAGACTCCAGCCCTGTTGGACCCCTAACCAGTTTATAATAAATGTGGAGATGCCAGGATTACCATCCCCAGATGTGGAGCACAGCATATGGTACCTATGTAGCAAAATACAGCTTGCACTGGGGTCCTGGTAATAAGTTTCCATAGGTATGTACATATAGACTCCTGTAACACTGGTTGGAGAAAGATGCAGAGCTGCCATCATGGAGTATATTTAGATGGGTTTTTACTTTCTCTTTGTAAGGGTCTGTCTCTGTTGTGATGTGATTGGAGATTAATTTCAGTGAATATTAGTATTTAAAAGGATTTTCCCCTCATCTTTCCCTTAATCCCTTTTTGCTGAATGTATGCTTCATTTCATTCTGTTCTGTGCTGAGATTTGTTGAAAGGGATGGGGAAGAGTTTGTATTTCCCTTTTTGGCAGCCTGAGCTCTATGTGGTTTGTGTGAATTCTTCTTTCAGGAGAGAACATTTAAAGGCAAGAACTCCTCTTTGTGCCTGTGGAAGGGTAAAATCAAGCCTCTCCTACAGCGCGTTTCAAAGCGTTTCACTAGGAAACAAGAGCATTTTGCATTCACATATCCTAACCAGGATTCATTTTGAAGAGGCTTGAAGGCAGTGACAAATAGAGGGATTTTATAATGTGTAACTCGGCTGAACTGCCAGGGTTCTGCAGAGAGGCATCCTTTGTGCAGAGCTAAAAATGTCATAGGCTAGAATGAAGTAATAGCATAAAGTAAATTTCTGAGATTTTCCTTTAAAAATATGCTTCGACTATTCACAATAGAGCTGTGCTTTTAAAGCAGTCAGACCTATCCCCTAGAGATTAATTAGTAGTACAATGCTTGATTTTGAAAAGGAGAAGATGGTAAAGGTGGCTGCATTGAAAATCTTATCAAATGTCTTGAAAATGCATGGAGAGATTCAGCAGCAAGGGAGCAGAAGGATGTCCAGAGACACACAAACCCACTGTGGAGAAGGTGGCATCACCCTGTTGGGTTTAGCACAGGTTCTCTTTGGCACACAGGCTCTGCTCAGCCCCTCTATATCCATTTTGGAGCTCTCACATCAGTGGTGCTTTCCTTCCAGTCTGAGGATTGTCCTGTCCTCTGGCCATCACAGCAGAGCTGTAGGGCGAGACACCAAATCCTCCCCGAGCTCCAACCTCTGCCATCCTGAGAAAACAGGTCAGGATCTGATCCCAGAATATGTTACTGTTGAACTGGGCTGTTAGTCCAGAAGGAAGAAACAATATCAGACCAAAGAGCTCAGCTTTGTGAAGGGTTTAACACGCTCTTACAGTGACCTCCTGTGGAACAGAGCAGACACCTTGGTGCCCTGCACTGGGGCGCTGAGGCTTTTCCCAAAGCCCACGGGCCCTCACATCCTGCATGGCTCTGCCAAAGACTCCCACATCTTTCCTTACTCTTCTCAGGCAAGATGTGGATTCCTTTCTAGCTGAATGAACTCTCACCTTCAGAACAGACATCTCTGATCAGTGTTTCAGAGCCACAGGCTGCTCAGTGTGTGCGAGGCCAGCGCCAGCACTTGCCTTCAGCCGTTCAACTACCCAACCTTGCTCTTTGCATGATGGTTTTAATAAATTTTATATCAGTTTTAATATCATGAGTATTTCATTTACAAGGTGATGATGTGTTTGTAGAGCATGCAGTGCATTTCATTTAGCAGTTACATGCACTGAGGGATGCATTGAATAAAATATTACTTTAAAATTAGATGATTTCTTTAATTCTATATACAGACTCTCTGGGTTAATACATATTGCATCTAACTCAAGCGGTGATGTAGCTTCTGTAACCTACTTCTTCATGCATTGTAATTCTTTCCATTGTGTTGTCCGGTGAATTTTATGAGTATTATTTGCTAATATGTTCATTTTATTTGAATAAGAAAGCAAGTCATTCCAATGCAGTGACTGATCATGCTGTGAAATTAGATTTTGAGAGCAGCCTGTAAAGGGAAATAGTCTGTTTGCTTTTTTTAGGGAACTGTTGCCCCTGTGGTGTTGGCTTTGCCTTTGTGAGAGTGTCTGTAGTGCTAGAGCCACTCCAGGGGAGCAGCTGCTCCAAAGCAATTCCATGGCTGGAACGGCTGGGAACCTGTGGCCTGAGGAGAAACAGGAGCCCCTGTGCAGGAGCCACTGCCCCCAGAGTGAGGTGTGGGGACAAGGCAGGGGACACCTGAGATCACCCAGGACAGGTGAGTTCTCTGAGCAAGGCTGGCCAGAGGCAGGGCAGGGGCAGGCACAGGGTCCCTCTTTGCATGAGTGGAGCTGAGGATGTGTCCCCCCCTGCTGCCAGAGGCTACAGGGGCTGTTCCAGAGTGGCTCCAGCCTTCCCACAGCATGGCATCCATCACTCCTGTAGCCTTGCACGTTGAGGATGCACTAAATTGTCAGCCAGCTGAGGGCTTCCCTTTTATCTCCTACCTTCTGCCTTGTTTGAGAGAGTAGAAAGACAAATTAAGGCATTCAGCCTCCGTGCTACATGAGTCACTCATCTTGAGTCACTTGTGGAGGAAAAAACCCATTCTGGGCTTTTTTGGGCTGTGCTGCTGAAGGAGTCCACAGGACCTCTCAAGTACCTCCAGGCACAGTTTCTAAGCCCTTGAAAGTTTCATTGCAATGTTGTTTGATACGTTATCCAACAGAATAAAATATTTCCAGTTAATGTTTTAAACATGTGCAGCTCTAAGCAGCAAGTGCAGAGAGGCCAGCAGTGAGCAGAGATGAGAGCCTGCATTTCAGCCTGCTCCTGCATCACACTTAGCTGTAAGGAACCTCTGGAAATTGCAGTCCCCTTTTTGCTGCTTTCATGGAGGGGGAGGCGAGGAAAGGGGAGGGAAGGAAAAGCTTTTTGGGAGCTGGAGCCACCTGCCTCGTGCATATTTCTGTGTACAAAAGGGAAAGAGATGATTCAGCTGCCGTGCAATGAATATTTTGCTGGCATGATGTTGAGATGATCAGAAGAGTGAATTCATCCTGCAGGTTCTATTTCATCAGTTTCACATCCAGAAAATGTCCTTCTCTCCATAAAATCCTGATTATTGTGCAGAGAGATGAGACCCAAGCCCAGCATGGACTCTGGGAGGCAAATTATTGTGGTTGGGGTAGGGCATCAGATCTAAAGGCAAGGTCTGGGTCCCTTTCCCACCTGTGACTGGGTCTGTGCTGGAGCCAGGACTGAAAACTGGGAGGGAGGTTCTCAGGGCTGTGGTCTGGCTGAGTTAACTGTCCAGCTGAGCCTCAAAGATTTTTTCATTTTTGTTATAATTAATTGGGGGAATCCAGCAGGACTCCACAAGCTGAAGCCATCCCCACTGTGTCCTGGAGCTCCTTCTGTGCCCCAGAAGGTGCCTGAAGGCTCATCTTGGCAAGGTGACAACATCTCAGATTTCAAACACACAAACTTTATCTGAATAGTGGTAGATTGGCACGAGCAGATGATGCTTCTTCATGTCCTTGTAGCGTGATTTCTGCTGCAGTGTGAATGTGCACATGAACAGCAGCAGGTGTTCAGCAAGTGCCAAGCAGATCCTTGGTTTCTTTGTAAATTGGCCTTGGCTGATGGAGTGAAAGGAGAGAGGAGGGAGCCAGGAGGGTGTTTAACCGTTTAGCTGGAAAGTTGACCTCAGTGAAGCTGTAAAGAAGTTGCATCTTTCCATAATTGCATTAATTATATTCTGAGGGATTTCTTATTTTCCTTGTATTTAAATGAGGTAGAACTTGACTTTTCTTCCCCCATTCCATTTTCATCCTTTTTTTCTGGGCAGGACTGCTTATCTAATCAGCCACTAGTGTTTTCTCTGACAGTCTCGCAGCTGTAGTGACACTCAGTCTCAGTCACATCAAACAAGCAAATGACTTTCATTCACAGCACCTTTTGTCTGATCAAATAGGTAATTACTACGTGAAATTAAAGGCTTTAACAAAAAAGTTCTTTATTGTTCCTGACTGACAGAAGCAATACAAAGAGAAAGTGCTGTGATTCAAATGCCATGGTGACACCAGCCCCATCGTGGAAGCAATCAAAGGCATTACTTATACACTCCAGTGAGAATACAAACCAGGCAGAGGCAGACTGACAGACTGCCTTTAATCTTTGCTACCCCCCCACAACTCTTCCTTTTTTTTTTTTTTTTTTTTAAAGGAGGATATCACTTTATGCAAATAGTAAATATGACAGGAAGATATTTGAAATGTATTTGGAGGATCAGTGCAGTTTCCACCATCAGTATGTAGGGTGCTGTCTTTGATTGCCAAGTGACATCAGGCTAATTCATGCTGTGGCTTTTGGGACTAGCAATCTAGATTTCCTTGGAGCAGAAAACAAAACAAAGAGACTTCTTTGAAAATGAAGAATTTTATCCTCAGCATCTCCTGTTAAAGCCAGCATTTCATCCTCTGTTCTCCTGCTCTGTCCTTTAATCACTTCTTCTCTCTGCTGGTGAGCATCATTCTCTGCTCTTTGCATTTTACCTCTGGGAGAGGTAGGTTTGCCACCAAGGTGCTTTCAATCCAGTTTTCACAAAGGACTGATGATAGAAAATGGGATTGATACAGTTTCTCAAAAAGCTTTTCTTTAATGAGGGCCACGGGGTTACTGCAGTGAGCAGAACTAATCGGGGAGCCTGGTTCTGAGCATCAGCCTGTGCAAGGGAGGTAAAGAGAAAGGTAAACATCAAGTAAATATGCCTGTTTGTCTATCAGTTATTAGTGGCACAGAGCTGCCAGGAACCGAGTCAAGGTCGTGTTTGAGCAGGTATCTGTGACAAGAGATTGCAGGTCTGAATTATGCCAGCAGGGAGATACAGTATATTTGCTCTCACTTTCCCCGGGTTGAGGGCCAAGTGGGTAATCTGCTTTTTTTACAAACTTTTAGGGTAATCTGCTTGTTTTTCACTTTCATGCATTCCAGGGAAATTTAAATTTATGGAGGTGGTTTTATGTTGGAGCAGGTGATGTGCTGAGGTCAGTACCCCACAGGGGTGTTCCCATGAGGGCACCCCATGGGTCCCGTGCAGCTGCTCGGGTCCCTGTGCTGAGTCAGACTGCAATCACAGAGCTGTGTATTAACCTGACACACTCCCTGAGCCCAGACATTTACAAATATGCAAGGAATACTAATAGCAATGTGCTGTGAGAGTGCAGTCTCTCCCTGCTCTGTGTGCCAAGGCAGAAGATGTGCTTTGTACCCGTGCTGGGTGCAGCTGATGAAGTTCTAGAGGTGAGATGACAGCACAGCCGAAGTTCCTCGGCAGCAGCCACAGATGTTGGAAAGAACAGGTTCCCCTCACCTGCAGGAGTGGCACAGAGTGAGCTGAAAGCCAGCCCTGTACAGGATCAGCAGGAATTGCTGGCCACAGACCACTTTGGATCAAAGTGTGGGTCATAAATCCAGCTGGTTCACAGACTCATTTGCCATTCCCTGAGCCTGCATCTTCCGTGCCCTCCGCTCTTCACCGCCGTGTCCCCACTGAGAGCAGCTGAGTGCAGTTTTGTTAGAAGCAGGGCTGCTTGTGGAAGATCAAACGGCAATTGTAGCCAAAAATAGGATTTTTCCTCATCTGCCTCTAGCTAGGAATAGGAGACAAATCCTTTCTCCGCGGCCTGTGCTGTACATGAGGTTATTCATTAGGACTAGTCAGGAGCTAAATTAGAACCCAGCTGCCACTCGTTGGGTAGTTCATCATGCAGAGCAGACCACTTTGTGGCTCCCACCACTGCAGGGGAGTCAAATGCACCTCCAGAGGCTGTTTTTTACCTACACATCACCAGACGGTTTGAGCACAGATTGCTTGAGGGATGGAGAGCAGTCTCTGAGCTCCTGGGGCTGCTCTATCGCAGGAATCCAGCAGCTTGCTCCTGCTGTTCCCAGCAGTCCTGCAGAGCAGCCCTGTCTCACTGGGTGAGAGCACAGTTTAGCAGTGGAGGCAAAGTAGGATGTCATTATATGGTTATATAGGATTTCTTAAGCTTTTGAGAGTCAATTCAACCGTCTTGAAAGAACATATGCAAAATATGTGCTTGGCATTGAAATTGCTCCAAAGTCTGGGAAGAATTGCAGCCTGTGGAGGAGGCTATCTCTGTTCTCACATGAGGTTTATTGTAACTGATGTTTAGCAGCTTGGGATATTCCTACCTGTAAACCAAAGCTGCTGCTTTTGCTGATTGACAAAGGCATCAATGCTGTTTGCAGGTCTATAGGAGAACGTAGGTTAAAAAGCTTAAGGAAAAGATGTCTGGCACGCTTCTGAATGGGTATTAGAGGAAAAAAATTGTAAGCATCCAAAGCAGAAAACTACAAAAAATGACTTTATAATGTCCATTTAATGATGGTTTGGGAGTGGAATGAATAGATGAAGAGGCCATAGGGAATACAGACAGCAACGCACTTGGACATGGCAGAACTCCTGTTTGCATTGCTGCTGGTGTCAGAGCCCAGCCTGGTACCAGCAAATGTGCACTCCAGCAAGGGAAAGTTTGATTTCTAACCTTAAAGATACAATCTGTTTTCTTGGATTTGTTTCAAACTGTGCAGTGCCAGCTGCATAAAATACCACTAAGCTTTTGCAGAGAGACATTTATAATCACTTTACCCTGTAGCAGGGAAAAATGTCTCCATTTAGACACTCATTCTGAGTTCATGCACACATTAAGGACAAACTTTAGATCTTAATGAGGTGTAGGAGGGTTTTTTCCCCCTTTAGTTCTGTTTTCTGTTCTCTTATAGATCATACTATATTTCAGAGCATTAGGAAGAGAGATGCTGAATCTTTAATGTGATGTGAAACAAAAGAAAAAGTCTGAACTGCAACACAGATGAACTTCAGAATTGTAATCTCTTTAAATCCTGATCCAGCACTCACTGAAGTCAATGGAAAGGCTTCAATTGATTTCAGTTTCTAAAGCTCAGTGGGTTATGTTGGTTTTTATCATGTTGGTTTAACAACTTGCACTTCCTTCTTTGGAATTCTCTTCTGGTACATTTATAAATATAAAAGCCTTCCAAAAGCCGCTTAATACACTCAGATTCTGGTGGTTGTGCTTAGTGCTGACTGGAGGTAGTGGCTTACAAAAAAAAAGGGTTAAATGGAGACCTTCTCTGCGTGCCCAGGTCTCTCCTGGATCATTTTGTCCCACCAGCCAGTTTTCCATGCATCTCTGGGGGCATGGCTGTGCCAAGAGCGCTGCCAGTCCCAGCACAGGTGGTCCAGGAATCTCCTCAGGACGTGCCATGGTCGTTGTGCACGTCCTGCTCTGAAGGCTGACCCTGTTCCCCGTGTCCTGATGCAGGCACCTGTTCAACAGGCTGCTGCTGCATCTCTGCATCCTTCTAACCACCACAGCAAGAGTTTCCTAAGCCTCTGAATTGGTGTTTGATCATAATGGGAAGATAACAAACCACTTCAAATTATTTTAGTTTGGGGAAGCCATGCTGGGTGCAAGTATTCATTTTCTCAGGCAAACAATCAAGTTGTTCAGGGATTTTTTTTTTTTTTTTTTTTTTTTTTTTTTTTTTTTTTTTTTTTTTGTTAGATTGGATTTTCTTGTCTCTCTGGCAAAAGTGACTGAAGAGCTCAATACTGTGGACACTTTCCTGTAAGCAAAATGCTGTAACTGTGGAATATTTTCATTTCACTAAACCTCATCTTTCAGCAAAGAGACCAATTGTGAAAAGCATGTTTGTAGTTTTGTCTTAAAGTGGAGATCTGATCAGTTCTTTTAGACTATCTGGAGCATGAACACAAATATTAATAAAAGGCTGCGTATAATTCAATATTTACTTGTCAGCCTGTGCCCCCTTGCCCAGCATTCATAGCAAGACACCAAAAGTTTGGGGTTTTTTTCCTTTTAGAATTTTGTACTTCAGACCTGAGAAGCTTGCTTTGATTATTAAAAAATACATATCTCAAACCTTTATTTGCATCTGAGCATTTTGGCTATTTCTTTGTGTGCCTGGTTGGCTTTGATTCTTGTTAAGTGTTTGCAAGTAAGAAGAGAATAAAGAATGTGAACAAAAGGCTTTTAAGGATATATCCTGCTGGAAAGCAACCTAGAAGTCATGACCATGAAGAAAAAACCTAGTGCAGTAGCTTTTAAGTATGCTGCCTTTTGCTTCTGCAGATCTTCTTATCTCAAATGTGATTTTTCATTGTGCTTCATGACAGATTTTACCATTGATGGTGGAAATAGAAAAGTTACAGACCTGACACTTGTGTGCAGAAGTTAAAATCTGAATGAAAAGGGTGTTCACCCCTAATGCTGTACCATGACAATCTTATTAGGTATATCTGGTTTATTTAGCAATGAGCCTTTTCAAATAAAAACAGTTCTTTCTGGTATTCATAAGACAATTCATATCAAATAATACCCACTTAGAACTGTTTGAAAATTGCTACTGATTTCATTAGTCTTGGAGCAGTTGTAGGATTGGAAAATCGTTGGAATTTGTTGTTAGGGTTATATAAAAACTATGTTCTTATTGAATATAAGGGAACATTTGGTAAAATAAATGGGTTATGAAGATGTGTTAGTGTGCTGTGCAATGCTAAATAGCAGACATTGACTTCTCAGCTGCTGTGTGGACTTGTGTGTTTTGTTCTTGTGTGCCCTCATGTGCAGGGGGTCTAACTGGTGGATGAATTTTGCTGCCTGAGCATGCAATGTTGTTGTTTGTGATGCACAGTGATGGGTCACAGAGAGCAAACAGGGAGCATGGAAAGCCACACAGCCACGTTTTATTCCTGCACAGGTTGAAGTGCACAAAGCACAAGGCTGTAAAAATGTATTATCCTAATCTCTGGTAATATAATCTCAACTCTGCCACTTACTTCCATTTGGTTTCTAATGCAGATGACTTCAACCTCTTGGTCAGTTCCCCCCATAGAAGGAGAATTCATCCTTTTGCAAAATAATTTTAGATTTGGCTAAAGAATAAATCTCTTAAGCATTTTTTCCCTTCCCAAATGAATTCCTGCTAATTCCTGTAAGGAGAATAGTAAAGCAGAGCCAGCTCAGGGCTTCCCAAGGCTCTGGGTGGATTCAAGGGCTGGTTGCTCCCACCACAGGACAGAGGCTGGAGCTGGGATGAGGATGGGAGCCCAGGAGGTGATGAGCTGTAGGGGAGAGATGGATGTGAGTGGAACTGGTTGTCCTGGGCTTTGGCACTGCCATTGTGCAGTTCTGTTTGTTCAGTCTCTGCTGTGGTAGCAGTGACAGCAGCCAGGCTGGTTTTCCAGGGCTTAGAAATCCCTGAATGAGGCCAGAGGGAGCAGAGTTGATTTTGTCACAGCCTCCCAAACCACTTCCCCACACAGCAGCCTTTGCTCAGAGCCAGCCCTGTGTAAAACTGTCCCAGAAATTTCATCTCCTCGCTTATAATGCAAATACAGAGCAGCTCAGCTGCCCAAAGTGGATCTTTTTTAGATTGCCCAGGTGTTCCAGAGAGGAGAACATGGACTGTTACATGCACTTGGCATTACCATCATCAGTTCCAGCAAACCTGGCCTGTGTGGAATCTGTACCAAGTGCTGTGTTTTGCAGGGTTGTGGGCAGTGCCCAAATGTCCAGCTTGGAGCTGAGCTTTGTGTGATCCCAGCACCAAGAGAAAGGTTCAGCTGAGCAGGCAGAGCCAGGAAGGGACCCAGGAGCACCAAGGTCAGCTCGGACCTGAGCTCTGCCTGAACATCAGCAGCTCAGCAGTGATCCTGGAGCAGCATCCTCAGTTCAGAGCTGGGCAGGGGAGCTGTTTGCCTGTTAAAGAAAGAAAAGTGGGATAAAAAAGTGTTACCTCCTGAGAGAGGGGAAAGCTTGCTGGGGTTGTGCTGTGGCCACCAAGTCCCCCCAGTGCTGGTCTGGGGATGCTTGCCCTTACAGGTAGTCAGTCCTTCTATGCTGGGAAATATCTCCTGACTAATTATTCAGGTGTGGAATGGCTGAATTAAATAAGGATTTGAACATGCCACTTCTCCTGTATCATGAGAGAGCAGGATTATTCCTCTGTGCCTGCTCATTGGAGGAAATGGCAGTGGTGGTTTTGGGGTGACCTCATGGCCATGGGACACTTTTGTCCAAGTGGGAATCTTGGAGAAAGGGAACAGTCTGCTTCTTGCAAGGCACATGAAAAGCAAAGCCCTGTAACCCTGAATGAGGGCTGTAGTCACTCAAATCTTGTTTAGAAAGGGCATAATATCTTTGCCAAACACATTTGCAGTGTTGAAGCTGCTCATAATTACGACCTTCATGAATTTATAACACTGTATGCTCCAGCAATGGAAAAGGCTCCTACACTTGAGCGATGAGATTTTGATAAAATAGGATTTAAATATTCTATTAGCAGAAATGTTATATTAAATGATGAGGAGGCATTCAAATACTGCCTGACTTTCACCATGTGACTGTGAACTACATTATGCCTGGGTCAATTAGGCTATTTTAAACCCGTGGCTTTCTTGCATTAATCCTTTTCATAGAAAGCCAGTGTTCCCTCTGAATTTCACCATTTCTCTCCTCTAGCCTCCCCCTAATACACAGCACTGTCTCCTTCCACATCCAGCAAGCTCTGCTATTTTCCCTCCTTCTCTGCTATGATATGAACTGCAGTGCATGAGCACTGGGAATGGGGTTAACCTTGATCCAACTTGAAATAGGTTCCTCCAGCTCCTGCTTGGATCTCCCTGCTCACTCCAGCTGCACCGAAATGAAGCTGTGTCACATCTGTCATAACCCCTCCCCAGCTCACATGTAGCAGTGCCCCAGGGAGCTTGGACACAGGATGGTGCTTTGGGGGTGTGCAGAGGTGCTGGACCCTGGGGCACATTGCAGGGGGAGCAGCTTTGTCCACATCTTGTAGCAGGCTGGTCATTTCTCAAGGGGGAGAGAGAGCGTGGCTTTCCTGAGTATTTTCTATATTGTGTCTGAAAGCTTAACAGAGATCAAATGGTGTGGTGTGTGGTGAGATGGGGTGGGAATTTACTGCACCCTCATTATTTGCACACAGGCACTCCTCAAGGAGTATTTCACTGGCAAAGTGGAATAAGCTGTCGCCTGCAGTGACAGTTCTAATGCAAACATCACCCCTGGGAGAGATAGCAGGAAATAGCCATGGAGGGAGTTGGGCATGCCTGTGGATGGGCTCAGGGTGGAGGAGAGGTTTGCCCCAGAATTTATGGCTGATCAGTAGATTGTTGCATTTGAGTTGACTAACATCTCCCTGTGTGGTTTTTTTTTCTTCCCCCTACTGTTAATGGTCTTTTTCTTTTCTTTTTGTACTCCAGTGGTTTCTAAAGCAAAGCTGGCACAGCTCAAAGTCACAGGCATGCTGCAATAATTGACATGCTTTGTCAATCTCTCTGCTCTTTCATGACCAAGAGTTGACCCAGTCCCTCTCATATACCAGGTGTTTTCAGGGATTCAGTATTAAGACACAATCGCTTTAGTGGATCTAAGAGATAAATCCTGTAATATTAAACTCTTAGTCAAATATTTTGAAATGTGCTGAGGCCACATAATTCTTTCCTTTTTTTTTCCATTTTTCAACAAGAAAATAAAACCTGCAGGACCTAAAAGATCACTCAATGATCCTCTTCTCAGTGATGTTGTATGGCACAGTTGGCGAGTGTACAAAGGCATTGGATCAGAACCAAGTCAGAATTAAATTTAGGCTCATGAAACTTTGTTCTCCGATTTGATTCTCAGAGCTGCTAATCCTAAATTATCATGAGAAAACATGTTAAAAAAAAGAGACATAAAGACATCAGAGCAGCTGAGCTTTCAAATGGAAAGTCAAGTCAGACCTGCTGTCTGCACGCTCTTTACTCACTGGAAATGGGATGTTGTAATTGCCTCCTGATCGGGCCTAATTGTGTTTACCTAAACCTGCAATGATTTTCCCCCTTTACAGAAATCTTAAGAAAGCTTCTTCCGTGAGCCATTGCAAGCAAACAAACAGAAAATTGAATAAATCATCCCACAAAACTCAATTATTGGGGCAACAATTATTTCTGACTGGTTTTTTCACATCTGGCTATGGTTTGTGGTGTTTTTCAGTGTGAATACCAAAGACTGTGAACCATCCCACAGAACTCAAGTTTGGATGCCAGCACTGAAAAGCAGAGTTGTAGCTCACTAATGAGATCCAGACAAACAGCAAGGAGGAAAATGCAAATAGCACAAAGGAGGAGGAAAAACATGAAAAAAATTAGGAAACATTTTCATTATTCTTTGCCCTCTCTTATTGACATCTCAAGTAATTGTCTGGGACAGGGTTTCCGTAGCTCCCACTTAAGAAATAGTTAAAGGTCATGCAGTTTGGCCAGGCAAGATTAGCCATCCTTACAGGCTAATAAAATCAATGTTCAGACAACATCACAGCCTGCATTTTGATATAGCATATTCCAGATACATCTTTTAGAACAGCCCAGCTGCACAGAGTGCAAATTGATGATGAAAACTTTTCAAAGGTTGTTCCATTCTTACAGGAATGAAAAGAACATTAAGTTATCCAGTTTGTAGAGCAGCCAGTTTCATTTGAGCAGCCTGTTTGCTTGTCTGTCACTGCTTCTAGTCTAAACTTCAAAATCCCATGCAGGACAAATAATAATGAAGTAAATAAATTACATATCCAAGTGACAACAGCAAAGCCCTCTTAAATTACTAATCCTGGACTCTGTATTTGTGTGAGTGGTCATGAGCAGACAGCAGCACTAAATATTAGTTTTTGTCCCCATTAACATCTCAATGTGTAATTATTATTGTTTGTATTACAGCAAGCAAGAAATGTCAGCCCCTGTTGCTAAAAATAAGAAGGTTGCCAGTAGGTCTCCTGAAAGTTCAAATATTTCATTAAATGGTTTTATCTTAGGTAGGTAACTATGCTGGTGATAATATAGTGTAATGGTAATATAATAGAAGCTACAAATAACATTTTATGACTGTTTTGTTCTCTATACTACAAGTCTGAGTGGTTTCCCTTACAAGCCAAGCAGAAGGTGTTTTATAACAGTGTCTTAAAACCTCCTAATTAGCAGCAGTTTTAAGATACACACTTCTTGGCAATCTTTTGGGGATCGATCGCGAATAACTGTAGCAGACTTTAAATCTTCTGCCTGGAAAGATTATCCTAATTCTTTTTCTAATTCCCCTGTCCCAAGGCACCATGACTGGAGATTTCTGAACAAAACAGTGTCGTGCTGTCTCTGCTGGCATGTAGGTCAAGCACTCCAGAACCACCATTAGCCTGCGCTGTGCTTTGAGGGGGAAAATTTCATCAAACCCATTTTCTTGTCACACCCCAGAAGCTGTTGGACCTCCACATTTAACCACACAATTAAAAAATCTTTACAGTACGTGGCACTCCAGTTCTTTGGCAATACCTTATTTCCTCCAGAAGAAAAATCTCCCCATGTATTCACATTCCATGGGGTCTTTTGGCTCTCTGATTTATCCTGCATCCTCAAAATAGATCATTAATATGATCATGTGCATTTACAGAGGCAGCAGAGATGGATACTCATTTTAGAGTATTGCAGAGATGGAACTCATTTTAGGATGACATTTTAGTCATTGTTTTCTAAAGCACTGTTTTGCCATGATTTAGTACTCATGTGTATCACTTTACAGAAGTGTCATATTTGATGTCCTCAGTGTTTCTTTTCCTCCTTTCTGTGCTGGTTGGTATAATTTATATGAATGCTTTAACACCCCTCCCGCCATGTGTGGTCTACTTGTAATGTACATATAATTACTGGGCATCTTCCAGCTTTTTTTGGCTATGTGGAAGTATTTTTAAATCTATTTCAGTCCTGCCAGTGGATGTGTACCCACACACACACGCACACACATTTTGGGAGCATGGTTATTTGGGCTCTCTAACATACTGTGCCTCCCTGATAACGCCTTCTCAAGAAGTGAACAAAATGTCTTGGAGATAACAGTATTCTGCAGCACAATGTACAGAAGGGAAAGTTGGTTTTTATTCTTGCTAGGCTGGCAGGCTGTCTCAAAGGAGACAGGCTAATTTGAATGGGGTTCAGGTTGCTGTATCCTAAGTTTTCCTGTAGTTCCTGAAATTATGTTTTTAAGCTTACTGGCAGCTGCAGGTTCTCATCCTGATGTGCAGGTGAGCCATCCTTAGCAAAGAACAAACCTGCAGGATTCAGACAACTCCATCACTTAAGGATTCAGAGATGGAGGAGTATCTGCAAATGCATCACACTGTGCAGTGAATCAGTTCTCTAAAGCAAGCAGAAAAATGTACATAAAATACTTAATTTTTGGTGGGGCCTCAGAGACTCCATTGGCTTCGGTAGATTTGGTATTGGTACATATTAACAGTGTCATTGGGAGCTTGTGTGCTACAGGCTGTGCTTCTAAAACTCAGGGTCTGCTTGTGAAAATCGGATTCACAGCATTCAGGCAGTCAAATCTCTTCAGCTCCCTCCTACTTAAAAAAAAAAAAAAGGCTTAAAAATGAAGGAATTGGTGTCCTTCAGAATCTGCTTTCAGCCCTACTTTATAGAGGATCAATATACAAATGTTGGAGCTCTATTTCTGTGTTTCAGGGCTACTCATTTCTTCAGCTGATAGTACATCAGCCTTTAATCCCCCCAAGTGGCTTTCACTGCTGCATAAACTGCCAAATTTGCATTTGTTTTGAAGAGTTTGTTTGCGCACAGAGGTTTCAAAAGCTCGGAAATCAAAATGTAGACACTGGTCTCTAGATATTATGAATCCTGTAGTTTGTTATTCCACTATGGAGACTAATAAGAAGCTGACTTCATCTGCAGTATAGTGAGCAGTTCCCATAAAGACCCCGAGCTCTGAGGAGCGATGCCACGGCCAGCACATCCGCATTGCCTGGCAGGGCTCTCCAGAAGAGAGAGCAGTCCCAGCCCCTGAGCCTCTCCACGGGGCTCTCCCCCTCCCTCCTGTTATTTTCCTTCTTTTAAAAAGGCATTTGCAAGCAACATCTGTCCTCTGAGCAGGGCTGAGAAACGCGCACCTGTACGGGAACAGGAGACAGATGAATGGTCATGTCTCGCTTCTTCTGCATAAAGATGCAAAACAAGTGTTGGCCATCAGGACCATCAAGTTGCTGTGGACGCTCCCTGGAGTACACGTTCTCTAAAACCACGCAAAATCTGCTTGGCAGTTTGTGAAATATGTCATCTGCTTTCCATATGTTTCCTTTCCAAATTCACGGCGATGTCAGAAAATATAAAGTTGCTTCCCCGCGCAAAGGGTGCAGGTCCCCCGGTGAAATTCCCTTCCCAACATGGCTTAAATTTGCACTTTTCCACAAGAAATCTTGGGTTTTAAATGGATGTGGGGCTGTGGACTGTTGTTTTAATGCACATTATACATTGCTGTTGCAGAGAACGTGTTGTACATCAGTGCATTGCATCTTGGAGCAGTCTGATTTTCACCCCCTGCTTGATTTTTTTATGACAAAACCAAAACACTTTAGGAGGGGAACTCTGTGCTCTCCCTGTAAAGCTCTCCCTGCTCAACTTTGTCTTTCCATGTTGCATTCTCCCAATTGAATTGGAGTCACTGGTGACTTCAGACACCTCAGACACTTATTTGGGTTGTTTGACCTTCCTGTTCATCTCCTGCAGGCACAGACTGTTGGCAGTTCTGGGTGGCAATGGATGCAAATCCATTGGAGTTAGAGAGGAGGATGGAATAAACCAAAAGGTCTGTCTGCTAGTCACATATACCAGGTTGTATTACCTGGTTCAGGATCACCTTATAAAAAACTTGGAGGATGTATAATAATAAATAGAGAACCTTGATAATATGTTTGAGCAACAGCCTGACGTAACTCTGGCCTGTGCACATGGGTTTAGGCTCCTGCTTGCAGATGTGGCTGGGAAGGTGCCTTGGGTAACTTGAATGATCCCTGTAATAGTTTCTGTTGGATAAAATGCTGTGTGAGGTGGGCAGAGGCTGGGCATGTGATAATGTAACATTATTTTCCACCTTTTTATGGGAAAGTTGTCAGTGTTGCTTTAAATCCTCATTAGAATTCAAAGAGCCCTAACATCACCAGCGCTGTTTCAGGATTAGAATTTGTTAATTAATTTAATCCTCTCCCCTTCTTCATCTTCACGGATTCTGCAGCGACAGATGGTAAATCCTTAAGACTTCAGTAGGAATAAAGGGTTAAAATCCAAAGGCCTGGATTAGATGGGATTGCAAAAAGTGCACGGACAATTCTCAGTGTCTGTTTTATGATTTGCCAACTTCTTGGGGGCAGGGGGCAGAAGTGCAGAGCAGTCAGAGTCCCTGGTTATTAGCACTATTTAGTTACAGTAGACAAGATTTAGGGCTGTGTTTCCTGAGCATGTCACTGTAATAACCTACTTGTTTGTTACAACTGTTTTCCAAAATCACAGGATTGTTCCCTAATGTGTTGGTGAATAATGTTTTTATTATTCCTGTCTGCAGTAAAGGGCATCTCAGTGCCTCCAAAATCACTCATGTAATAAAACCGCTGCCATTTTATCATTTTAATAGAATAACAGTTTTGTATAATGTTGCAAATATTACCCTCCAATATACGATGGTGACAGTAACAGCAGAAGACAGGCACTTTTACAGCACAAAATTATTACCTTGTTTAGATTATCAGATAAAAATTTTACCATCACATTAAAATGAAAATGGAATGAAGGCCAATAAAAAGCAGGAGCCCTGGGAGGTTGGCTGCTGGCCACAGGGGCTGCCAACCTGCCTGGAGGGCACCTGGCCAAGGAAGCCACGCTGAGAGGTCGCCAGCTGATTTTGCACGGAGAAATTCAGCTGCCCAAAATGCTGCTGCCAAGCGAGGATCACCTCCTGGAAAGGTTTTTAAGGTGTAGCAGTAAAAGGGAGGAATACAGAGGAAGCCTCGAGCTCTCTCTTATTGCATCGTTGGGAATAAGAGTGAAAAATAAGGAAGATCAGGTCTTTTGAAAATGTTCTTCCTATGTAGGAGTCGAACCCTTGGGGGGATCAATACAGCTCTCACTGATTTGAATCAATACCAGCGCAACCTGTTAGAAAGGGGAATATGCCATGAAACCACTGGGCTGTAGGAGAGCAAGCCAGCCGTGGCACATCCTGTAACACATCCCTGCCTCCTGCAGTGCCCTGGGCTTTATCACTTTGTCCTGGCTCTGCCAGGAGAGGCTGAACAACTCAGGAGGAGGTTGTCCCCTCCATCCCTTGTCTCCAGCGCTGCTGAGAGGGAATGAGCAGGATTCTGCTCTGTGAATGAGCACCAGCACTGCAGCCTGCTTATCTAAAATCAGATTTGTGGCTGCTTCTAGAAGGTCAGTGCAAATTAAATTGTTACTTGGTGTCCAAAAGATTCAAAACCCATTTCAGTCTCATTATTCTCTTATTGCGTGTTTTTTCTCTTTCATTATTTACATCTTTGGTATCTGCTTTTGATACCCCCTGTTAGATTTGTCTGATGCTCATTAATATCTTCCCTACTGGCTCATGCAGGTTTTATACCCCAGTGTGCAGATACAGTGAGATCTTTCTGCTTTATCACACGGCTGCAACTGATTTCTTTCCCATCTCTTCTTCCTATTTTTTCCCTGCCACAGTATCACACAGATGTATCACCAGGTTCAGCACTGGATTCATGTCAGGGTCTTGCTCCTTCTTTTATTACCCTTGGGGAATATCATGCAATTCCCATTCACCAGGAGCAAAGCACTTCTGCTTTTGAAATGCTGGCTTCTACAGTTCAGTTCTTAATGTGTCACCTAAATCCTAAAACATTTCAAATCTAAAAAAGTTTAATTTTTTGGATGATATCCCCCAGTGCTTGGGATATCACAGTGAGCTCATCAGTCTGTTGAGAGTAGTATTTGTGTCTTAACCTGTGTTGGCATCAGTGGTATTGCAGGTAACTGGACCCTAAACTGGAGCTTTATTAGTAGTTCCCAAAAGAGCAGGACAGGTGAGTTTTCCTTGCTGAATGGAATTGGTAAGTTCAAGGTAAAGGTTTCCAAGTACAATGTGATACTCTGTGCTAACAATGTTTGGCATATCTCCTAGCCCATCCCAATCAATGCAGAATAAGGCCTACCCAGCATTGGTGAGAGTTGCATGTGTAATATATATGCAGATATACCCTGAATAAATCAGTGTAAACAATGCTGAAACAGTAGGACAATCCATTACCAGAAATAAATTGGCAGGGCCTGCTGCAGAGCTCCCAGCACTGCCAGCTCTGCCTGGATCAAAGAGCCATGCCCTACCTCCTCCAGGGGAGCTTGCAAAAGGTGTAGAGCAAGCTGGTAGCTCTGGGATGTGGTCAGTGGATGCAGCTTTGGAATAATGAAGCTCCTTTATCTGATCAGAGCCTGCTGTACCCTCGCAGGGGGCAGAGCTCACTGCAGCACAGCTGGGGATACATCAGCACAGGTGTCAGCCGTGGTGCTGTGAGCAGCCAGGACAGCCTGGCCAGTGCCCTGCAGAGCTCCAGCCCTGCTCCAGCAGCCACACAGCTCCATTAGCCTGGCACTGTGCCCTGGCAAACACCCCCAAACCCTCAGCAGGACCAATTAGCCAGGGCAGGCACAGCCACGCTGCCTCCGGCACTGCTCGCTGTGCCCTGCAGACACTGCAGCCCCTGTGCCACACTGAGTGGCCAACTCTGTCCCCATACACCTGATCCCTCCGTTTTTCCTTGGATCCCACCTTTCCTGAACACTGGCTCCCTTTTTTCCTGTTGTGCTCCTTGTACCAAGCGGTCCTGCAAGGGCAGGGAGCGGTACCAGCACCTCTGGCTGTGCCCCAGTGGAAATTCCCCATCCTGAAATGTCCCAGCTGCCAGAGTTAAGGCACAATTTGCCTATCCCAGCACAAATGGAACAATATGGTGTCTTATTTCTAGCCTCTCTTTCCATGGCTCTGCTCTGCTAATTTCTTAAATTAGGAATTTTTCACATGAAAGGTTTCTTTCTGACTTCCATCGGCATTTGTCAGATTCTTAGGGCAGAGGGCAAAACTCAGAACCTGCATTGGGGAGTGCAGTTCCATTGATGTCAGCAGAAATGTGCCTGCTTACATCAGTCTGGAATTTAGCCCACAGTGGTTCTTTTGTAGCATCAGAAAGCTCTGTGTGCACCTGAGCTGAATGTCCACGCTGTAAGATCAGAGTGTGGCTGGGACAATTGGCATGTGGGTAATTGGTACATTTCTGTAAGAGAAAATGGTTCATGATCCTTATAAAGGAAAATAAAATAAAGTAATGTTATTCCCCACTGACATATTAAGTGAATTGATAGTGTTTGAAAAGGCAGGTATTAAATCTGGAAGCAGCATGAGTGTTATGAAGTAGCTAGCAGTTTTATCCCAGCAATTTAAAATTCCTATCATTCAGCTCTCGCTGATTTGAAACTCACACATTTATTTTAGATTGTAGCCATGAATTTCTTGGGAATTACCTGACATGAAAGCATGGAAGAGTCACTTGATATGAACTGACAAGACAATATCAAAGAAAACATCTTGATACTTAATCCTTGATACTTAATCCAGTTGTAAGTGACTTTATAAAAAGTTTTTTCATCCAGCCTTGTTATTCATTAGGAGCATCTTGGTATTAGGAACGCCATTAAGTTGGCTAAAAACTCTGGGCATCCTGTAGGGCAGTAATCTAAAGCATCCCTGGAGATCTGATTTCAGATTCCAAATGGATTAGGGCTTTTTCTCTCCTTGTGTGCATCGTTTACTCATGAGTATGAATTATCTGGCTCTTTATTTCCTTGCTGTGCCGTTAATGTGGGAAATGCTACATAAACATTCAGCATGTCAGGATAAGAAACTGTTACTGGGAGAGCCTGGGACTACACTGGTGTGTGTGTTAGAAGACAGGACTGAAGTTTTTGCCTTTGGATTGTATCTGTGCTGTTCTGCCGTGTTTGTTTAATGCTGCCAACTTTCATGATCACTAAAAATGCACCAGCTGATCTGTGCTTTGAATTAGTTCAGATTGGAGATGCGGGAGATGAAGCAAACAAGGAGCCCAGATGCTTTTGGCACGATGTGACACCACCCCTGGTCTGATGGAGATGACCAGATGTTGCAGGACACGGGAGATGGCTGCTGTGCCTTTGCCTGTCCCTGCCCTGCCGCGATGTCAGAGCGCAGAGATGCTCTGGCTCGTGCTGCTGGGGAGCTGTCTCCTCCCATTACTGCACCAGATGATGTGGAAAGCCTGACCCTTTTCCCATGTGTGTGATAGGCAGGCCATCAAACACACAGGCTGTCACAGGCAGCTGTTGCCCCGAGGAAAGGACAGCGTGGTGCCAGAGGAGGGGGCGCGCGCTGCCCGAGCACCTGCAGATCCTTCTGAGGATGCAGGAAGTTCTGCTGGGCTTCTCTTGGCACTCCCTCCTGGGGCAGCAGCTCTGCTCCAGCTCACACAGTGATTAATAAAGAGTTCATTCCCCCACATGCTTAGTTAGAATAAGCCATCCAGCTCGGGTCTGGCTCCTCTGTGGTAGGAAGCTGGGAGGAGCAGGATGGGGAAGGATGGATGTGTTTGCCTTCCCTCCCCTGAGAGGAGGAAAAAAGAAATCTGCACTGGGCTTTTCTTTTGTGTTGGCTTTAACTTTATGGTCAGCATCTGTTGCTGATGAGCAGTGGGAGCTCTGAAGTGCTGACCAGCTCTTTTCACAACCCTTTAAATAACCAGAAAGACACAGAAAGTAATAAAAAGAGGAGATGAGAATCCATATTAAAGGCATTAATAACTTGAACAGAAGTCTCTATTTAAATAATATTTTGAAACATACTGTCAAATATTTTTCTATTGTATGGGCTTTGCAGTGCAGCCTTTTCCCCCCATAGACCTGGGGACTGTAGTGTGCCAAGTCACACAAGGGAAGTTCTGCATTCAATAATTTTTTATTAAAATTCTCATAAGATGGTGGTGCTCTTCTGTCATGACTGTCAGTAAAAAAAAACATCAAGACCCTTGTACAAGGAAGGATTTAATTGCTAACATCCTAACATCACAAGTGTTTATTCTCTTGCAAAACTTCCAGAGGATGTGTTTCTTTGTTGGGACTAAATGGAAATAGGACTGAAAATCAGTGATGTTCTCATGAGAGATCGTGGATGTTTATGTACCTCATACCCTTTTTTGAAAATTATACTGTATCTGCAAAAAGATACTGCTTAAAGAATGAGCAATCAGATGTTTCCAAGGCATCTTCTAACTCCTTCCTTGTAAACAGAATTCTTTATTAAGTGAACCATTTTTAACAGCGTTTTCTAGGAAAACAAATTTGAATTGCTCTGTGCTCTGGGTATGTGGCATCTCACAGACCTCACTGGGCAAAGCAGTGTTTTGAAAGAATCTGCTTGTTAAAAGGAGGAGGCTGTGACTTGATAAGTGATAATTGTATATTCTCTGTGCCATGCCAGTATCTCTGTGTGTGCCTGCACACCACGCCTGTCTCTGCACTATCCAGGAGCCTCACGAGAGCCTTACATGGAGCTACACCTTCCTTCATCAAATCCAGCTACCAGTTTCTGAGCAAAACAAACAATTTCCCCCCATGTTTACTGTCATATACTTTCACACATCGTATACACAGAAACCCTTTTCTGCTAATTTAATAATTATGACAGTTCACCCCTTCTTTCCTTCACACTAGAGCAGCAATACATTTTGAGTCACATCAGTAGCATTCCTGCTGACCAAGATTATAGCTCAGCAGGAAAACAAGTCATTCCAAATTGTCTCCTGGCGTAAACATTTTGGATCACTTTTATATTACAGCTGAAAGGGGAAAAATCTTGGGTTTCAGACTCTTTTGTGCTCTTGTCATGGGAAAAATGACAGGGCTTTTATTTCTACAATGAGCATTACTTTTGCTTCTTTTTACTGCTTTAGCAATAACAACTTTTAAAGAAAAAAAAAATAGCTGTGTTTTTAGTCTGCTGTTTTTACACATGTATCTGCAGATTAAAGACTCCCTAGGTACCTATTGACACAATAGACTGTAACAGCTCCTCTGGAGCCGTGTCAAACTGTTATAATCAACCCTGTCAGTGATCCACAGATAATAGGACATTAAGAGGGGCTTGAACCATATCTTTCAATCCCAGCTGGGTATCTGAAGGGATGTGGAGGTTGCAGCTCTTCACCCCGTGCTCCAGTCACACACTTGAAGTGACCACTGAGGTGACACTTGGTTGGGAGCAGCATGAAGGGAAGGATGAACAGCATCTCCCTGGTTGAACATTGTGGTTTGGCATGGCAGCATGGGTGGAAAAAGGGCTCCCAGCAGCTCCTGCTGCTCTCTGTTCCTGTGCTCTCCCACAGGGTGAAGGGTTTGTCTGGAAAGCCTTGGCACTGGGGCCTTTGGTGGACAGTCTTCTGTGTGGTTTTCTACCACAGAGCTATCAACCAGGCCTCTGGTATCTGGGTTTTTGTTGGATGTTTGTACTCTTCTGTCGTTGGTAGCAGTGCTGCTGGAATTGTCATCCATCCATATATATATCTATCTATATATATATATATCTATATAAATCTCCATATATCTCTGTATATGCAGATGCTGGTACTTATTCTGATACACTTTGAGAAAAACAGAATTAGGCAGGATGGAGCATTTAATCCCAAAATCTTCCTTTAATACAGCCCCAAATTTTCTCAAGTACCATGCAGTCAAGAAAGCCACTGCAGCCTCCACTGCCATCCTGACATGGCACAAACAACCTCAAGTGGGATTTATCTGTTTACTTTCTAAGACTGTTGAATGAATAAAAGCTGGAGAAGGGTAGTGCTGGAGTTGACAACAATATGGTGCTGCTGGTCCTTCCAAGCTATTTAAAATGCCATCTCAATTTAGCTTCTTAAATAGAAAAAAATAAACCCCTTCTTTCATCCACTGACTCAACACTTAATTACAGCAGCTCTGGGAAGAACCCAGTGTTATGAAGGTCAGTAAATTTCTGACCCTCCAGTATTCAGGCCTGATTTTCTCCTTTACAAAATTTAAAAGAAGAAATCCCTTTTGTACCTCATAGGCCTTAAGGTTTGTGTGTTTTAATGGATGTCTGGCTGTCACATAAATATATAGCTTTAAAGACAATGAAATGTTCTAGGCAGTAAAAGAGGCTAGTTTAAACAAATTGCTTGTGTCATGATTTCGTATTCATCCCTCAGAGAAGATGATTAGGTCCTGTGAAGACAAAAGGACAAATCATACATTTGTAGCAGGGAATTAAACCCTAACATTTCCAGGGAAAAAGAAGAAAAAACCTCTTCCTTCTTAGAGAAAATAAATTTGAGTGAAAAGTAAAACTAAATTAGTGTATATATCTAAACACACAGAGAATTGCAGAGATTTTTTTTCCTATGTAAGTTAGTGAAGGTCTTCCAGAACTGTCAGTAGAGCTGATACATCTGTCTGTGTGTCTCTGGTACCCTCAGCTGGCCACGCTTGCTGCTGTCAGACTCTCCTTATTTCTGGTAGCTTTGTCTGAATTTTTGACCATTTGAGGTGTTTGACACTTGTCTTGGGCAGAATAATTTCAAAAAGTTCAAGCTGAAACAGTTCTTTCATCTCATGCAATTAGGGTGAGACTCAAATGCATTTTCTCATTTTGGTACTTGCTTGTTTTCGGTTACAGGCTGTTTCAGAGCCCTTTGAAGTCGATGGAAATGTGTCCATTAACTTCAGCAGACTCTAGTTTGTCCCTAATCGATAGTAATTTGATTAAAATAGCTCTGAATGTTCTGGATCCCAGTGGATGTTGCAGTTGTTCTTTGCGTTGCAATAGCCCCCAGCTCTTCTGTGCACTGTCAGTTCTGTTTGCCAGGGTAAGGGAAAGCACAGGGAGATTTGGGAATCTCACATTTCTCTGCTTGCCAAGGGCATCTTTTTCTCCTTGTAGCTACCTGAGTGAATACTCACAGCCTCCCGTGGCTGCTTACCCCAGACCAGTGCATCAGTCTCTTCTCTCAGCTCCTGATTTCTTTTAAACTCAATATTGAAGGGGAAGAGAGGAAAAACAGCCACGGAGTTCTGCATTGAAATTGAAGTTCTGACACAGATGCAAAGTTTTCCGAATCAAAGGGAATTGATGAGCCTTGCACTGGCAGGTGCCCCAGCTTAATCACAGCCTGAATAATCCTGAAATTTAGATGAGAGTCCATCAGTGCTGGCAGATGTAGCCACTGCCCAGTTCTGCCTCCTGTGCTGTGGTGGAGAGCCTGGCACGGAGGTGCTGGAGCAGCACTGCTCAGTGGGGAGGCACATCTGGGGATCCCAGAGGCACAGAGCTGATGGGTGTTCCACGTCACTGTGCACCCTGCTAGGTGATTCAGGTCACAGAGGGGACAGCCCCACACATCACCTCTTAATTAGAGGCAAAATGCCATCCCCCAGTCGTGGCCTTGAACCAAAAGGGATGAGCTAAGAGTGACTGTCAACCTCTGGATAAAGAAATGGGCAAGAGCACAAATGCCTGGGAACAGGGCCATGGAGGAAATGAATAAGATGCCCTTCCAAAGCAACTGCTGCTTTGTCAGGCTTATTAAAAAAGATATAAAAAATAAGCTGTAACTTGTATGCTCAACACAACATTTTAAAAGTTCACATCGTTTTCAACCATACCCTGCTAAGCACAAACTAGGATTCATTTGGAATTTGCTAATTAATACTGGCATAGCATTGTCCCCTGCTGTTGCCCAAGTTCTTGCTTGAGAGAACTTTTTCTTTTTAAAGAAAAAAGAAAGTATTTTATCTTGGAACAGTAAGGTGCCTCTTCAGATGTGAAGTCTGCCAAGATAGAAAAGAAAAGGGGGAGAAAAGGGGGGATTTTCCCTTTGCTTTTACTGTATTACTTTATCATCAGTAGCACAACCAACTCTTTAGTAAGGTGATGACCAGAAATTCCATTGCAAGAAATGCTAGCTCTTTTCTCCATCCACATCTTTAAGTACTAAAAGCTGGGGAAGAGTAAATCATCATTTAAACTCCGGGTATTGCAGCGGGAGAAATGATTTTGCCTCTTTTCTCTCTCTGAGCTAATGGATGTGGAATCTTTCAAAAAGTAAACCAACTCCTCTTAATAAAGCTCTGCATATAGATATTTAGCAGCTAAGCACTAAATCCATGGAATAGGGGGAAAGTGCAGAAGTAGTGGATTAATATAAAAAGGATGCTTTTTCCCCTTCAAAGCCTCCTTAAGTGCTGACTGATGGAATAAACCCTGAAAACTTTCTCTGTGCTAATTGTCATGTTCCTTGGCTTGCATCCCATTTGCTGTCCATCATCCTCTGCAGTTTAAGAAGTTTCACACAAGAGCTTTCTTCTTGTGTTTACAGGCATGCCATGTAGTGTATTCAAACTCAGGGGTAGTTCAGAGGGTCAAGAAATCTCCCTCCTGCTTCTTATTAAAAAGGAAAAAAAAAAAAAGAAAAAGCCCTGAAGATTTAGAATTTGAAGAAACATCATTTCCCCACATACATCCAGCTCCTCAAAGGCACAAGAGCCAACTTTGAGCTTTCCCAGAAATAAACATGAAGAGATATCCCACTCTAATCACCACAGAAATACTGGGTCAGCCTGGCAGCCACTGGAAATGGGTGTAAAGCTGAACTTAGAGAAGCTGTGCTGGTTTACACCAGCTCAGAGAGCAAGGCATGGCTTATAAAGCAGCTGCATGGTTTGGGTGTGTGGCAGAATGTTTTCTTTTAATTTCCTCTGATGCAAAAAAAACCCAAAAACAAACAAACAAACAAAAAAAAAAAGCCAAACAAACAACAAATAAGATACTGTATGAAATAATAATAATCTGTTCCTTTTTACTATCACCTTTGGAGTGTGCACAGGATTGATGGAGGGAGATGACCTGTAATTCCATCCCAATTAAATGCCCAAAGTCAGCAGTTCACAATTCTTTGGCTGGTGGATTATTTTCAACCTCCCTGGCTCCCACAGGACCTATTCCCTGCGTCATTACCAACTTTTTTAAATTGAAAGTATTATGAAGGCAATTTCCTGCTACCAGCAACCAGCAACTTTCACATCACTTTCTCAGGGCCCTGCAGCCTGAGAACAACTGCTACAACTAAATCTATCAGCAACGGGGTATTGGATGGAGTGACCCGAATTACCAAAAATCAAAATGCTCTGAAAATGTGCTATAAGAAATGGGTTCTGCTTACTCACTGCTGATGGTTTTAAAGGTTATTGGGGACCACTGTGTTTCAGGTTCACTCCTGCTGTCATCAGGCTCAAACAAGGCTGTGGGAAGGTGTGTGTGCTGGATGGGATGGAACTGTAAGAGCCAGAGAACATATTTCTGACTCACAACTGAACTATAAAATCTGACACGACAGTGAATGTAGTGAAGAGATCAAAGAGCAGGAGAAAACACTGAGATGTTGTAAGAGCTCAGATTTCATTAGTGCTTCAAAAAAAGAAACTGGAGCAGGGTTTCCCAGGCCTGTTCCTGGAGGGCTGCTCAGGGGAGCAGGCTGGGTGCTGCTCAGCAAAGCCATCTGCAGTGCAACACCTTTTCTGTCAGCTGATGTTAAGGAATAGTCTTTCCCAGGGCTCACATAGAGGCTTTAGCATCCTGTGGCTGCACTACAGGAGCCCATGGCCAGATATGCTATAGATCCACGGCAAGATGTACAGGAAACCCTAGGAATAATTTGATTTAGGTTTCAGATGTTTCGATAGGAACCACAGTTGAACTGGAGATCTGATCCCAATTTCCCAGAGTTGAATATCTTGAAATGTGTCATTGATGCTGTCAAATGCACAGAGGAAGCAACATCTCTTTCAATCTGTTTTACTTGCTGGAGTAGCATGTGTTTGTTGTAGCTGGTGCTTGACTGAGAGTAAAAGTGGCAGAAGCAGCACGATCTGGGGTGGGCAGTACCCTCCTAAATAGTCCCAGTGTGCAGATTTCTGCATTTCCTACATGATTTGGCTGTTCCCAGCTGGTCCTGATCCTCAGTATTGCCAGAAATATCTCTATTACACAGCCTGGAAAACAAACAGCAGGTCAGACGGGTTCTCCATGCTCACAGTCATTCTCTGTTTCATTCCTCTGGCTGCAATTGATGGACCCAGCGGTGTAGAACGAATATTGCTCCCATAATTACCTGCTGCCTGTTAGATCCACAGGTAGCACTGGGTCAGGGGAGCTTTGGTGGCAACCAGAACAGAGCAGGAGGTATGTGATGAGCAGACACTGCCACTTCCTCATGTGGGTCTCCTCACTGGAAGTATTGATGTGGTTATTGGGCATCTCTAGCTAAGAGAATGCAGTTTGTTGTCCCTGCCAGCTGCATTTACAGTATTTTGCTAATCTATTCTTTTTGACACCACAAATAGTGTATTTCCTTGTGCTCCTTTATTGATCGAAGGAAAGATTCGATTTGACAGCAATTTCAGGAAAACCTTCAAGTTGTCCAAGATGCAGGAGAATTATTAACCACCCTAAGCTGACATATGGTAATTTAGCGTTTAATGTTTGCCCTGACACGCTGAGAGTCATCACACCAAGTTACCAGCTGATGCCCACAAGTTTATGAGTATGTAAAGAACAGCTGAAATAATCTTCTGTTTCAATACCCAGCCCTTTATTCACTGGGTGTTAAACTTCCTTTGGCAGGGAGGTGGGGGCTGGATCCCCCCTGCACTACCCACTATAGTTGGCATAAATTAATAGGATTTTACAGCTTTTTGCAGCTGTATTTGTACAACTTCATCTTGAAATAATTTTAATTTCTGTGCCTAGGCTTATAATTTTTTCAAGCGCGTTACACAGTTGGCTGTACATAATTATGTCTTACAGCCATAAGCACTGACAATCTGCTTACCTAAACTATTCTGCTCTAAACTTGTCATTTCACTGATGGTGAATTCATATAATGCATGTAATTCACCAGATCAAAAATTAAATTATCAATTAATAATACTGTAGAAAAAAAAAAAAAAAAAGAAAATTAAACAAGAAATTCCGTATGTTGATCAGAGTATCTGCAGTTAAAAGGGGAGTTAAGAATAGGCAGCCCAGGCCAGTCTAGACTCTAAAATCGTTGATGACTTGAATGCAGTTGTTGTTGTTTGGGGTTTTTGGAGGGTGAGAAGCTTGTATTTGTGATCTTTGAGGACTGTTACTTGCTTTGGAGAGTTAAATCCAGAACCAGAATGTGCCATAAATGGAAGTGAGATATGAAAAGGCTCTGTAATGTGTCAGAAATTACTGCTTTTATTTTTTTTTTTTTTCAAATCTCTGGCACCATGTCCTCAAGCTGGCCTGTCTGCCTCTTGCATTAGAAGTGTGTGGATGGGAAGCACATCAATAAGTCACATGAATAAGTCTAACATGAATTCAAGTCAAAGCAAGCAGGGGTCTCAGATCAAACCCACACAGAAACAGAGTTAACGAAAGAGAAAAACTTGCCAAAAATCCAGCCCTGTGAATTCATTCCAAATGAGCAGAGTTCAGGCAGGTCTGAAATTTCCTGGAAGGCAATCTCCCATCCCTGATGCACGAAGCACATCTGCACAAGCAGTGGGTGTTGGAGTTGAGGACACCCATACCAGAGGGAGAGGTACCCTTGGAATTCAGGGTGTTGGTGCAGGAGCTGCAGCTGCTGGGGCACCCTGAGCGTAGGCAGGGGCTGCAGGAAGGTGATGGGAGGGCACAGGAGAGCTGCCTGGGAGGGTGGGAGCTGGCATGAGCCTGGCAGCGTGTCCTGCATGCAGCTGTGTGCCTGACCGCCAGATGTGTACCTGTGGGCACGGGCTGGATCCAGCTGTGCAGGATGGGTGAGCCAGCCTGATGTTTGCTGTCACCCTACTGGGCATTCCTGGCCACAGAGCTCTTGTTCTGCAAGTTTATTGAAGGGAAAATACAGCTCTGGAGTGTCCAGCACAGCTGCTGTGGAAGGAAACATATGTGTGCATGCATGGGCAGAATTTGGCCATCAGGGAAGAGTTGTCCAGGAGGATTCAATATTTTGTCTGTGTAACAAAAGAGGATGAGTCCTAGGAGCAGTGACTCACGCTGTCTTTGTTCACTGGTCAGTAAATCATAGAAACATATCTCAGGTTGGACAGGATCCTTCAGGATCATCAAACCTAGACCTGCACTGATGTCTTTTAGCATTCCTCCCATGGTGCACAGAGAGAGCTTCACTCCCTGCCTCCTCACATTGGTGTTTCCTTTTACTGACCACTGAAATAACTTCTGTATATGCTGTGCCATGTAACCTACCCTACATAACAAATAGGTTTGCTTTTCCTGTAATTAAACTTTTTACAGAGACTTTGAGAGCTGCAGAGCTTTAAATCCTGCTCTGCAAGCATCCCAAAGTAGTGTCTCAAATACAAGCCTCAGCAGATTTTGTTCTCCAAAATAGACACACTGGAGGGTTTTATTGTTGTTTCCCATTGTTAGCTATTTGCAGGCAGGTCCAAAAGCTTTGTTTTATGCTGAGGGCAGCACTCACAATCATGCCACAGCACCACTTCTCCATGATCAGGGATATCTGTAGGCATCATGCCACTGGGAGTTCAGTGCATGACTCTGGGAAAGCCAAGCTCACTACAAAAGCAAAGGTCACACACACTAAGACCAATTATATCCCTTGAGTCTGGGAAAAACTTCCTTCCTGAGGACACCAGTGTGTGTTTGTTCTCCCCTGAATGCTTGTTCCCTGTGTCCCAGCTCACTGTCCTACCAAGAGGAATGCTGCTTGTGGTAAATTGCTGTGGGTCGAGTGAAGATCATTCTTCACTTGTTCTTCTGCTGTGCAGCTAAATTTTTAAATGCCATGTGCTGGATTTTCAGCTGAAATAAATTAGCGTGCCTCTGTTTGAAGCTACGAGTCTACACTGATTTATATCAGCTGAGGGGCTCAATCATTAGTTACAGTGATCAGGTTACTCCTGTGCAGGTCAATATTTGCTACCCTTATTTATCTTCTGCACTGAGCACTCGAGTTTCCTGCTCAGTTTTACCCAGAAAGGTGCTGGATTCTCTTTTCCAGGCTTGCTTTGTGGCAGACATGATGTAAGGACATAAGGCTTCAGGAGAGATACGCTTCAAAAAGAAATGAGGACAAATTCCCACTGCCATGATTTGTTTTTCTTGACTTTGTCTTCATTTAGGCATAGCCATCACAGGCAGCAGTGGGGTCAGGTGCTGCAGGATGGTGCCCTCTGCACAGAAACAGTGGGTAGCCCTTCTTAAATAGATCATGAGGGATGATCTTCTCTTGCCTGTCACAACTCCTCTGTCAGAGGAGTAAGAACAGCGTGTTTTGAACTCTCAGATGTATTTCCTCTCACTTTTTGTCACAGAGCATCCTCTGCAGCAGAGGAGGGTTTGTGCATCTGGTTCAAATCCCAGCCAGGCATTATCAGCCCCTTGCATCTTGCACAGTAGGAACCAGCCTCAGTTCTTCAGGGCCAAAATTCACCTGATAGCAGCACATCAGCTCCACTGGGATGCCTTCAGTCACTGCAGTGAAGAATCTGCTCTCTTCCAAGAGAGATAAGGGAAAGAGTAGTAAAAATTAGTTTTGTTGCTTCTGCTATCAAGGTTCTGGCAGTGATAAGACGTTGGTCACGTGGAGGTGTTCTGTAATCTTCTTTTCCCATCAGAGCTGCTCTCCTCCCTCTCTCTTGCCTTGCTACAGTCTGAAGCATTTCCACAGTGGAGTTCTCAGGCTGCAAAAGGCCTGAAGAAAGGCACATATTGCTTTAGAAATGACTGTGCCATATCAATTACTGTTAGATGGGGAAGATCCATTAGCATTGGCCAGTTCCTGATATGGGGACCTCGGCTTTTTGACCGTTATAATAGTGAGTGGGAGAGATAAATAATTACTTAATTATTTAATCACAAAGACCATACAACAATTTTCAGTTTACTGAGTTTTTCACTAGTAAAGACAGAGACCTGACATGAGCTTCTGGTAGTCCCAAGTCACCACTCAGAAACTTTGACCAGCTGCAGAGTTACACAGAGCAAATTGCCCCCCTGAGCTCTGCAGACTTCAGTCTTTTTGTGTCAGGATAACTCAAGCTAAAACATAAATTCTTTGCTGTTTCAGCAGGTAGGAAAGTAGAGTTAAGCTGCAGCAAATCCTTGGCCTGGATGCACTGCTGCATACCAGGTACTCTGTGCTTGTAGTGTGTCATCTCATCATGTACAGAATTTGGTTTTCTAGGCAAAAGCATTGTTATTTCACTTTTATCCCAAGCAGAATAATGGTAGTTTTGAATTAGACTGTGAGTCTGACAACTTCAATTTCATCCCGTGCTTATGCATGGGGTCACACACAGTTACTGGCCAGAGTTGCAGGCAGAAATTCTCTCCCACTGCATTACCAGCTCCTTATTGAGCCTGATTGATATGCTGTTCCCCATCTGCTCAGTGTTACATTTTCATCCAGGTAGAGGAGGAAAATCCTGGTAAACAATTCAAAAAAACTTGGAAGCGAAAGGAATGAAAACTATCAGAGCTACCCATGGACATAGGGAAGGTTCCAGAGGAGTGTGTCCATGTGGATGTAATTGGCCTGAAGGGAGCAGCAGGGTTGGAGAGGAGCCCTTGGACAGAGGGAGCCATGTGGAAGCCAAATGACCTGTGAAATGCTGGGAGCTGTCAGCAGCTGAACATTTGGTGCAGCACCTCAGCCAAGCGCTCACAGGGTGCGTGCAGAGGAAGCAAATCCTCCTGGTAAGGAGCAGGAGAGCTGGATGGGAATGGGCTGGATAGGAATGGCTGGATGGGAATGAATGGCTGGGAAAGGCTGGATGGGAATGGGCTGGATGGGAATGGCTGGATGGGAATGGCTGGATGGGAATGGGCTGGATGGGAATGGACGGATGGAAATGGATGGATGGGAAAGGCTGGATGGGAATGGATGGATGGAAATGGGCTGGATAGGAATGGCTGGATGGGAATGAATGACTGGATGGGAATGGCTGGATGGGAATGGCTGGGTGGGAATGGGCTGGATGGGAAAGGCTGGATGGGAATGGCTGGATGGCAATGAACTGGACGGGAATGAGCTGGATGGGAATGGCTGAATGGGAATGGCTGGATGGGAATGGGCTGGATGGCAATGAACTGGCTGGGAATGGCTGGATGGGAATAGCTGGATGGGAATGGCTGGATGGGAATGAATGACTGGATGGGAATGGCTGGATGGGAATGGCTGGGTGGGAATGGGCTCCTCTGCAGGTACCACAGAACAAGCCAGGCGCACAGGAGAGGTTCTTCTCTTTTGGGTTCAAACATATCATAGCTTCGTTTCTTTAATGCAGGCTGCATCATCAGTTACATTAATGGCTTAAATGACAGCTTGAATCACTCTGGAGCACCACTTGGACTCTGTCTTATCATCAAAATAAATAACATTAGAAATCACTTTGCACAGATTTCAGCTGGAGGATTTAACCTGACGTGGGAGAGATCCAGCCATTGGGGCAAAGGGAACGTTTTATAGTTTGGCTTTGGATTTGTATTTTAAAGAAGAAAATTAGGTTCTTAGCAGTGAATCTCAACCATGTGAAAATTTGGTCTCTAGTCTAGGTGTAGTCCTTGGCTCTCTTTCTCTTGGTGGAAAAAGAAAACCACTTCTTCCAGGAAATGTGTTGTATACTTAAGCCTTTAGGAGGATGGATTTCACCCTTGAAAGGCTTTCTTTTCTTCTTTTTATCTGAGGCCAGATAAAAAGTTATTAGAAAATCGTGTGTGAGATGAAACCAGTCCCAGGTGAGGAAAGAAAGAAATCCCCAAGTAAATTGTGCAATTCCATCTCTTCTTTCTTTGCCAGTAGAGGTCTTTCCCTGCTTAAGCTTGTTTGTAAGTGCCACCACCATGGACACTTGGCTCAGTCAATGGTCATTTTGTCCAGGGGTGGATGAACACTTAAGGATAAACCTCTGTTAAACCCAGGGCTGGAGTCAGTGAAAATGCTGGGTTGCAAGGCACAGAAGAGAAGGTTTACTCTGAAGACAGAAGTGTTTTAGAGGATCTTCTGGGTTTTTGGTTTTTTTCATTTCCTTCTAGGACATAGCTTGGGGTCATTGGCTGGTGTGATAAAAGGAGACAGAAGTTAAATGTTACCTTCACCTGGTTGGGTCTCCAAATCTGTCTTAATTTTTCTCTGCTTGACTTTTGCATCTTTTTATTGAAACCATATGTGATTCTTTCAGCAACATGCAGTAATTTGTTTGGAAATACAGGGCTAAAGATGTGTCTCTTTACTGGCTTCTAAAACAACTGTGAAATAAGAGTTAAGAACTTTTATACAAATGAGTCCTAAACATATTGCAAATTCAGTTAAAAATAAATAAGTCCTTAGCAAAGATTTCAATAAACAGTAAGAGTAGTTGAATTAAAATATTTCCACTAAAATTAATGAGCCAATCCTGGAATGCTTAGACTGACTCTTAAGTGTGCTCTTTTAAAGGCTTTGAATATGTTTGCCTGCCTGAATTTCTATGGAGCATTTTGAATGCATGACAGATTATAATCTTCAATTATTTTAATTTGGTTTTCTTAATGGGCAAAATAGCTAAGAGCTTAATAATAAAAGACACTTACTGCTTATCATTTACATTATTTTATGTGTTCATTAATAATTATAATGGCTTTTATAAAACAAAAAAATCGAGTCTAAGTATCCTAAGGTCATGTTAGTGCAAATGTTGCATACTATTCTGTGGGAGATTTGGTAAACTAAGTGTTTTTTGAAGGGCATTTTTTACTCCATATGTTGTAGAGCAAGACAAAGAACTTCAAAGGAAATTTATTTTCTGGTTCATTCTGTGGAAGGAAAATGTAACAGAGGAGAAATGTCCTGCTTTGCTTTCTCCAGATACACTTCCAGGCACAGTGCAGGGATGGGCAGAACCCAGACCACAGACACCTTACGAAATTCTCTAAATAATGTTTATTAGGTACAGGAGTACTGTTGTTACAGTCACATCTTCTCTTCTGTATGCTCACTTGTCCTTGTTCATTCAGCTTTTCCTCACACACCCCATTTCCTGGCCCTCCAGGCATTTTCTTTACTGCTCTCTAAACAGTCTCCACTGGAACACTTCTTTTCCTGGCAATGTGATGCTCCAAAAACTGTATAATTTATGGTCTCCCTGGTGCCCTCCAATCTGCTGACCACGCAGCTTTGTCTGCTCTGTACCACCCCTGCTCCTGGCATGGGAGCATTGCAGGGATCTCTGGTGGTTTCTGTCACTGCCAGGATAAGGGAGGAGGGCTTGGGAATTCAAACCCCTGCAGCAAGAAAGGGCAGTGCTGAGAGCACGAGGGTATGGACCAGCAGAAGAAAAACAGTGATAAAATCTGATACCTTCAAGGAGCTCACTGCTTGAAATTCTGTTCACCAGTGAAGTTTGTGGGAATGGTTTAGCTACCCAGTAAATCCTGACAGAGATGCACAACCCCTAAGATATTATCTGCAAAAGCAGGATGCAATCCTGTGCCACAAACACTGCTTTTCTGTCTAAATGTGACATTGAGGAGAGGCCAGCTTGGAAGGGCTTAGCCCTGTGTTGTGTCAAGAGTTGCAATGTTCATTTTCAAACATTTTCGTTATTAGATCAGAACCTGCAGTAGAAAATCCCCATCTTGTGAAATTGCACCAATTCTCCTGTTTCTGGGGTTGCTTTGCAGGAAGAAGGGCTGGGCCAGACTCTGGGTGTTGTGGTTCTGAGTTGCAAGCATTGCAGTGTTTTGTGTGGTTCCTCAGTGACGCGGGCTCCAGGCACTCCCTGCTGGGCTGCAAGGCCGCCCTGTCCTTGCTGGGACGGCAGCTCCAGAGAGGGGCCAGGCTCTGCTGCTGCTCCCCTCTGGGGCTCTGGTGGCTGATCCCACCGTTTCCAGATGGTCCATTTGTATCTGCCAGAGTTATTGAGGGCTCCTGCGTGGAAAATGCTCCCTGTGTTCATGAGGTAGGATGGGAACAAGGGATTGCATCTTCCGACATAAATTGCCTTTTGATCTGGGACATTTTCCCTCACCAGTGAATCAATCCACTCCAAGCTCCATCCCAGAGGGGCTTTTTAGAGCATAAAAGCTGCTTTGCAAGCAAATTCCTTTTATGACAGTCATCAGCCATCATCATTCATCCTGCTCACATCATCATATGCAGAGTTGTATCATGCCAGGCACTGGAGAAGCTCAAAGCTCCAAGGGTTCTCCGAGTAAAAAATGTATAAATGCAGCTAAGGAAAACCATCCCTCTGCCATCTGTTCTGTAACCCAGAGCCCTGCATACCTCTTGACTGCATTATAAAAGGAGAGATAAATGAAAGGAAAATTCATGTGTATGTTCTCCAGTCAGAAGATTATCATATGGATCTGTTACCATCTTCACACTTCCCAGGCTGAATGAAGGAAAAAGTAACTCCCTTCTGAACCAGTAAATTCCCCCAACCTGTAATTTTTATTCCTGATTTAGTGATCTCCTTGGGAATAGAAAGGGCTTTATTATTATTATTGTTATTATTATTATCATTATCATTATCATTATTATTGTAAACTGCTCCAGGAGCCGTTTCAACAAAAGAAGTAAACCTTGCATTGTGTTCAGATAATGTTCTTAACTTCTCAACAAAATTTAATAAATTGCACCCTGGGAATTAGGCAAATGAAACCTTTGGTCAAAATGTTACAGGATTACTGAAAAAATCCTTTTTTTTAAATTTTTTTAATCTCATTAAGAGGATAAAATTATATGCTCCGATATAAAAAGCATGTGTGTGATAAATATCTCCCTGGTACTAAAATCTACTATGCTTCATTGTCAATGGTCTCTGCAACTTTCTGTGACAAGTGCTACTTCTTACATTATTTTTTTTCTGAACACTTCACACCCTTGTATATTTACTGGAAATGGACTTAAGTATAGGAAGGAGGCAAACCCTTGTGCTATGATTGCAATTAACAGCAAATAACGAGTCTTTGCTGAATATTTGCAGTACATTTCCCCCATCTTTGCTCAATGCAGTGTAATTAGCTCATGGATTTCTCTCAGTATAATTGGCTGTGGGTCTTATGATATATTTCATCTTCTAGATCTGCAATGATTTACATACAGACAGCTTAGACCCTATTAATGCTAATAAAAGTGCTGCAAGGACATCCTATAGCGTGCACTTTATTAAACTGTACATAGCTTTCTTCGAGAGCTTCTGTTTATCTGCATTTCCCAAAAATAAAATATAGTGCCTTTAGCACTGAATATTTAAATCCAGGCTCCTTTTCCCTGTTTCTGTCTCTCTCTATGCATTTCTAATGCTTCTATCACAATGGGATCTGGGTAGTATATGCAACAGGAAATAGAGCAGAAAAATGTCCACTAACAGGCTCTTCCCTTCTGTGATTCGGGTTAAAACTGCTCCCATTTTGGTTCCCTGGAGTGTCTGCTTAGCTCTTTGGCGTTTCTGCTCAAGTACAGCCATAGCTGAGCCAGGCTGGGGCTGGGTAGAAGTGCAAAGTACCTTTGTTGGGTTGTTTAGGGTTTTTTCCATCTTTTTTGAGGGTAAATTCACATTATAGTTTGTTTGGAGCTGTGCAGACACACTTTGATAAAGACACACAGCTGTGTGTCCCACATTACAGTGGTTTTTAATTTGTGAGGTGGGAGCCCCACCCTGGCTCAAAGCTGGAGGTCCAGCAGTGTCTCCCTGTTTCCACTTAGCTTAAGCCTGGCTCCAGCTGTGGATGTAGTGGGTTGGAGCTTGAACTCCCTGGTGTGAGCTGTGCTCTTGCACAGACATTGCCACCAGCTCGATTTCCAGCCCTTCCCTCTGAAGGGACCTTCTGAAAATGGGGACTGTGATCTTCAGCTCTCAAACTGGTGACAGTGCTGTCACTGAAAGCACAGTTGTGCAAGCAGTGCTTGATTTTAGTACACCCTTCCTCACCCACAGATTAGCTAATGAAAGTTGAATTCATGGCTTCTCTACTTGGGTCTTTCTTCCACATACCCACTAGCCCCACATAAATCTGGACAGATCCTCCTGTGCAGCATGAGGGCACTTTCAGCGTCCCCAGGCCCTCTTTGAAGTGACTACAGCAGTGTAAGTCCAGTCAGTTTTCTCAGTGCTAACAGTGTAACAAGCAGTGAATCCTTTGGAGAGAAGACAAATGGAGCTGTGTCTATTCCCTGACCTGCAGCTCCAGCGGCGCAGGTGCCGCGCGGATCAATCCTGGCAGGGCCTGTAATAACTGACATGATTAGCCATTAGCAGGAGCAGACAGCTTGGTGGGGAAGTACAAAGAAAACAGTGTACAAACTTGGTAATGATCTGGACAGAGGGATCAAAGGAGATTCTGGGAGCCAGGGATCTGATATTGCCCTGCACCAACACGTTCAGCGTCTTGTCAGCCTCCTGTGTCAGGAGAGGAAGCAATAGCAGAAGGTCACATATGGGAGGAGTGTGCAGCAGCCCACAGCCCCATCTCAATTCCTTTGCCTGACAAGCAAAGCCTCCTCTTCCCTTGGAAATGACCTTCTCTCCACCAGTCCAGGCTGTTTGGGGGACACAGGATCCCCCTAAGTTCACTCAGGCCCCTCCAAGGGTGCAGCTGCTGTAGCAGAGATGCCAATGTGCATTCAGCTACGAGGGCTCTATTATCTTCCCACTGCCTCGTTGTATTCATAGACCTGTTAGGGAAAAATTTATGCACATCGCTTCTTACAGTGCCAAGACACTTTGTGATGGTGCAGGGGGTGGTAATTTATTTGTACCTTGCACTTTCTTTCGGGAATAGTCATGCTGTTGCAAGAACTTCTTTCAGCATTTGATCAGAAAATTAAATTTGTGTTTAAAGAGATAGTCAGGGTTGCTAGGACAACATATTAACCTCCCTCCTTTTTTTCCTTAGCTCTGTCTCCAAGGTTCATGGAACTCACTGTGCTGTACTTGGTTTATGTTGTTCTCAAGGTGCAGGAGGGAAGGACTTTCAGAAACAGTGTCCAAAACATATTTTTCCTCAACAAATAATCACATGAAATGGTAACATCCCACTGGGCATTCCCAGCCTGGCCTTGTCAAGCCAGCAGGACAAAGAGGAGCAAACAGCCCCGTTCTTTGAGTTTCATGGGAGTATTTTTGTGCACAGTCACCAGGACTGAGAATACAATGGGGGAGCTTGCAGACAGCGTTTTCAGAAATGATTAATAGCTGGGAGACTCTGGGTATGGCTGAAAAATTTGGAGATTTTCAGGAGACTGGGGTTTCAGTAATATGTAAACAGTGGGTTTTGTGCATTTTAGGCTATTCCACATCTCAGTTAAAAAGTCACAATTTCAGTGATTTCTCATTAATTAAAAAGGAGCAAAACAGCTGAAACTTTGTGGAATGTACTTTTCATGGCTTTTCACCAAATCTTTGGTGTTCAGCTCCCTAATCAGGACTGACAGTGGTATTACATCTCTGCAGCCTTCAGATATTTAAAGTTGCTTAAACATCCATGTGGCTTTTGTCCAGAAGTTACAGATTGCTGTCTCTGTTATTTCCTCCAGATCCGCTCCGACAAGGACAAGGAGATCCACATCAGATACAGCATCACTGGAGTGGGAGCTGACCAGCCGCCCATGGAGGTGTTCAACATCGACCCTGTGTCTGGCAGGATGTACGTGACACGCCCGATGGACAGGGAGGAAAGAGCTTCCTACCACGTGAGCATCAAACATCCTGACTGTCAGCTGGGCCCACAAGTCAAAGCAGAATGGCTGGCTTCAAGAAGGGGCACGCTAGATCAGCCAAACCCATGCAAAGTGCTGGGTGGTGGCAGCTGAACGTGAGCCAGATGTGCCCAGGTGGCCAGGAAGGCCAGTGGCACCTGGCCTGTATCAGCAGTGTTGTGGCCAGCAGGACCAGGGCAGTGATTGTCCCCCTGTGCTGGGCACTGGTGAGGCCACTCCTCAAATCTGGGGTCAGTTTTGGGCCCCTCACCACATTGAGCATGTCCAGGGAAGGGTGGTGGAGCCTGGAGAGAGTGAGTTTGATGAGGAGAAGCTGAAGGAGCTGGGGGGGCACAGCCTGGAGAAAAGGAGGCTCAGGGGAGACCTCATCACTCTGTGACTCCCTGGAAGGAGATTGTAACCATGTGGGTTGGTCTCTTCTCCCAAGTAAGAAGTGACAGATCAAGAGGAAATGGCCTCAAATTATGCCAGGAGAGATTAAGGTTGGATATCAGGAAAAATTTCTTCACCAAAAGGGCTGTCCAGCCCTGGCACAGACTGCCCAGGGCAGTGGTGAAATTACCATTCCTGGAGAGATTCAAAAGCTGTGTAGATGTGGCACTTGAGGACATGGTTGAGTGATGGGCTTGGCAGTGCTGGGGGAAAAGTTGGACTTGATCTGAGAGGGCTTTTCCAACCTAAACAATTCTGTGATTATATGAAAGTGGAGATAAACTGATGTCTTTTTCAGACCCAGAGTCATTTGTTTAAAATGGTGCAACTTCACACTGCTTGTTAAATCCATGCAAATTTATGTGTAGACTGAACCACCCAAAACCATGAGAAGCCAGTCACTACATTAGCGTGTCTTGGGAAATTACTAATTTAAGAATCATTACTGCATCTAAACATGCAATAATTGCTATAGTCATTTTTCACTTTAATTCACCAGGAGATGTTCAGGCAGTATGATGGGGGTGTGTCAGATAGGTTTTTAAATACGCAGATAGGCTAATATTAAATATCAGGGAATTAATTAAGATTAATTACGCTCAAAAGTGATGGTGCCTCGTGCTATCCTAGTTCATAAAATGCTCTACCTGCAGAATGCTCACAGTGTAATTGACTGCTGTGTTTTGAAATAAATCCCAGCTCTTATATTGCACAGTGTAATTGCACAGCAGATCCAGTCCCACAAATTGCTAAAAGAATAGGTTGCCCCTTGCATGATAGCCCTGCAACATTTCAAACATTTTCTGCGTCTGCTGGAGTGGTTGTGAAAGGCTGTTTGATGGGCTGCTGTAAGCCTTAGCCCATCTCCTGGCATGGTAATAGCCCTTCCCAGGGAGGCTGTAATGCCAGCAGAGTGCACGGGTCACTTCCAGTGACACCGCGTCCCGAACGGCGCCGTCGGAGATGCACATTCTGTCAGCTTTATCAGGTATCCAGTTAACCATGTTGACACAGCTTCTGGGCTGGGGTGGAAAGATAAAGAAAATAGATTACCTCTTTAGTTGGGTGGAAAAAGAGATTTCCCCTGGGTAAAAGGAGATCTGAAGAAAAATTATTTTATACTCTGTGAACAAGAACAATTATTTTGTTTGTTGTGCCTAGGAAAATATGAAGAGAGGTTGTTTTGGAGAAGAAATATTTGAGATAAAGTGTGTGTCATCTCAGCGTTGTTGATATTGTTTCAGCAGTGCCAGGTTATTATAACAGTCTAGTCAATAATAAAAAAGACTTTTGATGGAGCCGCTGTGATGTCTGCGATCAGACACTCGCAGTCAAAAACATGAGATGAAACAGATTTTGTCCTCCATCCTAAAAAACCCTGTGCCCCTTAAAAATGAACTGAACCTACCAGTTACAGTGAATTCAGCAAATTGAATTCTTGCCTTGTCAAAGGTGATGGGATGAATCTGCCTTGTACATAACACAGGATTTCCAGCCTTTGCTGTTCCTCACAGAAACCTTGAACTAGTGGCATCCATATGTAAATAAGCATATTCATACTCTAAAGGTTACAGAAACATGTATTTTATAGAGAGAATAACTGATAAGTATGTTATGAGACCTTATAGACAGGAATACTGAATGATAGAAAAATCTTTGTCAGGAGAACAGTAGAAGGTGATGAAAACATTTTAAATTGTGCCCGTAAGTGACCTTTAGATCCTTCAGCCTCAGTAGCAATGGATTGATGATTTCTTGAACCATCAGTTGTTCATTTATTAACCCTTTATGAAGCCTTTATAAATACACCAGGCACAAAGCAATGACCCAAACACTGGAGCAGAAACTACAGTGCTGAAAATGAGAAAAAATTTGGCCCATTTCCAGAAAGAAAATAAAGTTCAAAGTTTTGGCTAGTGGAGGGTTTGAAGAAGTCAATTAATTTATGTCACTTCATAGAGCCCAGTCTCTATCTGATAGGAAAGGCAACATGTAGCCAGGTTTGAACTGAGTGCTGGAAGAGCAGTGACTGAGGTGTAGCTTGGATGTGAACTGCAGAGCTTGGCCACCTTTAAACTTGTTTAAGATATGCTGCAGTTTCCTTCAGCTTGAATTAGTAGCTTTGCTGTTGAGTGAGAATGTCAGTGGAGCTGCAAGGCACCACTGGTCCCTCTGACCCAGCAGGACATGGGTTCTGTGTCTGTTCTGTGCAGCCTTGTGTTCCAGGTGAAGGTGGGTGCATTTACACAGCTTCATGTTTTCTGCAGCCCTAAAAAAACCCAAATCTTTTCAGCATCTCTGTCACTCTTGAGTGTTGTCCTTGCTGCTTTTGTTCCCAGGTAATCTAAAAACTAATTATAAAAGAAAGAACAATAATTTGCAAGTCTTTGTAAGGCTACATATCAAGAGTTCTGTTTCATTAACTCCCACATTTTCAACACATATTTTCTTATGCATAATTATCTGTATTGCTTCAGGACTACCATTTTTAAAATACTAGTGTTCTAACACTCCCTGCATTCAGCAAGCCATTTGTCTGATGAAACCTGCCTCATTCCCTAAGGTGAAACAGATTTTTTTCTAATTAGATCAGGAGTTCTGCAGCAGAACTTCCCCTGTTTTTGTGATCATTCTTGAACTTTTAGGGAGGATCATTCTGAGTTGAGTTATGCAGAGATGTATGTGCCTCTGGGACTCAGAGCTCCTGCCCAGGTGCTGTGTGTGCTGGTGATAGCAAGTTCAGCTGTAGTTTGTGTCTGCACTCCAAACCAGAGCACAAACTCCCCAGGGACCTCACAGACATCCCAGACGCAGAGTCAGCTGAAAATACGAGCAGAGAAAAGCAAAAAGGGCTCTGCAGCCACTAAACCAACCCCACAATATGGTGTGGAACTGCACAGGTGGCACTGAGTGATGTCCTGGGAGCCACCCTGGTGTCATTAGTGCCTTGGGACACACAGCCAAGGGACAGACAGCCGTGGGACACAGTGATGGGATACACAGCAAGGGACACACAGCCAGGGGACACACAGCAAGGACACACAGCAAAGGATACACAGCCATGGGACACTCAGCCATGGGATACACAGCCAGGGGACACACAGCCATGGGATACACAGCCAGGGGACACACAGCCATGGGACACACAGCCATGGGATACACAGCAAGGGACACACAGCCATGGGACACACAGCAAGGGACACACAGCAAGGACACACAGCCGTGGGACACACAGCCATGGGATACACAGCCATGGGATACACAGCCATGGGATACACAGCCATGGGACACACAGCCATGGGACACACAGCAAGGGACACACAGCAAGGACACACAGCCGTGGGACACACAGCCATGGGATACACAGCCATGGGATACACAGCCATGGGACACACAGCAAGGACACACAGCCATGGGATACACAGCCATGGGACATACATCCATGGGACACACAGCCATGGGATACACAGCCATGGGATACACATTTGTGGGACACACAGCCATGGGACACACAGCTGTGGGTCATACAGCTATGGGACACACAGCCATGGGGCACACAGCAAGGACACACAGCCATGGGACATACATCCTTGGGACACACAGCAAGGACACACAGCCATGGGACACACACCAAGGGACACACAGCCGTGGGACACACAGCCATGGTATACACACCTGCAGGACACACAGCCATGGGATACACACCTGTGGGACACACAGCCAGGGGACACACATCCATGGGCCACATCCCCACATTTCTCAGCCATCTCACTGTGGCAGGTTCGTGTGTGTGCTGCATCTCCCCTTGCAGTCAGCCCCTGAAATGCTCCATGCATGCCAAGGAAGTTGCAGCAGGTAGTGATATTTAATATGCATGAGTTCTCTTGGCCTTATTTAGCTGCACTCCCTAGGTCCCATTTGTGCTGCTGACAGAATTAGTGGCTCTGAATGTCTTTTCTGATCCAGACACCAGTTTCATATTAAGCTGCAGTTAGGCCTGGCAAGTACAAGGGATAGAAAATTGGTAGCTTAGTTTTCCAAGACGTTTTTCAAGCTCGGTTTTCAAAAGACATCAGCATAAACATGTCAGTAAGTAATCATTGCTTATGATACTCAAGTAATATGCATTATAGGGAAACTTTGAAGCAAGTCCTAATCCAGTTCCAGACACATGTGTGCACTGTCAGCTTCAGGCTGATGAAATACTCCCTCAGAAATGGCTGGAGCAGAACAGGTGGGTTATAGACTGACAAAGAGTTGTTTTAAATGCAAAGGAACAAAACAATTTTACTACAAATTAAGGGATAATTCCAGTATTTTGAGCCATGTTGAATAATGCCAGCCATTTGTGTCACAATGCTCTAAACTGAACTTTTAATCACAATTAAGAGCACACAAATTAGGCATGACATTGTATGCTTATTGCTTAGAGGCTCTGTCACTGATTGATAATGTATATTTGTATTAGTAGTATTAGTGCCTAAGTAATATTCGTATTTAACACAATTCACTGTGTTGACTTTGACTAACTACTTTCAGATACCACCAGCCTCCAGTGTAATCAATAATCATGATACCAAATCATTTGTATGCCAACAGCTACATTTACACTGGAAACTGTCAGTAGGAAAACCTCAGAGACCTGTGCTAGCTGCTGCTGAATATGATAGCAATAATTGTCACAGTTTTAAACAATATTTGTTAAAGAATATCGAGCCAGCTCCTTGGCTGGTACAGCAGATGATGCATCAGCTAGAGATTAGTTGGCTACGTGTATTAATTTTTCAGAATCCTTTGCAAGGTATTTAATTTGATTTTATTCCTTCTTCACTCCTGTCATGTTCTTCCTCTTGGGGAAAATGTAAATATTTCAAACTAACTTTATAAATGTTTCTTAACTGTCTCTTCAGGCACCCACCAGCTCCCATTTGAATACTTGTGCATGCCCCTTGTCTGGCATGTGTCCTGTGGCTCAGGTGATGCTCACAGAAGTGAGCCCCATCTCAGCCATTGAGGAATGGCTCCAGAACAAAGTGTGTTGTCCAGCTTGAGGATGCCTCATGAATACCAAAAGTAGGACAAGAGAATGAGGGAGAAGATGAATTAAGGAAGGGAAATGTAGTATAGATCTGCCTTGGAGACCCAGCCAGTTTCCCAGCAGACAGATTGGCCCCCTGGAGTCCCTCCTTGGCTCTCTCTGCTGAGGATGGTCTCTAGTGAGGAATTGTCTCTTAACAAGGAATGTTTTTTAGCAGGAAGAGCTCCCATTGAGTTGAAAATCAACCCTGTGGCTCAGGACTCCCTTCTCCCTTTGCCACAGCTGGCACTGACCACAGGGAAGCCACATGTTGGGGGAGATAGGGAGGCATTGGCACATGAGAGTTGTTCAGAGAGAACAGGCGGAGAAAATGAATGCAAAAAAGCACAAAAGGAAAGAAATGTTCCCTGAAGCCAGGCCAAAAAAAGGAGCAGGAGAGAGGGTGCCATGTTCCTGGCACTGCAGATGCTGAGCCAGTGACCACACCAGTGTGCCCAGCCCTGCCCTGCCTCCCATAGCTTGTCCCAGTGCTGGTGCAGGGCACAGGACACTTGAGCATGGCACCACAGGTTTGATGAGATTCCTGCAGTCTTGCTTATTGAATTTTTTTTGCCTTGAGTGCAGGCAGTAATGCGCTGATGGGTACATGTGCTCAGTGAGTGCAACAAGCAGATAGATGTGCATTGCTGAGAAATCCCTTACTCCTGGAGATTTCAAACAAAAGCTATCGAATGTAATTAAAAATTTGCAGGGGGAGAGTCAGATGTGAGGGGGGAGATACCAGCTTTGCTCTCTGCTTTATCTCTGAATGGAACCATTTCCGCTGCTGGAAATGCTGTAAGAGAGAGCCCAGTGCTGCCTCAGTTTGAAGATAATAACTTTAATTTTAGCTCTGAATTACTTTTTTTCAAAGACAGTCTGACCTCTGACTGTAAAGTTATTGAATTGCTACATCTGACATGATGAAGGATAGCTCAACAGGTGGGAGCCAAAGCAGTTCCTATGTAGGGAAGAAATGCAGATATTAAGAGCATTGCAAGTCATGAAACACAAATGGTACACCCTGTATTGAAAGCAAAGCTGGACTTCTTCAGGCTTTAAAGAAAACGTGCTGCTTAATTTCCTTTGAAAAAAAAAAAGTGTTTTTCTCCCAGCTCATTTCATGTGGCAGTTTGTTCTCTTTGCTTGATTAAATGTTAATCCAGCCCATCCTAATGGTGTGCAGCTCTTTTTGTTAAGCTCTGGACTTCTGAGCACCATACATGAAGGGGAAAGTTGCATCAATCACCAGCACAGCGAGAGTGAAAGACAGGAGCCAGGGCTAATGCAATTAGCACATTTATTTGTCATGCATCAGAGGAGCTGGAGACCTCCCTGTAAAGTCAGCTCTGACTCCCAGCAGCAGCCTGATGGTGCAGGGAACTGCTGGGAGGGACCAGAGGCCACCATCCTGCTGCATGGCAGAGCTGGTGTGTCCCTGTCCTTCAGCCCCATCTCCCAGCCAGCCCTGGCATGAACAGGCTGCCCAGAGGAGCTGTGGCTGTCCCATCCCTGCAGGTGTTCAAGCGCAGGTTGGACGGAGCTCGGAGCACCCTGATCAAGTGGAAGGTTCCCTGCCTGTGACAGAGGGTTGGAACTAGATGAGCTTTAAGGTCTTTCCAGCCCAGCCCGTTGTGTGACTCTGTGAAGCTGATGTCCTCTGAAGCCTTGGTTCCCTCTCAAGTTTTCAGTGATTGAAAAGGCTCACAAGGTATTAGAAAGTCTTTTTTCCCAGCCCCGCGACCGAAGAAGAAGTTGAGATTTGTCAGTTCTGCTTTTCAAAGTTGTTTATTTTTCCTTATCTATAACATTATTTCTCTGACCTGCTGAGATCTGTCTGGCAGGTCAGTTCGTGGCACACTGACCACCCTTGGGGTGGTGTTGGCTTTTTATACTAAGAACTACATGTACTTTACTTACAATAAATTTCCAATACCTATCACCTATGTTAGACAGTTTGTCTCTACTCTAAACCAATCCAGAAGTGTCACCATCACAGCAGAAGATGGAGGACAAGAAGAAGAAGAAGAGGAAGGACAGGACATGCCCAGATTGCTCTATCTTGCCTCTTGAACCCCCATTCTACATCCCCAGAATTCTACTTTTTCACCCTGTGATAAATTAACTATTATTCTACTCAAACTCTTGTGGCTTGTAAATCTTCACACAAAGTCAGTAATTGTTTCCATGGGCTAAAATGGAAGGCACAAGTGGTTTTGATTCCATGCCAAGGTCTCTGAGCCCCTCGCCAGGGTCTCAAGTCATCCAGGGCAATCCCAGGAATGTCCTGGGTTCCGACCGTTCCCCAGCCCACCAGCCCTGTGGGATGTGGCACCATCCCAAGTGCCATCCCCTGTTCTCGTGGCAGGGTGGAGGTTCAGCAGTGCTCACAGGGGCTGAGATGAAGAGGGATGGTGGCCAAAATCTGCAGCCCTCAGAGCCAGGCAGAGCCTCCTGGGCTGGGGCCGTGCAGCTCCTCCCTGGCTGTCAGAGCTCTCCCGACGCCGTTCAGCCACACACCATTTACAGTAGCCATCTGTTCCCTCTAATGAGAAAGCTATCCATTTTTTTCACCTGGTTACTGATTGTTCCAGACTATTGTGATTGCTTCGTTTTATTAATTACTCATTTTGACATGCTATATCTGTCTCTTTTGTTCAGAAAACAGATGCTCTTGTTTCTGGGCATTATTACTGATGGTTATTGCTAATAAGATAAAGCTGCAGTTCCAGTTTAACTGAGGGCTTAACACTGTGGCTCTGGTTATTGAAATGCCTCAGCACTGGGTATTTTATTGAAGCCTGAGGAAATTGCATTCTTAGTGCCATGGGGGCTCCCATTATTTGAAGGAAAGGGACTTTTTAAATGTCTTCTGGTGCGCAGAGCAATGGGGTCGGTAGCTGTTGCTGTTCCTGGAGACCATGATTAAACAAAGAATAAACATCACTAAGATCATGCTGAAATCTCTTCAGTTACTAATCCCTAGTATTATGGGTGTGAAACGCTGCAGGTTCCCATAAGAAACTTCTCGCTCAAAATCATTTCCTCACTTTACTTGGAACTAAGCAAAATTTGCTTTTCAGATTGTCAGACAAGGTTCAATATGTCTTAAAAATTAAAATAGAGTGGTCTGTGAGCTGTGAAGGGGATAAGATAGCATCACTGTACCAGAGTTGAAGTGTTTCCACTGACAATCACTGTTTCAAAATATTATTTCAATATTATATTAAGCTCTGAAAAACTGTGAGTCGAGTGTAGATGGAAACCATGTCAGTGCTTTCTGCTGGAATTAGATACTGGCTCCATTCAATTTTGAGGAAGTATTTATGATGTAAAGTCACTCCTTGCAAAACAGTCTCTCATTCTGCCACAAATGCAGTTGCTGATATTGTGCTTTCATTGTGCTCATTCCCAGCTCCGGGCTCATGCAGTGGACATGAATGGAAACAAGGTGGAGAATCCCATTGACCTTTACATCTACGTGATTGATATGAATGACAACAGGCCGGAGTTCATCAACCAAGTCTATAATGGATCTGTTGATGAAGGCTCTAAACCAGGTACTGTTGAAAAAAGTCTCAAAGTTTCCCAGATTTTCAGGCGTTCCTTTGGTGTGGTGGCTTGGACTCTGCTGGCATCACAGGGGATGAGGGAGAGGTTTGCTCTTGCTGGCTGTTGGTGGAAGACTGATGGAGGTGAGAACAATCCCATTGTATATCTTTTTCTGGATGAAGAGAAAGTGCAGACTTGGGATGGAGGGAACCTGAGTCCTGGTGGTCCCTTCCTGGCTGTGGAATTTGTAAAAGCAGCAGTTTTGTAGAGTAATGCTGTGTAGCACCATTCTCACACACTCACTGCACACGTACAGGGCTGTTATTCTAATTACAGAGCACTGAAAGCCAGCCTGGCAGTGGCCTTTCCCTGACCCTGTGTCTCAAATACTCAATATCCTCCTCCTTGATATTTAATTCAGTCATTTGCCAACTCAATATCTGGCATCCAGTCAGACTCCTAGGAAGGCTCTGTCTCAAGAAACACTTTTTTGCTTGGGACCCAGTGGAAACCTGCAGAAGTGGGAATATTCACATTGAAATTGCAGGCTCATCCTCTGTCCCCACAGACTGTTCTAACAGAGGGTAAAATAGGGAAAAACCTGAAGTTGAATTACAGGAAATTTATGGGTGAAAAATCAGTGAGGGTGTAAGCTGTATGAGGAAAAGTGATGATTTTTACATGAGCACATTTATATGCTTGGGAGAAACAGAGCTGTAAAGGTCTTTAATGTTCTATTTCCAACTCTACTGTTGATTTGTTATTTAAGTGTGGTGTAACCCTGCAGTTCCCAATATGGGAGCAGGGTTGGTTTAGCTCATTGCTGACTGTAACTAAAATTCCTGTATCCATTCTTTGTTCTGTGTCACCAGTACAACTGGAAGTCTCCTGAAATCAGAGGGAGTTTTTTTTCCTAGATTGTCTCCTCGGTTATTTGCCAGCTGAGGGGTTAAATACCCCGTGACTTTGGTTTGTGTCAGCAAACATTTATCACAGCGGCTCTGCTGCCGGAGGTGCGACAGGGAAGTCTCCGGTGGGCACTGTTTTTAACAAGGTGATTCACAGCCCTGATTGATTGTCTTCCAGCACTGTGAGGGACGGGCAGCTGTGGGGCACACGTGGTGGGGACAGAACGTGACATTATTGCTGAGCAAAGAGTAGGTACAGCTCCCTTTCTGATTCCTTTGGGTGGCAATGTCCCAGCTTCAAAGAACTGATCCTGGTGCTGCTTGGAGGAGGGAAGGTGAGAAGTCCCTGAGCTGACAGCTCTGATGACATCTTCCCAGAGAATTTTTCCAGCTTTCATTTGAAGGCCACTTTGGGGCATATAAAGGTTTGAAGATTGATACAACATTTCCATAGCAAATCAAATTTCTTACATCTTATTCGAGGACAGATCAATATTCAAAGTGTTCCCAAATGTTTTAACTAGCTCTGTTCATCTGTCAGAGAAGCAGTAAATTGCATCCTCTTTCTTGTCTGAAATCCAGATGAGCCTTTGAGCTATTAAATAGAACAGGATAATTTGCCTACAAAATACTTGTGCCTCTGCTTCTAGCAGTGTTTTTTGGTATTCTCTGTCCCAGGCTGCAGTGCTTGCCTTTAAGGCAGGAAGGTAGAAAGCAATCTGTTTTTATTCAAAAGCAATTACATTTGTCTTTGATGTATTTGTCAGGGGTTTTTTCCTCTCTCTCCTGTTTAATCGGTATTCTTTTAAAGGTTTATATTAGTATTGAATTTCTCTTCCTTGCTTTTGTTGAGCCTCCTAGGAATTTCGGTACTGGAGGCCCTCATTCTGTGTGCTTGGCAAGAAACATGATCTTGTGCCTTTGAGAAAGTGATAGAGAGGTCATGGAGTTAAAGGGAATATCTGCAAGCTCCTCCTTTGCCTCAAAATTATCTGTCCCTCTTTTATGCAGAGACAAGTGTAGACAATGTATTTAGCTAAGGGTAGATCTTGCAAATATTTAGAAACTTTTTATTAGTTGAAGATGCCTCAGAATATTGTAACAACTAAGGAAGTACCACACCAGCCATTGCAAGAGAAAAAATACGTTACCAGAATTCATTATTATTTCTGGCAGCAGTTGAGAAATGAAAGACACTGCATATTCTTTGAGGTAACAGCAAAATTTGTTCAGTACTGATTCAACAGTAAGTTAGAGATGTATATGCATCTATAAAAATATATCTGCATATGTGTGAATATCCATGCTTCAAGCAAACCAAAAAATCTTGTTATATGTTACAGGAGTTCAGCATTCATTTTCTTCTGCTCAGTGCTGCTGAACTATGCCTGAGGACTGAAAATGCTTCCCTGGATATCCTGTGCAATTGTTATTTCTCACATCTTCCATATGCCCATTTATAATGGCTGTGATTAAAAATGCAGGATTACTTGATTACTACAGTATCTGCAATGTTCTTAATTTTGCACACCTCTGATGAGAGATATCAGAGTATCCCAAATAAATGCTGACTCTGAGGGCAGCTGGAACGAGCAGCCAGTGGCTGTTTGAAGTCAGTCGGAATTTTGCCCAGATTTAATTTTGAAAAAAAACCCAGATAAAAAAGGATATATGGAGCTTGAGCTCTACCCATGGAAATTTTGCAGAGCAAGACCATCACAAATGTGCTGTAGAGCAGAGGCTGAGCAGGGCACAGTGACCTTGAGCTGCAGGGAAAGCCCCGGTAAGACTCCAGTGGGATCAATAGAGCTGCTCCCGTTCCAGTGAGCAGGAAAGGGCCCCGAGGAGCTGTCCAGCATTCCCAGGGTCCAGGATGGAGCAGGGGCAGGGCTGTGTGTGCACAGCAGGCAGGGCTGTCCCTCCGCAGGATCCTGGTCCCTGCTTGGGGCCGGGGTGTGGTGACCTGGAACAGAATGTGTGGCCTCATCTCTGAGCCTGGCAGGGATGGAGGGTGGCCAGGTGAGATGTGACCTGCTGGCTCAACAGTGGACATGCCAAAAGAGGGTGGAGTGAAGCAAGGAAAGGGAATGCAGAAGGAGGCGTGCTCCAGCCTGCAGCACGGTGTGACACTGCTGGGCACTCAGCCTCCCGCAGGAGCAAGTTTGCTTTACCCTGGAATGCAAATATACAAAATTGTCCAAGAGCTGGAAGAATTGGCAGTGATGTGAAGAGACTCATTAGACAGTCTGATGGGGTTTAAGTGAAGGGGCTTCCCAGCCTGCAGAGCACTCAGCCCGGGTTCCCAAGGAGCTTGCTCTCTGCAAGTCACCTTGAAGCAACCCTTGACAGGAATAGAAAAGAAATCATCAAGTATTATTAATTATAATAGGTTGTTGTTGCTGGCTAAGATTATAATAACTTAATTGAAATAGTGTCTTGAGCCATAGCATAGTGTTCCTGAAATCAGGAGCTCACTCTTGGTGAAGTTCTCTGTAGTGAGAACTGGCCCTTGGACATCCTCAGATGTGCTGGCTCTTAAACTGAATTACATCTCTTTCCTTTTCTGATGCTCTCTGAAAAAACAGTTTAATGCATTTCTAGCTTATCTAGCCTCAGGTCAAGTGGCTGGGCAATTTAAAATGTGTAAAAGCAGCCCCTTCCAAAAATGCAGAACAGGAGTAGTGATGCAGGATTTCCTTTTCCACAGGACCATCTTTCTTCCTCACTCTCCCCCTGCATGCTTTTTTTTTGATTTAACGCGCCACTGTTTGAAAGTGTCTCTTAAAAGACCATATTTTACTCATGTTGAATAATGTTCTGCCTCTTTGAACTTTGCCTCTGTGTGAAGAACACAGCCAAGTTTTAAAAATGCAGCTGCAGGCTGGAGCTGCAATTCCCCTGCTCCCTCTGGCAGCCTTGCTCAGCAGAGCTCTCCTGGAGCTGCTCGCTGCCTTCCAAGCGCTGACAAAGCGGGATGGCTGCAGGGCTGGGCTGCCCAGCACTGCCTGCCCTGCAAGGATTCTGCTGCCTTTTCCATGCCCACATCTCCCAGCTGCATCACACCAGCTCCTTACAGCAGGAAGGAACCGGGGCTTGGAGTGGGATTTTCCCCTCTGTGAGCCCAAGCCCCTGAACTTGTACTGCTGGGTGTGCAGGATCCCAGCAGCGTCCTTGGGGAGGGCTCTTTCTGGAGAAACTCTTACAGTTTCAAAAAAAATTACTCAATAAGATGGCATGAAAATGCTTAAATATGAAAGAAGAAAGGGAGTTTAATCACAAAATAGTGTGATGGAGAAGGATTACTTCCATCTCTGCAGAAGCTTAGTTTTGCTATAACCACAGTAGGAAGGATGTGGAAGGATGTGGATGTCTCACTTAACTGAAGTGTTCAGTTCTGAAAAGGTCAATGTGAAATGCTCTGCTGTGACTTGAGTGCTTTGCTCTGGGTTGTATCTATTTTGTTTTAACAGAAAGATTGTCAAAAATTAACTCATCTCTCCAAAACAATTTGTTCCTGTCAGACTGGCCTTTTCCATTCCCATTTATCCTTTCCACTTCACTAACTCTCTGGATGCATCTTGGTCCCTTTCAAGTCAATAGCACAAGTCCAGGTGACTTCTTTTAAACTCTATCCAGCCCCTTCATTCTCCTGGAGCTGTGTAGGATAGTTTACTCCTACCACCCTTCTTAGGAGTGATGTGAAAGAGTGCTGAGTGTAGACAGTCCTCCAAAATAAAGGAATATTAGTATTTCTTACATGAGAAATGTTGTAATTTAAAATTTCTCTTTCTCCTCCTGAGTTCATGGAACTCTGATAGAATAATTGTTGATAACATGCCACGTGAAAAATGAAATAGCTGGGAGCCAAATCTATATGTGGCAAATCAAGTTAAAGAAATCTCATAAAAAATAAACAGTATATAAAAAACCCAAGGATTTTAAAACCTGATTATTCTACTAGTGTCCCAGTTTGTTTATTTTATTTCTATGCCAGCAGAGATTCCCTCAGAGATTAACACCATGGACTAATGCACAGATGGGGCCAGAAACTCGAAAGTCATCTGAATATTAAGAATTTAAATCTTTAGCCTCAGTGATTTGAACAGAAAGCCAATTATGAGGCTGAATTAGTTTTCAAATTAAACTGCAATTTAAGGCATGTGAAATTAATCTTTTAAGGCATTTAGTTGCATTTGTATATATATTCATGGGGAGAATTTGGATTCTGCAGTTCTGGCTTGTTCCTCTTCTCCGGACTGACGGTTCATGAGGAGATACCTGGTGTGCCTGGTTGTTTGTTCAGTGAAGGAACAGAGCAGGTGTAGCTGGCTAGCAGGGCCTGAAATCTGAAGAGATGATGTTTCATTTTAAAAAATTAATAGGACACAGAGTGAATCCCTCTTCCTGCCACTGCAACCCATTGCAAAAATGCCATAGCGCTGCTCATAGTCAAAACATTCAATATGCTTTTCCAGCTTGGAGGTAAGTTCATTTTAGAACTCTTCAGTTAGGAAGGTCCCAGTTCAAGACAGCACCTGAGCAGGTTCATGGATGGGGCTGCCACACCTTCTGGTTTGTAACACTAGAAACTAAAATGATGCAAATGCTGAATGTTCCAGAGAGATCATGCACAGGTAAAATATTCCAGAGGGTCAGAGTAGGACTCAGTGGATTCTTCCATTCATCCCAGAGGTATTCACAGGTTGGGTGCATTACTTCTGAACCCATCCCAAGTTTGAATATATTCATCTATGGCAGTGCCGTCTTCTGCACCCTGGGCAGGTGCTGCTCTTATCCTTGCACTCTATATGCTATTAAAAGTGGCTTTTAAACCTGATTGTATTCTCTCACACATTACACACAGACTTAGGATACACAATATTCTTTTTCAAGTTCTTTTGCTCAGCCAAGCACAATTTTAAGGTAAGAAATTGTTTTTCTGCAGACTCATGTGGTACTGCTTTCCATTTTCTTTCAAGGTGAGTGGTTATGAAATCTGTGCTCTTAATTTCCTTTTCAGAAGCATCCAGTCCCAAGAGCAAGGAAGTGAATTATAGGATTGTAAGTGAGAAAAAAAAATGTAAATCCCAAGACTGGTGGGTTTTCCCTCAAAAAAAAAAAAAAAAGAAAAAAAAGAAGGCCATGTTGATGTAAAGGAAAAAATGTGGAAATCATGGTCTGACACCAATGTAGGAGGGAGTTACAGCTGAACACTGTAATAGCCTACACTCCACCTCCTTTTCACCAGCAGTTACAAATAGCATACTATGATATATATAATAACATTTATATTATATTGCACCACTTCATATTGTATTGTATTCTAGTGCCAAAACTCAGGGATTGGATTGCAGCCTTGTGGAGGATGTGTTCAGTGTCAGGTTGTGTGCAGCTGGGGCTGGAATGTTTCTGGAGTCACACATGCTCTCAGTGCAGCATCAAAACTGGGTATTCAGCACAGTTCAGTGGAGATGTTCAGGATATCTTGTCCTGAGGAGCCATGCTTTCCCTCTTCTTTAAATTAGCCCTGGGAATCGAGAGGTTGTATGTGCAGGAACTCAGCCAAGCTGAACCTGGTCGATTTATGCAGCCAGAGGCTGGATGTGCCTTTGCCCACCCTGACGTTGGACTGGTGGGATTCCTCTGGGGTAAGGGGGTCTCAGTGAGCTGCAGGCTGCTGGAGGGGAGGGATCTCCAAATCTGTAAGGGCCACGTGTGTGCTGCAGTCAGTGCATCTGCTCCTTGGCTCTCCGGAGGTATTTATTCCATTTTTAACCATCAGGGGCTCTTATTTCCGTCCTGGGTGACAGCAGCCTCTTCAGCTCTCTCTGTTGTCTCTCCAGACCTGCTCGCTCTCTTTATTCTCATTAGGCTGGCTCTTGCCCTGTCTGAAGCTGAAAATCCAATGTCTCTGCTAATTAGGAAGTGGCATCCGTTATGAATTAGGTTAGCTGCTTGAAAGGTCAAAATTTGCCAATGATTACAAAAATTATGGTGAAGGAGAATGACAGTAGCTATCAGTTACAACGGAAAGAATATCATTCAGAAGGAACATGCTGCTCCTATTTCGTTTTTTTATCCAGAGCATGTGGGATGCAGTTTAATTTAGGTATATTTGCAATTTATTATACCTGCAGTACTTGCACTCACTTCGGTCATCTTGATGTCGTGTCCATTTTCCTGTTCACCTCTGTGACTCCACTCAGCACTGTTGCTGGGTCAGCTACCCAATTCCACTTGAAACCCTTAACAATGAGTGTGTGAAATTGTTTCACATCACCCATTGAATACATTTATTATTTTTTCACTTGAGGATGCAGTTTTGTTAGGTGAAATGCTTTAGTCTTTAACGTTACAGAAAGATCAGTTGTACTCTGAGGACTTTTTCAGGATCCCATCATTCCTGTCATTGGAACTTGGTTTTGATGCCTTTGCTTTTTCTTGTGTGTGTTTCTGTCCCTGAGACTTCCTTGCAATGAGTGAAATCACCCAAAGAGTGAAGCGTGTCTGTTATGAGTAGTGGCATGAGATTCCCATCCTCTGTGGGGAAGGAAATGATTATCAGGAAACTGTTCTGAGTGGAAAATTTTAGCTTTAGGAAATGTAAATTTTGCACTGTTCTTCAGTATTTAATCTTCCCACAAGTCTTACTGTCTTCTCTATCTAGCATCAGATGCAGAGGATTCACTAAGTGAGCTTTCCAATTTAGGGGGAAAAAATGAGGAGTAAGGGGAAGTTTCCATTAGTACAAAGCCATTATTAACTTGGGTTAATGAAGATCTAATGTAACATGGCTAGCACCACATGTCTGCACATAATGATTCCATCCTTTTCTATGGGGGAATGATTAAATTAAGTATCTTGTAGGTCAAAATTAGACTGAGAAGGTTAACCAACCTTTAATGATTCTGCAGCCATTTACCAGCCATTTAAAAACATAAACTGTAAAATAAAGCTGGATAGAGAAACAGCATTATCAGTAAAAAGTGGGTGAATTTTTAGTGTTTTCTGTTTATATCATAGGAGAAGACTGAGAGTATTATGTGGTTTTGCAGTGACATGTGGGATAAAGGGCAAAGTGAAAGAGTTTTGATTTTTATATTTTGTTGGCTTCCTGGTAAGTGCCCATTAGCTCTTTATTTTAACATGCATTAAATCTAACTAATGGATATCAAACCAGCTTAGAAAAATGGCAATTATAAAGCAATTGTAAGAAAGACTTCGGGAGCACAACTGTGCCAAAATATTTTTTGTGTGCCTTAAACTCCTGAAAGCTCCATCTTTATGGAGAAATGAAGTTGCATAGATGGGAGAGCAGAGATTGCAGACAACGTGAGGAGAATTAGCAGCCCTCAGCATGCTTTGGGATTGTCTGAGCTACAAAAAACTGGGCTGATTCTCAGATTCCAGAGTGATTTGAGGGGGACATTTGTTTATGACTGTGCTTATCTGCTTACACATGCTCAGGGCAGCTATCTCTCTTGTTCTGCTTTTCTTTTTCCTTAGTGTGTACAGATGGGATGAGGTATGGTGAATCTAGCAAAATCTCTTTGCAGTCTTTTGCAAGGAGATGCAATTCATTTTAAAATTGACAAACAAAACTGAATGTACAGGTATAAATTATCTCCCTTTGCTTCCATTCCCCCAGGTTCTGTAAGGCATTTTTTTTTTGCCTATCCTGTAGAAACTTTAATTAATCCAATGGGAATATTTTCCATAAGGTTTGCTTTCAAGCATTTCTCTCATGTGTCTTATCCATGGTTGGAAACAAAACCATCTCATTTGACAAAATAACATCTGGGAGGTAACAGTCTCTGGGAAATCAAAGGGAATGCATTGGGAAGTTACAGATTCTGGAGGTCTTGCCTTTCATTGATAGATCTCCTTTGTCATGCCATCCATTAATTTTAACTCAGGTGATATATGAACTCTGCACATTAGTTAATGAAGGCTAATGCACAGTAATCTTGTCATCACTAGCTGTGCATGGTAATTCAATCTGCTGCTCAGAAGAGCTGTTCAACATGCAGCAAATTTGATTTAATATTGACATGATGTACTAGGTTTGGTATTTTATTTAACATACCATGTGCCTTATTTGATGAGAAATGGTTTTCTTTCAATAGGTGACATACCTGAGTCAGGCCAGGTGTGTAGTTTAATGCAGTTATATCAGATATATATCTGTTACACCTGCACTGGGTATTCACCCTGTGATACACTGCACAGACTGGGGCAAATTTCTGAGTTTGGGCACTTTATGCATTCCTTTAATGTTGTCAGTGTGCTTGAGAGCAAGCTCTGGAGAGCAGAAAAATAAAGGTGATGCTTTTCTCAGGCACTGAAAGCAGAAAGTCCCTCTTGCCCTGTTTACACTTGTTTAACCTGCTCTTGGAGCTTCTTCACCACAGCAGGATCTGATGCAAAATTGACAGAGTACAGATTGAGGGTCTTGAGTGTGACTTGGAGGAGTTTTGTCAGTGTTTTGGTCTGTAGTAATTGCTCCTAGCCTCTGTTTGGGTAGGATATGGAGCTGTAAATATGGTGTGGTTAATACTTTGATTTCCACAAAAGACACACATCCTGTGGGCCAGATTAGGCAGTCAGTACTTTGTCACTTAAAACCAAACAAAACCAGCTTCAATCCTCGAGTGTGTTAGAGCTGTGCTCTCTGCCACTGTATGTTTGCCTAATTTGTGTAGTATTAGGGGCTGGATACAGGGATATATTGCCTTTATTTTAATATAAAGTACATGAAGATGTATCTCCGTGTAAAGGACATAGAAGCATGACATTACTTACTTTATTGCAGGTAAATCATCACCAACCATCTGAGCACAGAGCAAGAGTTTATACAGCACCCAGAGGATGTCAGACACTTTATCTGTGTAAATCCACATCACTCTGTGGAATACTCTTGTGCACAGATCTGTGTTTGTGTCATTCACTGCAGCATGCAGGTATCTGGAGGGTAAATCTTGCTTAAAGACAGGCTAAATGCAAAGCAAACCAAGTGGAACATGGCAGGGGGGTGGGTTACACCAGCTGAGCCCTCAGGAGCCATCCCTGGGCATGGTGCCCTCAGCATGGGGAACAGGAGATGCTGTTGGTCAGCACTGCCAGCTGGGAAAAGTGTGCACACAGGAAAGGGAGAGGAGATGCCAGCCACTGTCCAGACTGTGGGGAGGGAGAAGCAATTTGCAGCCAGCAGACTGTGGTCAGACAGACAGACAGACAGCCCCAGGGAGAGCCAGGAAGGAAGTGGCTGCTGCAGCTCCGTGTGTGCTGCAGCCACACAGGGCCCTTTGCAGAGGGCCTTTTATTAAGTTACAAGATAGTAATTAATGCCAAGTTCCTCTCTTTATTTTCTCTGTGGTTGGGTTTCATAATGGAAATTAAAGATAGGAGATAGGGAGCAGATTGCCTCTTGAAATACAGCTCCCTGGTGCTCAGTTCATGACTTTAGAGACATTTGTCCAGCCCCATCTCCCTTTCTGGAGATGTAGGTCAAATACTGCTGAAATAGTCCTTTTTCTCTAGAGCAGATGTGCTTAGTCCAGTCCTACACTGCAGGAAAGGAGCAAAAGGGTCAGAGAAAGAGTGAAGGAGACCTTCTGTGCTCTCCATCCACAGTACAGCTGCTGTCTCCCATCCCCTCCCACCAGAGCTGCAGCCTGGCAGGTTCCCCCACCATTTCATGCATGTGCTGGTTAATTTTGGAACCTGCAGTACAGTCTGAGACATCCCACATGAGGAGGGACCACAATTTTGGGGTGCCCTTGTCTGAACCTGGAAGTCCAAATGACTTTCAGAGCTGGTTTTTTGCGCTAGAAGTGCCTCATGAAATACCACCTGTTTTTTGGAAGACATCCTAAGACTGCACATGTCCTAAAATAGATTCTGTTTTCCCCTTCCGCTTCTGTTTTCATTAGCCCCAGGTTTTGACATTCTGTTCAGAGATATTTTCAGTATTGAATGCATTAAGATAACACAAATTCCAAATCAAACATCTCATTCAGCATATTTCCTATTTAAATTTCTCCTGTACATTTTCCCTGTAGTTATCTAAGGGTTGGTTTCATTATTTGTATCAGCTGTCTCGTGATAACTCGTTTTGCAAAAGAGCAAAAAACGAATGCTTGTAGAGAAAATAGAGAAAATTTGTTGCTTGCACAGCCTTGTTTCAATTCAGTGTTCCTTCCGTCTTCTGAAGTTTATTGATCGGGAGAATGTTAAAGTTGTTGAATAGTTTGTTTTCATTTCACAAATGTGAATCAGGATTATTGCAGAAAAACAGGAATGTATTCATCATTAAGATTTGCTTTACACATTCATTTATTTTTTAATCTATAATTCTTATTGAACTAAGAAAACTCACAGGAATATATGTATCACCACTGAGAACAAAAAGAGCCTGATTGAGGCAGATGGAAGAGCAGCAAACACTTCACACAACTGCAAAAATACAAACTTCTTCTGCACTTCTGCTAATACTGAGAAACACTGGTTTCCCAGAGTTGGGAAAGGTGCTGGGGGGATTTCCTACGTGCTGAGGGGCTTAAAGACACTTGGCTAAGGTACCAAATGCTGCAGCCATTCAGAGCATGTGGTGTTTTTCAAGTCTTTTGCAAATAGATAAAAGCTCTGCAGCTCTCTGGTCTTCCTGAACTGGGAGTGTGGTAGCTCCCAGTGTGACCAGGCTGGGTGTGCCAGAGGAAACACAGCATGGTGCTGATGCAGCCACAGGTCCTCAGGTTTGTCCATGGCTCACATCTAACCCAGAGACCAGAGCAAACTCAGCTCTTCTTGTAAAGCACGTGTGGCTCCATCTGGAGTCAGCTCAGGTTCTTGCTGGGACCATTTGCACCTCTCCAGCATGGCAGGTTCATAAGTTGGTCTGTGCTCAGACTTCCCAAATGCACAGTGTTCGAGTGGCACCTTCCCTCTTTTCATGGATGCTGTTGGGTCTGGTGATCACAAACGAGGTTATGTCTGGTTTTGCTGTCTCTCTTTGCCTCCCACTCCTCTTCTCAGGTCTCATATCATTATAGTCATCCACTGTTGCAGATTGCTTTGTGCCAGCAGTGTGTGCCTGCCCTTCTAGTCATTCCCTCCCACCAATACAAGTGTAAAGCTGGGCCCTGTGAGCTCTGGGGGGGTCACAGGACCATGCAGCTGCAGGAGTCCACCCAATCAAGTAACATCTTTTACGCTCCTAATGATAATTTCCCACTTTAGCAGAACACCCTGCTGCCAGACTCCAGTGCTAATGAGCCTGTCAGTGCATCAGTGCACTCCGACATATCGAGAATGTAGGGATTTGTTTTTTGCAAGGCAAATGAAGACACTGATGATTGGCAAGAAACAAACCAACAATTCAATACATCACTGGCCACACATACCAAATAATTGATTTTCTGTCCTGCTGGGCAGCAGCTGTTGTATTTGCTCTGCAGAAATGGATTTTTTAATCCTGGAGGGACAAGAAAGGTGGATGTTTCTCCAAGAACTGGAAGCTGCAGGCAGTTGCTTCCTGCACTGGGCATGGGCATGTTGATGGTGTCCTTCTGAAGCTGCTGAGAAGTCTGATGGGCTTTCCACTATTAAATTCTGCTTTTGAATGCATGTGAATGCAGTGATTGGATGGGAAAAAAAATCTCCTGTGAGAATCTGTGAAAATTGCAGGACAAAAAATGCTGCCCTAAAACTTGCAATCACTGAAAGAATTAGAAGTTAATCATAGATACCCTCACATAACTTCTCTCTATCTAACAGTTACACGTAATCATCATCCCTCCAGATCATCCATCTCAGCAGTGTTGCTATTTCCATAATCCTCGCCTCGCCTGCCTGGATTGAAGTGAGCTGCCTATTCCACAGCATTTCTGAACAGAATGCATGCCCCCAGGTCAGTGGGACCACAGTGTGCTCTGCACTGAGGTGGCCCTGCTAACTCTTCTTGCCTTGTTCCAGGGACTTACGTGATGACGGTGACGGCGAACGACGCGGACGACGCCACCACGGCCAACGGGATGGTGAGGTACAGGATCGTCACCCAGACCCCCCAGAGCCCCTCCCAGAACATGTTCACCATCAACAGCGAGACCGGCGACATCGTCACCGTGGCTGCTGGCCTTGACAGGGAGGTGAGTTTGGAACCATCTCACCAGGTGTTTGGTGAGGGTTGCTGATGTGAAAAGCACAAACCCTGTCTGGTGGGGAAGATGAAACAGGGAAGCCTTATAGATATGATTGCCTGGCAAAAGATTTTGAGAATATGGAAATTGTAAACGAGATTGAAATGAAAACAAGCTTTGAGATACCTTAGTTACTGATCAACTGGAAAACAATGGTATGGCCAGCTGAAGGTTTTTGATGAAACAATTTGATGAAAATTGTTTGATTTTTTGATGAAACAATACCCTCTGCTTGCAGACAGGTCCAAGGGTCAGAGCAGACCCTACTAGCTTGGCAGAAGGGGTCCAGAGAGTAGTTTTTAGGGTTTAAAATGTAACACAGTATGATAATGTAATGATTCTTATGGGTTGTACGTAAATGCTATAGGATTTGTATATTGTACTAGATTGGTTAGTGAGAATCAGAATATTCAACACAGAAGAAGATTTATTGTATTGTAAAGGGAACCTCGCTCTCTTACGCTCTTATCCTCTCATCCTCTCTCTCTCTCTCTCTCTCTCTCATCCTCTTTACCACTGTCTTTACCTCTCTTGGGCCTGCTCTGAGCTGTGGCTGGCAGCTCCCAGCAGGACCCCTGCACCCACACCCTTTGCAATAAACCCCAGGTTCCACGACCTGGCTTCAGAGATCTCTCGTCTCTGTCCATCCTGACCATCCTACCCCTGACACTCCTACCCCTGTCTTTAATGCCAAGGCTCTAAAAGCTGCAGTTGAGGTTTGGAGATCACAGTCTTTGCTTCGGCAGCAACTGTGGGGCGTCGTGGCTTTGATGTGATATTTTTGTCTTAATCCATATCAGTCAATGAAACCCTGAGAGAATCTTCAAACTACAGGAGCTGATATTTTCCTTTCCTAAGTTTGTAAAACCCAAAGATGTAGAAAATACTCCAGGAAGCATAGGGGGATGAATAAATGGTCATTTGTCCCCCCCTTCTGTTGGGGGGAGATAAAGTGACAGACATTTGTCACCCTTTCTAGACCTGTCTTTCTTAGTTCTTTGCATGTGATCCCTGGAAAAGGAACACAGCCTGCACTTAGCAGACTTCATGTCCTTGTGTCATTTCCAAACTAGTAAAATGTCCTCCAGTGATTTCAGGTTTGTGTGGTGTTCTGCCTATAATGCCTCTTCTTTCTGGAATTTTACAATGTGGAGGTTTTCCAAATGCAGCAGAAATTTCACTTTTACTGACAAAATAATACTCTGCCGGTGTAAACTATATAATGTGATTCTCAGAGCTCTGCCTCCTCTAGTTGGGGGTGTAGTTCAAGACAAAGCATTTATGCCTCACACATTAAACAAAAATCAGTGCAGTGTCAGTGGTGGGATGGAGTGAGTGGGGAAGGAGGGGATGGGGTCAGTGGGTGTAAAGGGAGAGAACCCCAGAACTTCAGTTCTGTTTTATTCCAAATTGGAGTGTGCAGGTGATGGAATTCAGCTCAATGGAACTAGGAGAGCTCTGTGGACCAAGTGATGGGAACAATGGGACACAGAGAGTATGGAAGGAAGGACTTGCTTAGTCTGAGGCTCAGATGTTTATTTTCAGACAGTCCCCAGAGCCAACACATCCAGTGGGAGACTCCAGTTTGGGAGAGCCCCGTGTGCTGCGTTTCTGGGAGAAGGCACCTGAAACTGGTTTTGTTCTTCTTTCTCTCCTTTCCTGACCCTGTGGCAATGTCAGGGCAAGCAGGAGTCGTCCCCAAATACGGGCCTGGGACCCAAACTCTGAGAGGTGAAGCCTCCAGAACCTTGGAGATTTTTCCCATGCCCCTCAGACCAGCAGCACACTTTTGCCCCCACTTCTGGTGCTGTGCCAGGCTCCAGTCAGGAGACATTCCCTGCCAGGCATTGTGCCCGTTTCATTCCCATCCCTGGGGCTGCTTTTTTGCTTCAGAGAGCTTGGGGAGGAATCCCAAAGGCAGCTGCAGAGAGCAGATAAAAGCCCCAGCAGCAGCACATTTGGAGCCCAGGGGCATCCTGAGATGATGGGATGGGATGGGATGGGATGGGATGGGATGGGATGGGATGGGATGGGATGGGATGGGATGGGATGGGATGGGATGGGAATGCTGGCTGGGAACAGCCAGGGCTCACCCTCAGCACCATTTCAGGGTGAGCTGGCCCAGGGAGGACGTGCTGTGTGGAACAGCTTTCCAAGGAGAAGGTCAGGAGAGCAGAGAACTTTCCGGGTGTGAGGTAAGGAAGCAGAGCTGGGCGAGCAGGAGGAGCTCCAGCACCTGCTCCTTCCCACCTGATGTGGCAGACTCTGCAAGCACAACCTAGGGTGGATTTGACCTTTCCCTGCTCCTTTTATTCCAAGAGCTGGGAAGTTTGCTGAATCTTAAGCAGGTAGATGATCCCAGGCAGTGCCGGAGCCTGCGGCAGGCTTGCAGTGGAAGAGGAGAAACAAGTGCTGGAGAGATTGCTGGCAGCCCCCAGGGGGATGGTAGCAGAGTACTCAGAGAAGAAATTGAAATTCTGGCAGGAAAATGCTGATTTTATGGAAATGAAAGAACTGTTACTGCCCCCCTGACATCAGTGGGGGCCAGCATTTGAATGCTGGGCGTTACGGGCAGAGAAAGGTCGTCAGTTTATATTAATTTCAGAAACACAGATTGGGATAACTTGGTGGGAAAGAGGTTTTAATCTCAGCAAATCAGCTCAGAAAAGAGGCAGGTGATAATTAGGGGGAAAGGATAAGTCAGAATCTCTTTTATTGCTTCTCTCATTGCATCTGAAGTATTTTAAGAACTTGCAGGGGAACCATGTGCTTCGTGTAAGTTCCCTTGTGCACAGGGTCCAGGAAATCACAGCTGGCACATTGTGTGTGGAAATCTGGTGCTGACTGTCCCAGGCTGAGTACAGGGGTGGGCAGGGGACACTTGGATCAAGGCAGAACAACCAGCTCTGGGCATAATCCTGGGGCTGCCCTGAAGGTACAGGGCATGCTTATTCCCAGCTCTCTCTCCTGCTTTCAGGATTGCATCTGGAATTGGCAAAACTTCCTGGTTTATTAACGTAAAGTGATATTGCATCGAAGTTGAAAATTGTGTTTAAACACCTCCATTACTGTGCCACAGACTGGTTTTTTATTTTTGTTTGTTTTTCCTGAAAACTTGAGGAAGCTATTAAAGGAGTGAATTTGGGGTTGCTGCTGACATTTCCTTGTCGTTAGGAAAAGGAGACGAAGAGCAATATTTGGAATGCAGATTTGTGTAAATTAAAATGTTAACAAATCTGACCTATTCAGCTGAAACTCCTATAACCAAGATAAATTCCCTGGATACCAGTTATTTCTCCAAATGCTTATTGACACATTTATCAGTGCCTGAGACATGATTAAGTTAAGCTGTGGTGATACAGAATGAGGTTTTCAGTCTCCATTGGACCCTTTTCCCTTGTTTCTGCAATGCAAAGCAGGCATAAAAATAACTTCTGGAGCTGTTCCATATCTGAGAGACAGGTCCATGTTCCAGATCCAGCATTTGTCTTTCAAAAGGGAGAAAAGTCACTTCAGAACTGGTGTTCCTAGCTCAGCATTTCTGTTGCATGCTCACTGAATGAGATTTCCTGATGTTCCCAGCATCTCCACTTAAATATTGGTTCTTTGCTGGTTTCCTAAATTACCTTCAATCCATGAAGGAATGAACTGGATGAAGTTTTAGCTTATTTTGTGTCAGGACAAGTGTTTTTGTTTGACCAGTGAGAAACCTATTTAAAGACCAAGTCAGTATTTTTGCTGCTGTTTCTAAACCCCCATTTCCATAAACCATGGAGGAAATTAAAAACTCAGCCTCTCAAATTATGCTGGTCTCTCCTAAATGTGCCTGACACTGAAGATAGCACAATCAAAAGCCAAAATACTAAAATATCGATGGCTTTAAAGTTACCTTACCTGGTTCCTATTAATCTGGATGTAAATATGGTGACAATGCTCTGTGTCCACTCACTCATTATGACTGCATTTAATTGAATGGATCCCCAAGGAAGATAAAGTTAATTGGACTGCACTTCATAAAAATTATTAAAGGAAGACAGTTTAGCAACAGCCTGATGTAAGCCTGGATGGCTGAGGGTGAGAAATGCCAAGGGTGGAACAAAGGAACACCCATCCCTTGAACTAAGGGGGGAAATTATAGGGATTTAGGGTCATGAGAGGTTCAGAAGTGCATTCAGACAGCCAGGTTTGGATGAGAAGGTTAAAAGCAGATACTTGCTGCAGGAAAACATTGGAGTAGCCTAGGAAATCTGCAGCTGATTTAATGAAATTAGGAGGGGAAAATCGTGTGATGGTGGGAGCACAGAATGTGTGAATTACAGGGAAGGCTGTGAATGCAGGAGATGAGCATGAGGCTGTGGCAAAGTTCAGGGGTAGGAAGGACCGTGGCAGCTGATTTAATTTATGGCAGGCTGCTGCAGGAGTGGGTGGCACTACACGAGATGCTGCCAGACTAACGGCTTCATTTAGCAGCACGTCTGAATTCCACATTTCATTAATCTGGGGGGCTTTTTTCCCCACTGGGAAGAAAATTGCAAGAGGTAAGAAAGGGTCAGGTGAGTCTCAGACACAACAGAACATTCTTGTTTTTGTTTTCCATCCTGAAAAGTAACATTCCTCTGTCTAACCTTGCAAAAGTGACCAGCTCTGTTCCGCATGTTTCTTTGTTCCTTCCACTCAGCCCAGTGTCCCAGGTGGGATCAAGCCCAGACTGTCAGTCTGATGGTGCTCCTGGTGCAGTAACTCAACCTCATGACCAATTTTGATTTCTCTGGTGGCAGAATATCTGTCTCAGTAGCACAGTAAACCTGCAGTGGGACTATAGGATAGGCAATATCATCCTCTGAAGAGCTTCCCCTAAATATTTTATGAACACGGACTTTGAGCAAGCAGGAGGGAAAAAAAAAAAAGGAATGAGAGAAAAGGAGGTGATTGATCCCAGGCTCTGCTGGCAGGCCAATAAATGTTGAGACATCTCAAATGTCACCCAGGTTTATTTGAGATAATAAGTGTTTCAGCACTGCGGTGCTTGTAGTATAATGTTGCTAACTTTTTGAGATGTCCCTTAGAAAGGAGTCCCTTCCCAGCACATTCATCTGGTGCTGGAGAAATGAAGGAAGTCAGGAGCACTGAGTTGCTTCTTCCAGATTTCTGTATGTTTGTATTTCTTTTAAAAGTGATTGGATCTCTGCTGCTGCAAATGCTTTTAAAAATACATGAAATCCGATTCTATGATTACTGCACTTGGCTTTCTGAAAACGTGATGTTGCTGGTCCTTCTCAAGTGAGTGAAAGATAAAAGGGAGAGCCTGCCAACAACTGAGTTAGAGGTTTATTTTATTTATGAATGAAATGGCAGAATTTTTGTGGGGAAGAGGAGAAGTTCTTCTTATTAGCAGAGACAGTTGATTTCTTTTCCAAAACTCTGGGTTTGGTGCAGCTCCACATTTCTGATAGTGCAGAATTTGAAATGTTATGTTATAGGAAAAAGAAAAAAAAAAAAAACAAACAACAACTGTACACTACTCCAAACACTGAGCAGGGATGGTTTTTTACTATCTGCAGTAACTATTTTGGGTACATTTATCTCCAGGTCATTGCAATAACTTTTCAAAACCTTCTTGTTCATTCAAATGCTGGCTGGGAGTAAACAAGGCATTTCCCTGGTACAGAAATTACTTTAGCCATTGAGATTCCAGTGAAAAATTCCCATAGATAGACATCCACTAGTCTGAGATTACCCAAATACAGTGGGTTCAGGCTGGGTTTGTCTCTTCCAGCCAGACAATCATCCAAGTGTAGCCAGCAGGTAACTCAGGCTGAGCCTGGCTTTCTGTACCAGAAAACTTCCCCCTGACAGTGGAGTCCAGCAGCTCTCAATCCTTCATCCACCCCTGGAATGCAGCAAAAGGAATTTATTCTGTTCTAAATTACCATGGCCCATGGTAATTACTTCCCTCACTGCATAATCACTGTGATGTTCTGCAAAGCTGCCTCTGCTGCTCCAAGCAGGGCTGGAGGAGCATCTGCTGCAGTGTGAGGCTGAGGGATCCCACACCACACCAGTGATGGATGAGTTTACCTGGGCACATTGTCACTCATGTGTGTGTACTGACAGAATACAAGGAATGAGGGAAAGTGACATCTAAATGGCTTGACTGCATCCTGAGAGCTCCTGTTCCCATTTTCCTCAGTCAGATTAGCCTTCTCCGAGGAGCAGAGAGGAGTAATGCAGAATTGCTACAAGCATGTCACCTTCTGACATGCACAATCCAACATCCACCCTGTTTGCTATTTGTATCTATTACAGGAGTTCTTTAAAATGAGAGGGATTCTGCTTTTCATGTTCTTGTCACTGCTGTTTCCAGAGAAGAACTAAAACAAGGTTGTTAGGCTCTGTGGAGCCATGAGTATCTTGCTTTTCAAGATGAACTTCCCATATCACTGCATCAAAACATGCAGAAAAATGCCTCCACAGCTGAACTCACAGGAGGAGAACCAGAGTGAGGCATTAGTAATTATTTTGCCAGCTAGGCACATCCATTTCTATGAATTTGGACCACGAGTCCTTGTATTTAGCTTCCAGACTTGCAGGCTCCCCAAGTGACTGGGATGATGAGGGACTGGAACAGACCTCCAGGGTTAAGTGGCTTTTCCACTTCTCACAGCATTCAAGCAGTGATTGGGAGTCCTTGTGGAACATGTCTTCAAGGCAGTTATAAACTACCAGAGTCTTAGCAGGGATAAGCAGGTAAAATACTTCAGCATCCTCTTTCAGACTGTGTTTTACTTGTCCCTTCCAGCCTTGGCCCTGACGTGTTTCTGCCCCTCTGCCACTGAGGAGGAGTTTGTCCCCTTGCTGTCACACCCCTGGCTCTGCCCTCGCCGTCTGCCTGGCAGCCACGTGCCATCCCAGGGATTTGTGGAGCACAAAGTGACTCTGAGGGATGAAATCCACTCTGTGCACATCATTTCTGGTGAATACCACCTTATCCCTGATACCTTGTAATTTTTCAGGGCCATGTAACGAAAATGTAAATACTGAATCTTTATGTATTAATATGCCTGAAATCATTACTTAAAGATAAAACTGGTTAAATTATTCAGTTATAAAATTATCCCATTTCCACAGCAGCATATCCTGTCAAAGGAAGAGCTGATTAGCCATAAGCTGAATTTAGCCAGCAGATTTATGCTGGATTCTGGTTTATGTTTCTACATTGTACATAGGACTGATTTGAGTTTGCTCCATCATTCCAGTGTATTTCATTTTCTCATTATAGACAAGAATGACCTTTCTCAGCAAATTATGGTGAGGAGCACTACCACTCATCAGTGAAGAAGAATCATTTTATTAACCCTGTTTAGTGCTTTGCAAGTGTGTTGTGCACTCAGTGGAGGGCCACTTGCAGTAATTTGAGATACCAGAAGTTAGCAGAGGGGAAGGGCTCAAATCTGCTCTGAGCACCGTTGGTCTAGCACTGCTTAAGGGATCCCTCATAGCTTTGTTGCAGGGTGGGAAAGATGTGAGCAAATCCTTGTCACAGAAAGCACACCATTTGTTTTAATAAAGAAGGGAACAGTGCCAGTGGTTCTAAAACCTTGTCACAATTCCCAGAAGGAATATGTCTCCTCATTTGTGCTCCTCAAATGGCAGTGCCTGTGTGTCTTTCTGGTGGGTGTTTCTGCAATGATCTGTACCTTTTGCTCTTCTGCATGATTGCTGCAGCTCTCTAAACAAGGAGCTGGCAATCAGTTTTAGAGTTCCTGTGTGTGGAAAGGGTTTTTTGATTATTTTTCCTTTAAAAAAAGCCTGAGAGCTAGATAGACTAGTAAAACTGATAGAGGAAGGGCTCTGAGCCATGGCCTTGGAAGAAAATAGCATGAGTAGGAAAAAAAGAAAAAAAGTGGATATGATAGGAGACACTTTTAAAGAATAAAAGAGCTTTCCAAAGAAAGAGGCTGGTAAACAGCTTGAAACCTGTGGGAGTCCTATGAGCAGACAGAAAAACAGCCATGGTGTTTATCTCCCAAAAAGGTGCACCAGGAGCATGATCAGGACACAAGTGCAGCAGGCTGGAGATCCCTGGCTGTACGAACTGAGACTATGTTGGCCCAATTTGGCTGTGAGTTTGTGTGAGCTCAGCCTGGCTGTGTGATCTGCTTGCACCCATCTTGGCCCTGTCCTGTCCTAAGGCCTTTCATTTTTATTTTTTAATAAAGAGGGCCAAACAGAGCAGTAGGGCTGGGTTTACTGCTCTGCTGTGTGGTGTTCAGCCCTGGTCCCAGTGCACCCTGTGTCCTTCCTGAGGATGGGCACAGGAGGATGCTCCAGCCTCAGAACTGTAAATGGAAACCTGCAGCCAGTTTGCATCTTCCTTGGAGCCAGTTCCACCAAGAGTGAGTCCTGCCCTTTGGCTGGGACTTCCTCTTTGAAAGGAAGAGTTTCCTCCCACTCAGGCAGTGCCTATGACACTATTTACTGCCTGCCAGAGTAGCTCCCAATTTGGTTTTTAAATTCTTTCTCCCATTTGGCTTAAGACTTTCTTCATACACCTGGCTTGCTTTCAGTATTGCCAGTATTTAAATGCTGGAGCCTCTGGAGGAGACTGTACTGACTCACATGTGGAACTGTAATGGCTTTTTATTCATATTTGGGTGAGCTGTTGAAGAGATATTACCAAATTGAAAAGCTGCATGATTTGGGGTTGAACTATTCAGATAAAACAAAGCTTTGAGTTTAATTGGATCCGATTATAGAGTCCAAGCAAGAATACTGACACCCCACCTAATCAGTTTCCTTCTTTTAAATATGGAAATCTTCAGAGCCTCTCCAGTAAGAAAATTCCACATATACTAATAGGCTATAGATCCTTTTCTTTCTTCACACACATTTTAATATGTTCAGAGAGTTCTGGTACAGTCTGGTTGCACTTGTTTCAAGTTCCTCATGAAATCCCACCTCTGACTACAGTGGGATGGTTTATACATTATTCAGTAGTAAAATCCCAGCTGAATAGGGAGGAGGGAAAAAAAAAGTTAAGTATTGGAGTGGAAAGCTCACCAGGTCCTTAGCATAATCTCTCTGGTTCAGACCTGCATTTCTTTTTCTATTTGAGCTTGTCTTACAGTGGAGAAGAGTGTATCATTCCAATTTCAGATAGAAGACTACCTGCTCAGCTCAGGCAGATTTAAAGTTTTTCTTTTGGTACATCACATACTTTCCAACAGCCCCTTCCCCTCTCTAAAGGGATTATTGTCTAAATCTGCACCAGGTCAAGTGAAATAATTAAACACAAGCTGGCTCCACTAATTAACTTATCCACAGACCATTGTCTGTTATTAGCATTTTAAAGAGAGACTTTGTTAACTCCTTCTTCCTAGGCTTAGTACTACTTTTTTTAATAGCAGAATTCATTCCTGTGAGCATCTTTGGCTCTATTTCTTGCTTAAATATTGTCTTCAACACATTTGCCAGAGCATGAGTGAGTTTGTGGGATGTTTCACCCTGCATCAGTTACTTTTCTTAACTGGGCATAAGAAGAAGAAGGCAGCTTGAATGCAAAGGACTGTGACTGTCAGAAGACCAAATACAGTCTCTTGTATTCTGAAATATTCTTAAAATAGGAAGTTCTCAGTGTAAACAGCAGAGAGGCTGTTACATGCTCTGTAAAGTATAATTTAAATTGTGATGTATCTGGAGTTTTTATAGTACATCTCATCTGGAACAGTGTCAAGATCGTGGCGTTTGTATTTGCAGAGGATGTAATACTTCCAAAAATACAGAAATGTGTGCACAGGGACCAAAATGTGGGTGTTTGCTGTTCTGCATCACGAATCCTGTCTATTTCCTTGAGTTCTGTTCTAATTAGTACCCAGAAAGGTGGCAGAAGGTGGCTCTTTGAAGGGGAGGACTGTTCTTGTTAGACACTTGTGAGCATCACTGGGCTGGCTATAAATAATCACAGCATCAGGTACTGAGGTTTGGGCTGTTCTCCATTCACTGCAGGCTGAGAGAGGACTCATGGATAAGGCCAGCAAGGTGGCACATACAGGCAGGATGGAGCTGTGTGTTTCTCTTCCCAGAATTACACATTAAAGCATCTAGGAGCCTGTAGTAGCAGAGCTGAAGCAGTGAGGCAGTTTGTTCTTTTGTCATGGTAACCTCACCATTTTTCTTCTAATTTTTAGGCTAAATATTTTCCTTTCATTGTTGTTCTGTTATTCCAGTTTTCTAAAAAATTCTGAGGACTTTGTGTAAGAAATCCTCATTAAATAGAGTACATGTCAGTACAATCATGTTTTATTCAGGCTATTCATTTTTTGCACTTAAAATGCTTTCTGTTCTAAATGCCTTTCCAGAAAAATAAATGTGGTTTTCAGTTAAAGTAAACAGGTCACATACTCAGTGACCTTAAATCTGATGGCTCAAATTGAGAAGAGGAACTAATTGCATAAAAATGCAGTGACTCATATTATCCAGATGTTCAGTAAGTTGGTCTTTCCAACTTACTTATACATGCCTGAAAAATAAATAGATTGTAGCTTCCTATTCATACCAACATGGAATTCACCTCAGTTTATAGGGAAGGATTTTGTTTTAATGGTTCAAGGTTTGGGTAGATGCCCAAGGAGGGGTGAACTGACCAGGCTGATTGCAGCTGTTTGAGGATGGGAATCGGGGTTTGTAAGTCAGTAACAAATGACTCTTGTAGAAGTGGGAGGCTTTTCTGCCAGGTATGTGCTATTCTAAAGGGAGGGTTTGATGCCACCCAAGCAGGAATATGCCAAATAAAATGCCTTCTTAGGAATCATAGTGGTCACCTTCTGCGGAGAATTTCAGAGAGATCAGAGGAGCAGCATCCTTGTCTCTTGAACTCAGGGCCAGCCCTGTGGTTTGCCTGCAGCAGAGTGGAGCTGGCCCAGCCCCAGAGATCTGCTGTGATCAAAATACCCTACCCTATATTGGTGTGTTTTGCTCACAGGGGAGCCTGTGCTGATGTGCAGTAGTAGATGAGAGGATACTCCAGGCATTACTCATTCTGGAAGTGGTTTGTTTTGGAGATGTGTATGTTTCTGCAATTATTTTAGCCATTAAACTTCAGCCCTGAAAATGCTTTTATCTTGGCTGATTCCATCTTTTTGTGGCCATGGCAATGGAGAGGAGTGTGATGGGAAATGCATTACTAGGTTTGTAAATTATGTGCAGTTCCCTCCCCCCTCTGTATGTTTGATATCAGAAGATGATGTTTGACAGAGAAGATAATGAACAGTATTTGCTGGTAAATCAGCAGCTAGATGTGGTTTGAAAGAAAGCATATTTGGGCATAAAGAGACAATCTGGAAGGTTACCAGTGCTGTGCACTATCAGAAAATCTGCTCCACAGATGAGCAGCAGAGCAGCTTCCACCAGTGAGTGCTGGAGAGGAGCTGGGTGGCCTCATGACTGCAGGGTATCAGCTCTTGACAAAGCAATTGAGCAAACTTCCCTAGAAAATAGCCTGCAGGGTAACCATCAGAGGGTTCTTAGGGTAGGCAGCCCAACCCCAGCTCCTTTGGCCATGGCCACCTCCCTGAGAACCCCTAAAGTAAAAAGTGGGACAATCTCTCAGATCTGTCCATCAGATTACATATTGAAGCATCAGCAATCATTTATGCAGATGATCCTAATTAAGCAGGAAGCACCCCACAACATTTTCCCCACCCCCAGATTAGGACAAAATAATGATTTTTTAGAATTGTAATTACCAGTCAGAAAATAAAATCTGGAGAGATTTAGCATTTTTGTTTTAATAGCTGCAAAAATGTCGCATTGATAGTGGTCTTTTAAAATGATGTTTGACATTTTGAAAGATCAATTTTTGTCAAAGTTAGCTCAGACCATTAAAACCATTTTTAAAAGGACTCTTTTGCAATGTAAAAATAAATTCCAAGTGAGGGAGAGCTTTCAAGTGCCCGTCCTTGGGAGCAGTTTCACTCTTAGCATCTTGTGATGAAAAACCCTTTTGTCATAATATTCTCCACCAGTTTTCATCCTCAGGCCCCTTCAGTTCTCTGTATGGTCTCTGCCACTACTGTCATCCAACCATATCAAAATGGGTATTTAGGGATGTTCTTCTGAAAACTAATTCCAGTGTTTGCAATAAGAGCTGCTAATGTAACTCAGAGTGACCATTGCCTGCAGTATCAGCATCTTCAAAGGCTGACTGACACATTTGAGAAATGGATTTTGTGCTACTCTGCTGACCCCAGACTCTGTGCCAGGGCAGTTCACAGAGGGGCACAGTCCTTTCCATACAAGTTCCATAGGGAGTAAGGAAAGCTAAATTACAGACCTCATATCCAGATGTGCAGGGGAGCGTTCAAGGAAAATGCATCAAAAACATCTTGCAAAAACTCATTTAAAGTTACATAAATTATTGTTTGCATTTTCTCATGCAGTTATTTTCAAGTCTAACCAGCTGTATCTGATTGAAGCGGCCCTAAATAAATAGATGGTTACATAAACACAACATTTGTTTGGGGATTTTTTCCCAATAAGGTCTGGGCCCTGTTTGCTTCACAGTGTTGCACAGACTGTGAGAAGGAGGTGTCTGAATTTCAATGGGACATTTTGACACAGAAAATCCCATTCTTAGTATGTTTGGAGTTTCTAAGTCATATGGTGACAGCTACCTTAAAAGAAGACACAGTAAATAATGTGGCATGTATTTTACAGAGAAATTGGAATGCAAGCCGAGAGTCCAAAGGGGTGATCACATTTCATTTCACGTTTTTCACCCCATTTCGGTGCATCAAGCCAATGTCTGGTGCATGCTGATGCACTGAGCAGGCATTCTGCTGACAGGCTCCCCAGCAGCATCTTGGGCTGCTGTTGGGAAGGGCTGGTGTTTGCAGTTCCAGGAAAGCCCTTTGTACCATCCAAGGTGATAACGCCTCACTCCCTCCAACCTGTTTTCATCTCACAGATCAATTACCTGATAAAGGGTGACCCTGGGCCTGGCCTTGGTTACTCACTGCTGCAAGTCCAGTCCACAAAGTTCAGAAGTCCTTAAAGCACCACTGAAATTCTTTCTAGCAGGTCCCAAGGTTCTATAAATGAGGAAATAAACAAAGGGATTCAAGGCAGAGATGCTCGTCTGTGCTGTCTCTGTTCCAAACCAGAATAAAACATGAAAGAATAATCTGAAAGATGTGACAGTTTTTATTGAAGAAATAATCAGAGAGTCACTTATCAGAATCAGGAAACCTGCTTTATCCTTTGTTACATTATAAATAAGAATTATATTTGTTCTTGGGGAACAAGCCTGAAGTACACTGCAAGACGTTATTATGAGTGATGCACTGGGAGGAACTGAATAAATACTGCCTGTCTGCCCCATTAGGTGGTTTTGTTTCTTACATTTCTCTGATTCCTCTACTAGGAATGAGTTGTTTTATCATTTCAAAGGTGTACTCAGGGGTGAGCCATGATTGGTTTGCTTTTTGGGGCCTGAATTCCAAGCTGACAGAAAGGAGGATGCCAGGCAAGGAGAGTGGTGGTGGGGAGGAGGCAGGGGCTGGGGTCTGCAGGTGTGCCCCAGCTGCTCACTGTCCAGGTGGGCTCTGCTGCTGCAGGGAGAGCACTGCTGGCCAGGGCAGCCCATGGTGGTGTGGAGGAAACAAGAAGGAACAGGAAGATAAAAGGGAGAAACAGAAACAGAAGGAAGAGACATTTGTAGGGGTAGAAGACTAAGGAGGGTGGAAGAGAGGAGTTTACTTTCTCCACTCTTGTAAACTCTTGCAAAGGCTGTTACCTCTGGATTTGAAGGGTTATAGAGAATGCCATCCTAGGCAGAACAACACACATAGTGCAGCATCCTCTCACGATCCAGGCATCTGCCAGAGCTGCAGGCACGAGCTCTTGGAGCTGTGTGTGCCGGTTCTGTCTCGCGCTAGGTGATTAGATGTAAAATTACACAGTATCATCCCAACTTGGAACATAAAACCACTTCCATGCTCTGTCTTGACTGTTCATAATGTTTCTTGGCAGAAGTTGTTGCAGACACCAGCTTTCAATCCTTCCAAATTAAATGTCAGTTGATGGCAGCGCCATCGTCAGCGGGAGCGTCCTGCTCGTCCCGCTTCCCCCGGCTCTGCACCTCCTCAGCTGGCTGATGAGCAGCTCAGCTGGGAGCAGTTTCGGAGGAGATCTTTGACTTTCTTTGGCTTCCCAGAGGAATTCATAATTATTTCCTCCTTTATCATGGAGTGCAGCTGGAGTCTTCAGCTCCATTAGAACTGCCCTGGTAATTTCACAGTGTGAAATTTACAGCAAACTAGGGACATTAACGTTAAATAAATTTATGCAACAGCAACCCTCACCCAAGTCATTAAAAGTGTGTGCAGTTTTTAATGGATGCTTCAGCATGGCATTTGATAAGTTTGTTCATTTCTTTTCCCAGTCTGTTAATTATACATACACACACACACACACACACATATTCTTCTGCCAGAGGTTTTGGTGGAAGCTGGCCGTGGCCACGGATGTCACTTCCTTGCAAACACTTTAAACGTGGCTGTAATCCCAGCCTCAGTGGAGTGAGGAGAGGCTGTCATTAAGGGTGGATCTGGAGGGGGAAGTGTGACAGTGTGGGTCTGTGTGCAACTCCAATAATCCAATTGAACTATGCAGTGATTCCGAACCACGTCTATTTGAGAAGACAGGATATCATAAAGGCTGCTAATATGGTGGAAAATTGTATTAAACTGAGACAAGACAAAGTTGATTATGTGCACAAGTAGTGCAGATGTGCCTGGCACTGGTTGTTTATGCATATTGATTGATCTTAAATACAGCAGAGCAGGGCATGGGATGGGGTTTCTGTGGTTATTGATTTTATTTCAGCTCCTTGGGCTGTCATCAGAGACTTTCAGATCCGACTGCCTTGACCTATACAAGCCCTGATAAGGAGGCTTGATGAGGAAGCAGGCACGGGGCTGATGTCCCTGCTGGGTGTGTCCTTTGAGAAGCAGAGATTCAGGAGCAGCCCTGCTTTTCAGCTCCGTGGAGCTGGGGTTTGGAATTCTCTGGGAAGCTGCAGTTGGGCTTTGGGGCTGCCTCACTGATGTTCCAGCGTGGGCTGTGAGGAGCAGCCTGGAGTGCTCACCAGGGTCACTTTGCTGCGTGATCTGCTTCCCTTCAGTTTGCTGAAGGAGGAGACTTGGTTTCCTAATTGTTTAATTTTGGCTTCTCTAAACCTGCTGGAGCAGAACTGTTGTTTTTCCACCTCTCCCACGTTCCAAGCAGTCGAGCTAGAAACAGGAGGTTTTCATCCTGTTCTTTGGTTGTTGTCTCATTCCTCAGGAGTCTTTATTAAGACAGTTTTCTTCAGTCCTGCTCTGCCTGGAGCCACTGACCTCTGCCACCAGGCAGCCTGGCTTCCATGGGCTTTGTGACTCTGCTGGCACGAGCCATTTAATGGTTTCCAACTGAAAGAGAGCAGATTTAGATTAGATATTACAAAAAAAGTCTTTACTGTGAGGGTGGTGAGGCCCTGGCACAGGTTGCCCAGAGAAGATGTGGTTTCTCCATCCCTGGAAGTGTCCAAGGCCAGGTTGGACAGGGAGCAACCAGGGATAGGGGAAGGTGTCCCTGCCCAGGGCAGGAGATGAGCTTTAGGATCCCTTCCAAACCAGGCTGTTCCATGGTTCCATGATTCTGTGATCACTGGCATGGAGCTTGAAACGTGATGTGGGAGCCAAAGACCCTGATTTTCTAATAAAAAAATATTTAGGAGTAGAGATAATTAAGCATCTAGCAGTCAGGGAGAAGGATTTGTGGATGTTTGTCCTGGGAATTCCCTAATATCCCAGTCCTGAGGGTTTTATGGGCATCCCCACCTACCTTGGCTGCATCCTGAGCTCTGTGCAGGTGAGTCTGCTGACACAGGTGAGCTTTCATGATTGTGCTTCAGTTCTGAAAGAGGAATTTGTAAGCACGTTGAATTGAATGCATATAATTTACCTTGATTTATATTTGAGCTGAGGTGAAAGAACTCTATCTGTGATTATAGACATCAAAGACAATATATTGAAATTCAGTTTTCTAATGTACACATCATTTATCAAATCTCTGCCCAATAATGCCAACATTTGCTGCACAGAAATACAACGTGATGGATTACCTGCTTCCCACCAGCTTTCTGAAGGCCAAGGAAGATAAACACAGGATTCTTGTAGAAATGCCAAGTTCAGGCTGGGGAGAGAGACTGAAATCAAAAACCCCAGGGCAGTTAGGAAAATTCATGAGCAGCATAATAATTTCAGGGACCTTACAGTCCTCAAAGGAAAGGAGTTTCTTGGTTTCTTGCTGTCACCAAGAGCACGAGCAACCCACCTGCTGCAGGCAGAACGTGTCACCTTTTGCAGAATTTGGCCTGGTTTAGTGCCTCCTCTTGGGATGCTAAAGATCTAAAAAGAAACCACATTTCCTACATCTAAAGCAGCAGTGGTCTGGACTTGGATCCATAACAGCCAGATTTTGCCTGGAATCTGAAAAAGAAAAAAAAAAAAAAAGCTTAGAAATGTGAATTTCAAATTAAAACCAGGAAAAAATAAATAGCAGAAAACACTTATTTCTTGCTGAGCTTCTATTCAGTTCCTGCTTCCTGTGTTGACAGTGTAAGTTATACTTGGGCAGGAAAAAAAAGGAAGCCCACAAACATAATTGCAACCATGTCTAATTAGGCAGAGCTATGTAAATTTAGCGTTTCTACATGATTATAAATGTCAGGAGAGCCTTAGATAAGACATGAGAGTTTTGAGTATCTCTTGTGTACCTAGTCTAAAATGTCCTTATTGCTAATCCTATTCATCTGGAGTTGCTTCCTAATTAGAATATTTATGGGCTAATAAGGAGGTGAACAAGACACTCCAGTTCAGTTCCAAAGGTGAGAGCAGGGATTCATTAGACTCGGCGTCTCTGTTTTGATTGCTGTACAATGTAATTAACATTGTGCTAGACAATCATTTTAGATTTACCTTAACAACAAATGTTTAAGAAGATTCCTGCTGTTCTGTCTTTGTGCCTTGGTCTGCTGAAACCAAAAGCAGGGATGTCAGCAGCTTTGAGAGATTTGGGGGTTCCTGGATGGGCTTTTTTTTTGCTTGTTATATTTTCTGAACTGTTTTGACCTCAGTCTGTCAGTTACTGATGTTTCTGAGTTTTGGCCATGCCAGCTAAAAGTGAATCTGGTTTGCATATTTTATGAATTCATGTTTTATAAATTTTATATCACTAGGACCTGCTTTATAGGAAATGCTTACTTTGATATTTTGGTGGGTTTTTTTCAGAATTTTCACTCGCATGTCTATAACCAGTGACCTGATATAAAACAGAATTTTTAAAGTCAGACATAATTCAGCTGGTTTTAGCTTATACTACCATGAAAGCACTGGGAGTGCCTGACATTCAGTGCCTGACTCTCTAATTTTTCTTCTGGAAGGTTCGTCCCCACCAGGAGCCCCACTGAGCCCAGGCACAGCAGCAGCAGGAAAAATTCCTCCTGCATCCAGACTGAGAACCAGGCAATCCTGAGTTCCACCCCACGGGGTTGTAGAGCTCACTGATCCACCCCTGTGTGAGGATTGGGGTGCTTCCTTAGTGGGATCATCCCTTCTCTTCCCCACTGAGGGAGGGTCCAGTCGTTGCCACCCATCAGCTTGAGTAGACATCTTCCAGATTTCCTCCTGCTGCCTCCTCTGGCTTTTGCAAGATGCTTCTTCCAATTTGCCGCCAAAGCTCCCGTTGTGAAGGGCCCCTCAGGGCTGCCTAAGGGGAGATGCTCTTTTCCTGAGCCCAAGGGGCACCTGGGAGGGTTGTCAGCCCCAAACCCCTGTGGCATTGCTGCTCAGGCCAGGGAACACGGGGGCAGCTCCTGATGGATTTTAGAAAGGACACAGAGTTTCTGTTCTCCCTCCCACATCTCTCTTTACTTGAAGCCCCACTTCTGTCTGCAGAGTTCTGCAAAGCAATGGCCATAATTAATACAAATGCTAAATTGTCCCCTAAATTGTCCCCTATTTTTGCTAGTGCTGTGGCCAATCTCAAAGTCAACTCCTTCCCAAGGGTAAGCTGATCAAAGCAAAACCTGGGGGGCTTGATCTCTTCCCTTTCCTTTCCATACTGATCTGGTTGTCTGAGAAAACAACGTTCTGTGGCTTTAAAGGTGTGATCAGACAAGTTGTTAAGATGTCAAGTCACGTTACTTCAAGTCTTCTCTGTATAAATTACAGTGAGGTACGGTGATCTCATAAATAATGATAAATATAGCAACATTCTACTGCTGATGGAAATCATTATCAGCCATTATCAACTTTAATTAATATATTCACATTATTCAAATCCAGGTAGAAAATGTTCTTTGGCATCAAGTCGAGAGGAATATGGATTGTGGCTTTTGTGCAGCTTGAAAAGCAGCTGGCAACAGGGGAGCAGCTCTGGGGAAATATTTTGTTTAGAGTTAGGGTCCAGCATATTGATTGTCCCATAAATGATTGTCCCACTTTCCATGCTTGTGTGCAAGGGCTGGTAGAAATCATGTTTTCCAGGGTTATTTCTTTCCTTGGAGCACTGCTCCTGCACCAGAAGAGCTTTTTGTTGTTTGTGGCATCTCAGTTGTCTCCGTAGCAACCAGGGTAAAGCTGGGGAATACACGATTGAAGATGCTGGAGATGAGTACTGGTAGCAAATGTTCTTTAACATGAAAAATGAGTGAAAACAAACAGAAAATATGGGCTAAATAAACCTCTGCTAGTTCTAAATTGAATGCTTCTTGAAAATTTCCATTAGGACTTAACAGCTCTTTAAATAAATAGCCACTGTGTCCCCTTCCATCTGAGGCTTTCCATCTGTTGATTGTCTTTGTTTGCTTTTTCTCCCATTTTGTGAAAATCCCGAGGCCCAGTCCTGCTGCACACCCAGCCCCTGGGTACAGGGCTGAGCATTCCCTTCCCTCTGGAAAAGGAGCTGAAAAACAACATCAGATTAATGTACCCCACCTGCCACTGCAGCAGCTACCCCATAAAACCCTCCATCCACCCCTCCTGCTGCCCCTGGAGCATGGTCAGAGCTCTGTGTGCAGCTTTCCAGCACAGACAGGAGGGTTTGTTAGAGCAGGAATTCCCTGTTTATCCAGGGCTGTGCTCAGCCAAGGGCAGAGGGCTCTGCTCCATGCACACAGGAGAGCAGAAAAAACTTCCTGAAGAGATGCTCCTGCATCCATCTCATCCCTCTGGGCCTGCCCCTGCCCTCTCAGCATGCCAGGAGCCCAGACAGATCATGGCATCTCTCCATAGGCAGTGCAGAATCTCTGGGATAACCCCTGTCCCTCAGACGTGCACCCTCTGCTATCCAGAAGAATGTGCCAGCCTGGTGTGGTATTTTCTGTTCAAAACAGAGCAGTGAAAGTGGGGTCTCTGTGGGTGTGCTGTGGTTTCCATGGGAAGGGCTCCCATCAGTGATTCCCTGGGCTAATGGCTTTGTTAGAGACCTTAATGACTCAGAGTAAGGACCTGTTGCAGCTGGTGTGAGGTAGCACTTTGTTTCTGCTGGCAGATAATACATCCCTAAATCTACACTGTTCTTATATTTCCTATGAGAAAAAAAGAAATGAAAAATCCATACAGCTCCCATTAACCAAGAGAGAGAAGTAAACTGCTGTTAGTGGGGTGAGATAAAACCTTTTCACTCTGGGACACAAGTGTGAGTCCAACTTATGACAAAACTAAATACATTTCATGATCTCACCTTACTCCCCACAGGGAGTCAGTCCATCTCACAAAATTCTTCACACACCCTTATCACAGCCTCCAGCTTCTTCTGAGAGACCAAGGACCAGAGTCGTAAATCCATTTGCATCCTGCCTGAAGAGGATGGTCCCACCAGCTCCTCATGGAGCCTGCTCTTACAGCCCTGCTTCTTTCTTGCAGTGAAGAACTTCAGCTTCTGGTTCTTCTCCTCTCCTAGCATGGTTTTGTCTGAGAATTGGAGGAAATACAGCAGCACACACACAACATTTAATTAGTTTTAAGTTCATACACCTGAACCTGAGGTGAGGCTACACAGGAGCTCAACACTGCTGCTGTAGGAGCAGGAAAAATGGTGATTTGCTTTTCCAAAGGTACATGTCTCACCAGTATTTTGGAGAGTATTAAACTTAGAATCTCATCAGCTCCTCCTAAATCTGATGCAGGGCTAAGATGTTCAACTGGATCCTGAATAAAATAGGGATGCAGTTCTGGGGATGTTTCCCTCGCATTGTTACAGGCAGCTGAGATTTTGGAGCATGGACCACAGATGAGATGGTTTCATTTAAATTCCACTCACAACCAAAGCAAAAATAGTTTGTTTTGAGGGAATTCTTTATCCACAGTGTCTGTTTTTCTTTGCAATTGCCAGAGATTATCAGTACTGGAATAAGAACTGTTGTTTGCTATTAACATAGCCTGAAAAAAATTCCAGCTCTGAATGGTACCCGTCAGAAGGATAAGACACCCCAGGTTTATTGCAGGTGATGACTGGCATGAAGCCATCCTGTGGAGGGACTGAAGCACTCTAAATCCACACCCCAGCTTGTCTCACAACAGTTTTTTATGTACCTGTACCCTCAGGCTGCAGTTACATTTTTGGACTGGTTCTGTCACTGATGCATTGCTGCCCAGAACATGCAGTCAGTTTATCTACATGTGCAGGAAGTTTCTTTTTGGAGTAATTCTGCTCAGGGAACTGATGTAACTCAGCACAAGGAGTGTCTTGCACATAGAAACAGGTCTGAGCTGGGGGTGGGGGGAAAAGAAGTAACATTGTGAGGGTGGATTTAATCAATACAGTTTTACTTCTATGCATAAAGGCTTAAAACTGCATTCAGCATCTCCAACTGGACTCTGCAAACCAATGAATCCCTCTGAAAAAAAAGAGCCTTAATTCCTCTGCCTCTTCCCCATTTGAGGAACAGGAATAATTCTCAGCTTGCAGAAGTTTAATGAGTATGAATTTGTCAATATTTATGTCTACAAAGAAAATAAAATATGCTGGCATTATTTATAGCATTTCAGTAAGCTCGTCAGAGCAGCATCATATATGATCAGGTCATGGGTTAACAAGGATTAATTATCTTGGCAGAATTATGCTTTGCAATTTTTCATTTCAGTCTGTTACTTTTGAGTATTTGATAATGTAGCCTACTAAATTCAGGGTCATTTTGCTCCTTGTATGAAATTCAGCACTTCCCTACATAAATGTTTTTTAAGCGGAAATGTAGCCAGAGCTGGGGAGTGCTGAAGTGCTGAAATTCCTCTTGCAGCTAATAGCCAAGAAACTGCTACATTCCTGCAATTTTGTAACTGCAAGAGTTGCATTTCATCACATAAAGGTGGCTGGCAAGCTCCTCTTTCATTCCTTGTGGCAATGTGAAGTTAATTCCATACTACAGGAACCTGGGAGGTTGTCAGGGAGGTCTCTGCAGTGCCAATTCCTTTATAAAATTTCCCCTGCTACGATGGAGCCTGCTCCTGGTCACTCAAAGGCCTTTGACACTTGCACAGATCCTGCACATCCCTTTGTTGACAAAAAAGCATAGAAATTAAATGCTGTTTGATTAAGGCCCTGATCTGGGAAAATTAAATTTTGCCTTCAATTATTGCAGTGGCTTCTGGCTGCTGCTCCATCCTCTTGTCATAAACAGTCACCAGAAAGGGCCCAGGGTACCCTTCCAAAGGTCTCCCTGTACAGCTGGGACAATTCAGGATTATCAAAAATCCTTCTTGGTCTACTCCCTCCTCTTTCAAGTTAATAAACAGAGCATTTAATTTCACACTCCCTATATCAATCTGCTTTTTCTGGAGCTCTGCTCTGCCCAGACCCTCTCCTGTCACTGACATGGGGCAGTTTTCCTGCTGCTCTCTTTGGAGTCTCACCTGGGTGTAAGAGACTCTGCTAAGGCACATCTGATTGAGGTTGACAGGCTCAGTATGGGAAGGAAAACATCCCTGCTCATCACAGCAGCTCTCACAGTGGCACTCTGCCAGCCTGGCATCTCAATCATTTCATTTATCAGCAGTTTTCCCCTTTATCGCGAACTCATTTGTTCCTGTTCCTCACTTGCCCGGTTTTATCTCATGTCTGAAGCCCTCTGAGCAGGCAGGACAGGGAGTTGTACTCTCCAAAGCAGAGCAGGCTCCCTTTGAAAAGCATCTGCAAAACCTCTGAGTCACCAGAGGCTGGGGTTCACACCTCACTGTGCTGTTTCCCTGCTGGGTTTTTGGTTATAATGGAACCCAAAGCTAAGTTTGCCCAAATGCCCTGCAGCCACTTCCTGTGCCAAACCCATGATGGGCCAGTAGAGCAGTCAATATTTTCCTGGGATCTCATTCCCCAGATGAGAATTCTGTGTCCCATTCCCCAGATGAGAATTCTGTGTCTCATTCCCCAGGTGAGAATTCTGTGTCCCATTCCCCAGGTGAGAATTCTGTGTCCCATTCCCCAGGTGAGAATTCTGTGTCCCATTCCCCAGGTGCTGTAGCCCAGAGAGCAGTGAGTGCTGACAACCATCAGGAAGCCCTGTTCTATTAAGGCTGATCTCTGAAAATAGTTCTTCATTTTGGTGCCCTTTCTTTTGTAAGAGTACACGTTATAACCCACTTGTGACTTCTCTCAAATACATTAATACAATGTTTAATAAAAAATCCTTCTTTTCTATTTGTCTAATACAACTGGATATAAACATCAGGATTAGTAGCTTGTAAAAAAGGCTGAGATGCCTCCTTCAGAAGAGTGCAGCACTTTATCCTCCATTAATCCTAGACCTTGCTCAGTGAATTATTTGTACCAATGAAGTAATTGTAGCTGTGTAGCATTTGATAAGTTATCACAAACTTTATTACTGTATTTTGCTCTGGACCTAAGTGTTTTTTCCATCAGATTGAGTCTGAATTGTGGCCCTTCCACACCAAGACATAGTGCAAGTCAAGTATTGAATCAACTGCATGTCTTTATTTCCTGTGTGTTACACCTTTAACATTTTTAATATATACAAAATTAGCAAGATCAAATATTGCTCATGTGCAAATGCCTTTGTTTCTTGTCATGGGTCAGAATTTCCAGCCAGAAAAAAAAGAATCCTTCACTCACAGGATAAGCTTTCAGTTCATTTTCCCACAGCACTGGAGATCTTTTTCATTGCACCTGTTTCCATGTAGCCCTTTTCCAAGGCAGGGAAACAAAGCCTTTGCAGGCAGAGCTGGTTTTGACAAAAGTCTCCTTTACTATTTCCAACTTCCCAACCAAGCTGAATTTCTTTTCCAGAAGTTGTCAATCACATTCTCCCTCAGCAGATCCACACAACATGACCCTGCCCACGGTGGGTGAAACAGCTCTTAAGAGAAATACAATAGGGAGCATCTCACATTAATCTCTCCTCTCTGTTATTTGACTGTTTTCCACTAACCTTTCCTTCTGCCAAATTTAATTAAATCAGCTGCTTTTGTGGCTCTAACCTGGTCCTTTTCTGTTTGGACATTCCCTTCAATTCATAAGGCACATATGATATGCAGCCAGCAGGGACTTAGCCAAGCTATCTTCTTAAAATAATTCTCAGCAATGAATAAAGAATGACACCAAATGAGTTTATTTTATCCAGACCATAAGGAGTCAACACAGTACAGATGCCCCAGACTTGTGTTGTGCTCCTGACTGCCAATAGTTTGAAAATCCAGGATTTTAGTGTTGTTCATACCATGTGTATACATATAGGATTAGACAAAATGGTTTGAATATATTACATTGATTTTATTTTTTTTTAGTTGCTGCACTGATAGATTTTTTTAAAAACCTCATGTTCCTCAGAATAGAAAGGTCTGGCTACATCAGTGGTGTCATGAGTGTGGAATTTCAAGCTTTCTGCAAAAATGAGACCAGGTATAAGTAATGAGCAATATTATGAATATTTATTCACCTACACTGATCCTCCTGATGATCTTTTCCAAGCTTCCAGCCTGACAGAGCTTAAAGAAGAAGGCAGTTTTACCTGAATTCTGAAAGGTTTTTCTTCCTCTTTCTAATCAAGCGTGATATACCAGAAAACAAATCAGGCTGATAAAAACAGAAGCCAGACTTACAAGAAAAACAGCTGTAGCAGCTAAATGGCTTAAAGCAGAGAAAGGAGGAAAACAGCATGTGGGGCTAATGATGGGTGGTTTTCAGGTTTCAGAATACATTAAGGCATTTTCCCTGTTTATTAAATTGCTCTGGCAGCATTTGACAGCCAAGGTTTTGTGGATTATAAGAGTGCAATGGACATAACTAGGATATTTTTTTATCCTAAAGCCTGGCCTTTGGGTAATCACCAAGAAGTTACACGCTGCAGGAGGAATTTGCTTTCCACAAGTCCAAAGAAGGTTGGTTTTTTACCTAAGAAATAAATGTTTCTGAGATTGTTGTTTACTTTCCCTTCTCTGCCTTGAGATTTTGAGGTTTTTTTCTGTCTCAGCACTCATGGCTTTTGTCAGTAAGTGGCAGAAACCACCTGGAAGCAGCATCAATTTACTGCTGGCATACTTAGCAAAGGGCACCTCTCTGCAGCACCAGGTGCTGTGTGACCACCCAGACTTTGAACTATTGCTTGTCTCTCCCTGCTCAAGAAAAGCCAAATGTAATTTCATGGTTTTACAGAGATTGCCTCAGCCAAAAGTTAGAAGGCATATTATTCCTGAGGTCTCCTTTTAAGTGCTCTTTGTGAGATGACCTGGAATCTCTGGGAAGTGTTGGTGGGCGTTGGGTTGGGGCTGGTTCCTGTTCCTGGGAGATGCAGATGGACACACAGCTCTGTCCTGGGCAGCTCTGCAGCTTTCCTCATCCCAGGGGCCCAGTGCTCCAGCCAACAAATGGATTTCTCTTCTCATGGTATCACTGTTAGATAAAAAAGAGTTTTAATTTCATTTTGAAGGGTTATTTTCAATTTCTTTGATGCACAGAAAAATTAAATGACCTGTTAAAGGTCACTTGGGGAGGGTTTGGGAAAATGCTAAAGAAATCCAGATCTTCCAAGCTGCAGCCTGCAGCCTTAATCACAACCCTCCTCTGTTTTGGCACAGTGGCTGCAGTCAGAATTGAAATACATTAGCCAAGATATTAATCACATCTCTTTTTTTTAGTGAAATTTATCAGTAGCTCATGCCAGCTCACTGCCATCCCTTTGTATGACTGTCAGAAGCAGGTAATTCAGTTTTCTTATTTCTCCCCTGCCTCCTTGTGGACTTACATCTGATCTGGAGTTTGGAACACTGAAAAGAGAGATGCCCACTCCTGGTGGGGCTGTGATTCTGATGTTGGTATAAGTGAGGTAACCATGAGAAGCTCATTAACTGACATTTAGTCAGTTTAGTCATTTAGTCTTTCTAAACAGAAAAGTTGATGCTATCCAAGGACAGATACTGTAACAATGGGGTTTCTGACAATAATTTTGATAATAATTCTGATAATAGTTTTGAAGTCAGCTCATAGCCCCTGAGTCACTTCATTCAAGTTTTGAGAAATGCCTGTGCTCAAATATCAGATAAGAAATGTTGTGGCCTCTGTTGCCCACCCTCTGCAAGTGGAAATGTACAAGTATAGAACAAGTGTGGGGTTAATAACAAACCCTGCTGTGCTGTTAACCTTGGCCACAGCACAATTCTGAAGGTGCTGCTGCCACCTGGGCTCAGAGCCTGGCAAACCCTCTGCAAGGTGTGCTTGGGTCACTTTACTGTTTTGGTGGATGTATTCTCCTGTATGCCCCTTTCTTTGGGCAGAAGTTGCTGCATTGAAATTCCACATTTTTCACTGCAGAAAAAAGGTTGTTTTTTCAAAACCTTGATAGCCCAGGCTCAGTGTCTAATCCCTTAGGGGTAAAACTCCAAAAAAAAGAAAGAAATATCTATCTCAGATGAACATGGTGGCAGCATATTGCAGTCAAAGCACCTCTGTTCCAGTTTAATGCAGCCCTTCCTATGCACAGTATTGCTGGCACCAGGCATTGTTAAGAGAGTCATTAAAATGATCCATCAGGATCCCCAGTCTGTCTTACCATTTCCAGTTATTTGTCTGCTGGGGGTTGGGTTTGTTTCTTTTTTATCCCTTTTTTTTTCTCCTGGTTTAGTCTCAGGGCTGTTTAATGCTTGGAGTTTCTATTTCTGAGCTGGCTGATCCCTCTTGGAGCTGAGCTGAGCTCCTGGAGCAGCTCAGCAGTGTCCTGGCACTCACCATGAGATGAGGTGCATGAGCAATTCTGTTTGGTTCACAGAGCTTCTGTCTGGGAGGCTCCAGGGAGAGGTGGCCAGGATGCTGGAAGGCTTTTTGGGATGCCTGCTGGGGTCTGCTCTGTACCCATGCAGGAACAGTTTCCACTTCAGCACTTCCCCTGCCTGGATGACACAAGAAAAGGCAGCCATGGGCAGCAGCCACTGAACTGTTTGGTCTCATGCTACTAAAAGGCCAAACACAGTAGACTCCTGAAAGGTTTTCTGGCATTCTTTGATGTTGTAACCTCTGTGTGACAAAAAGATCATATTCACTTTCTTTCAGTTAACTTTTAAATCACTTCCTCCTGCTTTCATAGGACAGCTCAGCTTGCTAGTGCTGGGTGTTGTACCCACCACCAGAGGCTGTTTTGCTTTCAGAAGCTGCCACACAAAAAAGGAAAGAGCTGCTAAAAGCTGGAACAGGTCCCATTTACACTTATGTGGGAGATTGAACACCCACCCTGGGAGAAGCTGGAAAAGTTAATGGGGTGTCTGGTGGTTCCAAATGGGTTAAAAGGTGTAAATTGTAACACATTAACTTTCTATCATAAAGTGCAGTAGCTTAAGAGAGAATAAGTTGTATAATGTGTGAGATCCCCCGGGTTATGGGTCTTAGGTGCTGAGAGGGAAAGTGTTAAGAAGTAGTTTAATTGCTGGTTGTTAATGAGGCTGCCAGGAGAAAGCCAATAAAGGTGGATGTCAATATAGCTCCAGTGCCAAGTGAAAATCCTGAGCTGGGCTATGGCCCTTGATTTGTGTCAGACAGAGTATGGTTTTTGAAGGGGAGTGGAACAGCTCCTCCAGAATGGAGGTGTGGATGAAGCTGCTCTGGGTGCTGGCACTGAGGCTGTTCTTGGCACAGAGGAGTTCGCTGGTGTTTGGTGGTGGCAGGTTTGGTCAGAGGGTCACAGGAGCACACAGGGCCTGACCTGTGTCACATCACAGACACATCAACAGCCCTGCTAGGAGGAAAGGCAGCCTGGTGAGCACAGGGCTGCTCCCAGCAGAGCAAACTCTGCCTTGCTGGACAGAGCCAGACCAGCACCAGCCCTGCCTGGGGCTCTGCCAGCACAGGCAGCTCATAAAATCACACACACCAGAGGCTTGTGAAAGGGGAACACCTTGCCATGCTGGAGGAAAACCCAATGGAGCCCCAGCCAAATGGAGAAAACAACCCTGGCTGTTTCCTTCCCTGTCTGGCTGTGCAGCACTGAGCAAGTGCCCCGGTTTGTTTTAGAAACAGAATTTCCTCCCCTGTTCTATGCCTGTCTTAGCAGAAACATGGACACCTCAGGAAGGAGCTGGTCCTGTACAGCAAGGCAGTGATGGAGCAAACCTGCATCTTGTTAGCTCAGGCAGCAGCCTGTGCACTGGGATTGCCAGGCCCAGGGTTTGGTGTCTGCTGAGGACTCTGCAGCCACAGCGTGATGCTGTGCTGGATGTGAGAAATGAGAAAGTCAAAGTTTATCAAAGTCTCTGCTCAACTCTGGCACAGAGTTGACCCTAACCCAGCACCACCATGGCTGGGGAGCTGCAGGTGTGCTGGGTTCTCTGGGTGTCCTGTGAAAGCTGCCTTCTTCCCAGAGCTTCCAAAGAGAGCTTTCTGCTGGAAATCTGTTCTTCTTTAACCAAGGCTAAGTAGGGAGTATTAAGGGATCAATGCTTTAAAAGCCTTTCCTGTGAGCTTTGTATAAATGGTGGCTATTTAGGTCTTTTTGGAAAAAGTACTTCTGCTTGAGTCAAGTGAATGTTTGGGGGGAGTTTGTTTATTTGTTTTTAAATTGCCTTTCCTGGGTCTGGTGCAGTATTTATTAATGATGTGTTTGCCATCTCTGATACCCAAAAACATGAACATCAAGTCTTCAGTAGCATGCAAAAAAATGATTTAGAAAACAAATCACAAGAACATCTCGTATTCATCTCATTGGGGTTGCAAAATTAAGGGGAGATGATGAAAAAAACATAGATATAAAGGAGAGGTGAGGATAACCACGGGAAGAAATAGAATTTAGATTTCCTATCTCCTTCACCAATGCATTCCTCCTAATACATCCTACATCCTGGTAACCTTATTTGCTTTACCAGACGTGATGCTAAAATTAGCTAGTCATACATTTCTCAGGAAGTAGTAATTAATTGGACAATATTTGTACAGGGCTTTGAAAATGTAGTTCCTAATTTTGCAAACCCTTTGTCCATAATGCAGATTAATTTAATCACATAATTACTGCATTTCTGGACTTTGCTATACACAGTTCCCCAGCTCATGTGTGATGTATAATAATTGCCTGTGTAAACTGGCAAGAGCCACATTTCTCAAACACCGTGCGTGCACATTTGAAAATTGGGATCACAGGTAGCACTCCATTACTAGGGCTTCATTTTAAAACACTTTGTTCTTTTCTACTCTGTCTCTGAATATGATTTACTCTTGTTTATACCCTGTCTCAGCAAGACTCTGCTCAGCCCAGCCAGGGATTTGAGCCTGTGCTTTCCGTGCCAGCTCTGTCTCGATGGGGAGAGCCACTTGCAGTGGCTGTAATTTTGTCTGGGGCACCTGGTCCTTTGTGTGTGCCAATGGAATGGGCTGGTTCAGTGATAACCATCAGTGTTAAGCCTTTTCACATGAACAGTCTGTGCTATTTGGACTGAAAGGGTTTTTTTTTTTCTTTTTCTTTTTAGAAAGTTGTTTGTACACAGAGAATGCTAGGAGATCTGCCTTCTGCTTTAGCTCAATTTGTCATAATTTCTACCTAGACCAAGAGGATTTAGCCCTAATTTAATATATTCTTTTGAACGTTTTTGCTCCCCAGACCCTACATTAGATTGCTCCAGCATCTCACTCCTTTATTGGTAAAGGACCCACTAATTTCCAACCTAAATTTATTCATGGCCAGTTTATACCCATTTGTTCTTGTGTCAACATTGTCCTTTAGTTTAAATTGCTTCTTTGCCTTCCTAGTGTTTATCCTCCTGATGTTATTTATAGACAGCAATCATATCTGCTATCAGCCTTCATTTTGCTAGACTAAACAAGCCAGGCTCTTCCAGGCTCTTCTCCTGTGATGGGCTCTTCAGTGCCAGCACCTGGTTGGATCCAGGGGGCTCAGCCAAGGGCCTGGCTTGTGCCCAGCATCCCCATGAGCCCTGGCTGCTTGGCACAGGGGTCAGGGTTGCCAGCTGTGCCCTGCTCAGAGCTGCACACAGGGTGGTTGCCCCCTTGCTCAGCAGCAGGGAGCTGGTGGGACATGGGCACAGCCATATCTCCCTCCAGGAAGCTTCCAGGAAAGTTGTGTTTTATGGGTGCCCTGCTGCGTTTTCCTGTATTTTGTGCTATTAGATCACATTTTTCTATTATGCAGTTGCCCTTTTTCCAAGCTGCCTTTCTTCCTGTACAAAGCACCTTTTTAACCAAGCCCTCGACTAATTTCCCATTAGCCAGCTTAACAAATTCCTTCAACTAATTCCCATCTTCTGGAATTTAGCTGATGTATTTCTTTGGGGCACTGTGTCAGATGACTGACAGAAAAGCAGATAGATTAGATCTGCCACAGTTCCTTTAATTATTCCCTCCTTCATAATTTTTTTCCTTAAAAAGTCCTTCTTAGTTTTTAGGTCAGACTAAAAGCTCTGCACTTATCAAGATGAGTTTTTTTTTTTTCCTTGGCTGGAATAGAAGCAGCACATTTGCTTTGCTGTAACATGAAGATCTGTTAGATTTATTAGAAACACTTGCCACAGGACCTCCCACAGGCTTCAGTGGGGCTGGGTTTTTAGTCCAGACCCCCTTGGGCCACAGGCTCATTTCCTGAGTTCCCCAGCATCACCATCAGAGCAAACATACAGTAAATGTTAGGACCATTTTGCTTTACCTCTATGCTGCAGTTTCTGCCCTGTGCTATTTAAAATGTCATTTTTGCAAAGAAAGAGAATAGAAGAATTATTCTGTATGATCAAAATGCCATCAAGAAAATGTCTCTCATGCTTGGGGGCATGAGGCTGCCTTTTTTTTTTTTAATAGTCGTAACAATAATAATACTATTAGGACAACAAACTGAGATGCCCCTGGAGATGATGTGACAAATTGGAAGGACATGCTGAAATTGAAATTGATTGAATAGTTCAATAAAATCAGCTTAATGCACAAAAGCAAAAAGATTAGCTAGAGAAAAACAAAAAATCAGTAATTTGTTATCTGCTGGGGCCAATCTCACTGGAGATTGAATTAGTTATAAACTAAAACTGGGCACTTGAAAGGAGCCCAGTGCTGGAGCCCTTGGGATGGAGCTGGATGTGGATGGCAACCTGAAGGTTTGGCAGATCAGATCTCAGACTGCTTCCATTTGGTGGACTTGGCAATGTTGGCTTTATGGCTGGACTTGATCTTAAAGGTCTTTTCTAACCTAGATATTTCTCTGATTTCCTATGTCTGCGTTCTGTACAACTTCCCACACCATTCCCCATGTCAAAATCCACTTTTGCTCTAAACACAATAGTTTTGTGTTCAGTTGATGGAAATCAGTGCAGCTTTGGGGGTGTCTCTGGGGTTCCCCCAGCTGCTCACTTCTGATGTGTACCCAGGATCTGCTGAGATCCACCACCTCTCCAGCGTGTGCATTCCCATCATGTCCTGCCTCATCACTCCATCCCTTTGGGATCTGCTCTAATTCCCACATTTTCTCACCAGGCCTGGGCTGCCTGCCCTTGCTGCACAAGTGCTGTGTTCCTTTGCCATCCCTCCCTTCTTTCCATCCTTCTACACCAGCTCCTTGTGGCTGCTACATTTGCACACTCTAATAAATTCTGGCCATTTTCCTTCTCTTTTTTTGTGTTGTACGATCTGATCGACATCTTTCTTTTAAACTTCTCTAATTTAGTGCTCTGAATTTGTATGGTTTTTTTTTTTTTTATTAACATTACAGAGCTCAGTGAACAGTGCTTTGTTAAAGAGAGCAACTCTGTTGTAAACCTGGGGTCTGTGAGTACACACACACAGATGTGTTTTTCTCATTTATGTGAAATCTGATTGCTGCTACTTTTTTAAGTATCCTCCCCACTTCTATGATTTAAACCTTCTGTTATTTAAACCAGAGTATTTGGCCTGCTAGGAAATACTTCCATCAGCTTCCCAGGTAGTCTACAACAGAGAATAAGGAAGGAAAAGCTAGATATGAAATAGAAATTACATTCACTAATAAGGACATTTCAGCCTTGTGCAGTGCTTTACAAATGGAGTCATGAACAGAACCTTCTTGCATGAGCCAAAACAAGGGCTAACAATAGTTTCTCCCTCATGTTTTATTATACAAGATAGGAAGAGATAATGAAAGTGCATTTCCATAATATATTCCAGTTGCAAGGTGCTGATGGATCCCTAAGTGTGATGTCTTGTCAATTTAGCAGGTCAATTAAAAGCCCTGGAATCAAGATAAAGCTAAAATGCAGATCTCTTATTCTGGCAACTCAGAAGAATTAAAGAACTGAGCCAGTTACAGCACTTCAAGGATGTTTATATGGGAATAAAGGGACCTAATTGACCTAATTCTTGCCCTTTGAAACTTCAGAGGACATTTGGCATTTTACACACACTTGTAGCACTGGCACCTTGAAGGAGCAGCCCTGGGTACCTGAGCTGTGTTCTGGGGCAGTTGGTCTTTCCTTGCACCAAAGTCCCTCCACCTGACTTCACAAAAAAGCTTTTCCTGCATAAAATTCTGCCTCCACTTGGTGTACACCCCTCTGGGGCTCTCTGATGTGCCTCCTGCAGCCTTAAGGAGCAGGGTTGTGTTGAGCTTTTGCCTGGATCCTCCCCTGGTTCTCCTGCCTCCCCTTGCCCACTTTCCAGGAGAGGAGCTTTGCTTTCCCATCTGCCTGTGCAGTGCTCTGTGAGCATGACAGTAATCAATAGTAAATTCTGCAAGTCTAAATGAAAATGTATTGTTGAGGCCAGTTGTAAAGATCAGGAGAGCTCTCTTGATGCAGGCAGACACTCCTAAGTAAAGAGATCCCAGGAAGATGTCTCCACATGCAACATCAGATGGCCTCTCCTCTTTTATTCAGGTTTGTTTTCCAGTTGCATTGACTTACAGCATCCTTTAGAACTTCACTGTGTGATTTTCATGGCTGGCTCTGTGAGGTTTTTTCCTTTGAGAGCTGTGTGGTAGGGGGTGCTCAGGAATTTAAATTAGTTCTGCTGAACTGCTGTTTATTGCACTGGATTATTTTTTTCTTCCATACTGGACTTAAATTCTCCTTATTTACCAAGATTGTGGTAAGGATTGAAACACAAAGAGCATTTTAATGCTTTTTGGGCATCAGACTGTGTGAGCAGAACGAGCTGGAGGGCTGCCAGGCAATGTTGATGTCAATTTTGGGGGTATAATGTTCTTAGCAATGTTTTCAGTGAAAACACATGAACAAAACTTTCACTGGTTTTCAGAAGACAGAAGCTAATGTTGCAGAAAATACTTAAAAGTTAATAAAAATGTCAGCCTCAGCCAGGGAATTTTGCCCATAAGACTTTTATTTTCCCATGAGACAGGTGATGTCCACGAATCTATACAAAAATCACTACAAAAACAATGCAGAAAAATTAATTGAACTTTTTTAACTAACATTTTTAATCCAATTAACTTCTTAGTCTGCTTAAAGATCACACTTTTATATGGAAAATAAACCAAGGTGTTTTACAGGGTGTGGTTTTGTCTCTCATCTTTCCCTTCTCTCTTTTTTTTTTCTCCACAGAAAGTTCAGCAGTACATAGTCATTGTTCAAGCAACAGATATGGAAGGAAATCTGAACTATGGTCTCTCAAACACGGCCACAGCCATCATTACAGTGACAGATGTGAATGACAACCCCCCTGAATTCACCACCAGCACTGTGAGTACCCACACACAGCAGGGGGATGCATGCACACTCTGCTTTTAACTCAGGGTATTGTTGGTGTCTGCTGTCTCTCTGAGCTGCTTGGGCAGATGGGTTGAACTCTGATGGATAACTGTGGAATGAAGACTTTCAGGGGAGAAAAAGGAAAAAGGAAAAGATTGATTCATGAACCAGCAGAACTGTTTGGTGACTGATTTGGCCAAGGCACTGAAGGAGCAGAAATAACGTGGCAAACAGCCCATGTCTGATTGCACCAAAGAGGATGCAGTTGTTTCATAGCAATTGGCTGTAGACATATCAGAGTTATTAATACTTCTGAGTGAAATCCTGAGCACTGAGAGATATTTGGGGTTTATGGCTTGGATATGATTTCAAGAGGGCTGTAAGTACTGTAAATGGTAGCAGGTAGCTGGTAAAATTTGTATTTCACTGATAGCTCTAACAGATGTATTTGTGTGTGCTGGCAGTAAATGTGTAGACATTCTTCAGTACATCTGGTTTTAATCAGTTAAAGATTTTTCTTATGTTTTATTAGCACGGTCTTCTGTTCTGTTTTCATGTGTTCCAAGGTATTCCTGGAGGGCAAGGGGAAAAAAACAGAGATTGCAAATGACAAATTTTTAGAGCTGGTTAAGGTAAAAATGAAGATTTGGAAGGTGAAATGATGTGGTCTGGTTCATTCCAGCCTTCATAATCCATAGATGTAGAACATCTGAAATGTGCATGGTAAATTTAGAAATCACAGGGCAGTGCAGAGGTCTGTATGCCAATAAATGAGAAATGCTTGTGCACCCCCTGTCTGTATTCATATGAGGGTCAACAAGGAGCAGTAAGTGATGTATCTTAAATAGGCATCAAATCTGTTCAAATACAGGTGGTCTAACTTCTTAGTGCTCAAGTCACTGAACATCCTTGGAGGAATGTTTATATTATTTATATAATTCTGAATTTTCATTCCATCCTAAAGGGTCTCTAAATATTTATTAGCGTAGGGCCGAAGTTTCCCCTTAGTTATACTCCTACAAACTGCAGGTATGTCACAGAACTCAAGGAAGTCATGCAGAGCCCAGTTTATGCCCCTGTGGACCCAAACTGGATTCATGTCATTTCTGGAGTCTGGGTCCTTCCTTCCCAACTCCATGGGGAGCTGAGTTTGGGGCTGTGACAGCATTTTCTCACACAGTGGCTTGGACATAGGTTCTAAGAAGAAAAAAGGCACTAAATTCCTCCTGAGTCTCAGCAAAATGGGCACCCAACATGTTTTTAGGTCTGGGCATCAATGCCCAGGCTGTGCTGCTGCTCCAGTGGCTGTATCAGCACACATGTGCTGTGTGTCCATCATGGATACTCCAATTCTTCTGCTGTAATGTTGTGGTTAAAGATCTTCTCTAGTATGGTGCAATTATGAAAAGCCATAAAAATACAGCACAGGTCTTGGGCTGTGTGGTCCTTTCCCCTGCCAGGACAGAATAATTCTCTCTGGGAAGGAGGTTTGTGTCTGTGGGGCTGCAGGACCTTGCACCACAGCACTGCCCCAGCTCCCTGGTGTGTGTGGGGACTTTATTCTGCCAGGTAAATGCTTCTCTGCCCTCCTTTTGAGTGAAAAAGGAATGACATCTAGTGGCCATGTCACTTCAGCACACGTTGTTCACATGACCCAGGCCCTGGGGTCAGTGTCTCCAGTGCAGCTTGGGAGGGGAGGTTTTGGGGAGCAGGCTGAGCTGGGTCAGGGTTCCTTGCACGAGCACATTGGTGCCTTCTGCAGGGCAGCATCCCCTCCAGATGTGGTGTATTTTAGTGGCACTTCTCAAAGCTGATGGAAGGTGGGATAATGGAAATTTTCTTTCAGGTGAATTCTGAGTATTTAATGTCTTGGTGTGTATTAAACCTGGAAGGAATAAAAGCCATCAAGAGAATTACCCACAGAATTGTGTTAAATGGATTAGAAAATGCTACTCTTCCTCTAAGCAGAGTTGATGTGTACCATTATTTCTCTAATTTCAATCACTGAGGAAAGAGTTTTGCAAGGGCCAAAGGGCTTTACACAGTGGCACATGGGACTTCTCTATAAAGAGTTGAAAACCAAGGGTGTTTTACAATAATACTTTGTGATTCTATGGAAACAAATATCTTTGATATACTCCTGGGTATAGCCAGGCTGAATTTCATGTGAGTATGAAAGTATAATATGTTTTTTTCTCTTACTGGCAGCAGGAACAGCATCAGGCTGATGAGTTTCTTTAAGCCTGAGCTGAATCTCCTCGCTGTCCTCAAATAGTCTGATCTGCATTTTAACACCTCTAAAAAAAATAGCAAAAATCACTTTCCAGGAAATCTATAGCTCCTCAGAGAGTGAGAAAGCCCATGGTCTCTTTTAAGTCCGCGGACTGTTTGGAGAGATATTGTATATTTTTATTTTAAATAGTTGTATTGAGATGCTGCTGTAAAAACAAAAATAGACTGAATAACTGAAACTGTGGCTTGCTCTTGGCAAGCTGCCAGATGAGAGGAGCTCAGGAGCTGTATTCATCCCAGACAGATACAGAGGCCCACCCTATAGAGCTCTTAAATTACCTGTCATTCAGCCAGGGTGGTTTCAGACTTAATCGTTTCTGGATGGGAATGTAGCTCAGGAGGACACTGCACCACGCTGGTGTCACAGCTCATGTATTCAGCAGCAGGAATTAATGTTGCTGTGTAAAATTTAACAGCAGGATGGGAGAGAGGAAAGCATCCACTGTGATGGTCAAGAGAGTCAGGGCACGTCTGCAGCCAGGCACAGGGCAGGGGGAAGGGGCTGAGTGCAGGGACCACGTGCAGGTTCAGACACAGGCACAGCCAGCAGAGGTGTGGTGGTGAATGGACATCCAAAGTACCAGATGGGCTGGTATCAAAGTGTACTGCTGGATGAGAGGGGGTAAAAGAGCAATAAAATTACAAAGATCCTTAAAGGTACAAAATGAAGGTACCTCAGCAAAACTCCAAAATTCCTGGGTGCTTCCATGAAAACTGATGTCAGTGGGTTTCACATGCTTTGGTCCAGCACCTGAAAGGCAGGGGAAGAAGGAGCCCCACCTTCTCAAACAAAGGGTTCTGAAATTGTATGGGAGGAAGGAAATCAGAGTCTCTGGATGAAAGAACTTGGAGCTCAAGTCTGCTGTTAACTCTGAGGCCAGTCTCCATCAGCATGGGCAGTCCTGACAGTCATGAGGATTACCTGCAGCCAGCTGCAAGGCACTGGGCACAGCGAGGACCAGGTGCCTCCTCTGGTCCTGTCCAGCTCTTCTTTGTGATGGTGAATGGTTTTTTTTGATCTGCAGTGCTACCTGTGCCTGTGCTGAGAAGCATCAGCCAGAGAACAGCCAGCAGTGGGGAAGTGTCTCCTGAGAGACACCACAAGAGTGGAGCATCCCCTGAAACACTATAAACAGCACAGGCAGCTGTTTGGGGCATTTTTAATGGTTTAAGGCAGGATTGTGACCCAGGGAATGCCCTTCTGGCTATCTAAGGGACTTCAGCCTGTCCACAGTGTTGTGTTCTTTGTGTGACATTGCTGCTTGCAGAAATTAATGAAGGGAGGCAACTCTTCCCTCTGACAAAGAGGAGAGGTAGCACTGACTCCTCAAAGTGCCCAACCAGCCCATGCCCACAGGCTCTGGGTCAGGTGCCATAGAGTAAGGTATTTTAGTCCCCTATGCCCAAGTTTTCTGTGATTCATTCATTTCTGTGGAAGTTTTGATGGATTTTGCACCTGCCAAGTCACCAGCTGTTGTAAAATATTGACATTTTAACGGGACTGTGTTACAAAGGCTTTGTAGGAATTTTTACTGGCTCTCTTACTGTTGTAGGATGAAGGTATCACTGTGCCCTCCATTATCCAGAGTCCTTGTTACTTATAACAGGGTCATGTCCTCTGACATGTCTTAATTATGGGGAAATTCCTCAGTCTCCCTTCAAATATTTATCTCCTGTGTGCAAGTGAGTTGTGGGTTTTCCATACTAATATGGATCCATAGCTCTGGTCAGATGCTCACCTCAGATACAGGGGATACAGTGAAATTAGAGTTGGTATTTCAGAGATTAAAAGTCAGCAGAGATAGAACAATGCTGGATAGTCTCAGGTGAGGTTTATGTAAGATTTGAAGCATCTTTCTTGCTCACAGGAGGAACACCTTTAATTCCAGTGAAATCTTTAACTCCTCTCAGGCAGGATGCCCTTTCCAGTCTGACCCATGATACTGTTAATAGCCATTCAAGGATTTCCACTTTATCTAACAAAATGCATAATCAGAGGGGAGGAGAAGTGAAAGAAATCCATGCCCACACTTGACTCATTCAAAGTCTATTTTTATCATATTCAATCAGGAACAATCAGGCACAGAGAGGAGACGCAGATGAATTTGCATGATCAGACTTCTGTGTCTGAAATGTTAATTAAAAGTTATTTTAAATTTGCCTACTGTGCAGAACTTGTTTTTATAGTAGCCCATGTAAGGAAAATATTATTTCACAGGGCTAAAGTGTTCATGATTACTTGAGTTTGTGAATTCTTGGGAAAACCTGCCTGGCAATCAACCTCTCAAATAAAAAAAAAAAAATTTGGAGGGAAAGAAAGGGAAGAAAGAAACTGGGCTATTCAAGTTCTTTAATCTCCTGAGCCTTAGGAGGTCTTATTTTAAGCTACTTTAAAATTTGCCCTTTGTCACTGCTTTGAGAATCTCCTCTTCCAAAGCTGAATCCAGTGGAGTCTGTTTTAAAGAGGCAGCTCTGGGACAGCATCCCCAGCTGGCTAATCCTGACACTGAGTTAGGAGCAGCTCCAAAGGTTTAGGACTGGACTGTTGGAGATGGGTGGGTGCTTCCCAGCTCACAGGGCATTGCTGGCCTGGGAGAGGCTGCCTGGCCAAGGGCTGGCTGAACTCAAAGCAGAATTGCTGGTGAGGAGTAACCTGGATTCAGAGGGGCTGTGCTGGGGCAGGAGGGACCTGTTTCTGGGTGAGGTTAATCTGGCTACAACATGGACTTGGCTGATCAGCAAAGGAGCAAGTCCTTGTTGCAAGCACCTTGGGAAAAGCAGTTCTTGCCAGTTTCTACCTGGCCTATTTCATGAATATTGTCAGAGCAGGCTCAGCCCTGGCTGCTGCAGTGAGGCTGAGTTAGCCTGGCTCGTGCTGGGCTGGGTCAGGCAGTGCTGGAATCTGCAGCACTGAGAGCAGCTCGGTGCTTCCTGCTGCACAAAGGAGCACAGAGAGAGAGACCCAAGTTAAAAGGGCTTCTTGGTTTTGGCACCACACTGCCAAAAATGTCTGACCTTTCTCTGTGCAGGTGTTCTGGTGCCTCGAGTGCTGTGGGAGATGTTAATGAGCCCATTCTGAGAAGTGCCTTGGAATTTGAGAGTGAAGATGCTCTTGGAGCATCGCTGCCCTGCTGGCATTGCCTTCACCAGAAATAGTTCTTCCTTCTCCCTTTCTGATGTTTCCTTCCCATTTTCTCTCCCCTGTGAGTTACTAGTGTACATTTGTACATCATTCCATGAAGCAAAACAAGCCAAGATCCTCCAACCCCTTCTGCTTTACAGCTTCCCTTCCCTGGTTATCTTGCTAACCCTGCTGTGCTCCCCACTCTGCTCAGTTTTCATTCTTCTGACCCAGTTTGGATATAGTAATCCAGTTTCAGTGCCTTGAACAAAGGCATTAGTATTTCCTTCTTCACAGCCATGGTGTAGCTCTCACTTAGCCTCCTGCTCTGTGAACTTGCCAAAATTGTGGAAACAAAGCAAACAAGCAGAACCTAAAATTGTATTCCCTGTTCTGAATGTGTTTGTTCTCACATTCATTGTTTGTTTGAGGAGAGAAAATAGCTGTGCATCAACCTATGCAAGAGCAGCACTGCATAGAAATAGCTGATGTGAGCTGTAAAACTGTGACTTTTTTGCAAGTGGGGTGAATGCTTTGCCTGGGCTCCAGCCCCCTCAGTCAGATCTTGCTGAGCTCCATTTGCAATGGTGGGATTCAAAATAGCAAAGTAGCAGGGGAAAAAACCTGAGCTCTTCCTTCAGGCTGAAAGATTGTGACTTCCAAGTGACTGGGATGCAAAGATGCAAATAGGTCTGCTTTGGAGAAATGATATTTAATGGTCGTAGGAATCCAAAATCTGCATCCACGTCAGGCTGCCTTGGGGTTTCCTAAACACATTTACAGGCAGATGTACCCAGAAGCATTTGGAACATGGGAGTGTTATGAGAAATCCCTTTTACATGCATGCTCATGTTTTACAAATTCATCTTACACTGTGGAGGGAGAGCCCAGCAGGAGTGGGATGTCACTGGGATTTCCTACAGACAGAAAATTGGACCAGGATGCCTTTGAGGGCTTCCTAAAAAGAGATCTTAACAGGCTGATCCAAGAAAAACTGGTGAAAGTGGGAAGCTTGCTATCTCCCAGGACCTTGGCATGTGTCCATCTGCCTCCTCCCTGTTCCTAGACCTGGAAAAGATTAAGGGCTTAAATCTTGAGCCCTGTGTACATGACTTGCCAGTGTACAGACTAAAGGTGCATGTGTAGCTGTCCATGCAGGTCTCTGTGTCCCTGTCACTACACCTGTGCCATTCAGAAGGTCTGCAGTGACATTTGGATGTAGATTAGCCTGGACCACACAGCATCTTTAAATCATCAGAACTATGCCTGTGGCATAATTTAGAGGCAGTTGTCACACAAGAATTGAAGTAGATGGCACAGGTCAGAGCTGGCAAGGGGAAGGACCAGTGCTGTGGTGAGGGAATGTGCAGGACTCTGCTGTTTTACAGCTAAAGACAAACCCCGAGTTCTGTACAGTCCTGCAGACAGGCTTTATTGTTAAAAATCAATTATGCTTTCATGGAAATTCCCCAATGACTGTGTTCACTTGCAATTTTCCAGTCAAAACGAGGCTCAGCCAAAGTACCCAACAAAGCCTGGGCTGTTACAGAGCTGTCAGCCTCTAACTGAAATTAATTATTATATTCAAGTAAATCAGATATGCCCAGTAGCATTTGGGTATGTGAGCATCTACCTAATTCTGTGTGCGTTTCCATTAAATATACAGTCAGTGAAGTCTTAAAAACCACAAATCAGTCTAGTTTTCCTAAATAAGACCCCAGTGCTTATAAATTGAAATGGGCTTTCTGCCTCTCGTTGCATGTCCCGGTGACAACCTTTGCCATGAACAATGAATTTAGATTAAGAATGTTAGGCTGGGAGGCAGCAGTAGCAAACAGAGCACAAGGAGAAACAATATTCATTCTTCCCATCCTGTTACAGCCTTGTGCTGAATTCACCACAATAATTATCCCAGGTCTTTGCTGTAGACACACAGGTTAACCATGATGAGGAAATTATTTACATCTTGATCTGCCTTTGGAGCTGGATCCCTACCTCAGTGCAAAGCCTGTCCAGTGGAGCTGAGGAGGTGAGAAGCCCACACAGTTGAATTCTGTGAGAGATGAGGGTGAGCCCCAGCTCCCAGTGCAGATTCCCTGGCAGCACTGGGGCTTTCCAGGCACAGCATCCCTGAGTGCCTGGAGGTCCTTTCAGGGCTGTGCTAGGGAACACAAGAAACACTTCCTTCTCTCTTGTAGATGCTCAACTTTTGTTCTTTATTTTATCACCTCTTTCATCTAAAATGAAAGCTATTTCTCACTTTATGAGAAAACAATAATTCCTCATGTCTTAATGAAAAAAGCATCAGCCTCTTCTGTGATGTCTGTTAAGGCTTTACACCAGTGTAGCACATGACAGAAAGGATGAGATACCTTTGAGACTGCCAAACAGATAGAGATACAGAGATGTATATGTATAAATAGCAAATATAGATGTGCATATTGCTGCATCCAAAGCATAGATGGATGCTGATGCCAGGGAAACAGTCACCAATCATATCCAAGTCTCTACTCACAGATAAATTGTGGTTTATATGAATTATTCCATTACATTGTGTGGGTATATATGCATTGATTTTAAAAAAAAAAAGTCATCTTCTTGATAGAAGTCTCTTCCTAATAGACCCCATTAATCAAAACCTAAATTTACAGTGCCTTTTGTTTTGTGTATTTCCTTTCAGTACATTCATTTTCAAATTATCACTAAATTAATCATGTACAGAGCTTTAAACTGGCTGCCACATGGTAAAGCAGTTCTGGTTCCTCTCCATTACTCTGAGCATTAGTTATTAAGGCACAGTTCAAGGCTCTGTTTAGCCTGATTCTGCCCTGAACCTAATTGGAATCAGCTAGATTCTTCCTTCTAAATGGGTCAGTCACACAGAAAAAGCATCAAATGTAATCTTGAGATTGTGAAATAAAGCAGAGAAAAAGAAAAAAGAAGATAATTTTATTTCTTCTCATTGATACCTGCCTGGTGGTTAAAAGAAGGATTAAAATGAGGTCATTAAACTTTCCTTGGAGACAAAACCCAGACCTCAGTGGTAATGTGATTAATCAAATATAAAAGTGAAGCTCTTCTGAATGAATAACTCATTTTTATAGAATATCTAATTACTGAAATGTCGTCTGCTGCAGAAAAAAAAAAGGGGGGGGAAATTAATTGCAATAACAATTCAAGAAGATAAAGTTTTTCTGAATTAGGTCTACACAAGAAGCTAAATTGAGTTGATTAAGTAATTTTGGTTTCAGGAACACCCTTGATGGAAGTTAGTGGTAATGAATTTTTCAGACCTCAGAGTTTAAAATTGCCAAAGACCAGTGATTAAAAAAAAAAAAAAAAAAACCAGGAACGATAGTTCCATTACAAATTTCAATTTTCTGTCATGAAAAAAAAAAAATGTGGGGGGGAGATATTAAAAAATACTCAATTGGTCTCTCTCAGATTGGACACATGTAGTACTTGGCGTAAAATCAAGAATGATACAAGTTCCTCTCCATGCTGGAGAGCGCAGTCTCAGTCAGCTGGAGCTGCAGCGCCTCACGGGAGGCAGAGGCAGGAGGAGCAGCAGATTCCATGTGCTGGGCATTCCTGCATGGATTGCCCCTGGAGCCCCCCTGCCTGAGCAGTGCTCCAGCAGCTGTCACTCACAGGTGAGTGGCACATCCATCCTCAGCACTGTGGAGGTACCTGACAATGCATGGGTGTGACACATCAACTGATTTGGCATTTGCCTTTCTGGCCTGCTGGTTTGTGCAGCTGGGTTAATATTATAATTAATATTACAGTATAATTACATTAGTAATATCATTTAAATTTTAATTAATATTAAATACCATCTAATATTATCCAAGCAGAGACAACCCCCAGCCCACAGCAGCGCCCGTCAGCCATCGCTCCCCATCCCCATTTGTCATGAGCCCTCTCGTGTGAGCATCTGGCGGAGCTGTCTCCTGCCTCAGTGCCTCATTTAGCAGGGGTTTCTCTCCTCCCTCTCCTCCCCTGGGCTGGATCCAGAGGGAGAAGCCCCAGACCCCATCCCCACCCCGTGCTTTCCACGGAATTGTGCAGAGGGAAGGAGGTTCCAGGCAGGCGTGAGCCACCTGTGTGCAGGGAGGTGTGACAGGGCCACGTGTCACCAACAGAATCCCTGCAGTCAGTGGAGATGCAGAGGGAAATGCCCTTGTTACTCTGTGCTGTGCTGCCATGGAAATCACCCCGGGCTGCACCCCCAGATCCGTGTGTGGGGATCAGATGCTGTTCCCATCATCCCTGGTGTGCCTGCCAGGCTACACTTGCAAGGAGAAATCAGACACTGTTGCTCCTCTATCACATATCTACCCACGTTTCTTGTCTGACATTTTTCCACCTGTAGCATTTCCCTCAAATTTGAATGGTTTCCTGTAGATTTTGTGCCTCTTTCTGCTTTTTGGTTATATACAAAATATCCTAATTCTCCTCCTCAACCCAGAGCTGGCCTTGGAGAGCCTCATTCAGTTGTCTGAATGTAGACACCCAGCACCATCATGGTTAGGCTGGATATCCACACAGCCCTGGCACGTCCCAGACAAACACCCATTTGTGCTGGATTTCTTCTTTATCTCTAAAGTCCTCAGCATCTCAGGCACGGGTGTGAGGCTGAGAAATTTAAATACATTCTGTAACTCCATTATTGGAAGGCAGTGAAATAAATCCCCTCCTGGGGTTGGCTAACTTCCTTGGGGCGGCAGGTTTTTAATTCTTCAATATTCTTTTGCTTTAAAAACAGTTGCTTCTGAGGGCTGTCATTTTAAGAGGATATATATCTGGAACTTCATTAAGTACATTTCACTTACGAAATCTTTAGTGACATGCTGTGGAGGAAGAAAAAGGGAGATTTAGCAAAGGATTTGGGAGTGCTGTGAGTTTTCTCTTATCAAATCTTTCTAACTGTCCAGGATGTCTTAAAGCTTCCCAGTTGTAGAAGAAAGGTTCACAACACAGAGAGCAGCCAGTCGAAATCAGAGAATGGGTGAAAGGTTTACAAAGTTCTTTTGAGCATGGCAGAGTTTTTCAGCATAGTGCAATATCAGGTTTTGATTGCTAAAAAATAAAAAAAGAGAAATAATAGTATTTTCTTTCCTGAATTTACAACCTATCTCTTCTTTGACCCAATATCCTCCGTTTCTCACTGCATTCCTCTGCTCCATTCCACAGGAAATGTTGTAAACAAAAGTTTCAGCAAGAAGCCTCTTTTTCATGGCAAGGCTGATTAATTACACAGTATTTAATGTAGTCTTGTCTGTGCTCTGAGTCACTGTAAACAGGCAGGCATTTCTCTGGAATGCCAGATTCTCATCTAGGTGAAGGTGGCAGAGAGTTGGGCTCGGTGACCTTTACAGGTCCCTTCAAACACAAACCATTCTGCAATTCTGAGATTTTAGGCACTACTTCCTTTAGGAGCCCTGGCACAAATCTCCTCTGAGTGCAGGTTCTCACTCTACTGGCAGACACTGACATAATATTTTAAGCATCAGTAAGGACATAAAGAAATGGCCATTGTGTCACCAGCGCAGAAGATCGTGTCTTTAAACCACAGAATAATTCACATTTTCAGAATAAAGCACCTCCTTCAGTGGCTTTCTCTTGCAAGACTGCTCCATCCAGTCAGGAGCCCTTTTCTTGGCCAGACCAGAGGGTCTTCAGTGCCTGATGATGGACTTCCAATCTGCTCATTAAAAAAATCCCAAAACCCCACTGTGTGCTAATTCTGAGACTAATCTGGAAATAACAGAGATTCCAATTGCAGTGCAGAGGAAGTTTGAGCAGGAGTCAGTGTGCACATGGGCTAAGCTGTGCTGCCCTGGAAACTTGTTAAAAATCTCAATACCAGGATTATAGCATACATGTAAAAATCAGTGAGAGTTTCAGTGCTCTCGTAATTCTTCCTTTCCCAAATACCCATCTTGAGATCCCAGAGGCACATGAGCAGCTTTCATATGCCTTAAAATCTGAAAAAATTAAATTAAAAACTCATTATGGGGAATGGGCAGTTAATAAGAAAATCCTAAACCAGATTTATCAGCTTAAGGCCCTTCTTTATGAAACTTCATAACAGGTGCCTGAATTGAAACATCCCCTTCTAGACACATCTCACCAGAGATACAGAGCCAGACCTGTGGAGTACATTTTGCTCACTTAGGAGCTGAGCTCTCTCACTCAATTTTTGCTGCTCTGGTTTACATGTAAATCAGGAAAAATCTTGTTTTCATACTGTTGTTCAAAGTAGCATGATTTTTTGCTGCTTTGCAGTTTGCAGGAGAACGAAATGCGAGGCCTGACATGGCAACAAATGAATTGATTGCATCCTCTTTTTAGGGAGCTGGTTATTTCAGAGAGTAAAAGTACATTGGAAAGCTCCCCTGTGCCATGGTGGGGGATGCAGGGGGCACTGCTTTGGCAATTCCAGGGTATCACGTTTCTTGTCTGACATTTTTTTTCCACCTGTAGCATTTCCCTCAAATTTGAATGGTTTCTTGTAGGTGTTGTGCCTCTTTCTGCTTTTGTTTATATACAAAATATTCTAATTCTCCTCCTCAGCCCAGAGCTGGCCTTGGAGAGCCTCATTAAACCATGGTGGTTCAATTTGAGCTGGTGGAGCTTCCCAGCTGGGAAGCAGAACAAGCTTCTTCTGGCCTGTTTCACCCCAGCCCAAACAAACCAGTTTGGGCTCCCGGTGGAGCTCAGAGCCTGGGAAGAGCCGTGCTGGGATCAGCTCATCCCAGTTCCCTGCCAGCCTTCCTGGGGCTCTTCCACCCAGCAGCTGAGCCAGGATCACAGGGCTCTGTGGCAAAGCACTGGGGGGATCAATGGGCTAATCCAGGCTGACCTAATGGATTTATCAAGGAACACATGAATTAATGATTTTCTCAGCATTCTGCCCCAGCGCAGGGCATGGCTGCAGCCCCTTCTGCAGCTGCCTCAGGAGACAGACAAGTCACTTCAGCCTTTGGTTCTGCAGCTGAAGGGAAGCATAGGGCTGTCAAGCACTGTGGAGCTGTGATGTATCTGTTCAAAACTGTTCTGTTATATGAATGTATGTATATAAGGGGTTTTTTTTAAGAATGAGGCTTTGTAGGCAGTTCCAGCTGTTTTAAAATCTATGTCTCTATTTTAAAGAGAGCATTGCTAATTACACCTGACAATCAAATAGTCTGCAGAAAAGTATCAGCCACCTTTTCCTGCTGTTCATTCCGTGGGCAAGAAACAAAGGTATGTTAGACAAGAGAGCAAATGAAATGTTCAAAGGATCCTTGTCTAAAACTGAAAAATAAAGGGCTGTGCTATCAGATCAGAATTTTAATGTATATTGTTTCCACTGATTCCTGACATAAAATCTTTCATTGTTGGGTATAAGCATTGTTAAAGGTCACTGTTGCAAAGGCTACATCATTTAGAGGAGATGAGATCCCATTTTGGATAAATTCACAATTTTTGTTCCTAACAAGGAGATAGTATCAGGATTTGAATGTACAAGAGTGTCGGTTTACGGATTAAAGGCTTTTGTGTTCTGGAAACCACACTATGCCAGATTTCATGAGTTTCAGTGAGATGTGCAAGTCCCCAAAGTCAAGTAGGTTGATTAAAGTGGTTCTTTATAGCCTTTGAAATAGAGATAAAGTACAACTTTCCTACATGGGTTAATGTAGAATTTTTTTTTTCTTGACAAGGCTATATGCCTTGCAAGGACATAATTTAATCTCTTTTTAAACCTTTCATATGAACATTGTAAAAAGCTCCTTTGTATTGTAATGCATTTTTATAAAATATCTAAATTTCTATGCAAACTTCAGACCTCATTTCTTAAGATATATTTATTTGGAAATGGTTATCTTGCAGCAGAATGGTATCTTGTGTCATCATTTCTGCAGCATCTTTTCATACTATCAAAAGAATGTAACATCTGATAATGAAAAAAATTAGTGCTCTTTGTTAGATATGCAAAGTACTTTTTTTTTTTTTAATATCCTTTTACTATTATGTGCTCTGAACTCCTGGCAAGTCCTCAAAGAGTCTTTGAACCAAGGTGAAACCTACGTGTTTCTTCCTCACACGGAGTCTGAAGTAAGAGGGTTTTCTTTTGCTGCTTCTGAAAGAGAGGGTATTGCTTTATTCTCCCCTGCTCCAGCTTTGTCTTCATATTCAGAGAGTAAAATTTGTATGTCGATCCAGAGTTAGTCATTTCTTGAGATTCTGAAAAAATGACACCAGTAAAAACAAAGTGCAAAGCCAGTGGCTGTCACCTGTGGTAGGAGCACAACAGAGGTTGTCTGTGCTCCAGCCTGAGATCAGCCTCAGAAGTGCCAAACTTTAAGGCTTGCTGTCGTTTTTCAAACTCTTTCAAAGAAAAAGAAACCAGCACACGGAGACCACGCTGAGCATCACTGGAGCTTCCTGCACAAACTCCCTGTGAGCAGGTGGGTGCCTTGTGTGCCCCACACCCTGCTCAGAGCTGAGAGGGCTCTTTGCAGGCAGGTGAGCTGCTTTCATGGCACAAACTGCTGAGGACAAGGGCAAAACTTCCAAAGCATCTTTTCAAAGCTGGTGAGCTCATTGCCATGCACCTCCTTGGGTGGGCTGGGCAGGGCTGAGTCCTGCAGCCCAGGCAGTTCCTTTGAGAGGGAGCACCACAGCAGCTGGGTATGAATGCATGGATGCACTCCGGAGGAGGTCCTCGTGGATGTGAAACTGAAGCAGTGCAGAGGATTCTGTAGCCATGAACCTGGAAAAAACAACAGCCCAGAGGTTCATGGAGGGGCTGCTGGCTGGTGGAATGCAGAGCAGCCTCAGAAAGCAGTGAGGACATCAGTGGTGATCACTCGAGACCTCACTGGAGTGAGTAGTTTAATAAAACCAGAAATGAGCATCTCAAAGCCTGGCTTTCAAAATAAGTCAGACTTCACAGGGGTTTTGTGGGGATTTGAGCAAGCTCATAGTCTGCTTTGCACACAGTGGAGGGAGACCCTGGCAGTCCCTGTGTGACTGTCACAGCAGCTGAGAGCTGGGATAACTCACAGCCCAGCACAACCATCCCCACAGAAAACTATATTGGAAATTAAAGGTCACAGAATTGATAGTAAGGCTTAAGAAAACAGCAATTAGTCTGCTAGGAAGAAAAGCTAAATTACCAGTAGTAGGAGTAGGGGGGGGAGGGGAAAGAGCATTATTGATCTAAATATCAAGTTGGCAGATACACAGAGTACAGCCTAGAAGTTTTTTACACCTCTGGGCTCATTCAACCCACACAATAAAAAATGCAGGCCTATAAAGATGGAATAAGAAGCAATCAATTAGGATGGCATTTGCTTGTTTCCATGCTGCAGTTGGGCAGGCACATCACAATTAATGATTTATTAGGAAATTTTCTCCTTCCCCCCCCCCGCCATTTTACACAGACTGCTGCAACCAGACCCCAGTTGTTTATTAATTTTCCTGCTTTTCAAGAATCTTTGTTAGCAGAAAACCCTTGCCTGGGATGCCAGCATGGGGCTGGGGGGATGCCCTGAAGTGTGAGGAGCTGTGGGTTTATTCAGCCAGTGGAGCCCCCGGAGTGCTGGGATCCCTGGCTGCACATCACCTTGTGTCCTCATGGGGCAGGCAGGAACTGGGGAGGGATGGGACCCCCCACCAGCCCATGCACTCTCATTTCAGTTCCTCCCAGCCTAGAGAGAAGATCCAGCACTTTGCAGCAGTCATACCTATCTGGGGAGGGGCTCAGAGTCTAATAAGAGCACTGAGATGCCCTTACTCTTCTGTTAATCCATAGCTATAGGTCATGAAACACTGTTTGTCCTGGCAATTCAGCCTTCATAAACCACTGCTGCCTGCAACAAATGTTGTGTCATCATTAGTGAATCTTGGAGGCAACAGAAAGATCTTTCCTGCAGACATTCATCTGAACAAGTCTTTGCCTTCACAGCTCTTTAGCAAAACCAGCCAGGGAAAGAAGTAAGAACATTGGAAAAAAAAAGGAATTCCCTTTAGAAGGAAGCCTGAATAATTATCTTTGTGTTCATCTGTCTCAATCCCACACCTCCCTAGGAATGGCTGCAGTAGCTAATTGGTTTTACTCAGCTGTGCATGGCTTCACTGCCCAGACTCCAGATTTATTGCACAAAGTCAAGTCATGGTGTGAATTCATCATTTGTCCCCCACATCAATCCCTTTCTCCTCTGCAATGATATTTGTCTGCGTGTTTATGTGCTGTCAGGTCCAAATGACATGAAAGACAAATTCTGGGATTAACCAATTTTAGTACCAACCCAAAGATCAGAATGAATTATTTCCTTTTCTGCAAAGCATAACTTCAGAGGGGCCAGCTCAAGGGGAGTGGGAGAAGGAGTTTTGCCAGAACAGGCCTTTATAGGAGGAGAAGAAAAAATAACCCACAGAATTTAAGGATTTAAGAACATAACAGTTTCAGAACAAATCCCTATCTGAGAAGGGAAATGTGCAACAATCAGCCAGAGAAATCTTTATGAGTGGTCTTTAAAAATTTTCTGTCAATCAAGGACTTCAAATGCAACAGTTGAAAGTGAAGCTGAATGAAATACAGGGGAATATGAGTAAATGCTACAGGTATAGGTCAAGCACTGCTTTATCAATCTTGTGTTTACTCCAGCAGCTCCTCTGTTGCCCATTGTTTTACCTTGTTTGAATAGATATGCTTCTCTTTATTTGAAAATCAATTGTAATCTTATGAAAGAGAACTTAGAGCAGAGGGAATGCTGGAAAGCAGCATAGTGAAAGATGTTCATTATCCTGAATTACTCCAGGGTAGGGAGGGAATGACATTAAAGTAGTGTGGGTAGCTTTGAGCTGCCATCCTTCCTTTAGCAGGTGTAATTTAATGTCATTACTTAATTTTATTAAAGGTAAAGACAATTGTGGACAATACACATTACAGCATTTACCTATAATAATGATAGTGGGGGAGTGTGAGAGGGAGGAAAGGAAGACTCCAGTTTGAATTCCCAGTAGCTGCTGATCTGTAGCTGATGAAAATTACTCTTTTCTTCATGGCACATCTCTCCAAGATTTGCTTTTTACCCTGAATAGCTTTGGATGGCTCCTTTGATTCCAGAGAAGGTGCTCTGTTCTCCTCAGAATAATACTTTGCTTTATAAGCACAGCAAGCAGTATCCACTCTCAATTCTGCTTAGGACTGATAATTTCCTAACTGTACCTAACAGAGGTCAACAACAAGTGGATGAACTCCTGGATTGCCCAGGATGTGCTGAGCACTGTGGTATTCACCCCAAGGAAAAGCTTTATAGGCTGCTGTGATCTTCCTCCAGGCTTTATGTTGGCATGTGCTTGTGTATTTATAATTTTTAATATAACATCATGTTTTAAAATGTGTAAGCTCTGTCACTGTGGGCTGAAAATAGATGTTGTGATGGCTGCTAGAGGAGCTGCTGTAAAATCTGTGTGGGGCTTTTCCATGTGACCCAAACTCATTGGCAGCACCTGGGCTGTGACCTACTGAACGTGTTCAGGGATCATATAGGGCAGGCCCTCTTAAATGGGTTAAGTGCAGCTGATGGTTTGTTCTTGATGACTTAATTCTGTTTGGTTCTGCAGGGCATAAGCCCACGATTGACAGATGAAATCTGTGGTCCTGAGTTGAAGATTTGAGATGGTTTCACTGAGTGTTTAACTCCTTTGGAATTACAGAATGATACCTTGTTGTCAGCAGTGCAGCCGAAAAGAGACTGGGGGTCGTCGGCTTGTCACTGCTGCCATGCCATACAACATTAATTTAATGTAATGGGCAATAACTAGTGTGGATTTAGGAAGAGATGATCCTGTTTAACTAATCTGCTTCAGTTCAGACGAGGTTGATAGTAGAGTGTACATATGACATAATCTAATGGATTTTTCAAGAGGCTTTTGATAAATTTGCATATATTTCCCTTGCTTAAGCTGTGTGCCGCCGAGACTCCAAATTGGGCAAGAGAATGGGTAAAGAACAAGTGAAATCAGGGGAAATAAAGAGAAAAGAAGAGCTGTAGCATGTAGCAGAATAAGAATTATCCTGCAGCTTCCCACTGTTCTTCCCCACCACTCTGCATGGCTGGAAAGAGATGCCATCTGCATTCACTAATGAAAACTTGTTTAGGACAGGTGCATAGCAGAAAAGAGGGCAAGATGCCATTCAGGATACCACTAAAGGGCAAATTTAAATTCACATTAGCATAAGGCAGATTGAATATTTTTCCTGTCAGCAGTGAAATAATATATACTAAATACAAGCATCCGTAACAGAGAGATGCCAAAGGATGGGGATGGGTTAGGAGGGGAAACGGACTCTTGTGCTAACAAAGGAATGATTTATTATCATTTACACAACCTGGCATTTGTGCACACCAAAGGCCAGATTTTAGAAGTCATCTGCTCCTGCAGTTTGGGGCCAGAATTTCAGTTGCAGACTCGGAGCCAGCCGCTCCCGGCGTTTCCCCAGTGTTTAATTTGCCATATGTCAATCAGAGTGTTGATTTGCAAGTGCTGCTAATAGGCAGTGCTGAGACATGAGGACAGTTGAAAATTTGGGAATGTGTCTTACTGGCAGTTTGAGCCCCAAATACTGGAAGTATTCACAGGCCAGGATCCCTGATCAGCCACGAGATAAATCAGGGACTGGAAAGCAGAAAAGAATGCAGTTAATGTGTCAGGATGTGCCTGAATGGGACATGCTCCATGGAAATCAGTACTAAATGAGAGAATTAAGCACCAGGAAAGGCTGTGGCAAAATCACAAGAAACACTTCAAATAATGAGACAAAATCAGGGGCAAGAAAGAAATAAAATGAAGTAAAATCACTGAAGAAGCAATAAAATGCCATCACTGAAATCTGAGTGAGGCATAATACCTTGGGATAAATGGAGATAGTCATCCTAAAAATTCAGACATTTCAGTGTGCCATTTTCCCCTGCTGTTGACAATTAACTCTCTGGTTGCTGTAATTAAGCAAGAATATCAAGAATGGTTTTTTTTTTGATTCCTTGGAGCATTTGCTGAATCTTGCAGTGGCTGTGCCATAGTGGGTTTTTTCTCCTTCGGGCTGAGATGTGAAGTTAGGTTTTGGGGAAATACTCAAAGGAAAAAAAACAGGAATAGTCTTGCCTTTTCCTCATAATAAACCTGAGGACCAAGCTGTGGATCTTCCTCAAGATGTGATTTCAGATATCAAGGAAGCAGCTCAGAAAGCTATTCTGCAAATCCAACCTACTGGAATCCCAGAGGGCATTTTTACAGAAGTAAAGCAGAGAATAACTGAGCCATTCACCTCTTTCACAGATTGCTTTACTCAAGCAGTGGAAAGGCAGTGCTGTGTTCTCTTGGGGGTCAGGGCCTGTCAGCACAAAAAGTCTAAAATCCTCAGTAACCAGGGTTCCAACAGAAAAGCAGAATTGAGAAAGAGCTGTGTTGCTCATTACAGATGGTCCTCTTCATGGGACTGGCGTCCCAATGTGCATGGTGATGGAGGGGAGAGGGGAGGGAGGTGTGGGGATGGACAGAAAGCTCCCTCCATGACCACCTCTGTCTTTCCTTTGCAGTATTCAGGAGAAGTGCCTGAGAACAGAGTGGAGGTTGTGGTGGCAAACCTGACGGTGCTGGACCGGGACCAGCCGCACTCTCCCAACTGGAACGCCATCTACCGCATCATCAGCGGGGACCCCTCGGGCCACTTCACCATCCGCACCGACCCCGTCACCAACGAGGGCATGGTCACCGTGGTGAAGGTGAGGGGAGCCAGAGACACTGTGTTTGTCACCCTTACAGCTGCAGGGATGGCCAGGAGCCTGCAGCTGTTTGTGCCTTCCCTGCCTGGAAGTGCGAGTGTTTGGATCTGTTGTTCCCCATCTCTCTGTGTGTAGGAGGCCTGAAACTCTCCAGCATATGGCACTGGTTCTGGGTTTTCTGGGTTTCCCAGCTCAGCCCAGCCCACCATGAGCTTTCAGAAAGCCTCACATGCTGAAGGGATTCCCAGCACCAGAGCATGACCTCCACCTCCTGCTTCTCTTTGGCTCTTTGAGCTCTGTAAGAGGGAACGAGCCTGAAATGCCCCTGTTTGCTGTGGATCAAGGGCACTGTTTCACTGCCTGGGTCAGTCAAGTGATCCTTTGTGAAAGCAGGGAGTGTAGGAGACCTCAGGAGGGGTGAATTTTCTGTAACAGAACGGGAGGAAATTTTCCCTTTGACTGAGTTGTTTGGCAGCAAAACCGTTGGACAGATTTTCCTTTTCCTGGTATTAAGTGAGAAATATACAGTATGGGACAGATCCTCAATTCAGGACAGCTCCACTTAAAGCCACCCCCCAGGTGGATCAGCAGAAGATCTTGTCTAAAGACTCCCAAGAAATCAAACCAGAAATATCCACCATTCTTCCCTTCATGTGCTGGTAGAGCTGGAAGCCTCAAGATGCCTGCAGCAAGTGCCAAATTGTGTTTCCTTCCTTGCCTCCATGTTTGCAAAGAACTTGACTCTATCTTCATTGGAGCATTCGCTTCTCTTTCAGTTGTGAGGCCAGTGAGTGTTTCTGCAGTGATTACACACAGCCAGGACATCACTGGATCCCTTCAGCATTCACTGAAGCTCTTCCCAGAAAAGATGCCTGTGGATGTTTCCTCTGACTACAAAAACCAGCAAAGACATCACACACAGGCTGCTGAGATGTGCAGGAGCTGCACAGCACACATTGTGCACTGCACATGGGAAGGATTAATGGGGTGGATAAAGTCAGCACCTTCTGATAAGTCTGGCCTTCCCTCACAAAAAGTTTTAATCAACAACACAGGTAGAAATGAGCAGCATAAAGAGCAGTATAATTCAAGAATAGCTCTGTGTTGAGCCCTGTTTCCTTGTTATTAGCTAAACAAGTTGCAGTCATTCCTAATGTGCAGTTTGTGTCTTAGGAGAAATGGCATCAGTGAGAGGCCATGAGGTCACACTGGCAGGAACGTGTGAGCCTGTCCTGTTCCCTGACCCCTGGGTTATGTGTGTCTGTCTGCAGATGCTGCTCTGCTGAAACTTCAAGGGACACACCATCCTACCTGCCAGATGGTATTTCAGCAGGGTCCTCTTATTTATCACTTTTTATTGCTCTGTGATGATGGTTGACAGCCTTACTATGAAGTCTCTTCAAGCTTAGACATGTGTATATGGTTGCATATATGTGTGTAAGCATACATATATCCAAATCTATATTTTCTGCTTAAACAGAAAACATTCAATGAAGAAAAGTGCAAAAATTTAATTTCCACTGACATCAGCAACCAGTCTGAAATTGAAATGCCAACATTTTTACTGCAAGTAGGGGAGGACCCCTTATTTTTAATCTTGCAAAGTGTCAGGACTGTAGTTTAAAGGCACATCAAAGTGAACAACAGGGGATTTGCATGATCAACACTGCTGCACAAGGACTTGTGCATAATGAACCCTCCCTTATTCACAACTTGCAGGCAGAAAGCAGGGCAGATTTGTCAAGACACCATTGATGCTGGTGTTGATTTTCCACTGCTGTGTAACCCACAGTGATCACAAAGCAGAGAACCACATGAAAATCCCATCCCATCAAGCTGAGCTCAGAGCTTGAAATTGCATTGGATGTCTTCACTGCATCACCTCACCTGATCCTCCTGAGCACAGGGTTCCCTACCCCTATCTGCCTGGGAGGCTTTTTGGTGTATTTTCAGCAAGGAGAATGAGTGAAATTGCTTGTGATTAAATATTCATGGTGAAGAAGGGAAGACTCTTAGGATTTCACCTTCTTTGAAATATTTTGTTCTCTGTTAATAAGTGAATATGCTTAAAGATTTGGAGGATGTATTCTCATCAGACTGGGTGGCCAGTCAGAGCTTGTTCTTTGTGTTGGAGCAGTCTCTTGCTGGTTTGATCACTGATGTGGGTTGAAAACACAGGTAAAAAAATTAAAGTCAAGTAATGAACCATTTATTTACAGACCCTACATGGCTGGATTTTCACATGGCTCTTCAAAGCCACCCACAGATCACTCCTCCTGCAAGCAAAGGAGTGACAGCAGCAGCACAGGGACAGAGGCTCTGTGCAGAATCCCACCACTTCACCAGCATTTCAGGGGCCTGAAATGGAGGGCCAGAAACCCTTCCAAGCCAGATTTGCCTTTGGAGTTCAGATTATGCTCGTGGGGGCCATTTTGAAACTGCCCTCAGCAAAACCCCATCTGTATCTCCAGTGTGATCACCAAAAGTATAACGTTTCCCTTTTCTGTTTTTGCCTTTCCAAACCATTTCCAAAACTGTGCAAGACCCTAATCTTCAATGAAAGCCTTGATCAAGGGCAGAGGGAAACCTCCCACTCAGATGAGACACCGCAGAGTCTGAAGACAATCTCCCAGAGCAGCAGTGGCTGCCCTGTGGCAGCCAGCTAAGTAAAATGTTATTATAAACTCTGCATGGATCAGAGCTGTGAATTTATAATGGAGATGCTGCTGAAGCTTCAGTTATTATTTGCCTCTAACACCAGGCAGATTTGTTCACTTCAGTTAAAAGTACCCCGAGAGAAGGAGGACACATGGCAAGCCCTCAGCATCGCTCTGCTGCAGCCAGGTTGGAGGTGCTGGTGAAGGAGGAGGATGTGCAGCAGCTCCAGGGGTTATTTCACAGCCAGATCACACACCAAACATCCAGCAAGGAGTACCTGCAAAAGTGCTGCTTTTTCATTTCATGTCAAGTGCAAAGTATGCAAGAGTCCCACATGTCCTTGTCCCAGATGTAGTGGCTCTGTGGGCTTTTTCAGGATCCTGCTGCCATAGAATCAAAGAATCATTGTGGTTGGAAAATACTTCTAGGATCATCAAGTCCAGCTGTTAAGCTAACAAGATCAAGTCCACTGTGTCCCTAAAACCCCATCAAATGACCAGTGTGCAGCATTTCCAGTGAGATGCATGGAAGTGGAAGGGGTGAGTGTGGTGTGAGGAACACTGAGTGCTCTGTGCACCATTATCCTCAGAGGGAGGCAGTTTTAGGGAGCAGAGGGAAGAGCAGTTCTGGTATAAATTGCTTATTAAGTTGTGAAAGAAGTTCTGCCTTAGGGCTGGACAGTGGCTGCAAGGCGCTGCTGTCCCATGGGGCTAAATGGCCCAAACTGCCAGCACAGCACAGACTCTTGATTTTACCTTTTTTTTTTTTTTACAAAACTGTAAAATAGGATTTGGTGGTCACAGGAGAAATGAGCAGATCAGCTCTGTCTTGCAGACTGAAGTGTGGTGGACACTGTTTGGTGACACTGATGCCTCCTAGACAACCTTTGGGGTGCCTGATCCTGGTCCAGCTCTGCTCCTTGCATGTTTTTTCTGCAGCCCAAGTTTTGTTGCTACCAGAAGAAAGAGGAAAAAGTTTAGAGAGCAGCCTTACATGTTTTGGGGGGGAAAACCCCACTACTTTACATCAGGCCACATCCTAGCAGAGCTGTGTGTCCTGAGCACCAGCAGCAGGGAGTTTCCCACACCATTCCCCATGGAGCTGCTCAGGCCCCAGCTGCCTCTGAGACCCCTTGGGGAGGGAGGAGCAGGGTGGCTGTGGACAGCCTAGCAAAAAGAGCAGCAGAAAAAAAGGAAAAAAAGGAAAAAAAAAAAAAGAAAACTGCAGGAATATAAATTAGAGGGGGTGTGAAAAGAAATTGAGGAAATGCATTAGTCAAATTGTTTCAAGGCCTTGAATAGTGTTTAAATGGGAACTTTCAGCATGCATTGGTTTTGAATGCAGCACAAGTCCGTGAGTCAGCACGGGTGGGTGTACTGGGAATCTTTATGCTTCCTTTTATTTATTAAATGTTGGCCCTGCCTGTCAGGAAGCCATTTAGCATGGGGAACATTTGCACTTCAATCGAGTAGAGATTCCGCTGGTTTACCTCTTGCCCCTGAAATTTGTTTCTCTCGTGTAGGCTCCTATGATTTGATTTCCCTCCTGACAATACTGGGTTTTAAACAGGACATGGCAGGCAGCTCCTGCTGCTGTAAATCCCTGTCCAAGTCGGTGTAGCTGTGGTGTTTCACACCCTGAGTGAGTGCTCTGCAGACTCAGCGCTGGAGAAAGTATTAGGGAGGATGGATATGCTTCTAAATTTATAAATCATGGCAAAGCAGTTTTTAACAAGCAGAGGTGTGATCCTGCATAACTCAAGCCTCCCTGGCAGATGATTAGCGACTTCCCTCATAATAATTAGTGGGATGGTTTAGAAATCATTATAATACTGGGCTCAGTCAGTCGTGCCAGCAAAGGCTTTTCACTCCGTTTGGCTCCTGGGACAGACACATTGTCTCCATGTGTGTGTTGAGAAGAGATCTGTGGCCTCCCAGCAGCAAAACCCAGCTGTAAGGGCTGTAGGCAGCCTCCAGAGACCATGAGGTGCCTTGTAGGAGGATGAGAGGTCCCAGTGGAAGGACCACCTGCTTAACCTGACCAGGGATTGTTCCTGGCAGCTCCACCTCTGCTTATAAACTCATTTAAGAGGGAAAATAAAGAGCCCTTCAGGCTCATGAGTCCACAGAGACTGTCCTGGTTCCACAGTCAGCAGTTTCAGTGCTAATAGCACTGCTAAGTGCTCATCCCAACCCTCTGAACAGGCTCCACCTGTTGCATTAGAGCAGCCCTGGGTGGGTTTGTTCATTTGATGCTCAGCTCTCACAGGCAGGTTGTCTTTTGGAAACCACTTAGCATTGGAACAAAATACAGGGCAAATGCTTCCTGCTGTTTGCAGTTTTTCCTTTGTGGAATTTTTTTTAACTACTTGACCCTCCAAAAACTGGAAGGCCAAATCCTCCACTGGATTGAAGTTGCTCTGGATTTACACCTTCAAAAGAACTGAGCTCAGGAGGAAAAAGATCAGGCAATGACTTTGATATCATCTACCTTCTAGTCTTGCAGCTTCCAGCCAGAAGGTAGAATTTATTCTCTGCTTGGCTCTACACTTGCTGGTTTGTTTGTTTCAGGCAGTCGATTACGAGATGAACAGAGCTTTCATGCTGACAGTGATGGTGTCAAACCAAGCTCCCCTGGCCAGTGGCATCCAGATGTCCTTCCAGTCGACAGCAGGAGTCACCATCTCAGTCACAGATGTCAACGAAGCCCCGTATTTCCCAACCAACCACAAGCTGATCAGGCTGGAGGAAGGGGTGCCCACGGGCACGGTGCTGACCACGTTCTCGGCGGTGGATCCCGATCGCTTCATGCAGCAGGCAGTAAGGTGGGACACCAGGCAGCCTGGGGGCTCCCCTGCAGCTGGGGGCTTCACATGCACGAATCTGGGGGAGACAAGCAGCTGAAAGCTGATTTCCAAACTGGCTGGTGGGATGTGAATGAGATCTTGGCAGGGAGTGGCACCTGCAGTCGAGCATCTGTAAACTCACAGCCCCCTGCTCCAGGTAAGGCAGGCTCTGAGCAGCTGGGTCAAGGAGAGCAGACAGAGTTGAATCCTGGGTTACTGGATTGCTGGGGGGCAGATCACACCTTCAAATGAAGCAGATTTCTGTGTTGTTACAGAGGTCAGGGCTGCTTCATACCCAGTCTTTGGCTCTGCCTCACCCAGGGTGCTCTGACCTGTGTGGTTCATGCACTTCATAAACACAGAGGTTTAGAAAAAGGCATCTTTGTTATTTCTGTTTTATGGGAGGAAACTGAGGCATAGAAAGGGCTAGGCCTGGGTTTTCAAAGGGAATGGCTGGGATTTTTAATCATGCCTTGTGTTGCTTCCAGAGCATTTAGGTTCAACCTTGCTTAAAAGCACAGTGGAAGAGGAGCTGTAGCTGGTTCAGAGCAAGGCTGGTGGGGTTACAAACAGCTGCTGGGCAGGCTTTTAAAGTGCCAAATTGTTCAGTGTTGCCTGAGCAGTCAAACAGCCATTCCCAGGCCATTGGCACTTGGTCTGTATCTCACCAGTGCTCCCCTTGCCTGCTCCCAATAGGTGCAATTTGTTCCAAACTTCCCTTTTTCTTCAGAGCACCTGCCTAACATAACCTCCCTTAGCTGCTTTCCCTATGAATGGGATTCAGGTGGCAAAATTTTAACCTTGTAAAAGTCAGGTTTCTATCCAAGCAGCTTAAGATCACTTTTCATTCGTGCTGTGACCAGGAGGGTGTCACTCACTCTGTTTTGTCCCACCTGGGCAGAGCAGGGACTGAATCCAGGGTCCAGGACCCCAGCTCACACACCTTCCCAGCAGGAAATAATTGGCAGAAAAGTGTAGGTGAGAATGAGTCCTTGTGACACTTTCACAACTATTTCAGCTCCCTCTGTGCAGACAGGAAATGCATTTCCTGATCTTGGATACTTACACCTCCACAGAAATTGTTTTCTTTTTTGCTCCCAGTCTGTAAGAGCTGTGGTATTTTTGTCAAAACCTGAGTATACGACATGACCACGGGTGAGGCCACTTAAACTTGCATCAGTTGTGACATTTTGTGTCAGGAAGAGTTTGAAATATTTCACCTGGCACAGAGCTGTCGGGTCTAGAAAATGGCAGTTTATTCACTGCCTCATCTTGTTGTCTTTAGACAGGGATTGTGACTTTGGAGGAAAGAGACCATCCTAACTAACAAGCCCATTTTTCTTATGTTCTTTTTGAAATATTGGCCTTTGAAGGGTCTTTATTTCCCTGATGTCTGTACCAAGGCTGGTATTCAGAGGAGAGAACAACTCATTTGTGATTGAGTACTCCCTCTAACCTGGAGGGGGGTGATCTGTAATCCAAACGAGCACCTGCTGTTCCTGTCATTGCACAGGGCATGGGTAGGGTCTTGTAAAGTTTTCTGGGAGTATGAGCAGCCAGTTACTTGCATTGTTTCTTTCTAGGGCTTCCAGGACATGCATTTTGTGCATCCACAGCTCCTCATTTCCAAACTCCAGTGCAGTCTCTCTCCCTTTGCATCAGGACAGCCAATGCCCAGGCTCTGCAGGAACCAGTGGGGTGGTTTTGGGGTCCTGTCTTTGTGAGATGTAAAAAAGATATTTTATTTTTTACTTCACCGTTGGCATTGGTGAGTTAGGAAAAAAGATACCCAAAAGGCTAAACCTACAGATCCATGATAAGAGCTGATCCAGCTGCTAGAGCCTTGCATACAGATTTCAGTCTCTAAATAGTCTTTGATGAAATAGAGTTTTTACAAATAGAATATGAGGAAGCAGGAGCATCTCCAGTAATGCACAGCTTGGCATGGGCAGTGTCACACCTCAGGTTATCCTCATTAGCCACAGACACATTCACAAAGCCAGCTTTGAAACTGGATCCCTGGTCATTTAGCAGAGAAAGGGCAGGAGCCTCACACCAGTGATATTGAAATGAAAACATCCCAAAGAGTCTAGCTCCATGCAATGTAATTCTTTCCTTTGGCAGGAGTTTGTGCAGCTGTGTGTTGCTTTTCTCTTCACATGGATTGACTCAGCTCAGGTTTCCCTTTGAGTTTCTGCTTCAAACAGCCCAATTCTGGAAAGGGATATTCACCAGAAGCCAGTAATGCTCTCACCTGCATATCTAATGACAAATTATATAAAATTATCAGCAGGTCTGAGTTACCCATGAAATAAGCTCAGCTTCTGTTTGCTTATTTCAGTAATTTATAGTCTGGCCATTTATTAGCTTCCAGTAGGATAGTTATGGTCCATCTCACTTCAAACAGTACGAAACTGGTAGGCAGAAAAGCAAGAAAACAAGCAGGTAAGAAGCATGAACTGAAAACACTGATCTGGAGAACACAGGAAGAGTTTGCCCAAAAAAAGCCCCATGTTCTCAGCTGGTTTCATGGGACATGAATAGAAAACAGCTGTGAATTGAGTAGTTGGGAGGTGACTGACAGTGTGGTATTCCCAAACTGTTGGTTATTAGTGGTGGAGAGAAAACAGGAATATCTTTGACTTTAAAAAGCTGGTTTCAGAAGGGCAAGGTTGGGAGCAGGAGAAAGCAGGAATCCATCCTCTAATTTAGGCATACAAATGCAATGGTCTTTGCAGACCCCATTTCTGCTCAGCTGCAGAGACCTCAGGAAATGCCCTCTCCTAGCAGCGGGAAACTGGCATGTAAGTGGCACTTAGTGGAAAGAAGAACCTTTAAAACTAAAGTAATTGAAAAATTGAATAATTGTAAAGGTCAAAAACCGGATACTCAATTAGCATTGTGTTTGTCAACAAAACCAGTTATCCAAAGGTCCTTTGAATCACAGGTCAGGAGTCCAGGAAAAAAACGTATTTCAAGCAATATTAAGGATATGTCAGTGAAAAGACTGCCATGTATTTATTTCCTTTCTCTGTAGATACTCTAAGCTGTCAGATCCTGCAAACTGGCTGAACATTAATGCCACAAATGGTCAGATCACTACTGCTGCTGTCCTTGATCGAGAGTCAGACTACATTAAGAATAATGTCTACGAGGCCACATTCTTGGCGGCTGACAACGGTGAGCCCAGGCTTCACATTGTTCATGCTTCAATAAGACTCTAATGTGATGCATTAAGAGAAATGATGCCCTGACAGAGTTGTCAGTATAAGTTATCTTTTTCCCAGGTTTTTATGGTCAAAAATGTGAAAGTGGGACGGGAAATTGCTGGAGTAAATTAAATGTGCACAGTATACGGGGAGTGTTATTAAGGGAAAGGGAGGACAAATGGAAAATTGATTTGGGGAGTTCAGTGTGGCGGTGTAGCCTGAACTTAAAAAAGTGTCAGAGGGATGTGCTCTCCAGGGGCTGCCGGGCACACCGGTCCTGGTAATCCTCCCAAAGGCACTGATCACAGCATTCAGGAAGCCTTCCATCAGGAAACCAGAAATAATTTTATGGGATGGCAGGAGGGTATTAAAAATAAGCCCATCTGTTGAACCCGTGGTGGCTTTCATAAAAGGTGTGTTTGTCACTGGAGCTGGGCTCCTTCTGGCCACTGCCTGCCTGAAATGTGCAGCCATCATCAGATCATCTGGGTGCTGCTTTGCTTTTTACCAACACCACTCAGGCCAGTTAGATCTCCTGGAGAAGTCCTGTTTGCTCTCCTCTCTGAAGATCACTCAGTGCTTTTGGTCCAGTCAGCACTGAGAGCTGTGCTGGCCTCACTCAAGGGCAGGCAGCCCAGTGCTGCTGCTCTGCTTTTCCTAATCCTGGTTAGGAGGAACTGATGAGTTTTGATAACCACACCCAAATGTGGCCATGCTGGTATTTCATTCCTCAGTTCCTCCATCTGGAAAAGGTTCAGGAGTTTCCCAGGACAAGGAGAATGCCTTCCTCCCCCTCACCCATCCTCATTTCCTGCTCTGGGGTGCTGAGCACTCAAACCAGAGCCCTTCTTCAGCAGCACAATTCAGTCTAGGCTTGGCTGTGAGCACCTCAATCTATTGCTCATACTCTGCAGGTGCTTCCAGGGCAGTGTTTGTGTGATCCCTCAGGCTGGAGGTGCCATGGTCATTATGAGCAGATTTGGTGGTGGTTGCAGGGCTAACGAAAACTTCCTCCCTCTGGGGTTCCATGCATCACTTCAATCATTGCATCCCAGGTTACAGGGGTGAGGGAAACTCATGGAGGCATTTCAGTGCTGAGGAGCTGTACCAAGAAGTGCATTTTGCCCCTTCTTTGTGCCATGAATGGTAGGACACACCCCACAGCCCCATCCTGAGATTCCCCTCCATGAAGGCAACGAGGACAGGGAAATTCAGAATATTCTCCAATGGGTCCAGTGATGTTCATCTGCAAAAGCCACAGGGCAAAACAGGTCAAATGAGTAGGCCAGGGCTGTTCACAGATGCAGTGGTAGGGTTTGAACCTATCAACCTAATCCTCACCATCTGATTCCAAGCACTTGGTGCAATGTGATGTGGAGTTAACCCCTTTCCCTGGCTGTGGTGCTGATACAGCAGTGCATCAGCACCTCCACATCCATCATTCAGCAGCTCAGAAAGTGAGGGCCTAGATAAATCTCTTTATTCTGAAAAAATAATCTATCACAGGTATATTGCAGCCATTAAAATGCACATAAAGCAACACCTTATTTAAAATTCTGTCTAGAGTGCTTAGGATAACAGCTAAAGTTTCATCTAGGCTAATAGACTCTTACCACATTGCTCCCAAGTTCCAGGTTCTCCAGCATCAAAGAAAAGCTTTGGGTCAAGGGTTTTGCTGGGGATTTTTCTCTCTTTCTTGAAGACACAGCAGCATCTTCTTTCCTTGAAGTTCTTTTTGCTGTTCTCAGTACATGATAAAGAAGTTTAGCCAATATTCCTTGGACATGCTCTCTTTCTCTCCCTGGGCTCCAGTGTAGAGATACTGTCTTTAAGAAAAGTCTTGGCTGCAATGTAAGGAGGGCAAAAAGGGAATCCTAATCAACAGCGTGGTTTTAACCTGGTTTCTGAGGAGAGAGTCCCTTGGATCACGCTGTGTCTACACAAGAGTGGAGCCTGGCAGTGTATGAACCCCTCAGCCAATTTCAGCCAATCTCCCAGGGAAGCTGAGAACTTAAATGTGTCATATTCCAGCAGGTTTCATGAAACAAAGAGCTGAGCATGAAAACCTTGGCTTACACCTTGCTGTGGGAATGCAGACACTGACCCTGTGAAAAAGGCTGTGATGGAGAATTCAACAGTTAAATGTAGATGCATAAGTTGCATTTTCTTCCTTTTTGTCATTAGTATTTCAATCTTAATTTCAGGGATCACACCAGCTTCTCCACTGGAGTCTCTAAAATAGCACCACTCCAGTGGTGCTATTTTAGTCCTCATCTCCTGAGGATAAAGTCCAAGGATCCTTCATTGCACATCAGTACCTGCTCTATGTCTTTGCTCTCTCCATATAAGACAGCTGAAATAATTTGAAATGTTCCACAGTTTGTAGGACATGGCCATTAAAACTTTGTTTACTTTTCATTTCTCCTAAAACTGCCCCGGAATTGCACTCAGGGACACAAAGAAACAAAAATACCAGGACTCAGATCCCAACAATACTCAATGGCCCAACAAAAGTGCATTTATACGTGCAGCAATTGCAGGTTATTTCAGCCACGTGCCAGTTAGTGCCTCTCAGGACTGAGGGTTTGTGTTCAGTCTTTCTCAAAGGTTACAGTGCTTTTATCCCAGAAGATACTCTGGGTAATGTGAAAGCAGTAAAATCACTTTGCTTGGTCCCAAAAGTCAGTTTTCATGTCCAGCCCCAGTATCCTGGTGAGCTGTCTGCCTCTCTGGAAGCTTTCAAGGCTGATCAAAAGACATTGTTTTAGAGGGAGACCTACCCCATGCTTACAGGATGAAAGGATGAGAGTCCATGATTGAAGAGCTTATGTGGGAACCATGAAAAAAGGATTTCCAGGGCTCCTTCAGAATTTTTGAGGCTCCCTTGAGACATGGAGATAGGAATGTGGGAAGGATGGTCTGTGGAAGCAGAAGCCTGATGGGGAAGTCGTTTGTGTAGCTTTGTATCTAGCACTGGGAGGAAAGGCCAGGACTGAAAATACAAACTTTAAAAAGAATTGCTGAAGCCATGCAGGCAGAGGGCAGGCCAACACGGAGCTGCCGGATAAATGTGTGGGGAGAGAAATGAAAAACACTGTGCCATTTCTGGGAAGGCTGTTCTCTCCTGCCAGGGCAGATCCTACTTTGTGTGAGTAGTCGTTAATCTGACAAATGTGGCTCTCCATCAAGAAGGGGTGGAGGACCAGGACTGCTGTGCTGGGACATCCCTGCTGGTTGGGACAAATGTGGAGAGGATGGGGAATTGTGTGGTGGGACCTAACACTGCTGCTGGGGGTTGGTGGCATCACCCAGCAGGTCTGGGGGTGGCTCACACTGTGGGCTTTGAGCAGGGACCTCTCACCACTAAAGCTGGGCTTTCTTTGAAGCAGAGTAATGGTCTGCAAAGCTGAAAACTGGCCAGCAAGTGCTACAGTAAATGCTGACCAATGGGTTACAATATGTAGGTTTTTCTCCCCTCCAAGCCCTCTTCTTCCTCTTGTCAGCTCTCTTTCTAATGGTTTTTCTTCTTTAAAACAGCCATTACCAAGATTTGCAGGAGCAGCTTGGCATCACCTGCTTGCAGTTTTAGTTTGACTAGGGGCATTGCTGCAGGCTACAGATCTGCAGAACTCAACCTCCTGTTCTGCAGGAGTGAAAAACAGCAACATTAGGAGGCTTGGGGAAGTTTTATACCACATGAAGCAAGGGACCATGGAAGTGCAGTATGTCCCTAATGAGGTCCAGGGGGGGAAGGTGAAAATCCTGGTTTACTGGCCCTGGAAGGCAGAGAGGGGGCTGGTGTGTGGTCTTGCCAATCCCTCTGCTCCCCAGTGGTGCTCACAGGTGGGTGTTTGCCGTGCAGGAATCCCCCCAGCCAGCGGCACGGGCACTCTGCAGATCTACCTGATCGACATCAACGACAACGCGCCGGAGCTGCTGCCCAAGGAGGCGCAGATCTGCGAGAAGCCGAACCTCAACGTCATCAACATCACGGCCGCCGACGCCGACATCGACCCCAACGTGGGGCCCTTCGTCTTCGAGCTGCCCAGTGTGCCCTCTGCAGTGAGGAAGAACTGGACCATCTCCCGACTCAATGGTAAACGGGGCAGGCAATCCTGAGCTCATCTGGGCTCTGCTTCGCTAACGAGCCCCACGCGCGGCTTCCAAATCCAAAACTTTCCCACTTTTTTTAATGTGATTTTTATTTTTTAAAGCACATTACGTTTGACATTATAGACAAGATAGTTAATCAGGAATGATTTGTATCAGACCTGCAGCATAACTCTAAGAGCTTTGGCACTTGGCTTTTTTTAATGCAGTTCATAATTATGAACAGTTATCAGTAGTGAACAGAGTATAAATCATCCATAATGGCCAAGGGGAAAAAAGCTATTATCAGTCTTCCTTATGTTCCTCCAGTGTAATTGTCATAAGCCACAATCAGGATCAATGTTCATTTCTCTGACCATAATTGCATAAAGGCAGCCTTTTAATTTACCATGGAACCAGGAGGGCTAGGTAAGTGTGAAGATTACCAGTATGTGAAGGATTTTTATATTGCAGTGTGCAACCACAAATGGCCCTAATTGCTCTGCTTATTGGCAGTTTCAGCAGAGGATGGAAAATATCATGGAGTTGTGGGCTGGTTTTGGCTTCAATGCTGGTCCCTCTCGCTGAGGTCTGGCAGAGGGTGCTAGACCAGGGGCAACAGCTTGTGCCCTCACAGCTCAGAGCTCAGTCATAACGGGATTTCCTGGCTGTGCCTGTCATCAGTGAGTTCCCAAAATCCTCAGGGGGAAGTGTGAGTGAGTACAGAACCTGCACAAGTGGCCAGGGGCAGCCCAGCCTCAGGAAACATTATCCATGTGTTCCTATTTGTGTTGGATGCCATATTGAACACATGCAAGTGGATTTGCAAATGGCATGCAGGTAGTTGAGTGCAGCAGTGGGAGCACACAGAACAAAGCCCAGGCTGCTTGTTGGCCAGACTGTTGGGGCAGAGTTCTGAAGCTGTCCTGCCCAGGTGTGTTGTTGCTTGCCTCTTCTGCAGGGCTCAGAAGAGGGCTCTGGCAGAGAACTCTGCACAAGTGTGTCTGCAAGACTCTACCAGTGCCTGTCATCTGTCTGTCTGTCTGTCTTGGTCTCCAGGGGACTACGCCCAGCTCAGTTTGCGGATCATGTACCTGGAAGCAGGAGTGTACGACGTGCCCATCATTGTGACAGACTCAGGAAACCCCCCCTTGTACAACACCTCTGTCATCAAGGTGAAGGTGTGCCCGTGTGACGAGAACGGCGACTGCACCACCATCGGGGCCGTGGCCGCCGCGGGGCTGGGCACGGGGGCCATCATTGCCATCCTGATCTGCATCATCATCCTGCTGAGTGAGTACCACAGGGCCTGGCCTGAAAACACAGATTGCTGGGGGTTGGAAGGGACCTTAAAGTTCATCTCGTTCCAACCCTCCTGTCACAGGCAGGGACACCTTCCACTATCCCAGGTTGCTCCAAGCCCTGTCCAACCTGGCCGTGGACACTTCCAGGGATGGGACAGCCACAGCTTCTCTGGGCAACCTGTGCCACACCCTCACACTAAAGAATTTCTTCCCAAAATCTGCTCTATATCTACCCTCCTTCATATTTCCCTGTTGTTCTTTCCTATAGCTTGTATTTTTCAAGCTCCATGCAGAGGGCAACTGAGCTTGGGCTGGGGAGGTGGTTCATATCTGCATTCAAATCTCCTTCACTGCAGCATCAGCAAAATGAGCTCTGCCTGTGTCAGACCTGTCTTTCTAAGACTTCCAGTAGCTTTGCAAACATTATTACACCTGACAACAACTTGTAAGTAGCGAGTGTGATAGGATCATCCACATTTTGCAGGAAAAGGTTGAAGGCTTCTTCCAAATTTCTCTGTCAGATTCTCCCACAGCTCTCATGTCTGGCTGGCTGTGGATATACTGGTTCCCAGTACCAGATACCCTGGTTATGAGAGTTGGGCTCGTCCCTTGCAGAGCTAACGCATAACTGTGTTTTTCTGGTTGTTCCAAGGAAAAGAAGAACGGTAGTTATTCCCATTGCTTTTAAAATGAACTCGGATTGGGGAGATTATGAGTGTTTTTAGAGGAAGAATTCCCAGTTTGTCAGAAATGATGGAGGACTGGGGATACATCACAGAGAAGGACTGGCCATCCCTTTCCTTGAGGCAAAGCTATCCCTTTTGCCCAGGAGTGCTGTCAGTCCCAGGCTTCCATGAGCATTACCAATAACCATGTGTGCACATCTAAAAAGTAAAAATTATATCATTATAACTTCAAGCAGGAGTTGGCACAGTAGGAATAGATAAAAACAAGCACTGAAATGAACAATGAGGTAAATATTAATCAAGGAACACAGGATGAATCCATGGGACTCTCATTAAAGCTAATGGGAGTTATGGTGCTAAATCACATTTAATATTTACCCTCAGTGTGTTTTAACAGAGCACAGACAGAGCAACGTATGCTCCAAATGTCACCTCATGGGGACATGACATGGTACATTAGGAGAATGGCTCACCCTGGACTTCCATCCACATCCTGGGCTGGTGCTGGGAATGTGTTGGTGTGTAATTGATCTACTGGATCGGCATGGAGAGTGGGAACTGGGTGTTTGTGCAGACCCTGCTCCTCTCCCAGCCCAGCTCAGCTGATGGAACATCCCTGTGCCCAGCCATGGTGCCCAGTTCCTGCCCCCCATTCCCAGTTTTGGCTGCTCCCTTCAGCCCAGGGTGGTTGTTGGGGCACCATGGTCGCACACCCCGATGAAGATGAAGGTGTTCATCAGCCTCACCTCCTTTTGCTGTGCAGGTTTGCTGCTGCCCCTGGGCTCAAAGTTTGGGCTCACCCAGAGGTGATTAAACACAGGTCTTCTTTTTGCTGCTCTTGTATAAATCCAGTCCTAAAATACAATTTAAAACGGTTGAAAATCCTATTGACTGAAATTAACTTCAGCTGAAGGACATTTGATTTAAGAGATTCCTCTTTCCATTTTCAGATACATTATCCCATTTTAAATTACGGGTTTTATTACAAAAGCTTATTTTTACATTCATTGTAATTCTAATTGACTTTTTTTTTTATCTTGGAGAGCTGCAAAGCACTGTATCAGTGATGAAAAATGTAATTTGCAATGAGCAGTTTTACAGTTACATCCTTCCAGTGTTTTGCCTCCTTTCTATCTGTTTCATATCATGACCTCTAAACAATAGCCTAGAAAAAGGCAGAAGAGGGATTTTCTTGTGCTATTTGTCCATTTTAGAGTCAGCAGGTCAAAGTTGGATGACTTTAAAAGGAAGAAGAAACAAGGGGACAGATCCAGGATTGCTCCTGTGAAGGAAGTTTATGCCTTTACCTTTGCTCAAAGGGGTTTTTTTCTTCTTCTTGCTACCTGATGTATTAGCTGCACAAATAACACATTTAGAAGAGCAATGCAGTAAAAAATTGTGAAGGGTGAAGACAATAGATTTCAAGGAAAACTACATGCAGAGCAAAAATGGTTCTAACAGCAGTAATAGCACTTCCCATTCTGCAGAGTGAATAAAAGGAAGGAGAGTGCACTACATCCACCATTGACACTTTGAAGGTGGTTTTTTTTCCAAGGCAGCTGTAAAGGCATTAATGGCACCATTTTTTCCACAAGTGCATGAAAAAGTATCATTTAAAAAAAAAAAAGGGAAATAAAAAGATAAACCCCAGTAACCATTATAATATTGTCTTTGTGGACCAGTCAGGTATCTTGTTGTGAGAGACTTGAAAAGGAACAATGAAAAAAGGACTTCAATAGTCTGCTAAATAGCTGAGGTTTTATATTACAGATGAGAGTTACATTTTCTTTCCTTTTCTTTTTTTCTTTCTTGAATAGATCTGGGATAAGCATTAAAGACATGCTGAACTATCTGAAAACAATTCTGTTAGCTGGCAGGCAGGGATGTGCCAGTTGGCACACAATGGCAGTAATTAGCTGTCCGGTCCTCTTCCCTCACTTCCCTGAATTCCTGTTGGGCATAAACACTTTGGTGCTGGGAAGAAGAATTTGGATGCTCCTAACCACCTCCTCCTGCAGGTTGGAGAGCCTATCCATGTCCCCAGGGTCTGGTCTCAACTAAAACCCCCAAATTTTGGGATCTCACATCCTGCCTGAGTTTGCTTGGTTGGCTGTGTTGGTTTGGCACAGTTGAGGGTTGATCCAGGTGAAATGAACCTGGGACACTTTTCCCACCTCCACTGTCCATCCATTGCTCCCTTCTGCAAATTGCCACCACTGCAGCTCAGTGTGGGGCTTGCGTGGAGAATGGAGGGGAGAGCAGGCAGTGGGAGGTGTGGCTGCAGCAGCTGCCCAGGCTGAACTTCCATTCTTCAGGGCATTATTTGCAGCTCCTGAGTACAAGAATGAAAACAAATGCATTAACACCTTCTTGGAGAAGACAAGATCTGGCTGCCTTATGTCAGTGGAGACTTGAGTTCCCAGATATTCACAGATATATCCCAGATATGTAATTCACAGGGAGCACACAGCCAGCCCCTGGGATGTGGGTGTCCCTTTGAAGGGTGAGGTTGTGGAGCAGTGAGCCAGTGTTCCCTGTGGGTAGAGTTGTTTAATATGAGAAAAGTTTCTAATGCTCATCTCTCGCTGTTACTGTGCTGAGAGAGATTAGCCAAGCCTGGCATGCAAATGCTGATGCCTGAGGAGCTTGGCTGTGTGCTACCAGATTTGCTCTCCCTCGTTCTGCAAAGCTAGCCCTGCTCTCTGAAAGGATTTCAGATGATCTGAGATTTGCTTTCCAAGTCGATGGCCAAATGCATGTGCTAATGTCCTGGCTAATCTGATCTCAGAAGTCTAAAGAGCCTCCTTCATGGACCAAAGAAGAATATGAGGGAGGCCAAATTGGATTACAGGACTCAGTGTTGTGCATCCTCCCCAGATCAGTCTTGGCTGGCCAACTGCAGAAAACAGCAGAGACTGTCACAGTCAGGGCTCATGACCTGAACGGGCTGAACCTGTGCCACGCTGCTGGAACAGCCCCTTGTGCACAAATGTTGGGTATCTGCACCTGTTTCCTTCTCTGCAGCTCTCTTCCCTCCATCTTTATATCCCTGAATAAAATAAAGGTGGAAATCTAATCCTAAGAACTCAGGAATTCAGATCAAATATTTTCAGAGAGGTGCACTTTTCACACTTTCTGGTTTCTCCTGCTTTGATTGTGTGTTTTACTCCTGATTAATATCAGCTCAATCAGCATCAGCGATGGATCTTAAAGAAATGTTTGTAGTGAGAATCTGTCACAGTATTTCCAGCTCTCACTGATCCCTCCTTTAAAAACTAGACCACACAATAGGCTAACATTTTATTCCTCCTGCCAGCAGCCAGTGAGGTTCTCTGCAGTGGGCAGGGGTAGGTGAGGAGTTAGGACACCCTGAGCCTGGCCTGGTGCTGCAGGAGGTGCCAGCTGACCCAGCTTGTCCCCGTTGCAGCCATGGTCCTGCTGTTCGTGGTGTGGATGAAGCGGCGGGAGAAGGAGCGGCACACCAAGCAGCTGCTCATCGACCCCGAGGACGACGTCAGGGACAACATCCTCAAGTATGATGAAGAGGGAGGTGGAGAGGAGGATCAGGTGAGAGGAGACCCTGAGCTGTGGCCAAGGTGCAATCTGTACTCTCAAAAAAAGGCAGAAACCACGTTATTTTTAGTAAAATACATGCAAAGGGTTGTGTTCTTTTATTTACGACCAGGCAGTTTTATTGTGTTCCCTGGTGTGGTGGAGGGATAGCAGGTCCAGGACATTCAGGATATCAGTGGGACACCCTCCTGTGCAAGCAGGACAGTGCCAGGAGGCCAGTGCCACAGGGATTTTTCTACCCTCCAGGCACCTTCCTGGAGAAGGACTATAAATGACTCCATTGACACTCATGTTCAAACCATATTTCTGTTATTTAAGTCATTAAAATTGTGCATTTTACCAGAGATCTTTGTAAAACCAGCCAGCAGCTACTGCCCTGCCCACCCCTGTGGCTTGCTTGATCTTCTGTGGGCTTTCCCTGCATTTACTTAATCATCTCTAATGTGCCTTTAATTTCTTTTAATTTCTGGACATGGTTTGTGAGAAATGTCTGAAGAGATTTGGGGATTTTCTCTCGCGACGCAGCGCGCGGTGGCAAAGCTGTGCTGGGTGACAGAGCCCTGAGCCACAGGCTGCCTGAACACATCAGCTTTCCTCCAGTGGCTCTTCCTACAGACACCAGTGCTGATACTGCATGAAAACTTCCTGATATTCATGAAATCCTCCCTGGCCTGCACTCCTGGGATGTGCTTTTCCACTGCTGCCTGTCCCATTCCTCACCTAAAATGGCAAAGTTGGGTCACTCGTGTTGAAGTCACCATTTTTTTACTCCTACCAAGCACAAGTAAAGAGCCCAGGACACTCTCAGATATGATGTTCATGCAGATTATGTCACTGTACATTGTGTAATGGCTTTATTTTTGCTTGTTGACTGCATGGTTTCAGGTCAGTGCTTAGGGATCCCCCAAAACCACTGCAGCACATCCTGCCATGGAGGTCCTGGGGGCAAGCAAGTGAGCCTGATGAGACCTGCCATGGAAAACTCTGAGGCAGGAGTTTAACCAAACCTTGAAAAGTTCTTATTCCACAGAAAAATCCTTGCAATTAACATTTCTTTTTTTTTTTTCCTGTTGCTGTCAAGTTATTTATAAATATTGCTCCTGGAGATTCAATCATCCCCATCTGAGCACAAGGATAGTTTTCCTGGTAGAACAAAGCACTGTTCTAAGCATTCCAAGTAGCTGAAGTATCTGGTTTCAGGCAACTACACAGTAGGTTTAAATATTTTAGGAAGGATTCGTTAAAAATAACAGCAAAAGGATAAGCAGCAAAACACCATTATCTACATGAATACATTTTTAATGAAATATTACCTGGTTCTCATTTCGTGATAGAAACCTATTCTATTGGGATTTTTCACAAGGAAAAAGAACATAATTACTTTGAAAAGGTCTACATGCATAAATGCAATACACATTTTAATGTTTTTACTTCTGTAGAAATGTAATTGCAATAATATGTCTACTAACTCTGTGTCTCTACATTATATTGTGTATTTTATCAAAAAAGTTACGTGTACATCTCTGCACACACAAACAAAAGCCAGGGTTTCATCCCAAATATTTAGACACCGTGTGAAATATTCAGGAAGTATTTAAATACTTAATTTAACTTATAAGATACACTCTTAGGAGGTCAATTTTATGAGCTCCTCAGAGGTCAGGTTCATCTGTAATTCAGATGGAGGTGCTACATACCCAAGGATAAGATTTGCCATCAAACTTCAGCTGAAAGAGAATTAGAGCCCTTGACTTGTTTGCACATGGAGTGAGTAGGTGATCTGAAGGAAAAGCTCTGGTTTTCACACTGTGCCTTCCCATTTGTCACAGGATTACGATTTAAGCCAGCTCCAGCAGCCAGAGACCATGGATCACGTGCTGAACAAGACACCTGGAGTCAGAAGGGTGGATGAAAGACCTATTGGTGCTGAGCCACAGTATCCCATAAGACCAGTAATCCCACATCCAGGGGATATTGGTGATTTTATTAACGAGGTATGTTCTGTAGGAGGTCCTGTGTCACATCTTCAAAGCTTGAGCAGCCAGCTAAAGTCAGGTTTCCCTGATTGCACGGGACAAGCAGTGCTACTGCTCAGCCAGAAATCTGATGCCAGCCAGGGAAAGGATTTGAGCAAAGGATGCAGGGCTTGGCCTAATGAAGGCATTGAACCAACAAAAAGCCCAAGATTTCTGTCTTGTGGGTGTCACAAACACCATGCTTTTTAGAACCCAGGCAGAATGAGCCATTTGTGGCTGCTGGACTTGTAATTATTTCAGCAGTCTGTGCCTTCCTCGTAAGCTCTGTTTGGTGTAAAGCCTCAAAGAGTTTGCAGCACAGATAGACACAGATCAGAGAGAATTTCTTTATTTTATGTTAGATTACTTCTCCTTTTTCTGCCTGTAAATATCTATCCAGTTGGTATTTCTTATCTCATTTTTAGTTTTGAGTGATTGAGTGGTTACAAACCAATCAATGCATTATTTCCTCCGAGACAAAGCACACCATCCATTTCCTAAGCCAGAAAAATAAATGTTACAGCCATTTAATTCTATTATTACATGCATTTCCTGCTGTGCTTTTCTCATTTTCATCATTAAAATCCCTTCTTCCTTTGTCCCTTTGCCCATCCTTCTCTCACATTTACACACACCCATGAAGACTCACTCTCCTCACACACGCCCCTGCTGCTGAAACCAGTTCCATCTCCCCACACTGAGGTCAGGGCCTCTGAAGGTGGGAATGTGGAACATTTGCTTTATTGCAGGGCTATTCCACGAGGCTTTTCCTGACGCTGGGCTCTGCAGCAAAGCAATTCTTTTTCTCCATATCCCGAGGCCATTTCCATGGCCTGCCTACTCTGCTGCCCACGCTGCACAGGAGCAGCAATGCTCCCCAGTCCCCTGCCCAGAATTCCACACCCCACGTTTGTCCTAATTGCAGAATTTTGCCAGGAGTGATTTTTTTGTATATTTGTTTTCCTAAAGGAATGAAAAATACCAGAATTTAAATATTGGTGGTGGAGGAAGGGTGCTGGTTTTTGTTTTATTGGCTAAGATGGAAATCTCAACAGGCAACCCCAGCAAGGGCACACTGGCAGGACAGAAATCTTTCCAGATCCAGAAGTGGATCATTGGAAATAAACAACTGGAAATAACGACTCTTTTTAGGGACACTGGGACATTGGGTTTTCTGCTGGGAGCAGCTGAGAGCTCTCTACGTGGAGGTGCATCTGGGAAGCCCCAGGACACTCATTTTTCCCTTTTAGCTTTGCTGCGGGGATCCCAAACATCTCCCCCAGCCCTCAAACCCCACGGTGGGCATTAACACCATGTGTTCACCCCTCCAGGGCCTGCGTGCAGCAGACAACGACCCCACAGCCCCCCCCTACGACTCCCTGCTGGTCTTTGACTACGAGGGCAGCGGCTCCACCGCCGGCTCCGTCAGCTCCCTCAACTCCTCCAGCTCCGGGGACCAGGACTACGACTACCTGAACGACTGGGGGCCCCGCTTCAAGAAACTGGCAGACATGTACGGGGGAGGAGAGGAAGATTAAACTGACCTCATCTTATTATAAAACAAACAAAAAAAAATTTAAAAAAAGAAGAAGGAGGAAAAAAATTATAAGAAACAAACAAACAAAAAAACAACAAACCCACAGACAACGTTAACGAAAAGAGCCGATGCAGGAGCAAGAACTGTACAGATGTGGCAGCTTTTTTAATTAATATCCCCTGCTGACTGTATTGTTATTTTTAGTGGTGATATAGGAGGTTTCTTTTTTTTTTTCCTTTTTTTCTGTTGTATTTTTTTTCCTAGAATATTGAGCTGTCTCGCATGAACACTTGTCTCTGCTGCAGGTTTCTTTTTGGGTTTTTTTTGTTTTTTTAATGTCAGCTGGGATATTGCTCGTTTACCTGCTTTATGACTAAAGAGAGTGAAAGGCACTCTGTCTTAACTTGAATTTCTTAGAACAGAAGCACTGTTTTTAAAATATATATATATATATATATATTTGAAAGTGCCTTTTGGTGCATGTGTCAGATTCCCTTCAATCTCAGGAGTGATGAAAACAAACATACAACCATCCTGGGCAGCACTCCCTGTGACCCTAAGCCAGTTCTAGCTGGGAAGGAGTTAACAAAAAGGAACTGTGGAGATTGTTTCTTTTTTGCCTTTTTTTGTTTTGTTTCGTTTTGTTGGGTTTTTTTAAGGGGGTGACTCATTCTGGGGTGGAAGAAGATGGGGGGGTGGGGAGGGGGGGGGAGATGTTTTGAGTCGAAATCTTAACAGCCATCTTTAAGCCTCAGCAGGTGGTGAACTAGTCATCATGTTGTATATAATTCAGTGTTATCAGATGCAAAATACTGACCAGAGGGCTCTGCTGGCCCCTGGTCACACTCAATGTAGCTGCATAGAACTATAGCATTGATAAAGCCTTTGGTTATTGCAACAGAAATCTCCGACAGCCCTTGCCTAAACCCTCCGAAGTAAACGGTGACATGACCAAAGGCCCATCTGTTTGTTTTTCTGCTATCACCATGTTTTGGCTCCCACGGACACGCCAGCGGGGTGAGGTGGAGGACGAGAAGGTGGTGGTGGTGATGGTGGTGGTGTCCCCCATCCCTGAGGATGCCCAGCACTGGTGCTGCTCTCCTGGGCTGAGGCAGGGTTTGCGCGGCGGCGCCGCTCGCGGCCGAGGCAGTGCCAAGGACAGGGACAGGTTACCCACACTTCTCCCATCCCTAAGTATGGAGTTAGTCTAGTTCCACATTAATGCCTTGGAGCATTAGTAGCCAAAGCTCAACAACATCGTGTAACTCAGCTAATGTGTGTCCTTTCTATTCGATGGGTAGGCGCTGCTATCTGTAGTAAATGTGTTTTTTTAGAGAAGAAGTGCAACGAGGGCCTGTTAAGTATCTTGTGGTTAATATGCTCAAGCATTGCCAAGTAAGCAAGAGGTTTCGCAGCATCCAGGCATAATTCAACATCAGTATTATAAATGGTAGCAAACTACCTAGTTTATATGTAGGGTCAGTTTAACCAATAACAAATAGTTATTAGCTTTTTTTATTACATTTTTCCTTTACTGATTTGGACTAGTGGGTTTATGTCTAATGTTTGTAAAATGATTTAGACTGCATGGATGTGTAATATAAACCACATTTAATGGATTATGAGCCACTTAATTAATGTGCTATGAAATCTTGGATTACCTGTGTTTTATATTCTGCAGACGATTTTGCAGTGGGTTCGCTAAAACTTGTAAAAGTGCTTAGATATATTTTCCTTTAAATCCAAGAATGTGCACAGTATTGGAAGGTGATTATCCAGGGGATAATCACGCTTTTTTTGATATCTCTATTGATTCTCAAGTTGAATGCTAAGAGTTAAAGGGGGGGAGGCGGGGGGAGCGAGCGCGTGCACATGAGAGCGAGAATGAGAGGACGAGAGCTTGGGGTGATGAGTGGGCGCCTTTCAGAGGGTAAACTGGGCTGCAAGATCGTCTCTATAGATTTTTGAAATGCTCCTAGTGCATTTTATATTTCATTGTATCATATTTTCTATAAAATGCAATTTCTGTAAATTAATGAGCATTTGAAATGTGTCTTGTATGAAGTGGAATATGGTAAAAGTCTGCCCCAGGGGACTTCAGCGTTACCAGGATGTTATCGACTACCAAGGGTGAGATCTTTCTTTTTGCCTTGGTCGGCCGGTCAATGGGTCAGTTTGTCTTTCACGGCTCAGAGAGCAAACTCACTCTCACCCAAGGTTCTTGAGGAGACCAGGAGGCAATAGTGTGGACCTCAGAGGAGAGGGACGGCGCTAATGGTAGCAGCAAGGTGAGGATGTCACACCACGGGCAGGCATGGGCTGGCAGCACCTGACACTCTTCCAGATTCCCATTCCATCGTTGTGAACTCAGTCATCTTGTGTGACCACCATCAAAGTCTTGGTTTGCTTCTGCCATGTGCTATCCCCCTCCTCTCAACCACTCTTGGCAAACCTCACCGCCCCTGTTCCCTGGCACAGAGGCTGCATGGCCCTGCAGCCTCTCTTCCTTACCCATGGCACTCTTGATTCTTCCCTGTTTCTTTTGGAAAAGCCACGGGCTGGAATATTTCACCACCAGGGCTTTGCACCTCTGCAGAAGCTGCCTGGGCACAGGCACAGTGAATAATAAAAATGCTCTTGGTGTTTCTTGCTGCTGGTGTCCGTCGCCGTAGCCTCGTCACCGACACAGGAGGAGGATTCAGCTGGAGAGCTGGGTGATGCCGAGGGTTCTCCATCCCTTGGGTTGTGCCACCGCCTGCCAGCCCCTGGAATGCTCGTGTGGATCCTGCAAAGCCAGGTCTCTGCTGGGAGCTGTGCCCTGCCATCCACCTGGCACTGCTTACCTGGGAGAGCAGTTCAATCCCTGCTCCAGAGCACTTGGTGCTTAACATCTGCTGTGGCTTTGGCTGGGATGAGGGGTTTCAGGTAGGGAAGGGCTGCCAGGGATGTGGGATGGCAGCTCCAGGCCATCAGCAGTGCACACTCTCCCCAGCGATGAAAGGAGCCATGAAGGGGATGTTGTCTGACTTCAGCTTGTCTAATCATTCCAGGTTTTCAAGAATTTATGCAACCTAAGTCAAACAACGAGTGATTAAAAATAAACCAACCTGTTTCCACTGGCGACTTTTTTTAAAATCAGCAGATATTTTTTTCTGCAGCATTTGCAATCCAGCCGTTCCAATACCATGAGCCTATAAATCAAACCAACCAGATTATTGTGTTTTGACCCAGTTCTGTTCAGTCTCCCTCTGCAGGGCCTCTCCCTTCTTTTCCTCTTCCCCTTTCTCCTCCCTGTGTACTCCCTCTCTGAGATTTACAGCCCCACAAGCAGCAGCAGCCTCAGGCCACTTTTCTCACAGTGGGACCCATGGAAGGTAAGCAAGGGGCACATCCAGCAATGAAAACAGAACACTTTTTACAAACCTTTTTGCTTGCTAATGTTACTGGTGGTTTGTAACCCAGCTAAGAAAATTTACATTAATCCGCGGGGTCCCATTGACAAGATGACTTTGCCATCATTCTGTCCCCCTCTGGTCCTCATGGATGTGACACAGTGACAACCAGTTGCAGCTGGAGGTGATGGGGACTTACAAGGATCAGTGCTGAGGCAAAGAACCCTTTGGCTGAGCCTGCAGTTGCTGTTTATCCTGAGGCCACAGGAGGGGTTAATGCATTGACACCAGAGTCCCTGTTTCCTGACTAATCTAAACTAAAACATTAAACTGTTTGAAGAAGTGATCCCCACTCTTTGTACCCTTCAAGGCAGTGGGGAAGGACTTGCTTTCAGGCAGGTGGAGGGTATCCTGTCCCTAAAACACCCTGACCCACCCTGTCCCCCCATAGCACTGCCAGGGGACACCACCACAGCTCTCCCTGCTGTCCAAGGGATGGGGACAGTGAGTTCCCAAGGCACTGGGGCCAGACACATGGTGGCCTCCCTACCTCCTAAGGATGAGGATTGCACATCCCCAAGCCAGGGATGTGCAGGTCCAGTGTCACTGCTGTACCCACAGCCACCCCTGGCAGAGCATGGCCCACAGCCCTGGTGGTCTGTTTGTCACATAGCCTAAAACTGGGAGCAGCATCAGTCACAGAAATGCTTTGCAAGGCAAGGAGGAGATTCAGCAGGTCATTAATGACAGTAAATAGGCAAGTCTGTTCTAGGTGTCCCACGTTCTAGTCATCGTTTCGCTTCTGGTTTTGTGTTTTCCATTTTTCCCCCTTTTTTGTTGGACCAGGCAATGCCGTTGGCAGTTGTACAATGGTGATGGGGAGTTTGCTCCCCTGGATTTCTAGGGACAGTCAGGTCCAAATCCAGCCTTCAGAAGTGGGGTTTCAGAGGTGGCTGTAACTGCTTCACATAAGGGTGGATGCTCGGGCATTGAAGAACGGCAATGGTCAGTGCAGCGTCTGTACCACACAATATGCCAAGATTGCAACTTTGTTTATTCTTAAAAGAAAAACATATTAAAGGTAAAATACAGAACTTTTATTTGTGATGTCTTTTGGAGCTCTTCATTTTAAGTGTGAAAAAAAATACTGGGGGAGGGGGGGAAATGCTGTGTCACCATGAATGCAAGTGTTTAAAACAGCAGCCAGACAATGTAGGCGTCTCCCACGCAAATTAACTCGGTTTCATGGGGAAAATAAAAGTTCTTTCCAGTCCACACCAACCCCACATACAACTGTTCACACACAGTGTACATAATGTAGTTAGTGCTTGAAGCTACAAACCTAATAGGGGAAAAAACACCAACAACATGTAGATGTATAATTGGAGCACTTTTTTTTTCTTTAATTTTAATTTTAATGATGATTTTGCATGTTTCCTTTCTGATGGAGAAGCTGTGTAGCAGCCCGCATGACTGTGGTTGTTCTCAAGGAAGACTTCTGCTGTTCTGCTGTATTCACGCTGAAGCAAAAGCAAAAGTTTGCGTCCGTTAACCCAGTTCAAAAACCTTTTTTTGTAACCGCCAACAGCACAAATATTTTGTATTGTTGTTTGTACCATTTTTGTACCAAAAACAAAAGAGGAAAAAAAAAAAAGGGAAGAAAGTAAATGTTTTCAATGTGTTTTTAGTGCCACTGCAATCTTGGTTTCCAAACTGAGTGACAGGTTTGCTGATTTATTGTGTATCAAAGCTGAACTGGCGCACTGACGCCTGGCTCCAGTGTAATAAAAATAAAGTCCCCCTTTTGAATAGTCTCACTTGGATTATTATTATTATTATTATTATTATTATTATTATTACTTGTTTGTTTGTTTCCTTTTCCTTCCCTGCATGTCCACCCCAGCTCAGTCACTGTTTGTGGCTCTTACACACACAGTGAGCAGCAAGAGGTGGTCTGGCTGCAGGTGTGGGTCCAGGTGCACAGACATCAGTGGGGTTTTTGGAGATCTTGGGTGCTTCTGCAGAAATGTGCATCCATTAAAGGCAGGAGTGTGGCTCCCCTCTGGCCCATGTTGTTGCTTGGTTTATGACTGAGGTGGTGCAGGATCCTCACACATCCCAAAGCAACCCATTTCTGCTGCACTGAGCTCTTGGTGCAAATCAGTTGGGCAGCAATTTCACTCCTGCAGCCTCAGATGTTCATGCTTTAGCACAATCCCAGCACATTCAGGGGTCTTTACTTTCTGCTAACACATTGGTCAGCCCTGACTGCTGCATCAGGACATCCAGCCCCCACACCTGCCCACTGCCAGGGAACAGGAATGGCCCAAAAAGGTCTTGAGGAATGACTGAGCATCCTGGGCCAGCTGATGGCCTGCTGGAAACCTGAGCTTGCTTCTCCCAGCTGTATTCCTCCACCTTCTCTGCAAGTGCAGGAGCAAAGTCACGGCTGGAGCTGCTGCTGTGAGTGAGTGTGCAAACCCTTCACACCAGCATTGCTGTGTGCAGCAGCACATCTCCTCCAGGGCCAACATTCCTGCTTTTCTGCAGCTGCTTTTCCATGCCAGTTTCCCCCCTGGGAGAGGGGACAAACACCCTGGTGCTGGGCACAGTTAGCAATTAGTGCTGGGCACAGTTAGCAGTTAGTGCTGGGCACAGTTAGCAGTTAGTGCTGGGCACAATTAGCAATTAGTGCTGGACACAATTAGCAATTAGTGCTGGGCACAATTAGCAGTTAGTGCTGGCAGCCATTGCTCACGGCACCCTGGGGATGTGTCCAGGGGGGCACCTGGGGCTCCATCACTCACCCCAACACCAACCCACACATGCCATGAGTTGGGGAGGCCTCAGCAGGTCCCAGGGCTGAGTGAGGCCAGCAGGTCACACTCCAGGGATCTGTGGAGCTGCTCTGGCCAAGTGTGTGGAAGGCAGTGCTGTCTCATTTTTAATGAACATTAAGATGAATGCAAATCCTGTACATGGCAATTTACTTCCCCCCAGAGTCAGCTAAGAATATTTTATTGCTAGTTTTGCTAATTCTCAAGCTGTTCTGTTTCTTGGAATTATCTTTAACCACTGAATAATGCAGGACTGTTGCATCACAAATATTAGTTTCTGCTATCAGTGGAAGGCTGGGCTCTCATCATCCTGTTATTAGGCTCTTATCTGCCTGCAGAAAGTCTTGTTCCTCAAATGATTGAGCTGCATGCTTAACTTGGACCATGTGAATAGTTTTCCTAAGCTGATGAAAACAGCCGCCCTCCCCTAAATCCAGGGACTTTTGTACCAAAATTTAAAATAACAATTACTATCACAGTTCTTATTATAGGCACTTGGGTTGGGTTTTTTTTTTTTCCCAAGTCATACACCAGAATTTGAAATAGAATTTAGTTACAAATTTAATACACCCTCCTGACTACCCCTGGGGTTTTGTGAAAAGCCAGGGCTTGCTGGCAGGTTTGCCCTCCCTGCTGGTGCCCTCATCCATCCCCTTGTGCATGGAGATCAGAGGACTGGGGAGGAGGGACATCCCCATCCACACCTTTCATTCACCTCCTTGTAAAGGTGGTTTTTAAGCCAGCCTAACCCAAATGACCCCAAACCTTTGCTGAAATGTCTGGAGGCCTTGGTGAGCTGCACTCAGTAACAGGGTTGGCAGGGAAACTTTGCTTCAAGGTTTTGCCTTAATTAATTAGTGATCAGTGGCTTTAGAAGGGTCATTTCCACCTGCAGCCAAAGGAAAATGGTCCCTCCCCAGCTAATTGGGAATTCACAGCCTGGGGCCAGACTCCCACTGTGTGCAGGGCCATGAACCCCAAACCACACACTGACCCTGCAAGAAGTGCATTTAGAGCAGCAGCTGCCATTTGAGCCATTTTTAGTCATTAAATGTCTGTGTAAGCAGCTCCTGGTTTGCCTTGGTGAGCAGGATCCAGTGCCATGGATTTCCCTGGGGCTGGTGCTGGCCTGGCACTGGCACCTTCAAAAATCTATCATGAGATCTGGCAATAAAAATGCAGAAGAGTCATCATTTGGTGCTCAGCAGCTGCTAAACTGAGCTGGAGAGCTGGGCACAAGGATTGGCTGGGGGTGAGATGGGAAGGACAGACAGACAGCTGGGCTGGGTCATTCAGAAGAGTTCAAACCTACCTTGGTTTGGAGAATTAGCACAGCCCCTCTGGCTTGTGCTTATCCTGGCTCTGTTTTACCCTCCAAGCACACACAAATGTTGGCAAATATAAAACGAGTTGGTGTTCACCCAGAAGTTTTCCTCAGAGAGATAAAGTCTCTCTCTGCCTGTGCTGGAAGCTGCTAAAAGTGGATTGTCAACAATCCCTGGCAGGCTGCAGAAGGAATAAGTCAGAATCGGGTCTCTGTCAATACTCCCAATCTTCATAAACCAGATTTATGATACCTGAGGCCACATGGAAGCTTTGTAACTGAGTACATAACAACCATGCCATTAACCTGTGCTATCTATAGCCAAACTCATTACTTTATGAAGTAGTTTGAGTTACCTCAGGGTATAAAGGGCAACCCAGCTAATCCTGGTCTGTGAAAACCATATTGATTGGGATGGAGTGCAAATCAGACATGCAGATATTCCCATTTGTGTGAGGGCTCCCTGGCCTGTGCTGCTCCCCAGCTGTGCTGGCAGCCAGCTCACAGGCTGACACACATTTATCATCACAAATCTTCCCTCACCTTGTGCCTTGAGAAGGAGGGAGTGCCTTGCTTCAACACAGAGCTATCGATCCCGAGGGCTCCAGCAATAACCATCAGGTAATCAGAATTCACATTTTACCACAAACTGGGATTGAGGTGCTTTTCAGCATTTTGTAGGGACAGAAGGGAATTCAGCACCCTGTGAAAAAGGCCCACAGAGGAGAGGATATAGGAATGCAGCCCCACAGATGACCCCAAATTCCAGACCTCAGGCAAAAAGCAATGTCAGGAAGGCAATACCTCACATCACTATAGCACTGTATAAAATATTTAACTTCTGAGTACATTACCAAAGTGGTTTCTTTTGACATTACATTTGTGCTCTTGTAAAAGGCATGAAGCCAAGAGCAAATATCCATCCCAGAACAACCAAACATTGCTGCAGTGCCACGGCCATGCTGGCTCAGGGGACCTGGGACAAGGCTGACAAGAAATTCTCATTACCTCCTGCCCCAGTGCAGGATGCCACCACAGCCACGTGCTGTGCACAGCCCCAGGCCCTGCCTGAGACACTCTCCTGAGCACACCAGGGCAGGAAAGCGTGTTTGTACAGAGAATCCTGCTATTTAAGTGCCTCTGATGAAAAGCATTTTATCATCTTCCCTGCCTCAATGCAAGGGAAGATGTAAATGGAGAGCAGGGCTTTGCTGCAGGTACCAGCCCCTGCAGGCAGGCAGTGCCTCACTTCCAAGGTGTGTAACAAATAGAAAAGGAACAGCCTTTTCCTTGCTTCAAATGCTTCTCTAAATTTTTCACTGAGCATCTTGCTCTTCCATTTGTTCTGCTTCTGTTCATGCTTGTCTCTCCCATTTGTTGTTATACTTCTGCAGCTGCAGAAGGACCCTGGTGGCACTGAGGCAACTGCATGTGCAGGGGGGTGGAGGGGTGGAACAGCTTCAGTTGACATTTTACAAAGAAATCTATTTCAGCACAGCAACCTCTTCTCCCTTCCCCCCCAAAAACATAAAATAGGTAACACAAAATAACCCTAAAAACAAACTAACAAAAAAGAATCAAAATATTTTCACTGAGACTTATCAAAGAAACAACAAGTGAGGCTTTAACCAAATTGGAATTCATGTCCAGTCACTGGGGATTCCCTGGCTGTGCTACCCCTCTGCAAATGGAAGCTCTGTCCCCATCGTTTGGGCTCCCTCCTTCCAGGGGGAAATTGCAGTCAACCTATGGACTCCAGCCCAAGAAGAAGAGGGCTCCTTTTAAAAGAAACTCCACATTTCATTGCCTAAGAACAGCTTAGGTGAGCAGGCAAAGGGTCAAACCCAGGCTGAGCCTACCTGAGCAGGGGAGTATCAGGGCAGGGTCCTCAAGGACCTCTTTTCTCAAAGCATCCTAATGAGCAGAGCCCAGCAGCACAGAGGCTCCAGCAGGCTGAGCATGGAGCAGAGGGCAATGCTGGGTTATCTCCAGAAAGGAGATGTCTTTTTAGCAGGGTTTTTAAGCAACACAGCTGTGCTCTGCCTGCATCCCCCTCCCCTGCTTCCCCCTGCTCCACAGCAACACTTGAACTCGTTGGCAAAGAGAAACTGAATTGGACAAAGACAGAAGGATAATGAAAGCCCCTGCATGCTCTGTTAGCTTTGTCCAGGCAGGAAAGGAGATCTTAAAGCTGCCCTGAAGAGGGATAAAGGCTCCAAGGGGCCTTGCAGCCAGCTCCACATCTATTGCACGGGCACTTGTGGGATGCCCTGTGTGCTGTGGGGTCACTGCCCAGCATCCCACCAGGTGCCTGCAGTCCCAAAGTGAGCCCTGCTCCTCCTGCCAGCGAGGCAAGGTGGCACAGGGCAGCTGGAGGAGCAGCATGGCCCCCCTGGGATGGGGAGCAGGGCAGGACCAGCAGGGCCAGTCCCAGCCAGGCAGCTCCTGCTTCCCCAGCTGCTCCCTGAGCTGTGCAGGGCTGCCAGGCCATGGCCCAGGGTACTTCAAGTGTCTGAAAATCATCCCATGGGCTCCATCCTAGTTATTTATAGGAGCTTATTCTCGAAAATCTCAGTGGGGATTGGAGCCCTGCTATGCTAAATCCTCTCCAAACACATATTAACAGACCCCAGACCGGGCTTGCTGCTCAAGTTGAGATTTAAAGTCTGTGCAGAGATGGCAGGTCGGAAGCAATCCTTCCCCAGGAATATGCTGCAGACCTCAAAATATTCATTGCCATCTGTCCTTTTCTGTCCTGGGTTCACAGAGCTCTTCTCAGAGCCCTGCCCTGGGCAGGGTGATGCCAAAGCTCCCGAGGAGCATTCACAGATGAGAACAGAAAATGCCCTGGAAATGCAGGTTCCTGGTGGAACCAATGTGAGGGGGGTGGGTAATCCTGCCAGGCTGCCTGCTCTGGGGCTGCCCAGTGCTGCTCCTTGCAGACAGAAGATCTTTTGGACTGATTGCATTATAATTTAATCCATCCTTCAGCGACTTTAGCTCTCAAAATTATTGTTATTTTACACCTCAGCAGAAGTTCACCAGGAACAAAATGAGGTTGCAATCCTCTAGGGGAAGCTGGCAAGAGTCACAAATCCATCTTTGTGGATACAGATTTAAGCTTAGGTCCAAATAATTAGTTCTTTACCCAGGCCTTAAGCTAAGGAGGCAGTGAGTTCATCTGCAGAGGCTGCAGAATGGCTTCCTGGAAGCTGCAGCACACTCACATTCCCTTTCCACACTCATTTATAAACAAAGGTTCAGTCTGGATGTGGCTCGCAGTACAGGGAGGGCAGGATGACCCAGAGCTGCAGGAGGAGCTTCCCCCAGGGACCCCCTGGCTCTAAACTGGAGCTCATGTGGACAAACAGACTTTTCCCACCTTGTGCAGGCAGCCCCGTGCTGCTGTAGCACAATGTCTGGGGCTGTAGGGTCACCATCAGAAGGTCCAGCAGGATGGGAGGGGGGAGGCTGGGAAGTCCGAGGGCATTCCCAGCAGCAAATCTCTGCTTTTGAAACTCCATGATGAATTAGCTGTGTCTTTAGCACCACTGATCAGAGACCCAGCTAAGGAAAGCCTGTAGTCAGTGCAGAGAGCCCTGGGAGATGGGAGGTGGCACTGTCCCTGTCCTCCCAGGAGCTGCTCCCTCGGCAGAGCTGCTGAGCACCAGTGAAAAGCTGGGCTTTAACTGGGCTTTAACTGGGCTTTAACTGGGCTCCAGCCCTGAGCCACAGCACCCTCCTTGCAGGCACAGCCAAGCCCAGGGCAGGGCTGAGGGATCCCCCATGTCCCTGCTGCTCCCACCTCTCACAGACCCTCTGACAGGTGCTCAGCAATTTTCCATCCCACACTCAGGCTTTAATCTGCCCTTGCCAGGGAATATAAACCCTCCCTGCTGGCCAGGCTGTGAGCCCGAGAGACCTGGCAAATTCAGCTCATGTTTCACCCCCTCTGCTCCCCACAGGATCACCCAAACCCATCAGGAGGCACCAGGGCACCCCCAGCCTCCTCTTCTCCCCTCCTGCCCCTCACTGGCTATGGGGACACCATGGGGACACCATGGGGACACATTTCTCAGGCTGCCACTGAGGAGTGATGGCTCCATCAGCCTCCCTCTGCCTGCCTGTGCCTTCCTTTATTTATTCCCCACTTGGAGCTACGGCCTGTGGCTGCTGAAGCATTTGGAAGTTTGTGTAAAGGTTTTATTGCTTCATTTTTAACCTCTGCACAAATGTCTACATCATTAGCTTGGATTTTTTCACCCTGGATCACATCCCCTCTGTGCTTTTCCCCTCCTCATGCTCCTCTCCCTGCCAGGCAAAATGGAATGGGGACCTGGAGGCCCATAAATTAACCCCATTAATTTATTAATGAGGTTCCTTTTCTCAAGGAGGGAGTTGGTCTGGATTGTTTCCATGCCATATGCAAAGATGTGATGTGCACACACAAGGTCTGGCTCTCCACCACTCTCCTCATCCCCATGTCTCAACTCCTCAAGTGCACACAAAACCAGCCCAGTTCCTCCACCACAGCCCATGGCTGGTTTTGGGGGCAGCAATGCAGAGCCATGGCACACACAGCAGCACCAAAACCTCCCATTGAGTGGCTCCTGGCACACACAGCAGCACCAAAACCTCCCATTGAGTGGCTCCTGGCACACACAGCCCACTTCCACCAGGGAAACACCAAAGCCTGGCTTGGAAAACCAAAGCTGTGACCAAGATCACAGCCACCACCTCCCTGAGCCCCCTGGCTTGTGCCAGGCCATGGCCGGTCCCCAAGGCTGACAAACTCTGCATTATCACTCACTTGTGAGGCCCTGCTTTAAATTCCCACCAGCAGGAGCCTTTCCACCCCCTGCCACCTGGGCAATGACCATGACAAACCCTACAGGGTGGGAGCTGGACCTGGCTGTGCCACCAACAGCCCCAAGTCCCCATCCCAAAGGAGAAGCTGCAGGAGATGCAGCCCCACCTCAGGAGCAGAGAGCCCTTCCCCAGCCTCAATTCCCACCCAAACCCACCACAGCAAAACATCTGATCACACCCCATGCAACCAAGGGGTTAAAAGAGTGCAGGTGTTGTAAAGTTTATCCTGCCTTAGCATCCCTGTCTGATCTGCTTGCTTTTCCACAGGCAATGAAGAAGGAGCACAGATTTTCTTCTTCCTTCTGAAGATGTGCTCCTGCAGCCCTGGGCACACACACTGGCCATTTTGCCCTCACCCTGGCTGGGCCTGGCACAATTTTCCTGCTTTGAGAGCACCCCTTGTCCTTGTCAGCAGGTGCAGCCCTCAGCCAGGCACAGAGCAGCAGGGACACAGCAGCAGTGACTGGGAATTCCAATAATCCCTCGGTTCCTTGGGCTTCAGAGGCCACTTTGCTGCCACCAGTGGCACAGGCCAGCCCTCAGGAACAGCGTGTTCAGCGTTTCTGATCATCTCAGACCATGCATCCAAGGTGGGGGATAAGATATGCAGAGCAAAATCCTCCCAGAGCAGGAATTGTGCCTCTGCAGGCATCAGCGATGCAGGCGTCGTGTCGGGGATTATCCACCCTCGTGGCGTGGAGGGAAGATGGATTTCCAGATGATAATAGCAATGACACACGTTGCTTTTCCCCCTTTCTGCTGACACACAGTTTAGCAGTCACTGCAGAATTTTTTCCCCATTTAAAATTTCCGTTTAATAGCCAAGGAGCTCATGTTAATTCAGATGATCTTTCTCGCAGCATGACAAGGAAGGGTGCCTCTCCTAGAAGCTTTTCTTCCCCAGTCTCAGTGCCTGTGGATAATAAAAAACCAAAATGTTCTCCTGTGGCTTCCCAAAGGCCATGTCCTTTCCCACACTATCAAACTCCACTTGACCCAAGGCTGGGCAGAGTCAACAGTGTTTAAAGATTTCACTCTCCTAATAGCATCTCCTCCTGGGAGGGGTCCAGGCAGGTTTCTCAATGTGCTGTCAGGACTGAAGGGGATGCAGTGAGTGTCCTGCTGCCTGCCATCCCACCCCTGAGGCAGGATCCCCACGGCAGGCAGGCCAGGCACTGGTGGGGACAGCTCAATGGGACACAGGGACAGGGCCAGCAGGGCTGGACACCAACAGGCACCCCCAGCTCAGGGGGTTGTGCTCCCCTATCCCCCCCTGCAAACCTCACCCTCAGAGGGCTGGGCAGGACAGGGGATATTTTACATGTGCTCCCTGGTTTTATTCCAGTTTTCCCATTCCCCTTCCCCAAAGCCAGGCTGAGCACAGGGTGTGGGTGACCCTGGCCCTGCAGCAGAGATGGGAGCAGGGCTGGGCCCCCCTGACCTCCAGCTCTCCCCTGGTGCCAGTGAAGGTTTTCTCTTGGCAGCTCACCCCAGATGGGAAATTGCATCTTGCTTTTATTTATGAATTTTTCCAACCAAGTGTAGCTGGGGGTCAGGAGAACCCACGGAGCAAACTTCCTCCTCACTTAAACAAACAGCAAAACCATGACAAAATTCTCTCCTGTGCATTGCAGCTGCATTTATTCACTCATCCTATAGAGCAGAAACACGGGGCATTGCTTAATGAAGGGTGTGGGTGTAGAGGCTCCAGGAGCAGAGATTTCACATGCAAATCTCCTGGCTGTGAGCACAGCCAGGGTACACAGGGAGCACATTAATGCTTTGTGCACTGAGCCCCCTGCCTAAATCATGGCTAAACCCATTCTGAGCAAAGGAATTCCTGTGCTGAGCAATCCTGGGCTCTCTGCTCTTGCTGAACTTTATTATTTACCCAAAAGCATGGATGGAGCTAGAGAAGTGAGGGCATCTCCACACAGAGCTCAGTGAATGCCAGCCCACCCAAAGTCCCTCCCTCATTCCTCTCCCTGCCCTGAAATAATGATATAAACCCATATAAACCCAGCATTTCCAACTCCTTCTTCTGTTTGTTTTTTTTTTTTGTAATGGTAGGACATAATTCAGGTTATTGCCAAGAACTGCAAATTGTTTACCAGCTTGTGCAAACTGACTCTGATCAGCCACAGAAGCACAGCCCTGAGGCTTTCCAGCAACTCGGAATTCTTTAATTACTTAACAAAAGCTCAGCCTTACTTTTATTTTTTTTTTTTTTTTTTATTTTTTTTCCCTTTCCCTCAGCTGTTACCTTGGAAAACCACAATCCTGGATGCCTTCCATACCACAGGCTGCTAAAAACCTCGTTTAGTGATGATTTTGCCCAAGCAGTTCCCAGCTGGGATGGAAGCAGGGCCGTGCTCTGTCAGGAAGAGCTGCCTGGGACCAGCAAAACAGCCTTGGCAGGGACTTTCCTGGTGGTAAAAGTTTCTCCTGGACACACACATGTGCTCATGGACACATGGAATGAGCATCCTTTAATTTCTCCCCCATTTTATACCTGGATCTTTGCTTGGATCTGGTTTTGGCCACCCCAAGAAGTGTTTTGGAGACAAGCAGGCAGATGAGTTTTCACAAACAAAATGGGAAAGGAGAGCAGGGACTGGGAATGCACAGTGCAGCTCTCAAAAAATGGGCAAAATCCATCACTCCTCCAGCAGCAAGAGCAGGGAGAAAGGAATCCCCATCCTTTATCTCTCACCTAACACAGGCACCACCCAGCATAGTCAGGGAACAGCAAGGCAGGTGGAAGGTAGAGTTCACTAAAAATTTACTAAGATGCCTTATTTTTACCATCTCAAAAAAGCCTCCAGCTCGTTTTCATTGAAAAAATAATCTGCACATTTGGAAAAAAAAAACAAAAACAAAAAACCCCAACTTTTTAACAAAGGAGCCAAATTTGCATTGCATTAACTGAGGAGCAGTTCAAGGTGCAGAATAATTCCCTGTCAGTCTCAGGGAGGTGTTTGTGGAGGGTAAATCAGGCTCGTGCACAGCAGCTCAGTGTAAGCTGTCATTGCAGCCAAGGCATCAGTCAGGAGAAAAACAGAACGTTGGAGGATCTCAGAATACATAAATTAAACATGCTTACCACTTGCTATCAGTGAAAAAGTCTTAAAAAAATGTAAAAAGCTGCCTTTCGAGCTCCCCCCCCCCTCACACACACACACCCTATCTCTACTGCTTCTCCTTGCAGCACAAATCCAGTTTCCAACATCTCTGTTTTCAGACATCCAAATGGACTCTGAGGAAAAGGGGAGGGTGCAAAACAAACCCCAAAGTTTGGCAGAGCTGTGAAAATGCCAGCTCAGCACAGAGAGGTGGCATCAGCCCCAGGTGGTGATTCCTGGGGTTTGGGGAGAGCAGGAAAGGCGTGGCAGGGTGGGCCAGGATGGGCTGAGCTCTCAGCATGCCCCAGAACCCCAATTTCCAGCCTGGGCCTTGGACAGCCATGGCACCCATGGCATCCCCCAGCCCCCTGGCCAAGAACCCCATCAATCCCCAGTCAAACCCCTGGCAGCACCAATGTCACAGGCAAATGCAGTGAATTGATTTGCCATAAGTCATATTTACTGTCTCAGCCATAAATGTGTCAAACCCAATCTTTTTAACTGTAAATAATGCCAGAAATTCTCCTTTTTTTAGAAGCCTCCACGACAGAACCTCCAGCAGAGAACAGGAAGCGCTGTATTAAAGTGTGGGGGTGTTGGAGCTGTGCTTACAAAAATATCTGATCCAGACAAGTTTTCCTTCATCCTCTGGGATCTGTCATGGATGGGGAGGCTGAGAGGGAGGTGGGATGGTGGCAGGATGGGAGGAAGGTGCAGGTGAGACCCCACACACGGCACTGCCCAGCAAAGAGAGGAAGGTCAGGAGGGAGGGCTGACATTGCCTTGCACTGGGTTTGTTTTTCCTTCAGTTCCTGGGGGAATTGCACCCCTAGAGCTCCTTGACACTGCTTTTGGGGATGGTTTGATAAAGCTTAAGGTGAGTGGCTCTGAGATGGAGCCTGCTCCCTGCCTGACCTCCAGAGCCCCTGTGGCTGTGGGGATCCCTGCCTCACCAACAGGGATTTGGGCAGTGAGACCACTGCACTCAGCTTGTTCAGGGTCTTGGTTCTCACTGAAACAGCCAGAGCAGCACCAAGCTCAAAGCACTGCCTCAACCTCTGCTCTGCATCACACCTGTGAGTCAAACACATCTGTCTGCACAGTGCAGCCCCGGGTTGCTGCCAGAGCAGGGAGAGACAGGACTGCAGTAATTGATGTCAAACTGCCCTTCCTGCCAAGGCTTTGGGCTGATCTGACAGTACCAATGGAAATCACAGCTTAGGTTCAAGAGAAAACTCTCCCTGAGAGGGAGCCTGAGCTCCTGTCCTCCCCCTGCCTATTTGAGCAGCCTTGGGAAACATCTCCTGACACATCCCTCACCTCCTCCCCGTCTGTCAGAACCACCCTGATGGTGTTTTCCTCCTCCCCTCTCCTTTCTTTGCACTCATTTCTCTTTTCATCATTCTCCTGTCTCTGCTGACAGATCAAAGCTCTCCCCCCAAACCCATCTAATCACAGACAATCATTCCCATTTCCCTGGAGTTACACAACAAAACCAGGGTGTGAGGCTGCAGGAGGGTCCCTTTAAGAGCACCAGTCCCTTCCTCCAGCCCTCCCCAGCCTCTCACTGTCCCACCTCAGGCATGCCTGGTCAAAGCTCCATGTCCAAACCCCCAGATGAGCCCCACAGCTGGAAGGAGCCGTGGGTCACAAAGGTGAGCAGAGCTGAGGAGCCCTGTGCCTCCAGAGTGCCTGGCTGGTCCCACTGCAGCTGTTCTGTGCTGCCTGTGGAGCCCACAGAGGAATCCCTCAGGGTCCTGTCCCAGCCATGACCCACGGCCATCCTTGCTCTCGCTGCCAAAGACACCTTGGGACACGCTGACCCTGACCCACCTGGCTCAAAATGCACTTTTTTGGACACAGGACACATTCTCAGAGGGTTTGGGTTTCTCCTGCTTTTACATAAATGCTGAAGCAAAGCCAAGGCTCTGCAGCAAGCGGAGGAGCTGCTGAAGTCTGGTGCTTGTGGTGGAGTGAAGGGCTCAGAGAATCAGAGAATAAACTGAGCTGGAAGGGACCCACGGGGGCTGAGCCCAGTCCTTGCTGCAGACACCAGAATGGTGTGGTTTAGTGGTGTCCATGCAGAGCCTGGGGGTCTCTTCCAGCCATAATAACTCCATGAGTCCGAGATTCCTGTGACCTCTCACCTGCCCTGGTACAACTGAGCCATCACCCACTCTGAAACCTCTCTGCTCTGCCCAGCTCTGGGCTCCCCTCACTGTTAAATTGCAGGAGCTGCAGATGGGATTTCACACTGGAAATCAGAAATAAGGGCACTGCTTGTGAACTTCCAGCTCCCTGATCATTAAAGCCAGCATCTTTCAAGATAAGCACAAATTTCCCACTAAACATGCTCCAAACCAGAAGGCACACAATGGAGGCAGCAATTAGGAGCAATTGCTGCATTGACAGAAAAATAATTGATCTGTATTTCTTTAGAAAAGCAACTGGGAGAGCACCTGTGCTGGGGTGGAACAGGCTCCCTGGCCATCCCTGTGATCTGGGCATTTTTCACAGTTTTATATGGAGACAGAAGTAAACAAAAAAGGGTCTGTGTTGAATTTTGCTTGCTAAATAATGAAAGGTGGAAGCATCAGAAAGCCTTGGGAAATGACACTCCAGGTGGGAAGGACAGGATGACTCTGCCCTGACTGAGGACAATTTCAGTGTCTAGCTCTATAACTGCCACCTCCAAACACCCAAACACTGCTCCACAGGAGAAAGCCATGGCTTGATGCATCTTTTCTTTATTTTTTAACAGGTTTTCCAATTTGTGCCGTGCCCAGCATCTCCTGGGCTTTGTCTGGGAGCTGCTGGAGGCACAGGGATGCTGGAATCTGCCCCTCCTGGTGGCACCTGCCAGTGGAGGATGTCCCTCACTGGAGCAGCCTGGACACACAAATTCACTGTTGCATATTCAACAGCACCGGTTTGCCTCCTGAACTCTAATTTACTCAAGGTCTCTATGGGATCCTAAATGGACTTTGAGGTATTTAATAAATGGACCATTGGTATTCCCTTGGTTTTCCATGTTCAGCAGTGTCAACATGTTTCTAATGTGTGGCAGAGCTTCCCAAATGAGCCAGGCTCCCTCCCTGTACCTCAAACTGAGTTTCCTGCTTTCCTCTGCTGCACCAGACCAACCTGACACAGTCATGGCAGTGGATGTGAAACCCCCAAAAAGCTCCTGCATTAGATTCTCACAGCAGCAAAGCCTTTCTTTAAATCAAATAAAGAAGACAACCCCTTCCTCCCATCCACTGGCAAAGTTTAAACTCCAAGGATAAAGTCTGCCACCAATTAAAAAGAAAAATGTGCAGTGCTGAAGGATGCAGAGGGGAGGTGGTGGTGGATGAGGCACAGCAGAGAGGGAAGAGCGTGCTTGGACGCTTGATTTAATTTGGGCTGAGAATTACACGCTTATCTACATTTTTTTTCTGGGCTAATTGGGAATTTCACAGCTTTTCACGAGTGGCCCAGGGATGATTACCAAGGTACCTGGCTCTGCCGACCCCAGCAGTGCCGGGAGCAGAGCGGGCAGGGCCTGGGAGGGATCCCTGCAGCTCCAGGGAGACGGGGATGGGGGATGCTTCAGACCTCCCTGGAGCTGCAGAGCAAGACAAGGTCAGCTTGTGAGAAACAACTGCTCACTTGGAAAATTCAGAGAGGTTTATTAAACCTTAACAAAAATACAGCAAAGGACTACATAAGGAAAAAGCTGCAGCACTGGGAGCTGCCCCTTGTACAGAACATGTGGCCGGTTCATCTTCAAGATGGATGCTCAGTGTTTTATACCCCTGGGGGCTGCATCAGCCAGCCCTGCCCTTCCCAAAGTCTGTCAGCCAGCTCTTCTGTGCCATTTATCAGTGCAAACTGCTTTCTTGTCACTGGATTGGAGCTCAGGTGTTGCCATGCCCACCCCCTGAGCACCCCCAAGCTTTTCCATTCCCACCTGCCCCATGCAGGGAGCACATGTGCAGCTTCCTTGTACCTGTTCTAGAGAACCCAGGCTGTCTGATGGCAACAATGCAGGGGAAAGGGAACTCTGGGGAGAACAGAGGACATCTGTCAGAATTCAGGACATCCCTCTGGCTGTCCTGGAGTGCCACAACCCCTGCCAGGGGGCTCAGAGACCCTGGCACAGAGCCCAAGACGCCTGTGATTTTGATTATGACCCATGGAAAAAAATTACCAACCTTATATGAGGATCTGCAAGCCATGAAAGTCTAAGTAGAATAATAATTAATTTGTCACAGGGTGAAAAATAGATTTTTGGGGTTTTTGGAATGGGCATTCAGGGGGGAAGATGGAGGAATCTGGGTGTGTCCAGCCTTTCACCTTCTTCTTCTTGGCCTCCATCTTCTGCTGTGATGGTGGCACTTTTGGATTGGTTAGAGTAGAAACTCACTGTCTAACATAGGTGATAGGTATTGGGAAGTTATGGTAAATATTGTTCTTAGGATAAAAAGACAACACCGCCCTGAGGGTGTCAGTGTGCCTCTGTCTGTCCTGCCAAACAGACCTCGGCTGGCCAGAGAAAGAATTCCATAGATAAGAAACAATAAACAACCTTGAGACCGAGAAATGAAGAGCCCTGACTCCTCCTTCGACTGCCAGGCTGGGAAAAGAGACTTTAACACATCCCGGGGTCACTCTGACCAGCAAAAGCCCCAAGAGACATCTAAACCACAATAACACAACTATACATCACTGAAGCTTTTCTTAATATTCACACAACAGTTACCTTTTAATTGCCAGAGCCAATCATCTCATTATCCATCCACGACAAGGTGGAGATCCTGCCTTGGTGTCCCCTCCTGGGGGAAGAGGAGAGCAGCCCTTCCTGCCTCCCTGCCATGGAGCCTCCTGTAGGGCTGGGAAGCAGCCTAATGCAAACACTAATTACCCTGATTGCGATACAGGCTGAGCCTCCCACGCTGGGCTCGGCAACAGTGGCGTTTCTGTGCCTGTGATGGTGTTTAGCAGGGAGGAAGCACAAGAAAGCAGAGCCGAGCTGGGCTGAGCCGGGGCACGTGTGGAGGAGTTGATGCTTCAGAGGCTGCTCTGCTGTTATCTCACACCTCACTCACCATATAATCAGACACGAATCCCATATGCAAAGGAGACACTGCGGTAAAAAAAAAAAAAAAAAAAATAAAGCACTTGAAAGTTGCTTATAGTTTATTTCCATACAGACAGCATTGATCTCCCAAAACATTGGCATTTCAAGGTGCAAATGAGCCTTTCCTGCCTCTTGCAGGCTTTTCTAACTCCTTGTAAGCGAGGTTAAAGAAGGTGTGAGAAGCACTTAATTACAAACACACGGAACTCCTTTGACAAGCCCAAATGAGAGTTTGCCTAAGCAAGAATCATTTCAATCCCAGCACAGAGCCACCCTAGTCTCTGAACCATGCACGGGGAGGCGAAGGCAGAATAATTTAAATAAAAGTCAGGGAAAAGAAATTCTTTGACTGCAAAGTTCATCAAGGAGAGTTGCTGTTTTTATACAAAGCTACTGATCTCAAGGGAGGGAAGAATTTGCAGATCCAGTGAGGGAAAAACACAGAAAATTTGCTCAGAAGTCTGAAACACAGACTGAAATTAATAGTGTGAGAGCTAACGCTTGGGTGAGTGCTGCAAGAAATAGCCACTGAATTTGGAAGCTGAATTTTTAAACGTACTCACCTCATTTAGGCTGTTCCTCTCCTCACATTCACTTCCCATGAATATTCAAGCAGAGCAGAGAATTCTGGCAGGAATATTAGCGAGAGCAGTGCCAATATCAGAGCATATATTAGCTGGTCCTGGAAGGGATTCACAGGGAAGCGCATTCCAGAGCTGTAATTGCACTCAGCAGTGCCCATCCAGCAGGGCCTGCAGTGCCCTGCCAGTGCTGGACTGGGGCTGGGCACAGAGCCAGGAGCTCCTGGGGCCATTCTGGGGGCTGGCACCTCCTCAGAGCCTGGGCAGCCCCAAAGGGACTGGCAGCCCCAGGGGAAGGTGCAGAAACCGAGGTGGGATAAAGGAGGCTGTGAAACAGAACCCGGGAGAGCCTCAGCTCTAGGGCTCATCCCACCCCCAGCTGTTCTGTGCCCATGCCAGGATGGGGACACCAGGAGGAGGGCAGGACACACCATGGGGACAGGGAACTGATGATCCCATTGAGTCTGGTCATCCTGATGAAGATGAAACCTGCCAGAGCTTTAGCAGATCCCATTCTCTTCAGATGTGAATGGAGCACATTTGTCCCCCCGTGGCAGTGAAAATTTATTGATGCTCTTGGTGCCTTTTGCTCAGCACACTCCAATTTCTCTGTCCAGCAGAGAAATGCAGACTGAAAGCCATGAAAAATCCTGAGTGGGACAGGGCTGGAGGATTTCCCTCCCAGCACTCACAGGATGGGGTCTGCAGAACAAAATTTAAGGGATTTCTCCTGTGCAGTCCCACCTCAAGCCCACTCCCACCTGCCCTCTCCCCAAGCAGCTGAAAGCACATTTTTGCTGAGGAGGAAGGAGGGTTGGTCCAGCATTCCCTATTTTTGGCAATGTCCATGTATCTTGGGGAGCCCCTAGCCAATGAATGAGATGGTACTCCAAGGGAAATGGCACTGAACATATGGCTCTGCAGTGTAATTATTCACAGAAGTTTGATTTAAGGGTAGCAGGGAGGTAGGTGCAGGTCCCACAATCTGTTGAGGGGAAGCTGTGCCTCTCAAAGAATTTTGAGGCTATTTGCAGTGATGTCAGATGTGACACTGAGCCAAGCTCAATGATATCAGTGCTGGGAGCAGGGGGATGACACCAAGGACACCTGCAGGAGATGCATCAGCTCAGGTGTGTCTGGGCTGGGCTCAGGTGGGACCTTCCCACTGCTCAGAGGTCACAGCACAGCCAGAGGCCCTGGTGCTGCCCATGCTGGAAGTCTGAGTCGATTTCAAGCAGTTTGCAGGGCTTTTTTTTTGTTTTTGAGCTCCCAAATCTTCAAACAAACAAACAAAAATTCTTTGAACAAACAAAAAAAAGTAAGCATCAGAGACCATGTGCAATGTCCCCACATGTGCTGACCCCTGCCCAGGAGCAGGAGGGAGCCAGTGCTGAGCCCCAGCCTGCAGCAGGGACCTGCTGGTCAGACAGGATGCTCCATGGAAGGTTTAAAAGAAATAATTAGGTACAGTAGTTTAAAACACACACAGCAGCATTCTGCTGGTCAGATGACCTTAATTAGGCTGTAAAGTGTGGAAAATGTTAATAGGAAACTGTGCCTGCCTGGAGATGATAAATAAAATGCATTGATCTCTAAGTACTGAGCTGGCAATTCTTTAGTTGGAGGAAAATATATGATTAAAAGTAATCCAGCAGTAAATATAGCACAGCTCCCCTGTCATCTGCTGTGGGACAGGTTAGTGAGGCACATCTCTGCCTCCAGTGCATGGAGCCACAGGTCAGCTCTGTACAGCAGCTTGGGATGTCCTTCCCAGCCTCAGGGCTGGGCTCTGTGCAGTCACTGATGTGTGCTGCTGAGGCAGAGGGAGATTCCCTTGGAAAATTCCACTTGAACTCCCAGCTGCCAAGGAGGGGAGGCCATCACTCACCTGCCTGTGTCACCTCCATCCTTCACCTGGGTCACCAGCAGCTCCTGGGAGCCTCACATGGCTCCTCCAGGGCACAGCTCCCATTTCCTCAGTGCCTCCACTGCAGCAGCACCACAGCCTGGAGGGTCAGTGAGTGGTGCCAGCACAGCTTGAGGGTCAGTGCATGGTACCAGTACACCTGGAGGGGTCAGTGAATGGTACCAGTACACCTGGAGGGGTCAGTGCATGGTGCCAGCACAGCCTGGAGGGTCAGTGCATGGTGCCAACACACCTGGAGGGGTCAGTGAATGGTGCCAACACACCTGGAGGGTCAGTGCATGGTGCCAGCACACCTGGAGGGTCAGTGAATGGTACCAGCACAGCTTGAGGGTCTGTGCATGGTGCCAGCACACCTGGAGGGGTCAGTGAACGGTGCCAGCACAGCTTGAGGGTCAGTGCATGGTACCAACACACCTGGAGGGGTCAGTGCATGGTGCCAGCACAGCCTGGAGGGGTCAGTGCATGGTACCAACACACCTGGAGGACACAGTGCATGGTACCAGCACACCTGGAGGGTCAGTGCATGGTGCCAACACACCTGGAGGGTCAGTACATGGTACCAGCACACCTGGAGGGTCAGCGCATGGTGCCAGCACACCTGGAGGGTCAGTGCATGGTACCAACACACCTGGAGGGGTCAGTGCATGGTGCCAGCACACCTGGAGGTCACAGTGCATGGTACCAGTACACCTGGAGGGTCAGTGCAGGGTACCAGCACAGCCTGGAGGGGTCAGTGCATGGTGCCAGCACAGCTTGAGGGTCAGTGCATGGTGCCAGCACACCTGGAGGGGTCAGTGCATGGTGCCAACACACCTGGAGGGTCAGTGCATGGTGCCAGCACACCTGGAGGGGTCAGTGCATGGTGCCAGCACACCTGGAGGGTCAGTGAATGGTGCCAGCACACCTGGAGGGTCAGTGCATGGTACCAGTACACCTGGAGGGTCAGTGCATGGTGCCAGCACACCTGGAGGGTCAGTGCATGGTACCAGTACACCTGGAGGGTCAGTGCAGGGTACCAGCACACCTGGAGGGTCAGTGCATGGTGCCAGCACAGCCTGGAGGTCAGTGAATGGTACCAGCACAGCCTGGGGCACCTGGGGCCAGGTGGAGCCAGGTTTTCAATACCTGCTCATGGCCAGCCTGGCTAAACTGATTCTCTGCAGACCAGGAGTTCATTACTGCAGTTGTTCAGTGCAATTACATTTTCTAGGGCTCATCTGGGAGAGCAAAGGTGAATCTCTGCAAGAGCAGCAGGAAGGAGGATTTCAGCACTGGTGTATCCCAGGGGTTTGCAGGTGGTTTCCCCAGCAAGGCATGCTGGCAGCATATGCATCATCTCCCTCACATCCCACAGCTGGGGAATGGATTTTTCCCCTCACAAAGGCCCATTCCTCTCTCTGAAGATGTGTCCCTCAGTGCTATTCCATCTGCAGTTCATGGGGCCACAATGTCTGGCACATCCACTCAGCACTGCCCCTTGCTTGGGGAGCAGAGGGGAAAGCAAGCAGGGAAAGCAAGCAGGGAATTTATTTTGCTGCTTTTGCCATTAAGTGATTTCCACACAGCTGAGGAAGTCAGAATGTCTTGGCAAAGGAGCCCTCAGTGAGCAGGGCTCAGTATTCCTCATTCCCACCATTCCCAACCCACAGGGTGTTTTGCTGGCCCCTTCCTCTCATCTCTCAGTCTCCTGTGCCTGTCATTTTCACCCCTGTATCTCTCTCAAAGCTGAAGAAAACCTGGAATCACCCCACACCTCTGCTCCCAGGAGTACACCCTAACTGCTGGGAGATGGGCAAACAGCATCAGCATCAGATTTTCCAGCTACAGGCACAAAACCTGGGCACAGTGTCTGCCTGGGTGTTCTTTCAATTGCTCACACCCCTCCTTTTCACCCAGAAGTGCTTTCTCTGTCCAGACTGCAGTATTGGTCTTGCATGACACGTGCTTGGTTTGGGATGTGTTTTAAGGGACTTCTCTGCAGAGCTATGTATTAAATTCCTTTCCAATTCATGCTTGTTTGGTGCCAGAATTGTGTTATCATACACCAGATGGAGCTAAATAAAAATACCACGAGTGCGGCAGTATATTGATGTGATAGATATATAATAATTAGATGTGCTGTAAAGCTATTAAGGCTGCAAATCTGAAGTATCTATTATATTTTCTCCATTTCTATTTCCACAACATCCCTCATAGCTTGGTGACAACTGGCAATGTTAACATCCACATACATTTTTTTTATTTTTTTTTTTCAGGCACAAATAGGCTGTAATATCTGCAGGATTTATCTCAGTGTGACTCAGTCTATCTGATAATAACGAATGGAAGCAAAGCACAGGAGGGCTCTGGGGGGATTCCTCCAGTCCGTGGTGTGGGACAGCAGAGCTGTGAGGGTGGCACGGAGCCCAGGGCACCCAGGGACGGTTTCTGCTGGGGCAGTGCCAGCACTCGCCAGGCAAAGGCTTGCGGGGGATGCAGCGGTGTGGGGACAGTGCTCCCTGCTTGCAGGCAGCAGCAGCGCACCCTGGGGCTCCATCTCCTGGGGATGCCAGCGGCTCCTCGGGGATTCCTCCGGGCTGCGGGGCCCCGTTCCAGGGGCAGACCCAGCCCGCAGGGAGGGGAGAATGTCTGAGCCAGCGTGGGGGAATGAACCACCTGCCCCTGGCAGGGCCGCTGGAAAAGCACCCCTGGAACGGCATCTCTCCTGCATCTTCCTCTGCAGTGTCCCTGAAATTAAAGGACCGGCACCCCCAGGCTTGCACCCCATGGCTCAGGCAGCAACAGCAGCCAAACGTGCAGGGGATGAGCTGCCAAAGCATTTGCTCTGTTCTTGTGGAGAGATGGCAGCTGGCAGGGGGTGCCCTGGCTGGGCCACCAGCCCTGGGGCATCCCTGCAAGGCTCTGGTGGAAAACCACCCTCCCTCCCCTGTGCTTCTCCCCTGCTCCATGCACACCCACCCGTGCAGGCACCTGGGCTCCCTTGGCTGTGCCACAAATGCCATCCCCACCCTGCTGCCCCCATTCCTGGCACGGGAAGCAGCTCCCAGCCCTGGGGGGTGCCGGGCAGCAGCCCCAGCACAGCCTCCCACCCTTTGTCCATCGGCTTTTCCAAGTGCCTTTGGGCTGTTGTGTTGGCATTTCTCTCCTGAAACACTGGATTTTGTAGCTACCCTGTCATCTGTGATGAGTGGGCTCTATTTTAAATCACTCTTTGTGTTATTCAAAAAAAAAAAACCCATGCCACTTCCAAGAAAAACATAACGAAAATCTCACAAAAAGCCACCTCAGGAGCCCTGTGCCAGCTCCACACAGAGCAGCAGCAAATGCATTCACAGAATCACAGAACCATTCCACTTGGAAAGTGCCTCCAAGATCCTCAAGTCCAGCCAAACACCACCTTGCCCACTAAACCTTGTTGTCAAGTGCCACATTTACTCATTTTTGCAGCACCAGTGTTCCTGGAGCTCTGGGCTCTTCTAGGCTCAAGCTTAACCCTAAGCCTTACCCTAACCCCAATTCTTTAAAATATAAAGGGAAAGGAGGGTGTTTTCTGCGAGCACAGCTTTCAAATAAGTCTTAATTCAAGTAATTGAATGGACAGCATTTATTTTTCCTCTCATTTTTGTTTTCCTACCACCTTCCCTGTCAGTTTAACTCACAGGTAATGTGGTTTTTTTTATCAGTGAGCTGGGCCATGTCTGTGGGATGCTATGGGCTCTGAAGCCCTGAAGATGCTTCAGGATCTTGGCACATCTGTCCAAGGCCCATGGGGTTGGTGCCATCCTGCCTGTCTTGGATGATATTTTTGCCCTCTTAGGACACAGTGTCCCCCCTCTGTGTCCCCCCTCACTGTCAGTCTGCAGGGGCTGCCTTCACCTGAAGAGCCTCCCCTTTCCCCAGAGCTGCAGCCAAACCTCCAGAGTTCCTGCTTGCAGTTTTTAAAGAGCTCTGGGATACATTAGACAGGATAAAAATTTTATAAGGGAATCATTATATACACTTTTCTATGTAAAACCCTCGTGTTTCAGGGTAAAAGGCACCTTTTAACTGCCTGGGGTAAGGGGGAACTCCTCCACTGGGTGCCTTAGAGCCTAATTGTTTGTTATGGATGTTATGTGGTAAGTTTTTAATAAAACCTCCTGACTTTCCTGAAGGCTCACATACTAAAAAAAGTCTCATTGCACAGGACACCTGGGCTTGGGTGCAGGGCAGGGTTCACCATCAGCCACATCCTCCAGACTTTCCTGAAGGCTCACACACTAAAAAAGTCTCATGGGAGAGGACGCCTGGGCTTGGTGCAGGGCAGGGTTCACCATCAGCCACAAAGATTGGAGGGAGCTGCCTGCCCACAGGCCTGGGAAAGGGCCTGGGCACTGTCACAGCCATGGTGGGACAGGAGCTGAGGAGGGGCTCAGGCCCAGCCCATCCCTGACTCCCTGCTCAGGGTCCCCCTGCTCCCCACAGCCCCTCTGCCAGAGCACAGCACCTTCCCCCTACAGCAAACACAGCCAGCAAACCTGTTTACACTCGAGTTGGGAACGGTGTCACATCCCCTAAGTGTCTTAAAGTAATACCTGATGATATTCTCTCCTTCAGTAAACATATTGATTAGATTACAAATAAGATTACGAGCGAACACGGCCCTCGCGCAGCGCCGCGGTTCCTCCTGCCAAGCAGGCTCGAGTTCATTTGTTACAGAAGCTCTTGATTATTGTGATTTAACGTGACTCTGCTCTTCCTCCCCCACGGGGACACCAAACAATTAGTGGCTGCATTTTGGGGTGATTATAACATACCTTGGGGGTGTTCAGGAGGCAAAGAATTAAAGAGCGAAGGATTTAACAACCTAGAAAACAACGATTGCCTGGGACAGGCTGCCCGTGGGGTGGTGTGACCTGGACCCACGCAGCAGCCAGGGTTGGGACATGACAGTGCTGCCAGCCAGGACCAAGCCAGCCCCTGAGCCACAGGATGACATTGGAGTGTGGCTTCGGGAGCATCTTGGAGTTTTACAGTGACTTGGGCACTCAGGGAGATGGGAAAAGGAGCGGACTCAACCCTCTGATTGCTGCCAGCGGCATGAGAGAAGGAGGGAGGGAAGGAGGGAGGGAAGGAGGGAGGGAGGGAAGGAAGGAAGGAAGGAAGGAAGGAAGGAAGGAAGGAAGGAAGGAAGGAAGGAAGGAAGGAAGGAAGGAAGGAAGGAAGGAAGGAAGGAAGGAAGGAAGGAAGGAAGGAAGGAAGGAAGGAAGGAAGGAAGGAAGGAAGGAAGGAAGGAAGGAATGCAAGCAGGGCCACCCCACTCTTGTCCCCACAGCCTGGCCTGCACCCATCTCTCCTCATCACTGCCTCCCTCACTGATGGATGAGGGCAGGGAACTGCCTGTGATGCACAGCTCAGCACAGATTAACTGGGATTTAGGGCCAAGTGCTGCAGGGATCCTGGCTGGATCCTGGCAGCTGGGAAGCCCACAGCAGCCTGCTCCTCCACGCAGCAGTCAGGGTTAGGGGAAGGGCAGGAGGCAGCAGTGAAGGAGAAAAGCCCAGACAGACCCTGCAGTCCCAAAGCACATTCCTGGCATAGTTGGGATTTTTTACCTCCAGCATCCACAGCTCCTGGCTCAGTTTACCTCCACCCTTTCCAAACCCAACTCACATGGACCCTCATCCATTTGTCACATGGACCTCATCCATTTGCAACTTGCAGGAATTGCAGCGCTTGAAAGAAGGGGGGAAATTAAGAGGCGGTGGTTTAAGTGTTGATTCTGCGTGTACTGTGCTTCTTGTCACCGATTTTCTTACATCTTGCCATCACCAGGAGTTCCCTTTGAACATCTCTGTCCTGTTTGTAAATGTTTCTAATCGACAGTTTCATTTTCTTCTGTACTTTTCGCCTCAGTTTGTACCTGCCTTTGCTCTTGTAGATCACAGACATTTGCTCCACTCGGTGACTGTTCCTCCCAAAAAGACTTAAATAGTCTGGGGCAGCCATTCTGATCAAACCCTACTAAAGCACACATTCCTTTTCTTTAAATTAATTTTTTTTAATTGAAGTTCGGCGGGGGGGGGGGGGGGGATGATGTAGCATCATCCAAGCTACATCCCGTTTTCTCCCTTCCCCACTTTCTATTATTTAACAGTCAGCAAATTAATAATTAATACTTCGCATTAAGCAGAAAAAAGCATTGCCCCCACCGCGGGCCGTGGTTTGGGCAGGGCTGTGTTTCCGAGCGAGGATGGAGAGGGGATGGAGCCGGGAATGGAGCCGGGGATGGAGAGGGGATGGAGAGGGGAATAGAGAGGGGAATGGAGCGGGGATGGAGAGGGGAATGGAGCGGGGAATGGAGCGGGGATAGAGAGGAGATGGAGCGGGGAATGGAGAGGGGAATGGAGCGGGGATGGAGAGGAGAATGGAGCGGGGAATGGAGAGGGGCCGGGGATGGAGCGGGGATGGAGCGGGGATGGAGCAGGAGCGGGAATGGAGAGGAGCCAGAGCCGGAGCGGGAGTGGAGCCGGGAATGGAGCGGGGAATGGAGCCGGAGAGGGGATGGAGCCGGGATGAAGCCGGATCGGGGATGAAGCTGGAGCGGGGATGAAGCCGGATCGGGGATGAAGACGGATGGAGCGGGGATGGAGCCGGAGCCGGGATGAAGCTGGATCGGGAATGAAGCCGGATGGATCGGGGATGAAGCCGGATGGAGCGGGGATGAAGCTGGATCGGGGATGAAGCCGGATGGAGCGGGGATGAAGCTGGATCGGGGATGAAGCCGGATGGAGCGGGGATGAAGCCGGATGGATCGGGGATGAAGCTGGATCGGGGATGGATCGGGGATGAAGCCGGAGCGCTCGGCGCGGCGTAGCCGGGCTCACAGCACCCTCTGCCGCCCGCCGAGGCGAGCCGGCCGTGCGGGCTCCCGGCCTTCCCCTGCGCAGGGAGAAAACGGATACGGTTCCTTCCTAATGAAATAACAACGATTACAGAGCGTTTCCCTGCCGAGTGTTTCCGTGCCCTCCCTCAGCGGGGATTCGGCTGAGGCACGGAAGGGATGCAGTCGGTGTTAATCCCCTCTGACAGGTGGAGGCTCGGGAAAACAAGAACCAGCTGCCTCCATGGTTCTCACCTCTTTGTATTATTTTTCCCAGGAGTCATTATTGCCTTCTCCCTCGCCCCCCAGGGACCCCACTGACCTCTTTCCTCGCCCCCACCCGGCTCCACATCGTCCCGGCTCTCTGCCATTCAACTCCTGCTGAGTGTTCCACTGCTTTGTCAACACTTTGATTTCTTTTTTTCCCTCAACTTCTCACACTTCCCCACAACACTCCCTTTCCAAATCCAGCCACAAAATACTCTACAACCAGAGTGCTCGCTGGATAAAAGGGGAAAAAGACCCAGGAGTTTTCCTTGGAAACTTTCCTCAGCATCCCTATCTTCAGAGGCAGCATCCCTCTGCAGTTCCCATGTGCAGGATGAAACATCCAGGAGGCTCCTTGCTGGACAATTATAAAATTATTCCATTTTACATCTTTAAGCAGCTTTGAGTGACACTTACACTCCCCAGTTCTGCAAAATCAGCTTTTGTCAGGATCAGGGATACAGGAGAGCTGGTGGGTCATAGAGTCAGCCCCGCTTGCATTTTTCAAAAATGTGCATCTTTCATATCTATAAAGCTGAGTTTTATAAATATCTCTCAGAGTATGCATGTATTTATACACAAATATATATACAGACACACATATTTCATATATATATATATATATATATATATCTGTCCATAAGTTAGGTGGGCTGGGAGCAGGGGCAGCCCACACCAGGAGGAGCCTGGGGGATCCCAAACCTCCTGACTTTCCCTCCATGCTCACAAAGCAACTTCACAAACTCACAGAAGAATCCATCCAAGCCTACAAACCCTCCAAACAGCACTTCCCATCTCCAGAATGTGATGTTGGCACTGGGGGTTGAGCCCTCATCTCCTCCACGGCCACTGCTGACCACACTCGCCCACCACACTCCACCTTCCCTGCTCCCTGCCAGCTTCTGTTGCCAAGGAGATGGGGATGCTCACACAGACCTGCTTTGTGTTGTGTAGGTATCAGGTTTAGCTATTTTTAGGGTATTTATTTTTTAAAATAATGGGCAGTGCCAGGCACATTCCCAGAGGATGAATGTGCTCAGGGCTTCCAGCTCACCCACCCTGCACTGCCTCACATCTTGGCTGTCCAGGTCTCCCATTTTCCCCTTCCCAGCCATCAGCTCCTGCCCTCACCCTGCCCACATGAGCTCCTGGGCATTTTTCCATCAGGGAACTGAGTTTTGGGGAGTTTTCCTGGGACCAAGCTGCAGGGACAGGAGGGACAGGCCTCCCCTGGATTTGGGGAGGAGAGGGCTGGATGGGAATGGTGCCCATCTCCACTGGCACACTCAGCTCCAGCAGCACAGCTGGTTTAGAGCTGTGCTGTAAATGGAGACCTTGAAATATCTGTATCAAGAATAAGCAAATACACACAAAATGTATTCCCACCACTCAAGTAGGAAAAGTAGGAATTTACCCCACACAAATAGAATTGAAAGGACAAACAAAAAACACTATAGGAAGGAAACCCACAAGTTCAACTCACACACCACTGCTGTGCATCAGTGTGGAAAGAGAGAATATAACTTTTTAAAGGAACTTAACTCTTATTACTCAAATATAAATGATCAATCCCACCAATTCCAACTGAAGGCGAAGGGCCTTACCTACAACTTACCCAGATTCTACTCTTGTCCCTCTCAAAGTGGAGCAAAGGAGCTGAACAGTGACACACTCAGCACAACATCAGGATTTTCATTTTCACTGAGAGAGGCTGTGCCTAAACATCAGCACGTTGCTCTCCTGGGAAATTAGATATATTGTTCTTCATATTCCAATCTGCCATAATTGGGCAACTCTCCAACATGTTCTCTCAAAATTAGAGCACCAAATGTATCACAGCAAACTAGAAAGCACTCACAATTTTTTTTTTTTTTGGCAACTTGGTTTTGTTATTGGATTGAAAAAGTACATAAGTGCTTAAGTTAAACCATGCAGTACTTTTACAGAGCAGTAAAAGCCAGATTTGTTATGCATTTATGCAGCACTTTCACAGCAGTATGGTACCATATCACAGCCCAAATGCTGTTTGTGTTGTTTGTACAAGTCCTCTGTTGACTTCAGAACAGGGAAACTCCCAGGAGGAAAGCAGACAGGGTGCAACCCAGCTGCTTCCAGAGAATAACAGTAAATAAGCTGAGCAGGAAAACAAAGGGAAGATAAACTGTTTCACAGGAAAGTTATTTCTGAAGGGGCAGAACAAAGTAAGATCAGGCAGTGGCTACGAGGCCTCCCCACAATGTGCCCAGAGCTCCCCTCACCTTCCCACATCTGCAGCAGCACTGGGCAAGTTTCCCTCAGCTGGCACAGGAAAACATGACTGAATTGCCAAAAAGCAAGTTTTAAAGAATGTATTCCCTTTCTCTCACAGCTCTATGGCATCTAATAACAACACACAAAATGAAGGAGCTCTGGCTTGCTCCTGCTGGGCTCTGGCACAACCATTCCCTGGGCTCCAGTGGGAGAGGGAAGAGTGCAGGGTTTGGCCACAGCAGATTTGCAGGGGAGGGACAGATCTGGGCTATTAAAATGCAGTTTTAATACCTCTAGTTGTCATCCTGTGGGAAATCCTATCTGGGGGAAGCTTTTGTGGTGGGCAAATAAAAGTCAGGTCAGCCATGGCAGAGCAGCCCTGAAGGTGCTGCCCTCCCTATTCAACCCTCCAAGAAACATCTCCCAAATTCATCAGCCTGGCAACTTCCACAGACAGGGAAATGTCACTTGCTAAAAAAACTCCCCAAATACTGAGGAGCAATCCTTGCCAGGGGACTGCTCACATGGCATTCCCAAAAATGTAAAGATTGGGATCAACCCACACTACCTAAACCTTTTCCTCCTGGCGCTTTAGACCACATTTGAACACATCAGGTCCTTGCCTAAAGCCCTGCTGTGCAAAAATCCTGGCACAAAACAAGAAGTCTTTGGAGAAGGGACCCTCCCACCCTGCACACCCAAGCACAGGGCTCTGCACACTCACCTGGGCAGGTGGATCCACACTCCCACACTGCAGGGAAATGTCACTCCTGAAAGTGCCACCACCCTCCCTCACTTACCCCAACGGTCAACACTCTCCTCTGCAGATGGACAAAGAGCTGGAAACCCAAGAAAATGGTTAAAATTGTCATTGGAGCACTTTTAAATTTGTAATTTAGACAATCTCAGAAATGTAGGGAAACTTCTTGGATCACAGGGAAACCTCCAATAAAATCTTAATTACTGTGAAATTGGTGTTATTTATCATGCATGCATCTCTCACTATATATTAAAAGGTTTCCTGAAAACATATCTGTTTAATTATAAACCTGTGAAATAAGAACAGGCTGAATTCAGAGTGCCTTATTCTGATCAATTTTTCTGCTGGGAAAAGAATATCAACAGTTCAGCAACACTAGAGCTATGCAGTACCCAATCAAAGGTGTTGAAAAAAACAGAGAGACATCAAAACTTCTGTAAAACAGGGTAGAGAGCCCACTACAAGGCACAGACTTACAAGAGTCCCTGGCACTGAGTGGAAAGAGTGTGCTAAAATAAAGGTACAATAAACCCTCACTGATACACACACAGAACATCCCAGCTGGCAAACTGCAGTTTTGGGGCTGCTTACAACAAAGGTGCATCAGTCTTGGTACAGAGATCCAAGGAGAGGGGCAGTGGATTCTCTCCCACATTCACCCTCAGTCTCTGGTGGAGCTGCACAAGCTTTGGGGTCAGGAAAGAATCACAATTTCTCTCTCTGCAGGTCACTAACACACCAGAGGAGTGCTGTGCTGCACAGGTATTGCCCTCTAAATGCAACCCCTCCCAGCTGTGACTTTGAAATGTCATATTTCTGAGCAGCTTTAAGAAGAGTTACTGGTTTTATCATAAAAAAACCAAACCAACAACTGCTGTGAGAACTCCTCACAGTGCCAGTGTACTGACAATAATGGACCAATTCCCCAGTCCAAAACTCCATGAATTGGCCTCCATGAACTACTGGAGGGAGATGGATGCCACCAGCTTTTCTGACTAACAACAGGAACATTTATCTTTTAGCTGAGAAAAACTTATATGGAGTGCAGGGCTGCCTGTGCACTCAAAACCAATGTTATTTAAAACAGAACCAAGAGCTCTCCTCTTGCAGGAGATCTCTCCCTCCTCCCTTGGCCTCTCTAGAATATTTCTAAGCTACCGAGCAGGGAGAGCAAAGAACAGCACACCATGAAATAACTTTAATTTCTCAGTTTCTTCCCCACTTACCTGCCACAGCTTTGCAGACACTGTGCCCAGTCAGTGCCTGCCCAGTGGTGATTAACAGTTGAACCAGCTCCTGCTACAATTCAAGGGATGCTCTGACAGTTTTGGCCAAAAGTCAAAGGTGTTTCTTTCCACTTAGTGCAATGACACAATTTAAAGCTGTTTGGAGTTTACAAACAACGAGTCTTGGGGTCAGTGTCACACAATGTCAGTGAGCACATCCCTTTAGGAGCTGATCCTCTTTTTCAGAGACACTCATCTCCCATGGGCCTGCTGCCACTGCCTGTTCACAGCAGGGCAGATTTGTCTGTATGCAAGGAATAATCATCAAATTAATGTTCTAGCAGGATTAGGGCCTCAAAATTATTCGGTTAATTGGTGCATGAGAGGAGGAATTAAAAAAAAATACAACCCAAAAGCTAAATATTCAGTACAGAACATCAGAGATGCTTCTCAGATTTTCATGTTGATAATCAGAAATGTCCCTGGTTATTTTCTTTCATAATTGTGCTCCAAATTGTGTTTTATGTCCTACCTTCTTCTGCAAACCACTTCAGCTGTGTTTGAGGGAGCAGGCTGCCCTCAAGGAGAGGCTGTTTTATTAAACCTTCACTAGACAAACACAAAATATTTCAGATGTTTCAGACACCTTTCCCTGCTTAAAAACCAACTAAACCAAATCCACTGCCCACTGATGCTACTCCAAGACCCCTAAGACAACAATCAAATGCCAAGATTGATGAAATCACATACCTGCAAAATACTGATAAAACAAAACAGTATAAAAACATCCCAAAGTGCATCTTTAGCAAACAGTATCCCCCTCAAGCAGACTCAACTTTTACTGCACCAAGAAAAATAAATCCAAGTGGAGAAAAGATTTAGAGAGAAAAATACATTAACAAATACAGATAAATTTGTTTTTAATAAAGGAGTTAATTTTCTTTCAATCCTATATAAAACAATAGCAATTAAAAACTTCATTTTTGAAAGTAAAATATTTACATATGAACAAGTAACTGTGCAAAATTTACATGAAAAAAAAATGGAAAGACAGGATTTCCTAAGAGACAAAATAAAAGGGGTGTAACAGTTGTCAGGTGTTGATAAAAATACTGATCAGCATTCAGTTTACACGCAAGAGAGTTAAATTCTACCATGAGAGTTCACACAAAGAAAGCCAAAGTATTTACAGTCATAAAAGTACTATCAATAGACAATTTAATACAATAACCTCTGAAAATATAAAGAACCAATTAGTATATTTGTAATAAAAAAATAGGTACAAAGAAGGGACTTTGCTCTGGACATCTTTAAAGTAGGCCCACAGCTTGCATACAGTCTTTTAGCAAAATAATTATAGTTTACATAGCCATTTTTATGTTATGTGCCAAAAATTATGTACAATTACTGACAAAATACACCAACCATTTTTCAACACTTGATTCACACTGAGAAAGTCTTTCGATGATTCCTCTCAACTTTTGATTTTATTTAATCTAAGCTTTCACTTTAGCTAAAAAACACAGTGCAAGTAAAATATATTTATGCTGAAAAGGTTTCTCTTTTTTTCCTTTTTTTCCTTTTTTAACTTTACAGCTTTACAAACTATAGCAAATAAAATGCATTTTTACAGATGCTGCTAAAACATTCAGAAGTAACCCTCCTTTATGGGATTTCAGGGCCTCTAATAAGCAATAATGTGATTAAAATTGAGGTTATGTTTAAAATTAACTGTATATCCCTCTAGATTTTGAGCATTTGGGGGAAAGATAAATATTCTTAAAAAATCAGTTTGCTTTGCTAACTGACTGTTTTAAAAAAAAAAAGCTAAATGAAATGAGGTCATCTGCTGTAGACATATGCCTATGTAATGGATTTAGTTGAATAAAACTGAACTAAAATGAACAATTAATGTTGAAACTGCTACAGGGCTGACAAAGGGTAGCTAGTTATTTGCTAAACGATTCCATCAGTCTTTATATATGGCTTGTTTGGCAAGAAGGCCACTCAATCAAGAGATGAGTTAAAATTTAATTGTCCTTTTATAGTATCCACAGGCCTTGTAAGTATCCTCACTGTTACAGAAATGTATTTCTCTTATACTGAAGAGTTTATTTATAAACAGGAATATAAAACTGTTCCATGTAAAGAGGTGGTTGTTTTTTAAACAATATCCCATTCGCTTGTTACAAAAAGGCGTAATTTGCAAATATATTAAAAAATGTCCTCAGGCGTCTCTCCGTCAAAAATACCTTGATCTTTTCCATTTTACTTAAGGAATGCTTTGTATAGCAATAGTGAATGGCTTGTCTCTCGCTCATTTTCTAAACAAAATATGAGGTCCCTGAGGTTCACCCGCGTTATCCTTTGTCGCGTAAACTGTCTGGTTGTTCCAACTCCAGAGCTGCCTGGGACTGCTGCACTCGAACCAGATCCCTGGGAAGCACAAGAACAGGTCAATCAGTCCGTGCCTGCAAGCACTGCAAAACTTTTCAGAGAAAACATGACTTAAAAGCTCTACATAGTCAGGTGTTGCTTTGATTTTTTTAAAATTTTTTGAGCCTTCTGATGTTCACATTCTTGTAACAAACTTTTTCACACACTTTTTGTAAACAACTTATTGTTTTGCATTTTTTTATGGAAGAGGAGAAATCTGATAGACTGTTATTGGAGAGGTGGCACTTTCACCCTCCAATCCACTGTCACTTTTGGAAATCTATAGAGTCAGAAAATAAACTTCTCCTTTTTTACCTTAAGGACAGCAGTGTGTGCATGTTGTGTTATTCCATGTCCTACAGTAACAGTCAGGCAGCTGTACACTACCAGATTTGAGATTTCCTTTTTAATTCTGATTTGTTAACAACAGTTGAACAATCACAAGTTTTCAGTGGCATTCAATACAGACAATAAAGCCCCAAAGAACTGCCTGTGTTTTTAGGAAGGCGCTAAGGACAGGCAATCCCAACTACCAAACCAAACAGAAAACAGGATTCTTCACAGTTCCAGCATACAGATGCCAAGGGCAGCCCTGGAGCTGTGGATGACCTGGAGAGCATCCTGTTCCCAGGACTGTGAGGCCTTGGATTCATGATCTCAATGGCAGGGTGCTCTCCTTCTGATGACAAGCTGTAACCAAGCTCAGGACTAAATTTAGGAGAAGCCTTCCTAAACACAGTCACATTCTCTAATAACCCATGAATGCTTCTCCATCTCTCAGCGTCACTCTGGCACACACTGTGAGTTTCCCGGAGTGGCAGGACAAACAGGCAGGATATTATTATATCAATCACTTTAAAAAAAAAGAAGAAAGCAAAAGCAGAAGGGAACAAACGAGCGGCACGGAGCGGGCCGGGCTGGGGCGCAGCTGCAGCTCCGCACAGCGGCCGGCAGAGGGCGCGCGGGGAGCGGACTGCAGGCAGTGCCCAGCCGAAATAAAGAATTATTCTGGCAACGGATCCATTGCTGAGGTCAGCTACGCCTTCATCTCCCCCTCCAATTGAATTTACTATACTAATGTTATCTTTTATTGTTTTTGTTAAACTTTTATACTTCGACACCAAGCACGCCTCAGCAGTGAATACTTATCTGCCACTGTGCTTGGAGAATTTTCCAAAATTTTTCTTAATAAAAACACTCCAAACTTGAAAAAAGTCCAAATTTAGAGTGGTGCATGAGCCATGTGAATAAGCTTCTGAGGGTCCCACTAATAGGTGTGAAAATAATGTTTTTAATCAATGAATATTACTGATGATAAAAACCAACCTAAACCTGCACTGGAAATGATCACTCTGGTCAGTGCAGGTGAACTTACTTCACCACAGTGCTAACAGGAAAGCCAGATTTTGGATTCTCATGCATTCTGTTGATCCAGCAAACACCAAAACACTAAAATTCTGTTGTTAGGGCTGCTCAAATGCTGGATTTTCAAGGGAAATTTTAAGGCTTGGACTATTTAGCCATCAAATTTTCACCAACTTCAGAGGAAATTGGAAGATGCAGGAAAGCATTGGATGCTAGCTAAATTTTCTCACATACATATGATTGCTAGAGAACAGAAAGAATGGCTGGAAGGGATTTTATTCTTGTTTTTAAAATATTCTTTAGTGAAAGCTCAAGCCTGAGCTCTATTATGTAGACCGTAATACTTGAAATGCAAAGGTAAAATTTCAGGAGTCAATAAAGACACAGAATTATGTATAGAATAAGTTAAGAAGCTTTTTAGTAACTTTCAATAAAATCACATGGATATAAAACTCTCAAACTGACAGCAACCTGTTTTGTTGAATTTGGAAACAAAACAGTGCAATTACTACTTAGAAGTGATTTTACATGTAATTAAGAGTCAGCATTTGTAGACATCAAAAGCTTCCATTTACAAAACTGTGTCTAAGTAACAACAAACCTTATTTTCCACACTTCTTGTAATATGCCTTAACCACAAACTGCATACAAATGGTGACAAGTGGAGCCCAATTTAAAAATGTCAAGTGACACAGCAGCAAAAGCACAGCTGTGAGTATCAGATCAAAGGCAGCTGCTTCTTAATTAAGCAGACAAAAAGACTGGATTTCCAGGGAACCTGTAGTTAATTGGTTAACCAGTGATTAATCCAAGATAACTAAATTAGTCAGATTTAGATGAAATACAAACAAGTGTTCACAGGAGATGCAAAATACATCCCATAACCTAACTGACATTAACAGACCATTAAGGTGGCACAGCTGAGCATGCAGGAGTAAGCAATACCAACATTAACTCTGCATGAGGTACTTCAGCATATTCCTCTGAGACAACTTCATTTGTGTACACATCTATCTTTGCAAAGTGCCCCATTCTGTAATTTTCATAATTTTAAACCACATCTATAAACCTTTAATAGAGTCATTTGTCAGCTTATATAAAAACAAGTCTTATTCTCAGTAGCAGACAGTTTAGTAAATTTCAAAATTTAAAATTACTCTAAAAGATGCTCAAGAGGCTTGGTTTTTTATAAACAAAGGTAACATTTACTAGTATTCAGATTTTTCTCTACCATTTTATATCAAGCACATGTAAATTATTGCTTGCAGCAATTCATATAAAACAAGGTGAACTTTTTTGAGGCTTTTCTGCAGTATAAATGCTTTAGCACTGAAAGTTCAGAATGTTCAAGGAGTAATAAACAGGACTATTAAACTATTACTATTCTGTCACTTGCTATCAGACACAAAACCCCACGGGGGAAAATCCTCAAATTATGAAGAGAGCTTTTGGTCCAACAAATGACAATTTTCAAGAATGTTTTGTTCTTTTTAAACATTAGAGAAATCCCATATTGAATGTCTCATGCAGAAAGCAATTTTATACCATTTCTTGTTTATTAACTTGTTTAGAAATACAGCAGATAATCATGTACCAGAATGTAAATTAAATGAATCAGACACTGAGCATTCCAATACCTAGTCTGCAGAGAATTTTTTAAAAGGCAGATTCAGCAGTAGGATGTACAGAGGATGTGCAAGAACATCCTGATCAGATGGAACTGGTCAAACTGATCTGCTGTGGAGACACTAAAACTAAGGCCAATCAACTGCTGAAGAGAAAAATTAGGTAAGCTCCTGTAACTTGAAGCTCCTGCTGTCAAATTTAGCAGTGACTTAATTCAACCACCCCACCTCCTCTGCACTTCAAGTTAGATTGGTTATGACCACAAAAATCTCCTTCCAAAACTAGAGAGGCCCAAAAAGCTGAGACTTGTTAGATCAGAGATGGTTTTCCTAAGATCCCCCCAGTTCCATGAGTCAGGGAATGACCCCTCAGATTCTATTCCCTATGCGACTACGGGTGCTAAAAATTGATCCTGGCCTTGGAATGAGCAAATCTGAACACAAAACACTTCTGCTGCTCAGGGAGCTTCCACAAAGTGGGGAAAAGCTCTGAACAGAAAGCTTTGCAGAGAGGCTGAGGCAGCAAAACCAAAGGTGCCAATTATACTGTACCTCTGTCCCTGATCCAGATCCTGGGGAATCGACTTTCCTTTTCTTCCTGGGCCCGATGGCAGCTAACGCAGTCAGGTTGGCATCCCTCTGTCTCATCTGTGCTAGCTCCTGCTGCTGCATCTGTGTGTGCCAGAACAAGGAATGGTCATTATTTCTCTTTCAACTTCCAAAAGAAAAGTTTATGTTAAGGTCAGCACTCACCTCCTTGGCCTTCTGTTTCAACCTAAGCTGTTCTGGATCTTCTTGTCGAGATCGAGACTGTGTTGATAAAGGATGAGCAGGAGGTGGTTGGAGAAAAAGAAAGAAAAAGTTACAAAAGCAGTTAAAGATTATATATGAAAGCTTTTCTTAAATTTCAGCAGGAAGTGGGGAACACCTATCACTCCCACAGAGGGTAACAGTGGTAAACAACTTCTAGAAAGTAAAAGTTTTCCTTTTCTTAACATTTCTATTTTTGAAAAAGGCATCCCATTTTTCTGCTTTGTTAAAGATAGCCAAGGAGTAGCCAGGCAATTATGTCTTAAATGCAATCATTACAAGACACAAATTACAAGACACAAATTACACAGATCTGTGAACTGAATTATACACTCTGCATATGAACAAAGGAATCAGACCTGTACTTTTTGGAACAATTCCTCCCCTTGCTGGGTAACCAAGCACTTACTCAGAGCTGATTTTCTGCTACACCTACACACACAGGTCAGGTTGCAGGCTGAACAAAGTGCACCTGAGTGACCCAAGGCCATTTGCATCAGCAACTGCCCATTTCACTGGGCACCTGCATTCCTTGTGTGTGTCATACTTTTAGAATAATGAAATAATTTAGATTAGAAAAAACCTTTAAGAACATCAAGTCCAGCTGTTTCCCCAGCACTGCCAAGCCCACCACTAAACCATGTCCCCAGGTGCCACATCTACACAATACTTCCAAGGATGGTGACTCAACCACTGCCCTGGGCAGCCTGTTCCAGGGCTTGACAACACTTTCAGTGATTAAATTGCTCTCAATATTCAATCTAAACCTCCCCTGACGCAACTTGAGGCCATTTCCTTTTGTCCTATCAAATCCTGAGTGTTGTTAATCCCTTACATTTTTTAGGCAAACAACAAAATAAATTTGGATTTTGACATTGTCAACTCATGCTGGACAACAAAACTAAGAGAAAACATAGGTTGTTTTGTGAATTATTTCTAGGGTACTCTTATCTAATCACATTCATTTTATATTCACTGAGTAAAACCACAGTTTAAATTCACATTCATGTTTACATCAACTGCTTCCTATTTATTGTATTTCTCCAACTTGTAAAAATCTTTCTGAATTCTATTTCTAGTCTCTCTCTATTACATTTAAGAATACCACCAAGCTATAAAATTCATCTTTCTTCACCAATGCAAAAACTAAATTTCAAGACTCCTTTTAATTTGGGAATATGCAATGAGAGTGGCAGAGGCTGTTTCCCATGCTTTACAATGAAAAGCAAAACTGAGCTCTAGTTAAGAACACACTCATCAAGTTCCATCTTTGAAGATTAGTCTTCCCCTTCATTGCAAGTGTTTTAGAATGAAAAGCAACTCTGCAGTTTTGATGTCAAAAGTGACACTTTGCAAACACGTGTGAAAGCCGAGCACTTGCCTTTGCTGCGCGCATTAAAATTTCCCTTTCTTGTTCATCTTTACGCTGCTTTTCTATTTGATCAAGTTGTTCAAAGAACTTGAGCTGTGCCCGAACGTCACTTGCTTGTTCATATCTTTCATCATCCTGAAAACACAGCAAACACGTTTCTCATTACCCCCTTAAAAACAAAGCTGTTAACTTGCACTGCACTGGGGAAGAACATACACATTCAAAGCTCCAGTGTTCACTTTGTCCTTTTCAGACAAATAGCAGGAGTATATTTACACCAGTCAAACCAGCCAGAACTCTTAAAAGCATTTTGTTCTATTCCATGAATCATCAGATTTTGACTTCTAAACTAGTATCATCACAGCTTTAACCCCTCAAAGATATTTCACAGAGCTGTGTGGTTTTTTAAACACTGCTCAGGCATTTGCATCTATTAGGAACACACATCTGTCAGATAGCAGTCTCCTGGGAATTCAAAGCAGTGCTTTTATCTGTCTGACTCTACAATCACTCACACACTAAACATTTGACATAATAAATAAAGGGGAGGGCACAGCTTATCTGCATTTGTTTTAAAACCATTTTGTATATGCAAGCTGAAAAGCTCCAGTCACCCATGTGTATTAATATCTTAATGGAAGGTGAGTCAGTCAAAGAGAATAAACAACCTGATTTCACAGAAAAAAGAAGACCTGACCTCCTGCATTAAAGTCAACACCACAGCCTGCTGAATTTGTGCAATTTTTGCCATTCAATTTGAGCAATTAAATACGGTTACCTTGTAGGAAATATTCCTTTGTTGAGCAGTCTCTGATAGTTTTTCCACGAGGTTTTGTAGTCTTTGTTGTGTAGCATGTGATACGTAGCTAACTACATCAGGATGGATTTCTGTTATTCCATGTTTTTTACCTACAAACAAAACACAAGCGGGTTGTAAAAAATAATTTTACAATACAACTAAATATGAGCAAAATTTCAGTCACAGAAATTTAAATCCCCTCTTCTAAATATGATTTGCAGGTTTTTCTCAGACAAGGATTAAACAGGAAATTACACACATATTAAAATTCCTATTAGTTTAACAAAATTGAAAATCTATTAATAAATGCTGTGTACTACAGTGTAACAAAAAATTCAAGATTGCTTTTTGTTCCACCATCAATTCTAAATTACTAAGTAAAGCTGATAAAAGTGCTTCTGGACTTATTTCATTGTTTGTGTGATGCTTGATACACCTTATTAGTTTATATAGTCAGACTTTCAGGCAGATTGAGTAGTTTTGATGTTGAATTGCCATCACTTTAGAAGGCAAATCTATGTTTGCTATTCCTTGACACTATTCTACTTTCATAAGACAAATTATTTCCCACAAGCATCTGAATATACCAGAAAATACCAGAAGGTAACAACTCCAGCAACTTTTAATTATTCAAACCAATTTCTTTGGAAAATGCCTTCGATTAAACCTAAGAGCAGTGAAATTGGTTTTGAATAATGCTCAAGATAAAGGAACATACCTATTTCTAATATCCTTCTTTGTAAAGGTGCTGGGAAAAGGAAGGTTTCATCTTTACAGGACCGTGTTAATGTGCCCACGAGCTCAGAGTTTGTTGCCAATATCCGAGCACTTTCTTCTGACAGGTTGACTCCAGCCATTGATGCAACATCATTAATGTCATCATCATCCCTTAAAGGAAGGAAAATTTATTATAATCATAACACTTAGTGCTTATCTGCACGCACTGCTATGATACCACAGCTGCACATAATGAATTCCACCATAAAACTGAATAATTAGTTTTACATTTTATTTGCTTTTGTGATATAATAAAATACAACTCATTTGTTTGTAAATGAGAAATTATTGCCTTGACTTCAAAGAGCACTAATTTTGTACTTCCTGTTTTTTCCAAGATCCTTTCTTATGTAATGTTTCACCACCTTGAGAAACAAGAGACCAGACGAATCACTACTACAAAACAATAATAATCTGCCCTCACCACCAAGACAGGCTGTACCTCACCAAGTAACTCAACCAGAGCTGGGAGAAGGGAAGGAATGAATTCCACTTGCTTGTCTGGGCAGGAATTGTTTATGAGGTTTAGCGCCAGCTAAATGCCAAAACCAGTCTGGCACGAGTATGTCCAGTGCTGTTTGTTGCAGTCTTTAATGAATAAGCAAACCTGCCCCCAGAAAATCCACCTCAGGGTTATTGTGAGTTTGCCCAGATGGATTCAGCACCAGGAAGGTCTGAGTTCAGCTGCCCAAGCACAAACATACAGTTCCTCACCTAAAAGAGCCTCCCCCAGGTTCTTTCAGTTTATTCTTCTGAGCAGCAGCTACTTGTGTCGAAACAGTGGCAATAGCTTTGTTTCCAGGTAATACTGCTGGTTTTACCACAGGTACTGCAAGAAGACAGACAGGATTTGTACTCCATCAGTAAGAGCTCACACGTGCAAGCCAGTCACAAGCAGTTATGGCAATAGGTCTGGTACAAAGAGTTGACCTCTATAGCTTCTGCCAGCATTTCACCCAGGTAAAAACAGGACCCTTCCCACACAATTCCAGCAGCCAAACCATTTCTCTGTCAATGCTGCACTGATAGATCTGTACCCCCAGCCACTATGGCACTACACAGTGGAAGATTTTAGCAGTAATACAAAAAGGGCACTTATGAACTGACATTCATAGAACCACAGAATGGCTTGGGCAGGAAAGGACCTTGAAGATCATCTTGTTCCAACCCCTCTGACACCTTCCACTAGACCAGGGTGCTCCAAGCCCCATCCAGTCCGGCCTTGAACTTCCAGGAGTGGGGTATCGACAACTTCTCTGGGCAAGCAATCCTTAAACCACGCTTCAGGTAATGCTATCAAATTTGGCATATCACAAGTATCTTGACCTCTTACCTGTCTGCAGTTGATTCAGTTGGATTTGAGGAGTGGTGAGCATGATACGACTGTGTGGTTGCCGCAATGCCACCATGGGCGTCTGTGTCAACGTTACTTGTGGAGGCCTTATCAATGCCCCTGCTTTTTGAGACTGTTGAATAACCTGCAAATAATAAGGAAAAAAAAATGTAAATAATCTGAGAATCAGATGGGAAGAACAAACCCTAAGTGCACTTTAACCAAGATGCAATTTAAGTTATACTTTTTTTATCAGATCTTTGATTGAGCCAAACCACCAGCTTAAGAAGTACTATCAAAAAAACCCCTGTGTAATGACCAACGCTGCACTCCAGCTCACATACCAGTGGCGTGGACTGCCCTTGTTTACTGACACCAACTTGTGTGGGCTGAGTGAGGCTGATGACAGGTTGCTGGAGGGTACTGGTGACAGTGGCAGTGGCCTTGCCCGCCGTGCGCTGCACCGAGGAGCTCAGCAGCACGGACGTCACCGACGGGATCGTGGCTATCGTTGCCTGCGTCGTGGGCTGCTGCTGCTGGCTCTGCTGAATGAAAGCTGCAGAGTCTGGTGTTAACTGTCTCAAGGCAGGTAAACTCCTCTGAAAAGGGGAAAGGAAAGAGTTTGGTTGATTTGTTTAATCCTGGCTCACATAGTATTAATTGTCAAGAAGCGTCGTGTTTTGTTTCAGTCCATTGGATCGGTCTGTGTGCACCTGAGGAAAGGTGAGCACACAGAAATACCAACCTGCTCCTATTTAATAAGCAGGACAGAGGGACAACACCTTTTGGATATCATGGGCATCTAGGCTATGCAGCCTACCTGGAACCCCTGGCATGTATTTAACAACCCAAGACCATGCTGCCTTCCTTGACTGTTGTCCAGAGTGTTTTGGTGGCTTCTTAAATTAGTTGTTTTCTTATGGCAACAGTTTTTGTCCTCAGGAACAGCTCAAGGTTGAACAAGCATTTAAGAACCCAGAAATGTCAACACACACCTACAACTCCATCCCATAATCATACATTAGTCAAGCAGTTACATTCTTACAATTCAGTGCTGCTGTATTTTCACTCATTTCACTGATGGTAAATGTTTTGCAATAAATACTATTTTGAGATTTGCTGAACTACTATAAAATTTATGTCAAATGTGATTTATCATTGGGAGATGACAAATTTCCTGCTTCTCCAAACCAGTTTACAGCACAGGCAAAACTTCCCCAGAAGGTACAATTTTCTATATCACTGAATCCCTTTGCTTTCTAAGACTAAAAAGAGAGCAATAAATCAATTCATAGGTTTGTGGCTTAAGTCATAGAAAGAAAATTTTCCCGATTTCTCAAAAGAGCTACTATGTGTCACCATGGTAGAAGTTACATTACTGACTGTGCCAATGAATCACAGTAACAAATTCTAGGAACTAGGACAGAAAAAGTATTTTTTAAAGGGAGCAAAAGCCTAACCAGGCACCATTTAAAACTTCCTTTAACTTAATTTTGGAATTCCACCTATAATGGCAAAGGATGTGCTTGTGTTCATTGCAGCTAATATATAAGCACAGAGATAAAGGAAGAGTAGTGAAGATAAGTTACCTTCAGGAAAGGCACAAGGTAAGGTTGAGGTGAAGAATTAAGTTCTCTGTAGAGCCTACTGGTAAAATCTTCTGGTTCAATTTTTCCATCCTTCAAAACAGAAAACTCAAATGAACAAACTTGTAGAAATTAATTTTTATAACTATCCAACACTAAAAAAAAATTTAAGACTTGGGAACACACTGAAATTAGGTGGTTTTATCATTTCTCACTATTTTTAGTTACCAGTAGCTTTATGGTAGTAACCAACTTTACTACAAATTTCAAGTAATAAGATCTAAAGACCTCTGGTTACTGCATGATGGGATACACAAAACCATAACTTAAAGGTTGCTAACAAGTAGGCTAAGCAATACTAGCATTCACTCTATAAATATTAAAAATGTCAAGCTTTTATATTAGCATCAGGCAATTTAGCTCAAATTTTATAAACTCCAGCCACTGAATTAAAAAAAAAAACAACAAAAAACCCACAAAAAAAAACCAGTTTTGAGTCTGAATTTGCCCAGATGCTGTATTTAACAACTTCTGATGAACTTTTCTCACCAGCAGACTCTGTACTAATTCCTTCACGTTAGCCGCAGTCTCTGTGGACTGTTTTCCAGATGATGCCAGTTTTATTAATGTGGACAGAAAGTTTTTGCATTTCTTCACATTTTCCATAGTTTCCTGAGCAGGAAGGGTAAAAGGAAAAGAATCAGAGAAAGGAAGACAAACTCCTCTTAACACATGATCTGACCATATACTCCATGAAATAAAGTCCTTTAGTTCGTCAGTACAGAGTAATATTTATACATACATGTCCCTCACATTAAAACATAAACAGACTGAGATTATTATTTTTCTTCATATACTCATATATATTATACATTTTTGTTACCAAAATTTAAGGAATTGTGACTCTTCATTAAATGAGGAAACACCAAGTATTTTAAGAATGGTACATGGGAAAATACATGTTTTAGCAGGACAAAAAATAGTAAAGCTGTTGTTTCACATGGATTCTCCCTGCATTTTGCAATCCTGGAAACATGCAGTTTGAATCAATCAGTGCCAACTGTTTATCCTTTCTTATAGTGATTCTCCTCTACAGTGCTGAACAATTCACTGTTCTATAAAATACATCTAATATATTTTTTAAATGAGTGCTTTCATACTGTTACAGAAACAAAACCACTTTAATACCTGTAAAATTCAAGTGACCTGTACCCACACCTTGTAAATTATATGGTTCTATTAAAGTTTACCTTTTCAAGGTCAACAGCTCACAGGATTCCTGCATCTTTACTAATCTCCACTCCTACCTGTGTTTACAAGTATATGTATATATGCACACCATGTATATGTGAGTGAACAAAAAGAGATGTCACATTTCTCAGAATCTTACTGTGGCAGCAGTGGAGGTGGCCGTTGTCCCTTGCACTGTTCTCTGAGGAGTTCCAGTTTGTACAGCTGTTGCTGTCCCCAACGTGGTTGTTTGTGCAGTACCACCCAGAACGATCTGAGGCTGCAGAGAATAAAACCACAAGATTATTTTCTGTGGAACGCACCAAGAGCCTCTTTTCCTGAGCCATCAAACAGAAGATGAGGCACAGGGCAGTAGAACACCTTTCACAGCTGCTATAAATAAGTTGCTCATGCTCTGGTGCAGTGGAAGGAAACGGCCACCAGATGGCACTAAAAACATTCGAAACGGGAATTCCGAAAGTTGATTAAAAATTGCGCGATTTTTGGTCACCGAATATAACACCATAAACACAATCTCAGCCAGTGGGGTTCCAAAATTCAGCTAAAACAAGTGCTGAATTCCTGTGAATTCAATTTATCTTTTTGACTGTTTCATTAAATGCCACTTCCAAAGGGAGGAATCTCTAAAAAGGCACAACTGACACAAAAGCTTTGGTCTTACCAAGGTCTTTGTGATAAACAACAGGACAAAACATTTTTCTAGTTTTGTAGACAAATTGGTGATTTAAAGTAGAAATATCAGCTCCAAAGAATCACAATTACAAGCAAGATCCTCTCACATCCACAGCTCATTCATGGGCTTCCAAAAGTCTAATTATTAACAACAACCCAGTCTGAGAGACAAATTCCTACCAAGCTACAACTGACACTCAGAATGTTCACAAATCATTTATAAACTTGCTCTTTATATAAAGATGCACCAAAAAAAGAGGCTCCCCTGCTGCCAAAGCTAACTTTATTGGTATTTTGGAAAAAACTAAGGGAGATAAGGATTTCATTTGTCTCTTTTTTTTGAAATCAGGATAAATCAAGCCCATGGCGTGCTCATTACAGCACAAAATATGCAGATGGAATGATGGTGGTTTTTTTTTTTTGTCCTGTATAACAGCAGTGCAAATTAAGGAGACTCAGTTAGGTAAATTAACTCTTAGATCTAGAAAGATCACTGGCATAGGGAAAGGCTCTCTGAGGGGAAAAAGGTTAACTGGATGCATAGCAAAACCTGCATGTTTTAAATTAAAACTCTCTAATCCTGTCTACTCAAAGGATGAAGAAAGCACAATGAGACAGATTAGGCGACAGCAATCATATTGTATCACTGCTGCCTGGAAGCCATGGGGAGAATTTCACACTCTTGCACTGTTTTTTAAACTCTTGACATCACAAAAAAACATGTCCAAGGAAGCCCAAAATGAATTGAGGCCAGCCCAGACTGACATCAGTCTCCAGAAGGACACAGACCAAAGCAGACTCATGTGAAAGGGAGAAGGCTTCAGGAAGAGAAGGCTGCCAATGCAGTCATCTTTGCAATTGTAAATTTTGCTGCAGAATTCAGAGGACTGCAGATCCACCACAGGAATAACACCACAGCCCAAAATCCAAGGGGAATTCTTGTCACCTCCTTTAAGCAGAAAGCATAAAGGTATTTCATTTCAGTCAGCTCTGTGACTGTACAAACTACAAACACAATACCTTTAAATGGAGATATGTACAGGTGTAATATGAAATTATACCAATATACATATAAAATATTATACCTGTACATCCAAAATATGCACTGAGACCTGCAGATGTTTTAGAAAGGCCAATCCAGAAGGCATTTCTTCCCTGCACTGAGCAATTGCATTTCCTGTGTGCCTGGCAGGCTCATGCACACACCATTTCCCTACACACTCACTTGCACAACCGGGGGCCGCTGTAGCGTTGTGGTGGGTTGCACTGTTGTTTGAGCCTGAGACACTTGCTTGATGATAGTAGTTGGTGTCACCTGTCGTGCAATAATGGGTGTTCCTGGAGCCTGGGGAAGAGGAAAAAAATCATAAACACATCAGTGCCTACAGTTAAATACCAACTGCTCTATCTGCTGTTCTGATTCTGCATTATTACAAATAGCAGAGAATGCATCTGAAGCACTATGGAACTCCAAGAAGGATTTTCAGTCTTGAACTTAATGCAACTGTCAAAACCTTGGTGTATGTATATCCATATCAGTTTTTTTCTTTTAGTCCTGTATTTATTCTGGGGAGAAGAGTTGTACACATTAACCATATATGGTCTTCTTTATATCAAAGTTTTCAACTTAATAAGATTCAGATATGTAAAAATATTTTTGATGAGTAACAGCCAAGCTGTAACAGAATTAGGAACACAATGCAATGGCTATGCCTTGTGGAAAGTAGATTTAGATTAGCTATTTGGAAGAAAATTTTGGCTCTGAGGGTGATGAGGCCCCAGCACAGGTTGCCCAGAGAGGTGTGGACTTCCCATTCCTGGAAGTCTTCCAGGCCAGGCTGGGATGGGGCTTGAAGCAACCTGGTCTAGTGGAAGGTGGCCCTGCCCATGTCAGGAACTGGATGAGCTTTAAGGCCCCTTCCAACAGCTTTCCAACACAAACAATTCTGAGATTCTGTGGATCTATAAACAGTCAGTACATCCCAGTTAGATCTATGGTTCCTTCACTAGTATCACACCTTACTTCCTCCAGTATTCTGCACAGGGAACAAAGCAGTTTTTAGCAGCACAGCTTGCTGGACTGACCTGCACTGTGGATATCTGCACTGGGGGTGCACTGGTAGGTGTAGCAGGACGAGGAGTCAGAGTGTTCTGAGGCTGAGACTGGGCGTGTGCCTGGGCCTGCATCTGTGCCAGGGCTTGCTGGGGGATCATCAGCAGCTGCCCGTTCTCACTGCGCACCAGCACCATGCCTGCAAAACACAGCGGTCAGGGAACACATCTTTGCAAATATCAGAGAACACACTTTTCTGATTGGTTTTTTTCATTCAAGGTGGGCACATATGGAATTAATGTACAGCTGAAGGACTAGGCAGCAAGCAAGAAGGGTTTAGAATAAAATCCCCAGCTGCATTATGGTATTTTGTCTAGAATAACTTAATTTCAGAAATACCCTATCTAAATGCTTAGTACGGTGTGCATCAGAACACAGTGAGTTGTATCTGCCCCAACCACAAATATTCCATGTGACTAGAAGTTCAAATGAGCAATCCTGTAAAAATCCTACCTGCTCTTTACTAAGAAATTTGTTTTATGAGACACTACAAATGGAAGAAAATCCTGCCATTAGGCAACATGCCTGTTAGTTTGTCTTTAAGAGGGGAAGAAAAATAATCAAACCTAGGCTTCACCATCAACAGCAACACAATTGTCTAAGTTCTAAATTAATTTCCCATAACCAATTTAGTAATGAAAGTGGCTATAAAATCATAATCTCTCTCATGTGCATCAGCAACAAGACTGCACTGTGCCATGTTACACCCCAAATGAAAAATAAAACAGAGAGGGAAATGAGGAAGTCATTCCCTGCTCAGTCACTCAGATCAATACACTTAACCCCACTGGGTAGCTGTAGGGAACCAGAATTTAACAGGCAGAATTTCAGATGTGATTCTCTCTTCCTTGAAGGCACAAACAGGATCTGGACAACATGAGCTGTGTGCCAAGAGCTCCTTCATTCAGCTTGCCTCACTCGCTCCCTGAGAGCCTCAGGACCTCATCAGCTCTGAAAAAGCCACCTAAGGAAACAAACTGGGCACTCAAAATTAGTTGGCTTTTCTGAGCAGCTCCAGGAAGAACCTTCGCCATGAAAATCAAGAGGCACTAGTGAAATCAGAAAGTTTTTCTTAAGTGTTGTTCAGTGAATCAAAAGCCCATACACACTCCCCAACAGTATCTGGAGATGTGGTCTATTGCATCTCAGAGCATGACTACTTCAAAAGAATCAAGCTTTTATTTGCTTTTCTATTTGGGTGAAGTGCTGAAATGTTTACAGACAACGCCTCAAACAGTTTTCTTGGACAGTTTTACAAGTAAACTGCAAAAATTCATATACTGATTTCTACAAAAATGAGTTTAAAAGAAAAGCCTTCGTTTATTTGTCCCTAATTTTTTCCTTACACTCTCTTTTAATGAAGCAGAGTCACACAGAGTTGTTAAACATCCAAAATGTGACTTTCCATCACAGCTTATTTAAAAGTGTTAAGGTAAGATCCACAAAGTGCTATGGACAAGTGTTATATCTAGAAACAAATATCCTCAAAGTGTTTTTCTGTAGGCAAGGAAGAGGGGGAGAAACTTATTTATTATCCTGCAGACTGTAGAAGTAAATACTCTTTGTACAAGTCAACATCAAATATTAAGGCTTTTTGAGTACTTATTTAGTTTCCAGCAACTGAAAAGGTCCCATGCAACTACCTATGCCCGAGCTTTCAGAAATCCTTAAATGCCACAGAACTACACTGACACCCCACAGCAAACCCTTTTTCCTAAAATTCACCAGTTTGGGAGTTCCCTAAAGTATCCTAAAGTTAATGTGCCATCAAATTCTTCAAAGAGTTACATATTTTTTCCTTCCAGAAGCAACATGAGAAATACTAAGCCTAGTTTTGGATGGGGGTGTGTGTTTAAACTTCCTTTTCAGTGTAAAAGTGACTGAAGTTATTTGAAAGCACCAAGCCAAAGCAGCTCCCCTGCAGATGAGATCTTTACAGCATCAGGCAGTGGCCCAAGCTCTGGGATACCTGTTCCTGTCTCCAGCTCAACACACCCACTGGGCTCAGCAATGTGTCTGCACCACACACCAACACACCAGTATGGCCAACTTACTGCTTTGCTCCCCAAAATATGAATGAGACAGAGAAAAGATGGGAAATAACCACAAAGTGAAGGTTCAGTACCCCTGAAGTGCAAGCACAACATCTGAACAATGAAATATTCTCCCTGAGCTACATGCAAAATTAGAACATGCCTACACATTAACATAGCACAACTGCTCAAACAGACAGTTGAAAAGCATATTAATGTGAGCTTTAGAAAACATATCAAGAAAGTTCAATTTTTGGCAGCAGACAGACAAAACAATCATTTGTAATTCAAACCTTGACTCTAGGCACTACCCTGTTAGATTTCTAACTCCAGGAAGTCTGAAGTACTTCTTTCAAGTATTGAAGTCATAATAAAAAAGTAACTCATACAAAGCCACATTTATATCTGTCGTTATTTAAATAGTTCTTTCATTCCCACTCTAATTTGATACACAGTTATTTTTAATTTATATAGTTTCTAACATGTCATTAAGTCAACCTCTATCACTGATAAATTCCTGTACACACAAGGCTACATACCAACATAAAGACAGTTACTACCATTTACATGAGCTTTAATCACAGTATGATTATATGAGACATTTTACCTGCTTGGAATGTTAACTTGTTGATGTCTGGGTGCCTTTGGAAAAGGTGTAAAAATTCAGAATGTGATGAACTTGAAATTTGTGTGCAGAAATTCTCCAGTATTGTAGTGTGCAGGCAAGGAAGTTTTGATTTAACACAAAACACCCCTCCAGCTTGATGGGAATTCTTTAAAAAGGGAGATGGAGCTGCTCTCTGAACTTCTATCCCTACAGTCCAACTACAAACTCTTTTCCAACCCAATCAGCTAAAAAAAGAACTCACTAATCCAAAACTATACCCAAGATGGCCTTAAGTGGATTTTCAGTGAAGTTCAGAGGGGTCATTGGAGATAACTTGATTATGAATTAAAAACAAAAGTCCCATTTATTTCCTACTTTTAAAGAAAATCATGGTGGGACTGTAACACCCCCTCTCCCCATCCATACATGAATCTCAGTTAACAATTCATGACAATGAAGAAGAGGAAGGGCTGACAGCCACATGTGGGGCAAAAGAAAATTCTGTCCAAAACTTACATTTTAAATATTTAAACACAGGTAAGTATCATAACCTCAAACTCCAATGCATAAGGCTGCAAATGCTGAATGAACCAGGTCAGAACTGACTACCAAGTACTAGAAGACAGCTAGAATTGTATAACTTATCTCATTGTTTCAATTAAATTCAGCAACATATTTAAAGATGGAAAACATCTTTCTGTTTTATCAACCAGGTTTTTGTTCCTGGATTAATGGATTAATTACTGCTTGAGATCAAACAGCTAATAAACATCACTGGAAACATTCAATTAGAAAAAGGTGACAATGAAACCTGGCCATTTTAAATATCTTTCTGCCTTCTTTTTCCTAGAAAGTCTGATCACGTGTACTCTAAAATCATATTCACTATTAAAAATGCAAACATTCAAGAATTCTTTCCAAGTCTCTCATTAAAAAACTAATTAAAATTAAAATTAATTACCATTTTTGTTAGAAGTTAGATGCTTAAGAGAATCCTGAAAGACGTTCATATTTGAGTTTGAATTAAACAATTCATCATGGCTCCAAATGAGGGATTAACAAACTTAGTTGGCTGTTTCTGATGCCAGAAAGACTTGTGCTCCTGACCAGACTATGGTCATCTCACATGTTCTTGCAGTGAAGACCTTCCCAGACCAATCCTGTTTACAAAAATGTTCAGGATGGAAAATGCCATCATTATGTGATGTAGCTGCAAGATTCTGCAGGGTCATCTTTGCCTCTTGCTTATTTGTAATTCCATTTGCTAATGACATTTCCATTTATAAAGTGTTGTGCTTTGGGGTTTTTTCTTTGTTAGTGTTTTTTCAATTGATAAAATGTGTAAAATCATGCACTGGAATAAAAAGTGAAGAGTTCTGGCCATTGGACATATCAGAAAAACACAAATCAGACTTTTTTTTCTAATACTTCCCTCTTCCTTCTTTCTTTGAAACATGGCTTGGCTTAACAAAGGCTAAAGAAAAAAAATTAACAGAATTATAAGGAAGACTAATAAAATATTCTGCAGCCTTTGCAGAGCATTCTGATTATCTGTGTAATTTCACACACATACTACTTTCTTACTAGACAACCCCTACATCCAGAAACCAAACCAAACTAAAACAGTTTCCTGATTTGTTACCAGTTTTTACTGGTAGATCTGGATTAGTAATATTGATAGGAGCTGGGCTTTCCAGTGAGGGAGATAAAACCACCTGCAGATACAGCAGCACCTTCAGACCAGTGTTCTCAGGAAGTGCACAGTCCAGCAGTGTCACCTCTGACAGCCACACCCAGCAGGAGGCCACTCCAACAGCAGCATGTCCCAGTGTCACCTGCAGGATAATGCTCCATAGCCCAGTGTCACCTGCAGGGTAACACTCCATGTCCCAGTGTCACCTCCAGGGTAACACTCCATGTCCCAGTGTCACCTCTCAGAATAGCTCCATAGCCCAGTGTCACCTCCAGGATAATGCTCCATGTCCCAGTGTCACCTCCAGGGTAACATTCCACAGCCCAGTGTCACCTCCAGGATAACACTCCATAGCCCAGTGTCACCTCCAGGGTAACACTCCATGTCCCAGTGTCACCTGCAGGGTAACACTCCATGTCCCAGTGTCACCTCCAGGGTAACACTCCATGTCCCAGTGTCACCTGCAGGATAATGCTCCATAGCCCAGTGTCACCTCCAGGATAACACTCCATAGCCCAGTGTCACCTCCAGGATAACACTCCATAGCCCAGTGTCACCTCCAGGATAATGATCCATGTCCCAGTGTCACCTCCAGGATAACACTCCATAGCCCAGTGTCACCTCCAGGATAACACTCCATAGCCCAGTGTCACCTCCAGGATAACGCTCCATGTCCCAGTGTCACCTCCAGGATAACGCTCCATGTCCCAGTGTCACCTCCAGGATAATGATCCATGTCCCAGTGTCACCTCCAGGATAACACTCCATAGCCCAGTGTCACCTCCAGGATAACACTCCATAGCCCAGTGTCACCTCCAGGATAACGCTCCATGTCCCAGTGTCACCTCCAGGATAACACTCCATGTCCCAGTGTCACCTCCAGGGTAACACTCCATGTCCCAGTGTCACCTCCAGGATAACACTCCATAGCCCAGTCACCCCTCCATGTCTCAGGGACTCCGTCCATACCATGGGGGTCACACTGAGGGACTCCCTCTCCAGTTAGCAAGCCCTAACCAGAGGGCACAGCAAGGTGTGCTTGTGCTTCTCACAGGGCTTAACAGTGTGCAAGGACCAAACTCCTGCCTGGGAAATACAAACCCTACACAGGACCCTGATCCCAGGTGACATCATCTGTCACTATCTGATCCCAAGTGACATCATCTGTCACTATCTGATCCCAAGTGACATCATCTGTCACTATCTGATGCACACGCTCAACAGAAGAACAGAAGGTTCAAGCTTACAAATATTGCTCATTACCCACAATGTAGTTCATGGTTAATCCAGACCAAATCAGAACCATTACTAAGAATCTAGAGGAAATTCTCTTCTTAAAGTAAAAAGGTAACTAGAAACTTCCCAAGAAAAAACAATTGGGGTCAGGGAGAACTGTTAGGCAGCGAAGAATCAATAGACACATGTGCTGGTGCTCAGAAAGAATGTCCAAGCCTGAAAGAATAACCAGAGGACTGATGCTTCTGGTGTAGAAAACCAAAGTGCCTACAAACATCTCCAGAAAAGGAGGTTATTGATCATACAGTGCACTGACAGCTGACAAACCTTCAAATCCTAACTAGATTTGCCAGGGAAGTTCACTAAGAGGTTATCTTCACCTCAAAGCCCTTTGGGCCTTAAGCTCTTGAGCACACACTCATTTGTGGGAAGATGCTGCAAACATTTGACATGGCAGAAAAATCTGACAGTAATCCTAAGTGGGTTGTGCCATATTAGCAGGACAAAGCTTTAGGAGAGAATCCTTTTGGTATTGTCAGAAGAGATTCTGTTGCAGCAACAGAGAAAGTGAGTGTGTGCGTAAGGTTATGCAAGTTATCACACACAGCACAAAAACCATCTAAAGCCAAGGGGCTGAGTCCATGCTCTGTAACTGATTGGATCAGGTTACACAGGGACCCAGAATGACAAAACCTTATAAAAGGACAACGTTTTTAAGATTTTTCCAGTACAAAAATGCTGGAGTACCAGAGTGAGAGCTGGAGAAAAAGATAGCTGCCAATACAAGCTACAGGAAGAGCTTCCAGAATAAGTGGTATTTGTGACAGGGTCCTTTACTGCAGGAAAGGGAAAGATAACCTGGTACTGACATCAATGCTGTCCAACAATCCACCATTCCTCCAACTGATCCACCTGGAAAAACCCCCCCTCTACAGGAATGAAAGCCCAAGGAAAGCAGAAAGAACCTATGGAAGTCTACTAGTCCACTGCAGCCCCGTGAAAATCTGGGTCATTAAGGAAATCTTCCCGAACACTGGACAGTTTGTAGCAGATTTAGAATTATTTGCACACATTAAAGAGCAACCTCTGTAACAAACCAGATGAGTACCAGCTCATGAAGGACCATCTACACACCACCTCATGAGAAACAGGGATTACAAATCAAGACAAGTAGAACAGAACTGTAAATGGTAACACAAGTGCAGATTAGACGTCAGTGAAGACACACTACTTTGTACTTGAGGAGAAATGTGCACCACTGTTAAGTATATATTAGATATACTTCAGTTTAGGTACTTAGAACCTCAGGAGATCTGTGCTGCACAAGTCCAGAACAAATTCTACTTGAACTTTCTTGCCAAAGCCCTTGACCTCATCAGCAATCTGAGCTTTCAAGTTTCATCAACAAACGTGGTTGTTTTGTGATTTCTATAAAGACACCTGAGCTCCACAAGGATAAGCACAGTGCCTAAGGAGAAGTCTCCACAGTGCAGGGATCAGGAGGTATCAGAAATGACCCCATGACCATGTGAGACTGCAGCTGCTCCATAGAACTGCCAGGCAGTGACAGAGCTGTCCAGCACACGGGACAAACCCGTGCCAATTCCCTCATGCCTTGCTCCAGAGGAACGGGCACCCCAAAGCCACAAGGCTGAGGCTCAGCACACAGCTGTGCTGAGCACACAGGACACCCTGTGCCCGAGGAAAGGGACCTGTTCAATGGTCAGCACCTCTGCACTCAAGGTGTGCTACAACTCACCATGAAAAAACATGGCATGATTGTCAGGTGATGCTTCAGAGCACTTCTAATACAAAATACTTGGAGCTTCTCCCGACAGGCACTGCATGGCATGGCACAGAGTTTTAGGCAAGAACTACAAAAGCAAATTCCATTTCCTTTTCAACTCATGTCACTCTGGAGTAAAGGAAAATTCTACCCAGACACAGTGCCTAAAAGTTAAGATACACCACACAACAGCAGCACTCCACTGCTGGCTACCACTCCTCTATCCAACCTGCCATTATGGTCTCAGAAACATCAATTCTTCAACAGCTGATTTATGATTACTGTCAACACAGGTGAAAGATACATTTGCAAATATCCTCAAGAATCCTCACTGCAGTGCACAGAAAGTGCATTTTGTACAGACCAAGTACAAAAGTTCACATTATGAAAAACTGCTTGTTTTTTCTTACAGAAGAGTCAATAGACAAAAAATTTGATTTAATTTTAAAAGCTTTTGCTTACTCTTACTATGCAAGAGTTCTGTTTCAAGCAACACAACTGATCTGTCTAAAAGGTAGAGAAGTGAATCATTTGTAAAGTATTGATTCACAAACCTTTTGAGAATATAGTTAAAGGAATAATGTCATGTTGGAATGCCAAAAAGACACTGCATTTAAGAGTGATCCCATATGTAAAAAATCTTACCTCATTTGAAGAGGTGTGTAAGAATTGTTCTGGAAAATGCATCATTTTATATAGCAACAATTGACAAATGCTTCAACAACAATGTGATTTGCAACTATTTTGACTTCTCTGGAAAGCTAAATTCCTTGAAAGTGTGTTAACATTTCTTTCTAGTCAAGGATACAAAGCTAGAACACCAGAGTGCTCTGTCAAATTGCAACCCAATCATCACACAAATCTGTCTGATGTCGAAACTGCTAAGAAAAACACTATCAAGAGCTAAACCAATTGCTTTAATTATTGATCTCCAAGCAATTCAGATGCAGCTCTGCCATTTATTTCAATATACTTAGATCAAACAACAAAGCAATTATACCAAAATCAGATTTGGGTTTGAGAAAGGAAGACACAAAATAAAGTGTCACTAATTCTTTACGTCTGTTATTTTTAATAGGAGGTTTTAAAACTCAACCTGTCTTTATTTGTGACAGTTTGTTTGTACCAAGGTGTGTCAACATTAGTGCTGTTCAAGCACCTGAAGAAATGGGAAGGCCGAGTTACTTTGTATTTATTACCAGAGTCTGCACAGAAATATTTAATGAGGAGTAACGCTTTAAATCAATGCTTTCTTCCTTCAGAATGCAACAGCCTAAAACAACTAAGTCCATGAGAAGCCACGAAGAAAAATTTCTTTTAATTTGTCTCCACTGTGAATGCCCTACTCAAGGTATACACTCTTTGTAATTTTAGCTGATGCCACCTTTCCAACTGAAGCTGTAGAGACCCAGAGCTGGACAATTCTACTGACTGACAGCTCCCCAGGGCAGCCTCAGCACAAACATTCCCTCCACATCCTCCTCTGTGAATTCATGCCTCTCTCACTGCCCATACAGAATCATTCTGCTTTGAGAATATGCCAAACACTACGCCTGCAAGTTCAATACAAGCCATCAACTGGGACATGATATTACATGCCATTTGGCTGATAGCAACATTTATTAAGTAGCTCTGCTTTTGCAGTTAGTCTGAACACAGAAGGAGAATTATTTTCACACCTGTAAGCTTGAATTCAGAATGCTTTTCAACAAAATCAGGTTTCGTTTTGATTTTTACTAACCATCAAATGCACAGTCCTGAGTAATGACTAAGCTTAATGACTGGGTATGACTAACACTTATAAATAATTAGTGCCTTTTCTCCCCCTCCCCCATGGAGCACAGGGAAGGAAAGAAAATCAAATGATACCCTGGTAAAAAAGGAAGAAAGGAAGGAACTAAGAGGTTGAATCTCAATGTGTGAACACTTGTATATTCCTCCAATCCACCCTTAATACCACTGCAAACACCACTGCACGTATGTCTGTTAAAAACTAATAACTCCCCATGCTTGTCTTTGAACTTCCACACGGTTCAGTCACTGTCAGCCTCCCTGCTCAGATCTCTTCTCCCCCACTGATCCCTCCACAAACACTCTCCTTGTCCCCTCCATGGGCTCTTTTGCCACAGGTGCTGCAATTCCCCAGTGCTACTCCTTGGAGCTGGCACTTGTGACTCATGAGAGCACAACTGGTCCCACTCGCCACACCACGACTCAGGCTCAAAGCACCTGCTGTTATTACACTGGGAGAGAGGCTCCCAGCTGAGCCCTCCCTTCAAGAAATGTCTGATGAATAAACTGCAGAAAGGTGTGCAGACAACTCAGTACAGCCTTGGTGCCCCCCAAAACCTCTCAAAGACTGCAGCATAGCAGCACACCTCACTGCTTGGCTTTTGTTTATACTCTGATATCTGGAGCACACATTTTGCAACTGCACTGGTTGTCAGCACAGTCTATCCAGCACGTGCTTTATTCTGCACAAAAGCACTGTGATAGCTTTTAACAGTTCAACTACTCTCAGAAGCATATATTAATCAGGTTATGATTATAAGTTAGACCATTTTTCCAAGAGAGGCTTACTCAATTCAATACAAATCTTAGGACAGTCATGTCAGTCATGTAAAATAATATTACACACTGCTGTTTTATGTTATTCTTGTCTAGGTACTGGATATGTGTTACTGAAAAATACATTTTAGTAAGGCATTTTAAGGGAAAAAGCATCAAAATTAAGATGCATAGCATTCATAAGTTACAAGTCAAATTTATAAACAGAGATCTACCATGGCAAGAAGTTACTTAATTTTCATCAATATACTTTTCCAAATCCCACAAAAAGAGCTTGGTATCCAAACTGGACCTTGCACTGAATTCTGTACAAATACAAAGTAAAAGCACCATCCCTATTTAACATATTTTATAACACATTTACACATTTTGCTGAGCATCAACCTTTGATGTTCAAAGTGCAACTTTCTGATTACTGGTAATCTAAGTACAGAAACCCACAGTTTTAAAATGTTATTTTGAGTCTGACAACAGTTACAGACCTGAAGATCAGATACATTTGTACAACACCTTAAGACAGCTCTGCTGAGGTGCTGAACAGATCTCACTGCAGGTGTATCAATTCCTTAGAACTATCACCTCTTTCTTGATTACTGATGGATCTATACCACTATCCAGTGAAAACAATCAACATTTTGTTCTCACAAAAAATACTCTATTTTAAAAAACCCTTAAAGGCACACATAAGACCTCAAGGACAATTATTATCTTTTACATTAAATTTTATGCTAAAGACATGTGAAGAGAATAACTCCAAGAGAGGAGGGCTTGTGGTAAAAAACTGGCTCTCAGTTGAGACACCTGCACCTCCAGAAGACAACCAGCATTTCCAGGAAGAAATTCCCACAGATTAGAACTGGTGTAAAAATTTCCAGAGTAAGCTGAGGTAAAACTGTCCTAGAAGGTTTAAATCAACCAAAAAGCTCTATTCATGTGTCTATGGCAAAAAAAAAAAAAAAGCCTCATTTAATCTGAAATATGGATGATCACATAATCTTTACACCTGTTTAATTACAACCTGTACACAAACCAGGCTGTATCAGCAATTTTGCTTCTCTTACAAGGAAGCAGATACAAGAGAGCTGATACAATTATTTGCACACAGGAATAGAGCTGTGGCTGTGCAAAGAAAAAGCCCTTTGTCACCTGTGAGCAACACTCTCTCCCTAGTATGGCCTTCCCTGGTACAGAGCTTTGGGGCTCATAACACACCTGAAAGAACTGTCCACTAACTAGCACTAAACCTCCTCTCTGTCATTGGGATAGATACATGTGTTTCTCCTCAGTTATGAGAAACTGTATTTTCCAAATTCTACCTCTCCAAATCTTCTTTCACAAGAGATAATGTGCCTAACAAAGCTAAACTTGCTAACAGTCTTCCAATTAGCAAAAGCCTTTTTTCCTTACGTGAAGTATCGACAACCAATTCAAAGAGAAGTTTCAGACAGATTAATGGAGTTACAAACATTCATAAAGTTTCAACACAAACAATAATCTTGACAAGAGTAGATATTTTAAGGTAAAAATTATGATTTTGAATATTTCTGACCAAAAAAAATGAACACATTAAACATTTTTTGTTACTGTATTAAGTGACTTCTATGTCCAGTTCTTTCTGAGCAGACTCAGTATTGATCACAGTTTTTACACAAAGCAACCTTTCCACACACCAGCACTCTCTTTCCTTGAACCCAGATAGTTTAAATATCAATATTTTAAACTGTGTTCTAGAGCTACTTAATAAATTTTTTTAGAATTATATTTACATATCATTTCCCGAAATAGGGAAGACAGACAACAGTAAAAGTTCTCATACATCAAAATACTTCATTTGAAGAGTTTGTGATATAATTTATCTCCTATCAGTGGCCCAAACTCATGCATTTTCACCTCACTTTGCTAACAGGGCTGCAGTAATCTCTGTTAGTAAGGGATTCAAGTCCTGGGCAACAGTCAAACTTGTGGTCTTCAAACCAAGAAGGTTTCACAAGCAACCCACTTAAATTTCCAGAGATGGAAAACATGTAACTTCTTGCAAAGTGCAAAACACTTCAAAAGAAATAAATCACTTCTGGTTATTGACCAATAACCTCTATCACAAGCTTAGTGATACCCAAAATCCCCAGAAGATCACAATTTGAAGATCATACAGACATATCCATCCATACACTTCCAAAGGCTGTTGGGAGGAGTGTTTTTCATAACAGAACTGAACAATATGTAATCAGAATTAACAGCTTCCATAGCTTAAGAGAATCACAATTACAGTCCCATGAGATCCCATCACTTCACGACACAAGTGATAAGATGTGCACAACATGAAGACACTGTTTTTAAAGAACCAGAAAACCCAACTGCACAGCAGCTCCCTGAGGCTCTCTGGGGTACAAAGCCAAGCATGCAGGAGTCCTCAGTTATGGAAGGTGCAATGAGAACAAACACAACTTTCAGTCTGGTGACATATGGCAGATCTGATGTAGCAGATTCCAAATAAAGCAGAATGTTCCTTTTGCTGATGCATGATTTGAACATAAAATCCACCCTGCACTCAGAAGGGTTCTGCAGAAGAGATTCATGGTCATCTTCCAGAAAGACAGATACTGCTTTACATGCCAAGTACAGGACTCCCAAGCTCTAATCCTGGCAAAATATCGATTCCTGCATGGCCTTGGGCAAGTCAGAACTTCTCTAACTTGCTCTTTCCCCCAGCTCTAAAGCAGAGTTTATACTACTTCATTTACCAAGCACACAGGCAGGTTGCAAGGATTAAAACATTTTGTAAAATGCTTTGAAAGTAAAACATACTGGAAGTTCTCTAAGAAACCCCCATTGTCACGGTGCATTGCAGACATTATTTTTAACAAAATCGAGCCATGCCAACACACTTAACAGGCATAATATTGGCAGCACATGCAACATACAGGGAAACTATAATGAGGATATGTTTGAACTCGCTTACTAGTCAGTGAGAAATAGAAACAACCACATTCTACTACTTCATAGTATTTCCCCTGTTCCTTTCTGTGTTCCTTATATCATGGGGTTCTGATGATTTCCTCATCTATCTGCATCCTAATTCCTTCAGGGACTTCTCAGGTACACGTTTCAAGTACAAAGCAACCCAAGGAATGAGGCACTCAGTAGGAAAAAGGAACATAAATTGCTTGCTTTGATTCTTCTCAGTTGGCACCCTTCTCCATTTTTATCCACCCTCCTTTGCCCAACCACCTACTACCCCAACTCCCAGCTGAAGGAAATGGAATTACTCCTGCAGAAGTTGTTTTTCAGTTATTCCACCTCCCGAAAGTACAACTGCTCAAGTCAGAAGGACCCAAACCCATGCTTTAAATTATGTGTTAGGCAGTTTTCCCATCCTAAAGCCACTATAACCATGGCCTGAGTTAGAATCCTTCTTGGATAGTGAACACAAGCTAAAAACCAATCAGTTTCTACAAAAAAAAGCTCCAATTTAACACCAAATGAGGTTTTGAGCCTCTAAGGCCATGAAGAAACCCTTGAGTGTGCATATTGATGTTGACCATCTTCCAGGATGTGCAGATGTAGAGCACTGATGCTCCTTCAGGTCTCCTTTGCTTCTGGAAAGCATCAATGATAAGTTTTAGCCAGTGCTGGAGTTCAGAACTCTGGAACATCCCACTGTTAAAAGGGCCTCTTTAACAGCAGTTTCTCAGTCTGTAAAAGGCCTATCCTGCCCTCACCACAGAAAAGGCACATGAGATGCCCTTCAGAAAGAGAGCAACAAAGAAATCTGTAGTCTCATCCCCTATCATCAGCCACTGGCAGATCCAACTGAGTTTTGGGAAAGTAATAAAGAAGTTTTATTTTTAGATACAAGGCAAAACAATTCTCTTCTACAACAGCTGCAGAACTGCACCACTGCTAGTGGGAAAACTGGTCATGACTATAGAAGTAAAAAAAACCCCATGATGACATGCCATCCTATTTGCTATTTTCAAACAGGACTACATGTCACCAAACCATATTTCATCAGGAAAATACCAGACTTTATGATCAAGCCACCAAATTTTCATAACTACTAACAGTCATTCAGAAGGTAAAAGAAAAGAGAGGGACAGAGGGAAGTGAAAGTTTCTAGATTTCAATCTCACCTAAGCTAGTTGAGAAAACTGTCCAGACCTACCTGCTCCATACTATTCTCACTGCATACATTCAGCACTCACCAATCTGCTCCTTTCTCTAAGCAGACAGCTTAAAAATTTATTATGAGATGTTTGTACATAAAGATAAAGGAGAAGACAGTAGCAAGAAGAGAAATCAAATCTTTGAACCCCAAGCTGACAGTATATTGCTAGGTAAGCATAAACTCACACATGCTGGACCTGTACTACAGCACTGCTGGACAGGATGGAGTTTTCAAAAATTATTTTAAAGTACCCAAGTTTTGCCAGTTTACAAGGTGATCCTACCCTGTGTAAGCAATGACCTCTAAACACTTTACACACTCCTACAAGGCAAAAGATAAATTTTAGTGCATAATCCCAGTTATACTTTTCTGCAGACTTTTCTGAGCACTTCTAACCATGGAACACTGACTTATCACTTTAACAAACCCACTGGTTTTCTACTTCTTACCATATTATTGTACAAAACACATTTCCCATTACTGAAGTACTCAGAAACAAGAAGCTCCATTCAATTGATTCCCAGTCAGTTTCAGCAGTGTTGCATCCTTAAGGCAGTATTGTGTATTGTGTAAACTTTTGTTCCTACCCCCTTACAAAATTATTTCACAGTATTTCCATCTCTTTTCTAAGAGGGTGTGAATAACTATTTTGGGACCATCATTACCCAAATCTGTCCAACTGGAGCACAAGGGCCCAAACACAGGCTCCTGAAGAAAAGCCTAAGGACAACAGTCCCCTTCCTCAAAGATGCCAGAAGTGAAAAACCATCGTTAATACACAGATAAAATAGCTCAGTTCCTTGGATAAGAAATACACCAAAATCCACTAAGGTCACAACAATTATGGCCCACTGGCTCTTCAAACATCTCCAATTTGGTCAGTCAAGGGTTGCAGTACAATTGCCTTGATGCAATACAAAGCATTATTCTAATAGTAATGTATTTTAAACACCATTGATGGAGTTTATTTTCCACACAGTCTTTCACAGAAAACATTTGAAACCTTGTAAGGTTTCTAATTTTCAAGCCCCAGTTTATAACTCCTGCTGACATTTGACATTCTGCTTTCCATACATGTGACACTGTAACTGTATTTTGGAGAGCTAGAAACAGTAATTCTGGATAAGAAAACAACAGTAAAACCTGTGCTGTCATGGTCAAACCTTCCATCAGAATTTTCTAAGAGTTTGTAATTCTTGCTGTAAAAAGCTGTGTGTGCAGTGTATGATTTCAGACTGCTTCAAGCACTGTCATTGAAACTCTACTAGCACCCACTATTAACTTTTAGAAACAAACTTGTGAATTTGATGCATGCAGTAGGTGCACAGCACACAGGCATTGCAGCTGCAGCTTCACACTACCAAACTGCCTCCAAAAACCTGGCCTAGATGCTGTCATTGAAAATACAACCCCAAAAGCACAGCCCCCTATGCTCCTTTCACTATGAGTGTGCCTGCACTCTGCTGAAGATCACAGCAGCTGCATGTGGCCAGATCTGCAGAGGTGCTTGGCTCTCAGAGATGTTTGGAAGAGCCCAGCATCCACCAATTCTTAAGTGTTTTGAAAGAGATGGTTTATGCAAGGCATTTTCAATGCTGGTTACTTTTGCAAAGTATAAAAAACAAACTAAAGCAATGTAAAAGAGAAATAATCAGTTCCACTAAAAAAATATTTTTCAATATTAAGCCTGTCTTATCATGCAAGAACTCAGTTTCCAACCTCTAGGTATCCAATCACTTATACTTGCTTATTATAAGTCATGCTTACTCTTTTGAAAGCCATAAGTATTTCTTTAAGTGTAGGACAGAAAAAAAAAGTGCTTCATAAAAATCCAAGTGCTTAGAACCTGTATTGCTTTACTTGGATCTATCAAGAACTCCAAAGGAACAATTTATGGTCCAATTTTGCTTAAGGACTGGCAATGCTGCTTCCAAGAGTAACACATTTCAGGATGCTGTGGCAGTCTGAAAACATCAGCTACCTGAAAAAAGGTCCCACTGGATTCCACACTAGTATTTTCCCTCATAATCAGGTTTATAATGCTGTATTAATAAAAAATGTAGGTATAAATGGCACTAGACTAAACTGGATCAATCCTTTGATACAATATAGCAATAAATAAAATAAGGTTTTTCCAACCTATCAATTTACAGGCTTCAAATCAAGCACCACAATTTCAAGATCTGAATTTTACCACTATTCTTTAAATTAGCAACATGTCATTCAAATTACTCATATATGGAATAATCTTTTACAGGGAAAAAAAAAGAGGAATATTTATACCAGTTAGTACTTGGATACACAGAATGTTTGACAGACTTCATCAAACTCCATGGCATCACATACCACAGATAGCATATTACACAAAAACACAGTGTGTAGTAACACAGCACATAATTCCTGATCTACTTGATGTGACAGGTGCATTGCTCTGAGGTTGATCAGAAGTTCCAAGAGATGTATTTTACTAAGACCACCTCCTAAAACCACCACCAATTGCATTCAGTGTTAGTAGCAACATTCAATTAGCTATTCTTTGCATAGTGCCCTGAAAACAGTGAGCACTAAGAATACAGCCCTTGGATGAATTATTATGAGGACAGCAATGTGTAGGTTCACACAAGTATTTGGAGTTAAAAATCAAAGTGGATACAAGCAACAAGCCTGACTCAAAATAATAGCAAATATATAACCTTACATCTCCAAATCTAGGATATTTAAGGAGGGACACAACAATTCTGAGCAAAGAGATGCTTCTCATCCTGCTTTTCACACATCCATTGAGTTCAGGACTAGACTCCTTGTCCAGAGATGCTCAGCACTAAGCATGAGACTAGCTACTACAAAAGCTGCAGCCCTAGACACAACAGGGTGAGGTAAGGACATAGGAAGTCTGCCTTTTGTATCAGAATGCCAGTGACTAAAAAGATGATCATAAGCTTCAAATCTGTGAGTTTTTAAGTCAGACTTTGAAGGTATTTAAAGCCAAAGTAGGTGGTTTTCATGTGTTGTATCTGCTGCTTCTCTGTTCATGAGTGCTCTGTGGCAATGGGGGCATGCAGGGACAGGAGGGAACCAAACAGCACATAAAGGTTACAAACTATTGACAAAACCACCTGAAAATTCAAAATGTCTGTCGTGCTAATGAAATAACAACATTTCATTAGATAATGTTCCATTGTCACACTTTGGCAGTTTGCAGCTTCATCTACACTCGCATTGGAACAAAGATACCAGGCAGAATTCTTTTCAATTACTGCTGAAAAGACTTTCTGGTCACCCAAAATCAGACACTAAGTAGTGGAATGCTACTATGCTACTACTACTCAACACCAGACCATTCTCATTGTTACATGTCATGCCTTTTCCACAATTCACAATTAAATGGCACAGAATCTTACTTGGATTCCTTCCTCCCTGCAAGATACACACTTCCAAACTAAAACCCCTCAATCCTCTGACTTACCTGGTGGTAACTGAAAATTCTGAATGTTAGTCGGATTCTGAGGTGGCTGAGGCAAACGAGGTGCTAAAACTGTAGGAGTCAAAGTTGCTCTGATTCCACTCGTAGTTGGTGTTGGAGTCCTTGGCAGACTTTGTGCCACTGTATTGGCAGTGCCTTTAGCCATTCCTGTGGGGGTGCCAGGAGCTGCAGGAGGTATCCCACCAGGATTGGGAGCAACATTGGAGAGCCCAGCTTGCATAGTTTGCCCAATAATCATGTTACCCCCTGTAGTACTGGGCTGGCCAGCAGTAGCCAGCGTCTGCTGTTGGGATACTGCCTGGACTATAGTTTTAGGAGACTCAGATTTGATGACCTGTGTGGCAGGAGCTGCTGGCACGCTGGAACCAGACTGGCTGTTCACAAGCGACGTCTGGAGGGAAACTCCAGATCCCACAGTGGCTGTGGCAACAGCAGGAAAACTCCCCACACTGATGGTTGAATTGATCACAGTATTGCTCCCGTTCTGAGTGGCTGCAGCAGCTGCAGCCACCGTGGGTCCTGCAGTGTGGATGGGGGGCCTCACCAGCGTCACCGTGGGCGCCCCGGTGCCGACGCTCGCCGGTGGCTGCGAGGAGATCACTGTGGGCGAGGAGGAGGATGCAGAGGACACAGCAGTGTTTAGGAAAGAAGTCTGGATGACAGTGTTAGAAGCTGAGGGTAAAACAGCATTAACAGCGTTTCCTTTCCCCACGGATCCGGGTCCATTGTTAACGAGAGGGGCAACAGCAGGTGCAGGAGCGGGGTTGGCAGTCACAGGAGTCCCAGAGAAAGCAGCACTTCCTGTGTGGTGAGAGTTCATCACCACGTTACTCCCATTCAAAGTCTGCACCGTCGTGGTCCCAATCTTGCCATTCCTGGTGGACAAGGCAGTTGCCATGGTGCTGATAACCACCGATTTGCCCTGACTGAGGGTCCCTGGAGCAGCAGTGACTTCAGAGCCTCCTGCTGCTGCAGTGGTGGTGCTGGTGCTCGTTGTGGTGGCTCCATCCAGAGCTGAAGTCTGGGACCGGGTGTTATGATTAATAACACCCCCCTGCACTCCTCCTGCCCCTGCAAAACAACAGCGAGGTTAAACAGAGAAAATGAGCAAGAAGAGAAGTCCAGCAAAGACAGAATGTTCTCCCTTATCACCAGGTCTTCTCCATCTCCCAAGCTGCCTGCCTGGAGCCAGGAAAACAGGACAGAGTACAAACTGAACATGGCTTTGAATACGTTATCTTAAAGCCTCCAATATCCCACCAAAGACTGGCAGATCCAGTATTAATTGTAACACCCCTGCTTTTGACACTACAGTACAAAACAGGGAAAAGAGATTTAATATGAACCAAGGGAAGTAAGTAGATCATCTAAGACCTCCTCCCCATTCTGGAGCCTGACATCCCATTTAGAAACAGGACTGCAACTGCAAGGGGGAAAATGGCCATGGAAGACACACTATTGAGACATATTCCCTATACACATTACTCTCTAATCCTGTCATCTCCTACAAAGTAAGTCAGATCAGGAGGCTCAACAACAGCACCAAAATATGAAAAGTGAAAGGAAAGAAAAACATCGGCCTGGCAAGATAAGAAGTACTGCAAGGCCTGGAGCAGGTTTCTAGAAGACCCTTCTTCCTTATTACAGAATTTGTTCCGACGCATCTGAAGTTCCCACAGCCCGAGATAGTTAAAAATAAATAAATAAAAAGCAAAGCTGGTTTTCAGAAGGGACAAGATGATGTAGCTTCTTGTCCTGAATAATCCTCATGCCCCTTGACAAGGCCTGGTGTTAGCACAAGTACAATCACACACAGTCCAGGTCCTGGCCCTAAGGAGACAGAAATGGGAAAAGAATAGTGACAGGCAGACACTGAGATGCACATTATAAGGGTCAAGGAGATCCTCCTAGAAGAGCTTCATCAATCATAACAGACGGTCTGTAGTATCTTCTTACACTTCAGCAAGACAAAATCAAAAATAAAAAAGGGGGGAGGGGAGGAATTGCAGAGAGATTCTGGGGAGACATTTCTTTCAATCCCCCTGAAAAACAGCTTCCCTCCATTCCCACGTAGTGAGCCCTCGGTCCCAGCCTTCACACTGCCCCCCTCCAAGGCTCACAAGACGAACGGGGGGAATATTCCCAGGCAGCTCCGGGGGTGGGCGGGTGGGAGAAGGCGCTGTGCAAGGTGGGGTGTTGTGGCCTGAATTCCCCCCCTTGCCGGGACCCGGCGTTGTGACTACCCCCCCTTGAGGGCAGAGGAGGAATGGGAGGTCCCCGTGCCCCCTCCAAGCCCCTGGAACAAGGGAGGGGGTGCGGGGGGAATATCAAGGCAGGCAGATATGGGGGGGAAGCATTTTGAGGGACTTCCTCCCCTTGAAATCCCCCCTCGCTTCCTCCTCTACAGGAAATAGGTGTCATGATTAATAACACCCCCTTCCACTTCAGCAACAGCGAAGGGGGAGGGGAAGGAGCATTTACACAGACAGCTAAGGCGGCATTATCAAGAGGGAATCCCCCCCATAACCTCCACCCCTGGAAAGGGAAGGGGAGCAATCACAGGCGGCATGGGAGGCACAGCCATGACCAAGGGGGTGGGCTCTGCCTCCTTCAGTCCCCGAGATTAACAGAGCCCTTTTACACTCCAGCAACAAGGGCAGGAAAAGCAGAGGGGACCGGCAGAGTCACGGACGGGCACTGCCGGCTCCTTCTGCGGGGCGGCTGCCCCCACACATGATCCAACACCCTCGAGTAAGCACGGGCGAGGAGGGAAAATAAAGGGGAGGGAGCAGAGGCGCGGATACACACCGAGGGGGCATGATGAGGGAAGGCTCTCCCCCGTATGATCGATACCACCCTTTGCACTCCCGCTCCTGCCACAACGAGAAGGAGGAGAGAGGGAAAAGGGGGGAAAGCAGTGAGGGAAGGAGGCAGCGGGAGCTGGGGAGTGGGGGGAGGGGAGGGCCCCTCTCCCTCAGAGCCCCCCACCCCTGCCCACGTTACCTGCTTTTGTGATCTCTGGGGCACTCAGTCCCATCTTGCTGCCGCTGCTGCTCTCTGTTTGGGCATTAGCATTGCCTCCTACTACTACTCCTCCAGGGCTGGGGCTAGGGCTGCTGCTGCTACTGCTGCTGCTCACAACATGGTTCCCCAGCAGCCCCCCAGCGGCCCTCAGGGGCTCCTGCGCCTTGTGGTGCTGGTGGTGGTGGCCGGAGGCCGCCAGCTGGGACTCCAGGGAGCCCACCAGGTCGCTCACCACCTTCTCATCCACCTCCGTGTTCAGGAAAACCTCATCCAGCAGATCCGAGCCCGCCGCCATCTTTTTTTCGGAGGGTTCCTGTGAGCGGCTCCCTCCTCCCCCCCCTCCCCTCACGGCTCCCTCCTCCCCCCGCCCCGCTCACACTCGGCCCCCCCGCCCAACAGCGCACGCGCGAGCGCCCGGCCCGCACATCACCGGCCGGGCAGGGATTCCGCCCGCCGCTGATTGGCCCGCGCCCGCGCTATAAAAGGCCGTGCAAATGGCTGCGAACGCTTAGTTGGGAGTCGGGCGGCGGCGGCGGCCCCCCGGCGGCCGCGGGCGGGCGGGGGCTGCGGCCCTTCGGTGCGGCCGCGCCGCGGGTGCGGGGGGTTCGGGAGCCGCGCGGGGCGGCGGGGGCGGCCGCGGCCGCCGGCGGCTCTTTGTCTGCCTCGGCCCAAAATGGCTGCATGTTTTCCCTGCTGCTCTCTGCGTCCGGGTCTCCCCCGCCGGCGCGAGTCTGAAGGGCGCCCCGCACCTGTGCCAGCTGCGTGTAACTGATCCACCGGCGGGGCGGGCGGGGCACACGCCCAGCCCCGGGCGGGGGCAGCGGGCGAGGAGGAGCCCCCGCGCCTGCCTTCCTCCCGCCGCCGCCGGCGGGGCCAGCCGGGGGCTGCAGCCCCTCGGTGCGGCCGGGCCGCGGGGGCGGGCGCGGGGCGCGGTCTGACTCAGCACGGCCAGGGCCAGCTCCGGGAAAGCGCGCCCGGCTGCGAGCCCAGCGCCGGGAAGGGAAAAGGAAGACGAGAGAGAGGGGAGGCGGGGGGGAAAAGAGAGGGAGACGGCAATTTTGAACGGTCCAGTCGCAGCTGCGAGCCGGCACGGCGGGGCGATCCCCGCCCGTGTGTCAGCCCGCGTTACACCCCCGCCGCCGCTTAACCCTTGGGGGAGAGCCGCGCTCCGCAGCGGCGCTCGGCGGGGAACGCGGCCCCCGCGGCCCGGCCCGGCCCGCCCGGCGCCGGCTGCAGGTGGACATGATCGCTTCCAGGAGGCGGCTGCACTTTGACCTTGTTGTGCAACCATCATAAAGGAAGTAAATAACGTAAAAATACAACCCGCCTTTCAATAAATGCGCTCTTCTGCCAGGCGCTGTTTCCCCAGAAAACTGTATTACCAGATGCAATTGGAACAATATTATCAGATAGAACAATTTATCTTTCACAGAATAGAATCATAGAATCATCAAGGTTGAAAAAGACCTTTAAGATCAAGTCCAACTGCACTGCCACTGTAACCCTTAAACCACTAAATCACATCTCCCAGCACAAGATCCAGATGCCTCTTAAACACCTCCAGGGGTGGTGGCTCCACCACCTCTCTGGGCAACTTATTCCAATGCCTGATTTAAGTTAACTTTCAAGTTTTAAGGGGTATCAAGCTTAAAATAGCACCTCTTATATCAGGATTTTAAAATAAGCTTTGCTGTTATGATTTGGGAATGGGCAGCATTAGAGGCTGGAACGCTGTTGTAGTGGGATGGGCTCAGCACCTGCTGGTTGATGATTCTGGGGAATTGACTGGCCTGAAAGCTGCTGCCTGGAGGCTGGTGGAGACCTGCAGGAACAAGTGCCATTAGTTATTTATGAGAAGGAGATCACTTTAAATATGCCCAAGTTTCCTGTACAAAAGGTTGCCCAGATGTGGGTGTCAGCTCTTCCCCCATCACGCATTTGTGGTGATCACTTAACTTGTAGTACTCTAACATGAATTAAATTGATCTGCTTGACAGTCGACCCCATGAGCAATGGAACATTGCTCAAGTACTGTCCAGTTCTCAGCCTGTTCCCAAATATGCAAATATATCTGCCAGGGAGAAGCTGTTTGCCAAAAATTCACAGAAAAACTGATTTGTATTTGCTCTTAACACACAGGCCCCAAAGAATACAGCAAGTACCTTTAAATCAAAAATCCTAGAAATTCAGCTCATAGTGAGGGATATTACTCTTCCGGTTTCTATGTCCTCTTCTCACCTGCACTAGACTTTGGCTGGTAACGAAAAATTACAATGTTAAGCCTTTCCCAAGGCTCTGCTCACTTACCCCTGTGGCATCACCCTGAGAGACTGCCTACATCCTCTGAGTTTTATATTAATATTTTATTCTTGTACTTAAATGCTTCTCTCAGTCATCACTTGAAACTCAAGGGTGAACAAGAAACTGCCCTTTTCATCTGTATGAATTTTAACTCCCATTTTATCAATTTTTGACAAATTACAGTGCTGCAAAGTAGATGTGATTTTACAGACACCACTGTAGGTCACGTTACCCTTTTCTTACAAGATAGAAATGCTGCTTTGAGCAGGGCAGTCCCAACCTCTTTGCTGCTGCCTCGGTCAAGCACGTTGCTAGTTTCAGCTATGGTGAAATTCTATAAGCAACATACCAAAGAACTCTCTGGAATAGAAGCCTGGTCACATTCCCTACCCAGCAGAAGAGTTAATCAGCTGCTCAAATGATTTATTAAGGGTGAAAAAGCTCGACTTAAACTAAGCCAGCCTAAAGGTGCAGAGTGGCTGAAAGAGTTTCTTTGATGGCATCTAGCCAGGGCACAGCCCCATACTGGGCCACAGCACCCGAGGAACAGGGGAGGAAGAGATGGAGGATGTTATCAGGTGGCAGCAGCAGTCAGCATGGAGGGCCAGAGCAGTCTGCATTCTTGCTCTGCTCTCATTCTAGGACAGCTTGAATGTAGTTTACAGATGCCTACAAAACTAGAAATAAAAACCTCGAAATCTTCACGTCCTCATTCTAACACTCTCTTTAGTGTACCATATGGCACATCTACCATATTAGGTAAACAACTTTACAAAATTACAAGAGCAACTGAGATTCATTACAACTTGTGCATTATAAGTGTGTAGGATCCATTACTGAATAATTTATCTTTTCATACACTCTGTCTCTTGTTTGACGTTGGAAGTAAGTTTCTAGACTGAATTCTTCAGCACAGGGATTCCAGCTCCTCTGTGCTGTACTACTCCATTTTAAATGATACAAAAAGAGTAACTTGCACAGGAATTCTAGGAATGGAGCACAGGTAATTATTAGTGCTGGTGTAGAAATAGTCAAACTCAATATACAGTGAATGCTGTGGACTTCACCCATCAGCACCCATCAGTTACATCAAAAGATCTTGAACATTACAGGCATATATTGGTTCTCTGCTCAAAGAGCAGAAGCTAGCAGGAGCTATCCAGGAAAAATGGACAATTGTCAGTTCCTTTAACCTCCTTCCTTTATATTATTACATATTATTATTTAAAATACTTATTTCCCCCCCTAGATCTACAATGTAGATCATGACACAGACACTATCTCAGGTTAAGGTAATGCCCTTCTCCTTCTGTTTGTTTTCTCAAAATGAAGTTAGTTTAGAACTCATTACAGAAACATCTGACAGAGGTATGGATTGGGGTGACAAGGAACAGAACAGAGAAGCCTATGGATGGTTTTAGTCTTAACTGACCCATCAGAAGACTAAAGGCCCATGAATAAATAGATTAAAAACTTATTGTTTTGATGGGTGATTTCTTGCTCTTCTTTCCTGCCCCTCACCCAGGATCATTTGAAAACACTGAAAGTTGGGATTTAACCAATAATAATACCTTGATTTCAAAATTTCAGTCAAACAAGATGGCAAAATTCACACTTGTGTCAGCTTCCACTGGAAAGTGTTCAGCAAAACCAAGATTTTGGGTTCATTCATAAAGCTGCACTAACCTTGTAGCCAGTATCCCTCCCTACCTTTCTGCCTTGTACACCATTTCCTTTTTTTTTTTTTTTTTCTTTTGGAGGAGCAGAGGAGTTCAATGGATAATTTGGTAAGTAGAGAGTGTTAGGAGCAAAGGAATGAAGTCTTGATTGGAGATGATGCAGTTCTGTACAGAAGTTCCCCATTGATAACCTTGAAAGTCTGTGTGCTGATTCTTCTGCAAATGGGTGTCAGTCTCCACTAGCAAGTGATCAGCAGCAAGACTTCATTTGCACCCAGAATACAAATCTATAGGAAAAAATATTCCTGGTTTAAGTATTTTTCTTTAAGGGCAAATGCAGTTTTACTGCAGACATGCACAAGTAAGTAAATAAAGGAACTTCAGTGCCCCTTGAAGTCTATGCTCTTGACTGTCTTCTCCCTGAAATCTCAAAATATTGTTAAAGTCTTGGTCTTCAATTCATCCCACGTACTTCAGTTGTCCTTAGGTGAATCCCTGAAGAAGTCTAATGCTCCTAATAGGGATTAATATTAATAATTAAGTATGGTATGCTGCAGAAAATGTCTTAACTCCTGCACTGTAAAATAAAAAGAGGTGAACAATAGATTTGGACAGCAACAGTACAATCCCTTTTTCTTTTATGATAATTACACCTACCTACACCCACATTTCCACTGAAGGACAGTGTCTGTCCTTATGGGTACTGGACTGTTTCTGCCAGCCACAGAGGCTCCAGCCCTGTGCTGCAATTCAGTGTTCTGGACAGAAGCCTCACATGATACTGCCAGGGAAGAGAAATGGCAAAAGCACCCACTTAAATAAGTGTTTGTATCTGCATAACAATTACTGGAACTCCAGAAGCAGAAAAAACCCCCAACTCTTCATAAAATATACTTGATTGAATAAATATATTATGTGACAACTTATGGGATATCCTCTTTTTAAAACCAAGGTATTTAACAATATCTAGTTATTAATTAGGAAAGACATATAAAATGCCTGTTACAGGGACACTACTTATGAGCTTGGTTTTCAAACCAAAATGTTAGCTGAGCACACAACTGCCTTGGCAATCTCCTAAGTGTTTCTGGGACAGAAGACTGTGCCTCTAGAACATGCTCCATGCCATTCCCACAGGAGTTATTTCTGTGTGGCTCTCCTGAGGCATTCCAAAGTCCACGCAGCTCCACATCCGGTGCCCAAAGGAAAACGCCCGGAGAATATACTGTGGGATAAAGGATTATTGTTGAAAACCCTGCAAGGCTTTACAGCATCAAAGAGCTCTGGAAAACTTCTTCCTTCCCAGCTGCTCTTCATCTGGCTTGTCATGCTTGTTATTGCCAAGATAGGAAGTATCAATACCCAGACTCATCTGTAAGGGAATTCTTAAGGAACTTTACTCATAGGAGAAAATGAAGGTTTCTAAGCACACACCCCAGCAGCTAACAGAGATTTCTAAACAAATCTTCTGAAGGGGATTACTAGCAAATGTCCAGAATTCTGTGTGTGGAAGAGACAAGCAGCAGAGATGTCAACTAAGATTTGTGTTTTATCTGTTCTGAAAAATTTCTTGTGCAAGCCGACATGATTCATGGGAAAAAGAAAAATACTATTAGAAGATTAGAGGTCCTTCTGGTCACTACAACCAGCTTCAGTAATTTCACATATTTTGAATTTAGCAAATTATTAGAACTGACTGGGCAAAATGAAAATGCTTTCCTCTCTAAGCAAATTAAAGGACTTTTGGAAAATTGAATCACTATTTCCAAGACAGAATATGTCAAGAAAATGTGCCTATTGATGGGTCTCATTACTGGAAATCCAATTTGCACATTTTACAGTCAGGATTTGTTAGAATATGTTTGAAATATATATTTCTTTTTCCAGAAAGGTGACTTTGGCAGGTTTTGCTTCAATATTTCTGTGAGTCTTTGTGAGCAAAGTATGATTTTTCTAGGGATGTTTTATCAACAATATATCCTCAGACAACCTAATGGTACATGATACCATGGATATTCCAGTAATGGATTCCTGCTCTCTCTTGATTCAGACCTGGACACATCTAACAACTGACCAATTATGGTAATCAGTGTTATCCTCCTTCTTTATATGCTTCCCTCCACTCACTGGCCTTAAAAATATATAAATAAAAACAAGTGAAAGAACCAAAAATGAATCTTCATCCTGTTTGTTCTTGGTCAGTGCCAAGAACAGGTACAGCCAATACCACATCAGTTGTGAAAGAGCAGTTGCTGCAGATGAAAACATTTGTCCTATAGAATTTCATATCACAATGCCTAGAGACTGGAACTTACTTTATCTAAATCATTCAGTAGCCCCATGGTTCTTCTAAGACAGAGGAGTTATTTCAAAAGAAGATTTTGTGTGTGCCTGAATGCACACTTTTTAGCTCAGCAATAATATCAAATGAAACTAACAGGGTGTAGAGTTGGTAAAACTTTCAGCACATGTTCAATACATAGGGCAAAATCCAGATTCTTTTACATTTCAACTGGAAGAATAATCACGTGTGCAAGCAGTTCTGAAAGTCATTTTCAGATGACAAAAATGGCTAAATCATTTTCCTTACTCCATTTCTAGTTCACAGTCTGTCAAATGCTCTTACCAAGCCTTAGGAGACAATAGAATTCCTGAGCAACCTTAGTGAGATTATAAAGAAAACAGACACAAAAGACACTGAACTGGAAAGCCAGTGTAGACAGAAGAGGTATAAAAACATCATCATTTACAGAAAGGAAAAAAAATGAAAGCAGTCCAGTACAGGAGGTCTGTTTTGGTTGTAATAAAATGAGATTTTATCTAAACTTTCTGTGGATTTGGAATGCAGAAAGTATGTAAAGAAGATTTTGCCGAGTTTTTGTTTTGTTTTTTCTTTAATGACTCCTCTGTAATAACTGATTAAAATAAATCATGCCATAGCTTCCTTATTGAGCTGTCTCAGACTTAATGAAAACACAGCTAGAAAGGCTATTAGACAAGTTTATTTTTTTCTGGATTCTCCAGCAGTCTGAATAGTTAGGGATATAATTCCAGACTCTAGGTTACTTTCCTACACTACCTAAAATATATTCTCACTATCAGAGAGAGGTCTGGAATTGCTCTTATTCCTTTAACAAGCTTTTGCCCATTTTGGAAACTGCAAACAAATCAAATAACTCAGTTAAATATGGGACGTGTTCCCACAGTTGCCTGAAGAAACCAGTGCATGTTTTGAAGCAAGTCAGACAAAGATTTTATCTCTGAAAAGACAAGATGGGCAAAACTTCCAGCCCAAAGGAAATGACACACCTGGATGTAGGGCCAAGGGAGTCATGCTAAGTTGTTCCTTATTGTTACCTACCTTTGTCTGTATGGGGTATCTTGCAGTACTCCTCCAATACCACACAAGTATAACAAAGATGCTGTCACTATTCTTCAGGCCAGTTCATGCTCCAAGTTCAACTTGCACAAACCTTTTGTGTCCAAAATGTCCTACTAGCAGCTGTATGTCCCAAACAGCCTTTGGAAGTTTGGCACAGGGGATGTCATAGGCAGGGGAAATGCTGAGTAAAATACAGAATCCAAGATGAAGATGTGAGGTGTTCTGGAAAAAAATTAAACATAGTAATCAGAATTAAGTGAAAAAATTGAAAAGCCAATTCTCTTTTTTAGTTACTTTACAGGGAAAAAACCCATGGTTTAAAAGTGCACTAAATATCAAACACCTTGTCATACATGAAGTGATGGAGAAATGAGGTATGAAGCACAAATGATGCAAAGGCTTTGGAACAGTAAATGCCAGAATTGTCACGTGTTTGTGACAAGTGTGCACACAAATACTACAATGGTAAGGAGAAGTGTGAGTTAGAAGGAGATTAAATCCCAGTTTATTGTCATACAAAAATTAATGACTTCCTGAAACTCCACTAAAATTCTATTGCTATGAATTACTGTACCATTCTTGGTATCTTTAGCCTAAACCTGAATTAAAACCTATAAACTTTAAACTCCAAAGCCTCTTCAGTCTCATTTTAAGAAGGAAAATAACCAAGATAAATGAAGAACACCCTAGAAGATAAAACAATGACTAATAATTCATATCCTCAAAGGCATTTCTGAAACATGACTTTTAAAACAAGTCCAGGAACAATTCAAGCCATGAAAGCTGCAGCAGATGTTGCGCAGGGAAAGAACAGCACACTGCCAAGGCTGGTAAAATGATCCCTTACCTCACTGAACAGAAAGAAGCTGAATCTACAACCCATTTTTAAAACAGGTAAGGAGGGGGAGATTCTTTGGCTGAAGAAGAACGAATGCAAATGAAGTCTCTGAACTAAAACATCTCATAAAGAACTCTCTCCTCTACGTTCTCAGCCCAGTGATGTACATGATTGCCCTATGGTTTGATTTGCACAGCAAGAGCTGTGCAGCTGGGTCTTGGTTCAACCCCACTGCAGCCTCAGTGCCAAGGAAATAGTGCTCAGTACTGATAGCTGGAATGTGTTCAATAGTTTGGAGAGAGAAAAGTCCAGAGAGGGAAGGAGGAGCCCTTAAAGAAACATTGCTGTCAACCTTTCTGGAATTTTAGCCAAACCCAGATTTCTGTCCAGGGAATAGTGACATTTTCTGGTCTGCAACATCCAGGGGTCTGCAGTATGTTTTGCATTCTCAAAACCATTTGATTTTGTTCAGAAAAGACTGGTCCCAGAGTGATGTATCAGGCTGTACTCCCATCTGCTCCTTGGCTTTTCCTCTGAGACACTGTCAGGTGTACCAAGTAGGTCAGTTGTGACAGTCTGGTTGTAACTTGGGCTCTCTTCAGCCCAGAAGTGGATTTAGATCATTGGTTCTCATTGCAGCTCTAGAACCTCTCAGAAATTTGGGCATGAAGCTCAATACACGGATTCTTATTCTCCCAATTAATGCATAAATGTGAACCTCTACAAAATCTTCCCCTGCAGACTAACCCTCTGCAGCATTTCATCCCTATAAGCCAATTTTTTGCTTCCTTTCTCCATGTATTACTTCCTTTTTTTCTTTCATTGCAGTGTGTCTTCAATCCACCTTTTCTTCACTTCATGCCTGGAAGAACTTTAAGAAATCCCACTTTTATCCCATGCCCTCACATCAGTGCACCTGTGAGGATACACAGAGATTTGCCATTCACTTCAGTGCAACATATTCCAAAGGAAAGCAGCCTATGCAGCAAAAAACCCAGTCAGAAATTTCTCCTAATGGAGCTTAGTATCTTAGGCACTGTTCAGTTCTCCCCACTCTCCTAGATAGACAACTATATCTCTTTATGCCCTAATTATTTCTAAACTTAGGGCTGAATCCTCTTACTCTTTTCAATGGGAGATAGATGCATAAATGCCTTTTTTAGAATGTGTCTGACTTTAAAGTCTTCATCCTTCAACTTTTGTCACCAAACTGCAAACTTCAGCTTTGTCAACCTTTTTTGTATCACATACACTATCCATTTAACTGTCTTCATGAAAGGATCTCTTAAAATTATATCCAGCTTCCACATCTGTGAATAAATCACTATCTACTTAGCCAGGATAATTTCATCTTGCCATTCAAGATCCAGAAAGCCTTGGTATAAAAGGTACTTGCACTTCTTTAACTGCTTCATTCTCCAAAATTTCAATGACAAAGTGAACTGCAAGAGCAGACAGGATTTTGGGATGAGTTCTGTCTTATGTCTAGTACTGAGTGTGGGTTTTAGTCTCATTTCTACAAAGTAGACACCTTTTCCTAAGATGTAAGGCAAACTAATATCATGAAACACTATTTTCTCCATACATCATTGTATCTCCTTTTCTTAGATTGTGGGAATTGAGAAACTAATTTGACAAAGCCCACATCATCTAAATACAGGTTACCAATTCTTCTAGTTTTTTCTACTTATTAATATTTCCAATGTTTGTTCTCCTTATTCCATTCTCCACCCCTCACTCTTCCCATCATTTTAGTTTCCTTCAGTTCAATTTACATGCTTTTCTCTTTATTCTACTTCATCAGCTTTTCTTTGTGTAGTATAGATCCACTTACAAGAGTGGATCCTTTTTTTCCTTCTCATCTTGTCTGTTTCTCCATCCTGTTCCAGTCCCTCCTTCATTCCTGGTCTCTTTTCTACTGCCCATTCCCCACACCTCTACAGAACAGTGTCCTGTGCTTGGTGACCTTCCCCTCCTTCCCTGCAGCTACCATAATCTTATTTTGAAATTACTGCTCTAACATCTCTTCCTCTAGGGCTCAAGCATTTCTCTCTTCCTTTGTACCATTTGTTTTGTTTGCCACACCCAAATTCAGATCTCTCTTCCATTTTCAGTTCCTCTATTTTCCATGCTTATTTATTTTCTTTCCTCCATTTTTTTTTTTTTGATTTTTGCCACCAACTGCAAAGCATCCCATTGTCCCCAGGTGGAAGAGGTGATGCTTCAGCAGGCAGTGCCTGGCTCCCTTCCTCCAGCAGCTGGAGCTTGTCACAGGTGTTCTGCCAACTGCTGGTCTGTCCTAAACTCTGCCACAACTCACCTGAGTCAGTTCAGCTCACATTTCCATGGATGTGGCCATCATGCACCACAAAAGCTCTCTCTCACCATCACACAGCCCACAGATTCTCATCACTGCAGTAAGTCAGAGGTTTCTCCTTTACCTGCTAAGGAATGTGCTTAGCTACAAGGCTGCTTGCCCTCTCCAATGCCTCTAGGTGCCTTCCAGCTGCCACGGGAGTCTCCTGAGTTCTGCCAACACAGGTTTTCCTGTAAATAAATTAGCTTTGCACTTCCATGGTGTGACTGTATCCTACCTCCACTCTCCAAAGGCCACAGGTACCTGCAGTCCAAGTGGCTGTTGTGTGAATCCTGTGTCTGCTGTGATCACGAGGTGCCTCTCTGCCAGATTTCTTCCTACAGCCACGATGAACTGCAGTCAGCATCTTCATACAAAGCCAAATGTTCCTTCTTCATATGAGGGATGCCTGGGATAGCACACTTGTCATGAATTTACACAGTGAGAGATGCTCTTTGCTTCCTCCTTTCAACACTTAGTGGATGAGGAACTGTATTTTTTAGCAGAATAAATAATACTAACAGGCCACTTAAAATGTCAGGTGTCATATTTCTTCTTGCTGATGGCTTGTTATCTCTGACTGTTGTCAAACACAAGATATTGAGGAAATTCATTACAATAAGAGTATCTTCCAGAAGCAGGCTGATTTATGGCCATGGTGATTATAACCAAAATTCTGTAGGTTTGCATATCTCTCCTTACCAGTGTATAGGTCATGCCAACTTGGGGTAGTTTTCTTTTTCCACACTGCTTTAATTGGCCTTCCTGGAGGATCCACATCACTGTATTGCTACATGTGACTGTCTCTTTCTTCTCTAGTATTAAAAAGGCAAAAAAAAAGTGAAGGAATAAGACAATCATAATAATACCTTGTGTTGAATAAGGAACAAAGTACTGGAACTTACAGGTGCTTATGAACCAGTGACATTTTGGTTTGCCTAAAGAAAACAATGAATAACTGCAAAACCTGGAGCCCCATTTACTATTACAAAAGAAAATTTTAAGAATGGAAATAAGAAACATCAATTTAAACATATTGTGGGGTTGGAAGATGTTGACCAAAAGAGGGAGTTCTGTTTCTCTAACTTTGGCCACACTGTTGACATAATTTTTTCACAATAAATAATTTTTCGTGGCTGCCCCAAACTGAGCAGCCACATTTTTTCTATTTTTTCTTTCCCTATTATTTCTCCATTTGACCTTTTCTACACTCAAAACTAGGCACTCCTCATACAGAGGAACTAGAGGTGTTTTTTCATTAGGGAAGTTTCTAACCATCAATTTGCCCACTAAAGGGCACTGTTTACTGCAATAAAAAAGGAATCTCTGCTTTCCCTCCGTAAGTTATACTTAAGGCTGAGCTAAAAATCTGAAAAGGTTGACTTTAAGGGCTGAGTTTCTTACTCAAAATTACTGCTTTCCCAATTAATGTGTTTTTTTTTTTTTTTACCTGATATTTTTTAGGAACTCTATGCTAGAACAATTTAACAAGGAGAAGACTGCACATACGTACGAGTGGAAAGGAAGCATCTGCCCTATTCAGGCAGGGGAGATCTGCTCTTCAGGCTGTACGAACAGCACGAAGAGTAGCACATATATAAAATACATAAGGTCACAGGGCAGACAGCTTGGGAGAACAGCTCTCCGAGCCGTGGTGTGCAAGGACGCGGGGATGAACCTGTGGGCTGCGTTCTCGCGTGTCGCTGTTGTATCGCTGATGGAAGGAAGGATGTAACCAAGGCATGGGCGCCCGCAGCTCCAGCGAACCTCCCTGCGCTCAGACAATGGCTCCCGCTGCATTGTCCCCGGCTGCTGGCTTTGAATCTTATCGAGTCACACAAATTAGCGAGATCCGTGCCCTCTGACCCGCTGCCCGAAACGCAACTGCCCTGCCTGATCCCCGTGCAGCCTCTGGCCGCTGAGTGATTTCCCCTCCGTGGCCATGGCTGCCAGATGCTGCCGCTTGTCTCTCATTGACCCGCAGATGGCCGGGGAGCCGGAGAGCTCCCGGGAGACGCCGCACGGAGCGGCCCCATCCTCCAGCTGCAGCCTGGCACGGGGTGACCCGAGCCGGGCCAGCAGAACAAAGGTGCGGGGCGACCCGGACAGGGCAGGGCCCGCCGGGCACCCGCGGCTCTGCCGGAGGGAGAAGGGGCTTGGGCAGAGGCGGCCATGGCTGCTCCGTGAGGGGAAGGCGATGGTCTCCTTCTCCCCACGCTGCGTGACAGCAGCTCTAGGACAGCGGCGAGGGGAAATGACACACGGGTGAGGGGCAATGCCACACAAGGGGCAGTATCACCCGAGCGAGGAGCGGTGCCGCACGAAAGGCAATGGCACAGCCTCAGTGTCACACAGCCGCCCTCAGAGCCGCTCGCCCTCCCCGCGCGCTCCCCTCAGCCACGGCAGCGCGGGAAGCCAAGTGTGTGCGCGCGCGCTCCCGCCCCGCCCCGCCCCGCCTGGCCCCGCCCCGCCCCGCGGCGCACGTGGCACCCTCGCCCGCGCTGGTCACGTGACGCGGGCCCCGGGTGTTCCCCCTCCGCCCCTCCCCGTCTGACCCCGTCTCTCCCGTCTGGTCAATAGCGCGCGGCGCATGCGCGGTACCGCATCACGCCCCCCGCCGCCTCCCCCCGGCCCGTCTCCCTCCGCCCTATATAAGGCGCGCGCGGCGGGGTCCCGGCTCCGCAGTGCGCGTGGGCGGCGCGGCGGCTCCGCGCGGCTCTGGGACCCCCCCCTTCCCCTCCCCCGGCTCCGCCGCCGCCATGAGCTCGGGGACCCCCTACATCGGCAGCAAGATCAGCCTGATCTCTAAGGCGCAGATCCGCTATGAGGGCATCCTCTACACCATCGACACCGAGAACTCCACCGTGGCGCTGGCCAAGGGTGAGGCGGGGCCCTGTGGGGGGCGCGGGCGGGCCTAGGCCGGCGCTGGCTGAGGGGACGCGGCGGGGGCCGCCGTGCCGCGAACAATGAGCGCGCCCGGGGCCCGCCCGCCCCGCGGGGCTGTGGCGGGGCTGGAGCCCCGGGTCCGGAGCGCTGCTGCTCTCCGTGAGTCAGCACTGACAGGGGCCGCGCCGGAGGAGCGGGCAGGGCCCGGGATGCTGAGCAGCCCTCGGCTCTCCCCGGGAGCTCCCGGGTAGAAGCGCTGCCGGCAGCGCTGGCTCCCCTTGCCATTGTCAGAAGCGGGGAGGTGACGCTCGGCATCGCTGTGCGTGGTTCGGTTCCCCTCGCTCGGCTGTGTGTCGGTGTTCGGCTCGAGGAGGGCCCCAGGCCGGCGCTGAGGAAAACAGTTGCTGTTGTTGTGTCTTTGTTCCTTCCGTGATTGATAACTGGACTCTGCTCAGGTGAGGAGGGTGGGAGCTGCTACACAGAGCGCTGGGGGCCACCTGCACGTGGGTCTGGCTCGCCGACCTTGCTGCTCCTCAGCGAGGCTTTGCATTTTGTTTCCCTGTAGAAATACTGATCATTGTCTTGGAAACAGTGTCATTTGGGTTCAGTTGTCACTGTGCTGGGAACTCCTGTATTTCATCTCAGTACAACCTGTCCTGTCTTGTTTAGTCCCTCAAACATGAACTTACTCCTGTACTGCTTTTCAAGTCCAGCTTGGCTACTTCAGCTCATGTGCATCGGCGTTTTCTTTCCCTGAGTTTTGTCATTCCTTTTTTCTGGGAAGTTCACACGTTCTTCATTGCCTGCAGCCCGCCATCGGGGTTGTCCACAAAACAAACACCTTTTGTTTTGGAAGGCTGTTTGCTGGCAGGAGGCACTGACTTGCCAGATTCACAACTACCCGCAAGGCAGCCTGTGCCCCAGTGTTTACCAGCATAATGATGTTTATGTGATGCTGGACATTATTTAACACCTATTAGAGTGCTTTCTGAAGTTAAAAATGTGAGTTTTCTCAAATTCACTTTTTTTCCTAGGAATGTAGCCATTTATTTAAATGCACAAATGGAGCTGTTTGTGTTAGTGCTTGGCTCAAAGTACTCGAGAGGTTGCTGGAAGGATGCAGTTCCTTTCCTGTAGGTGCAGGAAGGTCTTCACCTTGACCCAGCAGCAGTAGAAATGGTTCCTTACATAGTCCTGCCTTACACATTGCTCTTGCTTCTTCAGACCTGGTGTGTTTCATAGGCATGTGTGATTAAAGTGCTTTATGATGTGAGTAAATATATGCTCTGGATAAGACTTCTGCCAGTTCCTGTATTTATTGGTTTCTCAGTGTTCAGTTTTGATAAACTGGAATGCCTAAGTGGTTGTTGCAGTAGGTGGCGAATACATTTTTCCCTACCTAAAGAGCTGTTCCATAAACTTTATATCACAAAGCCTGCTTTTCATTGTAGCTCAGAGGGGTTTTTCAAATTTAGAGACTTTATAGCAAAGCAAAATTAGTGTCAGAATTACAAATGTAGCAACAATGTTGAAGTTAGTCAAGGCAGTATCAACCTGGTATGTGATGTCAGTGGTTTAAAACACTTGATCTCTGAGGCATTAGAAGGGCCATGAATTACTGGCACAATGTTGAAATTGTCCAGACTGCAGGTAAATTGTTGTTAAACCCTGGATGCCACTGTTTAAACACTTCCATGTGCAATGCCAGTACCATTCTCTTTAGTTCTACTATTCATAAAAAAATACTTAAATTGAAAGAGACCTCAGGAAATCTGGTTCAGCCTCTCACTTGAAGCCAGGCTGACTTCAATTGATTTATATTTGTTAAACCTCAATATGTGCACAGAATCTTAAATGCTGGAGATTCCATGGGCTTAATTAATCACTACAAGAAAGTTGTCTGTTTTGTTAGAGGCTAAACTTAAATTGCAAACAAAGGAAGTTTAAACCCACTGCTGTCCTGTCAGGAAGTTGCTCCCCCTTAAGTAGAAGTCTGAAGCAACTGGAGATTTTGAACAAAAAAGATCCATGTAAGCTCTGCTTTCCAGTCAGTCTTGCTGTGCTTCCTGCTCCTTCAGAGCTTAAGCTCAACAGCCCTACATGAGTAGGAGCTGTGTTGTAAACCAGGAGCTGCAGTGCTGTGGGATTGATTTTCTGTCCATCTGTAAGCAATTGTCAGTAACTTCATGGTAGACAGCCCTTCCCACCTCCACAGGAACTTTAGCTGCACTTTGTGCTGTGCCAGCAACAGTTAAACACCTGAGGTGCAGGGACAGGCAAGCTCAACTCCTCCAGCCCTGTTTTGTCTACAACAAGGACTTGGCTTTCCACCTTTTTTGTTAGAAACCTTGGGACCAACTGCAAGGCTGCCTGGGCAGCTTTGGGCTTTGCAGGCCGTGTGTTTGTCCATGTGAAAGTTGATGGGCTGGTCATGGTGCCTTCCAAGCTTGCTGTGGAATCCTGCAGGAGCCCTGGGTACCTTTAGTACATCTTGCCATGAGCTGTAATAATCTAATTTTGAACAGAGAGATCAGTGGTACAGTTCATGTCCAAAAGGCTACAAGCATTGCTTTCAGTTTATAATCTGCTTCTGGTTGACTGGGTTACAGCTGTAATATGATCAAACAGCAGCTGGAGATCTAAAATAACTTGGAGAGGTTATTTACCCTAGGAACTCATGGAAGATGGCCATTGAAAGGCAGTGACTGACAGCTTGTCCTGGTACCAGTGAAGATCTCCTTCCTGTTAGGTGCAGCTGAGGTGCTGAGCAGTGTGACAGGGATGTTCTGGCATTCACCTGCTCCTTGGGAGCTCACCAAGGTGAAGGCCATTTGTGGCACTCACTGCTACCTGGTGTGAGGTGAGCCCCCTGCATACACCCTGGGACAGGACTCTTGAGTATCCCTGGCTACAACTCCTTGTAAGTTAGGAGCAGCATGGTGTGCCAAGGATGCTCAGTGCATCCACTTTTGGTGCTCTTTTTCCTGGGAGGATGTGGTGCCCCCATCTGTGTGACAGGAAGAGTGGCATGTCCTGGTGGAGGTGTTTCAGTGCTTCTGTGATAACCTGTTAGAAGCAATTGAGGGAGTCCAATCCAAGAGTTCTTCCATGGGCAGAAAATGTGCATCAAGCCAGTATGTGCTGGTACTCATCTGAGCTGGGAGTGCCTCTCAAACACAGAAAACAGCCACACCAGTGAACTTGGAAGTTTCTGTAACTTGTGGCTGAAATTTCAAGCTTTTACCTGTCAGTGCCACAGTGATGTAACTGTGCTATCTGTTTTCCTGTGCCAATAATCCAGTCTGACCTCTTCTTTCCTAATGGCTCAAATTAATTTATGCTTCTACCTAGTAGTTGCCACAGTCAGCTGAAGTCTTTTTTTTTTCCACTCTGATGTGTGACATTGCTGGTGAGTGTCTGTTCAAGTATTCTGGTAGCTGGCACTCAGTAAGGCCTCCCTAAGCACTTAGATTTATCACTGGTGGCTTGCTTTGTAGTCACATTAATCATAAAAACAGTGACATTGGAGTAGAGAGGGAGTTTTAATAGGAAGTTTTACCATTGATAAAAACCACCTCTATCTGCATAATAAATGTATGAAACCAAAGGTGCAGATTTGAGCTCTAAAGCCTTCTACCATTTCCCCCTGCTGCTTCAGGGGCCTCCCCTGGGTCTGGTGCAGTTGTCTGGAGCTGAATGCCTCCATGGGACAGCTGCTGGGGAGGGAAGGAGAGTGCAGCACTGTGGGGAAGTCCTTGGGTTTGGAGTAGGATTCTTCACTCCAGCTGGTCTATGGTCTTTACCTTCACAGCTTGATGTAAACAAAACTGTTTACACAGGCTGCTGAAAAAGTTGGCATTTGAGGGAGCAGATGTGTGTGAGGAGGTTGAGGGTTCTGGAAGAAGCTGTTGTTGTTGTTACAAATGGCAAGTGTTGAAGGAATACTTTTTAATCACATGAATGTGAGTTTGCAGAGTGCTGCAGTGGCAGTTGTGCACTAATGTCACCATTTCCATGCTCCAGTGCGATCCTTCGGGACCGAGGACCGGCCCACAGACAGACCGGCTCCTCCCAGAGAAGAAATCTATGAGTACATTATTTTTCGAGGAAGTGACATCAAAGACATCACTGTCTGTGAACCTCCAAAAGCTCAGCACACTCTGCCACAAGATCCTGCCATTGTCCAAGTAAGTTAGCCTCAAGTGTTGGTAAAAAGCTGAGATTGGTGTTGAAGGACTGCATTTTGGTAAAAACTTCTAGAAATAAAGGCAAGTCAGTGTGTCCAGGAATCTTCAGATTATTTAAAGCATCCTGAATTTTGTTGTAATGTTTAAAATAGCAGCAGCATTAAGACTTCAGTCAACAAAAGCCAGAGCTAGCTGAGAATGCAGAAAATCATAAAGAGGTAAACTAACCCTTCTCAGAATTTACTTAAGCTTTAGTAATGCTGTACATGAAGTAAAGAATCACTGCCAAAGCAAGTTGACTGTTGGACACTGTAAATGGAAATGTACTTTGTCTTGTTACAGTCTTCACTGGGCTCTGCCTCTACATCATCCTTTCAGCCACATGTGCCTTACAGCCCGTTTAGAGGTATGCCACCTTACAGCCAGCTTGCTGCCAGCTCTTTGCTTAGCCAGCAGTATGCAGCTTCCTTAGGTTTAGGTAAGTACAAACTTTACTTGCTAGAATAGAGGGATGGTCTTGTATGCAGCTGCTGTGAAAGCAAATAACAGTAACTAACACCAAACTCCTTGCCGAGTGTCAGGCTGCAAGGAGCAGTGAATAAGCAGCTCACAACTTTGTGCAATGGTTTTACTGCAAGGAGGCCTATGTTTCACTTGCATGTGCACACACACACGTGAAAGAAACAAACTAAATAGCTGAAGTTTCTTTCTGAAATTATTGGGAATACCTGACAGTTGAGGCCAGTTAATTTCTAACCTAACACACCTCACATCACATGTAAAAAGAACTTGTATTTCCAGAGAGGACTGTAAATAAGCTGCTCTAATGCTGTTCTAGAGAATCTTGTATCTCTTTCCAAATCCTTCAGATGTTTCACTACCTTGTATCTTATCCATGTATCTCTGCTCTCTCTTCTTCCCTCTATCTCTTTAGAGAAATTGGTAAGCCCTCCAGCATCAGCAGCTGCTTCCAGCCCTAGTTCTTCTCCGTCTCCACAACCTGTTTCAGAGCCTGACATGTCTTCAGAGCCCCATCAGCTCTCTTCCAAGGGTAACAGCAGTTTGAGGACTCCAAATATTTGGAAGAACTGCATGGCACTTGCAAACACTGTTCTTGTTAACCCCTCCTAGAATGATAGTGCTTTATGGGTAATGCCAGTAGAACTAGTTTGTTCTCAGCTTTTTTTTGCCTTTCATTACATGAAGTGTGATTGCTCCTGTCCTAGAAGTATCAATTAGAGAGACAGGAGAAAGGAAAAGTCCAGGACAGTGGATCCTCTTGTGTAAGTATCAGGAGAAGGATGAAGTTTAGAGATGCTAATGTGCTGCATCCTGTCCAGGAACATGTGTCACCATAGGGTTTGGGTGAGGAATTGGTCAGCCTTTCCTGGAAAAAGAAGCACACTGCTTCAATTGTGGGTGGCCTGTGGTTGGAGACTTAGGCTGATCAGAAATTTGGTTGTATTTTCTATAACTGAGGAAACATCAGGGTAGATTTCATGCATGATGGGGCATTGTAACTTGTCCAGATTCCCAGTTAGTAAAGCATGACTAACAGCTAGTGATTCCTGAGTAGCAGAGATAACATGGTTCTGGGTGCTTGCTTCTATGTGTAAAACCTTTAGAGAAGGTTGAGTTGAGATACCAGACTGACATTCCTCAGAGCAGGGTGACCAGGTGCAGCCTGCATTTAAACATGATAATTAGCTTCATCTGGTTTTAGCTTAAGCATGTATGCTTGTGTTGGCATGAAGCTTTTTACTTACTCTCTGCTTTTGGCCATCTATCTGTACATAGTTTCTCAATACTCAGCTAAACTTTGAAACTTTCTCATGTTAAACTTGCACATCAGCTTTGTCCTACTCAATAATCCTTAGGATATGTCTGTCTTCCTTGCAAGTTTTCCAGGTATACATTAACTGGGAACCTGCATGATGTAACCTACTGGGTATATCTCATGTTGGACTTGGGTGACCCAGAACTGTCAGTGGCTTGGTTTGTGTGAACTCTTCAGCTTTTCACTTTTCTTGCTCTTTTAATATATATTCAGTTAAAGTTTGCTTCCAAGCAGTTCTTATGCATAACTACATGAACCTGTAGTACTCCAAACCTTCTAATTAAACCTAGAATGCAGTGTTTCTTCTGAGTACTGAAGACTGTCACTTTTTAATATAATTGGTGTAAGGTATACCAAACCATGAAAAGTATTTACATGTTTTGTAGTGTGAATAAATAAGCCTGGATGGAAGAGCAACAGAAGTCTTGGTAACACTTTGGCCTTGACCAAGAAGGAATTTAAAAGGGTAACTTTGAGATCCTGGTCTGGTTTCAGGTTTTCTTTGTCTGAAAGCTCTAACAATAAGCAATGAAGTTGAAGGACTTCTAAAAGCGGCTTACAAAAGGGGATATAGCTGAGGTGCTTAAGCTTTTGCTGCAAAACCTTTTTGACAAAGTGGGGTAACTTTGTTGAACAGTTTCAAAATGGTGAATTTTTGTTTCAGATTTAAAGTTACCATATAAAGTAAAATCCTGCATAACGTAGAAATTAGATTTTGGTATAAACTGAGTGACTGACTTGGCTTGGTTGTTTAATGTTTGTCTAACTTGATTTAAGAAATATTTGGGTATATTTCCTGAAACTGAGGCTCTGGATTATGAGAGCCATGACTTGTATGGCAGTGGTGCCTTACCTGGTGCCACTTAAACTTAACCTGTAAAGATGCACACTCAAGGCTTTGAGTCATTCTTGACCAAACGGTTTCTCCCCTAGAAGTGGGCAGGGTTTGAATGGTGTTGGCTCATTTTCTGAGAGGCACTTAGTCATTGGGATTTTTTCCAGGTGCTGGCTTTCCTTCTGTTCACCCAGTCCGCAAAAGCCCCATGGTAGAGCAGGCTGTCCAGACTGGCCCCGTAGACAGCATGAATTCCCAAAAGCTGCCCCCAGGGAAGGTGACTCCGGGGATCCCGCGCAGCGCCCGCCAGGTCCCGCCAGCCAGCAGCAAAGCGAGCGGTACGTACACCCTGCTCCAGCCCCGAGCTGGGCTGGAGCAGCCTTCCAAGGTGCACTGCAACCCTGAGCTGCCTGGGGAATGTTCTTGTGCTCCTTTAAAGTTTATCCTTCTTGTTCAGTAGATACAGTTCAGGCAGCACCTGTGCAAACCCAAGGACAGGTGAATGATGAAAACAGAAGACCTCAAAGGAGAAGATCGGGTAGGTTAAGCTGACGCTAAACAGTCTCAACAGCCTGTGAAGGCAAAAGGTGTTAACTTCAGTGAAGGATTAACTGACAGAAGACTGGGAGAAAGCTTTGGGCATCCAGAGATGCTTCCCTAACAAAACAGCTTCTGGAGTCGCAGAAGTTCAGAACATTCCAGGGACAGAGTTCTAGCGCCTTTTCTAGAAAGTTGCAGGTATGTCATAAAAATCAATGCTGTGACTTGGCAGCAGCAACTGGATTTCTCTGAAATCTCAAGTGTATTTCCTGGGAGAGGCAGCCTGTTTAAAACTTTCCAGAGCTTTTATAACAGAGCAGCTATGGAACACTCACCTCCATAGAGCAGAATTCTGATTTCAAAGTGGCAGATAAGCATGGGCCAGAAGCAAGTGACATTCAAAGAGGTTTCTGCCCAAATAAAATGAGAAAGGAGAGGAAAGAACACTTCAGACTCTCAGGCCTTCAAATTAATTAGTGTGTAGAATGGGTTATAGCTTTTTCAAAAAGGAGTTGATAGCATCTCAGTTGGAAATGAGAAACTAGACAGAATACAAGCTCCAGTTGTGGGTAGATGAGTCTTTTTTGATGGATTTTCTGAGACCTCCTCTTTGCCATCAAGATGGGTTTTAGGCTAATTACAGTGCTGTGTTTGCAGGTGAAGAGCAGACAGATAATTTTCCCCACCTCCCTCAGCTTTTCTTGCTGTAGTGCTTGTTCTGCCTTCCTCTCTGCACACTGGAAGGAAAGTTGGGTGCACTCTTAGTGGTAAGAATGACATCCAGGAATGCTGCTCAGAAAGTTAAAGTGTTGCTGTAATGTGTCTTCTACAGCCAAAATCAGAAGTTGCTTTCAAAGAGATGTGGCCTAACCACAGGACTGGAAGCCAGAAACTCCTGAGTTCTATCCCTGGTTTCCTCTGGTCTTGAGCAAGCCATGTAACCTCCCTGTGCGTTACCAAGTGTTTAAACTCTCCTGCTTTCAGGAAACAGGAGAACCAGAAACCGTTCTAGAGGACAAAACAGACCAACTACTGTGAAGGAAAATACAATAAAGTTTGAAGGTGACTTTGACTTTGAAAGTGCAAATGCACAATTCAACAGAGAGGAGCTTGATAAAGAATTCAAGAAGAAACTAAACTTTAAAGGTTTGTGCCTTCATTAAATATGAATTGCTGAGCTAGTAGTAAACACTGCATAGACAAACTGGTTTTGAGAAACTGCATGATTACCTCTCACATGTTGTTTGAGGGAGCAAGAGAACAGATGGCTCTGCAGTGTGTGCCTCAAGGAAGTGTAATACATTTCATTATCTTCAGATGACAAAGCAGAGACGGGGGAAGAAAAAGGGGACCCTGGAGTGGCAACCCAAAACAATGATGGTAACGCAGAGGAGGACCTGCTGGGGCCCAACTGCTATTATGATAAATCCAAGTCTTTTTTTGACAACATTTCTTCAGAACTGAAATCTAGGTGAGTGTTCTTTAAAAGCTTGGTTTTTAAATGGAATTTTAGGCATAAAATTTCAGACATAATCTATGTGACATGGTTTAATTATTTAAAAATGTTAGAATACCCTTTAGACAGGGAATATTGCCATGCATTTGATGGCTCACAAGTGATGTGAACCAAGCTTTATGCAGTGGGACCAAACAAAAAGCATTTCAGCTGATATGATACACTTGCCTAAACTATGATAGAGGAGTTTCTATTTCTGTTTCCCAGTACTGACTTTGAACCCATTGATTTTAAACAAATTCCTTATCTGGCTTGTGGGAGAGGAGGCATCAGGGTCATGCTGTACTGAAGGTGCAGCTGGCAGACAGGAATGAGCTAAGCCTGGAGGTGGGGCAGAGAGGTCAGCTCTGGCTGTGGAAATGCATTAGGTTAAATGTGGGGAATATGAAGGGAAAGCTTCAGCCTTCACTGCCACCACTGGTGCCCTCAAGTGCCTGGAGAAATGAGACATCCCTTTAGTGTCAGCATGAGGGGTTCCCTCGGCTCTGTGCTGTGGCTGCAGAGGGGATGGGTTAGAGCAGGTACACTGCAGCTGGTGCTTGTTGCAGTGCAGCTCAACAAAATCAGGGGTTTGAGGCTTCCTCTCTGAGTGGGCTGGTGGTTCTTTCATGTTTGTGCTCAAGCTGAACTACTCAGCCTTGCTCAGTTCCAGGCGCACCACGTGGGCCGAGGAGAGGAAGCTCAATACAGAGACCTTTGGAGTGTCTGGACGGTTCCTTCGTGGCCGCAGCTTCCGAGGTGGATTTCGAGGTGGAAGGGGGAGTGGAGCAGCGAGGAGAAACCAAACCACTCACAGAGCTGGTACTGGCAGAGTGTAACTTCAGAGGCAAGTGCTCTAGCAAGAGTAAATGCTCTCTCTGAGCCAGGTTTGTCTCTTACTCCTTGCCTGAACTGTCCGTGCAGTCTGTTTTGCCCTCCAGTCTCATGGATATATCAATAATTGTTCCTTATTGGGTCTGATTGATTATTTCTAAAGGGTAGAAGGAGATGGGGTGGTTTAATGTGTTGATTTCTTGGTCTCACCTGTCTGTGAAAAAGCTCAGCTCAAGCAAGCAGCTTTTAATTTCTAACTAAGCATTTCAACTCATACAGGGGTATGAGCTTTGCTATTTCTCTTCTTGGGAGAAGAACCCCATAATATCAAATCTAACTCTGCCTTTTTCTGAATAGGTTCAAACATCTCTCCTGAGAGAATGAAACTGTATATAAAAAGAAAACAACCAACTGCTGCACTAACGTGGGAAAATGGTTCATATTGTTTACTGTCTCAGCTCAAGCGACAGAATTTCATGTACTACTGCTTATATTTTGGACTTACTTTGGACCAGCCACTGTCTGCTGGAATTTTTTTGGAAGAGGGAATGTGTTCAGGGGTACCTTCTTCAGGGTGTCTTTTCTTTTTGTTTGTGTTTTTCAAGTGCAGACTAACTTACACGGTTCTTCTTTCTGGGTCTCTCAAGGCTGCTATAGTCTAAGCTCAAAGTCAGACTCCTTTTCTGAACCCTGGAGAAGAGAAATCATGCTGTTTTAACACAGAACCAAAGCTCACTTGAAATAAACCAGCTATAATTTGTTTGTTCTGAGTAACCAAATGGATCCTTTGGGTGCTGCTGGTCTCACGGATCTTGGCAGCAGGTGTGAAGTAGCACTTGGTATCTGGAGAAATGGATTCCTGGTGCTGAGGAGTTGTGTATATTGTCACTTGGGAATACTGGAGTGTTGATCATGTAGTAGTGTTTCTGACTGTACAGCTGTTTGTGGGCTGCTGCTGGGCTGGAGGTACCACAGGACCGTGGCTCTGCCTTGAGCTGCAGGGTGCTGGGAATGCCTGGGGCTTGGAGCTCCTGGCTGGAGCATGGGGACACCATGTGGGATGGGAGCAGTGACTGTCCCCACTCATGTGCAGAGTTTTTGGCAGTAGTGACTGTCTGGGAAGGACACCTGAAGCTCTGACTTGTTTGCCTCGGTTTGTACCTCGCTGGAGGCAGCACCAAATGCAAACAGTTCTCTGTACTCTGTAGACTGTGGTGGAACTCTTTGGAATGTTTTCATTCAACTAGGGATGGGAGACCATATAATGAAGCTTAACAGATGGGCATGTTTAATTTCTTTCCTCTATACCCCCATACTGTAAATAGTTTAGTTGTTTTTCTTTTGTTTTTAAAAATCTGTATGTGGGGAGAGGGCTGGGAGGGAGGGGTTACCTTTGTTTGCATGAAATAAGTGGGTTAAATTGCTATAGGCATGTGTCCCGTTTTTGGTTGGTAGGGAATTTTGTTGAAAAAGCACCTTGATGACTGAACCCCTTACATAGCTCAAGTTTTTTTAGTTATGCATTGACCTAGGTTACTGTAAAAGCTTGGATTTATTTTTGTAGGACTTTATTGCTGAGAATTAGAACATAGCAGTGGGGCTGCTCTTTGGAGTAATGTAAATTGTAATTATAATAAACATGTAAATGTTTAATGTTTCCCTCCACCTCTGTTCTGTACATAGCTCCATAACATCACTCCCTACACCTCCTCTGGCACCTGGCCTTGCAGGGCTCCCATCCAAGGTGCAGAAAACCTGGCTGCAGAGCTCTGGCAAACCTGGAGGTGTTACACAGTATTGGAAAAAGGCTGAAACACCCAAATCCAGGCACTGCACATTGTACTGCTGCCCTGGTTCCTGTGCTGGGACTCAGCCTTATGAAGGTTTTGTTACTCCAGCCTTGCAGAGGGAGGCCCTGGGGTTCCCCAGGAGCCAGTGCTGCTGCTGCAGGCCCTGGCTCACACATCTAAGCTGGGGTGTGCTGAAATGGCTCGCTCAGAGCTGCTCTGCCTCTAATTTTGCTGCTGGCAAAGCAGCCACTGTGGCTCTAAGTGTGGAGATGGAATTGCACTGCCCTGGCAGAGGATGGGAGGAGAAATCCTCATTGCTCCTGTGTAATCACCATTATTCACATGTAGCTATGCCTTTTCAGTTGAGTGGGATCAATTCCCTTGTTTCCACAGCAGAGCTTCAGCTCCCAGGCATAAGCACATCCTGGCCACTGCTGAAGTTTGTGTGAAGCCAGGTGCTGGCCTGGCTCCTGCTGTCCAGGAGCAGAGGGGCCTGGTGGCTGTGCCTCAGCCCCAGGGCTTGGTACCTGTGAGCCCTTCCCCAGAGCACTGGGGGCTCAGCTGCAGCCCTGTCAGCTTCCCCATGGAAAATTCCCAGTGTGGGAGCAATTGTAGTGACTTGAGCAGAAAACCAAGTGCAGCTTTTTTTACTTCAATGTTCCAGCCCAAGGACTGCTAAATTAACCTGGTGTTACAGGACCACGCTTCCTCTGGCTCTTGTGGTCTGATGTGGCCCTGAGCAGCAGCAGCACTGCTGCTTCCCTGGCCTTGACTCCTGTGGGATCCTCTGCCCACACTTTGCTGGGCAGCATTTCCCTGTAAACAGCTCCTGGCTGGGAGAGCCCAGCCCTGTGAGCCCAGCCCTGTGAGCTCTGCTGCCTGGAGCATCCCTGGAGCCGCTGGGTGTCCTGAGCAGGGGCTTGAGTACAGAGCTGCCCACATTCAGCCCTTGCTGTGCCTGCTGCCCCCCCAGCCCTGCTCTGACACTCCCACACCCTCTGGCTGTGCAAGACTGAAGAGTCTTGAACCAAACTTCCCAGGGCAGTTTGGTTCTACCCACTTGGTGGGTACAAAGGGAGAAACTTTTACAATAAAAGAGCACCTGTTCCTATTGCTTCAAGTGCTGAGACTTGGGAGTGTGAGCTCAGGTGGAGAGGGGCCTGAGGCTCCTCTGAGATGAGGAACCATCTCAAACCACAGGGTAAGAGGGGGAGAGGAAGCATGTGAGGGCAAAGACCACAGGAGAAAGTGGAGGAGCTACAACTCTGTTGTATCTAGCACTTGCTATAGTTATGGTTTAGCTCCTGCTGCATAAATCCTGCCCCCCAGGACCCACACCAGCAATGCTTTACTCTGAACCAGACTTGGAATCACCAGGCCATGCACCCTCTGCCCTGAGCCTGTGCCTGCAGCAGCACATTCTCATGCTGGCCCACAAAACACAACCCCCTGTGTGTCCTGTCCTTTAGCAGTAAAACACACACAGGCTGCTGCAAGGCAGACCCAGCCTTTTCTCCTTGAAAGATGCCCATTAGGGAATAAAAACCCCAACTCCATATTAGTTATGTTGAGACCATAATACAACCCCCAAGACAGCTGCTTAAGGTAAATAAAAGAAAAGGGACATTCTGAGAGCTGAGAGAGTGCAGAAAAGAACCATTAAACAAAGTGAAGTGTCCAGGGAAAAAAATGCAAGCAAAGTCTCTGTCCTTTAATGGGTCACTGCTGCTGTTCTGTAGCCAACCAGATCATCCTGGGTAATTAAAATCCAAGGAACAGACAGGTTTTTTTAAATAACAGCTTTAAAAAAAAATCAGTAGGTTTATTGTAGATCTCAAGAGAGCACAGTATGAGTAACTGGAATGCCTACATGTCTATACAGAATAACCCATCACTCGAATTAAAAAGAAGCAGCTAAGCGGGTGCATTTCATTCATCATGATGTTTTCTTCTGTTTTTTCTTTTCATTTTCTTCCTTTTCCTTTTCAATTTCAGCCACATACTTCTCAATTTCTTCAGGGTTTAGGATCTAAAACAGAAACATGGGTGACCCTCAGGATACCAATAAACTTGAGAGACATTCATGGAAGTGATTGTAGTTCTGCCATGGGAAGAACTGCTGTTTATCTGAAAGCAGGTACCTGCTGCAGACACAACAACATTCCTTGGCCACTAAGAATAAACTGAAGTATTTGTCAGTGCAAAATGTGAGATTAAGTGCAGGCAGATCAACAAGGACAGTATCAGAGACAGGCTCAAGGGGAGAGAAGCAAACAAGAGCCTCACCTTCAGCGGCTGCTCCCGTCTCATGACTGCCAGCTCGATGTTCTTCCCACCAGACTGCACCACCTGCGTGAGGCAGAGGGAAGCTTTAGGAGCCTGGCCAGGAATTCACTCCAACAAAGCCCCCTCAGGTCTCCTTGGAAGGAGAACAGATATGGATGGGGTGTATTTCACTCCTTGGCTCTTAAGCTCTCAACACCAGCAGCACTAACTTTCAAAAGGGTCTTCACAGTGGTGCCAATAACCTGGGTAGATGGAGAACACCTCAGCCCCACCACCTGACCTGTGCTATTTTCTGTATCCTAAACTTCAATTAAAAAATAAAATATTCAGCATGTGCTTTAGCACATCTCTGGTAAATTTTTGTTAACACCCAGAACTAAAGTCTGTATTCCTTCCCAGAGTTGCTGGTAAGTTCTGTGTAAAGTATGGAAGTTATTACCCCAAATATTCTGAACTTTGAATTCAATCTAACATCCCCCAGCCTACAGTAAACAGCTCTCACAGATCCTTTGCAGTATTTCCTTGGGACATCCACAAGTATTTTCCCTTATTCACATCTAAGAAGTGAATCTGGACAGAGAAAAGCCACAGAAGAGATGTGAAACAGCCTCACCTCAAGAAGAGCCTTGATGACAAGTTTAATAGTCAGATCATCCGTTTCAATGGCCTCATCAGTGTAGTTTTTCTCAAGGAACTCACGCACAGATTTGGCTCCTCTGCCAATGGCATTAGCCTGGAAACATTAAGGGAAAAAGAAAATGAATGGGAGTTTAGAAAAGATTTCATTTGCAGAGTAAGAAAGAAACACAAAGTTGTACAATTGCATAATCTGTCACACACAAGGACAGTTATCTGGCACAGATGGGTTGGTTTTGGGGTTTTTTTTGAAAGCAGGACAAGACTTCCCAAGGAAAGCTGAACTGCAGATGGCCACTCTCAGCACATTTGATCATTAAGGATTTTTGCAGCTGTGAGACAGCACCATCTGGCCAGAGATCTCCTCTACCCCAATCCCACTTTAAAGGAGACATTAACTCACAAATGTTCCCTTTCCAGCAGGGACTGCCCCCACTCACCTTCCAGGCATGGTAGGTGCCAGAGGGGTCAGTCTGGTACAGCCGGGGGGTCCCATCGAAGTCGAAGCCCACGATGAGGGCGGAGATCCCGAAGGGCCTGCGGCCGTTGCTCTGCGTGTACCTCTGAGCACAAAGGACACATCTCAGGCACTTCTGAACACATTTCTACCTGCAAAGCTCACTCTGGAGCAGTGACAACCAGAAGAGCCACCAGAAATACTTTTAGCTGGCTCTCTCCATTAGTCAGGACTCTGTATCCCATGGAGCCCCTAAGGCAGGCAGGTGAGAGGTAGTTCCTGTCCAATTTCCTGTCCAAGCCTGTTCCTACACCTGGTTACAGCTCCCAGAAGCACCTCCCCACCTGCTGAGGTGCTGAGGCAGCCAGAGCCAGGTCTGCAAGCCCCAGTGTGCAAAAAATACCATGAGGACACCTGAAGAGTATTCACCAATGATTTGCACTGATTCCACAGGAAATCATGGCAGCTCCTGCTGTAAGCAGGTAACACTGGAGCCATGTCACAGCCCTCCTGGGACACTGCTAGCAAAGTCACTGCCATGTCACACACCAGGGGCAGGAGGGCTGACACCCACAGCACCACAGCAGGAGCTGGGCCAGGTGTGTTTGCAACAGGGTGAGAGAAATGGTGAATGTGCCAGAGAGACAGACACAAATGTGAGATTGGATAAAGGAACAAAGTGAAACTCTGCAAGTGGTGCCTTGCTCTGACAGACCAGTGATTATTACAACAATCACATTATTACCATCACCACTGCTCCAGCACATCTGTGCATAAGTAAATTAAATTTTCTCTAATTCTTGCTGGTGGCTGAAAATCAGTTTAATACACTGGCTAATGAGTAATTTTCTCACAGAACACAGCTGGGCATATTTTGATGCTGCAATTCATTCTAAATTCATGACTATCAAACACAAAACATATTAAATACTGCACCAACTTGCTTCCCTCTTACCCATCCCTGCAATGGCTTTGCAGGAGTTAAAAGAAAAGACAGTGACCCAGGCCCACTGTTCTGGGAGTGAGATGAACAGGGTGCTCTTGATGACATGGCACATGGAGCTGTGCAGGCCTTACAAGAACTAATTGCTTTATCTTGGGGGAAGAAACTCAAACAGTACTCAATTATTCTTTTCCACTCCCAATAAAAACCTACAGTGTGTTTTTAGCAGGTAAGTGGAGTGAGGCCAGAGCACAGACATTTGCACAGCTTGAGGAAGTGTCAGATACTCCATGCTATAAAAGGTGGGGTTCATGTTACACGTGTGACACTCTAGTCCCAGCTGTCACACACCTAATTGCACATAATGCATAGCACAGGCTAACACAAGAGCATGAAACACCTCTGTCAGGTGAGGACACATCCCCAGCAGCTCTGAGCAGCCCCAGGTACCTGTTTGAGGCTGGCAATGTAGCGTGTGATGTACTCCACGGTGACAGGGTCCTCCACAGTGAGCCTGTGGCTCTGACACTCCACCCGAGCTCTGTTTATGACTATCCTGGCATCAGCTGTCAGCCCTGAAACGACAGAGTGGCCTCAGAGTCATGAAAAACCCTCAGAACACCAATCTGACCCTAAAAGGCACAGGGTCAGTGTCAACAGCAAGGGAAAAATCAAAGCAGAGCTCAAACTCTGAGGTTTCCTGAGCAAGAGCATTTGTAAGGCAGCAGAAGGTGGTTAATGCACAAAAATAACTAAGGGGTTTAGTTTATAGCTTCCATGTTTGTGAGTTAGGTGACACATAATTCTGAACCAGGTAATGGGAGTATTACTGACAGCATTCCATATCACAGCTAATTTGCAGTGCTTATTCTCACACACATTATTCCTCATGCAGTCCAGTTTCATCTGCCCAGCAAACCTCATCTAGTTAATGAGGCTACAGCAACATGATGTTAGCTGACTAAAGTGTGACCCTTTAAAAAAAAGGACTTTAAAGAAATTTATTTCTTATTTAATTCTTATTATTATTTACTTTTTAGTTAATGCTGCCATTTTTCACTTACAGCCTTATTTTTATTAGAGAAATTTTCCTCAAGTTTGTGAACACCCCTGCACATATCCCAGACTGTAGCTAAGGGAGCAAGGCAGGAGAAAGAACTGAGCCTCTCATTCCTGCACACTGAACCTAAACCCTGTTGTTTTAGTCAGTTAAATCAGATCTCCTCTTAAAAATATTAAAATATTATTGACACTGACACTCTACTTCTCCATATTAAAAAAAAAAAAAGCTACTGTGGAAATACTGTGCCTCCCACAGTTCTCAGCCAGTTACACCCCATATTTTGGGTTCCCAGATTCCACCAACACGCCCAAAGGTGCCCCAAAAGCTGCCAAAAGCCCCAAAGGCACCATGTACCTGCAAAAGCCATGCAGACATTGTCATCCAGGGCACAGATCTTCCTGACAGTTCTCTCATCCTGCAGCTTGGCCACTGACTTCTTCTCCACACCAAGGACAACAATATCCTTCCCTCTTACTCCAACCTTCCGTGCATGAAAAGAAGAAGTACAAAAGTTAACCCAGGTCCAAAATTCCTGATAGCTGCAGAATTGCTCAAGTGAGCAGTAACCAAGCCCAAACCCCCACACTGTAACCATTACCTCAGCTTGAAGTCAGGATTTCATTTCCCACTCAACCCGGAGGCAGGACTGATGTAACAAAAATGGCAATGCATTTCAGGGTGCAGTTTCATCATCAGTTTACAACAACCTAAATCCCTGTGGCTCCCAAGAGACAGACTCAGCTCCTCTTACAAACTGTCCTTTCTCCAACAGCACCATCAGTGTTTCCACAGCCACAAACACCCCACTAGTCCAGTGGCACTGCTCAACTCAGAGCCCAAGGCATTGAAGAGCAGGCCACGTAACACCTACAGCTGCCAAAACGTTCTGTCTGTAGCTGCTTTAATTCCTAATTCGTACCTTGAATACAGCTTTTCCAACATCATGGAGGAAAAAAACAACTCTCAACCCTTCCCTTTCATTCCCACTGTTTCTTACAGGGGGATGGGAATCAGCATGTTCCAAATGTTTCCAAAAACATTAATCTCAATAAGAGACAAGATGGGTGGTTATATTGCATGCTGTCTCCACTTTCACAGTATTTTTAATTTCTGAAAAAAACGAGGAATCTATTTGGCACTAAATCTTGTTATATTCATTCCCATCCCAAAAATGGTACATTCTCTTTTTGGTAATGCCAATTAAAACATACTACAACTACTAATACAGTTATGACTTTTTAAAATTAAAACTTATTGTTGCTAGAACTCATTACAATCACTAATACAGCGATATTTACAAATTAACACTTTTTCCTCCTCCCCTAAATGAAATAAAACTTTCATTGAGCAAAGGCTTGGGACAGCTGGAAGCCGGGAGAAGCACTGCACTCCTAAGGGCTTTTACCGACGTGTTCCCAACGCGCCGGACTCTGCCTCGTGCACAAACACAGAATATCTCAATCTGCAGCACGTAGGGACCGGGAGAGGATCCCTCCGGGCCTGCCACTCCGCCGGAGCCCCTCAGGAAGCTCGGGGCTCTGGGCAGCCCCACGGACCATGGATCCCCCCAGGGAATGTCCCTACAGCGGCTCCCGCGGCCTCCCGGGCCCGCCAGGCCGGGCGCGCAGCGCGGCCCAGCCCCGCCACAGGCCCCGTCCGCCACCGCAGCCCCGCCAGCCCCGCGGCCGCCGACTCACCGCGGTGGAGCCCTTCTTGACCGCCTCCTGCGCGTACTCCACCTGGAAGAGGTGCCCGTCCGGGGAGAAGACGGTGATGGCGCGGTCGTAGCTCATGGCTCCGGCAGAACCCGCACCGTCATCCGGGCGGGCCGGGGGCGGGGCCGCTGCGCTCTGCGCTGCGCACTTGGCGTACGCTGTCTGCGCTGCGCACTTGGCGTACGCGCTCCGCTCTGCGCACGCTGCGCAGCGCCCGGCACGCCCCGCAACTGGCGCACGCAGCGCGCAGGGAACCCAGAGGGGTTTGGGTGGAAGTGACTCCAAAAATCACCCCGTGCCATGGGCAGGGACACCTTCCACTATACCAAGTTGCTCCCAGACCCGTCCAATCCCGGCTTGCAGATTTCTAGGCATAGGGCAACCGCAGCTTCTCTGGGCACCCTGTGCGGGGGCCTCGCCGCCCTCGCAGAGAAGATTCTCCCAATATCTAACCTAAGCCTTCTCTTTTCCAGTGTGAACCCATTCCCCTTGTGCTGTCACTCCACTCTCTTATAAACAGCCTTGCCCCATCCTTGCTGTGAGTCCCCTAGAGGTACTGGAGAGCCCAGTACCAGTACTAGAGTCGGGTCACCGATTCAACCCACGGCAGGCCGCGCAGCCCCGATTCCCCAGCGTTCCCTCGCAGCAGAGTTGCTCCATCCCTGTCCCCGTGTCGCCGTGCTGCCCTGGCCGCTCCCTGTCCCCCGCTGTCCCCACGCAGCGCACTTGGCGTAGCGGCCCCGCGCCGCTCCCCGCGCTGGCGCACTTGGCGTACGCACTTGGCGTACGCAGTTGGCGCAGCGGGCGGCGCGGCCGAGGCGGCGGGAGCCGGGCGGCCGGGACCGCACCATGTGCGGGCGGCGGGGAGGCGGCGGCGCCTCTGATCCCGTTCCCTCCCCGAACCGGCGCCGCCGCCCCTTCCCCGCCGCCGTGGGGGCTCGGGAGGGCGCGGCGGGGGCGGTGCCCGGCGGCGCGGGGCGCGGCGCCCGCGGGTGTTCGCGGGGCGCAGATCGTACCATCTGCGGGCGCCCCCCTGCCCGTGCACTGCGGAGAATCCTCGCACGGCAATAGCAGCCAGATAATAACAATATTATTAGAGCCTGGAACCGATATATTATAGACACATAAAAATCCCCCACCATGTCGGTTGCCTTTGCTTCTGCTCGCCCAAGAGGCAAAGGGGAGGTCACCCAGCAAACTATCCAGAAGGTAAAAGAGCATGCTTTTATACAGACAATTTTAGACATTTATTCTGCCCATGCTCCTGCAGCTGGAGGCTGATTTCTAGGGCGATCAGGAAAACTCGTGAATTTGCGAGGGCTGCAGAGATGGACAGCTGGAGAGAGAGAGGTGGGGGAAGGAGGAGGAGGAGGAGGAGGTGGAACAAAGCAAAGGTGTTCAGATCGCTGCAAAGAGAGCGAGAGAAGGACGTAGGGAATAAAATCGGGATGGCACGTTATCCCTGCTGCTCGCCAAGGGGAAACGCTGCCAAGCGTACATTGGGAAACGGCAATAAAATTTGCAAATATGCGATTAATTGATGATGGTATGTCAGCTTCTGGCCCCCAAAGAATCCAACCTAAAAAAATGAATTGAAATAAAATACTGAATTTGCAAGGGTTTTCTTTTGTATCTGGATGCAGAATTTTAATCTCTCAGAAGATAGAGGGAGCACCAGCCACTGGTATTTTTCATAAACTATTATTATTATTATTATTATTATTGTTGTGATGTGTTTATTGATGTTTAGTTACAAACAAAGGTTTTGAAAGATTTCCTCTGGAGAGGAGATCCCCACATGGGTCTCATGTGGAGGCCAGATCAGAGGGTGCCGAGTTGGGAAGTTATTGTTTCCTATTTCCCAGGACTGGCAGCACAAGCAGACCCTGGCACCCTTCTCCTGCAGAAGGTGACGGTCAGGAGCAGCGAGGCTGCCAATGTCAATAAAGAATGTGCTGCTTTTGCTGTCACTGCTGTTTGTCAGGTACATTTTGCTGTCATTTCGGCCGTTCCCCACGGCTCAGGTGTGGTGGCAGCAGGTGTGAGCTCCGTGGGGTCCCTTCTCTGACACTGACCAGGGCAGAAGCGCCGCTGCCAGCACAGCAATTGTCACCCTGTGTCACCCAACCCTGTCACCAGGGGCTGGGCAGCCAAGCCGTGATCTGCCGCCAGTTTGGGACTTCCAGGGGACAAAAATCCCCTCGGTGGCAGCGTGAGACAGAGCAGAGCTGAGGGCAGGACAAACTGCCACCAGAGAGCCCAGAGAGATGACTTGCATCTCAGGAGGCTGTTTGGAAACATCCCATTTTGTGGAGCTCTTGCAGCACGTGGTGTTGTGAACCAATTGTTTTAAATACTGAAATTTTTCAGACTCAGTGGATAAGTTTTTCTCTAACCTCCAAATCAGCTGGAATGATTTCACAATTGAGTTGTTTGTAATTAAACCCACACCCACAGACAATGGGGCAGATAAAAAGTGCCTTCTGTTTGATTTTCAGCCCTTTCCTTTTTGCATATTCATAAACTTCATGGAAGCTTCAAAATGTTCTTTCTTTAAAAATAGTGAGCAGAACCATTTCCCATCTGAGGTGCATTTGCTGCCAGGTTACTTTGGGACTGCCCATCAGTGTTGGGCTGTTGGCAGTGATCTTCTCTTTGACAAACAGCAATGCTGAGGAGGAAGAGACATGCAGGCACAGGAACTGGATGGGATTTATAATCAAGAATGGAAATGCGGAGAGAGCAGCAGAAAAAATAAACTCCAAAAGTCCTCATTAAAGTGAGCTTTTGAGAACATATCCACATTTCAATGAAAAATATTGTTCTTATTTGCATTCATATTATATAAGCAGCTTCTTTTTATTTATTAACTCAATTTTAATAGCCTTTCAAAGCTGATCTTATCCCAGTATCAAATATTCCTAAAATAGATTTCACACGGAGGAAATCAGAGCTTTTGGCAATAGAGTAGTGCTGGTGCTCCTCTAAAATAGTTCATCAAATAGCATTTCCAGGGCAGTGAAATTCAGTTCTGAACCAGAAACGGTTCTTTCCTCAAGAGCTCTCCTGCCCTGATGACACAGAGGTTCAAAAGCTCAATCTTGCAAGCACTTGATAGCAGTGGTACCTACAAGCTCCATTATGCCAGAGGCAAATCTAAATTTCTACATGCTGGTATTATTTTTTTTATTCATTCACCTGGAGAAAGTGTGCTGCATTCACAAGAAATCTGGGGGAAGGGGACAAACTAATGTATCAGAAATTTCAGAAGAACTCAAAGGGTATTTTGAGCTTTTAATCATATTATGAGCTCATTAAATAAAAGTAAGGACATATTGGGATATAATTCTCTTAAACATGGTTTCAGTAGCTGCAGTGATGCAAATTTTGTACTTCATCAGGTTCAGCTGTCAGCATGCTCTAGTCCTGTGCAGGAAAAGGAGCAGGTTTAATTGTTTGAAAGTTTGTTTCCTACTTAAAAGTAGGCATGTTAGTAATACCTGACATTTTGGAAAGGGTAGGGTGATACTTTGGGATGAGGCAGAGATAACTCACAGTGAAAGTGTTTTCCTTCTTCAACATCAGAATTTATCTGCCATTTAAGGAACAAGCTAAGTGCATGAATTCTTCTGTATGGGTGTTTCAAGTAACCACTTTAAAGATAACTGTTTATAAGTGAATCAACCTTGTGGCTCAATAAAGTCATGTGGAGGTAATTTACAACAGCCAAAGCAACAAAACTGCACAAAACATCCAGTGCCAAGGAGGGTGGAGAATCACAAAAATACAGGACTTCTATACAATTCTCATAGTAACATGTTCTGGTCCTATTTCCTTTATGCAGATGCTAGATGAAAATCACCACCTAATACAATGTATTATGGATTATCAGAGCAAGGGGAAAACTGCAGAATGTACTCAGTGAGTATTACAAACTGGGGAGTTTGTTAGAAATGTTTCCTGAAGTCTGGCTCTTCCCTTTGCTCAGTGGCACAGCTGTTGGTTTGCTCTTGGAAACACTCCTGTTCCTTTCTAGGAGCTTTTCCAGTTCATGGAGAACTGTGAAAAAGCATAAATGGTTCTGGTGGTGCTTACTTGAGTAAACACTCCAGTTAGAGCACTCTTGAGAAAAATCATGTTCTTCTCAGTTTGCTGGCAGGGAAAACAGGTTTTGGGCTTTGGAGTTGTGGAATTTCATTCCTATCAGGGCCCTTGTTAGACAGAGAAGGGAAAAGTGTCTGATTGTTGGAGCAGCTGACTGGGTATCAGTCCTCAAAGATGGAGGTCCCAGCTGCACAGTTCAAAGTGCTTTCAAAGGAGGGTGTATTTTGTCTCTCTCTTCCCCCAAGTTTATCCTTTTGAAGTTTATCCTGTTATAAAAGAGGTGTTGAGCACTCTGATCCTTGATGGGAAACGTGACAGCACAGACACAGGTCATTGCTACTGCTATTTATTAGGACAGATTAAAAATGGGTTAAGGTAATTTAATTAACCATTTGTAAAGAGGAAAAAAAAAAACCTTGGAATTTTGTGTATTGTTAACCCTTTCCAAATGAGCTTTACTCCTTGTTCTGTAGATACCAACAAATCTTGCACAGAAACCTGGTTTACTTGGCAACAATAGCAGACTCTAACCAGAATATGCAGTCCTTGCTTCCTGCTGTAAGTACCAGTACAATTACTGCAACTAATAATTAGTTATTAGTATAACTAATATCATAGTTATTTCCCTCAGATACATTAGCTATGCCAGAAGGAAATGTTCTTTGATTCTGTCACTGATCACTATAAATGAACAGTTTTTTAGTATTTTTCCAGCTGAAAGTTTTGAAGTGGCCAAGTAGACCACCAATCAAAAGTTACTTCTGCTGAATTTAAATTATGTTTTATGGGACATTTGTGTTAATCTCTGTCCCATAACTCAAGGGTTATGATGCAGTGCTGCAGATCTGAACAGCTCCATTTGTTCCAGATTCAATATTCTTACCCGTTCTTATTCTATTCTTTACTTGGGGGGAAAAAAATGCTGCTGATTTGCATCAAAAACCTAATTCAACACTCAGGCATCGGTTTGTCTTTACACATGTTGTTATTCTTGCTCAGTGGATTGATTTGGGAAGTACCACACATAACACAAACTGCAGCAGAGCTTGGCAAAGGTCAGTCTGTCACCACGCTCCCGTGTTGTCTTTGCTAATGCATTCCCCGCAGTGGTTGTGTTTGGAAATCCATGAGTGCAGGGGAACGAGCACAGGAGCCACACTCTGTGACAAACACAATAATTTCAAGCCCTTCACTGTGCTGCTGCCTGTCAGCTGCTCTGTCATGCTCAATGTCATTCACACAGAGGAGTCAAACCGAGAAAGATTCACCCAAAAATCCAAGCAAACGCGTATTTAACCGAGGCAGTTTTTAGTCATAGTCAGGCTAATTTGGGGGCTGCTATTTTTCTAATTCAAAGCCTAACCAAAAATTTGCTTTTTCCTCCTTGTTGTTTCGCAGCCACCAACGCAAAACATAAACTTGGGCCCGGGAGGGATGAGTCAGAGCGCCTCCAACCAATCCCTCCACTCGCAGAGCAATCTCAGCGATGCCATCGGGACCGGCCTCCCTCCCTCCTCCCTCATGCAGAGTCAGATTAGCAATGGTGAGCTCTGGTCCCCTTTGTGCTGCTTTGCTGTTGCCTGGCAACAAAATCATTAATGCAGAATATACTTAGAGAGCTGGAAAAGACCTCTCCTAACTCACCTTTCAGGCATATGGGGATTTCAGGCACACGCTGAAATCACCACAAAATGGCTACAGGCAGGAATGGGGTTGGTTTCTGCAGAGTGCTTTGTGTTTCTGCAGAGGAAATCAAAGACTTTTTTTTTTTTTTTTTTTTTTTAATGCATGATGAAAATCACCGAGGAAAGATGCATCCAAGTTTTTAAGTAAGAAAAATTTTATGTTGCAGTATTTTTGTCATGGAAGTGGCAGGGTTGGCCAGGGTAAAATGGAATTGCTTGCATGAGTAACCACACAACCAAGCCTTCAGATTGCAAAGACCTTCCAGGATACATTTCTCCTTACAAATCATTTGGTGTTGCACCAGTCTTTGTCCTCTACAGAAGCTTGCAGAGGTTGTACTACACAGTCAAAGAATTTGCACGGACATTTCATATTAATAAGATACTATAATCTGTTTGGTTTTGTTCATGCAACTAAGCTAATTAAAAACAAATTTTTAATATGTGCATTTTATATTATGAATAATCTGTTTATTTTGTAGATCATAGTTATTCAGTCAGTTGTTTCTGTGGGTGTCTCCCAGAGTAACAGAGAGCAAAACCAGTTTCTATAAATAGAAATATCTGATTGTAAAATCACAGACCTTGGCAGGGGGACTCAAGAGCAGACACAAGCCATGAAATTACTTCTGAGTTTTTGAAAATCCCTTTGTGGTCAAGCCTATTGTACCTTTTACACAATTGGATAAGGGACCTGTAAAGTGAACTTACTAAATTTTTCAGGGCCTTTGTTTTGAAAGATTTAATACTGAGTATGAGTAATATATTAGCTCAGTCAAAACATTGTTTTGTGTTATTAAGAACAGACATTTTTAGTGCTACTGTTGTTGGTTTTCTGATTTGCTCCCCAGCCTCCTCCAGATCTCTGGAGTAATTTGCTGCTGATTGAAAGAACCAGACTGGAAGCCATGAGGACTGGACTCATCCACATGTTTTCCCTTACAATCACAAATCAGCCAACCTTTTTTTTTTTCTTATTTTAAAGAGGGCCAAGAATCTCTAATTTTTCCCATGCAAATAAGGCAAGGTTTACCATCACTTGCTTCACTCCACCTCTCACTCAAGGCAACTCTATCTCCATTCACACACTGTGTGACCTTGTGCTACACCAGGATCAGCTTTGCAACTTAAACAAACTGGAGCAAAACACAGAGATAATTTCCTGTGGCAGCATTTTGACCCATCTCCACTGATTTCAGGAGAGCTGGCTCTCTTTATCTCTTGTTGAAACTGCTGCTTGCATCTCTTCATCAGAGGAAAATATCATAATTTACAGCAAATGTTCTAATTTTGATGTCTGTGAAAACCATTAAGGGTAATTAATGAGGTTTGTACTAAATGAGTTAGATGTTTTTCAGAGGCTGCAGATACACTTAATAACCCTGAATTAAAATATCATTATTTAAACATTGCAACATAATTCTGCCTCTTCTAAGGATTCTGCGTTCTACCTAAATTAATTGAGATTGACAACAATAGGGCTGAATTTAGATAGACAACAATATGCACCATCACAGCTTGGATGGTAACAATCTACAGTGAAAACAGCTTTGTAAAACTCATTCATAAAACTATTTCCAGCAATAAACAACAAATGAGAACCCCATTTCCCCCAATATTAGCTACCCAACCGCAACAGAATTCTGAAAAATAAGCACACTGCCAGGTAAGCAGGATGATACAAATACAGGATGTATCTGGAGCAGTCTGATGATTACAATCTGATGTTGGAAAGGTAGTAACAACTGGGATTGTAATGGTGACTTGGAAAATTTATCTTCCTCTTCCTGAGGTACTTTTAGTCAAACTTCAGGAAAGGGAGAGATAGGGTTGTTCTTTGAGCAGAGGCTGCATTGGTACTTCAGAAGCCCCAGCTAAGAAGGTGAGCTGGTTATGGAGGAACTATATAGTTATAGATAGTTATATATACTAGTTATAGATAGTTATATCCACTATACAGGAATAGTGGATGCAGCAATGTGCAGAGTGTCTCTCAGCCACTGCTGTGCCTTCCTGTTATCACCACCTGTGTGAAGGGGGAAAGGAATCAACCACAGGACAAGAGGAAGGAAAGAACAGATTTCCAAAGGCTGGGATGTTCCCAGAGTCCATCTATTTTCTGAAGTACCTGAAATTACTGGCATTTTTAAATTCTGCTGCCTGCAAGGAAGTGGTTGTAGGGCACTGCTGCTGGTTTTGTTCTTCCCATCTGCAATCCTGTACAGCCTGGATTTGGCTGCCAGGAAGAGGAGGTTTGCTCTAGCTGTGCAGCAGGCACTTTTAATTTGTCTGTACAAAACAGGGAGTGTTAATAAAGAGGACTTTTGTTTTTTTTGTTTTGCCTTATCATAAGGTATTTCAGAAAGGCTGCAAGGCCTCACGCTCACTGTGCTTTGCCAATAATAGCTGACATTTTCCTGTTGCTCTCTCTAATTTTTGCAGGTCCTAACCACGTGTCTATGCAGCAGTCAGGCCAGAACACCATGCCCACGACCTCTCTGAGCATGACTGTCAGCAGCCACGGGACTGGCCCTGGCTACAGCCACACAGTGCCTGCCTCTCAGAACGTGCCAATGCAGGGCCAGGGCTCCATAGGCAATTACGTCTCTCGAACGAACATCAACATGCAGTCCAACCCAGGTAACTGCCTCTGCCTCCTCCTGGGCCACCCTGGCTTTCCTCTGACCTCAGAGGGTTTGCCACACGTGGCTTTGTTCTGTAAATATTTCCTGTAGACAGCTACAAACATACCTGAGGAACAGACAGCTTTCAGACATCTCTGAATTTCCAGGTGCCAGTGTAATTCAGAACAGTTTCACACTTGCTTTAACTTAGGCTGACTCTCCATGGTTAGGGCTGAGCTGAGGAAAAGAGGGTCAGGTAGAGGTGCAGCAGCATTATCTGATAGCCCTGGCAGCAAATCCCACAGCCATGGGAGGGATCTGAGCAGCACCTTTACCCAAGTAGAAAGAACCTGCCAGGGTATAACACATTCACTGTTTGTACATTACTAACCCATTTTGTTATTTTATTGGTACTTCACATTGTTTGCAGGGCATTAAGAGACTAGCAGACAACTCAAAAAAAAGTTTGCTAGTTGAATCACATTGAATGGGATGTCTGATGCTTTAGAATTCTTTACAGCAGCATGACATTTAGGAATCAAATAAATCCCAGAATATCAGTTTACTTAAACTCTATAATCATCAGGTATATGAGAAGATGGAAGCACAAGAAAGAATACATTAGAAAAGAAATGCAGCAATTAAATAGTCAGGAGGTAGACAGGAACAATCATTTCTTGTTTCTTCCTTTAACCCTACTGCAATAAGTTTTACATTCTTTTGAGTAAGCTAATAATAATCAAGGGCTGGGTGTATTTTTAAATATCTGCTGAAGCAAATGGCAAGAACTGACCATGTAATAAGATCCCTTCTGGATTCCAGTGCAGAAGAGTAAATAAATCCAGTAGGACTACATCTCCCCCTGTGGAAAATTCACAGAATTATCAGGATGCATGTTAGCTGAAGGTTTTAGCTTGCTTCTAAAGAGATTAGGAGAGAACTGCCCCATGTTCATCTTTGGAAAACAGTCTTTTCCATGTCCCTTGTAGTCTCCATGATGCACCAGCAAGCAGCAACGTCACATTACAACTCAGCACAAGGAGGGAGCCAGCACTACCAGGGACAATCCTCCATTGCCATGATGAGCCAGAGCAACCAAGGCAACAGCATGATGGGGCAGCGACCCATGGGCCCTTACAGAGCTTCACAGCAAGGTAAAATTGCTATCAGATTATTGATAGAACTCTCATCAGACTCATGACACTCAGTCTGTCACGTTTACAAACAGAGAATCCCACCCAGGAGCACAGGAAATCCTGAATGGTGCAAGTATCATGACAATGAGATGAACTTGAATCTATCTTCAAGATTCATCTATTTAATTATTTTGGGTGTTTAGAAAAATAATTCTGTCTAAAAGGGATCGTATATATCTAAAGAAAAGATAAACAATTTGATATACAGCTCATTCGGGGCACTGGGAATCTGTTCAATTCTTTCTCATGGTGTTGGATCAGCCCTAACATGGCACAGTTAGCAAGGAACACATTTCTGGAAAGAAGACACAGTTTGCCAGCAATTAAAATGAAAAATTAGGCCAAGGAAAGGAAAACACCAGAGGATAACTACCATGCTGTAAGACCTCTCTGGATAAAGTTCTAAGAGGTAATAAAGCTGCTAGACTGATTAGAAAATAAACTGAATTTTGCTAAGAAACAAAGTAATGTATTAATGAAAATATATTTAATTCTGACTGTGCTCTTGAGCATGGAATCCATTCCTGTGCTTTCTAATAACTCAGATTAGTAGATGAAATGCAGCCCTTACTTTCAGTGTTGCTGCAGAAGTGAGTGATTGTAGGATGTGTTACTGACTGTTGTGTGATTTCAATTTCAACCATCTTTGTCTGAGATTACAAATTTAATCCCTTTTTCTAGTGAGAAAAACATCTTTATAATTGCTCTCAATTGTTTGCTTTTCCAGACATAAACTTTGTTTTCTTAAAAAAAAAAAAAAATTAGATAAGAGAAACGCATCCCTTAGGAGTGCACAGGCTGAGTGTGCCTTGTCTTGTGCCTTGCAGGTTCCTCGCAGCAGTACATGGGTCAGGAAGAATATTACAGTGAGCAGTACAGTCATGGCCAAGGCTCATCAGAACCTATGAATCAGCAATACTATCCAGATGGTAATTCCTCTGAGCTGGGCTCACTGTGATACTGCTGAAGTGCAGAGCACCACGACTGCCACGTCCAAGGACATGGCAAACCTATTGTGCTTCATTTCCAGTCTCAGTGCTGGAAAATTAGAATCCCAGGGGATGGGAGCCTGGTACAAAACATGCACATCAGTGCACCCTGCTATATAAATTGCTCCAGTTTATAAAAGCCCAGTTTGGATTAGGAAACACAAGAGTTCTATCCATTGTGACTTTCCTTGCCTTGTATTCGATATTCTCCCTAAGGGGTCTGTATTTGCTCTTAGCCTCATCTTGGTGCATAAGCAGCTTCATCAAATATATTAAATATACATTCAACACTGTCTCTATGGTGCCAATAAGAATGTATCTGACAAATCTTTGTGACTCCTTGCAGGACATGGTGATTATGCCTATCAGCAGTCATCCTATACTGAACAGAGCTACGACCGGTCGTTTGACGACTCTACACAACACTACTATGAAGGAGGTAGGAAAACACAGCAAAATCTTAGCAGTAAATTCAATATATTATTGAGAAATCTGAACTCTAAATTAACTGGTGCTATTAACTGAATTATGATGAAGCAAGGTGGCATTTAGGAGAAGCGATGTCTCCTATAGAGCCTCTGTTCATTTTGTTGTTTCAGGATACAGCAAATGGAATTCTCTTCATAGGTATTTGAAAAAAATACCAGTAACAACTAGATACGTGGTCTTTCTGAGATATATGAATAAACATCATTATCTAGAAGAAAATAAAACGAGAGGGCTTCTTGAGAAAGCAGCTATTTACCCTGGCTGACTTACCTTTGTGACTTTTCCTTCTGAAGCCCTTCTGGTACAAAAAAAATTACTTAGGGGAACAGGTTGGTTGTTTGGTTGTTTAGTGATGTGTATAAATAAGTAACTCCTATTCAAAAGAATTAAAAATCACTGGAGAAATAAACATCTTGCTTGGCAAAATCCAATCATTTGTTTCTAAGAAAAGTATTTGTGTATGAGTTCTAGACCAAGGCTCCTTACACCTTTGTTTTCCTTATCATCCACATGTACAGTGAAATACCTGCCTCATCTCTGACCAAACAATTCCAATATTTCCCTCTCCAGGAAATTCTCAGTACAGCCAGCAGCAGGCAGGATACCAACAGGGAGCTGCACAACAGCAAACATATTCCCAGCAGCAATACCCAAATCAACAGAGTTACCCAGGACAACAGCAAGGATATGGTAAGAAAACTTTTCAGTGGCTGGTCAAGTGTTTTCAGTGTTTCACCCTGATGCCTCCATTCCTAAGCTAAAATAGGCTGTAAACTATTTCCTTGATTAACCTTGGATTAACAATGTACCAAAATTAGCCAAAGATCTAGTAAAGGGATTCTGGGCAGTAACATATGTAAGTATAGCACTGCATTCATCCTGAATCCCTCTCTCTTTTGATAGAAGTTAGAAAATACACATTTTCTTCATGTTGACTTTGTGTTCAACATCATCAGGAGGTCACTGCCTGGGTTCCCAGACCTCCTACACACCTAGTGCTTCTGAACTGACATGAGAAAGAACATCAGCCATCCAGAGAATCACTCCTCTGTTGCTTATGGTGGCACAGCCAGATTAGAGAGGAATTTAAACATGCAGTTGTTACTAAAATATAGGCAAGGTAGTTTGCACAGAGATCATAACTGAGCTGTGCCAATACAGATTTCAGGAGGCATCACTTAGAAGTGTTATGACATTTTTTGAGCAAAGTTTAAAATCTGAAGTTTACACTGCTGCAACTACATCATTATTAGTATTAACACCTCCTAGTGTAAACCTAGAGGGGAGGTCTGGGCAGAATTTACTCACAGTTCTTACTCACAGAGCTTACTTTGTTAGCATCATGTTTTAGATTGTGTTAACTCTTAAAAACTCCAGCAAATCAAGGCTGTAATGGATTTTTCTGCCTGTAATGGATTTTACTGTCTTCTCAGGTCCTGCACAAGGAGCCTCTTCACAGTATTCCAGCTACCAACAGGGACAGGGGCAGCAATATGGAAGTTACAGAGCTTCCCAAACCGGCCCATCCGCTCAGCAACAGAGGCCTTATGGCTATGAGCAGGTAAATTGTCTAAATCTCTGCTCTGAAAGAGCAGATCTAGCTGTTAGCTCTGTCTATAAATCTGTCTGATAATTTGGGGCAGGCATATGGGTGATACTTCAGTAGGTCTTGTAAAATTCACAGACCAAAAGAAATTGCCTAACTTGCAGTAAGCCTCCAATATATTATCCTTCAACATTTCTATTTCTTCTTTTTTTTTTTTTTTTTTACAGGGACAATATGGAAATTACCAGCAATAAAAGAATACAGTGCTGTGTCCTTTCAATAGTATCTCAATCTTTTGAACTGGATGTACAGGCAGTTTTGATTAATTGTAATATGTTGGTTACCCCTTAGCACAAAGCAGCGTCTGTATGTGAACAGTGTTCATTTCATGCTGGATATGAAGCAGTGCACTACTGGTAACAAGACAATGCTTTAATGGTTTGATATTTGGTGCTGTGTATAGTACTGTATGTTGATACAACACAGAAGTTTTTCATTTTACCCTCTCTTGTCCCATTCTTGATGTTTCTGAATAGCTTTAGGATCATTAGATCACAGTTGTGCCCCGTTCTGGAAAACAGCCAGACTGTTCTGCAGTCTGGCCCAATGCAAAGCCCATCAGTCACATCTCAGTCCAGGGAAGTTCCCTGTGGTAAGTTACTGATCTTTTTTTAACTGGATGCATTGAAGATTACCTGCCAGCCTCCAAAATCCATGGCTCTTCAGTTTACTTCTACAGAACAAGGGGATGGATACATTCCTTATAAAATGTCACTTCTATGCTAAATGACAAAAAATAGCTGCAACTTCTATAATACCTACCTACCCACCCAAATCCTATGATTCAGTAATCCTCATAAGTCCACATTTCTGTTGTGAAAGATAAAGAAAGAGGATCCAAACTTCTGATCATAGAAATGTTAATAAATAGAGGCACCTTTCATATGTCCATGAAAACAAAGGTATTTCTGTTGTGGGAAGGAAACCAAAAGGGAGCTCTGAGACCTGCAGTGTCAGCCTGCTTGACATCAATATTGCTTCATATCGTGCTTAGCTGAGAAAAACACCTGGCAGAAGTCCCACCTTGAATATCCTAATTTTATAACTTGCATATACATTTTTGTGCCAAATTTTGCAAGCAGGTGGCTGGCATCCTTCTTTATTCTGATTCTTGTGCTGCCCTTGCTCAGATTCCCCAGCAAGCATTATAACCATAAATATTGTCAGATTTGGTGGTCTGTTGTTCTCACAGCTCATCATCACTTTTATTTTCCTATTGTAGCTTGACAAAAAAATAGTTCAGAGGTAAAAGAAAAAAAAAAAAAAGCATTTTTATTGCAGACAAGCAATTAAATTCAGCTTTAATTGTGAGACACTATTATGCATATAGAGAGAGGAGCTATTAATGGGGTCAACCAGTGAGAGAATACCTATAGAGGGAGAATTTAGAGAGAAAAACTAGTGGTATGTAAAAATCAGTATGAACAATGTAAGTCTCTTCTATTCAGTTTTATATGTTCTTATAAAGTCTTGGGGGGTGAAAAAAGGGCGCTTTTAAAGTGCTTATATAAGTGTTAAACAAAATACTGTGTCCAAATTGCTCTGAAGCAAAAAAGCTGGGATGGCTGTGTAGGCCACAAACATTTTTTGATATGAGATTAATTGCAAATTTACAAAAGTAAATACACTGTGTAGGATTTTCTCCTTTTCTTTGTCTGACTGGTGTTATTTATGGGATTTCAAGTACTTTATATTTTGAAAAACAAAGACCACAGAAAAAACACATCTCTCAGTTCATTACTTTTTTTTCCTTTGAAGAAAATCTTTAACTGGACAACTAGGGAGTTTACTGTTAAATGTTGTCCAAGCACTGTCCTTCCTATGTTAGTAATTTCAACTACTAGTAAAATAGAAGACTTTTTTTTTCAGTCAGTCCTCATCTCTCTCATCTTTCCTGCTGATGTTTTCATACAAATAAGTACTCTCAAATAGCAAGGAACAGAAAGGAAGTAAGATTGTTTTCTTTGTAATAATTACTATTACAGGTAGCCAGAAGAATGCAATATTGCTCTTTGGGAATACGCCTTTTATGTGGTTTTTAAAAGTGCTGAAATGCTTTTGAGAGAATATGAACAACACTTAAACCGAAACAGCAACATTACATCAATCTGAAATGTCTTACATTAAGAACTTCGTGAATGTTGTGTATATAATGTATTTGAAAGAGCACTTTGAAAATAGTTTGTACATTTATTTCCTAATTTATACATGATTTTTGGTGTTAATATTTCTAATTGTTAATAACAAAACGTTTATTTAATGTGTCATCCATTTTTATGTATTAATGTGGAAACAAAGTGATGCCAGCATTTTGACTTCTTCCATGACTTGTATCATTTTTTGTTTTGTAATACAGAATGCTTGGAAATGGTTTAGTTTAAATATTATCTGAAAGTGGATTTGGTGGTGCTTTCCTTGTGGCAGATGGAATGGGTAGCACAGGTTACCCTTTCCTTGGGGGTGCTGGTGGTGAGAGCTGGCCATGCCCCAGCCCACGAATTCCCGGGTGCTGGGCTGATCCCGGCGTGGGCAGCGAGGGAGGCAGAATTCTGCTCCTCAGGGCATGGACCTGCTGCTGGAGAGGGCCCAGAGGACCAAACTGATCAGAGGGATGGAGCAGCTCTGCCACGAGGAAAGGCTGAGAGAATCACGATTGTTCAGCCTGCTTAGGGGAACTTCGGGGTGCCTTCATTGCAGCCTTCCCGTGCCTGAAGGGGCCTGTGAGAAAGACGGAAAGAGACTATTTACAAAGGCCTGGAGTGACAAGACAAGGGGAAATGGCTTCGAGCTGGCAGAGGCCAGGGTTAGATGGGGTATGAGGAGGATGCTCGGTACTGCGAGAGGCGGGAGGGTGCCCAGAGAAGCTGTGGCTGCTCCAGCCCTGGAAGCGCTCAAGGCCAGGCTGGACGGGGCTTGGTGCAAGCTGGGATAGTGGACGGGGAACGAGATGATCTTTAAAGTCCCTTCCAACCCAAGCCGTTCTGCGTTCTGAGTCTCGCGGGCTGCCTCAGCCCTCACGGGCGCCGTTCTCGGGACACACAGCCTGAGGCCGGGCTGAGGCGGGGCTGGGGCCGGGCCGGGGCCGGGCTAAGCCGGGGTTGAGGTGGGGCTGAGGCGGGCCGCGGCTGCCGGGGCGCGGCTTTGCCTCAGCGGCTGCGCCCGGGAGACCGAGGCGGAGCCGTGGCCGTGCCTGTCCCTCCATGGCGGTGCTGTGTGGGGCCGGGCTGGGCACCTCCCTGAGGCGCTGCGGGGCCGGGGGCAGCGGCCGCAGTCCCTGGAAGGCGGTCCTGCTGCTGCTCAGCCCGCCGGCTTTCTCCACGGGCTGCGCCCGGTGCGCCAAGGACAGGCGGCTGAGGCAGAAGAGAGCCATTTCCGAGCGGCAGCTGGTGAGTGCTGGGCGCTCCGCGAGCTCGGGCTGCCTCCCGCCGCTGGCCCTGCGGGAGTGAGGAAATACTGGCTAAAATATAATTGACTTCCAGAATAGTGAGGAAATGAGCCCGCCCCGCGATATTCTCCGTGCTCACATTGATCGTAGTAGCGGTCCTCTTCCCCTTTGGCCTCTTTGGGCGGGAAGCATCCATAAGTCAGAAAGTAAAAAGGTTTTTAAAGTTAAAGGTCTAAAACGGTGTTTTAGCTTTAAATCTAAAATATTGTTTTGTTTCTCACTGGTTTTTTAGTCTTGCGGTGTAGTCAGCTGCCAAACAAGCATCACTTTATGTCAGAGAAACTTCAGGGTCCTAGAATTTATTCTTCATCTTATTTTTATATTTACACGTCTCTGAAAAATCTTATTTTCTAATGATCCATAAATCACTCCCCATTAAAAACCATAGTTTACTCTTTCGCCGTGTGGTGGTGCCAAATACTTTCTAAAAGAGGCTTTTTAGTAGTAGTATAAATTTGCTTATCAAAAGTTCAGGTGAGAGGAGGGTTTTTTTTCAGTTGCTTATCTTTGGTATCATAAGACTAATAAGACTTTTTCTCTCTCACGTACTATTTGTGCCGTTTAAAGTGACCCTTAAAGGCCATTCTCATTACGGAGTCCCTTAGTAACTGACAGAATTAGAAAGTTACCATGATCACAGTCGTGCTTTCTCTTTTCATCCCTCTGTGTAAACAATTCCACCTGTCAATGAATGTACTTCCCTAATATTTTCCCTTGGGAATTTCAGCCCCTTTTCTGGAGATAAAGTTATATCAACATAGCATAGCCTTAGGCATTTGCTTTTTAAAAAGTTCTTAAAAACACTTGAAAGATGAGATCTGATTTTCTTTGTTGTTACACTCAGTACAGTGCATTTAGTTGATCTGTGAATGCCAGCAGAGTTCTGGTTCAGAGTTCTGATTTTTTTTTTACTGTTGAATGAAATTCATCCTGGCTAAAAATAGCAGGTCTGGCTAATAACTAAACCTTCTTGGAAGATGAGTCTGATAAATGGTATTTAAAGGTAGCAACCCCCACCCTTGTTGCAGACACGGTATTTCGTGGATCAGCGGAAAGTGCGCGTGGTTGGAGGACAAGGAGGAGACGGGGGCCATTCCTTCCACAGTGAGCCCAGAAAAGTGTTTGGAGGTCCTGATGGTGGGAATGGAGGTGATGGGGGTCATGTCATTTTTAAAGGTAAACCTCACCGAATCTGTTCTGTTTTGTGCCGTTGTTTTCTTGCTTAACACCCCACCCCAGCACAAACAGCCCTGCACGGATGGTAAGAAATGGTAAAAAGGTTAAAATGGTTATTTCTGTATGAGGTGTCTTTGCTTTTGAAGTTCTGTCCTGAGCTGTGATAAGGAGGACATAAATGACACTGACAGCCTTAGAATTTTGAAAATTGAGGTATTTTGCAGATACTTTGGTGAGTGGTGCCTGACTGTGTTAAGATCTGATTAAATTTTCCTCTTAAGATGAATAAAGCTTCTTCTGCCACCACCCTGCTGTAAAATCTAATCTAGCAAATTAATTTTTATTTGGAATGACCACATTAATAAACCTAAGCAGCTAAGTACAGACAGTTAAACTTCATCACGACTTAGATTGATGTTTGTCTTCCCTGATATGTTATTATTGAGACAGTAAATAAAAAATAGGGACAATAAATAGTAAATAGGATGTGCACTCATGCAATATTCAAAAAGAGAAAGAACAATCAAGAGTTGACTTTTCTGTGCCTGTTTTACTAAAGCAATGTGTTCAAAATGTGTGTATTTTACTTTTCAGCTGACCAGCAAATGAAATCACTTTCTTCAGTGTTCCGCTTCTATCAGGGCTTTCATGGAGAGAGAGGAGGAAGCAAAAACTGTTATGGAGCTAACGGTGCACACATGTATGTTAAAGTAAGTCAGTGGGTGCTGGGTGCTAGCTTGCTACATGGCTGATTTTCAATCTGGAGAACCTTATTGTGTGTGAATCTCACGTGTAATGGGGGGTAAATGTCTGACGGTGCTGTTTGAGTTCAGAAAGTGAGTTTCATGAAAGACAATTCTCTTTTTGGGCTCCTCACCTTGAGAATATGCAGGAGTGATTTTCAGCAAATCTGAAATCAGCTGGTGGAGGATCTGCTGCAGGCTTTGAGCTTCGGTGTAATGCTTGCACCTCTTCCCTTTGAGGTCCCTGTTGGTACTTTGGTGAAGGAGGATGGTGAGGTTGTGGCTGACCTCACCCAGCATGGAGAAGAGTACATTGCAGCCCATGGAGGAGCTGGAGGGAGAGGAAATCGCTTCTTTCTCTCCAACGAAAACCGCGCTCCGAAATTTTTCACTCCAGGAGAGCCAGGTCAGGAGAGGGTCCTTCATCTGGAGCTCAAGACAACAGCTCATGCAGGATTGGTGAGTTTCTGTTGGTTCAGCTTCCACTTGACTGACTGAAGAAATAATGTGAGAGAACATTTTCTTGGCCCCTGGCTTGCTTGCTTGGAGACACAGCTCGATGCTTTCTTGCTGTTACTTGGTAGAAGGGTGTCCAAAGTCATTCACAGAGCTGTCACTCTTGTGCTACTTGGTGTTGTCCTACTTCTGCTAAAGTCCATACTATACATAGAGAAACAAGATTCATCAGTGGTTGCTGATGATGTACAGCAGCTTTGTCTGCTGGTTCTGCCGATGAACACTACAGGATAGAGAATTCTTTTAAATTGGCTTGTTTTCTTGGTTTTGGGTTTTTTTTCCCTAAATTATAAAGTTCAAATCATCTGTTTCATCCCTCTATTTCTCTTTTTACAGATCTTAAACATTTGACTTCATTAGTGACAGGTTTATAATCCTCTGAAATGAAAAATGCTCAACTTTGAGCTTAAGCTATTTTTGTATTTGAGTATGGAAATATTCTAACACCAGCTGGCAAACCTGTGAAAGTTATGCTTTGCTGCAAAATGTTCTTGATGTAGTCCAACAACTGCAGAATAACTGTCTGGTCTAGCAGAATTTTTCAGATTTGTTAAAGATTGAGAAATTTGTGTGTTTGTATTCCAGGTGGGCTTTCCCAATGCTGGCAAATCCTCACTTTTGAGAGCCATCTCCCGGGCAAAGCCAGCTGTGGCTGCCTACCCATTCACAACCTTAAACCCCCATGTTGGCATTGTCCACTATCAAGACTATGAACAAGTGGCAGGTAAGAATTTGAAGTTTGTTGTGTGTACCTTGAAAGCAATTTGTGTCACCTTTGTAAATGCTTTTAAATGCTGCAGAAATAGATTCAGGAGTTCTGTAGTGTTCTTGCTAGTTCCAAAGAACTTCAAAGAAAACTCTACTGAAAGCCCATTTCACCTTCACTTGTAGGTACCCTTAGTGCCAAACTGTCAGTCTGTATTCTGTCTGCACTGGAGTAATCTAAATTTAGGTATTTTAAAAGATAACAGCAGCAAACTTAGCATGAGTTGTGCTTTAATATTGAGGCACTGAGATATAATTTAAAAGTACTTCACTGGCCAGTAAAAGACTGGAGAGGATTTTTGGGGAGTTTTTTATTGGATCTGCTGGATTCACTGTGAAATTTCTCTTGCAGTTGCTGACATTCCTGGCCTAATCCAAGGTGCTCATCAGAACCGTGGGCTGGGGATGGCCTTCCTGAAGCACATCGAGCGCTGCCGCTTCCTCTTGTACGTGCTGGATCTCTCTGTGCCTCAGCCCTGGAGCCAGCTGCAAGACTTGAAATATGAACTGGAAGCATATGAAAAAGGCTTGTCTGAGAGGCCTTGTGTCGTGGTTGGGAATAAGGTTGACCTTGCTCAGTCCAGGATCAATCTGGCACTCCTTAGGGAGCAGGTGGCTGAGAGGGTCATCGCAGTGTCTGCGCTGACAGGAGACAACTTGGAGGAGCTGCTGCTGCATCTGAGAGAACTCTATGACACCTTTGTGAAGACAGAACAGTCACAGGGACAAAGCCCAGTCAAGTGGTAGAAGCTACAACTGCTGTGAACTGTGCTGGAAGGAGAGCAAAGTTAAAATAGCAGATTTGAGTGCATCTCTGTGACTGGGGCTTCCTGTGGGTTGTTTTTGTTGTTAATATGGAAGGGCACAGCATGGGGATTTGTTCTGGACTGCTGCTTTGGAAAGATTGTTTTGTTTGTTTGTTCACCTTTGAGGTGTCTCTGAAGTTTTACAACAAAGCTTGAAAATTGTAATCATGGTGGGTGTTGAACTGGAAGCCTGGCTCTTGTTTGGCATACTGTGGAATGAAGAGAATGCTGTCTAGTAGAAATGACTGAAAAGTCACTTTCTCATTTTTCACTAATCAAAAGTTCTAAAGATCACGTGGCCCCATGTTTGTCTGTTTTTATATTATGGCAAATTTCTTAAAACTTTTCTCCTGTTGTGGTTTTGGTGTGGATTTTTCTCCTCAAAGGGAGGCACAGCTCAGTAATTTTCGGGAGGAGGAACATGAAAGAACTGCAATTAATGACTGAAATTATTTTCTCCTTAATATAAATAATTGACTATATTTAAATGCTGGCAGCAGCTAAGTAGCTGAATAAACTGGCCAGGAACCAGCCATTTGAGACTCACATCTGAGTTCTCCCATTTAGGAATCTCAGGCAGTGTTCTGAGAAATCCTAGGCTTAGATACATCAAATAAAATAAACATTCAGTTCTTTGTGTGTGTGTGTCCCTTTTTTTTTTCAACTATATCATTTTATGGACTGTGTTCTTAAACTTTAGGAATTCAGGAATCTTAATTTAAAACAGTGATCTTTGCCCTCTCCTCATACTGAAAGAAGAGCTGCTTCTGTATACTCTGGTCGTATTTTCTGTAAAAGATTATTATCTTAATAATGGAAAGTCAAAATTCATCAAAACATATAATTAAACTTTTTCATAAGGGACCTGAACAGGCTTGTGGGGTGCTGAGACACTGTCAGAAATAGAGGAAATTACTGAGTGGATATGAAAAACACAAAGCTGTAGCCTCTAACCACTTTTTGTAATACACCACAGTGAAGGTGATAATTCTCTCTGCTTATTTCTCTGCAAATTTTTGATTTCATCCCTGGTAGTCTGATGCTTCTGCGTGGAACATCCTTAAAACAGGGTTTTAATTCTGAAAAAGTACAGGTCAGCTTGAAAGCCTGCACTGATTAATAAATTATGGCCAACCAAGTAGTTACCTCTCCTAAATTCACATTCTGAGTATTTCTACTTGTGGTCAGGTGTGGGGAGTAATCTGTGCATTATAAGCAGTGATGTTGGTATAAAAAGGATCAGGAAAAATTCAAAACCAATATTAAATCCTAAAGTCTCTCCTGTGTTTTGCTTCATCCCTGAGATTTACTGAGTTGAATTAAATAGAAGTTAATATTCAGTTCCGTTCTTCTGTTTGGATTTGTGCAGCATTTTTAGGCTTCACTGCTGTTCTTCCTGCTATTGCTACATGCTTTTCAACCACTTTTAATAAAACCAGGGGAAGGTTGCCTGAACATCAAAGCTGGTGCATCTTCTTAGCAGATTCTTTAATACCCACAGAGGCTTTTCACTCTCTCTGGCTGTGTTTGAGGATGCCAAGGGCTGCTCCAAAAGCCTCAGTACTGTGAGGAGCTCCCAGCCTCCCTTCAGGGCTCAGGTGTCCCAGTTCCTGCAGGGAGAGCAGTGGTGTTTGCTGCGGTGTGAGAAGCACTGCAGGTTTCCTCTCACCTCCCAGAATGTGCCATTGATCCTGCTCTGGGCTCTTTGTTCTCAGCGTTTCAGCCACCTGCCCTGAGGTGACAGCACCAAGCTCCTAAGCCGTGTTCCTAACAGGCTTCAAAGAGGCTTTGCAGCCTCAGGTACTCCCTGGAAAGTGCCAAATACCTCCAGCTTTGCTGTTGGAACAGCTCTTTGGAGAAGCTCGGACTTCCCGTAGTCTTTACCAGCTTGGGTCCCGTTTCTCCAGGGTGCTCCTTCACAGTTAGCAAGAAGAGCTCTTGGGTCCCATTCCAGTGGAGCACTGGACTCAGGAGGAACCTCTGGTTCTGCTGAAAATAAAGTATCTGCAAAGGAAATGCATTTTGCCTCTAAAAACAGAGAGGGAAAAAATAATTAGTTTGATGGTGAATTGTTTTGGGGAACTGTTGTGTGCTATAGGATGTCTTTCCACTTTATTTTGGCAGGGGCTGGGGTGGGTGGGCTTGTTTTGATTTAGGTTTTGGTGGATTTCATCTGCATTATTCCCTTTTGCTTTCCTCTGCTGAACCCTTTGATGGTGACTTTGCTCCTTAAGCTACCCAGAGTGGAGAGATATGGTAGATTTTATTTCTTATTCTGACAATAAGCCATGGGAATTCAATGTGAATTGAAGTGCAGTCAATTCTATTTCCTGGAGAAGCCTGAACCATAATTTTGTTTAGCACTTTACAGTTCTAGTACTCTTTTGAATTTTTTCAGTACACAATTACAACATTATTTCAGTGCTAATTGTAGGGAGTTTATATTTATTTTATTTTATTTAATTTATTTTCCACTTTGTAAGTCCTTGGAAAATGTAAGTGGTATCAATTGCCTGGAAAAAGAAAATCAAACGCTAATGTAAAAGCAAGCATTAGAAAGGACTGCACTTTTCAACATGTGGATACTGAGGACTCATTGCAGTACATTAACTAAAGCCTTGAATCTGTGTGTTTAAGCATGAGATGTTTTGCAATCTACTTTACTCACTGTTTCCTAAAGCACTTTTTTATATTACCTAATTTATTTTTTTTTTTACATTAGGGAAAGATCTTCCATTATTGCCTGTATCCTCATTAAGAGTCTTCATAGTAGATTTGTGGTGAGTGAATAAGTACTCTTGACTTGAACGTGCTGAACAACCTGTTACCTGTTCATGAATTCAAATGAAAGACTGACAGGAGTGACTGTGAACCAGAGATGCTCATGCACATGGAGTGGGATCTGGTCATAGTTTGTACAGGCTGCTGGACACGGATCCACCATCCAGCTGCTCTTCTGTCCTGCCTTCCATGGGATCTGTTAATGGGGCTCGCTGTCCAACAGTGCACTGCCGTGGAAAGGGCTTTGGTGAGAATTAAAAGAACCCCCTGACACTGATAAACTTCATCCCAAGGTTAGTTGTGTGCCTGGCCTTTGAAGAACAGCTCTGTTTTCTGCTAGTCTTCCATGCTGCAGGTCCTAATGCCATTCCCCAGCAACAAATTTTTGGTTTTTTAAATAGGGATTAAATGTGCCTGCACTGCAGAAGTCTGGAAAGACTGCAGTTATTGCTTGGAGGGGAGTATTATTATTTGGAGGGGAGGTTAAATTTGTATGCCAATAATGATAAAAGATGATTTTGCAACTCTTGATAACAGAACAAAGCTCCCTTCAGGCTGCACTCTTGATTTTTCTCCGAGCAGTTCTGAAATTAATCATGTGGTGTGTGCCCATTTTTCTGAGTCATAAAACCTAGCTGGTAGAAGGACAAAGGCAGGGAGATTTTCATCAACCTTGTTTTAATGTTGAGATTATGTTTGTCCTTCGTTTCCCCACTGAGAGTAATTTTTCATCTCCTCTTTTCTGATTGAAATAGAATTGTCCAAGGAGGCTTTAACAGCATCTGATTTGTCATCCATAGGGTTTGGGGTTTTTTTCTCTGCCCTTGTATATATAAAATATAGCCCTTGTATATATAAAATATAGCCTTGACTCCTTGAACTGTGCATTCCTTACTCAGCTCTCTTCTTTGCATGTTGCTATATTCTGCCATCAAGGTGAGGACATGTATTTGTATATTTTATAGACATTCCCTGACTGATGAGTGAGAAGACCAATCGTACTACAAATCTATATGATTATGGTTTAATAACTCACTCGTGTCTGCATGTTCCATTTCATTAAGGCTCTGGTTGGTTACTTTGTTGCAATCCATTTTATTCTGGTAACATTCAATTAATGTAATTGGAGTAAGTGGCATAATGCAGTGGTGACCTGGGCTCAGTTTGGTGGGCTTTTAACCTGGCTGTAGCTATGCAGCAAACTCAGATGCTTTTATGTCATGATGAGTACAACAAGACACAAAACATCCTTGTGCTATTCACATATGCTGAAAATGTTTTATCCAGACACAACCACCTTTTAAAGTACAGGTTTAGAAATACACTTTAGATCCAGACATATTAAGACTGGTTGAAAAGCTGAAAATGAACTGCTGAGCAAATTATCTTTTGTTATTCAAATCCTACGCGGGGCCTTTTTGTCTTTGTAACTTGAGAAATCGATAGGCAATTAATGTGCTGGTAACAGTCAATATTTTAGAAAGCATCTGACGGTTTGGGATCAATTTTTGCATATGGAAAAGCTTCATCATGGTTTAAAGATTTCTCATTTGAATCTTGGTGTTCGGGTTCTTGGTGCTTAATTACCTTTGAGACTGGAACATCATTGTTTCCCAAAGACTTGTGAATCCCCACCCAGCGCTTCCTTTGTACACACACTAATCAGCCACTGTCAGAAGTTACTATTCCCTCTCTAAATCCAGATAAATTAATCTTCCCCTAAAAGTGGAAAATGCTTATGACAAAAAATATTTGCATGAGACAATGTAATTGCTAAAACACTGGTTGTCAAGAAGACATCTGTGATATTACAGATGAAGTATCCCTATTTTGATTATCTTATTCATGAAATCATACTGGGTTGTGGCTCTTCATTTCCTGTTGGTTTCCTCTCTTATAAATCAGGAAGATGAGTTTGGGCAGCCAGAGTGCTTTGTCCAGACAGGACTCACATTTATCACAATGTCCTGGTTTGACAAGGAAGTGAGTTTTTCGGGAATTTGAAGTCAAACCAATGAGTGGTCAGATTTGAATATTGGCACCTGAATGGTGTGGCCACTGAAGCCGTGGATACACCTCTGAGAACAAGGGGCTAAAAGCAGAGCACTCCCAGTGGACTCCAAGACGATGTTGCCGCCGCCCCGCGGGTCCGGCCGCTCCGGGCCCAGGCGGAACGAGGGGCGCGGTGCCTGCGGGCCGGGCCCGGGCTCCCGCTCGCCGTAGGGGCCGAAATTCGGCCGCCGTAATTCGGCCCTCAGCGCCACCGGCTCCAGCACGTGCTCCCCGCCCTGCAGCACCCCTGTCCCTGAGGCTCTGCCCCTCGAGGCCGGCTCCTGCTCCACCGTCAGCCCCTGCACGTCCCGGGCACTGTAACGCTCCCGCCGGCGCCTCCTCCATCTCCGGGCTGAGCCCGAACTCCTGGTCCATCTCCTCCAGCAGCCTGGCCCTTTGTCCTGCCAGCTCCTTCTCCCTCTGGAGCGCCCGGCTGCGCTCGATCCGCGCGGCCGCCTCGTCCAGCCGCGACTCCTTCTGCCCCAGCATCTTCACCTTGCCCAGTTTCTGGCTGGCAGCTGCTCCTCCTTGGCCGCTCCTCACGGATCTCCCCACGCTGCCCCAGCCCAGGGGATTTGACCACCTCGGCTCCTCCTCGGTGCCCGCCTCCTTCCTGGCCGTGCTGGTCCCAGTGGCTTCAGTCCCAGTTAGGCTCGGACCTTATTGGTTTCTTCCACGCTCAGGGAGGATTCCCCTCTGCGGATTCGGGAGGGGCGGCTCCTCCCGCTCCTCTTTCCTCTTCGCTCTCCGCTCGTTCTCGGAGCCCCCCCGGCTGTGGCCGCTCCTCCCGGCCTCCTCGGCTCCTCCATGCCGGGAGGAACCGGAGCCTCCCACGGAGCCCCCACACCGGCAGGAACCGGAGCTTCCCCCGGAGCCTCCCCGGAGCGCCCGCACCGGCAGGAACCGGAGCCGCCCCCGGAGTCCTCACACCGGGAGGAACCGGAGCCTCCCCGGAGCGCCCGCACCGGCAGGAACCGGAGCCGCCCCCGGAGTCCTCACACCGGGAGGAACCGGAGCCGCCCCCGGAGTCCTCACACCGGGAGGAACCGGAGCCTCCCCGGAGCCCCCGCACCGCGGGGCCGGTGCTTGCGGTGCCTGCGGTGCCGCTCCGCGCTGCCGCCCCCGGGTGCACCCGTGAAACACATTTATAGAGTACCCTGGGAAAATGTCACCGTATTAATCTGAGAGGAATAGCGGATTTGTCTTTACAAACAAGCTGTGGGTCTGCTGGTAGATAAAACCAGCACTGGGAGATAAAAGAAACAATGGGAAGGATTCCACTGGTTGATGAATAGAAAAAGATCTTTGCTTTTACAAATAAACTTCAGATTTGCTGATAGACGAAATTAGACGTTGAAAGGTGAAAGAAACAATGGGGAAGAAAAACCCCGAAATTCAGTAAGAATTAAAAATGAAAAGGGAGGGTTGTACATTAGAGGGGAATCTTTGGGATCAGGCGTATTGGGAAGTCTGACCCTCTCAAGTACCTCAGCCAATGGTGAAAGAGAGAAGGGAAATGCGGCTGGGAAATTGGGATAAAAAGGGAGGCTGTGTCCTCCAAAACTCTGAGCGATCCCAGGGGAATGCCCCATGGCCTCTCCCTTTATTCGAATAAAGACAGAAAGGACTCCTCTGTCTCCTTTTTGGACATAAACCTCTGGTGTTTGTAGATTAATTTTCCTAACAAATCGATGTTTTCTTACTGCATGGCTTTACAAAATGTTTCTTCTTGTCACCTACCCACCCCCACAGCAGACGTGTGATGGAAGTTTAAAGCAGTGGTGCAAACGGGCAATTACTGGGACGCTGAGGTCTTTCTAAAAAACCCCAAATCTGATAACATTAAATAACTCCAGAGCCAGGGGTTGTGGGTTTGAAGCTTGCCCCACTATGCTATGGGTTGGGTGCCACATTAGCTGTGCTTGTGCCCCTTGTATCTATCTATAGGCTGAAAAAATGTATTTTATTTTGGCAAGCTAACACAGCTCTATTTCTAAATCAACCAAAATTTTCCAGCTTCATTAACTAATTTATGGCCATTAGGAAAATGGTTTTGATGGGTGAAAATTTCATGGGTTTGAATTTTTTTTTTTCAATTACTGAACCTTACGTTTCTGAGTGATTTTTTAATCTGATTTCAGTGGTAGAAACTGAATCATGGAAGGCTGAGGTCCAAACGTAGCCAGGCTTGGAAAAGCCTATATCCCACTGAATTTTAAGCATTTTGAATTAAAATATCTGTCTGGATTTGGACCCTAGCAAGTTGCAGAGTCACACAGAAATTCTGTGGCAAAACAGATGACCTGGAATTTGGGAAATAATCCTCCAGTATCCACTTTACCATCTTCATGCAACTGCAGTCCATGGCAGTGTTCAGGAGCTTTAGGAGAGCTCACTCACACAACTCCTATTTATTTTTTAAAGCATTCAGAAATCCTTTCACAGTAGATAAAACTTAATCTGTAGATGGATAACAACAATTGCCATGTGAAACATGTACAATTTACTAACTGGTGCTATAATTATCACTAATTAAATGTTCTAAAGATAGTGATTTTTGTAATTGTTATTCAATGGCTTGAAGTGGCTTCTGAAGCTGATCAACAGAGCAGTTCTAGAATTGTATGTTAAGACTAAATTAAATTAGTGCTACAGAAGTTATTTTCCTAATGTATTTAGCCTGAAATAAAGCTGATATCACATTTAGCTAACCCGGGCACTTGATAAATGGGTGCACAGTAGAAGATTTGCTTTTAGTTAATACTCAAGCTGAAAAATAGCTATATTTCCCTCTTTCATGCCAGGAAAGCCTAAGTGCTCATACATTAATCAAGAAAATAATTGCAGAGGGCCACAAATGTGCTTGAATAGAGAAAGAACTTGTTCAGATTTTCTCAGAAAATGCTATGCCTATTCTGGTCTTTCAGTTAATAGACCTGCTTTTTCAAAGGGAATTTGGTAGATTCTGTCAGCACACAGATACCTCTTCAGAGTCTGTTGTAAAAGTGGCATTTAGGCTGACTAAAATGTATGTTCTGTGTTCTTTTGTTGTGAAGGAGGCAATTCTGATTTGATAGCTTGTTATGCCAGAGTTGGGAGTGATTAATATTGATTACAAATATTTCCTTTTTACAAATGGCGACTGGAAGGCACTTTTCTGAAGTGGTGCATAGTGCTGGTTCTCAGTGTAGTAATTGTTGAGGTGAAAGCATGGTTATTAACATGAGTCAGTGGTAATGACCTTAAATTCCCGATTTTCCCAGCTTTTAGTCATTTCTTCAGTACTGCTGGAGCATCTCTCAAGAGGTGAGTGAAGGAAAGTTGAATTTCTGGGGTTTTTCAAAGGAAATCAGTATAATCCCTGTGTTCTCAGGGATTATCTAATTTTTGAGATTGTCACTTCGTAGTAGAGGACAGGAGCATGTGGGACTTGTAGGGGGAATTTCTAAGGTGTTTCAGCTCTTATCTCTCTTAAATAAAGATGAACTGTTCTGCAGGCTTCTGTCTGCACAAGCTCTTCCCAGTGAGAGATGACACATCCCACTTCAGGAAGGATGTGTTGGGCATTTTGGTCCTCTGCTGAGGTTTGATATTGCCCTGGTGCTGTATTCTTCCAATGACGGTCATATGTGACTTCAGTATTTTCCTTACTCTTGAATTAGCTGTGTGTCACCATTCCTCTGCCTATACAGTTCCATAAAGTGTTTGCAACCTTCATTTTGGTTAAAAAAATTAATGACAGCAACAAAAGACCTTGTTCCTTTCATGAAAGCTCTTGGATAACAGCTTAATTCCCAGAGCACTGACCACAGGCTTCATAAAAGTATTACACATATTATTTTATCCCTATATGTTTTGAATACAAGCTGTAACAGAGATCTTAAATGGTGTTTTAACCATAGTGGTCTATTAAATTTGTGCTTCTTAGAATATAAAGTATAAATTATTTTCATAATGGAGGGTGATTGCTCTGTTTTGTCAAACATGTTTTCAATTCATGGACACTGCAGGGTGTACTTGCAGCCTTGTGTTCAAGGGTTTATATGCAACCCCCATTATTGTTCTTCAATAAACAGCTTCTAAAGGCTAAAGTCGTGTGTGAACTGTGAGTTAACAGCTAAAATATTTGCCAGAACTGTTGTTGCCCTCCTGGTAGAGAGGTTGTTGTTTGTGAATGCTCAGAGAGATCTTGAATGAGATTATTAACTACTTTGCAATCAGTTTTCCTTCAGTGTTAATTGTGCTGCTAAATCCTAGGATATTGTGTTAAAAATAATTCCAAAGTCAGTGTCACACCACGGACACATTTTTGTGTCTAAAAGAACAGATGTTTAAGCTGTGGGTCCAGTCTGCATAGAGAAAACTCCAGTTTTGCCATGAAGCCTTTACAACCCAACCAAAGGTCTTGCTTAGTGCCTCTAAATCATTTAAAAAAAAAATAAAAATCAGGTAATAGCATTTTAAAAATTGAAAAATAGTCTTTTTCTTCCCCCGCAGAAGTGCACACATAGCTCTACCTATGATGTTTGGTATTTGGATAAAGTATTAACTCCCTTTTGCACCCAGACTGTGCAAGCACATTGCAAATAATGGAGTAAAAGTGTGAGACTTGTAAATAAGTAATGCTTGTGCATCCTTAGCAATAAAAAGGGTGCTGGTTGAAGGAGTCATTGACATTCCTGAGCTTGCAACAGGAGGTGCAGGGACAGAGCTGGGTTTTTTTGCCTTTGAGGTGCTCACAAGTGTTCCTCCCTCAGGTAGGGGTGGGTTTGTTGAAGTAAATACCAAAGACAGTTTTAAATCTCAATAAATGGTGGTGCTCGATTATAGGTTAAGACCTTTCAGCCTGCAGAATTCCTAATTTCTGTTCTAAACCCCCATAATTCCTTAATCCTGCAAATGCAACTATATTGACAGAAAATTGTTTTAAGGAGGAAAGGAGGAGACTTAAAGATTAAGAGAATAGAAAAGTGCTGTGAGTTCCCTACTGTCCACAGGAACATCTGTGCAATCTTGCATGAAAGGCTGGCTTTGTGGTGTCAGAAATTGAGAGCTTTTCTCTTTTGTGGCACTCATCCAGGGCAGCTCTCAGAGTTTTTATTCTTGTCTGCAATTCTCACTTCAGAAGGAAAGATAACACTCCTTACTGTGCCTCATCTATTTGCAGAACAAGCTCTGCAGAGTGCAGGAGGTCCCTTTTAGGACCAGATCTGTTCTGCAAAGTTGTGCTGGTGTCACTGCTCCGCAGATGGGGTTGGGAAAAATCAATCCCCTCTCACAGAAATCACATTGTTAAAATTCTTTCTGGCAAGGATATTAACCCCCTGGTCTTTCCATCCTAGTTCTGCTGTGAAAATGAATGGTCATTTACAAACCATTAGCATTCTTTCAAATCAAAATATAATCACATCTTGCTACTTTCAAAGCCTCTGTCTCTCAGCAATCTCATTAATTATCACAGACAGGTGTTTTTCAACAAAAGATCCTTGCATTCTCTCTTCTTCTCCAGCCTCCTACTTGAGCTAATGAAGCTTCAGTGATGTCTGTAGAACAATGGAGCAATTTCTATAACTGCAGGTTGGAGAGAAAAAATAAGGGATGGTAATTGAGGAGGGGCTGGAGGAGAGGCTGTGGAGCAGAGTTCCTCTGCCTGTGCAAAGAGATCTCTCATTACTGGTGATTAGGGAGGAAGCATTTAGAGAGACAGAAGAAAGTAGCTGTGCTAAAATAAAAAATGTTTTTTTTTGATAGTTTATTGATATACAGATGCTGCTGTAGGAAAAGACCACAGACCTCTTTAGGGCAGCCTTTATGTCCTTGAGTTAATGGAGTGGAGATTTGTATCAGGAGAGGGGAACTGGCATCACCTCCACTCTGCTCCTGTGGGAAGTCTCTTATCCAAAAAGCTCCCTGGCATGACTTGCAGCTGCCTGAATGCTGTTTACCAACACTCCCTGCATAAATTGGATGCTTCTCTCTGGAATTAGCCAGGTTTCTTTTCTCTGTGGAGACGTGCTGTGGAAATGAAGCCTGTGTGGTTCCCCAAATATTTGAATCATATTAATTATTACAGCAAGTCCTCCTTCATGGCTGTTGTAAACAAGTCCTGCCTGCTTAGCTTTTGCCAAGACAATAGGAAAGAGGCAATTTTTTTTTAGCCTGTAAAAATAAATGATACACAGGTGTTTTGCTGGGCTGGATGACAAGCACCCCTGCCTCATCCAGTGGTTCTGCATTTTCATAATTCATACTGGATTATGCCTAGAAGCTCCCCAGCCACTGCCTCTTCCAAATGTATATAGACATTTATATTCTGAACACTGACAATCAGCAGAATCCAAATACTCTTTTAAGCATATTTGAATTAGTCATCAGCTACTCTGAAACTTCAGAGCAGTTCCCAACATTTTCAGTATGAAAACCAGGCTTAGGTGTGACCTCATGTCCAAGCATAAATAGTTATTTTTCCTTTTATCTGGCAAAGCAAGGGCTCTTATTTCAGGAAGGAATATAAGTATCTTCCCTGCAAAATCCAACAATGAATAAAATTACTTTCAGCCAAGTATAGATAATTCTGCCCACATGGAGGTCAGAGACCATGAAAATACTGTGCGAAAAGCTCACAAGGAAATATATTCTTTTCTTCCCTCTGGAAAAGGAAGGTGTCACACCAGGCACCTTTTTTAATCAGAATGGATGATCCAGTAGTTTCACCTCTCCTGCTGAACTGAAGAGAACTACAGCTGGAAACTGGTGCCTTGGGCATGTTATGGCTTTGTCATTTTTGAGTAAACCAGTGAAGTTTGTGAGTTATAGGAAGAGTTAATTCTGATGGAACCTCTCCAGATCCCAGTTGCACGTAACATGCTCTGGAAAAGACCAGAAGCTGGAGAGAACTGAGTGATGTGCACTCACCACATCCTCAGGGGGCTCTCAGGAACCTGCTCACCACAGGTAAGGGACACTCAGCTGTTTCAGGAGCTGGTTTTACTGTGACATGAGTATCTGCCTCCTCAGGTAAACCCATGGATGTTTTGCTTCCAGGTGGATTTTATCATTTCTGACAACACCTTTTTCACCATAAAATATGCAGCAAGCTTCTTATAAAAATACTTTATTGAAGTTTTGAGAAGGGAGCAGACACAGGGAAAGGTACTAGCAGGCTCAACATTTATCCTGTCAATTCACAGCACACATACTTTGAGGGGTGAATTTTAACCCATATATAACAGCCTGACAGAACATGTCACAAGTCTGAAATATCACATACACAGGACAAGACATCATTTAAAACCTGACTTCAGTGACAATACTCATCTACTTGACAAATATCACTGAGATACAGTCTGATGGCATTTTCTTTTTACTTTTAGCAGCAGCCAAGGGCAGTTTGCTTGCAGCAGCAAAATGTAATTGGCGATCACAACATCATAAGCTTTTGGGTACTGCTTTACAATATTTGGGTTTCTATTTGTAAATGGAGTTTTCAGACTTAGGATCTTGAGCTCCCCTGTGCAATACTGTTAAATGCAAGCATTTGCCATGGCAACTAATTACTTATTTGTGTTACTACATCTCTGAGCAGTGCCAGCAGTGGAATTAATCTACTTTTTGGTCATACTGCCTCTGTGCCCAAAGAGGCTGCAGAACAAATGGGCAACTGTGATGGAGCATGAGATGAGAAGCAGACTAAAATGACCAGGATTTTTTGGTAGGACCAAGGCTAGAGCCCTGGTCTCTTGAATCTGGTGCTCTGTCTAATTAGTTGACAGCTCTAAAAAAAATTTCAAATTAAACAGTAAAAGAATTGATGCTTGTGTTGACTGAATCAGCTCAAGCTAGGTCTCCAATCATGTGAGGTATTTTAAAAGAAAGAATGCAAGAGTTCTGAAACTTGAAAAATTTAAGAGGTCTGAAAGGAACATTTTAAAAAGGAACATAACAAAAACAACACAAGATTTGCTTCTGTCTGAGCTTGTCATTCCCTAACACAGTGCCAGAAGAGTATCTTTAAGATCCTGCCGGAGAGATTTGAAGATGTCTTTGGGTTGTCAGGATGGAGTCTGTGGAGAAGCTGGCGCTGTGCTGGCACCTTTCCTTTGCCATGGGCACAGAAGCCTTTCCTAGGGCCCTTGCAGGGCTGGTTCCTGCTGCATGGCTCTGGCCAGCAGGGAAGCACCCCCACAGGAGCCCTGGGCAGTTCTGAAGCAGGCAGGGATCAAGCAATGCCAACAGCATGATGCTCAGTGCCTCAGAGCCTGGCTCTAAACTCCTCAGGGCAGAGATTTGCCCCTTCTTGGGGTGTGGAAGGGACATCTATTGCACCCCATGAAACAGGGATCCAGATTATGGCTGCAGTTGCTGTAACAAAAATGGTAAATGAGATGTTTTCCTTCTGAGGTTTGTTCTTTTCTTTCTGTATCATCATCATCATCTATGTGTAGTAGGTGTGAGGAAAAATCTCTCCCATTTATGAGGAAGATCAGGTCTGCCAACAGCTAAGCTGTCGTTTAGCACAGTACTTTAATCCAGATATTTATTTTTATTAGCTTTTTCTTTTCAGTTTTCAGTTTATTGGAGCAAAATGCTGGTGCTGCTCAGGCTGTCTAGGTGGCAGCAGAGCTCTTTTGTGGCACCTGCAAGTGGCAGACACAGATTTCACTACCCGTGGTTAATGTCAATAAACCCCTTTATCTTGCTCTGCGGTGGGCTTGTTTGTTGATGAACTAAAATAAGTTAATAGTGGGCTCTCTTCTGCCTTCCTCACCTGCCCCACACCACTGCTCCTGGGCTCTTCCATGGAAATAAGCTCCAGTCCCACACCAGTACAGCAGAAGTAAATCAAGGCTTTTCTCATCCTCACACTGGGCTGACTTCACCCTCAGTAGTTCTGAAGGGCATAGTGAGGCTGAATCTTCAGCTTCTTGGGACAAAGGAGTTTAATAAAAGCCCTTCTGAAGCTGGAGTGGCAGAGAGGGTACAGGACAGGGTTGACAGCTGAGTTGATCCACAGGAGCCAAAAAGAAGCCTCATACCAGAACTCAGAGATGCACTGGCCATGGCAGCCAGCACGGATGATCATCAGGAGAGTGTACGGTGCCCAGCAAATCCCAAAAATGCCCACAATGATTGCCAGGGATTTGGCCACTTTCTTGTCTCTGGAGAGCCTGAAGTGTTGAGTTGTGCTCTGGGACACAATCTTCACCCGTTTCTCTGAGGACAGAGTGGAGGCTGAAGCTTTGCAGCTCTTTTTGTTGCAACACTTGGGTTTCCTGGAGCTCTCCGAGCTCGTTTCCAGCAGGTCTTTGGCATCCAGGCTGGAAGTGGAGGCTGCTGCTTGAGCTCTGCTCTTAGAGAGGTCGAGGGTTTCAGCTGACTCCTTCTGCTCCCACTTACAGCATTTCAAGGAAAGCTTTGCCTCTGGGCTCCTTTCCATCTCTTCGGTGAAGGACTGGCTGTGCACCTCGTGGAGAACATCCAGGCGCATTTTGGTGCGCTTCTGGATGTTCAGGTAAATGCTCAGGTTGAAAAACATCACGCTGATGAAAGGGGTGAAAAACTCCAGCGTGGAGGCTGTCATGAGGAAATACCAGTTGTAGAAGAACTCAGCATAGCATTCCCCACTGGGGATGATGCTCTGGCCTGAAATGTACTCCCAGCTGATAATGGCAGGTCCGTACAGCAGGAATGCCAACACCCACACCATCACCATCTTCAGCACTGCTTGCCTGGTGTTGCCTTGCTGGGCTCTGTAGGCGACCTGCAAGAAGAAAGCCTTGTCTTACACACAGTCCCACACCCCAGCTGGCTGAGGCTCCTCACAAATGGACTATTAGCATTCCTGGTAAAGTTGCTAGGCAATCCCCCAGCAGTCCAACAAATTGATATGCCATAGGCAACAGGAGCAATTGCTAGATAAATCACACTCTTACAGGGAAGATTTAGAACACCCATTTTACAGCTCCAAAATATGGTGTCTGCTAAGTGGAAATGTACTGATTTGGTTGGAGCTGGCAGCCGTCTGCACCCACCACTTACCTGAGCTGTCCCAGCTACTCCCTGTAAGTCCCAAGGAGAGGGACTTGACCAACTCCTGGGCTAAATCTGTGCTGTATTTGTAATCAGGGAACAAGTAAACAGCAGTGGGTCAGATCTGCTGTGAACTGCTCATTACCTCCTGCAAAAGGCCGAGCATTTTGATCTCTCACACTTTCAGGGACCTCTCCACATTCCCTGCCAAAGCTGGCAGTGCTATTTACTGCTGTGAAGCTGTGAGTCTGACTGTAATCCACTTGTTTGTCCTGGGGATAATAAGCTCTTGCAAGTTAGTTTAAAGTCTGCTTACCTGGCTCGCTTGCTTGCACACTACTACCCTGTCACCTGGGAAGGGAACACCTGCACAACGGGGACTGAGCCTTAAGTGATTTAATTATGCCAGGAATGCTAATCTGAAACCACAGCTGAATTATGCATTTGTGGATGATTATTGCCTCTCAGGCTGAAAGATTCATAATTTCTGGAGGATTCAAAGAACTTTTAAGTATTGCAGACAATCTGGAGAATAAAGCAGGAGGAGAGTAATGTCCCTCTCAGCTGCCATGACAGGACTCACCGCTCTTGTCACCGAGAGGAATCTGTCGTAGCTAATTAGTACGATGTTGAAGACCGAAGAGGTGCACAGCAAGTAATCAACCACCAGCCAGAGTTTGCAGAGGCTTCTCCCGAAGATCCATCTCCCCGTCAGCACATAGGGCACGTAGAGGGGGATGCAGAAGGCACCTGCAAGCGGAGGGGTCGGTCCCGGTGAGAGCCGGGCTCTGCCCCGGGGGGGACCCGCGGCTGCCGGGGGCTCCTTCCCTCTGTGCGCCCGGGACTGCGGGAGGGGACCGGGACTGCGGGAGGGGACCGGGGGCAGGAGCGGAGCCCGGGGGAGCAGCCGGGCAGCCCGAGTCGCTGCCGGTGCCGGCGGGCGCCCCGCGGGCGGCACTTTACCTACGAGGAAATCCGAGATGGCCAGGTTGAGGAGGAAGAAGTTGTTCTGGGTGCGCAGGCTGGAGTCCGCCACGAAGGCCAGCATGACCAGCGCGTTGCCCGCCACGGTGACGGCGATGAGCAGGGCCATGAGCGCGCCCAGCGCTGCCGTGCCCGCGGCCGCGAAGCGCCCGGCGGCGGCGGAGCCGTTCAGCGCCGCGCCGCTCTCCATGCCCGCACCGCTCCCGCCGCGCCGCCGCCGCCGCGGGGCTGCTGCCCCTCCCCGCCCCGCCCGCTCCCGCCTCCCGCTCCGGCCCCCGGCACCCTCGGTACCCCCGAGCAGCCCCGAAACCCCCAGAGCATCCCTAAATCCGCCCAAGCGTCTCTGCGTGCCACGAGAGCAGCCCTGAGCATCTGCACAATCCCACGTAGCTTCTCAGCCCCGGGAGCATCTTTGTACTACCCAGAGCATCCCTTCATTCCTCCAGGGCACTCCTGAGAATCCACACATTCCCCTCTCAAGCTTGTAACATCCTTGCATTACCCCGGAGCATCCCTGATCCCCCCCTCCCGGAGCATCTTCTCCCATTTCCCTTCCCTTCTCAACGCTGGAGCATCACTGCATTACCTCAAAGAATCCTTGCCACCCCCTAGAACATCTCTACATTCCTCTTTCCCCTCTCAACTCAGAAGCATTCCCGTGTTCTCCCAGAGCATCTTTGCATGCTGCACAGCAACATTCCTGCATCTCTCCAAAGCATCCACCATGAGTTTATTTCTCCTGCCGTGGAGTTTGTGCCTTAATGAACAGAAGTGAGGTCAGAACTTCATTTGCCTTTTAATCAGCCAGGAGAGCTCCCTGGGCAGGTGGAACACAGAGGGTGATGATCTTGCCTCTGCTCCTCATGGGCAGCAGGAGGAAGAGGTAAAACTGCCAAGTGCAGGTAATTCTTGGTCTGCAAACCAAGGAGTCCTTGTGGTTCCCAGTCCCAGCTCCAGGAAGGTGATTAACTCTTCCTTCTTCCACCACTTGTTCACCTTTCACAGCTAAAGAGAATAATTTCTGTCTGAGGACTTGTTTCAGCTGGTGATTCTGCAGGATGAAGTCACCTCCCACTGCACAACCCCTGTGCACGGTTCCTGCTCCAGGTGGCAGGACAGAAAACATCCCCACAGGTATTGCCACAGGGGCAGGATCAGTTCTGCTATCACCACCTCTGGAGAACAGCACAGGGATGTGCAGAGCAGCAGCTGCAAACACGGAGAAGGGTCCAGGCTGGAGACCCTGAGCAGGCACCCTTCTGTCTGGGGAATGCGAGAAACAGAGAGAACATCAGCTAAGCTAGAAAACTGTGCAAACCCAGAAACAAGCCTGTAGTTAAGGCCCAGGGGGTCTGCCACCTTCTGATTGCTCCAGAAGCTATTTTCACCTCAGGAACTACTACAGCCTCACCGAATTCCTCTTGAAACACGCAGCCACAGCCTCTGCCCTGCCGGCGGCGGCGGATCCTGCTGGGAGAGCTCTGCGGTCGCTGGGAATCGTTTGCTGCCGGCAGAGCCGAGCGCTTCTCAGCACTCCCGCAGCGTGCTGCCCTTGTGGCACCCACCGAAGGGTGGCCTCAGCAAGGGCCAGCCTCATCCTGTCCTGGCCCGGCCCTGGCACAGCGCGCTGGCTCCGCGCCCAGAGCCGGGCTCGCCTTTCCCAGCTGTGCGCGCAGCGAGCCGGCAGCTGCCCGCACGTGTGTCCCCCTCCCTCCTCGGGGACACAAGCGTCCCCAGGCCGGTGTTCCATGGGTGGCCGGGGCTCGGCTGCTGCCGCATCCTGACAGAGGATGTCACTGTGCGCTCGTGGAGCCGCGGGTGGCAGCGCTGAGGATGCGGCGTGCCCGAGCTCCCGCTGCAGGGGCTTGGTGCTGCTTCAGCACTGCCCGAGTGGGGTCAGACCTGACCCTGGAGGTGCTTGGTGCTGCCCGAGGGGCGTCAGACCTGACCCTGGAGGTGCTTGGTGCTGCCCGAGGGGGGTCAGACCTGACCCTGGAGGTGCTTGGTGCTGCCCGAGGGGGGTCAGACCTGACCCTGCAGGTGCTTGGTGCTGCTTCAGCACTGCCCGAGGGGCGTCAGACCCAACCACCCACCCCACCACCCTGCCCGGGCCGGATTGCACCACAGCCCAGCAGACAGGATGTGAATTTTATGCCGATCACCACAGATGTGATGGAGAAAGATTTTTTTTTTTAATTTTTTGATGCCCGTGATGTTTAATGAACCCACGAACCACTTTTGCTATGCGGCTGTTTGTGATCTGGTGTTATGTGTAATCTCCAGCCACTCAGTCAAGCATTAGTGTTCATTGAAATGTTTACAAATTCCAGACGATGGGGTGTGTGCTGTGCAGCTCCTATCCCCAGGAGCAGTTTGCTCTTTGTTAGCTGTCAGCCATTATTCAGAATTTTCACCACCCCGATAGAAAACAAACCCCCTACTTTGTGCCTGAGATAATTTATAAAGTGATATGATACAATGTGGACAAATCACAGTTATTTTTTATCCGGATTAAATTGCCAGGATTGTTGGATAAATAAGAGGTGATAGAGCTCAGATTACAGGTTTCTGATCCTGATGTTTCTCTCTTGCTTCAGCAGACAGGACAAGTGCATTTCTAATACATTTCAGGAAAGGAAATCACACAACTGTAGTTAAAGCAGAGCACACTCAGACATGCAAGCAGATGGTCTGACAGCTCACGTTTGGAGCTGGCTCACACACTACACATGCCATGTGTAGGTACCCCTTGTGCTCATAAGTGCTTATATAATTTGGCATTGGGTGTTCTGACCACCCTGCATCAGGCCATGGGCAGGGAGAGCTCCTGACACTGCTCAACCCCTGTGACCTGCACAGTGGAACCTTTCTGGATGGTCTGAGCTGTAGCTCAGCCCCAAGCTCTCCTGAGCCTCATTTCTGTTTGTTCTGAGGTTGTGCCTGAGCAGCAGCAGCTGGGGGTGGCAGATCACAGGGTGGTTCAGGCTGGAAGGGACCTCTTGAGATTTTCCAGGCCAACTCCTCTGCTGAAGCAGGGTCAGGTACAGCAGGTTGCCCAGGGCTTTGTCTGGCTGGGATTTGAATATCTCCAGGAATGGACACTCCATAACCCCTCCAGCTGTTCCAGCTGCCCTCCAGACTGCCCTCACAGCCAAAAAGTCTTCTCTTGTCTGCACCATCATGCCCACAGACAGCTCTCCATAAAGCTAGGACTAGGAGGATATGCACAAGTTGTAGTTTTTCCATTGTTTACTTCTGTCCCATGGAGCCAGTTTGTCTCTGAAACAAACTTTAAAGAAAGAGATTATTAAAAAATCTCTTTGTGTTCATGTCTTTACTGATGAGGGTTGAAAGTCCTCTGGCATTCACACAAGTATCTGTGACTATGAAACCTTTGTTTTATTTCCTTTTCTTCTGCCTTTCATCATGGGACATGTTTATTCTGTTTGGAAAATTCCCTTTTTAAAGATCCCCTCACAAGTTACCAGCACACTTGGGTGAAGAGAAGGGCAGTGTGGCAGAGAAAAGAGATTCCAAATTGGCTGAGGGCAAAATCTTCAAGGAGCCCTTCAGCCCCTGCTTTGCCAGACCCCCAAGATACAGCACAAACCCTCAGTATAAATATTTCACACATAGCACCAATGAGTAGGACGCAGAAAACACCAGGAGAGCATTTCTCATGCTGGAGATGCTTTTGCAGTGAAATGCTACTCTTTGATATATATTTCTCTTAAAAACAAACCCAACAACAACTTGTCTGTCAAGGCTTGGGGAGCTATTAGGACTGAAAACCAGCATGGCAATCCAGACCTGGCTGGGACATGATGAAATCAGTCACTGGATGTGCTTCATCCAGCTCAGCCAGGTGTCAAAACAGCTTCTGCTGCTGGCAGGAGGTCTCTTCCTTACTGTACTGCAGGGGACAAAATTGAGTGAGTTTGATGTCAAACAAAGACAATGATGACCAGAATAATCCTTGGAAATGCTAAGAAATAACCTGTGAGCCAGCTTTCAGAGAGGTGAGAGAAACCAACATCTCCACTCCCAAAGCAACACCTGCTGAGAGCTCTAAATGGCACAAAGCCACCATGTCCCTGAGAAGGATCACAGATTCTGGAGGGGAATTGTCCCCATCTGGGCACAGTGTGTGTCCACCTGTGCTCAAAACATGTCCTGCACCTTTTCACTTCTTTCTTTTCCTTCCTCCTTTCCTCTTCTTCCTTTGTTCTTTCTCTCCATTCCCAGCACCAACCTGCAAATCCAAACTCCCAAGGTGTTAAAAAATGCATCCTTTACTACAGGGAGACTTTTCATAGTTGGACCTGTCTCAAACTGCCATGAGTGCTTTTGGCTTCTTGGGAAGAGCTCCTTAAAATTACAAATCTCCTTGTCACCACAAAAAGTCACATTTCTATCCTTGTTCAATCCAACAGCACTTTTGTGAGCAGGGAAATGCTCACAAAAGTTTGGGGGAGGAAAACAAAGCAGAGCAGGATGAGTAATGCCATTAGTAATGAAGTAACTGTCTGATCAGAGTTAACACCTGACTCTTGTCAAGGCCAATTCAGTGTTGTATTTCAAAACGAGAATTTCAGAGCACGGTGGGGAATGGAACCAGAACTCATCCTACATCTGTCAGCCTGGACTGAGTTGGCAGCTGCTGTTCAGACTGATAGATGTTTGCAGAGAGAGACAGCAGGGTCTGAATATGAAGATGTGAAATCCGTGTGCAGCTGCTACCAACCGTGCTGGAAGCATTTTGCCACATGGAGGAGTGAATGTTGAAGCTCTGTTGAAAAGGTAGCCATTAAATTTGGTACTCCATCAGGCAGTGGTTTAAGAGGCAAGGCTGGCCTTTGTTTCTAATTCTCTTCATGGTAGCAAGCAGGGTGGGTTAGGAGTGAGAAAAAGAGATTTGGGAAGGACTAAAACATTGCTAATCAAAGCCACTTCTGTTCCCAGGCAGATGGAAAGCAGAGCAGCTGTAGAGAAATGAGCTGGGTTTCTCTGGGCCGTGCTGCAAGCTGTGGCACAGTGGTTTCCTTTGCACTCCATCAGACTTCATAAAACTTCAGGTCACTAAAAATGAGAGGGGGAGGGTTTAAGCCCATTTGTGGAGTCCATGGATATCTCCAGAGCTACCACCAGGTTCTCATGTGAGGAGAACTACAAATGTCAGCTCGCTTGCTTCCTGCAGGAACTCATTGGTAACCTCATGTAATATTTAACAGACTTCCTGGGCTAATTAAGTATATTACTTTATATAGTAACTAACATATCTCTAATATGTATCAAAATTTAATTCAGTTTAATTCATTATTGCTGCTCAACGTGGGCCCAGTTCTCTTTCCTCTTACAAAGATGCAAATCCATTAATTCTTTGTGTGCATCAGGGAGGATGATGGAGCCCTGGGTTCACCAGACCCCTTCCACACACAAACATGGACAACTTTGTTCTTGTCTCTGCCCAACTTAACTGGTCCAAAAGAGTTTCTTCTGAGTCATGCCAGGGCAGTTGAGAGCAGAAGCTGTCCCCAGAGGCTCCCATCAGGTGTCTTACAAGCTGGAGGTCCTTCAAGCACAGTATTTGAGGGATTTAAGTAAAAGCTTGTCTATTCTGTATGAGGCTACTTCCCCAAGCATATGTGGTTGTATGAGCAATATGGAATAGAAGAAAACACATTTCTCTGGAGGGTAGAGGGCAAACAAATCTCTGTGTCTGAGATTAGGAGACTCAGCAGTCTAGCTAACTTCATCTTGTTTATTTGGCCATTTGGCTTCTGTGAAAATGAAAAATGGTGTCCCCAGGTGCTGGGCAGTGTTTAGCCAAGAGGGTCTGAAGCTTGTTGTTATTCTCCCCCTCTCCAGTGGCTCCTGTGAAATGATGCAGCAGCATCTGCCCAGGCAGCACTCCTTCACCATCTCTGTTATCTCTCTGCAGATGCTGCCATTTCAGGCAGGAATCTCAAGTGTTTGTGTCTCAAAAAGCTCTCTCAAGGTTTAAGGTCCAGCACTGAAGTGCCAGTTACCAAGTGCATTTTCTCCAGAGAAAGGTGCCCTTCCTAGGGAGAGGGTAACCCATCCCTCTGTCCTTCCAGCCCTTGCCACCTCTGCCAAGTTCCCTGTTTCACCCCTGTCAGCCACTGTGGCCACTTCTCCATCTTTGCAGGGGCTGGATTCTGTTCAGCTCCCTGGTTTGAATTTGCTGCCGGGGGATTCTGCTCCCTCTGCCTGCCCATTGCCTTCCAAAGCCTGCCCCACATTCTCCAGATCACTCTAATTCAGAAAAACCTTCATCTGTACAAGGATTTTCCCTAACTCCTGGCTTTTCTCATAAAAAACCCCCATGTCTCAACCCCATCTCTGTCTGCTGAGACAATGCCAAGCCTGCCCTTGGATCTGTAGCAAAGGCAGATGGAGAATGTATTTCCTATTGAGCTGTGGTGTGCCTAATGTATTCCCTTCTATTAGTGATTGCTCTGGGTCCTGATCTCCAATTCATCATCTTTTCATTCTTTTGATGTTCATTATAAGGCAGCAGAGACTAACAGAGTGTGTCAGGCATCCAACTACAAAGGCATGGGGAAGAGGAGTGAAAAGGGACAGTGACAGGAGGAAGGTGAAGCATTTAGGAAGCATCAGCTCACTGCAGGCAAAGCTGCAACCATGCTCAGGATGTTTCTGTGACAGCTTGCTGTTATCTACTGTCTTCCTCTTCCAAGCCCAAATCTGTGTTGCTGAAGCTAGTTTGACCTCTAGAAAAATCATTTGGAGTCAGATTTGTGTAAAGATAGTACAGGGCAAAGGAAACAGAGCCCTCCTGGGTCTGGAGAGCTGAGACCTCCAACAGGTCTCTTTATTGGTCTGGCTTGCAGCAAACAGGGTTTTAGCAAATAAATCCATCTCATCAGCCACCCTGGGCTTTGCTGAGGCTTCTGGCCTGAAGAGAGGGAGTTTGCTGTGGCTCTAAGTAACAGGATTCTCTTTTGTCTGACTGTGATGATGAGAGGGCTCTACTTGTGAAAGCTGCCTTGGGTGACTCCAAACACTACAGAGCTGCCACTGGATGTCACAGCTGCTGTGATCTGAGTTCAGACCATCCTGGAACCAAAAAAAAAAAGGAAAAAGAAGAACTGAAAGTCCTTCCCTCTCCAATGAGTAATCATGTCCTGCTGGCTCTGACCTCTGCTTAGCCAGAGTGCAGCCGTGCCGGAGGGAGAAGGTGAGGACAAGGAGCATTAATCACTTTCAGTGGAATTTAAAGGACTGAATAACACAGGAGATGTAGCAAAACAAGCTGTGCAGGTGCTGGGTCATCCTTCTGAAGGGTGTTTGCTGCCATCCCCCTGGCTGTTCTCTGCCTCAGCACAGCAGCATCACTGCTCAGATCCAACCCCTCCAGAGGATGATGGTCAGGCAGGGATTTTCCTGCATGGTGTAGACCCAGAGTAGAGAAGAAAGAATTTGGGGGATGTAGAAGCCAGATCTCCTTTTAGGCTGCATGACAAACCTGCTTATCCCAAAACCAGTGGCCATAGAAACTCCTCTTACCCCTTTGCTTCACACACATCTCCTCCCTGTGGAGGCTGAGAAACATCACCCTAGCAGGGCAGGGATGCATGAAATCATTCCCACCCGTCTCTTTCCTTTCTTTCCTAGGGCCTACAAGGCACTGTGAAGCTTGGAAATCAATGCCAACCGCACAAAATCCCTGCCTTAAAACTTTTGCAGGCAGTATTATGTGATGAAGGCTGGGTTGGTGCTTGGTGGGTGGAGGATTCCTCAGGAATTTGCTTGGGAAAAGAGAAGAGCAGCAAAAATAGGAATGAGATGCAGAACCGAGCATGGAGTGAGGATGCCAAGGGTTCCAGAGGTTGCACAGCTCCCCTGGAGCCCAGGGGTGTCTCTGGTCACTACAGAGAGGAGTTTTCCTACAATAAGACAAAAATCAATGATGCCCCATGAGCAGAGAGCTTCTCCTGGAGCTGTGGCTGGAAAAGCAGAGCCAGGACAACTGGGAATAGAGGAGGGGACCAAATTGCAGCCAGGTACCATCAGCATCTTCCTGGTAGGTAAAGGTTTTGGCAGTAGGTGAGGAACTGGGGCATTCGCCTTCCCCACAGGGACCCGGGTCCCACCACACTGCCACCCCCTCTCACAGTGCAATTTCTCTTTTAATCTCCCCTTGTTCTGCTCTGCTTCAACCCTGTGAGGTGCTTAGTGGGAAAAGCTCTGCCTGTCATTTCAGGTGCTATTTCCCTTTTCAGGTGCTATTTTCCCTTTTCCCTTCCCTTGCTTTATGCTGTCCATCAGCATTGTCTGACAGCATGACACAGTTCATTAAAAAAGGGAGGGATCAGGTGCAAGATTAATTTTCCAAATAATTCTGCAAACGACTGCGTGTAGAGGCACAGAAGAGCTTTCTGAAACAGAATTAATAATTCCAGTTGTTAATAATGCACCACTCACAGCTGATGCTGCTCCCAGCACCCACGGCCAGGCTGTGCTGATCCCACTTGTTTGCAGGCAGGTTGGGAAGGAGAGAGAAGTGTTTCTGAATAATATTTCATGTGACATCTGGCATTTAAGAATATGAATATTATGGCATCGTTTTACAACTCTTCACGATTTCTAAGCAATCCTGCCAGAGATTGCATGTATAAAAATGTGCTTATTTGTTTCTATAGGTTGACTTTATACATGTGGTCTCCTCAGCTTGTCACAGCATTTTTTGAGCATTGGGACACACCACAGACTTCCCCAAATTAAATTGTGCAAAGTGCACAGTGTTTTGAAAAACAGTTCCTAAATAGATACTGGGTATTGAGCAAGGAAGGTGAGCAATTGGGAAAGCACACGAGTTGCTATTTGCAGCAGCTGGATTTCAAAAGGTTTTAACAAGTACAAGCCCTCTTCAGAACAAGCAGGAAATATTCCACAATATTCCTTTAATTCAATTATCGTGATTAAGTTGGGGTTTTTTAATGACACTACTTTTAGCAGCTCAGACCACCTGCAGTGGACCTCCTGCTTGCTGCCCTGGCCAGCAGGGCTGCAGAAACATGAAGGGATGATCAGGGCTCATGGTGCTTCAAAGAGCTTTTTTATTACTCTGCTCATCATCTTCAGAGCTCTGGTTGCTGTGTCAGGCTCTCAGCAAGTGTGGAACAGTGGAAAAAACAGGGCAAGGACAAGGAAGAGGGAAGATTGTGCCTGTAATTGCTGGCCTGTAACTCTGCCATTGTGCATTCTGTGGCTGCTCCTCATTAGCACAGAGCCGGAGTGTTAATTGCAGCGGCGTTATCTGCGAGCAGAGCAGGGCAGCTCAGCCTCGTGGGCCCTGATGGGGCTCGGGAGGGGCAGCGGGGCCCAGCTGCTGCAGATCGAGAGGCAGAATACAAATCAAGGGTGCTGGGCTCCAGCCTGGGGGTGTACAAGTGCTGCCATGAGCAGGCTGCTCGCTTCTTTCCACTGATCACTGGGTGGTGGCAGAGTCCCACATCCCCTTCAGCGTCCCAGTGTGAGGCCGGTGTTCCAAAGCATCCACGGCTGGCTGTGGGGACAGGGATTTAGGACTGCACCCTCCTGGCTGTGCCTCATCATCCTGTCCTGTGCACAGTCATTGCACTGAAATTCAGTCCTGGGCTTGCACAAGGGCGGCAGCTGCCTGGAGAGGAGAGGAGAGGAGGGAACAGAGGTGTGCTCTTGGGAGTTGTGTGAGGAGGAGTGAGGCTGAAGAATGCACTGAAGTCAAGCCATGACTTGCAGCAAAGAGGCTCTGTGAAGCAGTGAAATGTCCCTGGCCACAACTCTTTGTTGATGCTCATGGTGGGGGACAAGATGAATTTGAGCTGCTCTGAGTGGAGCAGCCAGAAGTGGAGGGAGAACTCTCAGCCTTTACCTTCAGTCTGGCCTGCAGCACAGGGGGAGATGCTAAAGCTGTCCCTCCCTCAGTCCCTGCTCCTGTCACCTGGGCTGGAAGCTCAGGCCCCATTCACCCAGGTGAGTGCAGTGTGGAGCCTGCTGAGCTGCCTCAGGCTGGGGGCACACAGGTGGGTACCAGGGGGTTCCAGGGAGCTCTCTGTGCCACAGAGTGGGGGTACCAGGGCATTCCAGGAGCTCTCTCTGTGCCACAGAGTGAGGGTACCAGGGCATTCCAGGAGCTCTCTGTGCCACAGAGTGGGGGCACCAGGGCATTCCAGGAGCTCTCTCTGTGCCACAGAGTGAGGGCACCAGGGCATTCCAGGAGCTCTCTCTGTGCCACAGAGTGAGGGGTGGGTTTCAAACCAATGCTCTCTGCTCTCAGCTGCCCTCTCCCCTGCAGGAAAAGGAGTTTTTCTACGGCCTGGCCGGATCTGTGCTCAGGAGCTGATCTGACCTGTGAAGAGGGTAAAATCAACACTGTTACTTTGGCATGTTGTCCTGAACATCCAAGTCACCACACAGCTCTGCAGCCACCTCATCTCCTGCTCCCACTCCCACAGCCTCTGTGCTGGTGCCCTGAAACTCTGCCACCAGCATTAGACATAACAGCAGGCCTAATTAAAGGGTGGCAGCCTGCCAGCATCCAAGAGGCAGAGCTGAGCTGGCTGCACTGCTTTCAAAGGGGTATTGGAAAAAAAAACCACACTGGGAAATAGCAGGGCAGGCCTTGTCACACTGCTGCTGCTGTGGGTCAGGCATCTGCTCTGCCTCAGGTCCAGCCCCAGGGAGGAAGGGTTGAGCAGGGGCTCAAGTGTGGCTGACCCCACTCCCAGGATGCTCACAGGGACCTTCCCAGTGGGATGCACAGCCTGGTGTTGAGTCACATCTCCATCCTGCCCTGCTGGAGAGGGAGATGGAAAAGTGCAGGCTGGGCTGGAGCTCAGGAATTTATTCCTTTCTGTCACAAAATGAGATGACACAATATATTTCCATGGTTGTCAGAGATCTCAACATCTCCCCAGAGACCCCAGCAGGAGAGAGGGATGGTGACCACCTGAGCTGTGTCCCAGCCCTGCTGTGGAGTTTTCATGGCATCTACTCCTCCACCTGATGGTCTCAGTGCAATCTGGATGCTGGAGGATCCCCATGGGTGGATACTGACAATCCCTCCTAGAGGAAAAAAGCACCTTTTCATCTGGCAGCAAGTGGCAGCAGCTGCACAAAAGCAGGACAAGGACAGAGCCACAGTGGGAGGAGAAAGGTGCAGCCCTCGGGTACCCCTGTGCAGCAGGCAGATCCCTGTGGCACATGTGCTGCTCAGCTCGAGGCAGATAACAGACAATACCCTGATTATTGGAATGCATTTAGCACTGTGCAGTGCCTGGTTAAAGAATAGCTCTTCCAACAAAAAAAGAAAAGACCCGAGAAAAAAAAATCAGCCTTTAGCTTCTGAGTCGTCGCTTTGCTTCACCCTCAAGATTTGGTCTGCTGTGTGTCCAGCATAATTATTAAGCAAGTTCTGATGGAAGAATTTTATTTACTCAACCTCAAAAAGGAAGAAAGGAATCCTTAATAGTGGATTAGATCAAAAAAACCATAATTTATTTTTCAATAAGTGCTTCAGATGTAAGATCAATGGCTCGAGGCTGATTGATAGGAGCTGTTTGCAAAGACCTCAGATCTAATTGTACCCAGGCAATCACACAGACCTTTTCTTTGACCAGCACTAGACACCATCCCCCTTGTGCAGATGGGGGAAGGGACCAGAAAATAGCAATACTTTGCATTGGAGAGTTGCTCAGCAACTGCCCCATATTATTTTTGAGTTATTCTTGAGCACAGCCTCTTTTCTCTTTGATCTTCACGCAATTTTTGTTGCTGTTACCTCTCAAAAAGACAATGTTTTAAAAGAATTGCATCTCCATTTGCCACAATATTTTATTATTTTTTTAAATATTTTTTTTTTCCCTCCAGCACAACCAAAGCCTGATGACATCAGGGAAAGCAGTGCATTACTTTGCAGAGGAGAGGAAATTAATGTCCACCTACTCTGCTGGAGCCTTTCATAGGGCGTGGGAGACAGAGGTTTAGCATCTTTTTCTCTACATGGTCCACAGGTGGTGTTCAGAGGCAAAATAACTGTGTTTAACTCCTGCCACCAAGCAGCCACTCAGCTGGGTTTGGGCTGGCAAGGTGGTGTTGGAGCTCCCATTTTGGCAGCCTTTGATCAAGAAATGTCTGTGGGGGTTATTTGTCAAGGGAGGAGAATTCCAGGGCTGGGATTTCTCACCAGGCTGTAATTGCAGACAGAGCTTGGCATGGAGAACATTACTCTGAGGTCCTGATTTGGAAGGAGCACCACATCTCATCCATCAGTTATTATGAGCCCTGCTGATAAATGCCTTCATGTGACACAAAAAGTGATGAAACCCTGAGCTGCTCAGCCTGAACCAGAGCTGCCTCCGTGCTCTGGATGACACAGATCCCTCATGGGGCCCAGCAGAATGGAGCTTCTGATTATTGGGGTCCCTCTGATCCTTTTCTCTCTCATTCATTTTCTGCTATTGTCACACACAGAGGGAAACAATTTTTGCACTGCTTTGGTCTCTCCTTGGTACCACACAGAGAAAAAAAGCAGCAAGTATAACACCAAGTCCCTGAAACAGATTAAAAAATAACCAAAACCCTTAAGAAACATAGTGAAGAAAATAACCCAAGATTTTCGATGCCATTTGCAAATATGAGTCAGGAGCATCTTCTGTGAAACTGCTGCCAGCTACACGGACTAATGATGGAATGATTCCAGCACAGCCCCTGCCCAGGGAGCACACAGCCACTCCTGAGCCAGGTTCCAGCCCAGCCAGGGGATGTTCTCAGAGGAAAAACCAATTTCATCACTTCTCTGCCTCAGAGTAACCCTGTTAGGCAATCCCTTGCCCAGACAGAGCAGGGGATTTCTTCTTGCACTCCTTCCCCCCAAAGCAGCTTGTTTGTTTTGCTGCTTTCAGGTTTGACCCCCTGAAGGACAGAAAAACAAAACCCTGAAACTTTGCACGCAAATTAACCCCTGAGGCAGCAGGAGGGAGCAAATTTCTGCATCTTGTAAAAAATCTCAGCTGCAAAGAGCTAAAAATAGACTTTTCCTGCCTGGGGAATTCTAGCCTTGCCTTATGAGTCGTGGTGCTGCAGATTATTGCATTCATAATTTAAATGTTGGATGGGTATAAAATTACTGGTGTGGGAGTTATTCAATTTCTGGTGAGTACATTTACATCAAATAGTGGCTGCACACACAAAAGATAGGAAAAAGTCCTTCCACTTGTGTTTGCCTGAAGCACTGAGAGCATGTGAAGCCTCCAGAGCAGGGCTGTGCTTCGGGTTCAGGGCATCCTTTATTTGGCATGGAAATGAGGACAAGTGGGGATTTTTGCCATCAGGGTGAGCTGCAATTTCCACCAACCTGCCTTCATCGTTAGAGAGGTCTGATTTGACATTTGGCTTAGTTACAGTAAAAAAGTCAATTTTTTCAGACTGAATCCACCTCATTCTTCTGATACCCAATATACAAACAGAAACCAAAATTATTCATGGTACTTTAATACAAAATAAAACAAACTCCTTCCTCCACAACAGGGTCCTTTCTTTCCCTCTGACAGCCATTCTTCCACCTCATCACTTGTTTTCTCCCATTTTCTGAAAGAGCTTCCTGGACAAAAATAATGCTGATCATGTAAGAAAGCATTGTGAATATCAATGAAGGTTTCTCTTCTTTTCCTTCTGCTCCCAGTTCCTTCTCTGGGCAAAAAGTAAATAGAGTCAGCTGTAGCTGACACAGAAGCTGACGAGGGAGGCACATTAGTTTGTCTGCCTGTCGGGGATTTCTTGTGTAGCAGCCTTCAGATCCAGAGCCAAACTTCCCAACTCCATCTGGGACAGGATCTGGGACAGGATCTGATTTTTTCTTTTTGTTCATGCTCAAATATCTCATTTACTTCATTGCCTTCTTTTTTTTTTGTGGAATTTCGTGATGAGACCTTTTTAAAACCAGTCTGTAGATTAGAATAATTTAATTTTTAAGCCCAGAAAATACAGAGGCACCATAAAATTAACCTGGATCTTGTTTTGATGCATATGTGTGAATTTGTAATTACTAATTAATTTGTTCTAGTGGTTGCCTAGGGACAAGTGGACAGGACTTTGTTATAAAGTACAGGAGACCATTCCAGCAAGTAATATGTGCATATAAATATTTGCTGGATCAAAGGTGCTAATTTTACTAAGCTAGGGAAAATTACATGCTAAACCAATCCATAGTGTATCAGTAAACACAGCTGACAGTCTACTTTACACAGAGTTTTTTTCTTTTTTCCTGCTTTTAATTTTTTTTTTCTTTTTTGTAGATGTTGTCACAAGTCATGGGGTTAAAATCCAGGGTTTTTTTTTTTGAAAAATCGCAGGGCAGAATGCTGAGCCCATTCCTGGGGTCAATAGATGCCTGAGCTCTCTGCTGCACCGTGAGGAGGTGGCACCCTGGGTGCCAGGGCAGCTCTGCCAGGGGGCACAGTGCAGATATGTCATCAGGAGCACTCTTGGAAAATACATGTGCATGCCACAGAGAACATTTCATTGCTGTGCCTTCATCCACAAAGCTGCAAAATGGAGAGGGAGCTGGTGCTGCCTCGGGGAAACAACAGCATTGAATTTAGTGAAAAATGAGGTTAAATTGGCCAACACCGGTCACATCTAACCTGGGCAGTAGGAATCTGGCAAAGGGAATATCTAAAGGGAAATATCCCTTCCCCTGTTGCCTGTGAGGAGTTTTCCTTCACTCTGCCCCGTGCACACCCACCCTGCTCAGCTGCTCCTCTGAGTGACATCCTGGTGACACAGGGAAGTTACCAAGGAAGCACTCAGGTTAAATTTTACTCCCACGTCAATTCTGACCTTGCATCAATAAGTATAATTAACTTCTATTGACTTGAGTTTCCAGAAGGAAGCCTCACATGAGCTGCTGGATTGATCCACTGCCACCATAGAGGGAAATGTGCCCCAATAGAACAGGGGTCACTTGCCTCACATGCAGCTAAACCCACACGTGGGAATTAATTCTAAATAAGATGCTTCTGTGGCCAAGTTTGACAAATAAACGCCTGTTAGTGCATAAAGCATCACTGACTGAAGGCAGATCAGCTGTCAGCAGTGGTACATAGGCATTGGTAAAATCAAATTTCTTCAGGTCTGCTCCTGGAGCTCAGGCTGAAGCTCACGTATACCAGCCCCTACTGGGAGGGGGTTCCTAAAAGTCAGGTTCCACAGCATCCCCCTAAGGAGCTTCCCAAATCCTACACAGGTGTGTGAAGGACTGAAGTTGTGAGTTAAATCTGATCTATCCCCATCTTCCCTGCCATGAATATCCAAAAAACCCCATGGATTCCCATCCCAGGGAAGATGATGTATGCAAGTGAGCTACTTTGGCCCAAATATTTTTGTCCTGAGCAAATTCTCCTGCTCATCTCTACTCAGCTCCAGGAACAGGATTTCCCAGCACCAGAAGTCACCCAGGGAACTAGCAGAATTCAGGGTTCAGCAGAGGGGTACATCACATATTCCAAAAACCTGTGGATATGGCACTTGAGGAAATGTTTTAATGCTGACAGTTGGATTTGGTGACCTAAAGGTCCTTTCCAATCTTAACAATGCTGTGATTCTGTGCTTGTGTCTAGACTTTGTGAGAAAAGGTGTTTTTAATAAGCTTTCTGGCTTCCTGCAGAAAGCCCCTTGCACTCTCAGGTTTTTATCACAACTTGGACCACAGAGATTCTCAAAACTTTATTTTATATTGAATGGAAGCGGCTCAGCCCCTGAATTGCCCTCAGCTGAACGGGTGCAGCTCCCAGGGAAATTATCAGTGAAGCGGAGGATACAGCCTGTTGTGCCTTTTCCTTTCCATGCCACTACAAAGAACATGCTTATTCAGCCCTTTAACAGACTGGCTATTTCTACTTATTCAGCTTTTGCCATGTTCCTCATTATTTACAGATTCCTTTTCCTCTCGAATTGCTTTTCTTCAAGGTACTGGTTAAAATTCACGTGCTTTCAGCATTACCACGTTTTTCATTACAGCCTTATCAGTATTACCAATGTCTGCTTTTTTAATATTTTTCTTATATTAAATAAATTTCTGTGACTGCAGCTCTTTCACACTATCTTCCCTTTTTCAGTGCCAGCAGCTCAAAACAATCTATTACTGCCAATAGAACTCAAAATTACTGTCTTTTAAAATGAGGTAGACTGCAGGAGGAAATCTTTATTTTTCACACTATGGAAAATTTGTTTGTTTCCCATTTTGCAGAGCTGTGTCAGGCTCGCTCATATGGGGATGCAGGAAGACAGAGACCTTGAAAACCCTTCCATCAACTGCTTTGATCACTTGGGGCTTTTTTTTTTTGCCCAGAGATATTTTGGGATTCCCGTTCTGCTTTCAATTCACACTGTCCCTCCATCCAAATAATCTTTCAAGTGTGGACAAGCCCCTCACTCCTCTAAGGTGAAGCTGTTGGTGACCAGGAGGGCTGGGAGCATTTCCATTTGGGCAGAGCTGTGAGGACTCTGCTGGGCAGGAACAGGGGCTGGGAATTCCAGCCTGGAGGAGGGACAGGAGCACCGAGCTGGAGATGCTGGAGCCTTCACAGAGCAAATGGGTTTGGTTTTGAAACTCCCTGGCAATGAGTCAAGAACTAAAAAGAGCTTCCCAGAGCTGGACAACTTGCCTGAACATGTTGGGACTGAGTGACTGCTTTGGCTGCTGGAAGATTTGGAGGAGGAGGGAAGAGGCCTTTGTCTCCATGGGTGATGGATGCACTGCTGACAACCAGCGTTTCTGCTGCAACATGCCACGTTTCCTTGCAATATCTCTGCAGCAACATCTCTAGGTTTTTTGGTCTTCCATTCTGCCCTTGTATCACCATTTAGGATTCCTAAATCTGCTGCAGTTTGCAGGTTTGCTGGGATCAGTGTTTCTCCACAGGAAGGAAGCACTTGGGATTATTGCAGGTGGAGCTGATGGTTACACCTATGCCTGAGACAGTTGCCCAACACTTTCCCCTGTAAATCCCCTGTTTAATTACTTTTACATTGCAAAACTTTGCCAACAAGGCAAAATTTCCGTGCCATCTCCTTTAAAAGGTAACTGCTCTCCTCCCTCAATGCCAATGCAGAAGGGAGGCAAATACAGAGTTAAATTCTTCTCCCTGTCCAGTTTTGGGGTTTTATGGAGTTAGATTGCTAGAGAATAGCCCATGAATATTTAACAAAGGAAGAAATTGTCAATTATCCTCATTTTTGCTAAGCATGGAAATCTAGCTGAAATGCTTACAAACTTGCCCATGAAGGATGTCCATGCCTTCAATTAAGACCAGAAAAAGCTACAAAAATTCAATATATCTTGGTCATCTAATCAGTGGATTTGTCTTGCTGTGGTCCTTTTGGAGAACTCTTCCAGATCAGCTGCTCAGTCATGACAAAGGCCTGCACTGTCAGAAAATAATAATAACAATTAAAATTCCTGATTACTTTCTGTTTGTGGGGCTTTGCTTAAAAGTTGCAGCAGAAATATTTCTGTGCTTCATGTTGAGACTTCTAAGGTTGAGCAAACCAAGAGGGGTAGCTGAATTAGAGTTCGCAGGGAAAAAAAAATGTATTTCTGAGCAAATCAGGAAAACCTTATAAAGATATTTGGAGTGATACAAATTATCCTTTAGTCCCCAAGATTTGTACTCTCTAAAGACGGGTAAATGAAGGGGTGAAATAACATGTGGGTATGGCAAAACTGGACTGAGAAGGACCAAGAGACATCCTTGGAGGCAGCTGTGCCTACCCAAAACACTCCTCAATCCCAAGGAGTGTGAGAAACCCCCCTGGGGATTTCATTAAATGTTTACACTTGTGCCAGAGCAAGGAGCATTATCACTGGTAATTTGTGTTTTGTACATTGTCAGCACATGGCTGATGGGCAGGAGCCGCCAGCCCGTTTAGGGGGGAGTAACGCTCCAGAATCAACAGCAAAAGTATTTGGGGATAGCCAGAGGGAGCTCTGCAGCAAAGGAGTGGTTCAGATTTCCTGATGATTTTTGGTTCAGATTTTGTGACGATTTTTGGTTCAGATTTCCCCCATTACCCTTGCAGTCATTCCCTTGTTAAAGAACATTTGCATCCACCTCTGATGAGCGAGCTGTCGAGTTAATCTGCTCATCCCTCTGTTTGCTTTGCACTGAGAGCTGAATCAACGGTAAGAGAAGATAATTTCAAGGATAAGTATTTGTGTCTCATCTCCCTCCTTCACTCCTACCCTTTCGTACTCATACATGGCTCTGTGGACCATTTCTCTGGGGTTTTGAGGTGTCATTGAGCTGCTGTGAGTGACAGGACATGGAGGATGTTGATGGGATGAAGGAATTCACAACCACAGTGACGATGGTTTACAACTTATATAACCCCACAAACCTGCTTGATTCCATATTAGCTCTCACCTACTTACAGCATCTACAAGTAAATTTACAGAGACTGATAAAGAAAATGAATTAAGCTTTCCATCTGTGTTTGGGAATACCATATTTTCCTACAAGGTTACAGCGAGCCGAGTTTGCACTGTGGAATCACCTTCTAGTTAAAATATCCCATAAATCCCACAGGTGAGAGCAGCCACAAGGCGGTCATTCTTGCTGAGGAAACCCAAAAATCCTCTGGGAACTCGTTCGGTGAGGCGTCCCCAGCCCCGGGGGCTGCCGGTACTGCCTCATCTGCATAGCCACGCCCTCATCTGCATATTCCCTGCGCCATTGGCCAGCGGTCTCCCCAGCGGTGGCGCGGCCCGGGGCGGTCAGTCTCGGCGCCTCATTAGCATTCGCCCCGCCTCCCAATGGAGGGACGGAGAGCTGATTCGTGGTTTTGGCAACGGCGGGGCGCGGCCGCGCTCTGCGATTGGTGGAAGTGCCTGTCAATCCACCGCGGCCAGGGCCGCACTTCCGCCTCGGTGTCCGCGGTGCCGTCGCTGGAGCCGGTGCAGGTAACGCCGCGGGCCGGGCCCGGGGCCGCCGCGCTGCGTTCCGCGTTCCGCTACCCCGGGGCCTCCGCTCCCCTCGCCGGCCCAGCGCCCCCACAGCCCCGCTCGGGCCCGGCTCGAGGGTCCCGTCCTGTCGTCGGCGGGCCGCGGGCCGCGCTGTCAGTGCGGCGGGGGCGGGCGGTGGAGCGGCCGCCCCAACGCTCCTCTCCCGTCCCGGCGGCCCGGGGCACCTTGGTCTGACGGGGTGTCTCGGGGAGCTGCGGGCCGCAGGCCCGACCTGCAGCGTGGGCAGCGGTGGGCTGAGGTGCTGAGCCCTGCCCGGTGCTGTAATTCTGCCCGGTGCTGTGGTTTCTCTCGGTGCTGCGAATCCTGCCCGGTGCTGAGCCGTGCCCGGTGCCGTGATCCCGTCCCGGCCGAGCCGTGCCCGGTGCTGTGAATCCTGCCCGGTGCAGAGCCATGCCCGGTACCGTGATTTAACCCAGAACAGTGATTTCCCCCGGTACCGTGGTTCCCCCCCCCGTGCCGTGATCCCGTCCCGGCCCGGCCCTGCCCCGTGCCCCCCATCCCGGGGCTCTGCGGGACGTGGCCGTGCAGAGGCCGCGGGTCAGTGCGGCTCTGGCAGCCCCAGCCTTGGGATATTTCTGATTTTCCCAGATTTTTCCGATTGCTTTCGCAGCTGGGTGGTTGAGCAAAGGAGGCTCCGGCGCCCGGCTCCCCAGAGGAATGTGCTGGGCTCGGTTTCAGCACAGTGCAGAGCCTCAAGGGGCCTTTTAGGTCACAGCTGAAGCAGTTGGGGTTTATTTGGGGTTGGTTTTTTATTTTTAATTTTGTTTCTCAGTTACCTACTCGATGTTTCTCTTACAGAGGAGGAGAAAAGCAAGATGGGAAAAATAGCAGGAAAAAAGGCTTTTTTTTAAATAACATGCCACCAGAACTTCTGCATGCTAAAAAAGGTATAGGTGCCATTTATTTAATTTGGTTATTGATTATGTTTGTGCTCTATGTTTGGATTGAGGACTTCTTTTGGAAGCACTTTGTTACTGTGCAGCACTTGCAGGCCAGAATTTCAGATGTAGTTTCAAAATCACCTCTTGGCTTTTATGTGTGCAATAACTTTGTGTTTCCTCTCAGAAGTAGCTGCCAAAGCGTGTTGAGTGCAAGCAGATACTTCTGCCATTTACTGTGAATTTTCTCAGCTAAAGTACATAGCCTTCATTTGCGATTCCAGAAGAGTAAGAGGGAAACGTGGTGGATCTGCAGTGTTGATTTGCAACACTCTTCCCATAGTGTTTCCTTTCCTAAAGTTTTGTGTGCAAGGGAAAATAAATTTGATCGTTCCAGCTTAACCTTCTGAAGTTCTATAAATCCACATTCATTTTGCCGTCTGGGGGCAACCACATGTGTTAGCAGCTTAACAAACTTTACACCAGCATGCTCAGGGACTTCTGAAACCTCAGGGCAATTTCTGGAAGCAGTGACTTGGGTCACTTCCAAACATGAGGCGCTGTTCCGTGGGATGGGACCAGGAGAACTGGCTAAACTAGCATGGAAGCAAGAAATTCCAAGTGCTGATTTTCCCCCTGAATAACCCCTTGGGTTTTCAGTTACAGTAAACACAGCTTTTTCTTAAAATAGTTGTGTAGCCATACACATGTTAGACCACATGACAGAGAGCTGAGGGCAGTCTGGGAGAGGATCAGCAGTGATTCTTATTGGTGCTTTCCTGAACCAACAGCACCTCATGATGAACTTGTAACTTCAGGAAGTCCTCAAAAGGAAACGCTGAGATGTCTGCTGTCCAGGAAAAAATATGGCATTTTTCATCCAGAACTGGCTCTTCAGCCATGCCAAAATTATCTGAGAAACAGAAGGCAAAAGTTTGAGATAAAAAATGGTGATTAGACAACAAACCCTGTGCCTACAGGCAGTTAAAGACTAGATGGGCTAAAGGTTTCACTTGATGCAATATTGAAAAGCATTGTGGTTATTTGTATATTTGTTTGCTGACATCTTTTGGTAACTGACCACAGAAGATCGTTTCCACCCTTGGATGGTTTTTTAAAGTCACTTTTAGTACTGTAACTGCTTTCCATGATAGGTGCTTGCTGGCAGGTCTTATGACTGGAACTGGTATTTCTTTCAGTCTTTCTTCAGTGAATTATACTGTGTGAACTTCACATATGCTGACCTAGAACAAAGGTGGAAAGCTTTGCTTTCTGTTATCTTAGTGTTGGCTGGAAAACGTCCCAATCAGGCTTTTTTTGCTTTGATAAGGCTATATTTTTAAATCACTGTTTGTAGTGCCAGTCAGATGATTCCTTTTTTTTGCTGTTGTTTGAAAGCAAGATTAGCCTGCAACTACGCTGAATTTTTAAGCAGTTAATTTATTACCTTTGATATTTGAAGTAGCTTGTCCTTGAACAAATGCAATGTTACATCATGCTGTTCATATCTAGGCTTTCTGTTTATGAGGTGCCATTTTTCTAGTCCTTCACTCAGCATCAGTTTTGTCACCTGTCTCATGGAAATGTAAGAAATGTCTGTATTTGACACTGGTATGATGTTGTAAAATGCTTAGTGTTTAGTCTCTTCTTTGTGAAGTAACTAAAATGTTTGGTTCTTACAATTCTTGGAAGAAATGCACAAAATGAGGCGTGCAAAGAATATGTGTTAAATTAGGAGTGCTCAAGAACTGGAATGTTGTTGCTGAGCTTGCAAATATGCAGCTGATCACATGGCTATCTTCTCCAAGCTGAATAAATTGGAAAGTGGGAGCAAGGAACAAATTGGTCACTCTGTGTCTGCCACTTTGGAGATAGGGGACTTTGATGTTTTTTCTGTTGCAAAAAAAAAAAAAAAATAGAGGTTATGCTTTATGGCAGATCTTTAATGGGTTTTATTATTTTATGGAATAGATCACCACAGAACTTGGAATTAAAGAATTCATTATCTCAATCCTTGCATCTTAATAATTATTGTGCAGACAAATGTATGATGATGTAATTATTTACTTTGTATCCTTAAAGGCTTGTAAAAGCAAGTTGCAGGAGAGAGCAACAAGCAATTAGATTGTGTCAAATGTGGCTTACCATAACTTTCAGTTATACTCTTTAAAAATGTATTGTTAATTCAGTGCACAAAGATAATGTCTTCATTTTCAGGATCAATAAGTTACAAGAATAGACTATGCTTACTTAAACTTGATTTTTTTTTCTTTCCTTAAATACAGTTACAATTGGAAATTCATTTGCTGGTCTAGACAGATCATTTAGATTAATTCAGTTTATTTTATTATGCACTTAATTTAATGAGACAGGTTTGTAGTAGATTGCAGCAGCTCTCCATTCAGAAAATGCAGAGGCTGCAGAGTGTTGTCTTCCTGGGCTTGTTTATCCATCTGCTGGGAGGGAGGGTTCACAAAAGGTGAATTGTCCCTGCAGCTGCAGAAGCTGAGCTGGACTTTTCAGTCTTGGCCCTCCTGGTTTTGTAGTCCCAAACTTGAACTGTCTCTGCTCTGTTGGACACGTAATGGTTGTGCTTGGTGTTAGACCAAAGTCTGTGCTGTTCCTGCTCCAGTCCAGTTCCTTTGCTGTACTGGCCAGTTTTGGATGAGATAAAGGCTCTTGGGACGCTGTGAATCTCTGGGGTGTTGCAAAGTTTGTGTGCTTAGGGTATTTGTCAAGAAATGTGTTTTCATGACAGCATAAATAACTTCATTATATTTTTACTAGCATTATTTTTACACTTCTGAGTAAATTTTTTTTAGGGCTCCCAAAAGAATCTGTTAGTAGATCTCAGTGTTTCGATTCTAGTGATAGTTACAGGCAGTGGAGGTTGAAGGTGGTGAAATGTGAGAATTCTGTGGTGTCTGTGGTTCACACCCCTGTTCAGCTCCCTACCTCACTAACCAGCTCCTCTGCTCCCTACAGGGTGTCAGGGCAGTCAGGTGAGGATCAGAATCCCTTTAGGAGCTCTGGGTGATGAATCCTGTGTGTGTTAAGGCTGCAGAGAAATTCTCTCTCCAGCCTGTACCTAAGGGGCCCTTAGCAGCCTGTGCTGACTGAAAAGAAAACTTTTCCAGGAGAGCAGAAGTGCCCCGTGCATGGATTCTTTCTGGGCTGTGCACTAGAACAATGAAACTGTTGAGTGGTTGTTTGACAGTGGAACAGAAATGTTACCCATCTTCAGAGGTGTAAATAACTTTGTTTACTTGTTCTTGTTTGGTTTTAAACAAAGTGCACGTTTTGTTACCCATGTAGGTTAATGTTACTGAGCAGATGGCTGGGTGGGTTCTTTATTAAAACTGGGCTCTAAATGGGGATGTTTGTCCTGTCTTGAGGAGTCAAAGTTAATTTTGTTTAATTTTTAAGCAAACAGAGTAGCAGCATTATACTGGAATCCAGTAGGTGTTTACTATAAATGCAGCTTTAAAGGAAATTCCATCATAGCATAAAATCTGACTTCCTAAAGCTTTTGCAAATTTGTGGTATCACCTTGAAACTCCCTTCAGAAATTGTCTGTTAGCTGTGTGCAGGTGCTCATGCTGTGGAATCTGTGTGTGTGAGGAGTTGGTGGTAGGCATAAAAATATGGTTTCTTCTACTGTAGGGCTTTACACTGGCTTAGTCACCGTCATCCTCCTGCTTTATTTGCAATATAATTGCTGCAATAATTGTCTAAGAGTCAATTATTTACAAAATACCTTGTGCAGAGTGAATGTTAACCTGCATCTGCCTGGAGAGAATGAGTCCACAGAGACAAAGCTGCCTTTGAGGAGGAAGATCTATGAACTTACACATAGAACTATTTTTGCTGTTCTAGGAGTTTTCTCAAGTAATATTTTATGCTGAAACTGTCTTCATGTTCATAAGCTTCAGTGATCAATTTGCAGGGGTGGTTGCATTATGATGAGAAATACCCAAGCATCCTTAATTTAATCTTCAAAGAAGTGTTCCTAAATGATTAATTATGTATCTACTGACACTTGTGTCCAAAGCCACTGTGCTTGGAGTTATTGATTACTTCCCACCTTCTCTCTTACAAGTAAGATAAAACAGATCCCCAGGAAACAATTAAGAAATAACTAGTTGTACAATACAATATTGAATTATTTATTTTTTTAACAGTGTGGCTAGAAATGAGCTGATTTATCACTCCTGATCAAACCTAGCATTATGCATCATGCATGGAGAGGTATGCTGAACAGAATTTTGTCATTTTTTACAGCCATGGGCCATGAAATAGTTTCCAAGGGAAGGTTACAGAGTCTGAAAAATGCAGTATCAGATGCTCTCAGATGGAAAATGTCTCTGATATTGAGGTAGTGTTAAGAAAGGAGAACATTTACAGAATTCTGTATGAATTTCAATGAAGTTTTGTATCAAAAACTATTAATCTGCTGGAATCAAGTTTCTTTGATCTGTTTGTTACACTTGAGGGAAGTTCTGCAAGCCAATATCCTTGGCTGTAGAACAGAATTCTTGGCTGAAGTGAAAGTGGGGAATAGCCATTGATTCCACAGGTAACTGAGATTATTCTAGGAGGATATTTTCTGTCCAGATTCATCTTTACAATTTTTATTCCAAATAAATAATGCATGTGGTAGCAGCCCTGGAGCTTTGGGCTGGGACAGTGATTAGTGTGTGGGACATTTACTGTCATTTGTTCTGATGCAGAAACAAGTTTTGTGGCATTTGCTCCTTTGAAAGCCAGACTTGCAGTGTTTCATTTGTCTCTTAATTCCTGTGAAGCATCACCAAAAATTGGTATTTCTGAGAGAACAGAACGTGATTCTGCCTGTCATAAATGGCTCAGCTCATTTGTTCAAAGCTAACCTTTCAGATGTTCAGTGTGCTGTCATCATTGTTTCAAGTGCTGGCACTGAAATGTCCCCAGGCCATTTAATAACTCCCAACTGCATAAAAGCCTGTGGTAGGGACAGCTGCAATCTCCCAAGAAATGGAAAAGTGACAGTGGGCTGAGTGTTCAGCTGATCCTCCTCATTCAGCCTCTCTGCACTTTATTTAAGAGATTTGAGAAGGAAGTTGCCCTTCTCTTGCTGTGGTTGCAGAGAACTTTATCTTGCCAAGACATCTGGCAGATGGTATTACATGCAAACTTTGGACTAAAACAAATCTCACTTGGTAAAGAAAGTCCTCTCCTGGCTTCTGCTGTCTGTGTGGCTGTTCTCTGGCTGAAGATAATTTAAGTATGTAACAGTTAATCTAAATTGCCAATTAAATTTGCTTCTTGGCTAATTTTTTTGGATGTTTTAGATCCAGTGTTGGTGGTAACCTAATTTCATGAGTCAATTAAGATTCATCCTCGCTGAAGCTTTCATTCAGAGATGAAACACTGCAGTTTGATGTTTTCAGGAGATGTGTATGAATTAAACACACATGAATATTTATCTGTTAGTTCAAGTTATTTATTTCTGTCCCTTGAAGTACTACAGCTATGTTTTATTTCAGCTGGCAACTCAAGAGACGATGGGGTTGGCTCTTATTCCACCAGTCACACTGGGGCATTTTGTGTTTTTTTTTTTTGGTTTTTTTTTTTTTTTTCCTATTTCTTATTTTTGTTGTTTTTATGAAGGATGTGAATGTTTGATCTTCTTTTGGCTCTTTGGGAATCTCCTTCTGGACAGAAGGTACATCTTGAACTGAGGATGTCACAGAATGACAGAATTATTTGGGTTGGGAGGGACCTTAAAGCTCATCTCATTCCATCTCCTGCCATGGCAGGGACACCTTCCACTGTCCCAGGCTGCTCCAAGCCCTGTCCAGCCTGGCCTTGGACACTTCCAGGGATCCAGGGGCAGCCACAGCTTCCCTGTGCCAGGGCCTGCCCACCCTCACATGGAAGAATTTCATTCGAATATAAAATGTAAACCTGCCCTCTGTCAGTTTGAAAATTCACATTCTCCCTTGTCCTATCAAAATAATTAAAATGTTTTTCATGGGCAAGGTCCCAAGTACTTTTTTTTTCCTTCTTCCTTTTTCTTAATTACTTGTGATTTTTCTCTTTTTATGTTAAGAAACTCAAATGATTTTAAAATTTACTGTAGAAATGCACACCAAATAAAACCTTGTTAGGCATGTGAAAAAGCTGATGAATGTGCTAGTTCAGGAATTCTTTGGTGGCACTCTCAATTCCAGGGTATTGAGCTCCTACCACCCTACCTGCTCATGCTGGTGAACCTCTGGGGTTATTTTAATGACTGCTTATTGATTCTCTACTTGCTTTTACTTAAATGCTTCTGGATTTCACAAGTAGATTCAATATCTGTGTAATGAGTAGAACCAAGTGTTTTTATATATCATGTAGAGCTAGAATATGTGATTTCAAAGCAAAAAAAAAAAAAAAAAAGGGATTTTTAATTTAGCAGGGTGATGTCAGCAAAGCTTTCCAGAATTGCTGCATGATGAGAAATTTCAGCTTGAGGTCTGGAGGAAAAAAGGCACTGCAGCTGTCCCCAGCCAGCTTCAAACCTGAGCTTGCTGAGCCACATTCCAGCCCTGTGAGCCACTCATTGTAAATGCTGCTCTTTCTATAGAAATGTAAATGTTTCTTTAAGGAGGAGTGACTTTTGGTGATCTAGCTGGGTCTTTGTTGAGAGTTAACCTGGAAGAACAAGTTAGGATAGAGGAACTAGTCAGTCAAATTAACTTAGGGTAGTTACAGGTTGAAACTCTTACGGGGTACAAGTTTTTGGGGTTCTTTAATTGATGTAGAAGCTCCTAGGATCCAGGAGCACGGTTGAAATAAGTTGGTTGTTTTTGTTACTTTTCTCCTGAAAAATGAAATTTGACAGGGAACAAGCCTACGAAGTGACAAATTTGAGGGATTACTAATTTCCCAAGATAAAGGCAGTGTGTTCCCACACGCTGATTTTGGAGAGCAGCCCTGAAGGTGGAATGTGCATCTCCTCTCAGAGAGATGCTCACATGCACGTCACAGAATGCCTGCAGCACATTAAGCAGTTTATCAAGTGATTTATAAAGTGATTTGCGAAGTCTTGCGCTTTTGTTGTCCTGGTTTTAAAAATAAGTTCAAGTGGGAGGAAATGGTTTAAAATAGGAATTGTGCAGAGTCTGGGACTGGTGTATTTCTGGAAGGGAATTTGTGTACCTTGTACTGCTGGGGCCGGTGACCTTGTAGGGGACACTGTGACCTGCAGGGAGCTTTGCATGCAGAGCGAGTTATTGGCAGCCACATCAACTGGGGCTCCTCACTGCGGAGTGACAGGTTCAGCTCTGTGCCTGACAGAGCACTTTGTGGGACATTATTCACAACCACTTTGTTCCTCCTTGCTCATGGGCCCTGGCTGGGACTGTGGCTGGTGTGAATGGTTTGTTACATGCTCTGCATCAAGGCTGTGGAGAAGGGGGTTTGCTCCTGAGCTCCTCCTGGCACCTGTCTGGTGTTTAGGAACTGCCCTTTCTGTTTGTTCCCTCTCCTGTGACAGGCCCAGTTCTGGAAGGCAGGAATTCTGGAATTCTGAGTCATCCCTCCCCTCTGTAGAACCTATTTCAAGGTGTGCTGTGGATGTGTTCCTGCAGTTTTTACTTCAGCTGCACGCTTTGTTTTGTCCTTTGCATTTGCAAAATCCTCATGCCCTTTAATAAAGGGGCTGTCCATGGTCATCAGTCAGGAATGTGTGATCCTCTCTGATGAACTATGAGAATTTAAAGGAGTTTTAATGGTTATCACAGTGTCATAGGATGGTTTGGATTGGAAAGGGCCTTAAAGATCATCTCATTCCATCTCCTGCCATGGAACATAATAAATTAGTTTATACCTATCCATAGCCTTTAAATATGAGGAAGTAGATAAGCTTTGTTGCTTATCCTGTTAACCACAAAATCCATCCTGGTTGTGGCCAGGGGTGTGTTGTCATCATTAAATGAGGATTTTCCGGTTCTCTTAAGGTGCCTGTACTTGCAGCTTTTCCCTGTTATTGATAAGATGGTTGGGGAGTGCAGCTGGGCTGAGATCCCCTAAAGAAAAGCACATTTCTGGGTGTCTATCTCTCAGCTGGGCTGAGATCCCCTAAAGAAAAGCACATTTCTGGGTGTCTGTCTTGGGCACTCAGGCCCAGCCCCTTGGCTCTGCCTGGAAAGTGAAGCCCACTAAGATAATTTTAGCCTGTAAAGCAGCAAACCTCAACTGCTGAAAGTGTTTTCTCAACAAGTGAAGTCTGTGTGGAAACCTGTTTGTTACATTCCTGTTGATTACTGTGTGTGCAAGAGAATATCCAGACAGACTTTGTGTTCCTTCTGCTCTGTAGGACTGAAAGGTGAGACCATGACAGGATGTTTATCTGTGTGAAAGGTTTTCCAGCAGAGCAGCTGGGCCTGAGCTCCTAAAGGTCTGTCTGACACAGGAGTGGTGCACCCTTCTTTCAATGGCAATTTTGATGAAAGCTGCTATCCACCCTTGCTGGTGTGCAGGTGAATTCTTCTGGGAATGTCAGGGAATGGAAGAGGAAATACAGATTACAGATGCTGAATATGAAGCCACCAGGATGTTTTTGTCTTCTGGTATTTCAGCCTAGTTAAAAGTAACTTTTGCTGTTGCTCTTAGTAGGAGAACAGGATTTAATCCCGTTTTTTTGGCTCATGAAAGCTGAATGCTGTTATCACTGTGTGTTCAGCTACATGCAAATTCATGTTAATCTCTGCTGTATAAAAGAGCTGAATGTAAAAGAAGTGATGCAAGTGGGAAGTTATTCCTTGTGTAACTCAGCAAAATATTTTTTTTCTTTTTTAAAATGTTCCTAACACCTTAGGAAAATTTGTGACTGTAATTATTTAAAGTGATTTCAATGTATATTTTGTATGTAACTTACAGGCATATGATTGAATTTTCAAATAGCAGTGAGCTTCAGGTGGGGTGTGAGGTAGATGTCAGGAGAGCTCAAGATAACTCTGCTTTTCATTTGTCTCTGATTCTGGTCACTTCGTTTTTACTTGGTGAGTGTTTTTATAGGAAAGCTTTGTTGTCTCTGCAGTGAAACTGCACACTGTGGGATGCAGTTCCACTTCACAAGGCCTTTTGTAATGCAATTATTATTGTGCAGGAGAGGGGAGAGGAGAAACTGGCATTCATCTGTATGACCTTATTTATTCTAAGGCTCTTAATAATATTTGACAGTTTTGTAAGTCATAAGTTTTATTTCTTAGTGCTTTCTATACAACACTAAACAGAAAAAGGGAAGATGCAAGAAAACATGGAGAAAATAATGTAGTTGTAGTCCTGATCATGAGAGGGCTGTGTCTTGTACATATATAAGTTTCCTTCTGGAAATATTGGCAGCTGTTTTGCTAGAAGGATGCAATGCTTGCAGACAATTGAAAGCATAAATGTCTTGCATCTTCAAAGATACTTGGTGGGTGAGGACTTGTAAATATGATATTGCTGGTGCAGAGATTGATATAAAATCCTGTACTAGCAAGGAGATGGGAGGTTCTAAGGGCAAAGTGACAAACTGAAATACCTATCCTTGAAAGACATGAACCACTTCAAGGCAAACCCTAAATTCATTAACTTAGATGAGTCCCACAATGGGCTGGTTTAGCTCCTCCCTCTGAATGGACAGTTAGAAGAACTGAATGTATGAGACATTCAAACAGCTTTTGTTCTGGGCAGTGAGGGGAAAAAGACTTGAAACACAGTCTAGTTTCTGGCAGAGAAAAAGAAGGAATTGGCTTCAAACATGGTACACTCTTCTCCTAGGAGCAGAGTGCACTTCTGCCTTTGTTTCTCTTAATTGGAATGGAATTGTGCAATTATAATTACTCTGGAGAAACTACTGTCACAAAAGCAGTGGAATCTTTGGGATCAGAAGAAATTGAGATTGACAGATTGAGGTTGTTTTGGGGGAGATATTGATAGCATTGCCATACTGTCATTTATTGCTGTGTACTTGGCTCATTGTTGGAACCTGGTGAACATTTGTAAGAATGAAAACAAAATTTTCTCATTCTTCTCCGTAAACTAAAATTGGGTGAGGTAAAAATATTTGCATTACACCATTGTCAACCATCTGGAAAAAACCTAATTTAGTCCATCCATAAAGTAGAGGTGGAATGCTACATAAATCTGTTATTTGCAGAGTGCGTGGTTCTGTTGAGGAAGAGTTTGTTGGTTCTTTACATTCCTTCTAGAGGGAAAAATCTCCAGTTTTCTCTTGGAGAGTGCAGAGCAGTAGCCTGACAGAACTTCTCTCAGGGTCACTACATATTGATTGCATGATGCAGAGTCAGGCCCAGCATTTTCATGCTGTGGTCAGACTTTGACATACCAAGGTTCTTTTCTTGTTCCCAGCTTTCTTGGTTAAAGATGCAGTAAGGCTTATCCTCCTGCTAAGGAGAATTTTTGTTTGCCAGCTGGCTTTTTCTTCTGTCAGTTCTCTGCTCCTTCTAGCTGTACTTGCCTGACATTTAACTTGCTGTACATAAGATGCATTTTACAGTAATGTATATGAAGTATTTATACAGAGAGAAGTGTGACACAGTAAATCAGCTGTTCTTGTGGCAGGTAGTAGTTGTCTTCAAAATTACTGTGGTTATCAAAGAAAGCTGTTTACTTATGAATGCAGAAATCCATCTTTTGCCATGGGAAGAAACAGGAAAATTAGTGTTTGTCAAGTGTGAGCGTTTGTACACAGGAGAGATGTGGAAGCTGCTAATTCTGTTTCCCTGTCTTGTCAAATAGATCATCTAAAGCAGCTGGATATTTGCAAAAGAAGACCCTGACAGCACTCAGATACTTTAAATCAAGTTCAAGGATGCATTAGAGAGAGCTGCAGTGGCTGCACCAGATTTCACCCTGAAGGATGAACAGTGAAGAGGAGTTTTATGATGCCGTTACGGGTGAGTGGTGGGCACGGTGCCAAGGGGATAAAACCCCTATAAATTGCATTGTATGTGTGGTGGGGGGCTGGTGATGTATGGCTGTTAATAATAAATCAAAAGTGAACTTGAGTTGGTAAAACTTGTAGTGCTGTCTTCTGAAAAGTAGAAGAGGAAAATTGTAGCTCGTGTTCAGGCTTGGAAATGAGGGGGCTTTTTGTTAAAGCTTAATGCCAGTTATTATTTCATCACTATAACAGTCTTTTAGTGGCCAGGTCTTGCTTTTATTTTCTGTGAAAATCAATTTAATAGCAGCTTGAGAAGTAGGCCCTTTGAAAGGTGAAGTCTTACCTGTGGGTTGTTTTTATTGTTATTGTATTCAATTTTTTTATTTTAATGGAAAACTTATCCTAAAGAATTGAAGTAGAAAATGTTTTTCTAGTCAGAAACAAATTGCTGTAAAAGTATGTTTTCAAGATAGGGAGCCAAAAGTCTTTGCAATCCTATTTTCTCTAAAAAAGCAAATATGAATCACTTCACACTTGAGCAGTGTATCAAATAGTACTTTGCTTTCAACTAATGAGAATGAATAGTTATTTATAGGAGCTTTAGATGGCTTTAGTGGTGAAATAAAATGCTTGAAGTATTTTAATAAAGAAAAAGGAAATCCTCTTAAAGATTTCAAACAATTTTAAAAATTTCCACTGAAATGTCTCTCAAGAAATCCTGTAGCAGAGGTGAAATGAGAAATACTGAGTGTACAGTAGTTAATATAAAATCACAGGAAGGAAAAGAGAATAATGGTAAGTGTGAAAGCTGCAGGAATGGAAGCAGCATGGAAGATAGAAGTGGGTAAGGTAGACTTAGACATGGTTGGTTGGAAATTCATGTGAGGAACAAACACAGAGGGGGCTGGGTGAAGCAGTGTGACTGACAGCAGACTGTACAGGACTTGTCACAACTATGTCACAGAGGAGAGAGGAAATTTGGTTTGCATTCATGCCAGCTGGGAGTGATGGGGACTAGTACTCCAAATTCATGTGTAAAATCAAACCATTGTACCATTAACATCTTTCTGTGTGTCATTAATAATGGTGAGCTCAGGGTTACTGCCATAAATGAACTAGATTTTTTTTCCACTGAAAAAGATGTGAAAAGAAATGTACCTCCAAACATGAGGTCTGTGTTGTACAGCTTTGATGGTGATGCATTCCTTTGTCCCTTGCTGCAGAACTGCTCAGCCCTTGCTGTTTGGCTCATCTGCATTTAGACACTCTGGTTTTGTCCTCTTTCCTCTTCCTCCTCTTTTTTCCCCCCACTGGGGTGTTGTGTATCAGTTCTGTGAGCACTCCTTGTTCCATCCTCATCTTATGCTTCCACAGGGGTGAATGTGCTGGCAAGAGATATGTATATCTATATATATATATATATATATATATATATGTATGTTATATGTGTTTCTTGGAGCCTGGTACTTTGTTTAAGAGGAGTGCAAGGTTTGGAATACTTTGCTTCAGATTTGTTCTCCCTCAGGACTGTCTGTCTTTAAGGACAGGTGCTCAGTGCCTTTCTCCAGCTGGGTGCTTTAGGAGATGCTGACAGTTTGATGAGTTATTTGCACAGACCTAGTGAGGTCAGACCTAGGTTCTTTGTGGCTGTGTCTTGTCCAGGTCATTCAGAAATGTGACACCAAGAACCACTGTAATGGGCCTGTCTGCATTCATGTTCCCTGGCTGCTGATGTCTGTGGTAATTCTTTGCTCCTGTTTACACTGTGGATCTTTCACGTGGTGCTTTAATGAATTTTTTAGGTGTTAATGGGTCCTGGCAGTGCCTGCCTGTCTCTTAGTTTTTTAATGGTCTGGACATGGCAGGTGTAGGTGCAGTACTCCTAGGAGATCAAGTCCACAATCACAATCCTTTCTGAGTCAAGGTGAGCTTCCACGTTTCCCAGTGAAAACTTCAGGATCTGAGGTTCCAAATTTTGATTAAAAAAAAATGAAATTCCCTTGGCAGGCTCCTCAGTCTGCTCTTTCCAAGGATGCTCTCCTTGTTTTTAGGTCAGATCAGTAGAAGGGCAGAAGCTGCCTTCAAATGTGCTTAATCTGCTCAAAGTCTAGGGTTGGGATGTGCCTGCCAGGAATGAGCAGATTTTCCAGCTGTGTTTTAGTGTTGAGATGAAAACAGTGTTTGCACCATACTTTTCTCTTGTTCCTGCTGCATCCTGGGTCTTGGTTTCCTCAGAAGGAGCTGCAGTGTGTTCCCAAAGTTCACTGATTTTAGGGAATGGGTGCTGGGGTTTGTGTCCTGTAGGGAGTAAACCAGGCTTAGTGCATTTGGACTGTGTGGGAGTTACTCCAGAATTCTGCAGCACACTCAGCAGCAGCCCAGGTAGTTTCCTGCCTCCTTTGAGGTAGTATGGACTCACTCCTTGAGGAAGTCACACCTTTTCCATAGTTATTAATTAATGACATCCACTTGTGGAATATGAATGTCTCCTAAGGAGACCCCTGATTTTTATAGTGCTGGATTTAACTCCTTGGCTGAGAAGTTTCCTGTTTCTGACACTGTCCTCATCTCATCCAAAAGACATGGTCATGGGAGGGAATTGTGTGCTTGGGAATCATCCTGGCACATGGTTTGTCCCTGACTGGATGATGATGGCACTTGGGGAGCTGCAGCATGGACTGGGGTGGTGATGAATCAAGGGGATGGATGAGTTGGTGACAAAGTTTCATGGGGAGAAGTTTCTTTGCAGTCAGAGGTTATTAGCATTGCTGACACTTGACAGCCTTTCCTGGTGAATGAGTACTCCCCTAGGGAATCCCTTGGGAATGTTACCTGTGATCTCACTTCATTCCACACATCACAGCTGCCAAGAATCTGCTTTTTCTCAAGTTCCAGTGGCCACCTTCTCTGAGGCTGGATCAGGATAAAGGTGGTCAATCCTTAGATGAATTTCAGGTTCTTTGAATTTTTCTGTGACACAAGGAGCATATAGCTTTGATCTCTGTCACCTCGGGTGTGTTAATGCCATTACAGACTTTGTAAAGACTGTGTGCCATCAGGAGCCTCTTTTGAGCTGTATCCTTCATTAATATTGTCAGGTATCTTTTTGCCAAAGCATTTTGTGGAAGTGTTGCCACAAAGCAGGAAAATACCTGGCTGTTTACCAGGGTAATTTATTTTTGAGAACACGAATAATTTAATTTTGCTTTTTTAAATATTAGCCTGCAGTTCCACAGAAATGTGTTCTGTGCCCATGAGGCTCAGCTGATTCATCCAGCCAGGTGTATTTGTGAGGGTGTTGTTGCTCTCACGTGGGGAGGAGGAAGTGGGGTTATCTGCCAAACTGATATATTTTCCTTCTGTCTGGATCAGACTGAATCAATGGCTGTGTACGAATTGCAGATGTTGTGAAAGGCCAACCTGCCCCCATCAGCTGCAGCTCGTGACAATGCACTTTGGAAAGGGGAGAATGGTGAATTTCTGGCAAAGAAAACCAATACCTCTTGCTCCACTTGCTGTCTGCACTTCCAGCATGTTTATCCCTATGCCTTTTGTGTGTCTGATGGTTCTCAGTACCAAGGTGTTTTGATTCCCTGTCTGCCTTGGCTGACAATTAATTATTGCTCAGGGAAGTTGCTGGGTGTCCCAAGGGGAGGTGGTGTCCCTGCCCATGACTCAAGCAGGGCCTCTGCTGCCTTGGCTCACGGGCAGCACACTCTGAGTGGACTCAGTTCATTTGCAGGATGTGGAAGAGGAAGGCTAAGAGAACTAAAGTTACTGGCAAGTCACTTTTTCTTTAAGCTCTTGAAATAGATTTATGTTGGCACCCAACTTAAGTATTTTACTTTGAAAGTTTAAGACTTTTTAAAAGCTTGTGTTTCACTCTTAACACATGTAAGTGGGACTTCTGATTAAGCTAATTGTTGACATTGTATTTCTGCCTCTGGTCTCCTATTCTCCTTTTAAATCTCCATTTTTATCCTCCCTCCCAGTGGCTTTTCAGTATGAAAACTGTTCCTGTAAGTAACTCTAACTTACTTGGTTTCTCAAGTTCAAAGCTTTATTGGCAGCTGGTGTAAGGCTCTTTTTGCTTAGAAAAATTACAACAAATCACTTCTGTTTTTCTTCCAGATCTACTTCCCCTGCATAAAGTAGTGTCTGGATAGTTCTTAATAGAGCTATAATACCTAGAACTTCATTGAGAAGCATCTTCCTAAGCTTTCTCAATGGGCTTGCAGTGGATAAGTCATGTGATGCTAAGGTGGAAAGTGCAGCTGAAAGTCTGTGATTATCTGGCTGTGTACCATAGTGGTTTTGGTTTGGTGTTTTTTTTAAAGTAATTAGGTGGAAGTGCAGTCTAATAAAAGCAGACTTACCCTTCTGATGTACTTCCTTTTCTGGAGCAGGGATTTAATTTTTGTTGTTTGTCTGCAAGACACTCATTTGAATTGGCATTTATTTACTTACCAATGACATACTGTTGTCCATAAATAATATATATACTCCAAATTCCTCTTGTGCTTTACAGGAACAGGACAAACCAATTCTGAATCATAGGAAACAAACACTAATGTGGATAACACAATGAACATTTGATAGGATTTGCAGGGTTTCAAGTACAATATAAAGACTGAAATCACAGTAACATTTTTCAGAACTATTCCCCTAAAAGCCAGTGGACTAAAAGTGAAGCTTTACTTTTACATTTAGGTGTGTTAATCTCATTGAAGTGATGCTGTTCCTTGTTGTTGTGTGAGCTTGATCAGATTTTTGGGTAAGGGTATTGTATACCAAAAAGCTTTTTTTTTTTCAACTTACAGTTAAGCTAATAAGTGATTTTGCTGTATGTATTGTAACAGGTTCCAAAAGAGCTAATATATGGTTAAAAATACAATTTTAAAATCAGAAATATTTTGTTGTAAGTTGACTGAAGGATTTTTTAAGACAGGTGTTTCAGGGTTGTCCTCATTTTAATGATCTGAATCTATATGTGACTGTCATGCTTCCCTTGAGTGCTAAGAGTGCCAAGGTGTGGTTATTGCTGTGTAATTACATTCTTGTGACATCAAAAGGTAGGAGACAGGGCAAGACATGACATCACCCATTACACCTGCTGTTTACCAAATAAGATCATATCACTGGGACTTCCTGGTGCAGTTCTGGGTGTTATTGCCATGGTCTTGATCCCTGAAAAAAAAACAAACAAAAAAAACCCAAAAAACCCAAAAAGTGCAGCTTTTTGTTTCTGGACTGTGTGCCTTGCATGAATTGCTCTAATAAAGCAAAAGCAGCCATTGGAGGGGTTAAAATAAAGTTGAAGTACTGCTTTGTAAAAAAGTTAATGGCAGAAGACACAGCATTTAGTCTATTTAAAATTGAAGGAAAACTACATAACTGTAACAAATTACTGTAATTACAGTGCAGCTCTGGAAAAGAGAAAATGCAGCTAATCTGATTAGGAGCTACTCAAGAACTTTTAAGATTCTAAATTAGTGTTATATTCAGCAGTGTGAAAGATGATAATTCTTGATTCTAATGCAATAATTGGCTCATAATATTCCTGGAAATTAGGTCACTTAATAAGGGTTTTCACTCTGATACTCTTTGAAATAAACTAACCTAGTCTAAGTGTACTTCAGGTGTGACACTTGCAAAATGTGAGTGGTACTCTGTGGCATGGTAAGGCTCCTAAGAAAACTGTTGCATTTTGGTTTTTATACAGGCTTTGATTCTGACAATTCTTCAGGAGACTTTTCAGAAGCAAATCATAAAGGTCCAGAAATGCTTGATCTAGAGCCACACCAAAGCAATAAGACTGAAAAGCATAATGGAGAAACAGAAATACAAGAAAATGGAATTAAGAGACACAGGTAAACACAGAGAGCTGCAGGGGAGGTGGGAGTGGAGCATGTGCTGGCTCACACCCTCTGGGGCATTGCTGTTCTCAGAGGGTAATTCTCTGGGGTTGGAAAGTCATTTCATGTGTCTGCTTCCTCTGCCAAGTCTGGGGTGATGCTTTGCTTCCTTTATAAGTTGCTTCAATAGAAAAGAAAAGGGCTTGTTGTTTAGTGGGCTGATAATGACAGTTGGATTTTTTTTTCCCATTACAGAACATCATTACCTGCCCCAATGTTTTCTAGAAGTGATTTTAGTGTCTGGAGCATATTAAAAAAATGCATTGGACTGGTAAGTTAGCTTGAATGAAGCATCTGTGTTAGGGCTCCTGATGTCAGCTGATTAATTTTATTGCTTAAACATCAAGACACAAAATAACATATGGTGCATTTTCCTTTTTTTACTAGGAAACAACTCCCAAAATCTCAACATTTATTTATTAACAGTACTATTTCCATATCTTCTTTAGGTGTTAGAGTATATGGATTGGCAGTTCTGAAGCTGTCCTTTAAGAACTAGACTAAAGCCATTAAAATATAACCAAATATGTTTGATTGACACAATCCTCTCTTGCCTGCTCTTTTTTTTTAATTCTTTACTCAGCAAAAGATGTTTCAGGAGTTTATTTTATTAATTCATACCATCTGGGAGCTACAGTTGTTCTCTCAAAACTCCTTTTGGTGGGATGAGTGACCTATCTATTCAAACTTTTGCTTGGACCAAATCAGTTGCAGTTAGTTAAGGTTAACATTTTTCTTCCCTTCTCTGTGCCAAGGTGAGGAAAATGTTGCATTAACTTCATCTGGTGGCATCCTGCTTTCTGCTAAATTTTAAGCACTTACATAGCTGTTTTAATGCCCATGAGTGCAACTTTAATTAAACAGCCAAATTTGCTTGGGTGTAGTAAAAGACCTGGGGAGTTGGAAATCTCTGTATGAACTTCGTGTCTGTCTTTATCCACACAGGGAACCAGAAACGGTCTGACACAAATAACAGGCTGCTTAAATAAACCACTAAAATCTGTTAGAGCAATTCAAGTGCTCTTCTTTATGTAAATGTTCCTTTCAAAAAATAATTTGTGGTTGCTGCAGTGAAATAGATAGATTTTATGCAAATAAGCATGTGAGGTTTTCCAAGGAGCGTGTGGCACTTCAGTATCAGCACGGAGCTGCTTGGCACATTATTGCTGCTACCTAGGGAAATGTTAACCTCTTCTGCTTTACACAGAGCACAGCAGAGAAAGTAACATTCTCTGTGAATTCATTAGGTTAGCTGGATCAATGTTTTAAGTTGTTGTTTCAGATTGCAAGTGGGGTTCTGCAGTTCTTTCAGCTGTAGCACTTGGAGGTCTGCATCAGGCTTGCCAAATATCCTTTGAGGAATACTATAAATAAACTCATCCACATTTTTCCAAAATTGTTGTTGTTGCCAGTTGTTTACTTAGTGTTGTGCCTAAGAAATCAACCTGCCCTTTGGTTATGTAGGAGCTGTCCAAGATTACAATGCCCATTGTCTTCAACGAGCCCTTGAGTTTCCTTCAAAGGATAACAGAATACATGGAGCATATATACCTCATCAATAAGGCTTGTAGTCACACAGATCCCCTGGAAAGAATGCAGGTAAGAATCCCCACCACCTTCTGGGTAATTCACAAGTTTTTTTTCCCACAGTCTTTGATTTTAAGACACACTCAAGTGAGAAACTCTCTCTTTCTCAGGGGCTACAGTTAGAATGCCCAGTTTGTCTGTCCAGATGAGTTTCTTCTTTCATAATGGCTTTGTCAAATATTTGGGACACTTTGACCCTTCATGCATGCAGAGTTTAAAAGGAAAGTGCCACAACTGACCATGCCCAAGGATCTCAACTAATTTCTTTAACTGTGACTTTTTTTGTGGTTTTATGTGTTGTGAGGATGAAATCTTGGCTTTATGTGATTCTAAATTGGTCTGTTGAGTGACCTCATGATTTTGAAGTTCCTGGATGAAAAATTATTGTGACAGAGACAAATGTACCACCATTTTCTTCTCCAAAACTGGTTGTTATTGGGATTGTTATTGAATTTTCTCCTCCAAAACTGGTTCTTATTGCCTTGCTTTCACACCAAGGCAGTGAATATGGTGACACCTGTGTGCATCAGGTTGTGCTGGTGTTGCTCACAGCTCTGGTTTTACTGAAGTGCAGTGGAGGGTTTATCTTGGCTCCTGTGTTTGTGTGCTCCAATCCTCCATTTCCCAGCCTGCAGGAGCTCCTCAGTGTCACCTGAACCTGCTGGCCTGGCTCAGGAAATCTCCTCTGTGCTAGAAATGGTTCTTACCTGGCACGAGGAGAGTGAGGCTCTGTTCCCAGTGAGCTGAGGGTGGGGGCAGTCAATGTTGGGGGAAAGTAGATTTAAAAAACCAGGCTGATCTTCTAGAAGTAGGTGAGGCAGAGTATAATCTGGCAGAATTTACCACAGACATTAATTAGTTTAGGAAATTAGATTCTTAAAAAGTGCTTGTATTTCCCCACTTCTCTGTCATTTATTCTATGGCTTACAAATGTTTTTGCCTTAAGAAATATAAAGCAATTCCTTTTTGGAATAATAAATACTGTAATGTGCAACAAGTCAAGTACAATAAACTTAGAGTTTCAATGCACTATTCTCATAACAATGTGTTCTTGATTTGCTTACAGGCTGTAGCTGCTTTTGCAGTTTCTGCTGTAGCTTCTCAGTGGGAGAGAACTGGCAAACCATTTAACCCACTGTTAGGAGAAACCTATGAATTAACCAGGTAGTAATTACTTTAATTTGGGAGCTGGGGCTGTTTGTGTTCTTGAGTTAGCAGACTCTTACACTGGTCTGGTTGTAGTAAAATACCACTAAAGTAGATTTCTGAGTATAGCTAAAATTCTTTTCCTCAAACTATCTCAGAATTTCTGAGAAGTTGCTATAAAAGCAAATAATTTTATTTCTAAGTTTAGGCAGAATATTCTTTGAATTATTTAGAGAAAAATTGGTTCATGTTCTTCCACCAAAGATGCTTCCTGAGCAGACACTATTAATTAATTTAAATATTGTTTTGTTGATCATGTCAGATAGAGAAATTGGTCTGAAGGACTTTGAGCTTCCTCAAATAAAAGGGTGATATGTCTGCAGTAAAGAATTTTCAGTCAGACCTTTTCATGTTGCCCAAAGGCTTTCTGTATTTTCATGAGTTATTTCAGTGAAACTTCTTGAGAGGCTTTTCTGGGTAGAAGTCTGGTTTGGGGCATAAAAAGAAAGTGTTCAGAGTAGAAATCCTTTCATTTCATTAATTGTAAATGTGTCACAGAACTAGAAAAGGAAAAGTCTCACCTTCAGTTGAATCTAAAAATACTTCACTTTTTTTAAAGTATCAGCTCTTTTCTCTTGCAATATTAAAATATGCTTACTGTTTAATGCTCTTTTTTTGTTGTTGCCAGGGAGGACTTAGGATTTAGGTTTATATCTGAACAAGTCAGCCACCACCCACCTATTAGTGCATTTTATTCTGAAGGCCTCAATAAGGACTTCATATTTCATGGATCAATCTATCCCAAACTAAAATTCTGGGGAAAGAGTATAGAAGCAGAACCTCGGGGAACAATTACTCTGGAGCTTCTGAAGTGAGTATGAGAAGTAAATAACTTTTTTTTTTACTTTTTGTAATAACCCTGTTGGCTTTTCAGAGGTGGTTACCTAAAAACCCCTTGCTGAAGAGGTTGTAAGAATTGATTTACAAGTTAATTTTCACTGCTTAATTTCAGAGCTGGGTTTTTTTTTTTGTGTTATGCTTCCATAGCTGTAGCAATTTGACCCAGTTTTTCCATCATGAAAATTAGCATTTCTTACATATTGGTTGCTACTGAAAGCTAGTTCTGTGAAGGCATGTCAAATGTAAATACAGAGATAAAATTCTCTTACTGGGCTGTTTGTGCTCATCTCAATTTTCAGTATTGCTGTTGGTTTTGGTGGTTTGTGTAGAAAGAGCTGCATCTCACAATAACTGTTCTGTGTGGTAAAGGAACAGGAGAAACTTGTCAGGATTGGCACTTCAGAGAAGGATCAGCTTGCTGCTGAAATCAAGATTGCCTCTGCAGCCTGCTCCCAGGCTTGTCTCTCAGGAATTACGTGAGGTCCCACGAGTTGGTTTGTGTCCTGGTGGCACAAAGACTCCGGAGCCTTCCCAAGTGGGACATGAGGATGCACTAGAACAGTTGCAAATAAAGTATTCTGCATTTGGTGCTTTTAGAAAAGCCTTTCTGAGGCCTAACTCTGAGGTGGTTTTGAAATGTTGACTTCAGAAAGTTCCAACATTTGGTTTCAATAAAAAACCAACTTGCCTCGCATAGCAGGCATTGACTTTTCCTGTACTTTCTTTTGGAAGTCGTTCCATTTTTCAACTGTTGGCATCTAATATTCCAAAGTTCATAAAAGTATGAACTGGTCTTGGAGAAAAATGATGATGGAAATGAAGGAAATTTCTTCTGAATGTAGAAGGAACTGTGAATGTTAGTGCAGAATGCAAGTGTTACCAAAATTTTGTTTGTTCCTCAAGAGCCTTTCTTTAGAGGACTATTAAAACTCTTGTTGAACCTAATCAAGGCTGAGATTTAAACTGGAATATAAACAGTTAAAACATTTATTTTAAATAATTGCTTCAAGCAGCAGAAGTTGAAATGAAATTTTGAACCTCTCAGTGTTGTGATTCAGACCATTCTCTTACTTTGAGGAGTCTGAGAACTGCTCAAAGCCTAAGTGAACAAGGAGCTGTTTGGGAAGCAAAGCTGTGAGTCAGTATTAAATTGTGCCTTTATATTAACCAAGAATATTTTTCAGAGCATTAGAAGACACTTTTCTCTCACTTCTCCAGCACAAAAAGTGCTTCAATTCATCAGCCCTGACCATAAGTGCTTTGTGTTGTGTTTTGGTTTATGCTGTAAAGCTTGTGGTGTCAGAATAGTTCAGGAATAAAACTATGTTTAAAGGCTGGGAGATTAATTGGAGGCATTCTGGTATTCTTTCCCCCAGCTGAAGAGTAGTCATTGTTCTAAAGACTCCTTGAAGAAAAGGAGCTGTGGGAAATAGTGAGACTTCAATGATCTGTTATTTCTCTGTACTGGAAAATGACAGATGGGTTGGAAACGTGACATGGGAGTGTTCTCTCCATACTCACTGGAAGTAGAAATACAAGGCACTTTTTACAGACACTGCTTTTTCTCTGTTTTCTGTTAAAACAGAGTTTACAAACTTTTCTAAGATAGATTGATTGCCTACCAGGTAGCTTCAGTATTTCCTTTACCAGCAAGGAAAGCTGAGTGTGAATAAATGGCTTTGACTCGGCTAGTGATAATAGGAATCCTGTTGTTTAACTTTTTGATCAATTGTGGAATAATGGCTTTTAAGGATTTAGAATCTGTAAACTCACCTTTAAAGCTTTTCACAGAACAACAAACCAAAGATAAAGCCAAGTGGAAAATCAGTTCTAGAATTTTCCCTTCTTCTCAGTAAATCTTTGGGGAAAGGATGGAATTGAGTTGTGAACTGAATTTTAAAATGTCACGTTTGTGGAGCTTGCAATAGTTCTGTTGTGTCCCAGTGCTGTTAAACAACCAAATAAAAAGAAGCAAAAACCACTCACACCTCCAAAATTACCTTCAGTGGCACTGGAACAGGCCTCAAATACAGATGAGAAAACTTGTGGCATGTTTGTGGAAAGCACTTGTGCAATTTACTGCTGCTGCAGCAATTGAATAGAAGACACTGTTAGGCATTAGTTGGTTAGTCTGGTTCTCCTGCAAATACTATGTTTTATCATTTAAAACTTCAAAAACGCAAATGAAAAAGATGAATTCCTGCACTGCTCTTGATGTTGGGCTGAAGTTTGTAATCCAAAACACAGCAACTGTAAAACTCATGTGAGAAGGGAGAAGAGTAAGGGCAATGCCACTTCATTAACTTGTACTAATGCTTGGATACAACACATTGTTGGCTTGTAAAGAAAAGTCTGTTTCTTTTCTGTTTTGAAGCTGAGTGCTGGCTGTTCAGAGGAGTGCTAAATATTTTGCCTTGTCATGAACAGAATTGAAAGCAGGCTTCCATCTCAAGCTCAAGAAAATGATTGCTTTCTCTTATTTCCTTGACAGGCACAATGAAGCTTACACATGGACAAATCCAACCTGTTGTGTACATAATGTAATTATTGGTAAACTGTGGCTAGAACAGTATGGAGTGGTAGAAATTATAAATCACAGGTAATGCAGATCATGAACCCAGGGGCTGTAGGGATTGTTGTGGTCATTTCTGGTACAGAGATTTTGATTTTTGTCAGGCACACAGGAAGCTTTGTTTTGTAACTCAAGTCTTGTGGGAGTTTTTTGTCTTTTTGTGGGGTGTTTGTTTTTGTTCTTTTCTTCTCCTGACACCTGCAAGCTCTCCCTAGGCCTGGGATTGCTATCATATTATTATTAATGAAAAGGCACAAAGCCAGATGGCCTATGGAGAGCAAAGGTTTTACATTTTTGAGTTACCCATCCAAATTCAGCACCATTACCAGAGAACAGAAATTAAATTTAACTCCAGAACCATTAAATGGAATAATTTTCAGAGGCAGGTTGGACCTCCATTGTGTTGATTGTGATTTGTCACTTTTTTTAGTTTAGATAATGGACAATGTCTTAAACTAAGGGCACAGCACAGAAAAATGACTGCAGAGTTGGGAAATGTGAACTTGGAGAGTGTCAACTGCTCTGCCAACTGCCTGTATCAAAGCTTTTTACTTACATAAAATAAATTACCTTCTAAATGATGAGGGAAAGAATTACTCCTGCACACATTGCTCTGTCAGTAAATGAGAGTTTCAATCCAACAAGCTGCTGTTTGATACTTCTCGTAGTATCAAATCTGTAATCCTGTCTCTGTACTAGAACAAAATTTGTTAGTTCTGTGGAATTTTAGAATTTGTGTGTCATTTTTCATGTTCTGGTCAGATAATAAACCATAGTTAAATCAAAATAATTATATATATATATATAAAACTAACCAACAGCTAACTGTAACTATATTAAAAAGGGTAAACAAGGTAAAATAAATTTTCTGATGTATTTAGGGGCTTGCTTCTCTAAACATGTACTTATTTCCTCCACAGTACTGGAGATAAATGTGTCCTTAATTTTAAACCGTGTGGACTGTTTGGGAAGGAGCTTCACAGAGTAGAAGGATACATCCAGGACAAGCAGTAAGTGAGAAAAGCCTCTTGGTCTCTCTGTTTTTGCTGGCAATGTAGTTTGTAACCCATTTTTGTTCTCTGTGTCATTATTAAACCCCCTGATTCCAGGATGATAATTTTTAAGCATTATTAGAAAAACTCTCCAGTCCAGGTTTTGGAAATAAAGGGAAAATGCAGAGTAGCTGCAACTGATTTACTATTGTACAGTCATAATTCCAGGGTTCAGTTTAAAATAATGAGAATGTGGTTGTTGAAAGTTTTTAATTAACCCAGACCTGTTTTGTGACTCTGAGTCTCTGTATTATAATTGCCTTTGATGTACCCACATTCATTTAACAGTGGCAGAAGCATGTGACTGTCATGAGGATCTGTTCTGGAGAGCTGCAATGAGATGAAACCTTTTCTTTGCCTATCAAACATCTGTGTTTTCTAAGAATCACCCATTCTGTGATTCTGTGAAATCTGCAAATAGAAACATAAAATGCAGCGAAGTAGGAAGCTGAGTATTTCATGCAGATCAGAATCTGCAAGGCTTGGCTTAGCAGGCTCACTCAGGAGGAAGAGCTCAGTGTCCTTTGCTTTGCTTTGTCTGTGCAGCAGGAAGAAGCTGTGTGTGATCTATGGCAAGTGGACAGAATGTTTGTGGTGCACTGACCCCGCCACGTACGAGACCTACAAAAAGAATGAGAAGAGAGGCAGTGAGCCGAAGAAGAAGTCGGTAAGGTGAAGGATTCTTTAGGGAGAAAAGATTCTGAAATGTCCAAAATTAAATCAAAACGTCTTATTTAGGTGAATGGAGCATAAAAGCTGTCATTTGGTAGAGGTTGGATGGAGCAGTGAGAAGACACCTGGCACTTGGAGCTTTGCAGGCTGTGGTGTGAGCTGCTGGCATGGAAGGGAGCTTGTAGGAATGGTATCTGCTGGAGATTGGTCAGAGGAATCATCAAATATCAACCCCCAAGCTGATGTTGTCCAGTCCTTGAATGAGGAAAGTGGCTCTACTGCCAACTCCAGCAATAAAAATAGTAGGATTTGGGCAGTAAAAGCAATAACAATTTTGTTTAAGTCAGATATGCTTTTTGGTGGTGCAGATTCTCAGAACTTAGTAGAAAGTTTTTACAAAAAAGAGGTGTGGAAACATACAGGGTTTTTACTTCAGATGTAAGCAGTGTCAGGGAAGTTGCTGCCAAGACCTCAGTGTCACATGGAAAATGGGAAATGTTGTATGGTACAGCAGAGGACTTCGGGTTTCCTTATATCAACAGTTACTCACTGAAAATGAAAAATTAAACAGAAGCTAATACTCTTGATGTTAAGAGTCTCAAACTTTAAAAGTATTCACATCAGAAGAATCTAGAGCAACAACAGGCCTTGCTTTTGGCTCTGGATTCCATCATGGTACAGGCTTATATTTGAACTCTTTTTAAAAAAATAATAAGGTTCTGTTCATCTTAAGAAAATCAACTCTTTCTTTCCTTCCTTCCTTCCTGTTGGGATTATTTTTAGATGGGGAACTGTCTAACAGTAAACCAGATGTTGACATGGAAAGTAGCCTAGAACTGTCTTTTTAAATAATGAATACTCAAACCAAATGATTGAAATTAGACTCTTAACCATATGGAGCTGTTTTCTGGTGTATAAAACAGGCTCTGTTTAACCTAGTAGGGTATTTGTGATTGAAACAAATGAGCCATGTCAAAGAGGGCAGAAAGAAAATAGAAAGGGGGTGGGAGTGAGGAAAACTGTTACTGTCACTCCAGGATGTTATTGCCTCAAACTTCCCTTCTGGTTGTTGTGGTTTTAAATGGGTTCTCATGGTGAAATCCTCTGAAATTCCACAGTGCTGCTGTCTGTGTCCTGCAGCAGTCAGATTGTCTCAGATTCTGAGAGCAGCCCCCTGAACCATTGGAGTTTTACGTGTGCAGCACAGCAGTGCAGCTGCTAACAAAGGAACTTTGAAGGAAAGTCACTGTATTCATAAATTTAAGGACACAGTCTTCACAGTGAGAAAACTGGCAGTGATAATTGTGATTGGATCAGACTGAAATGAGGGCCTGTCTTTTTTTAACAACACATCCAAATGTTTTGCAAACGGTGAAGCAATGTCCAAAACCAGGTGTGCCCTATTTATGACTTAAGAACTAACTTGGGAACTGGTTTAAATTTCAGTCTTGGCTCTTCTGCACCTGTAGAAATAATGGTCATGTGAGGTGAAATTAAGCTATGGCATAGGATAGAAAGGAAGCTGGAGAAAACACGTCTGAAAGACATTCATTTACTACTATTACTATTACTGATTTTTTTAAACAGATATTCAAATTTTATTTAAGTGTTGAGAGACTGTTCAGGGGTATCAGGAGCAAGACATGATAAAAATGAGAGAGGCTGTATACAGAGTGAGGAGAAGCAAACAGGAGGGGTGAGGCAGAAGTACAGGAGTGTTCAGTATCTCAAATGTGAACAGATTCTTCAAGAGTCACTGCAGAATCCGAGATGAAACCATCCAATGTTCCTTTGTTCCTCTGCCAAATGTTATCTCTGTTTCAGAATGAAGAAGATATTAAATCTGAAAATGATGAGGCTGATGATATGCCAGAGGTTCAAGACACAGTGCAGTTCATACCAGGCAGTAAATTGCTTTGGAGAATAAACTGTAGGCCACCAAACTCATCACAGGTAACTGTTTCAACCTGCCCCTGCTTTGCTCTTGCTGGTGACTTGTCCAGGAGAACATGAGGAATGGTCCAGGGAACCTTGTTGAGTGTCACTCCTTGGCATAGGAGCAGGCTCTGGCAGTTCTTGCTGCACTGAAATTATACTCCAGCAAGCTGTGCTTTGGTCCTGTACTGAAAGCAGCCCTGCTGTGCCTGAGCTGGCACAGGGAATGTGTGCTCCAAGTGCAGCTGGGAACATGGGGACTCAGCTTAACCTGTCTGGGAGATCTTTGCACTGAGAGTGGCTGAAATGTGGATATACATTCCCTTCTGCTGGCCCTGCTGTTCCAAGACAAGCTGCCACAGGGTGCAGTAGCTGGGCAGCAGGATATTAATTTCAATAGTTTCAGCAAGACTTTTTGGTCTTTTAGGTGTGGGTGGTTTTGGTTTTTTTTCTAAAAATGATGATGTTAAATATCAATATCGTAGGAGATCTATCTTAATCCTCACAAGCAAAGACTGCTTAAAAAAATGAAAGCTGTGATTTCTATCCCCATCTGCCCTTTCTTGTTCTTCCCCTCCAACAAAAAATCCAGCTGGTGTTGTATGAACCTAACCTTGCCTTCAGGGCAGCCAGTAGGGGTTTGACTCAGCAATTTCTCTTGTAAGTTTTGTATCCATTCATCGTAAGGGACCCAGCACTGCTTTGCTGGAATAACTTGTGTGTTCTCTTCAATTTGCTTTTCAGATGTACAATTTCACCAGTTTTGCTGTGAGCCTCAATGAGCTGGAGAAGGGCATGGAGGCAATCCTGGCTCCCACGGACTGCCGGCTACGTCCGGACATCAGGAACATGGAGAACGGGAACATGGGTATGTGTTTGCTGCAGGAAATACTGGCACTGCAGTGAGTTTTGGGAGGGCTGGCTCAAGGGAGGTCGATGCAGGAAACAGTCTTCAGTTTCTCATTCTCAGAGCAGCCTTAACTCTTTCATCCTGTGCACTGAACATGCTTTTGAACAGTGTATGATGTCTGTTTTCTCCCAGAAGAGCCTGGGAGAGCAGATGCATCCCAGGGCTGCTGTCCAGTGTTGTGATGTTTTTGCATATTTGTTAACTTGGGAGGAGCTGCAGATGTGCTCCACTTGCTCTGGAGTTTGTCTGGAGAGACATGTGGTGAGCAGACATGCTTTGCTGCTCTGGTGTTTGTCAGAGGAAACACACGGCCAAATAGTGAAAAAAATCACTCTCTCTGTTATTGCCTAATCTCAGTTCTTCCCTGCTGTCTCAGTGCAGTGTTTCTGAGAGATAAAACACCAACATTTCAGTTTCAGCCCCATGTTTGTAGCAGCAACTTGTCTGAAATGAGTTTTAGGTTTTTGTTGCTAAAGACTGCGTACAGCAAAAGCTTTCTCATGCTTAAATGAATTCTATTTCATTTCTCTGGTCTTTCCTGTGTTTTCAGCGTTTTTGTTTCTTTTTTGCTAAATTACCAATTTCTCTTGAAACATTGGCTAGATGTGGCAAGCAGAGAGAAGGAGAGACTGGAAGAGAAACAAAGAGCTGCTCGCAAGGAGCGTGCGAAGGACGAGGTGGAGTGGCACACACGGTAAGGGGCAAATAAGGAGCAATTTGTTTAAGCCTGGAATAGTTGGGTACACTGCTTGAATTGTTTTTATTCAGGACAGCATGTGTCTGATTGCTTCCATGACAGCACAATTTGTAGTGTCACTTAAAGCATTGCCGGGTCAACAATTAAATCTGTAGCTGGAAGCCAAAATTGCAGATAAGTCTGTCCTGGAAAAAATATCTAACAAGAAATGCTGAAACTTGTCATAATTAACTACTGTGGTAATGCTGAATTTTTTTTTTTTAACCTACAGAGGTCATGTTTTTGTTAGAATGAATGTTAAAATGTTGACTGTCATCCTCCTTTAACCAATACCTGTCCAGCTTTTGGTAGTTGAGCAAGACAATGTGGCCCTCTAGGACCTTTTATTTTCACACTCTTTGGATTTCTTGGCTTGGATACTTCAGAAACTGCTTTTTTGATTGCATATTCAAGTGATTTCCGAGTCACAGAGTGCATCAGGGAGTGATGTGTGATTTGGCTGCTGCTCCCACAGGGTGCTTTTCACAGCTGCCAGTGCTGTGCAGTCAAGTGTGTGCTCATGGCCAGTTGCTTCCTTCAAAGGCAAGAACTTTGGGATGCTCCATGATTTTATGAAATTCAGAAGAGAAAGCATTCTTTTCCCAAAGCCTGGAGGAGTAGCTACAGATTAATTCCAGTTCATGCCTTGAAAAATCTCTTGCAAGAATATAAAATTGGTTTTGGTTAATGTGGTTAAAAAGTAAGCAGCTGTTGATGTTCTGTGCAGGGCATAGCTCCATAGAACAGAAACTGTTTCCCCTTGGGAGAAATTTCCAAAAATGATTGCGTAACTGATTTGGCATTCTTTTAAAGTAAAAATTAATATATATTATCTAGAGTGTCAGTGTTATTTTTACTTGGAATGGGACAGGAATTTTAAAATCCATTTAATGCTCCTTGACTTTATGCTTAAATAAAAGGTTCTCTACAAGGTGATGATAATTGTGTAGGAAGTTAAATTATTTTCATGTTCAGAATATTTCCTAAGAATTTTTTTATAAGAAATACCAGTGTATTTTTAGAATGTTTTGTGAAAGAAGCAACACTGGGTTTTTTCCCTGTTAATAACTATTCATTCTGTTTGCTTTTTTTCTTTTATTGTTTCTCTCCTTTTTTTGTTTTACAGATGGTTTCATCAAGGCACTAACCCATACACTGGGACTCCAGATTGGCTGTACTCAGGTGGCTATTTTGATAGAAATTTCTCAGACTGTCCAGACATATACTGAAATTCCAGAAGCAATTGCTCATCTCATCCGGATATCTAGTTACTAGATTTCATTTCAAGCCAGTTACTCTGGTTTTGTTGATAGCAAAAACCAGCTTTTCAAAGTAAATTTTAACAGAAATTCTATCAGTCAACAATCAATGATTTAATTCTCACTAACGTTGGATTGCCAAATATTTAAATACTGTTGTGCTCATTCTGTAAAGCTGCACCTGGAATCATCAAGTTTTCACTAATTTTCAGAGGGAGCTTTGGTTCTCCATTTCCTCCCCTAGTTTCTCTGCCAGGAGGATATGCTGTATCTGTAGAGCACATAACATCCTTGAAAACTACATAACTTAAATAAACTAGAGATAATATCCTTGATACTTAGTACAATAGAGAAGCAGCTGAAGTTTTTGGCACTCGGAGCAGGGATGAAAAGCCAACATGGTACCAACAGGATCAAACCCAGTCCTGTCACACTCCCATACTGTATGTAGCACTCCCTGGGGACAGGAGCTCCTGGCCCCACTCTCAACAATTCCATAACTGAGAGGCCTGGGAACACAAAACCCAGCCCGAGCCTCTCACACTGTAGTTGTCTGTTACAAAGTCTTCACAACTTTGGGACACTGTGAGCATTAAACTGTATACCTGTGATAAATCCCATAGAGCATACGTTAGGAGAAGGGAAGGGCACACCCAAAATGTGCTTTTCCTCAGGTCAAATGCTGTTAAATGCTGTTCTTACCATAGGAGAAGCTTTGGAAGCAATAGCAGAATGTCGAGGTGGTTCCAATGTACAATATATTGCTTGCTACCACTTGGAGGCTTAACTCTTGTGCACTACCTTTGGCAGCTTTGGCACTGTGTATGCTTCTAGACTAAACTTTCCTTTGGAAGCACTTCTGTGTGTGTGTCCACGCAGGTTCATGTTTTGGGGAAGTTTTGGTTTGCATGTTTCTCATTATTAGGTCATGTCTGTTTTGTATGTTGTGAAAAAGCAGAATCAATTTAAAGCTTTGGCAGAGTTATACCTATTACAAGTTTCCTGTGAGCACGTGATGTCAAAAAGTGGGATTTTTTTTAAAATTTTTTTTTGTTCCATTCAAACCATCAAAGCCATATAATACTGGAAAGAATCAATTACTGAACTGATGCATTCATTTTCTTTCAAGTGGTATACTTCAGAGGCCAGGGTGTGGAGAGAGGCTTGAAAAATTTGGTCCAGTAATTAAAATTTATCCTTATGTTGCTGCTTTTTTGTGAAAGTTTTTAATTGAGTAACAAGGCAAAAATGGAGAGTGGCTGTGCTGCTGTGAAGCTTACAGTAATTTCAAAATTGTTGGTGTTAAGTGCCAGCAGCATGAGGAGTTCAAGAAAGAATTGGTCTGATTTGTGTCCAAAACATCTGTGATTTCATCCAGAAAGTAGATTTTTGAAGTGTTTCTCTCTCAGAGGATTAAAAAGCAAAAGAAAACATATTCATAGAGAAATTCTTCCAGCAAATCATGTGTATGACAATTGGATTACATTTGGAGGAAATTTAGTTTTCTTCATTGGAAAAATAAGAGAAGCTGTAAAACTTCAAGGCAGTAAGGAAGGGCACAATCTGACTCTTGTTCATGGCAACTTGATTCTGTTGCCAAAAATTGTAATTTGTGTTGATGGAAGTCCTCAGAACTTGAGCTGGACTTAGTGGCACAGTGGGGTTGTGTTTGTTCCTGGTATGGGCACAGGCACTTGTGAAAAGACACTGCTGATCCACATGGATCAGCATAAAAATAATTTTTATAAAAACCCGAGCTTTAATGACAGTTAACCCCTGTTAATCAGGCACTGTTAACCCCTTTCCAAACGTGCTGCACGTGCCATAGGGAATTTTTTTTGTTAGGTGAGGATTGAAATGAATCACATATTAGACCAGTGGGAGTTTAAAACTTACTTTAATTACATAGTGTGTTCGATGCTGGAGTGATGTTTTTAAAACAATGCCTATAAATAGAAATTGCCTGAATGGAAAAAAACTGTACAGATGTTCTAAGAGGAGGTGTACAGGTTAGCATCCCTTTTGTCTAAGCCAGGATTTAAATTCAAAGACCTAAAGCCTTGTCATTATGTGAAAGCATGAAACAATTGTACCAATGTGTTTAATCCAAACTTCAGTATAGAATCTTCATGGGATATAAAAAGAAACTGGGAACATTTCCAGTGTAAGAACACTTCATTAGTTACATCTTCACCCCCGTCTCCCTTTCCTTTAGTCTGAAGTTTTCAGAAAAATTTCAGATTAGTTCCAAACCCATTCTTTTAATTTATTATTCTTCATTGGCAACACTTTCAGAACCCTTTCCCTGCGCTGCTGACACGGCTCTGCTTGGCCAGCCCTGGCATTCCTAATGCTCTCAAAGTCCAAAAGTTTTTATTTTCGATGCAGATCTCGCCTCAGTAGTTTACGTGTCAAAACATTAATAACTTTGCACCTTTTGAAAGAATGTCACTTTTATAACTTGATTAAACACTGTATATAAGATAACTGTGTTAGTATATGTTAATACAGCTACATAGAGAAACCAGCTAGAAAGAAATTATAATAAATACTTAATAAATAAATACCCTTTGGGCCTCTGGATGGTGACAGAGATTTTTGTGAGACCTGTACAGAGCAGCTTGTGGGGGGCCAGGAGGACTTGGGCTTTGCTCAGCCACCTTGATTTCATTGTGATGGTTACTGGACAAAGATGATTTAAATTGGAGTTTTGGACACCTCCAGCCCTGGGTGGAGGTGCTGGGTGGGAATTGTCAGCAGGAAGAGCCTCGGGGCACTCCCAGCTCTGACCTCACATTTCTGTGCTGATGGATGATGATGGAGAGGCCAGGTGTGAGCTGGAGCTGGGGAGAGAGTGGGCTTCTGGTAAAAAATGTTATCAATGTGAAAGTTCACTTGGTAGTTGCTGTACAGCATTTGTATCTTGGAGGTGATGTCCTGCTGAAAATGAGGAGCAGCTTTTCAAACATCCTGCATTTATAGAACTCTTGGAACCTGGATTGACAAGGACAAGGAACCATCTATCCTAGAAGAGACCTAATGAGAACTATTTATTCTTGTTCAATAATTTAAAACAATTTCCCAGTAAATTTTTCATCCAAAACCATTTTTAAAAAGCAAACCCCAGACTCTTCACCTAGCGCTGCTGTTGGGAACACACCTGCATTGGCTCTTAGCTAAACCTGCGATTTGGGTCAGGGAAGCAATACTGAAATACTGTGAGGCAACCCGGGCTTTGGCCATGGGCCCTGCGTGCCTTTCGTGGAAGGATTTATTTTTTGTAACCATTCCCAGGAATAAAGGTTCTGTTGGAGACGCGCTGGCCCTGGGCTGTGCTCGGCTGAGGGACGGGATGGGGCCGAGGGGGTCATGAGGGCCTAGGGAGGGTGAGGGGGGAGCGCCGCCATGTTCCGTGACACAGCAGGGGCGCCTCGCCCCGCCCCCTTTGATTGACAGCCGCGCCAGCCAATAGCGCGGAGCCGCGGCGGCGCGCGCCCCGCTCGGGGCGGGGTTCCGGCGCGCGGGGCAGGAAGAGCTGAGGCGGCGGCGGAGGAGGAGGAGGAGGAAGGAGGCTGAAGGCTGAAGGTACCGCTTGGGACCCGCCGGGCACCCCCGGGACCGCGCGCCCAGCGGCGGCCGGGCTGAGGTCTCCTGCCGGGGGAAGCCACGAGGAAGGCGGCACGGCGGCATCGGGGGGCCCGGCAGAAGATCGCGGCCTCCGGGCGGGCGGGGGATGCCCGGGCCGGGCCGCGAGCCCCCCCTGTCCCGGCTCGGCTCGGAGTGTTTGCCCGGCGGCGGCGCCGGGGCCGGGGCCGGCCGGGCTGGGAGCGCAGCGCCACCCCCGAACAGCCGCACAGTCCCGCGGGGCCGGCCGGGCCCGGCAGCGCCGCCAGGCCCGCGGGTCGCTCAGTGCGGGAGGGAGGCCGGGGGTCACCGTGAGGGTCGGTGGAGCACGGGGCAGCCTGCGGGGCTCTGCGGGGTCTGGAGCCGCAGTCTGAAGGTACAGCAGCGCTTCCTGCTTTGAAACATGGCTCGAACTGAAGAAGGAAGCGCCAGGGGACGGTGGCTTCATTTCAAGTGCCTCAGCACACAGGCTGCCCTTTATTAGTGGAGGGCTCTACAGCCTTCTGTCTTCATCCAGGGTTCTGCTTTAGCTCAGTTGAATCACCCTGGAATTCTGCAGGCAGCAGAACAGATTGCTTTTGTGAAGCCACCTGGTAAAGGTTGGAATTTGATACTGGGAAGAGAGGATGTGGGAAGGTTTCTCATCACACCTGCTGCTCTCTCTCTTTCCAGGATGTCTTCAGGTGCATTATTTCCAAGCCTGGTGCCAGGCTCTCGTGGCTCCTCGAGCAAATACCTGGTGGAATTTCGGGCAGGGAAGATGTCCCTGAAAGGCAGCACCGTAACTCCAGACAAGAGAAAAGGCCTCGTTTACATCCAGCAAACCGATGATTCCCTCATTCACTTCTGCTGGAAGGATAGGACTTCAGGCAATGTGGAGGATGTGAGTATGAGCTGATGTTTCAGTGCTGAGGTGTTATGTCATGTTCTGATCTGCTGGCACTGCAGGAAGAGATCCTCCAGGACAAATTAGGGTGAGAATGTCACTGACAGACCTGCACTTCCACATGCTCTCTGCTCTGAGGAGCAGATGGAAGAAAGTTGGTGGAGGAGGGCATATGGATTTGGGAGGGGAAAAGGAATATTGATGCATTTTCTCAAACATTTGTTTCTCCTGACACACTTTCCAGGATTTGATTATTTTTCCTGATGACTGTGAGTTCAAGAGAGTCCCACAGTGCACCACAGGCCGTGTGTATGTATTGAAGTTCAAGGCAGGATCAAAACGACTCTTCTTCTGGATGCAGGTTTGTGGGAAGCCAAAGACAAAGGTCTTGGATCAAAATCCCCCCAGCATGACTCATACCAAGAGCAATTCTCTTGCAGGAGCCCAAGACAGACAAGGATGAGGAGCACTGCCGTAAGGTGAACGAGTATCTCAACAATCCCCCCATGCCAGGGGCATTGGGTGGGAATGCCAGCGGAGGCCACGAGCTCTCAGCACTGGGAGGTACAGTCCATTCTCTGCTCCTTCATGTCAGAGGCTTTTTTTCTTTTTAAATTTATGTCTAGACTAAGCCCCTAGAGTTCCCTAGGAAGAAATCCCTGATGGCTGTGGAGGGTGAGCTGGGGACAATGTTAATACCAGAAGCGTAAATGTGCTTTTAGCAGAATAAACTGTGCTGTTAAATAGGTGTAGGTTGAAAGCTAAGACTGCCAGGAGAAATCTCTTTGTTTCCAGTAGATTCTCTGGAGTCTTACCTCTTTATGAAACCAAGTTACATTTATCTTTTATGAAGATCATGAATCAGTAAACACTTGAAACTGTTTCTCCATACAGAATGTGATGCCAATTAATCTCCTGCTGTTTGAGCCGGAGTGCTGTGAAAAAAACCATGTGAATATGTTGTGTTTCAGAATGTTTTTGTTTTTAGGTGAGGGTGGCTTGCAAAGCCTTCTTGGAAACATGAGCCATAACCAGCTCATGCAGCTGATCGGACCAACGGGCTTAGGAGGACTTGGTAAAATGCTTTAATATCTTTATGCCAAAATGGTATTTTCTCCTGCCAGGTTAAATCTTACCTGACAATGTTCTCAAGCAGTGCTATTGATCTCAATAGCGCTTCTTTCATGTGAGAAGGCAAGGCCCTGCCTCGGAGATGAGCTCAGGGACAGAAAAAGGGTACCAGATTCTACACAGCACTCATCTCAGGGCTTGATCTGCAAGGAACTGTGGTTCTGCTCCTTGCTGCACTGAATCTTCTGGTTTTTTTCCCTTGTTTTTTTCTATTCCACTTTTTCTTCCCAAATATTCACTGGAGCAGGGGCTGAAAACCAGTGATTTCTCCTGGTGAATGTGCTGGTTACCAAGCTGTGGAATTGCTTGTGTTGTCTCTGATTCAGTGAATATTTGTGTACAAAGTAGAAAGAGTTCAAGAGGAAGGTTGGAGTGGTCCCACCCCACAGCACTCCCCAGTCAGGGGGGCAAGGCTCAGGGCAGGGCTCTCTCTCCTGGGCAGCCCTGGGGAGAGCTGGAATCACTGGGTTCTGAAGGGGCTGTGGTCTGTTCTCAATGCCATCCATGCTCCAGGAGCATTTTCTGACAGGTCAGACCATCAAGTGTAAATAGGCAAAGGAACACAGCAGTGACAAAGATTCTGTGCTTAAGCTCAGAAGTCCATTTTTGTGGATCTGGCTGATGTCTTTTTAGCTTCAGATTCAAGTCTCATATTGGTGGGATGCTCAGATGCAAATCTCGTGGTAGTGTTGGAAAAGTCTGGCTTTTTAGGGTGTGTTTGGAAAAGATCTTCCTCTTGAAGCTTCACATAATCCTGACACTGTCCTCCTTTTTTCCACACTTTTCCTCAGCAATTCCTCTTTCCTTGCCTTTACATCCAGCCCTAAGCCAGATTGACATGTAACAGAAAGAGAACCATCTGCTTGCTGCTGCAAACAGTGGTTATGCTGAGTCCCTGGGGATCATTTCCCCTGGGAGTGTTGTCTTTGTCACAGCTGGTTTACATCTCCTGGGGCTCTGCAGAGCTCCAAAGGAGCTCTCTTGCTCCTGGGTCACTTTTACTGTGAAATGGAGCAGAGCAGTGTGTGGTGAGCTCCACGTGCCATGCCTGCTGCTGGGGAAGCTCTGGGATAAGTGACAGGAGGTGTTGGTTCCATGGGATTGTTCTGTACAAGGAGGGACTGGCAGGGCTCACTCTGACCTGCAGGCTCTGTAGCAGCAGTTGGCCACGGGTTTGCTCACTGAGTGCTGCTGTTCTGTCCTCTGTTCCCAGGTGCTCCCAAAGGTGGGTGAGAAGTGCAGGTGCTTTGTGTGTATAATAAGGTGTGAAGGAAGGAGCTGCTGATGGGAAATGGAGTGTTTGGCTGATGTGGCTCAAAGGAGTTGTAGGGGAGCGGTCAAGTCCCTGACAACTCCAGGGAGGGCAGCAGTCAGCCCTTTTCCCAGCTGAGGTTCTTGACCCTGCCATAAGTCCTTGGTAGTTGGGAAGTGTGATGGAGGAGGCTGATTGTGGTTTCTTTGGTATAAGGCTGTTGGTTTCCTGCTGGCTGCTCCCCTGAGAGTGCTTGGTGTGTGGAGCTGTCCTTCCTTTGCCTGTGATGTGTTTAAGAGCTTGGCTGATTCTGTTGCTGCATCTCTGGTTTAGGTTTGAAGCTGCAAACCCCTGGTCTGTGAGGAGAGAGTGGTAGTGACTCAAAGATGCCTCTGGATCTTCCTCTGAGGGCCTTGGTTTTAAAGTTCAGAGAAAAGTTGGATTTTTGGTGTAGCAGATAAGAGGAGAGGGCTGTGTTACAATGATGTACGTACGGCACAAACCGGAGTAACTTCATCTTTGTGTACACCTAGAAACTGAGTCATTTCTGAGATGTTCAGCTCTCTAATGGGGATGCAAGATCAGAAAAGAAGATTCTCTTAATTTGCAGCAGGGGATAGGAGGGTGGGTTGGGCTCTTTCACCCCCTCCTCTATTTTAGCAAATAAAACCTTTCAGGTACAAGAGCATCCTCTCCAGAGAAGAGAGGTGCAGAAAACCTGAAAAAATAAATGTCTAAACCAGATATTCTTTTATATTCATGGAAGGTGGGCTGGGTGCACTGACAGGACCTGGGCTGGCCAGTCTGCTCGGGAGTGGGGGACCTCCAACCAGCAGCTCATCATCAAGGTAGGAGGCCTTGTCTGCCCTGGGCTATTGCAGTGGAACTTGCCACTGCTGTGGGAGGAATCATGGCTTATTGAATGGGGAATGTGGTGGGAATCAAGGCTGCTTATTACCTCTCTAAAATGAGGTAGGAGCTTTTCATACTGTAAGGGTTTGAAAAGAAGCTTTTCAGAACAGAAGAGGTTTTTGCAGGGAATTAATGACCCTAATTATCCTGCCCAGCTCTCGCAGCCAGTCTGCTGCAGTGACTCCATCTTCCACGACTTCTTCCACCCGTGTAACGCCGGCCCCGTCCGTTCCTGCGGCTGCCTCGGTGACCAGCCCCAGCCCCGTTCCCAGCTCGGGTAATGGAACCAGCTCAGCCACAAGCCCAACCCAGCCCATTCAATTGAGTGACCTTCAGAACATTTTAGCTACTATGAATGTGCCATCTGGAGCAGGAGGACAGCAAGGTAACAGTGCTCTGACCAAGCAGCTGCTGGATCCAGGAGTCCTTTGGAGCTGTTTTACTGTCCTGTCCTGTTCCACATTGGTTTGAAAGGTCTCTTAATTTTTTTGTTCCTGTTTTTTGGTGTTTTTTTTTTATTTCAATGCTGGTTTTGACTGCTTCAGGAGACTTATTCTCACTCCAAAACTGAGAGGAAAAAAGATGGTGGTAGTGTAATAATAATTTTAATACTCAGACCCTGACTAGATCATTTGATTTACATGACAAAACCACGGGATTTTGGGTGTAGTCTAATGGCCAACCCTTTGTTTTCTCCTAGTGGACCTGGCAGCTGTTCTGACTCCCGAGATCATGGCTCCCATCCTGGCCAACGCTGAAGTTCAGGAGCGATTGATGCCTTACCTTCCCTCAGGGGAATCCCTGCCGCAGACTGCAGAAGAGATCCAGAACACCCTGACATCTCCTCAGTTCCAGCAGGTAGATGCTGGCTCTGGGGGGAAGTGCACTTCTTCCCCCTTTCCCATGCCCTGCTTTTCCAGGTTCCTGGCACTGTTCAGAGTGGGAAGTTGCTCAGTAGAAGTGGAAAGGAGGAGGGACATGGTTTAATGGAGCATTAATTCTTCCTGCAGTCACTCAAGGGCAGATGGGAATGGTTTTTACTTTTTCTTTTGGAGTTGGGCTTTACCTTTCTCTTTACTATAAATTTGCTCTGGCAAATGACAGGAGTAGTAGCAAATTCATTATTCTCTTTCACCAAATAGGTCCTTAATTTCAGACTGAAGGGAGGAGATGCTCATGGTTCCTACACTACATCCCTTGAAACACCAGTCCTTAATTGCAGGACAGACACCATGTGTGATAAAAGTTGGTGTCTTACCGACCAATCTGAACTAGTAATTTACAGCAATTTATTGAAATTTGACCATTTGCAATATTTCAGGAGCTTAAATGACTGGTTTAGATTAAACTGTAGCAACTTCCATGCAAAAGGAAGTGAGGGACAAGTAATTGGTGATTATTTTACTGCATATCTGTTCCCAAGCCCTGCCCTGACAGGACTGCTCTCTTCCTGGGGTTACTGCTGCAGGAATCTGATGAAAACGTTATTTTGATGCTGTTGACTCCAATCCCACAGGCTTTGAGCATGTTCAGTGCTGCCTTAGCTTCAGGACAGCTGGGCCCACTCATGAGCCAGTTTGGGCTACCTGCAGAGGCAGTAGATGCAGCAAATAAAGGCGGTGAGTGCTGGTGCTGGTGGGAGCAGGAGGAAAGGGGGTTTGTTGGGGGTGTTGGCACTGCACATGACCACTGAATATGGGATGTAAGGATCAGCTTCACTCTAACTCTCCCTCTCTGAGAGTTGTGAGTCTGCAAGGTGACTCTTGCACTGATGTTTACAAGGAAAGGGTGGATGGGACAGGTGTTCCAGCAGACAGTGAGGTGTTGGGTGCAGTGAGAGAAGTTGGGGTTCTGCAGAGATGTGTTGGCTTTGTTTCCTTGCTAGAGATGCAGAAGACTCTGGAGATGTCACAGTCACCTTATTCAGGAATGCTTTTCTTGTGGGAGCCTTTAATGATTCACATGAAATCAGTGATCACAGTCAGGGCCAGCTCTGGCAGTGAGGCAATCCCTTTTCCCTAATGAGCTTTTGGCATCTCTCCCATTACTGCACTAATTCAACACAATTGAAGTGCATAAAATGCTGTGTAAGAGAGAGCTGGATGTGTGTTACTATTGTTCAAAATTTTCCTCCCTGCTAATTTATACTGAAGCAACTGTTTGCTTTCTAAGTAATGAAGCTTTAACCTTGTGTGGCTAATGAGCTCCAGCCCAGGAAATGAAATAACTCGTGTGTTTAACTTCTAGATGTAGAAGCCTTTGCCAAAGCCATGCAGAACAGTGTCAAGTCAGACCAAAAGGAAGGAGACTCTAAGGACAAGAAAGATGAAGAGGAAGATATGAGTTTAGATTAAGTTATTTGCTCTTCCTTACAGATACTCCTAGATACTAACTTAAGCAACTGCAGTAGGATTACTAACTTCATATTATGCTTATATAAATCTACAAATAAAGAAATTTTCTTTATCTGCCATACCGTTCCTTCCAATCTGTCCAGTATCCCTTCAGTGCTGATTATCCCTCTTCTTTTTCAGCCTGATGCTTACTCTTCCCAGGTAAAGTGAAAGAGAGTAACATAAAACTTTATTTGACTCCAAAGTATGTACCAGTGATTTACAAAGACCATCTTTAATACTACAACTTTAAAAACAGGTCATAATTACATTTAAGATGGACATGTTAAAAACCCATTTTACAATATTTACCCCTCATAAAAAAAACCCCACAATATAATGATATAAGTTACAAGTCCATTTTAGAAGCAAGATTTTGTCCCCAAGTGGCCAGAGATATATATACACACACAAATATATATATGACGTGTAAGTGCACGAGTGAACTGGGTGTCTTGGGAGGAAAAAGCTGCTTCAAGTGGAGACTGCACTACACCAGGGCTGAGGGAGGCTGAGCAGAAGCCAGGGTGGGTGAGGGCCAGGTGTGGAGGTAACCTTTCTACTTCTTCCCTTTAAAGCAGTGGTTTCTTGCTTCACACAACAGGACTTTTGTCAGTGTACTACCAGTGCTGAATGCAAGTGCAGAGCCAGGGGCGTTTGTGCCTTTCTGCTTTCCCTCAGCAGTTCTCCCAGCCTATTCTGTTCTTTTCCGATTCTTATAAATTATTCTGATAAGAAGATGCTAATTCTGTGAACAGAATTTTGTCCAAGTTCCCCCTTGCAGAGCTCTTTGCGTAGCAGTAGCAGGTGAGCTGAGACTGCCCTTGGGGGGAGGTTAAATGTGCCCTTGCGTATAAAACCCCAAAACCGACGGAATTAATCCAGTTTGTCCTAATTGCATTTATTATAAACCAGAAACCGCCTGCAGCCTTTATCAGCAGACAGTCTGTGACATTTATTAACAGCCTCAAGTGTTCTGTGAACTAAATCTATGTGCCTTGTACGTGTGGGGTGAAGGGAACAGGACTGAGGACGAGCTGCAGGGCTGCTCTGAGCTCCAGCCCACGCTCCCACCACGAGCCCCAGGGCAGCACGAGCCCTGCTGTGGATCCCTGACCACCCAGAAGGACTCATCTGTCACCACATCCCGCTCCAACTTTTTGGTTCTATTTGTGAAACATCACCAAAGTGCCCCCTTCTCCCCAACCATCCTCCCCTGCCCTCCTTCCCCTGGGATTTGTGGCCCCTCTGGTTTGGCCCAGACCTGTTCCTGCAGTCACTGGAGATAAGTGTATCCGAGCACGGGCAGTGCTCTAGTGGTGACACCGGGGCTGCAGCAGCGTTCTGTCCCTCAGGCTGTCCCTGATGTGGCGCTCAGAGCACAGGGCAGCCCTTCAGGCTGACAGAGCCCCAGGCAGTCCCAGCTCGAGGCAGGTCCACGTGCCTCTGGTTAATCTGCAGGTTCCTGACACAGCCCACAAGGTGAGGGAGGGGAGGTAACAGCAGCCCTGTGCTGGCCTTGTCTGTCTCTGCAGAAGAAACAAGGAAAAGCAGGCATTAGTCTGGCAAAGGCTTAACCTCTCCCTCACACCAGAAATAGTATCTCCATTGTCCTTGGGGTACTTCATTCTGGAGCACATCTTTCCCAACTCACCTGGCAGCCCTCCCAGGGAGAAGGTTGCCCTTGTGCTGGGTGCTGGAGGCTGGCTGGGTCCCACTGTGTGGTTGCCTTCTGTGTCCACATCCACCTGGATTACGTTTTTCCATTTGGTAACTTCAAAAGAAAACAACAGTCAGTGCTGCTTCCTTACCCAAGGAGCAAGCAAACCTCTGCTCTCCAGCCTAGACCAGTGCTGCAGCAAGGGCAAAACTTAAAACTTAAAGGGCCTGGCCTAGCTCTTGGGAAATGCCCAGAGCCAGAACAATCTCCCCCAAAACTTCACCCAGCACTGGCTGAACAAGATGGAAGTTTAAAATAGAGCTGTGCTGAGAGGGGGCTGCAGCTGTGCCCCCACCCCAAAAAGGGCTTGATGCAAAACAGCACTTGCTGCATGGCAGCTACATTAAAGGCTGAGTTTCCTGTACAGGTATGAATCCTGCAATCCCTGCTCCCAGCTATGGGCTTGGAGACCTTTGGACACACTCGACACCAAAGCAAATTGGGCTTTCACTTCAAGCTGGATACAGTCCAGGATGGATCAAGTCCTGTAGCACATCCTTGGCCTCGCCAGCAGCTCCATGAAGCGGAAAAACAACCTGCCTTGCCTGACTACCAGAGCTGACAGCACTAAGATCAGGCAGGAGTTCTTGTTAATTAGGAAATTGACTTCATGGCAGCTACAAACTCCCAAATTAAGCGCATACAGCAGGGGGACAGGGTTTAAATTGCCAAGCCTGGGCTTGTCCTGAGCTCCCCTAGGAGATGTGGGCTGAGCAGGGCTGGAACAGAGCCACAGAAGCAGGGGAACTGTAACCTCACCTGCAATGGTGTGCCACTGCCCGTCGCAGAGAGCTGGGCTCGTCACCGACGCCGAGAACTCATCAGCCCCAATGCCTGCTGTCACAGTGACCTGGGGTGAGAGAAACCCATCAGAGCTGGAGAGCTGAGAGGGACAGGCAGCAGACACCCACTCCCTCTGGAACCTGTGGGGAAGCCCCCCTCCCAGTACCTTGGTGTCCTCCATGTAGAGCAGGAGATGATGGCTTCTCCTCGTGCCGATGTGGAAGATGAGGCCAGAGGCACTGCGGGGACGCACCTCCAGTGTCACCTCCAAGTCCTGCTCAGTCATCACTGCATCAGCTGGAACAGAAATGCCATTGGTGAGGACAGGACCAAGGGCATTCCCATGGAATGTGACCCTCCTAGTCCCAGCCCACAGTGGGGTACCTAAGGTGATGGAGCCGCCATCCGCGGTGAAGAAGACGCCGCTCTCCAGCACGCCCTCGTAGCAAGGCGTCACCCCAAAGGTGCGTGAGGGGGGACCCAGGGGCCTCCCATCCAGCTGGGGGTTCCTCAGGCAGCCATCAAAGCTGGAGGCTGATGCAGCCTGTGGAGAGAGGCCACTGAGCACAGAAGGGGCAAAAGCTGGGAGGCACCAGTGATGCCATGGGACTGGGAAGAGGCTGAGAGGGGGTGATGCCATGGGGCCGCCAAGCCCTTACCGGTATGTGAGCCTTGGCTTTTCCAGCTGGAAGCCCCCCCACGTACAAGGGGCTCTGGGCCACGAAGAGCCCTGTGGTGGCCACTGCAGCACTCTGGGCTCGCAGCCCATCAATAACCAGCTGGGCCCGGCTCTGGTCTCTGCTGAAGAAGACCTGCAAGGAGCAAAGGTCAGTGCCAAGACTGGGTTGGGAGGAGCCCCAGCAAAGGGAGGCCTCAGCTCAGAGGTTCAGCCAGCCCCAGCTGTGATTCTGCTGTTCCCTTTGCTCCCCTGGAACTGCAGGGAACAGCAAGGGAACAGTAGGGATGTGCCATCAAGAAGCAGCACCCAGAGCAGGGCTGCAGGGAGCCAGCCCTTGCAGGGGCACTGATGTGGCTCAGGGAGGTGCTGCTGAGCCTGTGCCCCGCTGCTCACCGTGTGCCACCGGCGGTCACGGTACTTGTCCCTGCTGCGGATGCGCAGCCGGCGCCTGCCCAGCTCCACCAGGACCACAAAGCGCCCGTTGGACACAAAGAGAGCCATGGAGGAGCCCCGCTCGCCTGCCACGTAGAACAGCAGCCCACTGGAGGAGTTCAGCTTCACCTCCAGGGAGAAATGGGACCTGCAGGGACAGAGAGTGATGGGAGCACCCGGCTCTCCTGCAGCTGCACGGCACACGTGCTTCCAGGCCATGATCCCAGGGCCAGGATTGCATGGGGTGGGCACAGGGCGAGGCTCACCTCCACCCAAAGGAGGCTGGGATCTCATCAAACTCCCAGCGGCTGCTCGGGGTCCCCCCGAAGCGGGAGGAGCCCCTGGCTGTGCGGGGCTGGGGGTGCAGCTGGCACAGCCCGTCCTGGTCGTGGCGGCGGCCCTTGGGCGCTGGCTTGCCTGGCACCTACACAGTGTGCACAAGGGAATGGAGTGAGGGGAGCATCCCTGCCCTGCCAGCAGAGCTGAGCACCTGAGGAGGATGAGGAGGAGGATGTGGGGAGTTCTGGCAGCAGCTGGTACCTTGGGTTTCCGCCTGTCCTTCTTCGGAGTGACTCTGAGCTGCTGCGACTGCTCGCCCACGGGACAGCTCATGGTGACATTGATGCTCTCCACGTTCTGCTGCAGGTCCACCACCATCTGCGGCTCTGACATCCTACACACGGGGAGAAAAGGTCCCTGTCAGACCATCTGGGAGGTGGGAAGGGGCTGGGCCCTGCTGTGTGGAAGGGGCATGGTGTCACTCACCGTTTGACAAAGACGTTCCCGATGCAGCCGCTGAGGTTGCTGAGGGCCCCTGGCTCCGGGGAGCCCCCGAGGTGGAAGAGCCGGCGCTGTTCCTGGCGCCGCTGCCGCCGGCTGTGCCTGGCGCCCGTCCTGCCGTCCTGCAGCTCGTCATCCACGTACAGCCTGAGCCTGGGGGTGGCAGCAGGGGCTCAGCAGGACCCTGTGGCTGTGGGCAGCCCGGCCCCCACGGCACCCACAGCAGCACACGTACCCACGGGCATCGCTGTAGAAGGCCACGTAGTGAGCCCTGCCATCTGCATAGGCACTGTCAGTGATGACTTCGCTTCCCAGCAGGTTCAAGGCCAGCTGGCCCCTCTGGAGGGACACCTGGCACGTCCCCTCCTGCAGAAAAAGCATCACCCAGCAGCTCAGCAGCTGAACCCCACTGCCCTCCAGGAGCTCAGGGTGCAGATCTCACTGCAGATCCACATCCTGGCCCCATCAAAATCCCCTCTTTCCCAAGGGGAAGCAGCACCCTCCCCAGCAGCCCCACTGCTGGCATATCTGGGGGCCTGCAGGTGCCCACCTGGGTGGAGTGGTGGTAGAGCAGCCCCTCAGGCTGGCTTGTCTGGAAGCTGAAGCCACTGTAGAAGTCCCTCAGCCCCGGCACATCCGTCAGAGCCAGGGTCAGGTAGCCGTGGCCATGGACACTGACTGAGCGAGCAACCTGTGAGAGACAGCACAGCGGCAAGGTGGGAGCCTGGCCTGGCCTGGCTGGGGCACTGGGATATGAGTGAGGAGCTCTGCTTCCTTGCTGGCTCTGGCTGGTGCTATGGCCAAGCATGTGGAGCAAGCACCTCATGACGACCCCTTTACACTGAGGATGTGGGAGGCTTATGCTTGTTTCTGTGTGAATGAGGGGAGATGGGGCCTGTCCTGCTCCCTTTCCCTGCAGACCCTTCCCCAGCAGGCTGGCCAGGCTGCCAGGGCTCTGTGCTCACCAGAAGGTCCGAGGTGCACCCGTAGCTGACGCCCACAGTGCTCATGCGCTTCAGGTCCACGTATTTGCCAAGAGCCTTCAAACCCTTCATGCAGCCCCGGATGGGCCCACCCGTGGGGAAGAGAGATTTCAAACTGCAGGAGAAGCAGACAGCGTCAACAAGCACAGCCCCAGGCAGGGCACAGCCCTGGGCAGGATCTGGCCCCACAGCTCTTTCAAGCAAAGTGCCTGGGAATGAACTGTGATGGTCACGGGTATTTCCAGTGTCAAGGCTGCTCCAAAGCACACAGCATGGCAAAGGACTTGGTGACACCCACCAGCACCTCATCCCTCACCAGAGATGGAAAAGCTACCATCCCTAAAAGCTCAGGATGATGGACAGGGAGAGGAAGACTTCCCCCCCGGTTTCAGCAGGGTTCCAACAGCCCTGGATGTGGCTGAGAAAGGGCCAGGGCCACCACCAGGGACTCAAGGGGAACATGCTGACTGTCCCACCCCATTGCAGGCTGGACCCACCTGGGGGGCAGCACAGCTGGGGGCACACCCCCCAGGTAGTAGGAGACAGCATTCTCCAGGGAGTTCTCCTGCTCCACCACAAAGATGGTGAGGCGCTCCACCCGCACCAGGATGCGCTTCTTGTTATTCATTTTGAGGAGGAAAATTTGGATCTGCAGAGAAAACAGAGAAATGATCTGTCAGTCTGGGGCAGTTAGGTCCATCACAGAGGGCAAGACAAAAGTGTCAAGTTAATGTCTCAAGTCAAAAAACTTCCTGCAGCTCTGTCCCCCTCAAAAACAAAGGTCCATGTGCCTCCCCACCCTGGATGAGGAGCCTTCCCTCCAAGAGAGCCCCGTTACCTCTTACCGCTTTGTTTGTGGCGCTGCTGATGGTGAGGGACGAGGAGTTGCTCGGTTTTGCCATCTCCAGGCCAGAGCTGAAATCATAGTAAAGAGCCAGCTTCCCATCCCGGATGGCCAGACACAGGAATTGACCCTGGGGGAGGCAGGATGGACACTCAGCAGGTGCCAGGATGCAGCTGTGGCACTGAGCCCACCCGCCCTTTAGCACTGCTGGGAGCAGGTCCCACTTCCAGTGCCCTGGTCATAGTTATTTGGGATTTATTTTCAATCAGCAGCCCTGTGCTGGGGCACAGGGACCACACTGCCAGCTGGAAATGCTCCTTGCAGCACTGCCTGCCTCAGTGAACCCTGGCTCAAGTTCTGGGGAGCCCCTCCAGCACCAGCCAAGCGACTGCTGTGAGGTTTGGGTCCAGTCCTCTCATGGCTTTTAACAACAGTGCTGAAATCCTGCTCCAGGCAGCCCTGAGATCCTCAAAGCCCTCCTCTCCCAAGTGTCCTGAACTGGGAACACGTGTGGCTGTCCACTGAGGGATGAAGGCTCCCCAGGGCAGCAAGCACCTGCCTGGTTCTCCAGGAAGAAGATGATGCCGTTGTAGGAGACCACGCGGATCTCCTGCTCGAAGCGCTTGGTGGTGCCGAACTGGCTCTCAAACCTGATCTCGGCGTAGCCGCTGCCGTCGAAGTAGGAGCCGTCCGTGAGCCAGGGGTCTCCCGTGGACTTGGACCTGGGACACACACACAGCAAGAGGCATCACCCCAAGGCATGGAGCAAGCAGGGCTGGGCTGAGTGCCCCGGGGCAGGGCTGGTCCCGCGGTGCCCACCTGGCGCAGGGTTTCTCGGCAGCCGTGTCCAGCTCGAAGGTGTGCTGGAAGTTGTACAGGCTCACCACCTCCTCGTTCAGCGTGTCCAGCTCCAGGCACCCGCGGTAGTTGGGATAGCGCAAGGCAGGAGGAGGCTGGGGGTTAAACACAACACTTGAACAGGGTTTCCCCTCCGGTGAGAGTCTCCTGAAGCCCCCTCCCTGCTGCCTGCCTCACCGTGAAGCTAGAGGGGTAGCCCCCCACGTAGAAGACCACGCTGCGTGGGTCCAGGTTGAGCAGCCCCTGCTCTCCCTTGGCCACGCTGTCTCCCTTGATCTCGTGCACCCTCTGCCTCTCCACGATCACCGACATGTGCCCGTACTGCAGGATCCTGCAGCAGGGAGGGATGGTCAAGATTAAGGGACACCCCAAAGGAGCAAACCCTGCCCTCTCCTGAGGAAAGGCCCCACCTGTTGATGCTGATCGTGACAAACTGCTCTCCAATATCCTCATCAACACTCAGGGAGGTTGGTTCCTCATCTCCCAGTTTGTAGATCCAATGCACTCTGCGGTCCTTGAGCACAATGCCCAGGTAGTCTCCAGTGGCCTGAACTCAGGGAGAGACAGGGTCACATGTTGGCATTTGGGACAGGCAGGAGCTCTCCCTGATGCTCCCAGGGCTGCACTGGACAAACAGCCCCTATTCCACAACCCAGGCTGATGGCTGCATCCAGGGGCTTTGTGTCCCCCACAAAGATATTCAGGGACCAGGTGAGGGGCTGATGTCCAGGCATGGACATCACTGATGCAAAAAGGGCTCCATCACCCTCTGGCCCCATCTCACCTCTTGGCTGCCCAGGTACAACACGAACCGCCCCTCCTCTGCCTCGTCCTGCTGGCTCCTGGGCTCGGGGTTTTGGATGTAGAATTTGAGGGATGTGTAGGCAGCTAAATCCTGCAGATTGCTGGGCATCCGGACCTGCACCCCTGAGCTGCCATTGAATTTCATGGGCACTTTCACCTGTAGGGAGACAAATCCAGCCCCGTGGCACTGAACCCACTGCCACCTGCCTGGTCACTGTCAGTTCTATCAAATCCCATGAGAAAGAGACCCTGCCTAGTGGCCCCAAACACTCTCCCCTTTGCATGCCACCCTCAGGTAAGCCCTCCTCCAGCCCAGGCCCCCAGCCCAGCCTCAGCCTCACCTTGCTGGCAGCGTTCCTCGCCTGTGTGATGAGCTGCCGGATCCTCATGATGTTCTCTGACACGGTGGCATTTTTGTTCCTCCTGTTCTCCAGGCTGCTCAGCTTCTCCAGCAGCAGGGGAATGGTGCTCTCCAGGCTGGACACTGGGGTTGGAAGAGGAGCCAGGAGTTTTGGAGGTTAGCAAGGAAGGGAAATGCAAAGGTCAGGCAAGTTGAGAAATGCAAGTCAAAGCAGTGGTAGCTGGGACAGTCAGAGAGAGATCTCCCTAAATCCATCATCCTTGAGGGGGTCTGAGGATGCTCCAGTGCATGCAACCTCCTGCAGTAAAGCTGGAGGTGATACAGACATTGCAGGAGAGGGAAAAAAAAAGGGCCAGGACTTAAAGCATCCAAGACTGGCTACCTCTCTCTGCTGTTGACCTGGAGTTGCAAAGCACAGCTTTCAAAAATACTCTGGGGGCATCTGTGCATGCAGTGGCTCCTATCAGACTCACCCTGTGGCACACCAGGCTCAGCACTCACCAGATTTCCTGGCATCCTGGACTGCCTGGTTCAGGTCTTCATTTCGGAGGCCTCCATACTGATCTTTCCACTCATCCAGGTTCTTCTTCATGGTGCTCAGGGCATCCTCCACTCTTGCAGCTGTTTCGTTGGCCTCAGCAGCAGCTGCTTTGGCATTCTGGATTGTGTCCTTTGTGTCCTCTGCAAAGAAAGAAATATCTCTGAGGTGTCCAGGAGCAGGGAGGAAGCACCTTGGATCACAGTCAGTGCACGAAGAAGGGAGCAGAGAGAATCAGTCCAGCCACCCCAGAACAAACCTTGCTCCCTGCCCAGCATGTCCTGCACAGACTGCAGCTGGGTCAGGAGCTGCTCCTTCTTCACACGGAGATCAGCCAGCTTGTCCTTTGCTGTCTGCAGAGTGCCTTTAATAGCTGCAATTAAAGAAAGGCACATGCTGTTTGCTGGAGCTCAGTCCAGCCCAGAGGACAGCAGATCCTGCCAGGAGCCTCTCTCACCCCCATTGAGTTTGCTCTGCTGCCTCCTTGCAGCCTCCTCCAGGCTGCTGCTGTTCCTCTTCAGCGTTCTGGAGGTGGCCCCGAGGTTTTCTGATATGACATTCTGTGAAACAAACATGGGAGACTCTGAGGAGGGATTCAGGGCTCTGGCTGCACACAAAAATGCTCGTTCAGACAGCTGCAGTGGGGTGTGACAGGGAGACCCCAACACTGAGTGTGGCCCCAGCTGTGGCAGACTCTGCTCTCAGGCACAGAGCACAGTGGCCTCGTGTCAGAGGGAAGGGAGTTTGCTTTTTGCCCATCTCACAGGGCTCCCCACAGCACGTACCATCAGGGCCTGGCTGGCTGCCTTGTCAGCATCGTGGGCTGCTTGCTCTGCTTTCCTCACAGCTTCAATGATGCTGGCGTAGGCATTGGAGGCATTGACTGCCCTCTGGATAAAGCCATCCTGGTTTGTGTCCTGGATGATGCTGTGTTGGAAGATGAAGCCATCAAGTCCATGGAAAACAGGCTCTTGCCCATGCCCTCACAGACAAACCCCTCTGTGCTGCTCAGCACAATGTGTGCTCCAGTACAACTCTGGAGGTGACACCCCGCTGTTGCCTGACACGGTGGGGCTGCAGCTTCCCATCCCCAGCTCTGGCAGCAGACAGCCTGACCAGTGAGGCTCAGGACAGTGCCTCACCCAGACAGGTTCCTTGCGAGCTCATCCAGGAGCCGGGCGTGCTCCTCTGCCTGCTCCACCATGGGGATCTTGCTGCTGGCCGGGGAGAACTTCTTCACCCGCTCGGTCAGGGGCAGCTTGGCCCCATCCAGCAGGGCTGCCAGCTTCTCGTACGCCTGCAAGGACAGCTGTCACTGCTGAGGGCTGCCACAGCTCTCCCTCTGCCCACGCCAGAGTGCCTCTGCCACTCACCTCCTTGGCACGCTCCATCATCTGCAGGAAGTCAGAGACCTGAGCAAGGGCGTCCTTGGCCATCTGCAGGGTCTCCTGCACCAGTGCATGCTGCTTCTGGAGCTCCTGGCTCTTTTGCTGGACACAAAGACCCAGGGTTAGAGAGCAGCAGGGCTGGGACAGCCCCCCTCACCCCATGGCCCGGACCATGGAGAAGGTCTACCTGAGTCTCCTCCAGGTTGTTTCGGTTCAGGCTGTTGAGCTCCTCTGTCTGCCTGGTTTTGTTCACAGCCTCGTTGAGGGCATCTCTCAGATCCATGAGCTGGGAGCTGTGCTGGGCCAGCCTCTCCTGGATGCTGCTCAGCAGGTCCTGGTTGGACTGCCAGCGGGCGTGCAGCTCGCTCTTCACACGATGCAGCACTGCACAGGGGGGAGAACTCTTGCTAACTCCTCTTCCTCTGTTGAACACTCTTTCTGTGCCTGGCTGCCTCAAAGCCTGGTCTGGTCTTGGCAGATACCAAGGCCAGAAGAGACCATCTTCCACCCCCTCCCTCCTCTTCAGCCTAGATGCACAGGATCTTGTCCATGACTGTCTACAAACCCTCAGAGAGATGGGATCTCTTTCAAAGACACCAAGCCATGCCTGAAAAGATCCAGGTGATGGACCTGAGGCCTTGATTACTTCCACTGTGAAAAATTACTTATTTCCCACAAGAGTCAGTTTATAATTCCAGCTTTCAGCTACTGAGTTATGCTTTGCCAAGGCTTGTTAATCAGAAGTGTTCTCCTCCTGCAGTGACAGCATCCCTGGTTGGGCTCACTGCTCTCACTCCTGCAAGGATGCCCTCAGGACAGCAGCGCTACTGTGGGAGCTGGCTGCTGTTGTTACTCTATGGGAACAGCAAAAAGGAAGAAACATGGTGTGACTTATTCTCATCCATGTGTGATGTGAATACATCACATAATAATGGTGATTCCTGGTTCTAAGTGTTGTCATTTTTGTTCATCAAACAGAACTACCCACTTAGTTCTGCTCTGAAATTTGCCTTAAGGGAAAAGGAACCACAAATTATCCTGTTGGAGTGTCACAGGGGACTTTGTAACTCCTATAAAAATGGCTGGGGGTGCCTGGTCCTTAACAGCACTCTCTAAACACGACCATGATGTGCAGTGGGCTCCAAGCCAGACCCAGCAGGACCTGGGCAGCCACCAAGTTGAACTCACACTTCTTAGCCTCCTCGTGCTCACGCCTTGCCAGCTCCTCCTGGGCTCCCAGGCTCCTCTCCTTCATCTCCCTCAGCATCCTTTCCACCTCGGCCAGCTTCTGCCGGAACTCCTCTCCGGACGTGGTGCTGGCGTTCTCTGCCCCGATCCTGGCCATCTGCCGCACCAGCTCTGCAGGGAAACCCACACCCGATCAGACTGACCAAACCAGGGCCTTCACAGCTCCCTGAGCCTCTCCTCACAAAGCACTGACAGCTTTCAGACAGCACTGGGACAACAAACTGCTTGAGACCACCCAGAGGCACTGCCCCAGGTTTCAGCCTCCTTGGCAAATACCAGTAACAGATGTTACATCCTGAGCATCTTTCTGTGGCTTTACCTCTTGTCCAAGATCCAGCCACTCAGCTTTGCTCAATCTCTCCTGAAGCTGCAGTGCAGACTGCCCGTGTTTTATGCATTTTAGTAACATTTGTGGAAGTTTAATTTGTTTTTCCCCAGACTTATGTTTAGCCAAGCAGCTGAGACTCACAATAAGGCTGGTCAGGGTAAAAGCTGGGATTCTGCAGGGATCTTCCTTTGGTTTTTTGTTTTCTTTGCTCTCTCCATGGCATTCTCTGAGCACTGCATTACTTGGCATATCACATGGGGAAAAAACCTCAAAGTGAAGACCCTTCTTGACATACCTGCAATGCCCCTCTGGATGCTCTGGATGTGCAGCAGGAGCTGCTCCCCCCTCTGGTACATGTCCCTCGTGTGCTGCTCAACACGAACCGCTTCTCTGTGAGTCATGGTCATCTACCACAAAAACAATGGCATAGTTCAAGTATAAGATGATATTTTATGTCATTTGTCAGTGGGACTGTTGTTCCCAAGAGGAACACAAGGCCTGGGAATGTGTTTTTTGTGAGGTCCTTGAAGGAGACTGTCCCACAATGTACTGAAGGATGATCTTATTTAGCACCTTCAGAGAAGCACAAGCATTAAATACAGCTCCAATGCAACAGGCTCTGGATGCTGGAACGATCCCAACACCACAGAGTTCAGCACTGTTCTGTGCTCTCAACAGAAGGAAAGCCCCAAAGCCTGGAGCCAGGCACACCTGGGTCCTGATCAAGTGACAGGGGGCTGCAGTCTGGCTGTCTGGTACACACAGGGCAGTTTGTCTTTGCAGCTGTCTGGGGAGGTATGTCATCAAGTAGAGATTTTTCCCCCTCCCTGATTAGAAGCAGGCAGTTTATAAATCAAATCAAGTGAAATTAAATCTTGCTCAGTTTATCCATTCTCTGAAGATGCGACCTGTTAGGTTTTAGACAATATTGATTGCATCCATGATGGACCCAGATGTTTTGTTTCCTTACTTGTATGTCCCTTCTAGAGATGATATTTGATTGAATTTATTTTTACTGCTTAAAGTTGGAGCCACCTCAAAAGCAAGCAGTAAATCAAGAAAAACTATCAGTATTATGAAATGTTTCACAGCTCTCCATGGAAGGAAAGCAGGTAATCCAGTTTGAGCACTTAACACTGCAACTTAGTTCTGGTCAAGCAGGAGACCCAACCTTCCTGAACTAGGCTCCTCACAGGCTTCAAAACCCTCATTTTGGTAAAAGGGGGACTTGTGCTCTGGCAAAGAAAGATGGAGAAATGCCCTACTTTGTGCTGCAGCGCGTTCAGGTCCTGTGTGAGATCCATGTTCTCATCCTCCAGCTCATCAGCCCTTTGCCTCACCCTGCTCATGGCTCTGTGGTACTCACGGAGCTGGTTCTAGGGAAAAAAAAATTAAAAAAAGAGGCTAAATCAGGCCAATAGGCCAGGAAACAGGGGCAGAAGGTGATGTGAAGCCTTTCACATACAGCAATGGCCAGAATGGTGCCATTGAGGCCGTGGAGGCGAGCCCAGGCGATGGAGCTGGCGTTGAGGGTGACCAGCTGGCCGCGGATGGACGGGAAGGACATCTCGATGCTCTGCAGGTCCTCCAGCAGGAGCAGGACACAGCTGTCACACACTGCAGGGACACAGCAGTCAGCACAGGCCCTCTCCCGGGCTCCCCTCCCCTCCTTCCCCAGGACAGGGGCACACAGACCTTCACACTTGACGCTGTCGGGGCCGTTGGCCACCAGGACCTCGTGCTGGCGCAGGCAGACGTCGCACTGCTTCCCCGTGAGCCCGCTGGGGCACGTGCACTCCCCGGTGCGGGGGTCACAGGAGCCCCCTCTGCACTCACACTCTGCAGGGACAAGAAACAGAGAATCATTTGGGGCTTTTACCACTCTGGGGAGAGGGGAAGGAGAGGTTTTATTCCAGCTGTGCCCATCCACACGCTGCTGCTGGGGGTTCCCTGTGCAAAGCAGGGTCCCTCAGACAGCTGCCAGCTGTTTTCTCCCTCCAACAACTGGACCAGCAGCACAGCCCTGTCCCAGTGCCCCTGGCTGGGACCCCACACTAGTAATAGGAGCTTCTTTGAGCTAGGTACTATAAGCTTTTGGAGGTCTGTTTTTCACTTAAGATAGCCCAGCTACCTTTGGAGGCATAAAATTAGCAGAATGGCTTTTGCTGCAGTATTGGAAGGAAAAAGGTTTAATAAAAGACAAAAAAACAAATTCCTTACAGAGAAAAACCTATTTAGGTGCAGGAAGTTCTTGCTCCTAGTAAAACAAACACCTCACAAAAGCAATTAGTTTCTTTGTTCTCTTCTTTTTCTAGCAAATTGCCCAAGCAAAACTTTTTGGCTTTTGTCTAATTACCCATCCTTAAGTTTAAAGTGAAGTCTTTTAGGCCTATGAGATGCCTTTTTTTTTTTACTTAATTAAGAAGACAAACTTCTAAGCTTCTTTCCTTTCCGAAGAAACAAAAGACAGTCGTGCCACTCCGTTTAACAAAAACCCGCATTCCTATCCACACTCACTCACTTGTGCAGCCGCCCTGGCCGAAGCCCCAGTAGCCCGGGGCACACTGGTGGCAGCGGGAGCCGCTGACCCCGGGCAGGCAGCTGCACTGGCCGCTCTGCAGGTGGCAGCTGCTGCCCACGGCGCCCACGTCGCAGTCACACCTCCGGCAGCCCGAGCAGCCCTCAAAGCCGTAGTAGCCCTCCTAGGGAAAAGTAGGACATGGAAACCCTTGGGTTTTGGGTTGTTTTTTTTTTTTTTTTCCATCTAAAGGACAACGGGGAGAAAATAAAAGTCCTCCTCGTATTCTAGCCAATGGCTTTACTCACTGTTGCATCAGGAATTGTCTGATATATATATATATATATGTTTTTAATTATCTTATTTAGGGGAGGGTGAGAATTTTTTGTTCGTTTTTAATTTATTTTGGTTTAGTTTATTTCTGGTTTTATTTAAGAAATCTAAAGGCAAGCTCATTCTTAATTTCTGGTTGATTTACAGGAAAACGTCAGGAAATAAACATAAAACTAAGGTTAAGTTTTATACTGTGTGGACTTAGTTGATTTGTTATTGGAATATAAAGACTACTGATGGTGTGGGATTTAGAGGGAACTCCTCCTCTCTCCTTGACTTGTATGAACAAGGTGAGGTCATATGAACCTCTTAAACTTGACAGGTCAGCAAGTGTGCCTCTCTCCTGGGTCAGTGATGGGGGAATCCCCTTTTCCTTTCCAGGTGTGTTTTGAGCACCACAAAATTCAAAGCAGCATGGTAAAGATGTGGAGCTGCAGTGAGAGCACAGGCATCCCACAGCACTGCCCTGTGAACTTGCCCTTGCCCAAGCTGGATGCACTCAGCAAAATGGGGTTTACTGCAGCTTCACAAATGATGCCACTTTACTGGAATGCTGCCTGCACTGCTTGCTGCCAGATCTTTAATAGCTTTTGCCATGCACTCATGCAAGTTCAGCCTTCACCAGCTGGCAGCCAGCCCTGCTGGGCTCACAGGCCTGGGGGATGACACACCAGGGCTGCCCCCATGCCCATGGCAAGGACAGGCACCACCCCAGGGCCCAGGTGAGCCTCACCTCGCAGCGGTCACAGTGCGGGCCGGTCACTCCAGTCTTGCAGAAGCACTGGCCAGTTTGTGGATGGCAGGAGTCAGTCCCACAAGGCGAACAGCTGCACTCTGCCAGGGAAAAATACATCCAGTATTAAACTGGAGAGCCTGTCAGCCACTCACAACACCTACTGCTAACAGCAAAACTGCTCTTTTCCCCTTATCTATCCAAGTTAAGACAGAGCCTCTCTCCTCTTGGGTCTGCTTCTCACAACTTGTGCCCATGACTCTGGTAGTGTTTGAGGGTCCCCAGGTCAAGGGAAGAGATGAAAATCTTGACCCCATGTTTCCGAAGGCTGATTTATTATTTTATGATATATATTATATTAAAAGAAAATTATATATTAAAACTATACTAAAGAAAGAGAAAGGAGGCATCAGAAAGCTAGAAAGGAATGAGTAACAAAATCTTGTGACAGACTCAGCGAGTCCGACACAGCTGGCTGTGATTGGCCATTAATTAAAAACAATCCCCATGAGACCAATCAAAGATGCCCCTGCTGGTAAACCACCTCCAGGCCACATTCCACAGCCATCAGATAGTTACTGTTTACATTTCTTTTCTGAGGCCTCTCAGGAGAAAAATCCTAGCGAAAGGATTTTCATAAAATACGTCAGCGACACGCGACCCCTTTTACAAGCTGCATTTGGGCTGCTGCTCCTCAGAGGGAGACGAGTGCTGGGAATGGGCACCCTCCCGTTTCGCCCTGCCCCTGGGCTGGCTGCCCACTCACGGGTGCAGTTCTTGGCCAGCACGGCGTCCCCGTGGTAGCCGGGCGCGCAGAGCTCGCAGCGCGCGCCGGCCGTGTGGTGCATGCAGCCCGAGCAGGCGCCCGTCAGCGGGTCACAGCTGCTGAACAGCATGTTGGGATCCGTGTTCCCGCTGCAGTCACAGGGCTGGCACGAGCTGCCAATCACCAACGGGTTGCCAAAGTATCCCGGGGCACACCTGGGGAAACACAAGTCACAACACAGTGAGGATCCTGCAGCCTGGAGTTGCACAACTGGAACGGCGTGAGCATCCAACACTTGTAACTGCTGCAACCCTCAGGGATCTCAAAGCACTGTGTTTTGCCTTGGGATACCTCAGAAAGGTGCCTGCATCACAGGCTGCAAGTCAAGGCAAAGCACACCTAAGTCATACACCCACAGTAACAGAACTTCAGCAGCTGGGCATTTGCAGGCTGAAGAGGACTGAAGGAAGTGCTGCCAGAACAAAGCAGCTGTTTCTGCTGCAGTCCTTAAGGAGAAAACTTCTCTGCCACAGCAGTGTCTGCACAGGTTAGTGAGCCCCCCCAAACACGGGTGCCACCCCCCTTACCGCTCACAGTTTGGTCCAGCATAGCCCGGCTTGCAGAGGCACTGCATGTTGGATCCCTTGTGGACACAGCCAACAGCAAAACTGAAATGAGAATGGGGACACAGGGAGGAGCAGTTACTCCTGATGTGGTGCCAGAGGAGCTGGTCACTCCTTGTGGGCTGCTGGGGCCTCAGGTAAGAGGCCATGAATATGGTTTGGGGACAAGGACAAGGCTAGCATTGGGACACCTGCCCTGGTTCCAGTGGTTAAACAGTGAGGCCAAACAGGCAATCCCATCCTGGGGTGCTTACTTGTTGGAGGCAACTGAAAGAGGGCATGGGCACCCAACACAGTGCAGGGGTTCCTGGGCAGAGGGGCTGCCCATGTAGCCATCCTTGCATCGCTCACAGTGGTCTCCTTCTGTGTTGTGCTGGCAGTTCTGCAAGGAAAAGGCAAATCCTAGGCTCAGCACTGACAACAAGAATGGTGGATGCACTAAAAACTCCCCATCAGGATGCCTCAGTCCTTCCTCTCTCCCAGAGCTGCCCTGCACCCTAAGCTGACCCTGAGCAGGGTCACCACTGAAGCAGTGAAGCCCATGCTCCAACTCAGGCATGGTTCTGCCAGCTCAGTCAGTTTGTAAAGAGCTTTTGAATCACATGCTACAGACCTCCTAACTCCAAAATATCACACTGCTCCACTGTTTACTTACAAGGCATATCCCAGAGCCTGGCAGGCACTGATCTGAGTGGCCATTGCAATGGCAGGGGATGCATTTTCCCAGGAAGAGCCCCTTGGTGTCCCTGTAGTAACCTGGAGCACATTCCTGAGGAGACAGAAAAAGGCAGAGGTCTGAAAAACAGCCTGATACTTTTGGGAAAAGCAAAGAAACTAAATGAGTTTCCATGACAGAATTCCCACTGGGTTGTACTGATGGAGAAAAGATTATAAGCAAAGATGAAGAATTTTCAGCACAGTTCCTTCCTGCTCCTTTTAACCAGGAGAGAATTGGCCAGAGAGAAGGCCCCGTTCCAAGGTACTGCAACACCTGAGTGATTTCCCCATCCCGTCCCTTCCAAGAAGGCAGGTGGAACATCTGCACCTCTCACAAGTGAACAGCGTTGTGATGGGGAAATGTTCCTTCCTTTGGAACAAGACAATTGAAGCCCTCAAGAGCCAGCTTGGAGGCAGCTGGCACCCAAAACATATACCTGAGCCCTCTGACTGGAACAGCCTGTCCACTGCCCCTCACCTGGCAGGAGTCCCCCTGGTAGTTAGCTGGGCAGAGGCACAGCTCCACGTTGCTGGCACGGACACCCGTGGCTGTGTCTGTGGCCATCTCCAGCACCACACGGCGCAGGGACACAGAGGAAGAGAGCTGGGAGAAGAGTGCCCGGATCTGCAGCTGCTCCAGGTTTGCCAGCACCATCATCAGCTCCTCTCTGGACACAGGGTTGTGAGTCTCTGTGTGCCTGAAGTTACCCTGGCAGGAGAAAACCTGGCATTACTGGCAGGAAGCACAAACATCTGAACATGCAGCCCAGCCTCCACATCCCTGCTGCTGGAATCTTTCCCCTTTGCATGGGTGAAAGAGCCTAAAATTCTGAGCCTAAAACCTAAAATTCTGAGCTCCAAGCACCTCTCCCTCCATCTGCATTGGGTCTTGTATTCTATTTGCTGGGTTCCCCAGATGAAGGAAGGAATGATGAATCTGACCCCATGTTCTTAGAAGGCTAATTTATTATTTTATGATACTATATTATATAAAAGAATGCTATACTAAACTATACTAAAGAATACAGAAAGGATACTTACAGAAGGCTAAAAAGATAATAATGAAAACTCATGACTCTTTCCAGAGCCTCGACAAAGCTTGGCACTGATTGGCCAATGAGTCAAAACAATTCACATGAAACCAATGAAACAATCACCTGTTGGATAAACAATCTCCAAACACATTCCACATGTGAGCACAACACAGGAGAAGCAAATGACATAAGAATTTGTTTTCCTTTTTCTCTGAGGCTTCTCAGCTTCCCAGGAGAAAATCTGGGCAAAGGAATTTTTCAGAAAATACGACTGTGACAGTCTTGTCCTTTCCTGCGTTATCTGAGCACTTCGCTTGTGTGTGCAAACTCACCTCCACCAGCTGCAGCTGGCCTTGATGCGCCTCCCCTGGGGACGGGTAGGCACCTTCCAGAAACATGATGCTCATCTGATTTCCCTGGGAAAAGCAAGGAAGGTGTCAGACATCACCTCACCCTGCTCCTGCATTAGCAAGGGGCACCAGGGCATTTCTTGGGCAGCACCTTGAGGATCACATCTGGCCGGGACTCCATGGGAATGAACACATCACCCCTGCGAGGGTTGGAGTGCAGCTCGTAGCGAAGGTGCCCTCCATAGGAGGAAACCTGAGGGAGAGAGACAAATCCCACACATTCCTGCAAGTCCACAGCACTGAGACAACTCAGAGACGGCCGTGCTCAACTGGCCATCATCTGTGCTCAACTGCAGTGTGAGCAGTGTCTGCAGGTGGGATCAGGGTGGTTCCCCATTCTCTTACCTGGTCCCCAAGATAGGAGCTGGGTGCAACCCAGTAGAGCTCCTGGTAGGCATCTGGGAGGTTTTTGAGGTCAGCAGTGACGAGCAGCTCCCGTGGGCTCAGAGCTGTTGGCACCTCGTGGCGGTCGTTGCTCAGCAAGAGCCACCCGTTCATGTCGACAAACTGGAGGGGAAGAGCAACTCTGGGTCTTCTAGTGGAGTTACAGAAAGTATCTGTGTGTTGATGCTCCAGAAGAACAGATCCCAGAGCAGCAGAAAGGGGAGTAACAGGCTCACACCTCACATGCATCCCGATGAAGCCACAGGAAAGCTGATCATCACCCCCGCCCAGTACATGAGACCCCAGAGACCAGGAAAAGGGGCTGAAAGCAGGAGATGGGCACAGGGAGTCACAGATAACCCTTCTCATGGTGTATCCTCAGTAGGCTTAATGCAGCACAGAGACCCGAGGGCAGCAGGGAGCCAGGTGGATGGGACACACCTGACCTGCAGGCTCTGGAGGCCCCAGCCCCTCTCACCTCAGCTCGGTGCTTCTCGGCGCTGCGGCAGCGGTCGGTGGCACCGAAGCAGAAACACTTGGTGCAGCCCTTGGGGTTGGTGGCATCCAAAGAAAATGTCCCCAGGCGGCACTGGTCACACCTTGGGCCCTCCACATTTTCCTGAAAGATAAGCAAAGCTCAAGTGTCAGTGGTTTCTCTCAAGGCCTCAGTGGAGGACAGGGATGGCTGGCTGAGTGATCAAAGCAAAGTGCTGTGGTGCTGGAAGATGTTAAAGCAGTCCCCCAAACAGGTTTGCTTGTACAGCACCCACCAAACATTAAATTCACCTAGAGAAAGCACGTGTAAGCCCTACAAAGAGGCTGGAGCAGGGCAGCTCAGAAGCTGTTTGAGTTACTCTGCTGCCATGGAGCCAGGTGCCAATAGGGCTGACAGCTCCCACTGCAACCAGCTCTGACACAGGGCTGGACTCAGACTGGCCATCTCCTCCAGAGACAGCCCACAGAGTGAAACTTCATGGCCAGGAAGGATGAGGAGAGAAGAGCTTTTCAGGGTGCTCTGAACCCACCACCCCACAGGGCAGGCTGGGCACACAGCGCCTCTGCCACCCCCTGCCAGAGCTGGAGAGTCAAGCCAAGGAGAAAAGCGCCACATGGAGGCACTGGGGACTGACCTTGCAGTGACACTGCCCCGTGACGGGGTCACACACGCTGGCCTGGGTGCCAGCCTGGTGGCAGTCACAGCGCCTGCACTCAGGGTAGTGGTAGTAGCCAGGGGCACAGAGGTCACACTGCCGCCCGATGATGTTGGGCTTGCACCTGGGGGGACACGAGAGCTTTCAGAGCTTTCCCCACCTCCTTTCTGCACATTTCTGCACAAGGTGTCCCAGCAGGGGACTCTAGCAGGGAGCCCAGATGTCCCCAGTGCCAGAACAAGGCTGCCCCACCTGCACTGCCCACTGTGCACGTCGCAGCCAGGCTCTGTCAGCTCCTGCACGCCGGGCCGGGAGCAGTTGCAGTCCTCACAGCCGATCAGGGGGTGGCAGCCGAAGGTCTGGGGCTCACAGACAACACACTCAGGCTTCAGGGTGTGGGGAGGGCAGATGCACTGCCCCGTCACCTCATCACACAGACGCGTCCCACAGTCACAGGCTGCAAGGGGCAGAAAAAGGCTGGGTTTGGGTGAGCCAGACCCCAGAGCCAAGGCCAGTGTGAGGAATGGACACAGAGCAGGGGAGGCAGAGGGGGGAACTCACGCCTGCAGTTGGGGAAGCCCCAGTAGCCGGTGGCACAGCGGGAGCACTGGCGGCCGATGACGTTGGGCCTGCAGGGACACTGTCCCCCGAGGGGCTGGCACTGGCTGCCCCGTGCCCCCGCCTCGTGGCAGCCGCACGGCTGCGCCCCGTCGTTGTAGAAGAGGGACAGGGAGATGGCAGAGTCACGGCAGAACCTCGAGGACGTGCTGGGGCTGCAGGGGGAGGCAGGAGGGGTCAGTGCTGCATGTCCCCACAGCCTCCCCACCACCCCAAATCCAGCATCTCCTGCAGCCACGGGGACTTAGTGGGACCCACAGCCTCCACACCACCCCAAATCCAGCATCTCCTGCAGCCACAGGAACTTAGTGGGACCCACAGCTTCTCCACCACCCCAAATCCAGCATCTCCTGCAGCCACGGGACTTAGTGGGACCCACAGCCTCCACACCACCCCAAATCCAGCATCTCCTGCAGCCAGGGGGGCTTAGTGGGAGGGAGAGTCCTGTGACACTGTGAGCTCCTGAATATCCATGTCTGGGCAACAGAAGGAAAATCTCAACCTGCCCCTGGCCTGCCATACAGAAGGGAAGGGCTGCTGCTCCCTGAGGAGTGTGCAACCTGTGGGCACCCAATGGCAAGCATCTCACTTGATGTAGAAGCTGTTGATGCCACAGCTGCTGATGAAATCATAGGACTTGTCCAGGGGTTCCTCCTGCAGGTACTGGGGGGTGTAGCTGTCCTCAGGCACCACAAGGATGTAATCCTGCAAAGCAAGGGTGAGCTGGGTGAGCCAGCTCAGACAGACAAGCACCATCCAAAATGACTCCAAAGTGCAAATGCACCTTTAGGCTTCCATGCCTTGCTGGGACAGAACATAACACACCAAGTACTGCATAGACCAGGAGCCACCTCTCCACTGAGGTCTGTCCCTCAGGGTACATTTAACCTAAAGCTCCACATGAGGAACAGCACAAATCCACTGGACTGAAACCAGGCAGAATACCCCCAGAGCACAGCACTGGCTGTGCTCAGCAGGGAGGCAGTCTTTATCATCTGAAATTTCTACACATGAAGGCACCTGGGTTCCAATTGTCTTTCAGCCATTTATCCCCATTTTGGTCAACCTTCTAGTCCTGCTGCCTGAGAACAACAAGGGCTACCTACTCTCATGATGAGGCCTGCCTGAACAAACAGTATTACACAGGTTTAAAATATTGCTAGAGCAGGAATAAGGCTTATTCTGGATCATCACAAACTATGTATGCAAAATAACAGCTTCAATTTCTGCCTGGTTTTGATATCAAAACCAGACAAGGAAGGACAATGTCATATACAGAAGTTGCCCCGGTAAATTCTGCCCCCAAGGGCAGAATCTCCTCCACTAAGGTTGGAGACTTGGCAAGTTCTTGGGTAGTTCAGAGATGAGTGATGGTGGGGAACATTCCTGAGCTCACACAGGGACAAAAATCCAGTGAAAAGCCCTTTGCCCAGCATGCTGTGGGAGCTTCCAGGAGAGAGGCTCACCAGCCACAGCTGCTTGCCCTCTGGCACTCGAACCACCACCGTCAGATCATTGTCAGTGACATCCAGGATGGTTTGGTCCTCAGAAACCACCAGGCTCCGACACCCATAGCCGTGGGGGCAGAAACTTGCATTGGTCTGACCTGAAAAGACAACAAATGTGTTTGTCCCACCTGTCCCTTGAGTCCCCATCCTGTGACCGTGCTCACAGGGGCCTTAGGATGAGGGAAGAGATGAGGATCTGACTCCATGTTTCTGAAGGCTTGATTTATTATCTTGTGATATATATTACATTAAAACTATACTAAAAGAATAGAAGAAAAGGTTTCATCAGAAGGCTGGCTAAGAATAGAAAAAGAAAGAATGAATAACAAAAGCTTGTGGCTTGGACAGAGAGTCTGAGCCAGCTGGGCTGTGATTGGCCATTAATTAGAAACAACCACATGAGACCAATCCCAGATGCACCTGTTGCATTCCACAGCAGCAGATAACCATTGTTTCCATTTTGTTCCTGAGGCCTCTCAGCTTCTCAGGAGAAAAAATCCTAAAGAAAGGATTTTTCATAAAAGATGGTCTGTGACACCCATCCCATCCTCCCACTTTGGAAGGGGTAAGTCAGCCTTCCTTCATTTTTGCAATCCCTAAAGAGACCACAGTCATGCCCTGGCATGGAAAGCTCCCAGGGCTCCTGCCAGCCAGCAGCTGCCCAGGTCCCTGCTGCTCTCACCTTGCCAGATGCGCCCTCCATTGATGAGCACCTCCACGGGGAAGCTGGGGTGGCTGGGCTGGTACAGGTGCAGGATGAAGGCGTAACGTCCCAGGCTCTGGATCCTGCTGCTGAACACCACTGCAGCCTGCCCCAGCACGGGAGAACACAGACAAAAACCCACACCTGACACCTGCACCCACAGCTGGCATGTCCCTGAATTACTGCACAGCTGCCAGGTGTTGGGAATTCAGTGAATCCAGCCCCCCGTGCCTCCACACGCTCTCCCCTCTAATGCTGCCACCTGAAAAGCTTTTCCTGGGATCCCAGGAACCAAACAAGGTTGGATAAAGTCAAGACAGGTGAGTCCACAGGAATTACAGGTTCAGGGAGAAGTTTAAAGCTCAGATTAAATTCTGAAAATGCTAATTGATAAAGCATTAATCAACAGGTAAGGAAAATTTCTCCCTGCCCGAGTGGTCCAGTGTCACAGCACCAGCAAACCAGCCCAACCCTTGGCTGTGCCCCTACCTGTGGGGACTGCAGGAGGATGAGCTCTGCAGCGGGGTCCATGGCTGTGGGAGGACGAGGAGCAGGCTCCACTGGCACCCCAGATGGAGCCACATGGACAGCCTGGGCCAGGGGCACCTCTGGGGGAATGGGCAGAGCCTGGGCGCCCTCCAAAATGATTGACTGAGAAAGCTTCAGGAACCTTGAGGGGACACAGGAGCTGCTGGAAAACAAGGAGTAAGCAGGATGTGAGTATGTCCAGAGAGAAAGAGAGGAGGGAAGCATGCCTGTGACTGCTGGTGGGTTACAAGGTGTGCCTGCTGAGGAGAGCTCACTGCCAGCACCCCTGGGGCTCTGGGACAGGGGCTCTGCAGGAAGAACAGGGGCCTGGCACAGGCCAATTCCTCTGCAAATATTTATCTGAAACACTGTCAAAAATCTGGATACAGCAAGGGTGTTGCTGTATGTGAGCAAGCACAGGAATGCCTGTTTGGGACACTCAAGTGTCTGCCCCAGGAGGCAGAGTGGGGCTCAGGCACAGCACCATCAGTCTGATCCCACTCTGTGCTCACAGGACACAAGCAAGGAGCTTCACCTCAGCTGGAGATTTCTTCACCAAGGACTTAAAAAAGTCTCTGAGCCTGAAGGAACCAGGACAAGCAAATGTTTTTGGAAATAATCCCATTGATGCTAAAGCCAAGGGGGACCTGAGACTCTCACCTGTTGGATGAGAAGGTGCCATGGACACTGATGCAGTGCACCTTGGGCTCGATGAGCTCCATGGTGAACTGTGCAGCAGGGATCAGGTACACTTTGTGCTGCACAAGGGAGAGAGACACCTGGTTATGTGACAGCCTGTGCCCCTGCAGCCACAGCCTGGCCACTAGCCAGCAGGCACTCCAGCCAGTGCATGGCAGTCACACCTCTGCTTACTGCCCCTTAGCCCTTGGCACAAACATTATGGCATTTAGAAGCTCCACAGATGGATGGGATTCTTCTATCCTTGGCTAAACAAGGAATATCTTCAAGATAAAAGAACTGCCCCACTGCTACAGAGCTCCCTCTGCACGAGCAGCTGCTTCTCCCCACCTCCTCCCCACTCCCAGCCCCATGATTTACTTCAAAACACCCCACTGACCACACTCTCCACTTGGACTGGTTGTGACACAGACTAACACCAAGTATACAGTCCAAATAGGACTAGAAAACCCAGACTAAGATCCAGTATCCAGTCCAAACAGAACTAGAAAACCCAGACTAAGATCCAGTATCCAGTCCCAACAGCACTAGAAAACCCTCCTGCAGGCTGGGTCCCAGTCCAGCCTTTCCCCCCTGTTGACAGAGCTGCCCTCAGAGGGAGCCTCACCAGGAAGAAATCAGCCAGATCAGAGGTGAAACGAACAGTGGCCTCTGAGGTGAGTTCAAAAGTTGCCATTCGACTCTGGGAATCCACAGCAATCCCTCGACAAAGGAAACTGCAAGAGAAACACACATTTTGAAATCAGCCTTGCACAGGGTCATGACCCATTTCTTGTCCTGCCAGCTCTGTGTCCTGAGGGGATTTACACAAAGTCCCTGGAAATCTTTTGATGTTTTTTCTGGCTGCTCACAAGAGCAAAGTTTTCCAAGGACACCCCAAACATTTGTTTCCTACTGCAAAGGTCGCAATCTGAAGCCAGACAGGGTTTGACCTGTCTCCAATAAACCTGCCTGGAGGCCATTCCCTAAGTCAAGGTCCCTACCAACAATTCAGCTGTAAACAGAAGCCCAAGATTATCTCCTGGCAGAGGCAGGTACATAATTCCCTGAGATGGGGGACTAAAATCCGTGTCCAGCTAGAACGAGTCTGGACACGCAGAGCTTAGGTGGACAACACTGGAGCTTGCTTTGTTTGTAAACCCCAAAAACTTCAAGTGGAGGGGAGGCTGCCCTTGCCAAGGCAGAGAACTGGAGCCCTTGTGCCCCGAGTTGCCCTTACCTGTAGGCACAGGGGTAGAAGGTGAAGGTGCCCTGCTGCGTGGCCGAGCGCGGCGAGCTGACGGCGACGGCCACGCTCTGCAGGGCGTTGGTGTTGGCGTATTCCACCAGCAGCACGTGCTTCCCAGGCTGGGCCACGGGCAGGGACAGCTGCACTTCCACCTGCAGCACAGAGGGAGGACTGAGGGAGTGTGGGCAGGGTGCTACAAGGCAGCCTCCCCTGCAGCTCAGGGGACAAGGCAGCAAATCTCATCCGATCCTCGCAAACCTTTACAGGTGAGACTCTGGGTATGGGGGGCCCTGAACAAGCACACAGCTGCAGGGGTGATGGGTGCAAAGCCTTTGTGGTTTAGGTAAATATATGATCAAATGAAATGCAATTGAAAAAAAAAACCGAAAAAATCAGAAAATTGGGAGATTTAGTGACTACGAGAAAATGGTCTGGGAGGAAATGAGGTGCAGTGCAAAGGACCAAAACATGCCAAAACTAACCTGACAGATGCTGCAAAAGCAGGGGGAAAAATCATGGAGGAAGACACAACTTTGAGGGGAAGATATGAGGGACATGGCATGGATACTTAAAAAAGCAAATCCCCAGACAGGGGGGGCAGGGTGGCCAGGAGGGGACAAAACAGAAGTGGCACTCACATCAGTGCCACTGCAGGTGGCCATGGCGGGGTGGGAGGGGGTCAGCTGCTCTGTGGGACACAGCCTGGGGAGCCTGTTGTCCAGCCTGCACACTGCATCCACCCCTGGCATGGCAGGGAAGCCCTCCACAGACAGGTACTTGTACAGGAGGCAGCTGGAAACACACAGAAATAAATGGTGAAGTACAAAAGTTACGGCATGGTTATGAAAGTTGAGAACACCCAAACAGCCAGCCTGGGCCCAGCCAAGTTTGCAAAAGGCTCTGGTCTATCAGGAGAGCCAAGGAGCAGCTCTGGGCAGTGGGAAGCAAGGGAGTGGGTGTTACAGGACCAGGGAGAGCAGAAACAACAAAAAACTTCTCCCCTTGCAGTGGGCTTTATCCTGGGGACCACTACTATGGTGGATGGGACAACCAGTGTCCAGAGCCCAGCCAGCCCTCTTACAACATGGACAGAGAGGTTCTGGGCAAGCAGATACACTGAGATGGTCCAAACACTACCAGACTGCTCATTCTGAATAGTCCAGCAAAACCCACTCATGGCAGCCATTTTCAAGGACACACACAACCTGGCACTGGGAGCCCAGCCCAGGTGGGCTGTGGTGTCACTGGGTGAGCTGGCCCTGCAGGGCCCATGAGAAAACACAGTCTGGCTGTGTCCTGGATGAGGAGATCTATGGCCTGGCTTTCTGGGCTGCTGCAGGTTCCACAAGCTTTATTTGCCACAGCCAAGTGCTCCATGAGCAATTTTACTGCATCACTGAGTATGCACTGTGTATATTCCTTAAGCCCAGGCCAAGAGGAGCTGAGCAAGCCCCACACAGCACAGAGATGTGCAGATCCTTACTTCTGGGTGGCTTGTTCAGGGGCTGGCTGGTAGACACAAGGCTCTGTGACCTTCAGCTGCAGGATTGGTGCTTCGTAGTATGAGCTGGGCAGCAAAACCAGGTAGTCCTGGGAGGAGAGAGGGGAGAGGTGTTATGCTTGGCACACTTGTCCCCAGGGAGCTGCTGAAGCCCCCACGGTGGGTGGAGCACAGGGCCTTACCAGCAGCACCCCCTGTGCTTCAATAACCAGGGACCAGGTGCTGGGGTTGAGCACGAAGGGCTCCCCGAAGCTGTTCTGGGGCACAGTGACAAAGGCTGGCTCCGTGCTGGGAGCAAAGACAATCTGCTTGGTCTGCTCTGTACCTGGAATGGGAGGCATGAGAGGCTGTGAAGGGACTGGAATGGAAAACTGGGGCTGGACATGGGAGGGAATGCTCAGGGAAGCAGCTCTGTGGTGCAGAAGGCAGTGACAGGTTCCCACTCTGTCGGTGCACCACAATCCCACACTGTCCTGGAACAGAGACATCCACTCTCAATCTGCTCAACAGCCTAATGGGAGAAATAAACATAAATCACTGCAATCCTCAATGCAAATCCAGAGCTCTCAGTGTGCTCTGCATCCCCAGACTGCAAAGCACAGAGTGTTGCAAGCCAAGGAGCGTTTTGCCAGCTAGAAAAGAACTCATCTGTGAAGAGTTAATCATGAGACAGACAAAAAGAATTGCCCAGATACATTTTTTCCTCAGGGAAATTCTGACCCAAGCTCCACAGGCAAGATGCCTGTCTTCTGGCAAACTTTCAGGCCCCCAAGGTGTGCTCCTGCCTTTCTTCCTGCCAACCACACACTCTGCACTCGAGATTCAGACGTTATTTTAAACTGACACAACAGAATGGTTGCAAGGCTGATCCTGCTGCTGCTGAGCAGCTCCTTGGCTCATCTGACAGTCCCACACCCTCTTCAATAATGGATGCAATCACAATGCAGCCCCTAGAAGCAGACTGTGTGCCTGCCCAGCAGGTTTTGAAGGGCACAGGTGAGAGGGATTCACCAGGAATGGCCGTACGGTGAGCAGGTGAGATGAAGGAAGTGGAGAATGTGGCACACTGACTGTCCTGGTGTGCTACATGGACATCGAGGCACAACACACAGGGCCAGAGGCTAAAGCAAGGGCTTGTGCTGCTGCTGGGATGGTTAAAAACCCCTTCCCATGCGTGGCAGCTCTGTGACATGCCTGGCATCAGCTGAGGCTGGGACCTCACTTTTCCAGATGGGAAGCAGAGGTGAGGATTCAAGGAGTGAAGAGATTCCCCTGAATTGGCACTGGGCTAGATTTACTGACAGGTTGAAGTTTCAGATCCCTTTGAGGCAACACACAGCTCCAACTGAGATGGCTTCTGGAGGCAGAGTGGAAGAAACCAGGCTGAAAATCCCATACTTGGAAAAGGCTGAAAATCCCATACTTGGAAAAGGCTTTCCCTTTTGCAAGCCACGTCTTCCAGCTTCTTTCCAGGCTGCTTGCTCTTTGGCACATAAAGCCCTTTCCATCCAGACATGAGGTAGCTCAGCACCCCTGAAGCCTCCCAAGGATGCTGCTGTCCTGCTGTTGGGGCACCAGTTTGGCTGCTTGCCTTCAGCACTAAAAAAATCACGTTGCTTCTGCACAAGAAGTGAAGCACTTTTTAAGGCAAATGAGCTCTGCTGCTTGGATAGGACAGGTTAAATATTTCCTGACCTTTGGTGAGATCCCAAAACATCACCATGGCTCCTGCTCTTCTTTTCTTCTGCTGTGTAATGTGACTGGACATAAAAAATACGCCATTTTTCCTCTCAAAAAGAAAAAAAAGAAGGCAGAAAAATAATATTTTGGCATTTCAAACATTGCATATCACATCAAAGGCAGAACCTATGTCAGCTCAAGACAGAGGAGAGAACTTCACACGCTGATAAATTAGGTAGTGAGTGCTGACAGCCTTGTGCTGTGGATGTGTGGTCTGGAGGAAGAGTTTCACCAGGACAGTGTGGCTGTGGCATCCAAAGAGGTAAAATCAGCCAGCCAACCACCCACCATGGCCTCAGGTGTGTTCTCACGTTGTCTTGCTCAGATTATTTCCCAGAAAAATTGCTGTCCAGATTCCTAGGCTTGTTCAGACATCTTTTGGGGGCTCTTCTCCAGCAGCTCATGCTTTGATGAGAGGACACTGCACCAGAGTGCAATGCCTGTGTAATATGTGTAATTCCATGGCACTTCCAAGCCCCACACCACATGTGAAGCCAGCAGCCTGGTGTGGGAGAAGCACATGGGAAAGGCAGGACTGCCACATCAGGGCATCTGGTGAATAAAACCCCAGCCAGCTGCCAAAGACTGGAACCATTCTTTGTGCTTTTGTGGAAAGTCATCTCAGTTTTGCCTGGGGCACTGGGGTGATCTCGTCCTGTGCTGGAAAGGTTGTCTGGAATTGTACAACAGCTTTATCTCCCACCAGCCTGGCTGGTGTCAGTCCTCAGTGTGCAGCCCCAGGGCTGGGCCCACCTTGCTGCTGCTTTGGTAAATAAAGGGGGCTGCAAACTCAAATCAGCCTTTCAGCTGGGAGAGCAGGACTAATGGGTAAAGCCACATGGAAGCGTCTTCTGGAAAGGATGATGCAGAAGGCTGCCTGGGATGGGGAGGAGGTGGCGATGGCACAGGGAAGCAGAGCAGTCTGGGATCCTTACCTCTCCTTCGTGGCTGATAAGCTGTAATTGTGCCATACACAGTGGCCCCTCCTGAATTAATATACCTCAGGATGACATGGAACAGATAGAGCTCTGCCTCCTTCACGTCTACAGTGACTCTGATCTTATTCTGCAAAAAGCAAAAGAGCACACGGGGCACACATCACTGGGGGGGCAGCTCCTGAGCGCCCACCCACTCTGGGGAGGGCCTGACCCGCCTGCCCTACCTGCCTGCCTGCCTGCCTCTCTTCCCCCTCCCTTCCAGCCCAGGCGCGGCTCTGGCCGGACGCCTGACAGGGGCACACTGGGGACGGACACACCTGGGGGCAGGAGAAGGGGCACAGGAGCAGTGTCGCAGCGTGGGATGCTCTGAGTTAGTCTAGAAGTGAAAAATGCACTTACAGTTGGCACAAACATTAAACTTTCCTTCCTCAAGGACCGAGACCCTCCCTTGCACACTGGCGGGCCCCCGGCTGACGTAGCGGAAGACGAGGCGGAAGAGGTCGGGGGAGGTCACATTGACAGTCACCACTACCTTGGGCTGGTGGGAGAGAGAAAGGGGAGAGAAGCAGAGCACACCTTCAGTTACCTCCACCACCCTCACTGCCAGCCCAAGCACAGCCCTCACTGCTCCCAAAGCGACATGCCACAGCGCGAGGAGGAGACAAGCACAGGCACCCTGCTGCTCGCGGTACCTTCTGACACTGTCCCTGCTCTGGGGACACTTGGGGCCGGCCACCCAGGGAGCAGCCTGACTGTGGAAGGGGGTGGGAAGGCTGTGATCACACCTGGAGGACGCTGTGGCACAGCAGGGTGGCTTATCTGTGCTGGGGCACACACAATTACACAAGAAAGGTTATGGGGAGTTGTTGCTTTTGGGTTTAGTGTGCTGCAACCAGCCACCAGGTACCAAACTCTGCCCTTGTATTTATGGGGCTCTGCCCAGCTGCCTACAGAACAGGCTGGGAATTGAGCTGGTGCCTCATCCTCAGCAATGTGCAATGCTAAGGACCAGCAGGGCCAATGGACCATACAACTGATGGCACATCTGCTCTCCCCCTGCCTGGACAAGACCCTGGCTAAGGAGATGCTCAAGTTTGAACCATTTCAGAGAGATCCTAGGCTTAAATAACCTCCTGCCCACAGAGACTTCTGTTGAGGGCTGTGCTCTCCAAAGCTCCAGTTACACACCATCTTCCCATGGAGAGCAAACTGGGAGGGTTTTGATGGTAACAAATTACAGGTGAGACCTGCCAGCCAAAAGCCACATGTCAGCACTTCTATCAAGGTCCATTTCTAGCTCAAATACCAATGCAACACTGCAGCTATGAGCCTGAGCATGAGTCCATCCTTAAGCTTTAAGGCTGGGATTTTCTCAAGGGAGCCCCACAGGCGTTCACTGCTTAGTTCCTACCTAAAATTCAGTAGGAAACAGCCCCTCTGTCATTTCACCTAAGCACAAAAATGTGAAGAAAACTGAAAGTACATGCACCAGAGTAAGAAGCATCTTACATGGAACAAGACTGTCAGAGAATCACTGCCCTGTACTCCATCCCCAAATGTGCACACACTTCGCAGAGGCCATGCAGAAGAAACCACCAAGGAGAGAGAAAAAGAGTCACCAGAAGAAACAACTTCACTTCTAGGGCTTACACAACTCCAGGTTAGCATAAACCATTGTTACAGCAAACCAGCTAACAGCAAGGGCAAAGGCTGAAAGGTAACAAGAGGTCCAAGCTGAACATGGCAGCTGAGGAGGAGATACTTATTTCTGGAAAGGGGAGGAAAGGTTATGCAGAGTTATAGGAAAGAGCAGAGTCAGTTGAAAGAGGAACAAGGAAACAGAGAGACAGTGTTTATAGACATCCCTGTAAGTAATCACCATGCTGCCACCTTTGTCTAAATAGATTAGGATGTCACGGGATTCCCAGTTTAGGATCTTTCCCCTCATCAGTCTATGCCACCCCCAGCACTACAGGAAGTATCTGCACAAACAGGCTATATATACACTGTGCTGTTTATGTTGGTCATCCTGTGACTTGGGGGGGTTCAGGAGCACTTGGGGTCAAAGATGTGTGCCAAAAGCACATCAGTGCTCCACTGGCCACATCCTCCCCTTGGGGAGCCAGGCTGGGCTGCAGCCAGCAGCGTACCTGGATGGAGGACATCTGTGCATAGCCTCGCCAGCTGAAGCCCTCAAACTCCAAGGGGTTGTAGCCAAAGCGCACAGCCCGGCCCGATGGCGTGGTGCCTTCCTCCAGCTCGAATTTCAAGTGGTGAAGGTCAGGGAAATAATGATCCCGTGCTGGTCTGGGGAAGAGAGAGAGCACCATCACCTGCGGGCTATCGGAGGCAGCGGCAGAGGACACCTGTGCCAGGCTGATGTGACAGCGGCCCGGGCGATGAGGTCCCCATCCCCGTGGTGGCAGAGGGCACGGTGGGAGGCAGAGCATGCCAAGGTGCAGCTTACTGTGTGCAGGTGGGGCCCCGGGTGCTGTGCCGGCAGCGACAGGCTCCGCTCCGCGCCTCGCAGGACGGCCCCAGCGCCCCGCCGACGTCGCACCGGCAGCCTGCGGGAGGAAGCGCCTGTTTACATTCCCGCCGTGCTAACGAGCTCCTGCTCGCTAATCAAAGGCACATCCCCAGTGGGCCCAGAGCCTGCGGCCACTATTTTTATTCCGTTGTATCCGTTTTCATATCTGGCCCCGGCCCCACTTGGATGGACACTCTTCTTCCACCTCAGCGCGGAGCTATTTCCAGGCGGCTGATGGAACAAGGTCTGCAAACCCTCACGGCCAGGAGCTGCAGCCCTGCCACCAGCCCTGCCAGTGCTGCGTGGGATGGCTCAGAGCAGCCCATCTCCTCCTTTACTCTTCCCACAAACACAGGGGAGAGTGGGATCTCCTCCTTTACTCTTCCCATGGACATGGGGGAGAATGGGATCTCCTCTACCTCTTCTCATGGACACGATGGAGAGTGGGATCTCCTCCTTTACCTCTTCCCATGGACACAAGGTACAGTGGCCAACCCCACGTACCTGCGCCCACCCTCTCCCAGCAGGAGGAAGGGGCATTGCAGCAAGGATGTGACCAGTGGCTCAAACACATCAGTTTCTGGTACCCAAAGGGGCACCTCACCTGGCTGTTTGCTCCCCAGCCTGACAGACCTGTGTCCAATAGTGGAAAAGCACGACCTCAGGTCTCCAGAGCCACAGTCCATGTTCTGGGCTGTGGTACAGAATCACAGAACCAAGGTTGGAAGAGACTTTTAAGATCATCGAATTCCAACCATCAACCCAGCACCACCATTGTACCCTTAAAGCACTTAACTGCATCACCCCAAAAATGATGACCCAGAACATAGGACATCTCTTGCCCCTTTTCTCCAAGGTCACCAACCAGTCAGGCTGTGCAGTGGGGTCAGTTCTTGTGGCCCCCTCACTCACCAAACACCTCACAGAAAGGGCTCACCTTGGCAGCCAAAGTAATTAGCATTCTCCATGTTGAAGTAGCCATCCTTGCAGGCCGAGCAGAGCTTCCCACACACGTTGGCTTTGCAGAAACACTGCCCATCGCCCTGGGAGAGAAGCAGGCATGGAAACTCATTCCCTGCTGTTGCTTGTCATGGCTAAGCTGTTCCTCAGTTATTTGGGTTCTGGTCTGAGACACTGCAGAAGCAGCAGACTGAGATTCATGCTTCACAGTGCTTCCTGCGTGTGGGTGGGCCAGATAAGGGCCAGATAACTTAAATTACCCAACAATGCAGGCAAACAAAAATCCAGGCATCCTGGGACAGACACAGAAATATTTAGGTGCCTAATTAATGACAGGTCTTAATCCCACATTCTCATGCAAGCCCAGATTGTGGTGCAAGAGCTGAGAGCTCAGTGCTGGGGCCTCTCCAGCAGCTGCTGGGACAGACAGAGCTGAACACTCCCAGCACAGCACACTCAGAGGAGCCTGGAAGCAGAGAACAAACCCACCTGCCGGCACTCTATGATTCCACTGATGGTGCCCTTGGTGTCACACTTGCAGCCTGAGGAGAGGAAGATGAACAAGAAAGCCAGAAGGTCAATCAGCCCCTGAGAAGAAACCTGATGGGGTCAGCACCCACCACGCCAGAGGACACTGGCTGGGGTAAGAGGAGCCAGGAACTGGTCTAGTAGAAGGGAGCCCTGCACAAGGGCTCAGATTTCATTTTGTACAGCTCCTGTTAAGGACACAGCTACCAAAGATGTTTGGGCTGAGAATGGCATAACTCATTACATGAGCCCTTTGTTTCAGCCCAAGTAAAAAGCTCCAGGCTCCAGCCTTTCCACATGAGGGTTACCCAGAAGATTCCAGCTTAGACACATCACTTCTGGGTGAAGATGGAAGGAAGGCCATCACTTCCAATCCTCCAGTGATGGTGCTCACTGGCTTGGGTTTGGCTCCTGCACCATGGAGGGGACTTTTGTGGGCTGTGAAAATGCCATCTCCTTACTCAGGCAGCCATAGGGGTTCTCTGGAGTCAGTTTCCAGTATCCAGGCTTGCATCTGTCACAAGCTGGGCCTTCCACATATGCCCGACATGCACAGGAGCCCTGGGGAAAGGCAGGGGGAGAAAAGAGCAGGTGAGAATTTGCAGCACAGTGGTTGAACATGGGGTCTGCTGCTCTGGCTGAGCTTAAGGAAAGACTTGGTCCAAAAAGAGATAGAGTAGATCATACAGAATGACCTACAGGGTTGTGGTAGGTTCATTTCATACTCACTGGGGCCAGCGAAGGATCTGCAGTCTCCAACCCTGCTGGGTTACAGGAGCCCACTAGAAAAGAGGGGTAGAAGAACAGATTTACAGCGCTAGCCCAGCCCTTAGCTGTCCCTAACTGGGGTTACTTCTCCCCTTGCAAAGCTTTTGGGGGATGCTAAACATATTTACCAGCACCCGAGAGGCTGGAGTGTGGCAGAGACGAGGCAAAGGGGGTACCTTGGCAGTGGGGGAAGCCGTAGGCGCCGGGCTGGCAGCTGTCACAGCGCAGCCCCGTCACCCCGGGCCGGCAGCTGCACTGCCCCGTGTCCTGCTCACAGGAGCCGTGCAGGGACCCCTCCCGGGAGCACTGGCAGGCTGCAAGAGAGGGGAGAGAGCTGCTGGAGGGGCATTCAGGCCTTCCCAGCAACTGCCTCCTTTGTCTGCCTGACCTTCACCGAAATCGGCCCGACGTGGATTATAAATAAAATCCTCATTCTTTGCTTTTGGTAAAAACCGTCCTATCTTTTAAGAAAAACAATGGAAGTCTCAATGTTTATCACAGCCATTCAAATACATTTATGTGTATTTCAGAAGCTTTATGTGTATTTCAGAGGCAGGGAAGAGTTTTGGTTGAGGAGAAGGGGTGTGATCTCATCCCCCAAAAGTCAGTTACCAGTGACATATCAGACCCTACGAAGTCCCAAACACTCCAGAGCAGCATTTGGCCATCAGGGTCTGTCCTGTGGATGTTGGGTGTGGGCAGCAGGGTGAGGGCAGGGCAATGGTTCCACAGCTTCTGCAGGACCTGCTGCCCATGAATGCACAGAGATCCCACTGCCCTATCACAGGAAAGGTCAGCAAGCTGCCAGGAGCTGCCCATGCCTTCCTTGCCCAGCCAGCACACCTCAAACCCCTGCCAAGGGAGACATTCTAGGCTGACACCCCCATACTGGCTAAAGACTGCTCAGAAAACAACAGATTTGAAAAAAATATAAAAATCAGGTGGTTCTCTTCTTTCCTTGCTGTGGAAAAAAGACCCGCTGCTGTGGGTCTTCTACAGCTCTGCAATCTGACTATGGCTTTATGAGACCAAAAAAAAAGTGACTACTGAACTCCTGTGAGACCATTTCATCTCTGCCTCCAGCCTCTTCAAAGGCATACTGCCGGCATCAGCATTTGGGAGCAGAGTTCTGCCAGCTGGAAAGGCTCAGGAGTCCACATTTAGGACTGTGCAAGAGGGTGATGATGCTCTTTTGTTGCTTCACGGAAATTGTATCACAGATTACTTTTTAATGAGCAGTAAATTCTTGCTGGGAGACATGAGAGTACATCTGGCTTCTAGTCAGGACTGCTGACAGGGAGGGAGGTGGGGACACTCTGCTCAGAGGATTTGGGGCTGCAGGCACCTGACACAGGCACCAGCAGCAATAATCCAGGAGTGATGCAGTGCCCAGGGAAATGGATGGGAGCACAGAATCATTAAGGTTGGAAAAGACCTCTAAGATCATCACCCAACTGTTCCCCCAGCAGTTCCAAACCCTGATATCAAACCATGTCCCCAAGTGCCACATCTACATGATTCTTAAATCCTCCAGTGATGGCAACTCTGCCATTGCCCTGAGCAGCCTGTGCCAATACTTGACAACTGTTTTGGTCAAGAAATTTTTCTTTTCTCAATACCCAACCTAAACCTCCCAGGGTGCAACGTGGGGCCATCTCCTCTTGTCTGGTTAGTTGGCAGAAGAGACTGACCTCGCTCTGGCTACTCCCTCCTCCCAGTGGCTGCAGAGAGCAGTAAGGAGTTACTCACGTGTGCAGCTGGGGAATCCATAGAAGCCCAGGGCACACTGGTTGCAGGTGTGTCCTGCAAAGTTCCCGTGGCATCGGCACTGCCCCGCTGGGCTGCAGGTGTTGTCCACTGCACCCCGGGGATCGCAGGAGCAAGCTGTAAGAGCAGGACTCTGATCATGCCTGTGATCTGTGGCCAAGCACTGCTGGTCTGAACCATCATTCAGCCCCCCCAGGAATCAGCCACTTCCATCAGAAATATTAATTTCTTAATCCCTTGGCAAATGGTGCAGTGTTTTCATAACCATGCCAGGAAAATGCACTGAGGGGTCTTTACAGCCCATTCAGTGTTCCCCAGCAGTTTAGTAGGTTAATACACTAAAATGACACACACAAAAAGGGCATAAACTGAGACAACAGGTCACAGCAGGGTTGTGATGAGGAAATATGACTGATAAAAACTGCTTTGTCTTCCAGGCTTCGCTATGATCCATGACTCCCAAAACAAGCCTGCCAAATTCACAGTGCAAACCACATGGATTTGATACTGAGAAACACCAAAGTCTTTCAAGAACAGCTATGCTCTTTAGAGCAGCAGGAGCTGAAGGTTCAGGTGCTTACCATAGCAGTGGGGGTAGGAGTGGTACCCAGGGCTGCACTGCTCACAGCGTGGCCCTGCAAACTCAGCTCTGCAGAAACAATTCCCAGCAGAGTCACAGCCTCCTGGCAGCGTCCCCACAGCACTGCAGCCACACACTGCAACACACAGAACACCCCCTGAGCTGGGAGCACAGGGCAGAGCTCATGGCAAAATGCCTTTTTCCTGGGGTTCTCAGAGAGGCATCAGGTGCTGCTCTAAGCGTTCACACCATCAGTCTCTGCCCACGGCACATAATTTCCAAAACCACTTTCCAGCCCTTCAGTCCCCTGCCAGAGGATTCTGGTTGTGTCCCCACCCAGGCCCATGCAGGACAGGTACTCACACTGGCACAGAGGGTAGTTGAAGTAGCCTGGAGCACACTGGTCACACGAGTGCCCTTCAAAGCCTGTCCGGCACAGACACTGCCCTGTGTCACTGTCACAGGTGCCATCGTACTGACCAGGGCCAGAGCACTGGCAGGCTGCAAAGCAACGAGGCCATCAGTAAATCAGCAGGGGTTTTTTGTCTTTAGCCTTCCCAGGAAAGGAACCAGAGCATCTGGGGTAGAAGAGCAGTTGCTGGAGAAAGCATGGGGAACAGAGCTGATAGCGAGCATGCCTGGCCCATAGCGAATTCCTCCAGAGTCCCCCACAGCCCGGGAGGATGCTGGAGGGTCAGGGCTGGGTGGAAAACAACAGCAAAAGTGCAGAAGTCATGGGAATTTATCACTTGGAAGTAGAGCTGTGGAATTCCTCCTCCCCAGCACGGGTGGAGAACAAGGAGAAGCCCAGCAGGGCGAGCCTGGGGACGCTGCTGGCCGGGTACTCACGCTGGCAGCCGGGCCCGTAGTGGCCTGGGGCACACTGGTCACAGTGCGTGCCCTGGAAGTTGGGTTTGCACACACACAGCCCCACCCGGGGGTCCTTCCGACAGGCGTTGCCTTCTGTCCCTCCCGCGTAGCAGTCGCAGTCTGCATGGGGACACACGACAGACAGCACACACACACGGCTGTCAGCCCAGCTCTGTCAGCCCAGCTCTGTCAGCCCAGCTCTGGGGTCCCACAAGGACACGGCAGGAGCTGCCCTGAGGCAGCTCAAATGCTCAGGCATTTGCCTCCATACCCTTCCTATCAGATAAGAATGTTTTAACCACCCACGCCTGGCTCCCGGGGTGGCTGGTAGGGCTCAGCACCACACTGCTGTGGAGTGCAGGGTGGGCAGCACACAGGGCAGGCAAATGCTGCTTCCACAAGCCCAGGCAGAGCTGAGTCAGTGCTGTGTGGGAATAACCACATCCTTGGGCTAATCAGGCTTTCTCTCTGGTCACTCCATGCCCAGCTGCACCCGAGACCTTCCCACTTCCAGGGCAGGGTGTGCCAGGCAGGCAGTGCCAAGGCTCTGAGCCAGCCCTGCTGTCACCAGCAGCAGTGGTGTGGGGTGCTGGGCTGGGAGAGGCAAGGACAAACATCATCCAAAAACCAGAGGGAGGGGGAGGTGAGGAAATGAGAAGGGAAGTGAGAAATTCCAGCTCAGGAAAGAAAAAACCTGTCTGGAAGATACAGACTTCAAAATATCAGAAGGAAGGAGAAGGTTATCTGGAGTGTGCTGGGGAGCATGAGACAGAGGAGGATTCGGTGGGAAAAGAGGCAGAATAAAGCACAAGGGAGTAGATGAACTGAGAGGAGTGAGCATGAGAGAGGAGGGAGGTGTGGGGAGTAGGGATCAGAGCATGGATGAGCTTTCTAAACAACAGAGGAAGCGACACAGAGCGAGTGGCTGCCTGTGCACAGCCCTTCAGAGGTGCCCACAGCAGAGCTCCCAGCTCAGCCACAGTCCCTCCACGACCTTTAGGAGAGGCTCCTCACAGGGAGGGCAGAGTGGACATCCCCACATGGCCTGGACCCCAGAAAAAAATCCCACTGTCACTCTAGCCTAGAGCTTCCACATCTGTAAAAAGGGAATCATAAAACCTCCTTTCCCCCTGACTCAGCTGCTGGTTGTACTCTCTTAAAACCACTCAGGGCTGTCCCATACAATGTACATGTCCAGTAGCTGAAGACCTGATCTTGCATTGGATGGGAGGTATAACAGAAATGACAGCATTGCCAAAGCATCAAGGAAAATTGCACTGCTTACTTATTATCTGTCCTGCAGGAAGCACTTGTTCTCCAGTACTGTTGTGAGAGAAAGCTGGAATGGCTGTGCAGAAAAAGACACATTGCAGAGGTCAGTACACACACTCAGAGAAATCCTGATGGAACGTCATGGACTTGACAGTCCCAAAGCTGAACAGGCTGAATAAAAATGTGGAACATGGAACAAAGCACAGATGTCCCACTAAACAACAAACCATTACAGCCCTTTTTAGCCTGTCTTTCATAAGAAAGTGGGAGCTGAAACTCCAGCCAAATGTGAAGCTGCTGTTGACTCTGTTCAGAGCAACTCAGCTCTGGTGCTGCTCCCACCCAAGCCAAATGTGGACCTGAAATAACTCCTCGTGGGACAGGAGTGCCACGTGGCACGGGGAAAGCGCATCCCAAGAGCCAGAACTGGAGCTGCTGGCCCTTCCCAGAGCTGCTGGGTGTGCGTGCTCCCAGCTGTGCCCCGCACTCACGGTAGCAGTGGGGGAAGTTGAGGTAGCCCTCGGCACAGGCGTGGCAGTGCTCCCCGGTGTAGTTGGGTTTGCAGTAGCAGCGCCCGGTCAGGTCCTCGCAGGTGCCGTCGGTGAAGTCAGACTCACAGTCGCAGCCTGCAGAGAGGGACAAGAGTCACTGAGCGAGGCCTCACGCTGCCTACAGCAGGAAAAGCTCCCAGCCCAACCCTCCAGAGCGCCCTGCCCAGTGTCACCCAAGCCAGCCGGAGGTGGCTGCAGAGCAGGTGGCACTCACGGTAGCAAACGTAAGGAGAGTCGATGGGGTGGTCGGGGGATCGATAGTAGCCAGGGATGCACCTCTCACAATTAATGCCAGTGGTGTGGTGCTGAAAGACAGTGGGTTAGAGAGGCATCAGTTCCTCTGCCTGCAGGATTCACACTCATCTGCCAGATTTACTAACAGCTCCAGGTTACAGAGGAAGCAGGTCAGGAGCAGCAGCACACCGATGACCTAAATCTGCTCAAAATTCCACATACACCGACTTGGGAACAAAGAACTTCTTGCCAACTGCATCCTCCCATAAACACAGGGTGAGTTTCAGGTTCATACCTGACCTTGAGCCCACTTCACTTCTTTCAGATGGTAAAATGTCCTGACCATTTTGTGCTCAAAGGATGGGAGCAACCTGTTGTTTCCTTCCAGCAAGGAAGCACAGCCAGAAGTTTCATGCCAGTACATGAATTAACCATATCACTGTCACCGTCACCTTGGGATGGGAAGAGCTACTTTCCCACTTTCACAAAGACTGAAGACTGGCATTTTGGTGAGCAGAGAGACATCCAGGGAGATGCCAGAGCATTGTGAACTAGGTAGGGATTACACAATGTGCTGGGTAGCAACCTGTGCCTCCCAATTCTGGTGTCTCAGCAAACTAAAGTTTTAGGAGGCAGTGGTACTACCAGAGAACACCTAGAAACCCAAATTCTGTTCTCATTACTGGTGCACACTCCTTTAATCCATGGCAAAGAGACTAAATTTCCAGGCAGAGACCTAATTTAGATAACAGAGGGGCTTGGTGGAGAGGTCCCAGGAGGCTGAACTCCAGGCTGACAGCAGAAACAAACACAAACATTTGCAAAAGCCTTTTCCAGAGAAGGGAAGCTCTTCAGGCCTACCTGGCAGTCAATACAAACACCTCCCCCTTCAAACTTGTCCTCACGGCTCCTGCTGGCTTTGTGTCGCTCCACCTCCGGGTCGTAGTAGCAGTCATAGGCATGGCCATTGCAATTGCAGGCTGGAACACAAAGAGAAGGGAGCTAAAGCACCTCAGAGGTCCTTCCTTCAGTCAGCAGCTGCATCTCAAGGTGTCACCTCTCCCTCCTGGGTTTGATGGGTTGGTTTTCCATGAGGAAAGATGCCTGAATGCATCTGGGGGATTACAGGAACTCCCAAGCTCTCTGAACTCTTTCAGTTCAAAAGCACAGAAGCAGCAACTCCTTCACAAAGTCTGGTCTGCAACCAGGAGAGTGCAGCGGGCACAAAATCACAAGTAAAGCATGTGCAGGCATGTATGGACGAGAAAGAAAAATCACCACACTGCGGGGCCTTGACTAGCCTGGTTTATAGAGCAACATTCTTGCCTCTTTTATCCCACCCTGGATAGAGGTGAGCTGTAAAACCCAGCACCAGGTGAGGGGGCTTTAGAAACTCCCAGGATTTAAGATCCTTTGCCACCCTGTGTTTCTAAGACACCGTGTGGTGCAGCTCTGTGCTCCCAGTGCTGCAGAAATTCCACTGTCGGCACTGACCAAAGGTTTTTCTGAACAAATAAAGATGTCCTGTATGTAAACACACCCAAACCTAATTCATCTTGCAGACAGAATTGAGCAATGAGACTCGCCTGCACAAACCTTGGACACACTGGAGGAACTGGAAGGCAAGCAGAGCCAAATTCCCACACGGACCCTGGAGATCTCCCTGTGTGAGCCTCACCTGAGCACCAACACCTGCTGTGCAGGGTCCTCCCCGCTGTGTCACTGCCCCCAGCTCACCCAGTCCCACTCAGCACCGCCCCAGCAGTGCAGAGAGCAGCTGCTCTGCAGCAGGGCACAGGGCAGGGCCTGGCAGGAAGGGAGAGCCCAGCCCTGTCACCATCATATGTTCCTAAAATTCCCTTTGCCAGGATTTCTTCTCCTGGGAAGCTGAGAAGCCTCAGAGAAAAAATGGAAACAATAATTATCTGATTGCTTCTCCTGCGTTTTGCTGCTTTGGCATGTGGTCTGGGGATTGTTTATCCAACAGGTGGTTGTTTGATTGGTTTCATGTGAATTGTTTTTACTTAATGACCAATCACAGCCAGCTGTGTTGGGACTCTGGAAGGGAGAGTCATGAGTTTCCATGATCATTCTTGTTAACCTTCTGTCCGCATCCTTTCTCTGTTCTTTAGTATGGTTTTAGTATAGCATTCTTTAACACAATATAATATCATAAAATAATAAATTAGCCTTCTAAGAACACAGAGTCAGATTCCCTCATCTCTGCCCTCGTCAGGGGTGCCTCAGGCTGACCCCAGCCCCACTCACGCTGGCACTCGTTGGCGCTGTCGGCGGTGGCAGGCTTCCAGGGGAACTGGTTGTAGCCAGGGCAGCAGCGGTCACAGGAGCCACCACAGGTGTTGTGCTGGCAGTCACACTGCAGCCTGCAGGGACAGGAACAGGGCACAGATAAGGTTGGGATGATGACAGGGATGTGGAGCTGCTGTGTGACCCTGTTGTGCATCGCTGTCACTGATCTGGTACACGAACAAGTGGTATTTGCTAATCCCAATATTCTGGAAAAGGGGCTTCTAAGGCTTTTTTTCCCAACTTATTAATTTGATTTGTTTTTTCTGAGCCAAACTTTGCTATTCCAGCTGCATTCTCTCCTTTTCTTCTCCTCCACCATCATTCTTTTTCTTCACATGGAGACAAGGATAAGAGAAAAATCTGCCGCTGCCTAGCCAGCTCTGCAGAGAATAAAAGGTGAAATGGTTGGAGGTGGCAGTGGTAGCAACCGAGCTGAAGCTGATTATTTGAGGGAGTGCAGCATGGTGCAGGGACACAGAGATGTCCCCATCACTGTGCAGGGGCAGCATGAAAAGAAAAAATGATAGCCCAGAGCTTGGAGAGGGATGGGGCCACACAGGTGCTGTCTGCTCCTCCAGGCACACCTGTGCTGCAGGGAGAAGGGCATGAAGTTTGAATTAAGAATTTCAGTAGATGCTGGCCCCACGCTCCCTGTGCACTGCATTCCTGCTTTCCAGGCAGGGCTGTGCTGGGTAAAGGAATCTCCACAGGCACCCGATGGATCTCGCTCCTGCCCCACCACCAGGGTGATTCATTAACGTCAGTGACATCAGCCCCAAAGCCTCCACTTAGCACAGGGCCATTCCCATCCAACACAAATGCTTTCTGTTGTGTTAGACTTATGGTTAATACAGCATGTTCCAGCTTTTATCTGTGCAATTACTCATTTCCCCTCAGGGCCAGTCTGCCACTCCCATCTCTCCCTCCTCCAATGCTTTTCCATTCAAAAGCAGTGTGTTTAAAAATAAATGTAATTCTTTTAAAACGTTAGAAACAAAAGGAGCAGTCATTCAGGGTGAAATGTAGGAGTGCAGACACTCTGCAGCGAGCTGAGTGCCACAGCTTCCACCTACATGTAATTTTAAGACGTGGGACCTGCAAGTCTATGTACAGTGAATTGCCAGATAGAGGCAGCAGCACAAGTGACCTCGTGTTAATGAAAATAATGGGATGATCTGAAAGTTTGGGGGAACTCACATATTTCCTTCAGGCAGAGGGGTTGAGAGGCAGAAGGTGCCAGTGCTGCTCCCAGCCCTTCCCTTGCAGATGCCATGGGACACTTGGCTGCAGTCAGTTCTCCAGCACTCACCATGCCCCATCCCTGCCCACATTCACAGGCTGGGCTGTAGCTGGCAGAGTCCAGGCATGAAATTGAACCCCTGGCTGGAGCTTAAGTGGCAGAAAACAGCCCTGAAACATCCACCAGGAACTTTGTTCTTCAAGTGTTTTGCAGACCCAAGGGGGAGTCTCAGTGAGAGGCAAAACTTGGCCGTGTCCCTGGAATGCAACCACCCACAGACCTCTCACCTGGCTGACCACCACTCAGCACTTTCAAGGAAACAAAATTTTATTGTTTTTTCCACAGCAGCAGCTGGAGAGCAAGATTCAGATCCATATACATGCGTGTGGAGAAAGATGGTCACTGAGTCAGGGAACTCTAAACCTGCTGAGCAGTGTTAATCTCCCTGACTGGAGGACGTGGCTCCAGCCACACACCCCGGGCTCCTTAAGGCTCAAGATGTTTGAAAAGAACTGGTTCAGTTCCCAGAATGCAAGGAGATGGCACTGCATGAGTAAAGTTGATCATTTCAGAGGGAGAAGGAGGTATTTATTTAGTCTCTGCTGTCCAGAGTTAGCAATGACCTCTCAGCTCAGCTATTACAGCTTCACTGCACCTTGTGCTGAGTGTGTGCTGCTAATGAATTACAGACAAATGTGCATAAACCACAATATTTACATGTTTAATTGACTGAGTATATACAAGGGAGAAGAGGGAGAGGCTGTGTCCACACAGCACATATTTCCTGGTCATCCTCTGTAAGAAATGAAACCGCAGTCCTCCCGCTGGAATTGATGCTCAACAGCAGAGACTAAACAGTTTCCAGTGAGCAGCTGTGGCAGAACTGAGAGTAGCACACAAACACCACAGCATCAGGATTTGGCTGGGACATCTGAGGAGCACAATCAATGAAAAAAAAAAGCTCCTTCCTCTGTTTCTGACTGTACTGAGAAAAAAACATCTGCAAAAAGAGACTGATGGATGGCACAAATCTGCTGGCACACATGGTGCTTTGCCTTCCAAATGGGGAAGGGGAAGCTGGAGTTCAGGATGCAGCAGTGGGAAAGCATCTTTCATCTGTGGATGTGCTTCTGACCAGCCAGGCTGATGCTGCCTTGGTGGTTACCTTCAGCACCAGGCACAGAAGGAGCCTGGCTGTCTCCTCTCCTGCTTGTGGCATCTGTGACAGGGCAGTGAAGCCACAGAACAGCTGCTCTTACCAGGCAGATGCAGAACCCTCGTAGAGTTCTCCTGAGCTCACTCATTCTGCTAGCACACACCTCCTGTCTGGGTTCTCCAAGGCAGGTTCCTGATGATTCTGATCTCACTGCTCCAAGGGTTTGCCAGGAGAGAGGGTTGTGCCTCATCCTGCTGGTGTTCACCTTTAAGCAGGAGAACAATTCCTTCCCTCTGCTTCACTCAGCCCATTCCAGCACAGGGCAAAGAGAGAAAGCTGTGAGAAGTGCAGAGAGCCTTGAGGAGGCTGTACCTGTCCACAGACCCCTGCAAACAGGGCTCACGTGTGCTACCAGCTCAACACAGCTGGATGTGCAGCCTCTGTGGCTTGGCACTCCACACAAACTTTCCAAAGTTGCACGAATGTTATCGCTGATGGCCAGGAAGTCAGCTCATGGACGTGCTTCATCATGTCCTGAAGTCTTTGCCAAGATTTCTAGCTCACCTCACCTCCATCAAAGTGCTCATCCTGCCTTTCTGAGCAGGGATGTGAAACGTGGGGATGTGCAGAAGAGAGAAGTTAAAATGAACAGCAGAGACCTCCCCCAGGCTGAGACTGTGGGATTTTTAATAGGGCCAGGCCAATCCACATCCCTTTATCTGCATTTCCTTGTCCAGCTGCTGTCACACATCAGACTCTGCAGAGGCAGGACATGTGCAGAGGGCACACACCACAGACTGCTGAAGACAGGATGAGCTCCTGGTAGCTGGGCCTGTGTCTCAAGGGGTCAGTGTGTCTGAGCCCCAGCTGATGTGGCATTACAGGCACCCCCAAGCTGGCTCTGTGCTGTGTCAGGGCAGGAGGGCTGGGATCCCAACCAGCAGTGCCCACTCCCATGGGAGGGCTGGACACAGCTGCTCCCACAGCCTGGAAACGGCAGCATTTCATCAATTACTCATTTTCCCAACTGAAAGTATCACATTTCTGCTGACTTGCCTGTGCTCCTGGGCTTGCTAAAGGGTACAGCAATGCCATGAGAAGATCTATTTATCCAGCACTTTTTCCTGCTGTATCCCAAAGGACTTACAGCTGTTGTGTTCTGACTGTACAAAGCACACAAGTAGGAAATGTTTCCTCCCTCAGGCCAGCATGATCTGCTCTGGGTGAAATGCAACAGCTGCTTACCAACATGTGCTGCAACATCAGACAGCAGGCTGGGGCCAAGAGTGAAGATGCCAAATGCATCCAAATGAGAGGGGAGGAGAGGAATTTTGGGAGACAGAGAAGGTTGCAAGCAGAAGTGGCACTGAACAAGGATATCCAACATAGCCCTCCTTGTTCGACCTTCACTCCCCTTCTTGGAGAGCCCCAAGCCACTGATACACCCAAGAAAGGTCCTGGCATTCCCATGTTAAAGAATCATTGTCCCCATGAAGCCTTTTGCCCCAGCACACAGGTGCACTTTGCATCCAGCAACACCAATGTCTAAAAAACAAGAACTGTACATTCAAATATTTATGAACTTCCTTTTGTCAGAGAGTTTGGCACACTCAGGCAGGCTTGCTTACCAATACCTCTTTGTTTTAATACTTAACAGCTTTAACCTTGGCTGGGACTCACTGGAATTTTATTTTAGATGATCCAAAAGTTCTACATGATCCTGATGAGAAAGAAATACAAGCTCCCCTCATCCAGCTGAATCTACCCACCCCTTTCATAAAGGCAACATTCAAGCTGCAAACAGATGGCTAAAAACAACACTTCCATGGTCTGAAGCAGCTCTTTGGCATTCCAAGTTGCCAAGGCAGATGGGAAGTTCCATTAGCCAAAATGAAACTTCTTTACACATTCTTGTTCTTTTGCAAGAGTTGTTCAGATATGTACATAACCAATCTATGGTTCTTATGAGCAGAAATGGGAAGCAGTCTCTGGTTTCATGGAAAACCATCTATTTATGAGAGCACTGCCCCAGTGCTTAAGAAGCCACAAGGGAAGCAGGAGAGTCCTCTGCACAAGTTCAGAAATGATCCCAGACTTTGATGGGAAACCTCCCTGTTCTACATCAGTATCCCTCCTTCAGTATCCTCTGCTCCAGTGGGATGGCAAAGCTGAGGACAGGGAAACTCAACCAGGGAGCTGATCTGACTGAAAAATAGTCTGACAAAAATTGTGATTTTTGCTACTTTGTCTGGAGCCGTTTCTGCTTCTTTTTTGAGGCAGAGCCATGAGCAGCAGTGATGGCACCATTACAAGCTCAGAACAGGACACAACTAACACTGGTATCATCTTTCATTCTTGGAATAGCAGTTCAAATGCTTTCCTTTTCAAATGCTTCTGGGATTTGTACCTGTAAGGGTCGTTGGGGTCTTTGGCATCGCAGACGTCGGCGTGGCCGTGGCACACGCAGCGCCCTCCAATGCTGATATCCTTGATGCTGTAGTAGTACTGCAAAGCACAAGAAAAGTTGGCCATTACTATTTTTACAAACCAGATTCATAACCATTCTACTCGAGATTCAGCAGGACTTTGCCCAGTAAAATGATGTGCTGGGATATTTCCCTTACAGTGACATTGCAGGCTGCAGTATCTGCCTGTGGTAAGATCCACCACCTCCAACAGAGCCCACCAGCTGTGACTGGGGGCTTCCAGTACAGTCAGAAAGCCACATGTGACACCAAGAGATGTTTCCCAGTTCCACCTTGTTGGTGTCTTCTCCAGCTCCAGCCACAGCAGCATCTGCTGCAGATGCCTTCAGCTTTAGGGGGTGCAAGAGAGAAAATCCCCACAGGGTGACCCCTCCCAGAGGCGGCTTGCACAGCCCTCCAACAGCTCCACCTCAGCAGCACGAGGTGCCAAGGCCTGCCTTACCCTCCTGGTGACCGTGGGGTCCCTCAGAGCTTTGCCCATCAGGTGGCCCAGCAGAGTGTTGGTCTGCAGGAAGCGCAGGCGGATGTTGGTGGCTTTGGTGAAGTTCCGCAGCAGAGGGGAGTAGGAGAAGTTCATGGCTCCTGGGCGCCCGTTCACCAGAGAGACAACAATCTGTGCATGGAGGAGGGAAAAGGCCAGGTTCGACTTCCACTGCTCTAGAGGAAGCTGTATCTGCTCGTGGCAGCGAGTTGGAACCGTGTGGTTCCACCCCACACCATTCTGTGAACATGTGAGAACAAATCTGTGTAACCCTGTGGGGCGGGAGGAAACCAATTGCAATAGGGGTGTCCTTGAGCCAGGTCTCATAAGCTCTTGGAGATCTATTTCACACCCAAGATAGCTTAGCTACCTTAGAAAGCATGAAATCAGCAGGATGGCTTTTGTGGTAGTGTTGGAAACAAAAAAGTTTTAATAAAACGCAAAATAACAAAACTCTTTACAGAGAAAAGCTGAACCAGGTGCAAGAGGTTCTTGCTCCTAGTAAAACACCTCACAAAAGCCATTAGTTACTTTGTTCTTTTCTTTTTCTAGTCAATTGCTCAGGCGAGACTTTTTGGCTTCTGTCCCATTAGCTACCCTTAAGTTTGAGGTGAAGTCCCCCAAGTCCTATAAGGTGTCTTTTTTGCTAATTGAAAAAAGAAACTTCTGGGCTTAGATAGTTCTGTCACCAGATAGTTTTGTCACTCCATCAACAAGGAGCACATCCCTACAACCAATCTCTCCCCAGATGACTGGATCAGCTCTCTGTCAATCTCATTTGGTTGAACTGAATACTTACAAGTGGTATCCAAAAATGGAGAGGGAGCCCATTAACAGGAGCACCAACAGCCCCTGGGTGACCCTGGACACTCCAGGGATGGAAACAGGCTCATTTCCAGGCTCACCTCCCCATTCTCCAAAGGCACAATCCTGGAGTACTCCGTGGTGCAGATGGCGTGGTCATCCCTGGTGATGCGGTCCACAGTGTGCTGGCCAAACTTCTCAATGCAGTCCCTCTTGGAAGCTGTTCATCAACCAGAGGTGAGAGCAGTAAGAGAAAAGGGACAATTCCCAGCCCTCTATGGATTTTCCCACACTGAGCACAGGAGAGATGGGTGTACAATCTCTGTTAAGCATTTACCAACAGAGATTGCTTTGTGTCATTAACTCTGTCATGGCTCCATGTCCTCCACTTAGGGAGGGTGTCACTGACAGTAACAAGCAGGAACCTCCCCAAATCACCTCCCTGCAGTAAATGAGGAAGGTCAGAACAGCCACTGCACCTACTGCCACCACCTGCAGAGAAACCCACCCCTCAATTCTGGCACTAAGCTCATGGTTTAACCAGCCTGAGATCTCACTCTGGTCTCAATCTGCTGCCTTGCTGGCAGTGGATTTGCTACACTGCTTCCACTGAACTGCAGAAAGGCTCTTTGCTGCCAGGGCTCTGCTCCTGGTGTAGGAGCTGCACCATCATTTCATGTGGATCCTAAACCTCCTGGGTCAGTCCTGAAGGCAGCACAGAACCAACAATAAGAGGAAGCACAAGCTACAGTCACTGCTGGGACATCTCCCCCCGGCAGGGTGGACAAGCAGAGATCCTGCAAGCCATTGCTCTGCCTCTCCCAAACACTGCAGGTCCCCTCCCCACACCTCACTCTGAACTCTGCTCTCAAACAGTGCCACAAAGCAGAAATGCCAAGGCCACCCAGAAGCACTCCTTGGGGACAGCAAACCAGGGCTGCTGCCACTGAGTGGCAATGCAAGGCTGGATAAAGCCAGGGAGCAGGCACCACCAGGCAGCCACTCTGCTGGCTTGGTGACCTGCTCTGGGGACACTGAATGCCAACACTGTCCTTGCAGCTACAGGAATGGCCTGGCTTCCCAGTATGACTGCTCCTGCAAGTCCAGCACCCCTGTCCCCAGATGTGTGGCATCCCTGTGCTGGCAGAGCCAACTAAAGCACTGCTGGGGCAGCTCAGGGCCTGCCTGTGCAGGGTGGTGAGCACCTGCATCCACCCATGCAGAAACCTGCTGCTTTCAGGGACTGTTCCCTCAGGAAGAGCCTGGACAGAGGCTGCTGCTCCTTCCCACTCCCTTTTCGCCTGTGCCAGGAGCTCACAGCAGAGTGCTGAAGTGAATGGCACTGCAGTGCCCCTGAGAGTGCTTCCATGGGGAGAAAAAGGAAGAAAAGGCAGCCAACACAATCTCCTGTTCCTGCCAGAGCTGCTCAGCTCACACAGGAAACTGAAGGGGAAATGTTAACACAATCCATGGGAATAATCCTCCAAAATCTGTCTCAATGTGCCTCCAGTGCCCCACTCCATGTGCTGCATGGGTAGGCTGAGCCAGGCAGAAGGAACAGCAGAGGTGGAGCAGAGAATTTCTGCCTCCCTGCCTTCACCTCTGGCTTGCACCCATCCACACCTTGTCTTCAGAAAGTGGCCTTGCTCTGGGAAACACTGTTTTGGCAACAGCAAGAGCTCAGTTGCATCCACAGGAAGATGTGGAAATATTTAACATCAGGTCTCTTGGGTTCACCAGGTGCTTTTTTAAAGGCAATTTATTTTTAAAGCCCCAGGCAAGGAACCTGTCACCAGTGGCTCGAGATGATGGATTTCCAGAGCTCTGCCACGGCTGCATGCAGACAGGATGCTCAGCCCAAGCAGCTACTCAGGAAAACCAAAGAACTCCTCCAGTTATTGCAAAATCTGCACAACCACGTGAGCCAGAATCTGGGCATTCTGAGCTAAAACAGAGCAACCCATTGGCCTCAAACCCCAGCAGTGCTTCAAGGAAACAGACAAGGACAGAGCCTCACCCAGCAGTCACTCCTCTCTCCTCCCATAGAGCTAAGCCCAAAAGCAGCCTGGCACCTCCTGTGATGGGCAGCTGGAGGCACAGTGGGTGGGCAGTGCCAGTGCCACCCCTGGCAAGGCTCACTGGCTGCTCTGAACAAACCCTGCATTTCTGCCAGCTGCTTTTAACCCGGTACTGACCTGGCAGTGCTTTTATTAGACCACCTACAGAACTCCCTATGATAAAAAAATAAACCTCTGCAGAGGACTTCTTGTGCTTGCAAATCTGGCAGGTTTTGGAGCAGCCACCTCTTTATTTCCATGGGAATTTTCCACTGGGCTGTGTCACTGCATCTCCCTTCTCCAGGGGAGGGGTGACAGGGCCTGATGCTTTGGGAGGGAAGGGGACTCCAGATGTTGCAGCACTGCCACTACACACAGGAACACACCAGTGGGGGCAAGAGCTCCCTGTACAGCTCCAGACTATGCAGGAACATGACTGTAATGGGCCCCAAGAGAGGCTTCAGGGCTGGCAGAGAAATTCTCAGAGATGACAGAAAAAAGCAAAGCAGGAATTTGACAGCAGTAATTCCCCACTAGCACACAGCAAAGAGAAAAACATCCACCCCAGAGAGCAGCTACCACACCAAGGCAACACAGGGTAACACATCTGCAGCTCCTTTTTGCACAAGGAGAGGCCAGAAATCCAAAGCACAGCCTCACAGGTAAGCCAGAAATATGAGCCTTTAGGGACAGCCCAGGGCAAGGCCTCTGAGTGCTCCCAAGTCCTTTCTTGCCAGGTTTTAAGCTCTGGCTGTAGATCTTAACTCACATCTTCTCCCAATTACTGCTGCTGCTCCTGGGAGGAGCTGGTGGTTAACAAGTTCCTCGTATCCGGCTACCCCACAGACCCTCTGGGAGAAGAGTTTTGTAGAACCAGCTGTTTCTTAAGGTTTTAATCAGAGGACTGGGAAGCCAAATGCACAGGCTGGATCTCCCCTCCAGCCAGCTGTCTCTGATCCCACCTTGCACAGCAGCAGGACAGCAGTCCCTGCCCTGCACAGGCTGGATCCAATCTCCGGTACTGATAAGCACGAGGGAATATTTGCTGCATCCAGACTTTTCTGTAACAGCAGCCACTTGGAAGTGAGCTGCTGCTTGGCTTCTGGAGGAGCTGAAATACAGCCTGGATGGTACAGGGAAGAGACTGAAAGAGGAGGGCAGGGAGGAGATAAGAAATCTCACCTTCAGGCCTAGAGCAACAACACCCAGCTGCAGACACTGGTGCCAACTTTGGCACTCCCTACATGTCATGACAGTATTTTAAAAAATACATTTCTTTTTAAATACATTTATTAAAAATACCAGAGAGTAAAATAGCTCTCTTTTCCTGAGGAGCATTCAATCTTCAACTCCTGCAGCCTTACTGAGCAGATGAAACAGAAGACATGTGCTGCATCACAGCAATGACACAGCTCCAAACCCAACCCTGTATTTGCACAGAGTTATCTTCAGCACAGCCCCACTCCCTGGCACTGAGCTGCAGCCCCCTGTCATACTCACAGGCAAAATACTGCCAGGGCTCATAGGTGAGGCCAAAATCAGTCGATCGCTCCAGCACCCAGAGGTCAGGACGAGGGGAATTGGCAAACTTGATCAGGACATATGCTACATGGAAGAGCTGAAAGAAAGAACACAGGGTTAGCTGGCTGCTTGAGGCATCCTGAAAAGCAGAGAGAACTCCTTGGGATCCAAGTGGAATAAATGAGCTGGCACTTTGCAGCTCCTGCTGCTCACAGGCAGCCTGTGGAGCGAAATCCTCGGTATCTAAAGGGATGGTGATACAACAGGGCTGCTGCAGAGAGCCAGATTAGGGAGCTCAGCTCGCCCTGAATGCAAACACAGCTCAGACTTTGTGGCTGCAGCCTGTGCTGGGAGACACCTCAGGCTTAGCCTGAGCAGGCTGCATTACAAGCCAGCTACAATGCTGCCCTGGGGACTTGGCTTTTGGGATCTCTGTGGGGTAACAGGTGACACACTGCCCTGCCAGCCAAGGAACACCCAACTCTACCTTGCAGACACTACCACAAAACCCTTCCTTCTGGTTTTTGGTTTTTTTTTTAAGGCATTCCACATACTAGCCCTGCTTCACCAACATAACCTTTTTTTGGAAGCCTATTCCAGAAAAACCCCAGCACAGCCCCTCTTCCCCAGGTGCCACAGGGAGGGGAGAGCAGGAGACCCACTTGGCTCCAGCACAGCTCCAACACGGGGCTGCTCCCATTTGTCTGGACACTGACATGTGCACACACACTCCTGCCAAGGATAAAATAAACCTAGTCTTTAAAGGGCTCCAATGTCAGTGCTAGAGAGAAACAAAAGCCCCAGCAGAATTTCCCTTCCCCGGCTGGCACAGGCTCACTCCAAGAATCCCCACTCCATCATCCTGTCACAAAGTGATATTTAAAGGCAAATAAAGCTCTCTTATCAGAGGAAATTCCTAATGTCAAAAACAACCCAAAAGGGAGTTTAGTGCTTGAAAGGCAGAGATTTATAGCCCAAGAGTCCCTCCTCATGCAGAGCTGGGGCTGTATGAGCATACACCCCCCTGAAGAGTGACAGGTATCCAGAGGGACATTTCTGCAGGGGGAGGAGGAGGAGGGCTCCGTGCCCATCTCAGCCATGCAGGAGCCAGAACAGCAGCCAGCACCCCAGCCCTGCCCTGGCCACACACATCACCAAGCCAGAGGACACTCATTAATAATAACATGCCTCCAAAATAGCCCTGACAATCCACAGATTGGGCAAGCAAAGGGCAGAAAAAAAACAAGAAAGAAGTATTTAAAATCTACCAAGCCAACTATAAAGCACAGACCTTGCTGGGGTCTGAGTGCTGGTGTGCAGATATGGAGCAAGGGGATGTGGGCAGCCCTGAGGACTGGCACCAGCTCAGTCCCCCCCTCGGCAGGGCATTCAGGCAAAAACCTCCTCAGGAGACTCCCAAATGCTCCTCTGGCTCTGGGGCAGCCTGTCCCCCACTTAGCAGGCTGGTGACACCTGGAAACACAGCTGGGTGTAGGCTAAGGGGGCCTGAGAGAGATGCTCAGGGAGGAGTGAGCCAGATCCAGCTGGGAAATCCACAGGAGGATGAAGCACAGGGGGTCAGAGGCTGCTCTCCAGCTGGGAATGGGCAGGAGGGTGGGATTTGCCACCCCTCCCAGGGTTTGCACTGCTAAGGACTGGTGCCATCCAGAATAAAGGAACCAAAGCAGTCACCCAACTCGGTTCTCTGCTGTCAAAAGACTTTCAAGCCCAGCCAAGGGGCAAACAGGCATCCTTTTCAAAAACTGAGGGAAAACAGACCTCAGTGCTGCCCTAGTTCCCCTCTGCAACATCCGTGCTGTCAAGGCATACAAGGCCAGGCTTTTTTTGAGGAGCAGCTTTTTCTGCCTGCTTACCCTCTCAGCAGAGCTGGTATTTGATAGGGGAGCCCAAGAGGCTTCAGCTCAGGCAGCTGCTTTCTCTGCAGGACCATTCTCACAGCCCAACATCTGCCTCTTGGCATGGGAGCAGGGCTGAACACCAACCAGCCTGTGAAGGGACACCTTCCCTCTGCTCTAAACCCTCCTCTGGCTTGATCCCACAGGGAATAAATGAATGCTCCTGCTGGAATCTATAGCACTGCCTGTAGCTGCACAAAATTCCCTGTGGCTCAGAAATACCTGTACATGTTCTGGCCTCAGGCACAGGGGGTTCTCTGCTCTGAATGAACAGCAACCACAAACGCAAATTCAGAAATGTGAGGTGCATCCCTCTCTTCTGCCTTTCTTTTTGCAAAGGCAATAATGAATTCACTGCCAGTAAATCCCAGGGAATTTCTAGGGGGTCCATGCTCTTTGTTCATCAGCTCCATGCTGGAACAGAGGGTTCCTAATTAAATGTGCTGGAGTCCAACTCCTCACAGCCCCTGGTTCTCAGAAGTCCCCTCCCTCTGGAGAGCATGGATTACCAGGCAGGCAAATTGGGGCAGCTTTTGCCCAAACACCAAAATCTGACACAAAACCAAGCCTGGGGCTCAGTGATTCACCAAGTGAAAACAACAGCCAGAACAAAACCCAGGGCTGCTGCTGGTTGCAAGCTCAGTTGTAAACGGGACAGGGCAGGGTTGGGCAGGCTCTGGGCCCCTCTGAGCCCTCTCCTGCTGAAAGAAGGAGGTAGAGATGGTTTCAGAGCATTTTGGGTCATGGGACACACACACTGCTGATAAAACAGCGTCCCTGCTTGCTGGGAGCTCTCTGAAAGGCAGTCCCAGCCCCACTGGCAGGGTCAGATACCCAAGACCAGGGCTAGCACAGATTTTATCTCCCATTCCTGCTTTTCACAGCAAAGCACAAGAACCTCTGGGTTCTTGCTGGATACATCTGCAATACCTCAGCTAAAAGACAGGGCAGATATCTGCTCTCAAAGCCAAACACAATTCCTCCCTCCATACCCAAATCCATCTCCAGCACTGCTGTTACTGCTGCTGAATTTTATTCCAGTTGTGACCACAGTCTTGGGACACAAATAAACCAGCCAGCACTGCAGAACCACTCCCCTTCCAGCATGGAAGGGTCATTCCTAATGGAGCACAGAAAATATTCAGGAGTCTGTGACCCACAATGACCTGGAACAAGACCCATGTCCTGGTATTCTGGGGGATTTTTGTCCAGTCTGGTGAGTCCCCTGCCCCTCCATCCAACATCCTTATCTTGCAGATGATCACAGCCTGGCCAGAAAAAAATAACAGCAAATTGCCTGTTTCCAGTGCATCTGCTGAGAAAACTCAGATGCAAAGATGGAGCAGTGGCTCTAAAAATAGAGCTGGCAGAAAAGCCAGACTTTTCATTCCATGTTTAGTTCCAGTACAGTTCTGCCCAACCAATATTGCAAGAGAAATGGTTGGGTTTTTTTTTTTCCAAAGCCTTTATTTAGCTCCTATTATCAGTCAGATGAATAAAAACCTCTATGCTCTCAGCCACTTCAGACATTTTCTTCCCTTCTTCATGGAGAAAAGAGGTGAAACACCAGCCTTGATGCTCACACTTGTCTCCAGGCACACAGATCCCTTATTTTCCCTGCCTCTGAAAACATGCCAGGTACAGCTCAACCTTTGACCAGGCTGTGGAATTCCATAAAATGACCTTCCAGCCAGGAAATTCTGACACTGCTTTAATTAGCAACCAGATTTCTTTGAAAATAGTAACATCTCTACATGGAGCTGATGTTGCTGTTAGTGGTTTTGGAGCAAGTTTCCTTAGTAACAATCACTTGCAGCTGCCCCAGTGCCTGGAAGGATGGAGATGAGGGCATTTCCTCTGTGTCCCACACTCCATCCATTTGTACCTTTAGATAGTGGGCAGCTTTATCCAGCACCAAAATACCGTTAAAATATAATAAATACCATTAAAATGTAATCCTGATTACTGCCCAGTGTGACAGTGCAAAGACTTAAGGAGTAAAAACAGATTCCAGAGAGTCAGGAGAAACTCAGCTGCTTTTGGAGCAGCACCTTCTCTGCCCATTTGCTCATCCATCCTTCTGTGTAAGCAGCACATGATGGAAAACTCTCACAATTTCTTCTCTACTCCTTCCCTCAAGACATTGATTTCACTTTTCCAGCTCTGGGAGGTACATGTGGGAAGAAGAAAACTGGCTGGACCAGGTTTGCATCCTGTGTTGCTTTGGTGAGGGAGTTCTGGGGAAATCTCACTGATAGTCCAAGGCACCTCAAAGCCACGCAGGAACATTCAATAACCAAAATAAACCTTCACATCATTCAAACATTGACAACTACATTTCCACCAGCAGCAAGAGGGGCTCTTTTTGGCTGTGGGATTAGAAGGTCTGAGGCTGTGCTGGCTGGGAGGCAGACCCAGGGAGTTTACACAGCAAACCACTCGCTAATTTTCCACAGGACAGATTTATTACCTTTGGCACTGACTTATTAAAATAGCACCATGTAGAAACAAAGCAGTTCATCTCTCCTGACCACTGCTCCAGACCCCTGTGGGGTGTGTGTGTGTGCAGAGCATTACCAGCACTGCTCATCCCTGCTGGGCATTTCCCTCCAGGGAAGGACCTGCTGAGCCATGCTAGGGTATGGGCAATAACTCCCACTGTTTAGGGGCACATGCAAAACCTAGTAGCAGGAAAAGCAGAAAAAGAACTGCTATGGAAAGTGTGGGGAAGCGTTAATTTAATTTTCCCCACTTTCAAAAATCAAATTATTTTGCTCTCTCCCAAGCCCATCCATGCCCCCAGGCACTGCCTGATCCATCACTGCAGCATGAGCCCACCTGGAAAACGTGGAGATGTCAGAGCCTGGATGGGGTTATCAATCCACAGTGCCAGGAAAAGCAGCTCTCAGGGAGCACAGGTCACCTCTGCCCACAGCCTGGACAAGTGGCTGCTCTGCTGCCATGGGTCAGCGCTGGCACCACGCCACTGGCAGCAGCTACAGCTAATAAGGTGCCTTTCTGTGCCCCTTTTATCCCCACAAACAAATAGACAGGAGGTGGAAAAGCCCTGGAAAGGCAGAGAGCTTCTGTCTCACTTTGAATTTCTCTAGGTCAGTGACCTGCCCCTTTTGCATCCTTTGCCTGTAATAATTTATTCTCATGGAAGCAGTGAATTTACTCATTAACAACTTGACTGTCCCCCTGCTGAGCTTCTGCAGTCTTACAGCAGATTTATTTCTCCCCAGCCCATCCATCAAAATCCTTTAATAAAATCTCTCACATTTAGTGTGTGTCTACTTTTTATTTTCAATCACACAAGAACTGCTTCAACCCTCCCAGGCAGCAAACAAAGGTGCTTCCCCTCCAAGTGGGCACGGCTCTTTATCCAGTCATTTTTCTATAAAATACTCAAGTGCCTGAGAGCAAACAAACCCCACACATAAAAGCACAAAAGTCTGTGTTTGAAAGAGGGGTGTGCACTGAAATATGCTTTGCCCCCATTTTGCTTTTTTCCTCACAGCAACTCCTGGCTAGTTCTTGTTAGGTCTGTGTCTCAAATCCTCACTCCTAAAAATTATGTTTTTCCAAGTTACTCATGGAGGATTACAAGGTTCTGAATGAGAAGGTTCCCTATGCTTGTATCTCAATATTTTGACAGCCAGGCTTTAGAAACAACCAGCCATCCCTTTCACCACAGGGGAAGGACAGAGGTGCAAAGTGGCAGCGATTAAACACCTCAGCAGGGCAGGGGAGAGAGGCGAGCACTGAGAATCCATTTTGCACCAACCTGTTTTCAAGTTTTCCTCTCAAAACTCTGGGGTTTTATTGAGAGAGATCAAAGAAAACACTCTCCAAGAAGCCACAGATTCAGAGCTACCAGCCAGCATGAAACCTGCTCCGTGCCACAACAAGCAGCAGCAGCAACCCAATACTTTATGCTGTTATTTTCTAAACAGTGCCTGTTCCCTTCCTAAGCAGCTTGGCTTAGATGAACAGCTGATGGAGCATTTTCCACAAAGGATTTTTTTCTTTAAACACCACTTCTGAGAAGGATTTGGCTCGCCCACTGATTTCACACACAGCACTGCTTTATCTTCACAGCATCCTCCTGTGCAAGTTGTCCTTCCCCTGCCAGTGCCACACACACCTCCTGCCAAAGATCCTTGGGGCACTAAATCTGCAGCACTTGGCACATGGCAGGGCAGAGCAGTGCCATCTCTTGTGGCCTGCACAGTGCTGAAGATCTGGACAGCCAAGTATTAGAAGAAATGACCTGCAACAGGGCAGCAGCAAGAGCCTGACTGGCAGCAGGTTCAGCCAGCTGGCACTAAGGAGCATCCTGTTAAATCCCTGCCCAGCTGGAGCTGCAAACAGCAAATGCCACACAGCTACAGGTGCAGCACCAGGGATGCTGACACACCAGCCTGGATGTGGTCAAACACAAGGCTGTGCTCAAACCCCAGCAGGTGGGGTCAGCCCTTTGTGTGTGCCCAACAGCCCCCAAGGGTCACCCCAGCAACCAGAGGCAGCAGAAGAGCAAAACTGGTCATGCCAGAGTGGGGATTGCTGGAATTCCTTGGGATGAGGCTTCAGTCACTACAGAGAAGGACTTTGCCCACAGCAGCTCTCACTGCCCAGTAGGAGACTCCTGCACTTGACTGACATGGAACTTTGCAACTTTCTCGGTTGCTGGGCAAAGTGTTAAGTAACCCATTAAAGACAAGACTTAAAGATTTGTCTTTTAGCCCAAACCTGAGCTACAATACCCTCAGGGAACAGCTACATGGACTCCCCTGTCCTTGGGCACCTCGTAAGGCACAAGGCCACCTGGTCTGCAAGGCCAGCTCAGCCAGGAGCTGACTGAGCTCAGACAATGTGGAGAGGGGCAGGGGTCTCCACCAGGACTCCCAGCCTCTCCAGCTGCTTTAATCCTCCTGCAAACACCATCAGAAACCCAGCACAGAGGTGGCTGTAAAGAGGCCCTTAAAACTTCCTGGTGCTGCAGAGATAAGACACTGTAGCTGCATTCAGGATTTCAGACTATTTACCTTGAGGTGTCAATTGTCCTTGATGGTTAAATGCTTCTAGGAAGTTTCTGGGAATGTTTGGTTGGGGCTTTTTTAGGAGTGGTGTGTTCTGGGAAAATATGTGAATTAATAATTAGCTGGCAGGATTAGTGGCAGTTCATACCAGGGTCTTCCTCCCAGTAAAGTATAGTATTACATGAGAAGGGGGATAAGGAAAAAAGTGACTCAAAGGAAAAAAAAAATCCTCTTTTACAGAGACACAAAGTGCCCTGATGGCCCTCACTGTGAACAGCCATGTGCTTGTGCTGTGCTGTCCAATGTGCAGAAGTGAAAAAGCCAAAGCTCCTGCAAACAGCTGCAGACAGGTGAGCAATAAGCAGGTGTCTCAGGAAGACTTGGTATTGTAGAGGAATTTAACTGGGAGCCACTCAAAACCAGCCGGCTAAATAAATCCAGCCACCTAACTTCATGAGAGAGGAAAAAACCCCATAGGGCTCTCCAGGCTGATTTTTGAGGGGCCTTGGGTCCACTGCCTTAATTTTCCTCTCTTAAACCAACAGGAGTTTGAGACTAATTTTAGCAAAATGAAAACTACACCATAGCAGAAACTCTTGTAATCCCAGAACATACAGGAAAAAAAGTGCCTTCCTATAAATAGAAAAAGTGGGGAATTCCAGCTTGCTAATACTAACTGGTGTGCTTGCAGCCTGAGTCTGAAATTGCTAAGAAAAAGGCTGACTTGAGGGATGTCATCTGCCTGCAGTTATTTGAGACTGTGAGAAGCAGAGTCTCTTCAGGGAGCTGTCACTCCACACACCAGGAGAGTGGGGTATTTGTGACTAATGGGAAAGAACTGACTCAGCTTTTAATGCCAGACAGGCTTTGAAAGGAAATAAACAAATCTCCTTGGAGTGCCCCATTCTGCCACGGTAAATTCTACACAAGGAGCACATCTCTGCCCTGGAAGGAGTTGAGCAATCCCTGTGCCCAGGATGAAGGGCTCAGTACCTCACACTGAGCTCCAGCATGGCACTGAACTGGAAATGAACCTTTTAATTCCATCTGGGTCATCCTCCAGTGCTCACATGGACAACACCCCTCAAGAGCGGCTGATCCCAGTGCTGCCCTTGCTCAGGGAACAATCTCACACCTGTGAGATTTGTGATTCAAACAATAGACAGGAGACGTGAAGGAGAGGATGGCACTGCCACAACCTCTCACAACATGGCTAAAAAAACCTGACCTGTCCATTAGTTCTTGGGGAGAAAGCGCAGATTTAGAGACAAACCTGTCCCTCTTCTCTTCTGCAGTGCCTGGCCATGTCTGCACAGCAAGCTCAGCTGGGAGGAGAGCCCAGCCCAGCCCCTTCCTCACTGCCAAACTGTGCCAGCAGCTGTGGGTACTGTGTGTGAGGCCTCCCTGGGCACCTGCTGCTGGGACAGACAGCAATGGGCTCCAAGTCAAGAGCTGTAATGCTTTTAGCAACCACAGCCCTGCCTGGTACCTCCTGTTATCAATGTCTGACAGGGCAGAAACGATGACCTTGAGCACAAGGAAGAGAATTCCATTAAAAACCCACGTTCATTCCTCTACCTGCCAATGACATCACCACCGTGAGAGGATTTCACCCAGAGTTCATCAGTCACTGCTGCTCATCTTCCTCATTTCCTCAGAGAGGGACTGAACAGCTCTGGGTTAATTTGGCTGCAGTGTTCCCCCAGCTGCTTGCGTGCTGACACACAGGGAGCAGTGCCCACAGCCACGGATTGTTTGCTTTTAAAACATATAGGAGGAATCCACGGCTCTGGCAGCGAGTGTGATGGAAGCAAGCCATGAACCAGGGCACATTCCAGAGCCAGATGTATGGGCACAGCTGTGACAGACCCAGCTCAGAGCCTTCTGCTGTGCTCAGGTCTGAAAGGAGGCACAGGGCTCTTCTCCTCACAGCTCCCATTCTCACCACAGCACAGCCTGCAAGGTGAAAGCCACTCATGCCCTTATAAATAAAGTCTGGGTGAAGCCTCCATGGATTTGCCTCCCCCGAGCTGAAGCTCCCACACAACCAAGCAGGAATTTCAGCCTGCAAGGGCCAAAATTCCTCAATTTCCACCAAACAGCTACTCACTAAAAAATCTGCTCTGACCTTTTGTACCACTTCACTTCTGCAATTAAAAAGTGGCACAGCCAGGACATCGATTTTTGCACCGTTTCTATATGGAAGCAGCGTGGGCTGCTGAGGATTTGGGAGTACTGAGGCAGATTTGTGTGGCAGATTATGTGGTACCTACACTGTACAGCTGATATCTGAACTTATCAAACCCTGTCTGTGTGTAAATTGCACCCCAGTAAAGATGGGGAGCCTACAAATATGAAACCCCTGCAGGCATTTCAAGCCAAGCAAAGAAATTGGCAGTCAGAAAGGAGTCTGCCTGGTTCTCTGTTTGGGTTCAACCTGAGAACTCAGTTCCTGAGAGATGCAATACTCAGCAATTTTCAAAGCCATCTTTCAAGAAAGGATTTTTGTTTGAACATGCCTGAAACCCCCTGGAGCCAGTGTAACCCTGCAACCAGTTCCTGCAGCTCGCTCTATCTCCCCATCACCACTCTGCCTTCAACACCTCCCAAACCCAGGCACTTAGAGAGAGAAATGCAATGCAGACAGGAAGGAGACCTCTCTCCACAGGGTTAGCAGAACCCTAATGATCTAACACCAGCTTCCCAACAAGCTGGGGTGGGAGGGTGCAAAATCAAGACAAAATGCACAGTGATTAATTTCTCCTCGTTGTAGAGGTGTCAGATATCACAAGATGGATTTGTGGAACAAGAATGCAGGGGAGGAAAAGCTGAGGAGGGTACATGAGAAATCTTTTGATTTAGGCCAGGCATTAAGAGCAAAATCCATTAAATGGACCTTTAAATCCTTTAAATATTAAAATGAAAATTAGTGAATTAATAGATATGATGTCAAACAACGCTGAACATAATGAACTTGTATCTAACAGGTGGTCCCAGTTAAACTAAAACTAAAAACTAAAACTAAAAGCTGTCTCAGGTACGTCACAAGCCAATGCTGTGCAGAGCAGCTGGTGGGAAAAGTAATCAAGTGGCCAAAAGTTCAAATTTCCTTGAACTTTCCACTCTGCCAGCTCTCATATTCTCTGAAGTACATTATCTCCGCTTGCATGGCTTACTCCAGCCTTTCATTGTTGTCTTATCTCCAGCCTCTTCCTGCCCCAGCTTCAAAAAGAACATAGAGCATCACAGAACAATATGAATGAGCTAAAAAAAAAATTAATATAAATATATATATACACCAACCCCAAATCTTCATCAACCAGGCTACCCAGCACACTTGGAGAGGCAGGAGAGGGTTTTGCAAGAAGAGATGAGGAGAAATAATCTCTCCTGGCTGATGAGGACAGGGTAACTACAAAATTCCCCCAGACCAACCTATTTGCAGCCCATCAGTAATGTCAAGCTAGGCAGCATCCACTGGGACCACAGGAGCAGGGAAAAAAGCAAACACACCTCGGTTATGTTTGTGCCAGCAATATAAACTATGGTCCATTCTTGGGTATGGTGGACTAAGCAGCTTATCTACAGCTCACAGGGCAAACTTTCTGGACAACAACCCTGTAAGCAGTGGGTTCCTGCAGTTGTGTTTGTTAGAGTGCACTGAGAAGGGTTTCCCAGGAGCTGGAGAAAACAACCTCCTCTGGCTGGCTGAGGAGAACGTGGCCCAGAGACCTTTTCCTTGGACAGCATCCATGCATGACCACTGGGAGAAATCCCCACGCACGTCAGACCAGCAGGACACAGCCCAGGTGGTGGGCAGCCCTCTCCTGAGAGCACAGCAGGATCCACACATCTGCACAGACCCAGAACAGCACTCAGGCACCCAGGAGATGCCTCAAAACACACCTGAGCTGAGCCTCTCTACAGCGTCCAGGACAACAGGTCCTGCAGCTCTTCTCATCTGCCAGTTAAACAAAAAATAATTCCGAAAAATGAAACACAAAAACAAACCAAAAAGCCCCAAACTGCCTGGTCCCAGCACCTCCCACACAGTCCAGGGCTTGTGAGTCACAGCCCCATCAGATCCCAGGCTGCTGCTATGGGATTTTTGCACAAACCTATCAGCCCAGGAAAAGCAGAGTTATGACACCAGAGGAGACTGGAGACCAGCATAATCTCCCAAGATAAGGCTTGGCTGTGGTGAAAGGAAATTGGCTGCTGTGTTTCAAAGCAGAGCTCCCTGGTGAGCACCTTTGTGCACAGCCTGCATCTCCTCCCAGCCCTGAAGCCCAGCAATAAATCCTGGGCTGGGCTCTGCTGTGAGCAGCTCTCCCTGGGACCTGCTTAATTGGGCTCTTCAGACTCACTTCACATTTCCCGAAGAGGCCACTGTGCCCCAGCACTGTTTGCTCATTGAAGGAGCCCCATCCATCAAAGGCTGATGCTAACGAAGAGCACGCACCAATTAGCGATCCCCCAGCTGACTCATCAGGGGCGCCTGCATCCTGCATGTGCTGCAGGGTGTTCACCTACTCTGACTGCACTAAAAGTCTCTTGAAAAGCAGCTCTGAGGTCATCCAGGCTATTCACATTTTGGGTTATTTTTAGAGGTCCGAATGCTGTCGGGATATCCGGGAAGAATTCACAGATTTAGTCCCAGTCCCACAGAGTTCAAGACCAAATTGCTCACAAACTCATTTCATCCTCAAGGGTTTTCTCTTAATGCTTGACTTATACCCTCCTGCTTCTACTGGTATGTTAATTAGTTAAAAAAAAAACTTATTAAACGTTATTTTAAAGTGAAAATATGCTGCAGTTTCTATGGTCAAAGAAGATATTTTAAAGCATTTCCCATATTGGGAATAAAAGCCTAGAACATCTGAAAAGTCCCATCTTGCCTTTCCCATTACTTTTGAGCTGTTGCCACAGAAAATGTGAGAAGCAAAACTAATGGAATCATTTTTAAAGGTACATAGGCAGGATAGCCTATAGCACAAGAGGTGATTTAGAATCCAGGTTGGCTTTGTAGAGCTGGCCAGTACAGCACCAGCAGTTGTGCTACAGGGGCAACTTGCCCAACATTCCCATTTGGATACCTGTGCCTCCTTACACTCCCCAGAGGCCACATGGGCTGCACATGAGCTGCCCATCCCAGGGGCAGAGCAGGGATCTCAGCAGATACCTGGGAGAATTCCCAGCCCTGGGAACCAACCACCTTCCCCCAGCCACTGGGCTGCTCCTGCATTTCCTGTCAGAAATACTGCAGCTCCATTGCCCAGCTCAGCTCTTCCAGTCATCTCATCTCCCTGCTGGGGCTCATGCTGGCTCATACTCCTTCAAATTTTAATCAGCCCACAGCATTTTTGATGGCTTTTTCCTTTCACAATACAAATTATCATCTACAGCATCAACTGCTGCTGTTCTGCTCCCAGGAGTCCTTGATGGATACTCCCTGGTTACAGCACCACTGCCATGATTCAGGTCAGGGGCTGCTGTTAGCATCAATGACAGCTCCCATCTCCATCTTTCCCAAGAAAATCCCCTCAGATCTGGACACTGTCCCTGGCATCACCATCCCCTGGCACCTCCAAGCTGGATTAATGGTGTTAGCATGCAAGGAGAGGAATAGGGACCCTCTCATCCTTTGGAAGGGTTAGTGTGAGGCTCTGCTGGGCAGAGTTTTGCTGGCTAGCACATGTGCCAGTTGTTATTCCCTGTGTTCATGCTGGCACAGGCTGGAGGAGCTGGTCCCAGGGACAGCTGGGGGCTGAGGGAGTGGAGGGACCTCTCTTGTCATCCCAAGGGGCTGGGGACATGTCAGCATCACCCAGAGTGTACCAGCTGGGGTGGAGATCTGAAAAGCTGGATGCAGGGACTACAGACAAACTCTTGCAAATGCCAAATTTATCTCTTCTAACCCCGTGCACCTTCTTGACCAAAGAGGAAAGTGAGTGCCAAACTTTGGCAGCTCAGCCACCTAACATGAGCTGGGATGAGTGCAGGGTGATATCCTGCAATTCTCTAATCCGTGGAAGTGCCCAGGCCATGCTGGCCAGGACCATTGGAAGCAAGCTGGAGCATCCTTGCTAGGACCAAAGCCAATGCTGGCAAGGACAGGGTAATCCACAGAGCTGGAATTCACCCCTCCTCCTCCTCTTAATCCAAAATAGCCCCATTGCTGGCTCATCAGGCTCAGCCCAGAGCTCAACTGCTTTGGGGTCAGATGAGGAGAAAGGAATAGTAGGAGGCAGCTTGAAGTGGCAGGGCTGGGAAGTTAATGCAAAGGGGCTGCTAAGGATTGCTGCTGATTTCTGCTGTGGGGTTTGGTTCTGAAGGCAGAACCAGACACCATAATCCAATAAAGTGACTCTGCACAGCCTGGGGACAGCTGAATCCCTGCCCTGTCCATCACACTGATGCTGGCTCCCCACAGCAGCCATCTCTGCTGCCCAGAGAACAAACCACACTAACTCACTTGTCCACAGCAGATTATCTGGTGGAATATTTATTGCCTCCCCAATCGGAAGAAAGAAACATTTCTCTCTTGGACATAATGAAGAACACATTTCCAGCACTTAACAGCTGGAAGCTGGAAAGGTGGCCAAAGAAAATCCCTATTTTTTTTTCCCCTTTAAAGTAAGCATCTGGAAAGCTAATTTGTGGGGAAGAGGAACCTTCCTAAATCAATCCAAGGAAAGAGTCAAACTTGGTCACAATTTACAGGCAGGGGCTGATAAGATCATATTGTGAGTGTGATATCAACAACATGGTTTTTGTCTGCCCCTGTCAGATTGACTCCAAGAGGATGAGGAAAGGCTGATTTTATTTAATCAAATGCAGCAACTCACAGTGGCAGAGATTTTCAGTATGGTTTTGATCACCCACTGAAATATCAGGGAGTTTTTAGATCTCCACCCCAGCTGGTGCACTCTGGGTGATGCTGACATGTCCCCAACCCCTTGGGATGACAAGAGAGGTCCCTCCACTCCCTCAGCCCCAAACTGTCCCTGGGACCAGCTCCTCCAGCCTGTGCCAGCACGAGCACAGGGAATAACAACAGGCACATGTTCTGGCAAGCAAAACACTGCTCTGCCCAGGCCAGAGCCTCACACTAACCCTTCCAAAGGATGAGAGGGTCCCTATTCTTCTCCCTGCATGTTAACACCATTAATCCTCACATCCTGAGATCCAGAAGCAGTCATTGATGATAATTGCAGGGCTACACGTTATCTGCCAGGGAAGCCCTGTGCCTGGCTGGTTCACCACCTAAAGCCAATGCCAGGCTGCCCAAATGTGCCTCTGCTCCATGCCACAGAAGGTGCTGCTGGATGGGCACTCCCCAGGTGAGTGCTCCATGCCCACACAGCCCAGCACACCCCTGCCTGCACACACTGAGGGCTCTCCCCAGAAGCACAAGCAGCTGATGAGAACAGAAATGCTCAGAAACCCTGGATGAGATGTCTGGGAAAATGTTTCTCCTCTAACCTTCATGACAGTTTCAAATTCTTTCAGAGGCAGGGCTAACGAGGGTTGTTTTTGAGCAGGGGCTGTGTTGCTGTAACCAATAACAGGAAACTGATAGCTTGCAATGTGGTGGGACACAAGGCAGTCCCCCTGGGGCAGGCAGGCTGCTGACTGTCCCCAGCATGGCCATATCCTGTGGGCTGGCTGTCACTGCTGCCTGTGCAGCAGAGCCTTCAAAGGGACAGCAGAGAGAAGGCAGAATCCAGAGCCAAAGCCTTTCCAGATGCCCCATCCCATGTGTCCTGTAGCTGGGGGGAAAATGAAGCCTGGAGCCTTTGTCCAGGTTTGCTGCAGCTCTGCTGAACACCAAAGGCACTTCCAAAAGCAAAGGGTGCCACATCCCTGCCTTGGGGACAGAGACTCCCCTCCCCAATCCCTGCCTGCACACAGCAGCCACTGGGAGAAAAGATGCTGCTGGCAAATTCAAGACTCCTCTTTGAGAAGCAGGGTTAGCTCACGCTGTTCCCCAGCATTATCCACCCCAGCATGGGCCTGGGCTGTGCCAGAACTAACAGCACATCAAATAAACAACAATTAACACAGCACGTGCGGGCGCTCTGCTCTCCAGCCATCCCCAGCAGCTTCACTCTGCTCCCTGCAAAGCCCCACGCTCCTCTGACCTGCCCAGAGCAGGGTTTGCTGCTGACAGAGAAGCCCAGCCCAGGTGCGGCAGGTTCACTCTGCTGAGCACGGGTGCTTTCAGCACAGCTCCGGCCACGCTGCTCGCACAGGGTTTGGCACACAGAGGGGCTGCAAAGCTCATCACTGCAGTGCTGCTGCTCAGGCAGCCCCCAGCCAGCAGCACTAACCCCCCTGCTCACATTTCTCACAGAATTTCTGGCTCAGGCAGCAGCCAGGGACAGGAGGAAGTGGCACAGCCCAGCACTCCCCGGGCCCATCCATGGGTGCGTTCCAGGTCAGGCTCCTGACCCAGTTCCAAACCCAGGGGGTTTTATTGGCAGAGCACAGGGAGCTGCAGCACCAGCCATACACCTGTCACCCCCCTCCCTCCCTTTCAGCAACCTGAGCCAGGGCCACCACGCCATGAACACGCTCACATCCTGTCCCAGCCCTGGGGACACTGAGGCACGCAGGGCAGGAATGCTGAGCTGCACCAGGACTCTCTGCTGACACTGGGATGGGGGAAATAAACCCCAAAGCCTTCCCAACACCAGCACCAAAGATCATCTCAGGTTTCCTCCTTCCTGGGAGTGTAGGGACATGATAACTGATCAGTCCCCCCACTGCAGAAATCCAAGTCCTTATCCCCACTCCCTGCCCAGAAAATAGCATCACCAGGGGCGACTCACTATCCCTGAACACAAGGAAAAAAAAAGGACTGGAACTCACATACCAGTCATGGATACAGCATGAACAGGGGATTAGAAACTCAGCACGCCTGGAACACCCAGAGCATGTCCTCACTGGACATGTGTGCAGCCATCAGCACCCCAGGCACGGGGGATTCATCTTGATCAGGCTCTGGGATCTGCTCTGGTTCAGGCAGGGACCGTGCACCCCACAGTGCTGCTGAAATCTGGGATCTGTGCTGCTCCTTGGAGCAAGAACCAAGGACACAAGGCTGGGACTTTGCAGATGGCACTAGCATTTTTGTAGCACATCATGCCACTAGGAGATCAACAAGAAGCTTTTATTGATGTGAATGTCCCGAAATACCTTTAGAGCAGCCAAATAATAACTACAATAAAGTAATTCTACCCTTTGCTAAACACTCCCAGTTCTTTAGGAGGCAGAGCCCTCTGAGTGCAATTTAGCATTGAATACAGCCCCGTGTGTGACAGTGACATGAACACCACGGGGTCTGCAGTAAGTGGCTATTGGGAAGAAGTGGGATTGCAGCAGGACACCAACCTGAGCAGTCAGACAGCTGTACTTCAGTCCACAGGAGGCCACTGTACTGTAAGCATCTGCTCCCAAGGGGCCAGATAAATATTTATAAATCTTTTCCAGGATGAACATTTGTAAATAGTGTCTTTCAACACGCCTTGAGAACAGATTCCTGATGTCCTGTTTTCAAAAGAGAATCATCATCTTCAAAGGCAGGGAGGTGAAGCCATTCATGCAGACAGCACGGGTACAAGCCCTGCAGCTTGGCCCTGGTCTCCAGGGCTGCTGAGGAGGGTGCTGGCACTAGATGTGTGTGTGCCAGGCCCAGCCAAAGCCTGTCCTGCAGTGCTCCCAGCCCTGCTCCCAGGCACAGGGCACATCCCCCTGACAGCCCCCAGCAATCCGATCTGCCTGGGGAAACGTGATCAGCTCCATTCCCTGCTGCTGAGGGACAGGGGCACACTGTGTGTGCCAAGATCACAGCAAAGCACACTGGCATCTGCCCCGGAGCCTCAAGGCTCAGGAAATCAATATACAGGCCATGGGAGTCATTTTGTCTCCTCCATTCTTTGAAGAGTTCCCTCCCTTCCTTCTCCCCAGCCACAAAACCTTGCTCTGGGTGGTCCCTTCCAAGACTGTAAATTGACTTGTTGAAAGCCTTAGCAAAAGAAAGGTCAGATGCCTTACAAACACAGCACTGACAGCGCTGTACAACTGTCCAGACATTACTCCAAGGATGTGCACATCCCCACAGCTGCTTGCACCACAGCAGGCACTCATACCTCATCCAGGTGTACTCACATGGCACAGGGTTCCCCCCAAAACAGCACCTGCAGATGCAGCACCTGCTGTCATGGCCCAAAGCTGCACCACCTCTGGCCATGGCCCAAACTCTGCACCACCTCTGCCTACAGACTGGGGTAAAGGTGGGGAGAGCTGTGGAGCTGCTGCCCTTCCCTGGGGATGGCAAATTCCACAGGATTTCACAATATCCTTACTCTGGTTGTGAATAAAGGGGACAGAGAGCAGTGACATGACCATAGCTACACCTGACAGCAAGCTGCAAGACAGTTTTCAGTCTTTTCCCGTTACCTGCAAACCACACAAGAAACTGCAATTCTGGACTGCATCAACGCACTACAAATCCCACTGCCTCCAACCCTAAAACATAAAATCACCTTGCAGAACCCCCCAGCTGCCCAGCAATTTGAGAAAACCCAACTGTCCTACAGGTGCTCTCAGCCTTGCCTGTTGCTGTTAAGCCCCACAGCATCACTACATGGCAAACAGGCATTTACAGCCCCTCCAGGTTCCCTGCTCCCACTGCCCAGCCCTGGGAAGGAACAGAGATAAGGAGAGTGATACAGAAAACACAAGGGCTTAAGAAAGCTCTGATTTAGTGCAGATAAGAGGTCTGGGTGAGTAAGCACACACCACTGAAATAAAGCCCACTGCTGAAAGAAGGGCAGGCACATGGGATGGCACATGTGCAGGGTGGGGGCACAGCACAGGTGTGTCTGACTTCAGAGGTTAAAAACCAAGTTTTTAAGCAGTATCTATGCTGTCATTCTCATGGCACCACACCCTGATGAAATATGCCCAACTGGCCTTCGTGGAAGGGGCTCTCTGCAGATGCCTTGTGGATACCAGAGCAGCCCAGAGTGGGCACTCACACCTCTCAGGCAGAAAGCAGCCCTGGTATAAAATACACAGTGCAGAGCAGCATCCCCCTGACCAGGCTGATGGTGTGTGAGCACAGCCTCACCAAAAGCCCCCAGCACTCTCCTCTAGCAGGTGCACAGACCTGCTACCAAAAGTGCTGGGGAGCTCCAGCAATGAGACACACGAACAACAGGGTGGTGGGAGAAGAAAATAAAGGATAAACTGGATAGAAGAATCACATCTCCAAACAGAGGGCCTGCTCTATCAAGAGGCAATTCCACATCTGCAGCAAGCTCAGAGAGGCAAAGGGAGCCTGCTAAAAACAAACTGCAACAACTGGGGCTCTGCAGGGCCCAAGGGAGCTCCCCTCTCCTACCCAGGGACTCCAAACCAAGCTGCCAGCCCCAGGGACAACACAAGCCAGCTCAGCACAGCCCTTACTCTGAGCACACAGTTCCCCAGGCTCCTTAATGAGACACACTAATTTTTCACACTGTTAAGAGCAAAGCAAACAGCTCAGACATTTCTGTTCCTACACCAGGCTCTCGAGCGCTTTTGCTGCGTATCTTATCAGCAGCCTCTCCAAGCCGTTTCCAGACTTTGGCCTTCAGAAACCTGCAGAGGGGGTGGAAAAACCCTCTGTTCATTCTTACCAAAGCCCAGCACATTTTCAAGAGGACATTCCTACCATCCAGAGCAAACAAATGCTCCCAACTGCATGTTCTGTGGCGTTGTTTGAGTTGCAGCAAGTAAGATCAATACAGGTTCAATGCACAAGGTATTTAAATATTCTTAGAGGAGTTCCTGGGCCAGTTGAGAATTAAAAGGGAGAAGCCAGACAAAAGAATACTTGTCTGTGCTTTAGACAGCTTGCAGGCTGGTTTTTACACCCCAGAGCTTTACAAGCACAGCTCCATCAGTCAGGACAGGCTCTCCAGAGCATGCTAGGAGCTGTACAGATCTGGGACCTGCTCCATCCAGACATCCCAGGCTCTGCAGTACTAAAAATAAAATTTAAAAAATACTATAAAAGAGCTATAGTAAGACCCTTTTCAGTACTGCCAAAGCCTTGCTGATTTGCTAAGTTTGCTAAGGAAGCCCTTGGCTAAATCACAGGCTGAAAAAAGAAACACTCAATACCCTTCCATAGGATACAAACAGGATTTTGTGCTTTGGATGAGACTTGAAACAGCATCTGCTGCTTCTGTGGCCAGCAGTGAATAACATCTCTGTGACATTCCCAGTTTTCTGGAGGTCCTGGGCAGGGACATCAGGATCTCACTAAAACACAGCATGTGCACAGATAAATGTCACCTGATCTGCTATGACAAACAGGAGCCAAATCTTGTGTCCCACAGTGGGCAGAGCAAGGAAGAGCTGTCTCACCCCCTCTATTCAACACCCCAGGGCCCTGGACATCATTGATTTGGCCACAGCAAGGAGTTAAGTCCCAGACACTTCAATTCACTACTTTTCTTGCCATTATCAACACAGCTCTGAATTTGTGACAAAAGTGACTTATGCCTTCATGGAGCACTCAGGAATCACTAAGGAGAGCCTGCAGCTACAACACACTGAATGGTGCATGGTCAACCAGCATCTTCACCACTAAACTATACTAAAAACCCCAGGCCTGTTGCATCTCAGCTCTTAATTCAACTAAAAAAACCCCAAGATCGATTTCAACCTTGACAAAGCACAACTTGCACGTCTGACACAGCAATTTCCCATCAAAGAGAGGATTTCAGAACCAGCCTGTCTGTAACCTACCCAAGTCCTCTTTCCTTGCATTTATGGGATTAAAAAAAAAAAAAAAAAAACCAAAAAACACATGTCATACATTTCACTTCCAGAGCTGCAGGAAATCCAGTCGAAGTTGCATGCCAGCTTCAGCTCCAAGGGTTTCCTTGGGCTGTTCTCTCAGCAGCAAGAAGAACAAAACAATCTTGGCAGCAGGCCATGCTACAAGTATTTCCCCCAGTTCCCTGGGATGGAGTGGATATCCTGTCACAAACCTGTGTGCATAGGAAGGGTGAGGAGAGGAAGGAAACAAGAGGACGAATTAGCTAAAAACTGGCACAACCTGAGAGGTCTCTGCTTGCCACCAAAGCCCCTGAGAAGCTTCTCATTTTAAATGGCCAAGTGCCAGTGATAAATGACTCACATGAGCCTCAGGAAGCCCAAGCTCTCCAGCACCCAAAAGGAGTGTATTTAAATCCTCCCTCTGCTGGATTTGGGAGGGCACATGGATGCTGGAGCTCTGACACCTGATTTGTGTCTGGTTCTGAACCCAGCTCTTGGAGTTGACAAATGCCTGTCTTTCCTTGTATTTCTCAGATCACCACTTCCAGGGCCAAGTGGGTTTGGGAAGCCCCTCTCTGGATCACTGTCAGGTTTCAGATCCCACGTGTACCAAGGTGACTCATTTCCAACAGGAAAAGTCTCCCTTGCACCTTGTATGAGGTCCCTGCACCAAACCCCAGTGCCCCCAGCCTCCAGGCAGCCCTTTCTGCTTTTCTGGAATTCCTCTGCCTTCCTGGAATTCCTGCAAGCCTTGACAGCGCTGGCTTTAAAGCCTGGTCGTTAGCAGATTTCAACAAAGCCAAACTCGACACATGCAAGCAGGTTTATTCTTCTAGAAATCTGCATCCCAGCCATGCAGCGTGTTGGCATTTGTCAGCAGGTTTCCCCACTGTGACACAGCTGACCCAACAGCAGCACACAGCAGGGTCACAGCAGGATTAACATTCCCTACAGCACAGATCTGCAGCCACAGTGCTTCTGCGGAGCTCTTGCTGCTGGCCAGACCTACAGGGCTCACAAGAACGCAGGGTTTGTCCTCACAATCCCCCCCAGACTCCCTTGTATTTCCAGCCCCACCTGCAGAAACTTGAAGCAAGCCGGCTCCAAGGCAGAAAAGGACAAATGGTAAAAAAAGAAATCATCAAACCCCTTCCTGGAGTCCAGCCAAAATCTTTGTGGCCCACTAAGTTTGGGTGGATGCAGACTTTGCCAAAGCCTGGAATAGGATTAAGGAACAGCTTTAGCAAACAGCCAGGACAACAACAGTGAAGTCACGATGAAACCAGCATTACAGATTTCTGTTTGTAGTCATGAGCCTGTGTTTACAGTTTGCAACTATGTGCAAATACCAGAAAGCCATTATTTTCCTCTTCCCATTGGGGCTTGGCATTAGGCACATTTAACCAGATCCAAGAGATGCCTACAGCAGCATGCCAGCTGGATTTTGGGCACAGGGCATGCTCCAGCCCACAGTGATGGGAACTTGCAGGAACCCATAAATAGAGCTCAGCTGAGTGTGTGTGTGAAGGGGAGCTCTGCATCAAAGCAGGCAGAGAGAGAGAAATGGGAAAAGAGAAACTAAAAAAATAAATTGTGGCATTTTCAGTTTGGCTGTTTGCTTGTCCCTGCATGGGTTACACAAACAACCACTGGCAACACTCAGGATGCCAAGCAGAAGATGCAAAGTGATTCTCAGGCAGGGCACAACAACCAGAGCAAGATATAAACACAAGCTTTGCCAGGAAATCTGCTCCATCAAAGACACAGTTTACAGCACACAGCTTCATGGAAAAAGCCATCAGTGATATGCAAATCTTCCAGCATAAAGGCAACTTCTTCTAAGGGAAACTGTTGTAACTTCCAGATAACCACGCAACAGGAGCCCAGCTGGTTTAACCCTGCTGCTGAACCCCAGGTAGATGCACATGGCTGGGAACAAGAGGCATGGTGCTTTCTGCCACAGCATCTCCCATGAACGTTTTGTTGTTTGACAGAGGGAAGGACAAGAATGTCAAACTACCATCCTAACCCTGCTCTCCAGGAGCTCTGACTGACGAGTCCTGGCAGGACTTGGTGCAGCAGCAATCGCTGCCCCAGTGCCTGCTCATCCTCTCCCTGCCTTGCCAAAGCCCTGGGGCCAGGTTGGGGTGCCTGGAGGAAACAGGCAATGTGGCTTCCTGCACTGCACAAACAGGAGCTGGCACCCTCCAGACCCACCTTCCATTAGCACTGACCTCATGTTAACAAAGGCGGTTTTATAGTTACGCTTGGCAAGTCCTTCTGTGGGGAACAAAACGTCATTCCTCTCGTTTTTGTCAGAGCCTCTGGTGACCAAAGAAGCCCCAAACCACAGCTCAGCCCTTGCCTTGTGCAGAGTCATCCATGTGTCACTCCCAAGGCTTTGTCCTGTTCCTCCCTGGGTGTCCCAGTATGACTCACCCTGTTCCCATCTCTCCTCTCTCACCTCCAGAAGCACAACCTCAGTTACCAGGTCTGTGGGAATAGGCCACATTGCCCCCACCAACTGCCACTGATCTGGAGTCTGCTCTTAATCCATTTAGGAAGCCTCTTCCCCAGCACACCAGGCATGTGCCTTCCCCTTGTGCCTTCCTGCTGATCTCCATTTTCACTTCTATCAAACGGGAAGCAGTGAACTATTTATTGCACTGCTTGGCATTACACATGGGAGGGGAAGTCTGGAATTTGAAGAGCACTGATTCCAGAAAACAGGAAACAACTGAGGATCAAGGCTGGGCACAGCCTGAAGGCCCACGTTTATGACTGTAATAAAAGGATAAGGCAGAGATGAATGCAGGGCTGAGCCAGGCTTGGTAAAGCATCAAAAGAAAGGTGCAGGGGGCTAGAACAGGCTTGAAAGAGCAGAGAAGCTGACTAGGCAGATGATCAAGAGTGTATTTAGCATCCTCCCTGCCAGCCCTGTGGCTCTGAGCCAGGACATAGCAGTGCTGGAGCTGTGGAGGGCAAGGACAGCTCCTGGAACTGAGCACAGGAAGCAGGAAAAGCTCACTTGAGGGGCTGCTCATCCCAACCAGGACAGGTATCAAGAACTGAGCTGGCTGAGCAATGGCACAGGATGAGCCTGGCTGTCACAAAGAGCAGGGCTGGCAGCGCCTGCAGGCTCACAGCCCTCAGGGGTGTGTGCAGGACACGAGTTCATGGACAGACAGCACTCACAGGGCTGAGGGATGCTCTCACTTGCTCAAAAAGTGACAGACAGGAAAAGGGCTGCACAGAGCCAAGCCAAGAGCTTGGCTCAAGGAATCATTGATTGGTCTGGTGCTACACAGGCTCCTGCACAGAAAATGATGGCGATAAAACACAGTATTCCCATTCTGCAGGTGGGACAAAGCAAAGCACAGAAAATGCTAAACCACTTGCTGGGATGCCAGCATGCTCTGTGTCAGAGCTGTGAGCCTCTCTGGCTATAGAGACCTTCCCAAGAAGCTCCCTGTACCATCTCCCTGAGGCAGGAGAACAGCACCAAGAGGGGCCTGACCCAGGCAGTCCTGCTGTGATTGAACCCCCCTGGCACAGCCAGGCACGGCCAGGCAGGGCTGACCCGAGCACGTGGAGCCACACACACACCCCAGTCAAGGCACACTCTTGTTTTCCAGCCCAGCCAAGCAGACACTTTCCAGGAGAACAGCAAGAAATGACCAGGCTTGCCTTCCAGCTATTCATTACAAACTAAAGCCTCTCCTGCTCCAGCCTGACCTCTCCCCAGCCCACGCTCACCCCGGGGCTCTCTGCTCATCTTTGAAGAATCCCAGGGAGTTGAGAAGAAGGGACAGGCTGGAGGAAATAAAAAGCTCCACGGCAGGAGACCTCACTGTCAGCCTCTTTGCTTCTCATCACCCCAACGTTATAAACAGGCAACAACACCTAGGGAGAAACTAGAATGGAAATCTTGCATGCATTGCTCAGAACCAGCAATTATCCTTTCATCAGTCATTACCTGGAGCTGTTCTGGGGGTGGGGGGGGGGGAGAGGCTGAGGCTTATTTTAACACCTGGTTCAGGTCTAGGCAGAGCAAGCACAGCCTCTGGGAAGATTAAGCTGTTGAAGCACAAGGGTCATTTGTATGAGATGCAAAGACCAGGCAGAAACAACCTCCTGAGGCCACAGAAGGTGCCAGAACACTGAGTGACCTGCCCAGAGCCTCCCTGTGCTCACAGCCTGGCAGACGTGAGCCAAGGCAGGTCCTCTGGGATTCACATGTCACAAGTGAAATCCTACTCACTGCAGCCCTGGAAGACTGATTTTAAGCAGCACTGGTTTGGTTCATGACTTGCATAAACATAACATACAATTAAAATTCACGTGTCACCAGTGATTTACCCACACCAGTATTCTGCACATCTTTCCCTTTAACAGCAACCAACAAAAGAGGAAAAAAAGTTCCAGTGCTGGCTGCTCTGGAGCTTGGCATCCAGTTTGGCAAGGCTGCTTGAAAAGGAGAGGATGGCTCTGCTCTCGCTGCCAGAGGAGACAGATCCCCGCTTGATTAACAACCAGACACTCCCTTCCTGCTCACCTGAGCAGCTCCCACACAGCCCTTGGAGCCAGGAATCTGGTGGGAGCTGGCAGATGGCCCTTCTCGACCTTTCTGTGCTAAGTGAAAGCAAAAATCACACTTTATCAGCACTAAAAAAGGGAAAAAAAATTCAATAGCTGCTGGTCCAGGTCAGGGGAACCTCAGCTTTGAAGAAACAGGAGAGACTTCACAGCTTAGTTAATTTAAACAATAAAGTGTGAAATAAATTGGGAGAGCAGACCCATCCACTTGGGCTGGGTGCCAGCTCCCAGTGCTGCACGCTCTCCCAGCCACACCTTTTCTTGCCCAGAAGAATTACAGATGTACAGCCTGCCTTCCATCCACATCCATGGCCCAGGACAGCAGCACTGAACTCTCTCTGCAGTTAAATGTGAGCCACAGTTCTGAAACCTATAAACAAAGATCCTGATCTGCTTTTGAAGGGTTTTATGGCAATTGGAGAGGACTCTACACAGGAAAAGAGACCACAGGCTCAGCTGTTGAAAGTAAAAAAGATTTCTGCTCAGCCTACTTAATGTGCTTTATTTTTAATGCTGCTTCTGCTGCAACAGCCAGAGAACAATTTGGAGAAAGAACGTCTTTGTTAGAGATTTTACGCCCCAGCCCTTTATTTAAGGTGCAAAAGCTCACAATAAATGTCACTAAGCTCTCCTACCCCTTTCCCACAGTGGTGCCCCAGCACAGTGAGGACCAAGGAGGAGTAAATACCAAATAGTTACTCCTCAGCAGTAAGAGAAGTTAAGAAAAGTAAAAACCACATACAAAAAAATTAAATCTGAAATCCTGACCCGTTCTTGCAATGCTCCATGGAAAACACCAGGCAGGTAAGGCCTGAGAGAAATGGACACTGTGCATTTTCTAGGGATGTGTGCTGAGGAAAATGCTGCAGGAGACATCCCCAGTGAGGGGAAGGAAAAAAAGAGACTTGAACTCTCCCCCTGTGCACAGCAAGAATGAACAAGAGTGCCCTTGAGGGCAATGTGAGCAGCAGCTTCATCACCCAGAGGCTGTAAGGGCTCCCAAGCAAAAGAAATGAAGCTGCAAAAGCAACAAGGTGAAAAATAGGGAGAAATTTCAACAGTTTTCAGCTGGAAATGCTTGGATGACCATCACCCCTATCCCACACCAAGCAGCCTCTAGGACATCATCTTTATTCATAAAGAACCCCGAGGGTTCTCTTGGGATTTCAGGAGTTAATGCCCTCAAGAGGGATTTTTCAATTAATTAAGCCAGAGAATGAACATCAGATTCATCTCCATGTTGAAAGCTTTTGCTGGGAACAGGGAGGTGAGCCTCAAGCCCATCAGTTTGCAGGGATCTCCTTCCAGCTGCCTTTCACAGAGGGCTCCTGGATACCTCCACCAGCAGCTCCCACCACTATTGCAACTAACTGAAAATAAAGGGAAGGTGAGAAACTGAGGTGAAAGAAAATTTCAGTGTTTTTACACATAAAGTACTATACTCTGCATCAGTGGTGCTGCTTTAGCATTAGGCCACATCTAACCCAGTCCAGATCTGCTAAAGATAAGAATTTAATACTCATTAACAAGAACACAGCTCACACAGCAAGGATTGAGCTGCTCATGCAAGTCAGGCATTCAGCTACACCTGCACATCTGCAGGCATCCTGCACATCAAACCACTGTGCAAAGCTGGTCCTGAGGGGCCACGTTTGCAGTGCCAAAGGGAAAGGAAGCAGGATTATGTCCTGAAAATCCACCATAGGAAAAACACCCAGCTCCTTTAGAGCCAGCTCTCACACTGGAAGACAGCAGCCTGCTGCCAAGGGCACCTCGTGTGTTTTGTGTATCAACACCTTTCCTCTGGAGCTGGGAGAGCCTGGCAAGCACAGGTTAATCAGTTCAGAGGCCAGAGAATGCAGCAGCCTTGGCAGACCCCATTGCAATCACTAGAACACTCAAGAGGTGCTCCTCAAAGCACCTCAGAAGTTATCAATGACTCCCTTGCTGAGACACATCCCAGTGAGTACAAACCCCACCTTGGCACTGCCCTGGAGCATGGCTCACAATTCCTTCCATTTCCTTTCCATCCCTGTGAATTACCAATGGATGCAACTTCTTTTCCTCCTTCTAAGCCCAAAGGGGGCTGCATTTCAAGGAATTCTGGAGGTCTCCAGAGGAGAAGGCTTCTCCTGTCTCCTCAGCAGAAGTGAATGGATGTCAGTCAGTGTTTCTGTCAGGCACTGCCCATCTAAATACCTCTGGGTATCACCCTAAACCCTCTGCACAGCCTCAGTCTGGAACCCTGCTGCTCTCTGGTGTCAGCAGGGCCAGCAGAGGAGGCAGGGGAGATGGGGGCTGCTGCCCAGCCACCCTCCCACTGCAGGAACCAACCTCCAGCAAGCGCTGGCACCAGGCTGCTGCACGACTGCAAGCATTCCTCCCCCAGAGTTTATCATAAAGCACCAACCATCCATAAACATCTCAAGGAAGGGCTGGCCTGGCTTCACCTTCATGCAAGGAAGATGTCAGGCTCTGGCAGGGAGCCAGCCATTCATGTTTCCCTAAACCTTCTCAGCTCTGACTCAAACGACCTTTTTGGGGGGGGGAAGAAAAAAAGAATCTTCCATCACACCCCTTCCTCCCCCTCCACCCACTGTGGCATTTAATCACAGCAGGATCACAGGGGACAGTTCCCATGGTGGCTGTGAGTCACGGTGTCCTGTCCCCCTGCAGCAGAGGCACGTTCCCATTTCAGCTGGCCTGGAGGCTCCAGGCAGGACAGGAAAGAGCCTGGAGCTGAGCAGCAGCACAGCAGGTTTAGGAGCCTCCACCACAACATGGACCTTTGCCCTCCAAGCCAGGTAGGACAGCCACTTTTGGGGATTTTGACAAATCCAGATTGTCCAGTGACAGCAGTATCTCTCAGTTCTACTCCAAAACCTGAGCTGTGCTTCACATGGTGCCATGATGTATTTCACACCAAATTCGTGCAATGGCCCAGCCTCTTATCCTCAATATACTAAGAACAAGGCCATGATTAAAAGCAAGAAAAAAAAAATTCCCTCTCCATACTCCTCAGCATCTCCTAAAATCCATTTAACTTTACTCCCTGGAGCTGTTTGTCATCTTCCTGGCACTCAGACCTGGGTCTGACATGGAAACCTTCAAGTGGCTTCTCCTCCTCTTGCAGCCTTTCTCCCCCACCAGTTCTGACCAGAAAAATCACTCCTCCCCAAAGAGGCAGGAACAGACAAGGTACCAGCAGGAGCAATTCCCATCCAACCCCCAGCAGATACCTGGACACAGCCCCTTCCCAAGCCATGGAGGGAGCCCTGATCCACCTTGCTGATGAAGCCATTAAGATTAGGCTGTGAGGAGAGTGTTTAATATCCTCACACCAGCTGGGTGGCCAGCCCAAGCCATCCTGGAGCTTATTTTCTGGCTGTGAATATTCCTCCTTCTCTCCTTCCCACAGGATTTCAACACCCCTGTGAGGACAGCAAGCTCCCAGCCAGCAAAAAGCAAAGAGCAAGAGGCTGCTGAATGAGCTGCCCCTCTCCCAATTGCCACAGCCTTGCCAAAGGCTGGAGAAACCCAATTCCAGCTGGTAATGAAGCACTTATGGCTGGAGAGGGATGGAGCCAGCAGGGAAGCACAGCAGCAAAGGAAGGGGCTGACACCACAACCCCCAGTGCCATCAGCACTCCAAGCACTCGTGAGCCCCCAGAGGGACAACAGCTTTTAGTGGCTGTGAGACCCTTAAATTAAACATTAATTGGTCCAAGAGCTCTCTAGATTGGTACACAGAGCAAGGAGAGGCTTTGTTTGCCAGCCAAAAAACAGCCCTGCTGTCAGACATGCCCAGGAGGGCGTTCCTACCTGTGCAGTTCTCACTGGAATCCAAGGAATTTGGGAAGCCTGGCTGCCAGGTACACTGGCCTGATCCTGCACCTGCCCTGCTGACCACACTGGGGCCCAAGAACTTCTCTCTCTCCTATCCTTTCAACCAGAGTCAACTTCAAAAGGAGGAAACTGGCGATTCTCTAACATTTAATCTGCTTCTATTGCCCGACCTACCAAAACAAAGGAGTTAAAAGCAAATAACTGACTCTCAGCAGGAGCACCAACAGGTGATTACAGCAATTACATGCAATGAGGCCATGTATGAAGGGGAAGCCACTAAAACCAGCTGAAGATTTATTTAGGCTTGTGCTGCTCTTGGCACCAGCTGGGTTTATCCTCATGTACTGCAAAGGTGACAGGGAAGCAGAGGGTCTGTGAGCCCAGAGAAAATCCACACCAGGTGAAGCATCTGCCACCAGCACACCACATGCAAATTCTGGTATCAGTCCTGCAGAAATGATGCTGCAAACTGACTCAGGAAAGAGAATGTCAGTGTAGACCAGCTCAGTTTTAACAGCACTGAAGTCCTCCCAGATTATTCCAGGCTCTGGCTCCCAGCACAGCAGCTCTGAAGGCTGCAATTCCCCAGGTAAGCCAAGCCCAGCAGCTTGCAGGCACAGGGTACAGCTGGGTTAGCTCTGGCCCAGAGCCAGAGAGCTGCCAGGGAGAGGGACAAGAGGAGGAGAAGCTCCATTGCAGGCTGGCCCTTGGTCCCAGGGGAGTGAGTGCAAAGCCATGCACCCAGCAGCACAGCCCTGCCAGCTGGGATGTTTCTAAGAGACAGAGCAGATGGGGAGGGCTGAGCCCCAGCAGGCTTGGCCCACACAAAGCTGCACTGCGATGGAGAGTACAAAAAACATTTAACTCTGGCCAGAAAAATGTGGTACAGAGCAGTCAAGGATCAAGCAATTCAGAAAACAGACAGTTTCATTCAATTCAGAAAATACAGCCTGATAATGCAAATCAAGATACAGAAGGTTTGTTTGCACCAATATAAAGTGTGGGTGCAAAAAGGTACATGAAAGGCTCAAAACCACCACAACCACCCAGTGTAGAATCTGGGCTGCTCAGAGCAGCATCCCTCCTGAATTTCAGATATGCAGAACATTGACAAAGGATCCCAGGCTCAAAGGACTGGTCACCAGAAGCAGGAGTGTGTCTGGGGGAGAAGCTGCACTGCAATGGAGAGCAGAGGCTCAAACTCCATGGTCAGCAGCTCCTGTGCCCTGGGCAGCAGCAGATATTTCACTGCTGCTGGTACAGCACAGCTTGAGACAGCTGGCACTCATGGAGAGAACAAATTTGTGAAGGGTGTTTGGCAGACTCCAAACGAGTGCTACAGCAAGGCAGGGAGCAGAGCAGAGCCAGTGCTGGGGACTGAAGTGTGTGTTTGAGGCATCTAACTGAAGGGTACATCATCAATACCGACTGGCCATCTCTGGATGTAAACTTGGAGTCAGGCACCTTGCAAATTGCACTGACAAATGAGCCTTTAACAGAGAGTGAAAGATCCACCTGCGAAGTCACTGTAAACTTTTGGCATCTGAAAAATCTTGAAATGCATGCAAAACAAAGCAAACTCCCAAAGGGGCCATGACTCAGCCCCCAAAAGGCTGCTGAGCAATCACAACAAACAGGTCTGCTGGGGGAGAGGTGAGCTCCAAAACTGCCCCATATCCCACAGACTTCTCTGACTTGCCACCATTAGAGAGCAAATATCATTGTCACCCTTTGTCTTTTATAGGAAGGCCTTCAGCAGGGACTTGCTGTTTTTTAAAGAGTTTTAAATGCACCAGTTAAAAGTTTTAGAGCCTTGAATTTCTCAGGGCTGTATTTTCCCATTTTGGGGTGAGGCCTTGCTAAGTGTCCCCCTTTGAGAGGCAGGTACCCTCTAAGGGGAATGGCACCTACAAAAGGTGAGGACTTTCCACAAGTGACTCAACTTTCAGGGAAGATCTAAATAGTAACAAAGAGCACAATGTAGTTAATATTACAAGCAGACAAGAAGTTTTCCCTCCCCTATTTTAACCAAATTTAACCCTGTCATTGAACAAGTGGATTTTGTTCCACACGTCCAGCAAGGTCCACTGAAGGATTTCAGAAGCAGAAAAGCAGTTCCTCACCAGCACAGTCTGCAACATAAAGAAGAAAGGATTTGTGTTACCTGTCCAAGGTCCAGGGTGACGTTGACCTGGTTGAACTCCAGCCCTCGGGACAGAGGGGGGCTCTGCCACCAGCGCTCTGTGCCATCGATGGCATTTGTGATGGGGTGGGCCTTGTTGCTGTTTGCAGAGGAGCAGATGTCACAGTACTGGCCCTGGCAGAAAGTACAAAAAACAACATTTAATTCTGGCCAGAAAAACATGGTACAGAGCAGTCAAGGATCAAGCAATTCAGAAAACAGAGGGTTTCATTCAATTCAGAAAATACAGCCTGATCATGCAAATCAAGATACAGAAGGTTTGTTTGCACCAATTTAAAGTGTGGGTGCAAAATGTACATGAAAAGGCTCAAAACCCCCACAACCACCCAGTGTAGAATCTGGGCTGCTCAGAGCAGCACCCCTCCTGAATTTCAGATATGCAGAACATTGACAAAGGATCCCAGGCTCAAAGGACTGGTCACCAGAAGCAGGAGTGGCTGAGGGAGAAGCTGCACTGCAATGGAGAGCAGAGGCTCAAACTCCATGGTCAGCAGCTCCTGTGCTGGGGCTGCCACTCACACCCAGCCCTTCCCAGCCCAGAGCCATTCAGGCAGTTCTGTGCTCTCAGACTGGCAGCTCCCCTGCCCAGCTCCCTGCAGTGTTTCTTGCCCACCTATTCAGCTCACAGTATCGCTCTTTCAGCTGCATTTTCAGGCTTCGTCTCGCAGCCAAGTTCCCTTTGCTGCTGATGCTGCAGTGCAAGGCCAGAAAGGGACAGCCCCAGCTGTCAGCTGGCCAGGGACTGCCACCACTTCTCTGCCTTGCTTTTGTGGCCTGGGGTGGCTTTGTCAGCTCCATGGACACGCTGCCAGAGAAAACAACCCCACAACTTCAACGGCACCTCCTGAGCAGGATCAGACAAAGCCCTGAGCTGTTAGGGGCAATTCTTTCTCTCTCATTAATAGACAAATGAATCTGACCCACACTCAAAGAAACCTGCAAAGCCCCCTGAAAACTGGCAAAGTGTTGTGTGGAGCCACTGTTGTGCTGCTTGAATTGCTGCTACAAACAGCCTGGAAGGGAGCTGTGTTAGAGGCAGTTTTCCTTTTAAAGGCACAGTTATCCCCAGGCAGGAATGCTGCCCTTGCCTGCCCCAGCTGCAGTGTTAATATTGCACCAGGTACAAGATCTCAAGACAGGCAATCCCCTTCCTACCCGGGCTGAGGCAAGGCAGGGCCACTGCAGAACATCTGATTTTCCAGATGCTCCAAACTGTGGAGCAATCTCAGTGCAAATGAAACAGATTTCACAGCATTATTCCCCACTACCACGTGCTTTGTTACTTACAGACAATTATGCAATACAAGTTATCCTGAACAAAACCACTTTTAAATTAATTCCTCCAGAGATGTGAAAATAGAGATGTGGCAAGCACAAGGCCAAAGAAAAGGGGAGCTGAAACCATCCAGGTAAGCCTGACAGAGATGCAGGGAGCACTCAGTGTACAGAGAGGTCACAAGGCTGGTTTGGACATGCTTTGAGCCAGGAGGGAGAGCAGACCAGATAAAACTGACCCAACTCTTCAAGCTCAAACCTTTAATGGGAACCGGTGCAACAGGTTGTGTGGAAATTTCACCACAGCACTGAGGTGGGGGGGAAGTGAGGCAAGGTTACAAAACAGGGATAAATAAGAAAAAAAAAAATAAAGTACTTTCATACTTTAAATTCTTGCCACAGATGTAAAAACCATTTTGAACCCAGACTTCACATTGATGGGAGACACTCAACTCAAGCTGAGTAAGAGGGGAGTAAAAATTAGGATCAGCTGCTCCACATTCATAATGCTGCTGTTGTCCCTCCCTGGGCAGCCTTCTGGGCTGGGAACACATCCACAGCTGAAGCAGGTTTGCTGTTCCAAGTGTGATTAGCCTCTCTGATGCACCAGGTGCTCATTAGTTGTTTCATTAGAGCCAAACCTAAACCTGACCAGAATCATTTCCAGCTATTTGTATTTTAGAGCAGCTCAGGCTCCTGCACATTGTGTCAGGTTCTCTACAGGGAAGTTCTGACATCAGCAAGAGGATTTTAATTAAAAAGCAATTGTGAGCAGCAGGCTTAGCAGAGACTGCAGGCTGCCAGAGCAGTAGAGGTGTGGACACTACAGAGGAATGGTCAAAGGAAGAACTTGAGCAATGCAAGGAGCTGCAGAGCAACTCAGGGAGCACCAAACTGCCACTATCAGAGCAAACTGCAGAGATAAGGATGAGGTTTGAATGAGGGGCAGCTTCCAGGGACCTGCAAGGGCTGATCCTGCTCAGGGCACTGGGAACTTTGAAGTTTCCCCTGAGCATCAAGACCAACTGGGCGCCCTGCTGGCACCTCTCTCAGGGGACACAGGTGGCTTTGTCCCAGTTTATGCGGCCCTGCCATGACCCAACTCCAGCTCCCCTCACCTGATTTATCAGAAAGCCACAGGGAGCATGGGGCTGCTGGGGATGAGGTAAAAAGGTCAGGAAATGGGGTGTAAAAAGTTCTGTTTGAGACAAAGTGCCTGTTGCAAGCTGCTCCCAGGGCTGTCCCTGCAGATCAGCTGCTCACACAGAGTTAGGCAGGGGCTGGCTCACCATGTGTCTTTCCTGGAGGAAAGAACTTCTTCCAAACCTGTGTTTTCAGCCAGTTAAACCACTGAAATCCAACACTATCATAGGTGCAAACACAGAAGAGACACCTACAGAGAGGTACAGCACCAATGGTCACCTGGAGCACTGAGAGCCCTGGGCTGAGCCAGATTCCTTCTGTCAACACCAGAGACAGAACATGGGCTAAAGAGGCACAGCACAAATGGTCACTGACACCACAGTGTATCTAAAGAGTGACACTTAATTCTGAGACTCTCAGGGATGAAACAGCTTCAGATTCCATCTGTTATCAACACCTGGAAGAGTGAGAGGACCAGAGTTCTGGTCAGCGCCCACACTGGCAAGGACAGCTCAGGGCTGCAGCTCAGTGCTGTGAACAGGCTTCTGAGGAAGGCACAAGCAGCACTGCCTTGAAATCAGTCAAATTTACTGTACATTCTTAAATTCTGAGGTCTGTAATTGCTTTAATTAATGCCAGTAACCAGCCTCACTGCTACAATCCTAATCTGAAACAATAATCTACAGCCCTGCCCCACCCTGAGGAGCCGTGCACCATCCCTGCTGGCTCTGGAACAGCCCCCAGGCACAGGGTGGGATGGGGAATATGAGCACACAGCTCTGCCTTTGCAGATTTGTCTGTCTCGGAAGACAGCACCTCCAGTAAAGCTTAAACAAAAAAAGAAATCTATGATCCCTCTTCTGCCTTATCCTCAAGACATTATCATTGAGGCAGGGCTGACCCTCACCGAGGAGTGAATGTGACAAGGGAAGCAAACCTCCAGGGCAAGTCCCTTTCAGCACACCTCAGCCTTGCTGTGCCTCACATCCTTCCAGACTGAAAAGCCCCCCGCAGTTGGAAATGCAGCCTTCTGCCAAAAAAGCCCCGAATAAAGCAAAGGAAACTCCTTGAAAAGGTTTACAGCCTTCCCAAGCTGTGCCAAAACTACTGCAAGTGTCTTTAAGGCAGTTTACTTCAGAAAACTTAATGATTATTGACATTTTAAGACCATCATGTTTAAAAGTCAGTGAACTCCCTTTTCTGAAGCCTTCTATAATGTCAAATTAAACCAGCAGAAAATAGAGAACTGACTCAACTAATTCATTAGACAACTAAATTAATGTTTATCCCAGGTCTTTAACCAAGCAAACATCCCTTCACCACCACAGCACGTGGATGGCTCTTGGAAGGTCCCAAGTGGCATTTTTCCAGTATTCCTGATGACAACTCCTTATGCCACAGCACATCACACAGTATTGAGCAGGTGAATGGAGGGGGGCAGGGGGCTGGGCTGGTGGGACACGCAGGCAGTGAGGACACGCATGTGGAGTTCATTATTGTTGTTTCAGCCTGCTCAAATTGAACACTTCCCTCCCACCTCCCTCCTTGCTTCAGTCACCGGGTGGTGCCAAGACCCCTGAAGGGGATGAATTGGGAACTCTGACCTCTGCTCTGATGCCTCCTGTTTCCTCCCCTCCCTTTTAGGTGCTGCCTGTGGTCATGGAAAGGAGCCACTACAAAAGGAATTTTCTAAAGCTTTCAGACTGAGTGAAGCCCGCTGGCCTGGGAAGTGGTGCTCAGATCAAAGCCCCCCTGTGCCAGAGCTGCACAGGGGACAGGAGGGGGTCGCTGCAGAATTCCAGAGCTCAGGAGCTGTGTTTGGCACTGGGGGGGATGCCCCCAGAGCTGGGACAGCCTGAAGGGGTTATTTCAGTCAGCATCCTTAGTGCTGTGTGTCATGCTGAGCTAGCAGGGTGGCCAGAGCGCAGATGGACACACGTGGAGTGATAAATGCACACCCACATTTGCCAGCTTTTCCAAGCAGCATTATCCTCCCCGTTTTGCTTGGCACATTGTTCACATATTTGTTTGCAAGTGCACGGAACAGCAGTTACTTCTTCACCTTTCCTTACTCCTCTGCCTCACTAGAGGCAGAATTACTACACAGAGGTCCCTGTAAGCCTCCTGCTACTGAGACTTCAGGCAAAACTTCTTCTGTTTTACAATGCAGTGAAGTGAGACATGGCTTTAAAAGGTGGCAAAACTCACAGGAGGATACGTCAGGTTTTTGCCATCCAGTGACATCTTCAACCATTTATACCACACAGACAGCAAAATTCCGTGTCACAACCACACAATGGCTGGAAAATTCCTAGTGCAGCACTAACTCAGGAGAATGTGGGCCAGAATGAGAAAAATGCTTCAGAGATGATCTTGTAACAAAGCCACCCCCACCGAAAGGCTGAGAACGGCTCGGGCCGAGAAACTGACAGTTTTCCTTTGCTCCTCCTTGTTATGTCCAACAGGGATTAACGCTGCTCCACTGCAACAGGTGAGTGGCACCACGGCTCTCACAACTCTCGCAAGCAGAAAACACCGAGGAGCAGCTGGTGGCTCCATGGCTGGCTTCAGGCTGCAGGAGCATTTCAAACCAGAGCTGCTCTTCCCGGCTTGGGCTGCCCTCGGGGGGACACTGGGTCTGGAGTTCCTGCAACTAAACCCCGGTGTTTACAAGCCCCTTTACAACTGTTCTTTCCTCCCTTCAAGGGAGTCATGGCTGTTTCGGTGCACTGCGGCTTTTACCGTCCGCATTCCTGGCTGCAAGCTCCCTCTGGGCAGCTTAAAATGGGACCCCTGAGATAAATAATCTGACGCTGGCTTGTAAAATCCACTCTTGTAACTTCCCCCTCTGCTCATCCCAATGCCGCACCGAACACACACCGAGTTAAAACACATCAGTGTAAATATTATCAGTTCGGGACGCACCAAAGCAATCACCATCACATTCACCGTAACGATTCCCTGACTACCAAAGGGGATTTAGGTGCTGGTTTGCCCGGGATTTTATAAACACAAAGAACCCACAACTTTAAAAAGAACGCCCCGAGAGCCCAGCGAGCCGCGTTCCATGCGAGCAACTCCGGAACACGTGCGTGCCCCCAGCCCCGCCGCTCCGGGGGATGGATGCCCCAGGAGCAGCGCTCCCTGCGCCCCCAGGCACGGACCCACCCGCGGCCGCTCCGCCCGGGGGCTGCGTGCGATCACCGGGGGGAGCGGGGCCGTGCCCGCCCAGCCCCGCTGCCCTCGGCGGCGGCACCGGCGCGCACAAAGCGGGGCTCCGTGCCCTCGTCCCCCGGCCCGGCCGTACCTGGATGGTCTGGTTGGGGTCCCCCCCGGCCACCGGGCCCCCCACCAGCTTGCAGTACAGATCCTCCACGGCGCGCCGGCTGCCGGCGCCCGCCGGCTCCTCGCCGCAGGTGGCGGTGGCGGAGATGCGGGTGCCCTCGGCCAGGTTGAAGTAGGGCGGGTGGAGGCTGTGCCCGTTCACATCGCTAGGGAAGGAGGCGGGCGGCTGGGCAGCGGTGGCGGGCAGCGGGGACAGCAAGGACAGCAGGAGCAGGAGCCGCGCACCGCCCCGCTCCGCCGCCTTCGCCATCTTCGCTCGGCGGGGCCGGGCAGCGCTGCGGCACCGGCTCCGCTGGCCCGGCTCCGCTCGGCTCTGCCCCTCTCCGCCGCCGCCGCGCTACTTCAGCCCCGGCTGCGGGGAGGGGCCGGGCAGCCCCGCCGCCCCGGTTAACCCTTCACCGCCCCGGGAACCCCCGGCCCCGCCGCCCCGGTTAACCCTTCACTGCCCCGGGAACCCCCCGGTCTCTCCGCCCCGGTTAACCCTTCACCGCCCCGGGAACCCCCCGGTCTCTCCGCCCCGGTTAACCCTTCACCGCCCCGGGAACCCCTGGCCCCGCCGTCCCGGTTAACCCTTCACTGCCCCGGTTAACCCTTCACCGCCCCGGGAACCCCCGGTCTCTCTGCCCCGGTTAACCCTTCACCGCCCCGGGAACCCCCGGCCCCGCCGTCCCGGTTAACCCTTTGCAAACCCCCGGCAAAGGAGGAATGGGGTGCAGGATGCCGCCCCCTCCCCAGGGAACAATGTGCCCATTGTGTCTGCGGGGCTGCGCTGCCCGCGGCGGCTCGCTGGGGTTTTAGTACGGTAAACTCCATTAACCGATAGATCGGGTTATCTGCAGGAAAAACTCGATTACTAATTAACAAAACAGGGGAAATGGGCTTGACCAAGCCCAATTCGCGCTCCTCGAGGTACGCTGTGGGTTCTCATTTAATTTGGGCAGTGAAAATTTTACTTCCACTTTCCCCGGAAAGGATGGCTTTGGGGAAATGGCTTTAGCTTCTCACCTAAGGGGGAAGGAAGCAGCTCAGCGATAACCCAACTTTCTCCCATCCCCTGGCTGCCCATGGACAACCCCTCCGTGCTGTGACACATGCACCGTCGGCTCTTTATATGCTGCTGGGGGGGAAGACGTTTTACAGATAGAAACCTGAACATAAATACAGAGCAACACATAAATTAACTCATCAAACCACTGCTTTGATTTTCTGGCCAACACAGACTGTTTTAAAACCCAAGAATTCAATAATACACACGAAATGTTGTGCCTGAACTGGACAAGACTGCATCTTTAAAGTAGGACATACCAAGAGACCAGGTCTGGACTCCCAACAGTTGGATTGCTGCGGTATTTGAGCCCCACAGGAAGCAAAAGCAGCTCTAAAGCATGTCCAGATCTTCACAGGCTGCTGCTGGGCATTTGGTCTTTGCATCACATCATCCTCTTTGTCTCTTATTCTGTATGGACAGCCTAGGAGGTACCAGTCCTCTTGGAAAAGCTACTGTCTTAAGTATGAAAAGCTTTAAAAAGAGAACAAACAATCAAAAAAAAAAAAAACCCAAAAAAAACCCCCAAAAAGCCCATTGTGATGTGTGCAGTTCAAATATATAGCTCCATAAACTGAATTTCCACATGGTGTGTACCAGCCAAGGCTCTGCAATTACACTGATTTCAGCACTTCTAGGGACTTTTGAAAGATCCCTCTTGCTGTATGTGGAGCACCATGGATATAAGTGTATATATGGATTTTTATATATATATATATTTTTTTTTAATAGATTTATATATGTTTTATATATATTTATATATATCCACTTATATCCACCATGGATAGAAGTGGATATATATGGATTTAAGTGTATATATGGATTTATTGTCAGGTTTCCTCAGGGTTCTGCAGGCGTGGGGGCACTGGCAGCCCTCCAGCCAGGTGCTGCTCGGGAATGCTGGTGGCTCCGAGCATCGGGAGGGGGAGGATTTGCCATTTCTCCCATTCCTTTCCTGCCCCACGCCACGGGGAGCATCCAGTGCCAGCTGTTTCCCGGGGATCACATTGTCATGACATCAGGATTTGAGAGCCAGGGCGGGGAGAGGTGCCCGGTTCCACATGGTGAGGAAGCGCTGAAGCACGGCCGCCAAACCCATTCAGTCAGAAAGATTTCCTAAAGCGCTTTCAGACATCTTTTAACCCCTTCCTGCTCGCCCGTCTCTTTGGAGACCTTTCCCCCGCTTTCCCCACTTAATGCAAGATCTTATCTCCAAGCGGATGAATGTATCCTTTAAAAGCTAAATAGAACCTTTAAAAAACAAATTCTTATCAAGAGAACAGACAGTCTTTGCCCTTTAAACCGTGCTTGAAAATGAGTAGGTTCCGCTGGGAACAGCCACCTTTGAAAATACTTCTGCTCTGCAGTAATGGTTAACTAACATGTTTATGTGGGGGAGACCAATACTCCACGGGACAGGAATTAAAACTTCCTTCAACTTTATCAAATGCCATATTTAATTAGCTACTTACACCCCATGGCACCTGTAAATGCGTAAAAAGAGTTAACAAGGAAAGCAGGGCACAGATTAGGAAAATAACTTTCTCCCACCCCCACAAGAGTTTCAGGGCAAAACACTTGGGCCAGTCTAATATCTGTAATCCCTCTAGTGGTAATATAATTAATCTCCCTTCCAAAATGCAATTAAGGAAAGTGAAATCACAGTTAGCACGTGGGTTTTGTGGCACAGACTCAAGAGCACCACGCAGAAAAAATGACCCTTCTGCAGTCTGAACTGGCCTCCAGTTGACTGCACGGTCAAAGACAGTTTGAAGACTGAAATCATACTTAGGCTACCTGTAACTGAGGGGATCTGAAGTTTTCCAAGAAGCAATAGAAATACTTTAAAGACAGGGCATTCTGAAGGTCTTTATCCAGCACAGGAAGAAAGAGAGTTTCTAACATTGCTAAACGTTCAATTTAGAGGTTAACCAAAAAGTTGAGGTTAACAACTTAAACTCCTTCCCTGATGCCATCTCTCTTTAGCCACACTTAAGAAAAAAAGTCATATTTACTAATTTGGACACGAGTCCCATCTGGCCTAACACCTCACCTGAGAGTCACCAGCAGCAAAAATTTCCTGTGAAAACCCCCATGGGTGGCTGAGGAATACTCTGCTCCCAGAAAAGATTTATAACAGCTAGAACTGAGCTTGGGTAGTGAAGCCTTTCTTCCACTCAAGAGCTTTTTCTAAGCATAAATTTCAACATCCCTGGACATTTGCCATTCCTTTACTGCTCCGATCCCTCTTTGAATTTTACTGGTTTCTTGAGCCTCGCACTGGTGCTTCTTGGCTCGGCCTCACAAAGCTGGTCACAGTGACATGCTCTCAAATAAGAGGTGTTGAAGCAGAAGAGACTTTTCATTTTAAACCCAAACCACGACCAGTGAATGCAGAGAGAACTGGAAAAAAAAAAAAGAATCCAGCCTGTAGCATTCCTGCTCCAGTCTTCTGTGAGCCTGCATGTAGTAACACGACCTCAGCCATGCTGTTATCCATCTGCACCCGCTAAAGGCATCCCAGTTCCACTGAGGGTTTTACTTTCGCCTCCCTAAAAACTGCAGGACCATGAGGAGCTTGCCCAAAGCTGCCACCAGTAACCACAAGCTCTTTCTTCAAGCAAGCTGTAGAGCTTATCTCTATGAGGGAACCCAGTTCCTAAATCTGAACAAAGATTCTGCAAGTAACAAGTGAGAGTTTTCCTGTCTATGCAGAGCCTTTTAACCTACAGCAGGAGCACAGGGAAGCATCCCACAGCCAGAAGTGAGTAATTCAGCAGTGACACAGACACACTCTGCTTCCTGTGAATAAATTCTCTGGTTTTATCTTGTCTATTACACAGAGAAATGTAAGGAGTTCTTTCACTCCAGGAAAAGCAACATATGGCCAATGGAGAAAGACCCATTTCCTTGCAGTATTTCCTACCAAGGCAGCACCACAGCCAGAGCCATCACTGAGAGCAGGGCCTGAGCCAAGAGAAATGAGTGAGCATATGGTTTTTGTATGGTGTAGGGTCAGGGACACGTTATCTCAGGGAAGATTTAATCACTTTCCTGCTACCCTGCAGCAGGCTGTGTGAAGGAAGGTGTTTCCTGAGCTGTGCTCTGTGCTGACCCCAGAACTCCACACCATTTATAAGGGTGTTGTGCCTTGACTCAAGTGTGTCAGGAGCAGCTACCAGGAGCTAAGAACTAATTCTGCATGAGCTGGAGTTAACTAACACAAACCAGAAGTGCAATCAATATCCTTCAAGCACATCTCCAGCTTTCTAATTTTACAGTCTCCACAGGCTCTACCTGAGAAGGTTGTAAAACAAACCCACAAAAGGCATCAGCAGGTCCCATGTGAGGTTTGCAGGGGTTTGCTGAGTTCACAGGGGCTCAAAGGAGCTGCCCTCCTGTTCACACAGACCCCCACGCATGCACATACAGACAGTTCTGCAAACAGCCCCAAACAGAGACCTAAAGTACATTTCCCCTGTTTATTCTTCAAACTGACAGCTCAATTACAGCTTTTTAAACCCTTCTGCATCAGGGGAGCTGGGGCACAGCTTGAATCTGCAGTGGGAAAGGGCTGGAGAGTTTTGTTGAAGGCATGAGGAATTTACCAGGATCTGCCTTGGTTTCTCAGACTGGTTCTTAGGAACATATAAAGCCAAATCCAGAGGGGATGACCAAACTCATCACACTACCATCTGCTGTACTCTGCTTTTATGAAAGTATTCCCAGGGCTGGTTTTGCCACATTGACAGAAATAGTTAAGACTGGACAAACCAGACCAGACTGATAAGGTGATTCAACAGGAAGCAACTCTAGGACAGACACAATTCTTTATATCTTTTTTGGAATTGAATTACACCATGTGAAAATGCAACCCCCTAAAACTGCCAAGTAACAAGGAGGATTGGCAAGAACCAGATTAGGAGGCACCTGGAATGAGCAGTTATTTTTCCTCTCTCGGTAGAATTGCTTTAATGTGTTTTATCTTTGTTTCCTTTATAGTGTTCCTCCTTTAACATTTATTCAAAATTGAAAAAGACTGTTTTGAGACAGAGCTGGTCAATTTGCCATGCCCAAGCAGCACCTTTAAGTTAAAACCAAAAGCAGCAGACATCTGTGTTTTGTCTGCTGTGGACATTTTCACCAAGAGATCAAGAAGATTCATAATGCAGCAGGACATGTTACTCTACACCAGAGAATTCAATTCCCTTTAAGGTCAGCCTGTACCTTCCCAGTAATCAAATGGTTCCAAAACCCTCCCAAAGCCAGAACAGGTGTTTCATTCATACTGTCTGTCTACCTGGCAAGGTCCCAAATACTTTCTTTTAAAGCCTGAACTCTGTATTATTCTGGGGCACATGGAAAACACACCTAAGTGCTGTCTCCTAGGCACGCTCGGGGCTGGGGCATCACTAGCTGTGTGTTTTTCTTTGCACAGCTCAAACAGGAGCACAGCTGCTTTTCTGTTAATAACTAAATCATGCTTTAAATGTGCCACACAGCCCTGCCTTCAGCCAGAAGGGCCCTGCAGATTTAACGAGCTGACATGTCAACAGAGATCAGTTCACCCACCAGAAAAGTGCAGCTACTCCTGGGGTGAGCTTTGGTTCTTGTTCAGCACTGCAGGAGGACCAAGAGCTCTGTGTCAAGCTGAATGCATGGAGGAAGCAGGGGGGTGAGTGAGTGTGCTCAGGGTGAAAACCAGAGCAATGCTGGGGTGTGACCGTGGCCACAGGGGTCTTAGGGTGAGGGAAGAGACCAGGATCTGACTCCATGTTTCACAAGGCTTGATTTATTATTTTATGATATATATTCCATTAAAACTACACTAAAATAATAGAAGAAAAGGTTTCATCTTAGAAGGCTAGCTAAGCTAAGAATAGAAAGAAAAGAGTGATAACAAAGGCAGCTGCCCCACACTCTCTGTCCGAGCCAGCTGGGCTGTGATTGGCCATTAATTAGAAACAACCACATGAGACCAATCCCAGATGCACCTGTTGCATTGCACAGCAGCAGATAACCATTGTTCACATTTTGTTCCTGAGGCCTCTCAGCTTCTCAGGAGGAGAAACTCCCAAGGAAAGGATTCTCATAAAAAGATGCCTGTGACACTGGGGTTACACACTCCCCTGAGTGTGACAGAGCACTGGGGGCAAACTGCAGACACACAGACACACAGACACACAGACAGAACATGCTTTTGCTCCTTGTCTGAAAGGTGGGACACATCCAGCACTGCTGGGAAACTGACTCAAGCCTGACTCAGAGAATAGGACTTCTCCTGCTATGTCATTGTAACTTCTCTGAATGCCTGGAAGTTCATCCTCCCACAGATTACTTCACCCGGGGCTGTTTCTGTGCCCTGTGGCTATGTGCACATAAATACTCTTCAGGCATGGGGTCATGACATACCCTTGTTGGCTTCCACAACATCATCTCCAGTTGGAAATTACTGGTAGCAGATAAAAACCCAGTAGCATTTCTAATCTCTGCCATACAGAATAGTTGTATTGCCATTCTCCTATTAAATCCTGTATACAGGATAGTTGTATTGCCATTCTCCTATTAAATCCTGTTTCATTAACGAGAAATAATACACAGCTAATGAAAAGTGTAATTAGGAACAAGCACCAGAGCCCTGCTGCTGGCCCAGAGGAAAGAACATCTCAAGCAATATCCCACACCAGCAGAGGCCCTTTTATTTTCCCGTGTTTTCCCAGAGGAAGAGGATGCCCAGTCCAGCACACAGAGGCTGTGGCTCCCCAAGGGAATCAGCAACAGCTCTCGAGTCAGTGGCAAGGAGCACAGTTCGGGGAAGGTGCACAGAGCCAGCAAACAGCAGTGACAGCCACAGCCCTGAGGTGTGAGGGTGGCCCTGTCCCCCGTTTGAGGGCACCAGCCTGCCCTGGGGCAGGTTGTGCTGCAGCCACCCTGAATGGGAGCTGGCACAGCTCTGCTGCTCTGCCTCTCCACACGATCAGGATGAGTGCATACCTGCATTTTCCATCTATTTCACAGCTGGAAAGAGGGAGATTATTTGCTACCCAGGACTCTCCTCAGGGCACAAGGCAGTGCTGGATGACAGAGTTTAGCTCCAGCTGTGCATTGTGGCTCTGCCTAAGGGAAATGCTTTACCTTTTTTTTTTTTTTTCCCCCTCTGGGATACATTCAATCCAAGCACAATATTGACAATCAACTCTTCTTTCTGAGATTCCCAGTCCTAATCCATGGGACTTGCAGAGGGCAGGAGCATTGTAATGAAATATTAGCAAGAGTTGCCTTGGAAACTGCCCAGATGAAGCCCTCTTATATTCACTGAAGTCCTCCCAGCGTGACTAATACCTCCTGGGCTGGAGTTACACCAGTCTGAACGTCCTGAATGCATGACCAAGTCAGCAGAGCAAACACACTCAAGCCCCATTTATACAGTTATGGCTTAATCTGATTATTTGTAGTTTGACCAAGTGCAAGAGAAATTTGTGGAGCTTGCCTCTGCACTTTCATCTCAGCCCTCTCGATAACACAGGCTAGGCTTTCCCATTCTGCAGTTTCTAAGACAGAAAAAAGCCAGCAGCTTAACAGCTGAGTGCAAATTGCAGTCATCTGTTAGAATGCATTTGGTAACATTTTCTTTATCCTGTTAACCTTATCAGAGAGCAGCACACGTGGGGAATGCTGAGGGCCTTCATGCAATGCAAAGTAAGAAACGCTCCATGCACACATCCCAGCTGCCCTTCTGCCACAAAATCCAGATCTGAGCAAGCCTCTCCCCCCCTGTCCCTCCCAGGCTCCCTGGCACTGCAGGCACACTGCTCCCCATCTGCTGTGTGCAACCTGAGGTGCTCAGGTTGTGCTGCTGACCATGTACAGCTCAAGGCTTGCACAAAACAGAAATTCTCTGTTTGAGCAGATGCCCGTGAGGAAAGCCCTGGATGACAGCCCTGCTGTCCCCATGAAGGCTGGCACCATCTCACCCACAGGGCATTGACAACAGGGGAATTTCAGCTTCAGCTCCCTTGCAGACTGCCCCTGAGAGCCTGGAGTGCCACCCCTGCCCCAGACCTGGGCTTGCTCCCTGTGATGGCTCCTCCATCCCCACTGTCCACCCCAAACCTTAATTTTCATTTTGTGAAGCTCCTTTCACAGCCAGGATTGAGGATTTACAGGTTCCAGAGAGAACAGCTCAGTGAGTGCCCTGATCCTCCCTGCCTTTCATTCTTGCTCTCATTTCTGGGAAGAGGATTCATTTCCCTGAGTGGGATCAGGGCAGAGTGCCTGCAAGAGAGGAAGGCTTGCAAGAGCAAGAGTTGTCATCATTCACCAGCACCAGCTGATTCCCACACTAAAAGCACACCACAGGCTGCACTGTGGGGATATTTGTGGGATATTTGTGCCTTTCTTTAGTGTGTGCTCCCCGTGTGCAGCACAAGACACGTTTCACACCTGTGTCCACCATCAATAAGAACAACCCATGGTTTGGGCTCCATATCAGGAAAAGATTTTATTTATTTCCATTGTCACTGCCATTAATCTGAAATCTAAATGACTTCCTATTTGGGAAAGCATCTGAGGTTTTTTTTTCCATGCAGATTATTCCTACAGTAGCTTAATAGGAACAGCCAGCTGTTTTGTGCTTAAAAATAATTCCCTCCTGTAGGAAGAGGTAACAAATAGGAAAATAGGTCCTTTCTCCACAACAGAAGAGCAATGAGCCTGTTTCAGACATCACAGAGAGAGATGGTGCCACAGCCAAGAACTTAAATTATTTCTGAGGCTCAAGTCCCTTCACTACTGCTTCCCTGCATGACCTTGGACACATCACTGAACTTTTTCTTTCCCTCTTTACATCAACTCAAAGTGAAAAGGAGTAGCAGTCATAGGCGAATGGTAAGAATAAAAGCTGTAAGATGCTCAACCATCCAATGTAGGTGCATTTTGAAGTTTGTAAAAAATGGATTTAACAGCTAAGCCCTGCTTGGACCGCATAAACCCAATAGACCTCAGTGAAAATCCCATATATTCTGCCCAGCCTCTTCCCCTTCCAGGAGCTCAAACAGCAAGCACAAGAACTGCTGGTGTGTCAGTTCAGAAACACAGTGAGCCCTAAACTCAGCTCCAGGGGCTGGTGAATGGAAGGGCCATGGCCAGCTCTCATCTCAGGGCAGCTGAGGGGCTTGCAGACATCAGGAGGGATGTGTCTCTACACACAGCCTTGACACACTGGAGAATCTTGGACTGACCCAGAGGATGAGCTGAAGTGCAGAAGTGCTGCAGGCCTGGAGGTCAGGAACCCTCTTTCATACCAGGGGGAAGCACTTTTGGGTCCTTCAGTGCAGAACTTTGAGTGCAGTTTTGCAGCCCTAACACTTCAAATAAGGCAGCTGGAAACATAACAGAGAGCAGCCCTGGGCTCCTTCTCTGGCTACTGGTTTTCCCTTGCCATAAGCTCCAATTTCCTCAGCACTTTAGGGGAGGTTTACGTTGTGCATTACCTTTGTACAGCCCAAGTAACCCAAGAAATTTCAAACCCAAATGCCTGGTTGCTGGGATAGATCTTATTACTGCTTTTAAATGCTTTGCATTCATATAGAGGATGATATTTTAAATAACGAAAAAAGAAACCTCATAATCACAGCCAGGCTATTTGTGGGAGGTTTCTTCTCAGTTTTCAAAGATCCTTGAAAAGCTGGCAAGGAAACCAAAAGCTATTTTACTTTCTTTAGGAGCACCAAAGGGAAAAAGGTACTTTGCGGATTAGGAGATTAAAATTACAAATACACTGTCTGATAATTTCATAGTAATTAAAGTAATTAACTTGATTGTGTGCTACCATTTCAGCTGGCTTGGGCTTTTAGAATCTTATTTAAAGGAGCCACATCATTAAAGATCTTCAGATGTGGAATTACTGCTGAAAGGTATCCACTCTGGATTGATCCATAGCTCTGAACTCATAAGGACTCCCAAGATGAAAGCCACTTGGAAACTCCTCATGTGATTTATGCATATAGTGCCTGACATCCTCATCTTCGTGGCAGGGGATTTATTCCTTGCCTGATGAGGTGAAGGCCAGGCCTGCCACACTCCTTGTGGCAGCAGAGAGGGCAGGGGCGTGTGCCCATTGGCATTCCTGCCTGGGCTCTGCACTCCGAGGCTGAATAAAGCAATTTAATTAGTCCTTGCCTGCTGCTACTAAACAGCTCTGGAGGGAGGGATGCAGAGACAGTGCAATGGGGAGGAAATGTGATTTGCATGCTAATAAAGGCACGCACGCTTTCTCCGGACAAGCCTTGACTTGACACCAAGATGAGAAGTTGCCCCAAACCCAACTGTGTTCCAAAGTGAGCCTGCCACACACAGCAGCAGGAGTTTCACAGGGTTTAAAGTTAATTACACTCCATTCTGCTTCTGCTCTTTCATGTCTCTCTGGCTGTTCCCTGGCCTGCAGCTCCCTGAAAAAGCAGAGTAAGTGCTCTGGGGTGTTTATCAAACCCTTATTATTGCAGGCTGGCTTTGGGACAGGAAGCGTCAGAGTCCCTTTGGTGTTTGTGGATGGTGTTCGGGGCTGCAGGGAGTGCAGGGGACCTGCTCCCCACACAGGAGGGACTGAGGCTGTGGCTCCACAACATGTTGTGCTTGGCAGCAGCACTGACACCATCAGTGCTCACCCCTCTCCCCCTTCTGCTTGTGCCAGCAGAGCCGTTTGTGGAGCCAGGTTGTGAACTGACCCAGCTATAAAAAGGGGTGTAAACAATTCTTTTGGAGTTTGTTTTTTTTAAGCTCTCCTAACCCATTTAAGGAATAGCCCTCCCTGTGAGACTGCACAAGGCAGGCATGTGGAAGCACAGCTATTTCTGTGTGAGGCTGTTAACACAGGTAAGCACTGCAGGCTGCTGAAAGGCACATCCAGCTCTTGCTGATTTAAGGCAGGAGTTCCTACTATTAGGAGTAATGATGTATAGCCAAGTGGAGTGTCATTAGGCCAGAACTGAAAGTGATCCATCTGTTTTGCAGGAGAGAAAGACAGGTCAATGCACTTAAAGCAGAGTTTTTAATTCTTAGAGCATGCATAAACTGTGTTGTTTCAGCCAGCCTTACAGATCTTGTCAGGGCAAAATCCCAAATGTTTTGCTGGAGTAGTCTCCAGCCAAATGCAGATTTTCAATGGGGATGGCTGAGTTTGTCAGGAAAGATAAATGAGCTGCAGTAACCAGCAGCAAAAAAAGAAAAAAACCAAAATATTTTAAGTGCTTATCTGGAGTCTGGATTAAGTTCTTGATTTTCATGAGTTTCCTACGTGGTCTTGGAAGGATTGCTTGCCTGCACCCCAGTTTCCCAGCTGGAAAGCAGATACAATCAGACTGCAAACATGTTGAAGTAAAACTCTCCTAGGAGAACAGGAAAAAGACTCAGCAACAGCACATGGCAGCAGCTTGTACCCACTGCAGGGGCAGGATGGCAGCAGAATCCCACAGCAGTTTCAAAGCACAGCCATGTTCTCAGGGAAGAGTCTGGGTGGTCTTTGCTGCAGCTTACATTGATAATTTGCAATAAAACACCATCTTGGCAGCACACCTCAAACACCTTCCTCCTAATGAAAGCCTGACTTTGTCCCGGGAGCTGTTCAACCTGACACAGCTGCTCTGAACACAGTCCAAGGGCCCTGCAGAGCTGGGAGGTACCTGGGAAAACCCTGCACAGGTGTAGGTGAAACAATCTCCTCATTTCCCCCAAATCCCTCAGCTCACAGCCCAGGCACGGCTCCTGCACTGCTGTTCAGCCACTCCACAAGTGCCTGGTGGTTTGTTCCCTGTAGACATTCCCTGTCCCACCAAAGCACCTGCACCAGCTGGACTTGGGACCTTCCTCCCAAGACCCCATCCCACCCCAAAGGATGGGACCATCTCTTGTTGGGTGCATTTTCCACTTCCCCAAACTGCCTTACTGTCACCAACCAGCAGAAACTTAATTTCAAAGCCAGCAAATATTCCACATATGCAGCGGGTTGGATTTTTCAAAGGCTGCAGCTGTCATAACCCAACTCCCAACTGTCCCATTTTTGGGAAGATCCACCTTCACACTTTTTAACCCCAGAGTATTTCACAAACTGTACTGAAGGACTGAGCTTGGGTTTTTCTTTTGGAGAGGGATGTGACTTACAATCTGCATTTGTACACTCTAAAATGGGTACATTTTAAGGTAAACTATGAACTATGAAAATCAGGTGTGCAGCATGAGACACAAGATCAATGGCTGTGTTTGGAAGTTCTGCCTGCTGTGCTGAAGATTGGGAAAAAAGGATTCCACATGAACACTCTGAAATGTATAGCATGACAGAGAGTTGCTGTTCTGCCAGAGAGCAGAGATGCTTTGGAGTCAGAACTCCTTCCCTGAGAGCACCACACACGACCTGAGCCAGCAGAAAAGCCCCAAATTCTTTGACAAGCACACACATCCTGTTGCCCTGCTTCACAAGGGGTGAGCAGCAGTCATTTACACGAGGTTACACTGAATCCATGCCAGACTTCTTCAGAAATACTTGAAAATCCTCCATGAGCATCTCCAGACAGCAAGTTTGAAAGGAGATGAGCTGGGGAACAGCACAAGCCCCACCAAGGAAAAGGAATCCCTGCAGAATTCCTCAGGAATGCAGAAAAACCTTACAACTCTTCCCAATATTTTTTCTACTCTTTTGGTGATTACTAATCTTTATGGAGTTTACATTCCATCTATCATTTTTATAACCAGAGATCAGAGAGGGATTATGGCTGGGGGTTGCAAGCTATTCACACAGAGACCCTGTTTATCTAGGCAAAGAGAGCAGCTCTTCTACTTTAACCATTTAGAAGGTGGCAGAAACACCATCTGGGACATGTTCAGAGCTAATTTTTTGTCCTACACCAGAAATTTAGGTGGTGCCATTTATATTTTGTCAGAAGCATCTCTAATACACAGCAGTCAAAACGAGGACATGCCCCAGCAGATTGTCATTTTTACATTCAGTTCACATCCAGCTTTTTTTTTTTCTTTTTTTTCTCTTTTTTTTTTTTTAATCAACATCAATAATTGCATCCCTTCTCCCACACTGGGAGTGTGCTGGGAGCTGGAAGTGCTCTGATGATGGAGAGCTGTGACCCCAGGACCTCTGGCAGCCATAATTTAGAGAAGTCTCAGTGCAGATCTAAATTCGTACTAAAGGTCAGATCATCCCTTGGGGGCTCCGGCTGCAGGAGAGCTGGGCTGCCCAAACCGACCAGAAAGGAACTGAAATCCAGCCCCCTCCGCTGGACTCGGTGCGTCTCAATCACTCGGATGAAAAGGCTGGTTACTTAAAATGCGGCTGCCACCTCTTAAGGGTAACAATGATGTTTGAAAAGGTTCCTTTGATCTTCAGCAAACACTACAGCCCTGATAGCAGAAATACTTGAGCCACCCAGATCCCACTTCCCGTGAAGCTGAGAGGTTAAAAGGAGAAAGAAAAATTAAAAGAAAACAAACACCAACAAGCAAAGCAAAACGACAACAAAAAGAGGAGCAAGAATGTTTTTTAAAAATAAAATATCTGTAAATATTTGGTGGCTAAGAAATGAAATTGATTCCCTGATGCACAGCAGCATGCTCTTAAATATCAGGGAGAGCTTTAATCCATAAATTTATGTGTAATGGGAATAAAGCAGCTGATGAGGGAAGGAAAAGGGACCTTGGGAGACTTTTTGGAAGAGAAGGGGGGTCCAGGTGACAGCAAAAAGGGAGAGGTGGGGATTTAATGCTTGTAAGGTCATAGTGCAGACTTTCTGAGGAGTGATTTCCCCCAGTATTTTCTTGCAGAGAGCCCTGGTACCTTTGAAGTGCTCTATAAATGATCCAATAACCACCAAGAGTGGGACTTTCTGGCCTGAGAGTGAATCCTGGCAGTGAGTGCTTTCCCCTAATTCAGAGAGCACTCCCTCTATGCAGATACTCACACTCACTTCAAAGGCAGCTGGCACCCACTCCTCTCTCCTCAAGGTGTGGTTTTTATCTCCTGCCTGGGTGTTGTTTCTGTGGGCAGCTCAGAGCCTCAGCAGGCACCAGCCCACCTTCAGCCACTGCAGCAGGGTGGGATGGCAGCTTTGGGATGGGCATGAGGCCCTTCTGATGTGCTCTGCTCTAGGAAAAACCACGAGAATAAGCTGCTATGGCATCTTATATAACAGCAAAACATTTCTATTAAATAGAAAATCTGAACATCTTGAGTTGATGGGGAGAGGAAGAGTTATTTCAAAACAGAACCTGAGCCCCGGCATTTAGGAAGGAAATGCTTGCAGCTCTGGGAGGTCTCTGCATCACACAAAGGTGAGCAGAAATCTTCTGAAACAGCCCTTAACCAGCTAATCCAGCCCTAGGGATCCCTGCCAGAAGCAGATTTTCGGTGTGTTGGGGGCAGTGCCAGCACTCCCAGGGCAGGAGGAGCTCCCTGCCAGGGCAGAGGCGTCCCCAGGCTGCAGCACAGCCCTGCCAGGGGAGCTGAGCCTTCCCAGGGCACTGCCAGCCCTGCAGGCTCCAGCAGCCCCAGCCCCTCCCCAGCTCCCCCACAGCCCACGGGGGCATTTTCAGCCAGAAAGAGCCCCGGGGACAGCCCCAGACAGCTCTGAGGCAAAGGTTACAGGTGTGAGCCCGGGCAGCCCGGGTGACAGCGTGATGGATGAGATGCCACGGGCAGGCTGGCAGCTCCTTTGCCTGGGAGGAGCAGGGAGGTGCAGGAGCATTTTTCTCCTCTGAAATCATCTCCCTGCCTGCCTGCCTGCCATTTCTAGCCCCTGCAGCTCGGGTTTTTTCTCCTTAATAAAATGTTTTCAAGACAAAACGTACCAGGAGAAGATCCCCTCCTTGAGATGAAGACAGTCAGCATTCCAGGGATTTCCACACTTCATGGCTGGCAGGGGGACCTGGCCAGGGGACAACTGGCCCTGGTGACCTGGCACTTCTTGCACCTTTCTTTGGGAGAAATAGGAGAGAGAGGACAGACCCTCATCCCACAGGTCACTCCTGGTAATTCAGAGCACTATAATCTGTGCATTTCTGTTTTATCTTCTTCCCAGTTTGGATACTGGGAAGAGTTTGGCTCTTTTTAGCTCTGAAAAGGACCTAGTGAGGAGAAGTGAAGGACCTTACCCTTCACTTCCAGAACAGGCAGGAGCAGAAATCACAAGCCATTAACTCAGTCCCATTCATAGTTCAGGCAGAGCAGAGAGATGCTGCCTTATGAAAACCTGAGAGTTTCCCTTCAGAGTCCTTTCCTGCTATAGAGGAGAGGCATTCTGTCAGCAAGAGACTCCCCAGGCAGCTTTGGATCAAACCCAGGGATCTGCACAGCCCCACCATGCAGACTCAGTTCCTCACCTCAGCTCAGTAACAAATGCACAGAAAAAGCCAAGTCCACATAGCAAACCACTGTTTCTTCTTTTAAACTGAAGATGTGAAATAAGCAAAATTACAGAATAGAATTCTTATAGAATTCTTTTTACCAATGGAAAAAAGCCAAAGCAAGGAGCACCAAGGGAAAGCCTGGCACCTGAGGCTGCAGGCATCACTCCCACAGCTGTGCTGCAGCAGGGACACACGTGCATGGGAAAGGAGAGCCTGCAGCAGGGACACACATGCATGGGAAAGGAGAGCCTGCAGCAGGGACACTCGTGCATGGGAAAGGAGAGCCTGCAGCAGGGACACTCGTGCATGGGAAAGGAGAGCCTGCAGCAGGGACACACATGCATGGGAAAGGAGAGCCTGCAGCAGGGACACTCGTGCATGGGATAGGAGAGCCTGCAGCAGGGACACACATGCATGGGATAGGACAGCCTGCAGCTCTCCAGCACATCCAGGAGGCCCAGTGCCCACCCCCCTCTGTTTGGGCAGTTTCAAGTGACATCTGACCAAGGCTCATAAATCTCAGCTAAGCAGGGCATTTCCTTAGGCCCTGTATCTTTGTTTAATCTCTGTCTCTAGACCAGGCTGACTTCCCAGGTCTTGCATGCAATAGCTCAGCAGTTCCAGCAAGTGACAGGAATGAATGATGACCCCATGAACCACCCCAGGGCCCCATGTCACAGTCCATGGCCCCATGTCCCAGTCCAGGGCTCCGTGTACCACTCCATGAACCACCCCAGGACCCCATGATCCAGCCCATGACCCCATGTACCACCCCATGTCCCCACATATCACCCCATGAACCACCCCAGGGCCCCATGTACCACCCTATGAATCACCCCATGTACCACCCCAGAACCCCATGATCCACCCTGTGGCCCCACATGTCACCCTATGACTCACCCCATGGCCCCATGGTCCACCCCAGGACCCCATGTCCCACCCCATGTCCCACCCCATGGCCCCATGGTCCACCCCAAGCTCGGGCTGCTGCTGCCCCTGCTCACACAGCACAACATCTGCAGCCACCCTGTGCTCCTGCTCAGGGCTCACAGCAGTGCCCCACTGCCTGCACAAAGCTTCACTGTTCCACACAGGCTCTTGTGTGGCTCACCATGCCCCATCTCCCATGATGACAAAGATTAAATGAGTCATTCTTTAGCAAGTGTTGAGCTGGCCAAACACAACCTCATGGGGCTCTCTGATTGTAGCTCAAGCTACTTAAATCTGTTCTACATTAGATTCCCCTAAGCCACAGAGGGTTAATTTAAAACTTGTGTTGGGGTGTTATCACAGCTTTCACTGCAGATTTGATAAAACCCACAGTGCTCCAAGACCCAATGTGGTAAAAATGAGTTTTCAGGAAGGTGCCTGAGTCAGCCAAGCAGTGTGCTCTTCTGGGAGAGAGGGAATCTGACTCAAAATGCACCTCACTTAGATCATGTCTGATACCAATCCATGGGAAAAAGTTGGTATTAGCAAGGCCCAGTAGCAAAGAGTTTAACTTGTCCAAGTCTGGGGACTGTTCTTTGAGTTTTCAGTGAGTGCCTGCTATTAAAATCCTTGTGCTGTAAATAGTCCAAAATCAACTATAATTTTAGCCTGTGACTCAAGCAGAATTAAAAAAAAAAAGCAAAGCAAAACCACCACAAAAACATTTTAAAAGCAAAACAAAAGATGCTTCACTTTCATTTCTGAGTTACAAAGCAGCTGAGACTGGACTGGGGGAGGGGACACTAATTCACCTACAGAAGGAATGAATGAGGCAGTGGCTTGTATTTAATGAGTTTTAAACATATTGGCCATGAAACTGCAGGGAATACAGTGTCCCATGCATCCTGGCATTTTCCATCATTGGAAGACTCCAGCCTAACATTTAAAAATTAGAGATTGGTGTTTGCATGGGATAATAGTTTAATCTTTTCAACAATGGAACTGCCTGCCTGGCAGTGGTGGGGAGGATTAGGTATTAAGATGCAGTTTTATGAATGGGGACAATCAGTCAGAGCTGTCAGGCTGGTTTTGTTTGGATTATCAAAGTAATATCCAGAAGTGAAGGTGTTCATAGGGAACCAGATGCCAAATGCAGCAGGGCTTTGCCTTGCAGCAATTAGCAAACAGGTGAGGAGTCATTGCAAAGGAAATGTGCAGACACAGACACGAAAATATTTACAAACAGAAATCAAACAAGGCAAAATAGGCTGTCCTGATGTCACTTTCAGAAAGCATCTAGTACAGATCCCCCACTTGTCCCAGTCCCAGTGGCTGCCCTAACCCATGCTGAACATTCACCTCCATATGAAGCCATTAAAAGTGGTGCCCTGTGAGCTAATGGGCACCACACCATGGCTGAGCTGCTTCTACACGCACAGGACTCCTGCTCATGAAGTGCTCAGTGTCACATTTGCCTCCCCACCTGCTCCTCCTTGGGTGAATTTGCTGGGAAGGAGCTGTGCAGACCCAGCTGGGACACAGCCACACCAGGATGAGGTGGACTCTAATATTAATTTCTGACTCTAATATTAATTTCTGACTCTAATATTAATTTCTGACTTCTGTCCCCTGGACCAGTTCCTGAAGGGAACATCTCTCCATTCACTCAAAGACATCACACTTGTCTGAGTACAAGCTGATCTTTCAGAACACTTGAGGGGGAAAAAACCACACCACAGATGGTACAGGAAGGATATTCTCAGCTGCCTCCATTCCCAGCAGTGCAGCAAAACATGAAACACATGAGCAGGTGAGGTCAGAGCACACAGGCAGACCCTGTCTGTCATCAGCACAGCACAAATGGCCCCTGCAATTAAAAGCACAGGCTCTGTCTGGTTCTGGCATCATTCATTTCTGATAGCTGCTGCCATGCAAGAGGCTCTAGGTGAAACTAAACCTGGAAAACCATCATAATATATCACTTTTATCCCAATATCTGAAGTGAAAAGTATGCTTATGCTGGAATGTGACAATTTAAGTGCTGTTCCTGTCAATCTCCAAAAGCATTTGCAGTCACATTGAGCTGCCCAAACTTCTTTGCTCCATTTGGAAATTTATGAGTAATAAAAATCAGTGTTGGATGATGAGCAGAGGGGACAGGTGACGCTGAAATGGATTAGCATATGAAGTCTTGGGAACTTCTCTGTACCTCCTCACTCTGCAAGCACCTATCCCTTGGAATATTTTGATATACATATCAAAATATTATATATGTGGCCCTGGTTCAGAGGAACAGAGGCAAGTGGGAGCAGCAGGAAAAATGTGGGGTCTGAACACGTCTGTGTCTGAACAGTGTGAAACACTGGGGTGGAGGCAGGGGAGAGAACAGGCTCAGAGCCCTGGGGGAGTCACTGATGGGCGACCTGCAGAGCCTCTCCTGTGGGATGGTAACCAAACAATTCCCATCCCACGGGGAAGGGCTTCTCCTCCCCGCCCCAGCGCCTCCATCCAGAGCACACTGTGTTCTCAGCCCGAGCACTCCCATCCCCACACACCCTTTTGCCATGTGGGAAGCCCGAGGGCGGCCAAACAAAGGGATTTTTCAAATTTCATGTGCTGGAAGTGCCGCGGCTACAAACAAGATGAAAAGAGGCCCCAGCCTGTGTGTCCTCTCCAAACCCTCTCCTGCAGGGGCACTGCCTGTGCCAGGGCTGTTGCACGTCCTTTATCAGCGCAGCCAGGGTCCCCAGCTCCCCATCCAGCCTGGGACACCCAGCTCAGGGCTCAGTTAATCATCCACAGAAGGAACACAGCCCTCTTGGTCAGAGCCCCGCGGGTGTAAAAGGCTCCCCAGGGAAGGGGTGGCCATCACTTGGAATGATGACACTAACGAGGGTCAAACACTCCTTGTTTCCCTTCCATTAGTCCCATTGAGCCTGTGCAGCGCTGTGGAAAAGCTGCATCTGGAGCAGGGTGCCCACAGAGGGGACCCTGCCCGCCGTGCCGGGCTCTGGACAGGGACAGGCTGGAATGGGTGGCATGAGGCCAAGCACTCTGTGCCTCTGGCCCCTTCCCCAGCAAGGGACACCTGGGCACGGCACAGAACACTGCAGAGGCTCCCTGAGCTCTGGCCTCGGAGGGAAATGCATGTCAGCAACGCTGCAATGTCACAGGCGTCTTTTATGAAAAATCCTTTCCTTAGGATTGTCCCTCCTGAGAAGCTGAGAGGCCTCAGGAACAAAATGTAACCAATGGTTATCTGCTGCTGTGGAATGCAACAGGTGCATCTGGGATTGGTCTCATGTGGTTGTTTCTAATTAATGGCCAATCACAGTCCAGCTGGCTCGGACAGAGAGTCCAAGCCACAAACCTTTGTTATTCATTCCTTCTTTTTCTGTTCTTAGCCAGCCTTCTGATGAAATCCTTTCTTCTATTATTTTAGTATAGTTTTAATGTAATATATATCATAAAATAATAAATCAAGCCTTCGGAACCATGGAGTCACATCCTCGTCTCTTCCCTCATCCTCAGACCCCTGTGAGCACGGTCACACTACAACACTGGCTGTCACTGAAGCTTTGGTTGTCACTGGTGCCTTGGGTGTATAAAATCTGCATCCGCGTGTGCCTGGCAGCATCCCTCTGGCTCAGAGGGGATGGAGCAATTTGGATTTTCCAAATTTTTGGATTGCTGTCTTGAAAACTGCAGTGTTCTTTCATCCCTTGCCTTCCCACTGCAGATATGGCCTCCCTTGTTTTGGGGTGAGGCACAAATCCTTCATTAACAGAGTGGGGTTTGATGTGAACCCCAGCAGCCTCTTCTCAACCAACTACACCATGACAGCTCCTTAGCTCAATATCTTCTTGAAAACTGAATTATTTTGCCTGCTAAAGTGCACCAACTCAAGCAACAGCTTCTAGAAGTGCCTCCTTTGGGGCTGAACCTCAGAACAGCTGAAACCACTCCACAAATGCTCCCCACATTGCTTGTGTTCAATCACAAATCTTAAGGAAAGCCCAAGCCATGGTGGCCTGAGGTGAAGCCACAGTGGGCATGGTGACAGCAGAGCTGTGTACACTCTCAGGATGGTGTTTTTAAACCCAGAAATGGGGACTGAGGTTATGTTGGTGCAGGCTGGGGACTGGCCACAGGCTGCCCTGCGTGGGCCGACCCACTGTCATCCCAGGACCCACAGCAGCCAGGAGAAATGTGCGTGGGCAGAATTCCTGCATCCACAACTGGCCTCAAAAATCAGATAATACCATGGGAAAATGCAGGGATGACCCCTGGGGAAGCAATCCTGTGTCCCCAACAGCCTTGTTGAGAGCGGCCCTAAAGCTGTCACCCCTGCACGTAATGCCCCTGGGCTTCTGTGGCTACAGCAGATGCTGAATTGTTTGAGAGCTGAATCCCAAACAAACTGCCTGGATCTGAGCAATTAGAGAGAAAAAGAAGTATATTCTACCAGCCAACTGCTTAATTATCGAGGGTATTAAGCACAGCATGCAGCTAATAGCAAGGCTTTGGATTTGCAGGACAAGCCTTTCTCCCTGCTCTGTTTGTTGGAAAGAATCTGAGAAATAACAGGATCACCACTCATTCCCAGCAGTACCAGCCCTACTGGGGGCTGAGATGGAAATGCCACTGTTCTGGGTACAAGCTCTGTGCTCTGCTCCCAAGGGAAAGGGTGGACTTTTAAGAATTGGGCAAGATTCCCATGGTGGAGAGAATTCCCTGGGTAGGTTTGTACTGCCCTGTGACCATAGCTGGCTTTCTGTCATTCCCTGAGCCCCGGGACGGGCAGGGCAGAGGGTTTGGTGGTGAGGAAGAGGGCAGAGCCCTGTGAGCTCTGGGGATCTCACACTCTGGAAGCCCTGCAGGGAGATAATGCTGGCACTGGGTGATGAGCCCACTGGCACTGCTGACACAGCGTTGCTTTTCAAATGTAAACACTTGTTCATGGTCCAAGAAAGCATTTCACACTGCCCAGCCCAAACATTTTAATAAAAACCCTCCTCTCCCCGAGTCTTGTTTAAGAACCTCAATTTAATTTCCATTAAGTTAATGAACTTTAGTGTTTGTTATCTTCACTTTGCTTTCTGGACTGCCTGTGGAGTGTGTCTAAGTTTTTCCCTACAGGTTTCATGAGAAGAAATGCTGCTTTTTTAAAAAATGCAAGAGGAAAAGGAAGCTAGCAGTAAAACATCTGATACTGCAAGACATGATAAAATCAGGGGAGCTGGCAGAGCTGGCAGGCTGCCCTCTCCTCCTCCAGCCTGGCCTGTGTCCCTTTGTGAATTGGCCTTTGTTTGCCACAGATTCACTCTAGCGGTTTCTCACACCAGAAATTAAGCCCTATTTTATCCAAACCTGGCCCAGAGGGCCTTTGGCTCCCAGCCAGAACATACAGAGCATTTCTTTTTATTTGCTCTTCTTTTCTCAGTCTCTCTCCCTGCAGGGTACTGCTATTATTATTATTATTATTTTTAATCTTGCATTTTACTGATTAAAGCACTTACATTCATGTTGATACATTTGTTTTGTGGTGCCTTTGGGGTCATCAGGAAAAAGAAATTATTCTGGATTGGATGGGAGCTGGGAATAGCTGAGGAGAAAACCAGGCTATTATCAGGCTGACCAAAGCTACACCTGCACTCCCAGCTGGGTGTAAGTGGCTTCAGAAAGGGGTGAAAATCTGCATCTGAGAGACAGTGAGTCTGACAATGAATCCAAGCATGGAGGCTTGAGAGCAGAGAGCTTTCAGCAGCTCACAGATGCCGAATGCTCCTCATTCACGAGGCTTGGGGAGAGCAGTGCCCACGGGGTCAGGAGCATCTCAGGAGTCACTGGGTGTCCCCTGCAGGCTCTGTGCCCCTCAGGGATGCCAGCACCTTGCTCTGCCTCTGGCCTCTCTGGCTCTGCTTGGTCTCAGACCACAAGATGTAGGCTGAAATCTCTAATGGGGGAGAATGAACAGATTCAAATGGGGAAATATTAGAGGATTGTAGGACAAAAAAGGTTTTCTTGGCAACTTACAGATTTTCCTTGCCATCCTCCTGTTACCTCAGTTCCTTCTTCATATCTAGTTTCCATTTCCACCTTCAAATTCTCTTTCCTGATCCTAGAGATCTGACTGTGTGCAGGCTGTTTCCAACAGATAACGAGCTCCCCCCTATCACTGGGCCCTTTCCCTCCCTTCTGTCCCACCCTGAGATGAGACCTTGTGCAATTGTCTGGTTTTTGCCCCCCAAGGGCTGTCTGCCTTGGTCTGATAAGAACTGGACCCTGTAAACATTTGCTGAAAAGCATGGAAGAAATAATTGCATCTACCACAACCTCAAGCAGGTTAGAGAACAGTGTCTTTATCCAAATCTGGAGTTGACTGTCTTCTTAAATCACTTTAAACTGAAATAAGATCCATTCCTCCCTCATTCCCTATGCAAAAGTCAGCTGTAATCACAGGACACTGAGTCTTGCACAGGCTGGGGAGCAGAATGTGCCTCTGACAGGAGTGCTGGGCAATTTATCACAGGAGATTACACTCGAGGGTGCTCATGTGACTGGGATTTAACAGTCAATTAAATAACACCAACACTTCTAACAAAGGAGCTGGGGTTAAGGAAGGACTCCAAAATGACTCCTTTTCCTTCCCAGCTCTGATGCCAGCCCTGGGAATCTCCCTGTTATTAACCCAGATGTTCAATTAAAGCTGACAGGAACAAATAAAATTGTTCTGAAATGTCCCTACAATGGAGTCAGACAGCAGGTCTGCCCCTGAGGCAGTTCATAGGAAGCTGTCCCATGTCTTGGACTTTATCAGAAAGATTCCAGCCGTGTGTTTAGTGCAAGTGATGGCACTGCTGCTGCTCAGGTCATTTCTGAGGAGCAGGCAGGGAAGTGCTGCTTCTTGTCAGGGTTAGCCAGTGCCAGGCAGGGCAGATGAGCACGGTGCTGCTGCTTCAGAAGGACACATCAGCTGCCCACACATGCACCAGAACACATGGCAGGGCAGGGCTTGCACACTGAGCTCAATGTCTGGGCCCCAGAGAGCACATAAAGACACAAAACCTCTCCCTTCCCCATCCCTTCCAGCAGGCAGCAGTGCCTCCCTCCAGATCTCTTATGGCTTTCCTTGAAATTCCCCCCAAACTGTGAGCACCTCAGTCTTGCCAGATGTTCCCTCCTTCCTGTCCCACTGCTCCTGAGTGTGCCCATTGCTCCTGCAGGTATCCTGCTTTATCCCTCCTCACAAGCAGACTCACTCCCAGTGCATCTCCTGCTCTGGTGTGTGGTGTTGATGGGGGTCCCCAGGACGAGGTGAGAATTTGACTCCAAGTTCTCAGAAGACTGATAATATTATTATATTATTATTATTATTATTATATTATTAATATAATATAATATAATATAATATAATATAATATAATATAATATAATATAATATAATATAATATAATATATCACATCACATCACATCACATCACATCACATTATATTAAATAATATCATATTATATCATATATCATATATCATATATCATATATCATATATCATATCATATATTTTGAAACTATACTAAAGAAAGAGAAAGGAGACATCAGAAAGCTAAACAAGAATGAATAATAAAAACCTGTGACTGACCAGAGTCCTGACACAGCTGGACTGGGACTGGTCATTAAGTAAAAACAATTCACATGGAACCAATCAAGGATGCACCTGTTGGTAAGCAACCTCCAGACCACATTCCAAGCCATCAGATAATTGTTGTTTACATTTCTTTTCTGAGGCTTCCCAGCTTCTCAGGAGAAAAATCCTGGCGATTTTTCAGAAAATATCATGGTGACAGTGGTGGCATCAGCTCCAGTCCCACATTTCTCTGCTCTTCATCAAACTACCAAGCCATTCTGCCCTCACAGCTCAGCTCTGGTGTTCTGGTGGGGTCCCTGTGTCCCTCTCCCCTGCCTGGCCAGGAGAGAGGCTGGCACAGAGCTGAGCAGCATCTCCTGCACCTTGTGCAGCACCTCCCAAACCTGCAGCAGGACACGCACAGGCTCATGGTCTCAGAGTTCATGTCAGCAGCTCCTTTCAGGACAGCAGGAAAAGCTTGCTGCTGTATTCACCTTTCACTAAACACCAAACATTTGCATCTGTTCTTATATTCCAGTGGCTTTTCACAAGAATAATGAAAAAAAATATTTGTGGTACTTTTTGCTCATTTTATCAGTTTCTTCCTCTAAATTCTGCTTCCTAGGGCTGTTCTTTGGGAATCCCACTTTACACTGGGGATTCAGAGCTGTTGCAGCAGTGGGTGTTAGCACACAACAACCTTTCTGCTTGGGCACAAGCAGCATGTTTAGAAGTTACCTGATAAATAGAAGGACACAGATTTTGTGACCCAAGTTTCCTCACCACACAAGTCAGGAAAGGGCTGTTACACTCTTGTGAAGCTGGCCAAGATGCTGAGTTTTTTCCCATAGCAAAAGAAACAACTTTCCCCATTCCATATTCTGTCTCTCTCATGGGGTGAGTCCAGAGTTTTGTTTTATAGGTTCCTCTAAAGCATCAGAGCTGTTCCCAGTGTCCTGTTCTGGACAACTCGTTCCAGCAGTGTGTGAAATGGTGTTTTCCTAAAAGATCATTTTGTAGGGTCACTTCATCATCTGGTCCCTGTTCCACGAGGTCATTCAAAAGTCACAGCACTGGAGTCAAAATCCCCTTATGCTCATTTTGGTGTATTGGAAACTACCAGAATGTTTGCTGGAAGAGACAAAATGTGGCTGAAATAAATCCACAGATTTTCCCCTAACAGGGTTGCTAGAATAATATCAAGATCATGACTCCCCCTCACTCCTCATAATTGCTGCAGCACAGCCCTAAAAGGGGTGGCTGACCACAATACAGATATTTTTTTTCATGTAGCAGGAAGGAGTTGTTGAGAAATCTCTTGGAGCATGTGAATGCCAGCCTGATATTTTACTTGGGACCAGCTCTTTGACAGGATACTCATTTTCTCACATCTACATCATTCTTGAACACCAAATCCACACCCTCTCCATGAAGAAGCTGTGGGATTTTTTCCAAACAGTAAATCTGTATTCTCTGCCTTGTTCGTATTAGGATGTAGTACCTAAAAAACCCAAACTAATGCTTGAGGTAAAACTAGAATTAATGGACAAAACCATGGTATAATCTTGTGTCCTTCTCCTCAAATAATCTTCCTCTGCAGTGGCAGGGATGACACCAGAGGGTGACAGTGACCAGAGAAGGTGGTGCTGTCCATGTGTTTGTGCCTCAGACAGGGTAGAGCTGTCAGGTGTCTCTGTACAGCTCCCGGGAGAGACACTGACCTTGTGTCTTAACAAAGACTCAAAATTCCACCAGACACTTGAAGCTCAGACCCAAAAGCCAACACTTAAACAAGCTCCCTGCTTCTGGCATGTTGTTTTTGCCAATATCTGCTGCATTAATCACAGGTGACAGCCCAAGCAGTAATTTGGGCTGTTCATTAGCGCAGCCCCATGTTCTGCTCCTTCTGAGGCCACACAGATATTCAGAATTAGCATTCCCACCGAGTTTTGCAGGAAGTGGAGGCTTCTGGGAAGCTGAAGGATAGAATGGAAATTGCTGATCGGAACAAGAAGCTGGAGCTCCCTAGAGGGGACACACAAAGCAGCACGGGATGCTGCTGACACTCTGTTTGAATTGGGTGGATTTATGAGCTTTTCTGATAAGAGCTGTTATCTGGGGCTGGAATCAGACCCCGCCCCCTTTGCTGGAATTTCTCTTGGTTTGTTCTGTTCCCAACCCCGAGCACTTCTGGAGAGTGTCCACCTTGTCTCCTGCAAATTCATGAGGATGGGAATCTAAGGCTAATGGTATCCTGTGGATTTGCATGCAAGGCTGCTCTGACCTTAGGGATGCAGGAGCTCCTCGGGCTGGGCAGGAGCAGCAGGGGCAGCCTGGCAGCTCCAGCTCTGTGCCTTGGGCTGGGCTGACAGTGACCAGCCCTTGCTGGGATTTGCACTCCTGGGTGCCAGCTACTGATACCAGCAAGGGCTGACTGAGAGCAGGCTCCCCATGAGCGCAGCATTCTGCATTTCAGAGTCTCCAAATACCAGAGGCATTATCTCAGGCTGCAGAGCATTGTAAATCAGAGTTAATTCTTTCCAGCAGTCAGCTTTGATATGGCCCTCCCTCTCATTACCCACTCCCTAAAGGAAGAAAGAACACTCTAAGGGTCCTACCCCATAAATGTTCCTGGATTCAAAAAGCCAAAAATGACATTATTTTATTTGCATGCCCAGTAAATTGGTGGTGTAAAATTCCCCCGCAGGATAGAGGATAAAACCAGGGGTTAAAAAGTAAATTAACACACTTTCCTCTGGCTCAACTCTACTGAGTTCATTGCAGATCTTTGAAGTTTATCCTCCTTGTATAAGTTATTTAGAAAACTATGTCACCTCCTTGTATAAGTTATTTAGAGAACTTTTCGTGAGCACTCTTTATATTGATTTAAAGCTTCCTACTTTTTAAAATCACATTCATTTGAGAGATGGGTAAATTCTGGTATAGGATATAGCAGTTGACAGGTCTTGCTCAAAACCAACATCACTGCTGGAAGCAGAAATGAGTCTCCTGAGCCTTGGTCCCAGTGCTGCAGTTTTGTGGAATGCCTGGGATGCACACTCAGTGGGAAGCACACCAGGAACAGTTCCCTGCTCTGCAGAAACAAACAGAACTTTTTTAAAATTTTATTTTTAAAGGCACTGAAAGCAGTGAAGGCTGAGTAACAGAGCAGGCATGAGCCTCGAGGTGTCTGATGAAATGACATAGTTTGAGATTTTTATGTAACCACATGGAAAGCTGTGATGTGTGCATGAGACTTTCCTGGATATTCAAAGTTTTCAGGGAATTATGACTTGCAGCAGTGAGTCAGCACTGTTTTAATGAGGCAAGGATTAACCTTCCTGTCAGGACAGTCTCAAACAAGCTTGAAAAACAAAAACCACAGAGATAGGTGACAATACATTTCGGGAAACAAAAGATCAGCACCTGGGGCCTTAAGACCAAAGCAGATCCTTATCAACCATTCAGGCAAGATCAGAAGTGAGCAGTGGCTGGCAGGTACCTTCCACCTGTCCCACACCTGCAAAGCCTCCTGTTTCCTAGATAAGCTCAGCATTTGGGAGAAGGTCAGAAAAACCCTGTAAAATTGTCTCCCTTTAACCTGAAAGAGGTTTATCCCTACTGTGGCCACACTTGTACCACTCTCCAAGAAGGCTGCTGAGATGTTAATTCCCTATTCAATGAAAAAACCCAAAGTTTGGCTCTGTTGTCTCCTGCAGGATGCTCTCCAAAGGCAGAGCTGTGTCACCACGTGCTGGGCTCCCAGCCAGATGAGCTCTGCACAGTGATCAAGCTCCCTCTCAGGTAATATACATCCCAGCCTGAAAGCTGCTTCCTCCACCTCCCTTTGTAGTCCGTGTTTTAATCAGCACCATCTGGGAATAGCTTCCTTTTATTTACTTATTTTTGGGTACAGGCAGTCTTAGATCCTCAGATTTTGGTCAGCCTGCCTGGAAACTCTTCAAAGTTTGGGATTACCAGCTCATGAGCTGGGGACTGGGTCCAGGCACTTGAGAGCAGACACAAGACAGGAACAGAAGTGACCCATCAGCAGCCCCTGAACTCAGCTGCAGCACCGACTTTTTAAGGTTATTTTCTCAGCACAGCTGGCTTGGGGGCTGTTCTGTCACACATCCATGCTTGGCTGAGTGATCCAGCACAAATGACCCCATTTTCCCAGGAATGCAGAGGGAGTTTTCTGTGAGCATGGCTCCACTGGCCGCAACAGAAATCAGGCGTGTAAATCCCTTTCTTTTAGCCTCAAACTGGTCAAAGGGAGAATGAAATCCCCAGCCTTTCTAGCCCTTGTAGGGGAAGGAAACTGAATGAAGCAGGGACAAGCAGCAAGTAAAGATCTCTGCCACCTCCCCTGTGCACTGCCCAATTTATTTTGAAGTGCTATTTTTGTTCAGCCTCAGACATTTGAAACATTTTGCCTGGAGCAGGAAATATCACATTTCCCAGCTCAATGAGCAACCTGCACAGAGTAGTGCTAAACACTTTATGGAAACACTGTTCTGTGAAATAAAATGTGGTATTTTAGCATTTTTGCTAAAAAAAAACCTGACTTACCTGACAGGCACTGCAGGTCATGAGAGGGACACAGCCTGAGTGACTTCACATCAGGGCACCAGTGCATTGTGCTTTGGTATTGATGGATGGATGGATCAAGGTGCTTGTCTGGGCTCTGGTGCCCTGTGAAAACAGCAGAAAAATTATTGTGCTTAGAGCCAGATAAGCAGCACCTTAATTTTGATGGATGTGTTGTGTCCCAGCACACAGCTTACAGCTCACCAAAATACAAGTGTGACTCTTACTTCCATCCCTGCAGAAACCCCCAGACAATGCCCCACAGGCCCTGGCTCCCTGCACAAGGATTGTCCTCCACCCTCTTGGAAGGGCACCTGAACGAACAGAAAATGTATTTACAGCTCTGGGGCTCCCACAGTCTGCAGCCTAATCTTGTTGCTATCAACCCAGTTCTGTTTTAATAAGCAATAAATGGATTTTCCTGTTTTGCTCATGATGGTAATGGGTAAGTGACCTCCCTGCTGTCACCCATGTGTTTTTCCACCCTGATTTCTGCCCTGCTGTGGAGGGGGAGAGGGGAGCAGCTGGGTGGGCACTGGCAGCTGGCCATGGTCAGCCCAGGAGTGCAAACAGCAGCCAAAGGGGCCCCAGTGCTCAGCAGAACAGGCACAACCTGCTCTTCTCCATGGTCCCAGTCCTGTGGAAACAAGCCATGAACAGGGTTTGTTAACAAATTTTTAAGTTTGCTCATTGTTAACACGCTCAGGTGTGTACATTGCAAAATACACTTGGATCAGCCTGGTCACAGTAGTTTTACTCATTATCAGCTATCTGAAAATAGATGTTGAAATAATACCTTTTCCATAATAATTTATTAAAAAAATAAATCTCACATTGACCTTATCAATTGTTCTTGATTCTTAAAATCTCAGTACCTGCAGTTCCTGCTGAGGGTTTAACCAAGCAGAACTCCTGTCTGATGTTAAACAAAAGTGTGTTTCCTAGCAGGGAAAAAAATGCCTAATTAATTTTCTTTTGTTTTTTTCCATGGTTGATTAGTCCAACATACATACAGGGAAGCTGCCTCCCTAGGGATGCCTCAACACAAACAGCCATAAATGGATTAACTAAAATCAAAACGTCCCCTAACCTGCTCAAAGTTACATTTGCAGCAGAGGTGTATTTATCTCTGTGTTTTACTGAGAGTGACAGCAATTGAACAAAACAGGAGCTGGGAATAGACAGCTCTCCATAACATCCAACTGGAAAACAGAACTGCTGCCAAATCCAGTGGAACCAGATTATCTCAGTGCTCTAGGTGGGCTTCCAGCAGCCTCCAGCACCAGCACGTGCTTTGGGAAAATAAACACCATCCCACAGAGCTGTCCCAGGTTCCCTTCTGCAGGGAGCACTGCTGAGACAGCTCTGCTCCAAAAGCTCTTTTGGTGCTTGGACACACACAGAGCAAAAGGACAGCCTTTTTTTGTCCTTTTTTTTGCTCCTCCCCTGAGTCTCTGTGTCCTCTGTGCAGAGACCCACGAGCAGTGCCAGGGGAGCACTTCTGGCAGGGCTGTGCCTGTTGGGCACCTCGAGCAGGGCTGATGTTGTCAGAGCTGTCACATTTGTGCCAGGGTGACAGGAGCAGCAGTGACCTCCTAACCCAGGCTCTGGTCACAACAGGCTCACAGCTGAGACCACTGAAGCAGCTTTTTAGCACTGTGCAGTTCACTGGAAGAATGTCAAGGCTTAAAAAGAAAAATCAGTATTATGAGACATCGACAAGCTCCTACCAAGCCCCCAGGTGTTTTCAGGAGTTTCAGGCTCTTGTCTGAGCAGCAGAATTTTGGCTGAAGACACTAAAATAGCCCCAGTTAAATCAGATGTCTTTAGGATGCCACTGCCAAGTCCTCGTAAGTAACAGCAAAGAATTTCACGACTTGGTGCAATGTAACCATGTAAGGGCAACTCTGTCCATCTTGTACAGTAGAGTACAGTTCATTCCCTTTCATGGCCCTCAAACATCTGAACTATTCCTGTTCCAGGAAAACAAAGAACATTTTACATCACAATACTAGAAAATGCAACTGAAAGTGGATTTTTGAAGGGACACACGTTCCCCCCTTGACAGGATTCTGCAGGGATTTTGGTAGGACTCAAGTGCAATGGTGCTGGTGATGATGGTGTGAACTTCAGGAAGCCTTTAGCACAGCACTAATCCATTCCCAACTGAACTGCTTCAGCATATGGCACCATTAACATTTCATATTTTGACAAAAAAAAAAAAATTAATGACAGAACAATTTGCTTCAATTTTTTCTAAAACTCCAAAAACCAAATGGCAACAATCAGTGTTACAAAGCACAGAACATTTTAACTTACAACATAATCCTTAAATTCTCAAACCAGAAGTGTAATTTTGGGTCAGCTGTATACTAATGGGGTTGTACTGCTTAAAAAGACATCTGAGAGACCTCAAGTTCATCTTGAACTTTTAAGCTGTCAGTTCACTCTGCCTTATGGAGGAATTCCACTGAAATCCACATGGATGAACAGAGTCTCAGGGGATTAGGAACAAGTCAACAATATTTAAACTCTTTGGTAAACCAGGCATTTATCAGCAGCAAACAGTTAAGGGTTTTATTTAAAGTTCTACCCTAATGCCAAGGCAGAAGCAGCTAATTTAAGAGATGTCAGAAAAAAATATCAAGTCCAATTAAAACTTATCTCCTCTTACTGTGTACAAAGGAAAGTAATAAGGATTGGACATAGGCCAAGCTGAAACCTTTCCAGTTTGAAGACTGTATTTTTCTTTCCAGAAAATGTTTTCACAGATTTATCTCCTGGAAAAATGGATTATTTCTAGGAGAATCACAACACTGTCATACCTCCTCCCCCTTTTTTAAATGCATCTTTCATGGTTAACTTAGATGTCAAAAGAAAATAGCTCAAAAATAAAGTATGGATTAACTTCCCCCTCTGTTTTAATATTTAAAAGGTTTCTCTTATGTGCTTTGTGTATTAATTTCAACATGAATTCAACATGAATCAATTTTTTTGCCTTTTTTTGGCTTGAGTTCCTCCCTACTTGCAACATGTTTCAAGAGTTCTATCAGCTCAGAGTAGTAGTAAATTCAAGTGTTATCAGTGGGAAGGGAGACTGTGCAGCCAAAGAAGTTTCAGGCTATGGCTCTGCTAAAAAGGGCTCTGAGCCTGTTGAGTTCTGATTCTCTGCTGTAACTGCTCCTGGAATAAAGGATTAGTTATGGACTTCATTGTATCTATACCGTAGCTTACACTCTAAATCCTAATTTATTATTTGCAAAAAAAAACTTATTAAAATTACTAAAAAGACCTCACACCACACCGTAGCTCCACATTAACATGGCCTGATTTGCTCTGCCAATATTCAGTAGGTATCCATGGTGCCAAACCAGAACCTTCCAAACAAATATGCTGCACTTTGTCATGTCTGACAAGAAGAACACAGATAAGGAGAAAGATAGCACACGTGGGCAGTTCAGCCATTTTCCTCAGTCCAGAGGGAACAGCATCCCTGCTCCAGGCTGTCCTGAGCCTCAGCTCCATGTGCAGCCACAGTAACTGGCAAATCAGAAATAAAGCACATGGTAACCTCTCTCAATGGTGACAGCTTGCAGCATAAACAGGAAAGCATCACCAAACAGCCTCTGTCACTTGGAACAGCTCTGGGAGGGTCTGTGCAGAGATCTGAGGGTGGAAAGTGCAGATGTTAACCCAGAGATGACCACAGGCAGGGAAGTCTAATCTGGATTAACCTCTGAGCAATGGGCAGATCAGGATACACCACCAGGACAGGCCCTGTGTATTGTGGGTATTGTGGAACTGGTAAAATGCAGCTGACAGGGGAAATTTACCCTATTACCTTATTTTATAACCCAAACCCATATATGACATTTATTTCAGTGATAATCACAAAGTGACAAATAAACCTGCTGTGTGCAAAAAAAATCTACCAACACAAAAGCAGCACCTGAAGAAAGGACAGACCCTTTCTTGAACCTAACAAGAATTCTCTCAGTTTTTCCAGTGGAAAAGCAGCAAGCTCAGTTAGATTGCTACACTGCAAGTGTTCTGTTACAGATGCAAAACTTATTAAATCTGGAAAAGAACAATGACAGTGAAGCCAAGAACAAAGTGGAAATCCTTGACTCTGGCACTGCTTTTCAAGCTGATTTGTTTGAAGAATTCACAGTGAGAATCTGTATATTTTTAAGACACATTTCCAAGTCTTTCAAGACTAACTATAATAAACCCACTCATCTTTATGACTTGTACAAAAGACACAGCACAATGTAGTTTTGAACTGTTTATTTCACATATTCCATCCTGGAGTTTCTTCAGTTAAAAGTTCCTACAAGAAAATGAAATAAACATTGTTACAAATGAGTTTGTACTCAAGTAAATATCTCTGACCAACTGTGTAATCATCCTATAAATACAATGTACAGATTGTCCTCCTAAAAGCTGGATTTGGGAATGGAGGTTCCCCCTGCAGGAGTTAGAGGGTAAGATAAACATACGTACTTGGACACAATTCCATCATTTTTTGCCAGACGCAAAATGGAGTCATCTGATTCACCCTGTAAAGAGAGAAAAGGAAATATTTTCAAAGGAAATATTCTCAAAGGAAATATTCTCAAGTGCCCAGATAATTACTGACACATGTGGAAGCAAGAGAGGCAGCTGCAGCAGTTAGTGCAGACTAGTGTTTTCAAAATAAACTGTTTACTTTTTTGTCATCCTTATGCTATTACTGCATAAAAATATGCATTTGGATGAACAACAAATTTATGGGCAAGTGGACTTGTGATGAACTCATTTTAAAGTCAAGATAGTATCATCTCCAGTAATTATAAACAGATAAAAGCCAGAATTAGTACCTTGATACACATTCTTAAAAGAAAATCATTGGCATACTTTACTTTAAAAAAACAACAAACATCTCCAAAAGAAATTGATTATTCCAAGCAATCCAAGGCCCTGGCACAGGGTGCCCATTGAAGCTGTGGCTGCCCAGTTCCTGTAAATTTCCAAGGCCAGGCTGGACAGGGCTTGAATAACCTGGGACAGTGGAAGGTGCCCCTGCCCACAGGAGGGGTGGAATGAGATCATCCTTAAGGTCCCTCCAAACCAAACCTTTGGTGATTCTGTGAATTTGTTCACGTGTTTACTCTGCCCCAAAAAGCCCTGTGGAAACACACTTCCCACAGTGTTTTCAGGGCCAGACACACAGCTAATTACTGACTAATGATCAGCAGCACAGCAGCTCTGCAGGTCAGCAAGGCACTCACCATTCTCCGGATGGGGCCACAGATGGCGTAAGTCTTGAACTGGCCGTTCACCCTGCCTGTCACCTTGTCCACCTGCAATCACAGCAAAGTTTTACACTCTCACAGCACACTTGACAAGCACCCCAAAGTTAAAAACTGCAGAAAAATACTTGCAGCGTTGAGAAAATAAACCACAAAACCTCAAGGCAAACACTGGAGTTAGAAAGTCAACTACAATGATCTTTGCACAGCAAATTTGTAGCTACATAGTGCAGCCATTAAATTTAGTGGATCACACAGATTGACAAGAGTGGTAGCTAAAAGAAAAAATATTTGAGTTCTGAAAAAATGGAAAAGCTCTGTGTAAAGTAGATTTTCCTGCCTTTATTCTTTTTTGTTTGTTTGTTTCTTTGAACTGAGGTCAATAATGGAAAACTGAACTGAAGAGGGAAAGGGACAGAGTTGTTACATGGGTAGGAAAATGTCCAAGCTAAGAGACAAACTGTCTCACTTTCTCAAGCTGCTGAGACATTTAAGAGGAAAAAGACTAAAACATATAAATCATGGATTTAAACACTGTAGTGAACCCTGTAATACCAGGTGGGTTCATTTCCATATTCTGCTAATCTGATACTTGAAAACAAGGAATAGGGATCAGAAGGGAATAGAGATCATTCACTGAAGGAGTGAAACATGGTGAACAAGAAAAGTACTTGACTTAACAATTGCAGGAAATCAGGATGGTTTTTTAAAGGTTTCTTAGGTTTCTCTTTTTTTTTTTTTGGTGAGATAATTCAGGAGACTCAGATTTTTAAAAGATGTAGGGATGTGATCTCCCATTCAAAGAACCAAATCAAGCTCTGTAGCTCATAAGCTACAGGAACATTGTGTCCAAAAAAATCCTGAAACCTGAATTTAATAAACAATTGGGGAAAAAAATCCCCAAATCATGCTACAAGGAGCTCAAATTAATTGGAACCCACATGTATTAACTGGGAACCTGCAGGAGTCAAGGTCTATTGTGACTTTCTTTACTGAATTACTGAAGATACATCACAAGCTGTTTAATTCTGTAGCTTTTTTCAGAAGTTTAAAGGTTTAGCTCTCTTGTCACATATTCTGTGGATAAACTTACCTCAGAAATGTTTATCTGAATGGAAGCATGATCCTTAGCACCAATGATTCGGTTGCTAGCAGAGCTGAGGAATGAAGCAGGACAGATTTAAACAAAAGGAAACAGGCAGTGACAATGACAAAGAAAGCTACTAGAGCCAATTCTAGAGGCAAATTAATGCAAAAGTAAGCCAAACTAATTAGTAAGATTTTAGTTCCTATGCCGTTTTTGCTGAGAGACACTACAGCTGTCAAAGACACTCAGGATGGAAATGCTCAGGAATCACAGGCTGTAAAACATATTTGACTTAATCTAATAAAATTCATACAAGTGGCTTATTTTTAGTGACTTTTTAAACTAACAGCAAACTGATTTTTTCTCCCCCTACAGATATTCACTGCTACAAAAAGCCCCTCTGCACAGGTGAGGGCCCTAGGGATGTTTTTGGAATGGATTTTGGGGGCCCCTCCAGCCCTGCCTGGCTCCTGGGTCCCTGCTCACCATTTCCGAGGGACATAAAGGTCCACGAACTCCCCAGCGTCGTTCTGCATCTCGCCCTGTTCCTGCTGAGGCACTGAGCAGAGACACCTGCCAGAATCATGGAGTATCGCCGTTTGGAAGGGACCCACAAGGATCACCGAGTCCAAGGCCTGGCCTTGCACAGACCCCCCAACAACCCCACCCTGGGCATCCCTGGCAGCGCTGCCCTAAGGCCCCTGGAGCTCTGGGGCTGTGCCCATCCCCCGGGACAGTGCCTGGTTCTGGGGAAAAACCTCTTCCCAAAACCCACCCTCACCCTCCCTGACTCAGCTCCAGCCTTTCCCTTGAATCTCATCGGTGACCACAGCGACCGGAGCCGTGAGGTGATGCTGGAGCCCGGCCGGGCCCACGGGCTGCAGCCGAACCTCTCGGGCAGAGCCGTCCCCGCCCTCAGCACCGCTCCCGGCCCCGCTGCCCCGGCCCCCATCGCTCCCACCGGCCCCGCTGCCCCGGCCCCCATCGCTCCCGCTGCCCTGACCCCCATGGTTCCGCCCGGCCCCGCCGCCTTCCCCGGCCCCGCCGCCATCGCTCCCACCTCGCGCGCGGCCGGGCGGAAAGGAAGGGGCCGGGCCGGACACGGAATTACGTCACAGCGCCGCGAGCGCTTCCTGCACGGCCGCGTGACGTCACGGCTCGGCCCCGCCCTGCCGGGGATCCGGAACGGGGCTGGGCCCGGCCCGGCCCTTCAGGCCCGTGGCGCTCGTACCCCTGCCCCCAGGACTGCCCCTCATTGGGGGCTGCTCACCTGAGCCGGCCCCTCAGGTGCCATTCCGAATGCAGCCGCTCCCGATGCCGCTCCCTGGGCAGGCGGTTGGACGGGATGGGCTCCGGAGGTGCCTGCCGTGCTGAACCCTTGGGGGATTCTGGGAGCAGAGCAGCCCGGAACCCCCGCGGAAACCAACAGAGCGTTCCGAGCTACAGGGAGGGCCCGTGGAGGCCCCAGCGAGGATGAGGGGTCTGGGGTTTCTCTCTCAGGAGGACTCTGGAGGAGCTGCTCAATCCCTACAAATATGTCAGGAGAAGGGACTCTGGAGGAGCTGCTCAATCCCTACAAATATCTCAGGAGAAGGGACTCTGGAGTCCCTGGGCCTGAGAGAGGCTCCTCAGTCCGTACCAATATCTCCAAGGAGTGGCAGAAAATGTTGCCGGACTCTCTGTAGCAGTGCCCAGCAATGGGACAAAGAGAAATGGCCATAAACGAAAACACAAAAAATCCCACCTGAACCTGAGGAAGAATTTTCCATCAAGGGTGGCAGATGACTGGAACAGCTGCCCGGGGACATCGGGCAGTCTCTGTCTCTGGAGACATTTCAAACCCACCTGGACACATTCCTGTGCCACCTGCCCCAGGTGAGCTGCCTGAGAAGCAGGGTCAGAGCAGGTGATCTCCAGAGGGCCCTTCCAACACCACCCATGCTGTTATTCCAAAATGAGACACTTGGTTACAAACCATGTACCAAAACCAGGTTTTATTTCACAGCATCTTAATTTCACAGAAGAAAAAACAAACAAAAAACCCCAAAACAGGCTACAACTCAGACTTTTAAATAATGGAATATGACAAAACTAGATGAGTTTTTGTTTACAGGAAATGTACAGGCTCTTCTCAAGAGAGTTCTCCGTGCTGAGCCACCCCAGCAGCACCTTCACAAAGCACCGAGCCCCCCTCGGTGTAAAGCTGTTTCTCTTCAGAGCAAGAGGAGTTTGGCTGTGCAAACGTGAACCGGCAGGTCTGGCTCTGGGTCCCGCGCTGAGTTTGTGAACGCAAGGTACTGAGAGTCCTTTGCCACATGGTGGCAGCTTTTAGGTGAAAAAAGAGAGATTCCAGCCCAGGGCTGCGAGCTGCGCTCTGGGAACGGCAAACCCGGCGGGCAGAGCAGCTGGAGCTGGGGGAGGATCGCTGCAGAAGGGCTGGATGTCCCTGCACGCACACAGGTTCCTGCAAAAGCCCCAGGCTCTGGGCAGCATCACCCCAAACCCGAGCTCTGCCAGACACAGCTGGCACAGCCCTCGCTGCCCTGCGTCATCCTTGGCTTCCCAACTCGAGTGTGTGCCCGAGCCAAGGGCTAGAATAACTGTCAGACAACATTCAGCTTTCTGTAATTTAATGCTCCTTTATCCCAATTTGTTCTCCTGGAAGAAAACAAAAGCTTGCCGGTTTTATGACGTAAACCCACAGGTTCTGGGAGTGTAATTTCAGCCCAAATGGCCACTTGAACTAGACAAATTTCCACTGAATACAGACTGCAATGTGTTGCAAACCAAAGTGCGTTTTGTTCCCTCAGAAAGTTAATTTTGTTACAGAAAAGTCTTTATACACTAAATAAAGAAGTTCCCAGAGAAAGACACGTTCAGATTTCATTCATGCCAATCAAGCTGTTCTGTAAGAAATTTCTTTGCTCTGTTGTACCTCTGGCCCCTCCACAATGCCTTGGGAAGTGGTGGAGCACCTCAGCTGTCTGCACCACTGTTTGCTAATTTGGAGGCTCATTACACACTAGATGTTTAGTACATCACTATTTCTGCATGCAAGGACAGTTATATTCAGTAGAAAGTTTAACTAGTAGGCAGTTTTTTAAAACCTTTTGGAAGATATCTGGCAAGCTTATTGTCTAAGCTATTAGCTACATCTTACTTCTGGAGACTGGAAAGTCCTTCTGTGTTAGAGAAATCACAAGCATATTAAATTTTACACAAATAATTTGAAGCTACATACAGCTGAACACAGTTACAAAAGGTTTGATAGTCACTGTAATTATTATATATGAAAAATACACTTTGAGCCCCACTCTGAGAGGAAGGGGCTCCAGTAAAGTTTGCTGCAATTCTAATGAAGCCAAATTAGCTTCAGACAAAACACAGCTGAAGAGCAAGGATTCAGCTTTGGTTTTGGCTACAACCAATATTTAATACAAGGAACAGGAATTTACATTACTTACATATTGGATAACAAGTCCCTGACCTCAGCATGAGGTCTGGCAGTTTATAAATCAAACTTAAATGACAACTTTCTCAGTTGGAATAACCAAGTATCAGTTTTGTTCCTTGCAAAGGGACCCAGTAACTTGTATCAATAATATTGCTTCAGAAAATAAATCCAAGAGCCAATACCACAGAAGGTTCCATGTGTAATCAAGAATTCATTCCCAACCTGGATACTGTAAAAATAAAGGAAGGAATAAGCCAAGGGGCAGAGAAGTTATTAGAACTCAAGAGAGCTGCTGGGCACCAGCCAGTAGTGGCTGCTCAGATGTGCAAGAAATGCCAGTTTTATGAGGACCATCACAGTGATGCAACGCTTGGAAGAACAGAGAGTAAAAAATGTAGCATTTTAAATACCGAGCATGCTTTGTTTCACTGGCCTCAGTTGGCAGCAGTAACTCTACTGGCTTCATATTTGCTCAGATAAGACCATCTATAATACAGTCAATCCTAAAAAAGGTGCTTATTTCAGGCTACAGAACAGAGAAACAAATAAAACCCCTAAATTAAACATTAGACAGCAAATTGCTCTTAGTCAAGTGCTCATCTTCCACTCAAGAGTGAATTAGGATGGCAATCACTTGCCAGCTACCTCACTCAATGTGTGGTACTTCATGACAGGTTTTCAAACCAATTTTCCTTCTAAAGCAAAATGTATATTTTAAAGTTATTTATAGTAAATAAATTGAAATGGAGTAATTTCAATCTTGCTACTTATAGATCATAGAATAGATGCCCTGTATATTATTAGTGCAGATATACTGGAATTGTTTTCCTTGTATGCAAGGCCAATGCAGGTAAAGAATAAATGGCTATACAAATTCAGGATTCCCCACTAAATAACAGAACTAACTTAAAAAGCACTGGTACCAGACCAGCCAGTTTTAGGCACATCTTTAAAAAAATAAAGTATGCATTTCATTAATGTAAAAATGTGAGAAGGTTCTTAGAAACATCTGAACTTTATGGTGCACTGGAATGGAAGTGATGTTCTTTCAGTTTCAAGGAATACAATAAAGGCTTAAAACAAAACAAAATAAAAAGAACCAATACCATAGTATTCTTCATAGGGAAGAACAGTTTTAGTAAAACCAGGAAGATAAATAAGGAATAATAAGCAGCCATGACAGCTGACTGGTGAATATTTGTGCTTTAAATGTCCAAAAGAGAACAAAAGTTCAATAACTCTTCTCGTACCATGCCCCAGATTTGGCATCTGTGTCCACAGACCTCGACAGTTCCCATCACCCTGCAGCCTTCCCAACGAGCTGAGCCAGTGGCAGCTCCACAGGCAGCATCCTGGGGTGGGATCCCAGCACAGCTGGATGCTGGCTGGGAGGGAGCTTTGGTTAAGACTGTTGTGTGAGCCGTCTGTAATGAGGTAAAACTTGGTTTTCAGGGAGATACAGAGCCAGTTCCAAAGCCACGAGGACGGTGAATTCGAAACCAATGAGATCCCTCCTGTTGAATCTGAATCTCTCTTCTAGTTTCTATCACGGTGGTAACAAAACAAAACAAAGGAGGGGAGAAAGAATCAGTTAATCCAGGTGATTTCAAGGCATTGTTAGATTAAGTCTGTGATGCACAGCCTGAGCTGTATTTTCAGAATCAAACCAGCTTATCAGCTCAGCTGTGACACCCACACAACTGTTACTGCTTCTCTGGCAAACATATACAAGTGCAAAAATAACTTCACTGGAGGATCAGTAAGATACTAGCCTGCACCAGGCAGATAGTTTTAATGAATTAAAAAAAAACAAAGCAAGGAAGAGCCCTAATGAGACATAAAACTGGCTGAAAGAGCTGGTCTTCCATACAAGCATGTGCCACTGAAAACTTTGTATTTAATCTTTGCCTATGAGCTAGGGAGGAGGCTCTGAGAGCAGCTGGAACAAGGCTCATAGCACTTACATCTATCAGGTGTTTCACTTCGTGTTTCCTGAGGTCACTGCTGATCTTGGCTGCCAGCAGAACACAAGCACCAGCGCACAGTTTGCGGTTCTGTTTGTTGAGCTTGCCTTGGAGGACGAGCTTCTCAAAGTAAACGTAAGCCATGGAGACAGTCACTGGCTCCAGACTGCACTCCTCACTCAGGTTTCTCATCTCTCTCTTTAAACTGGGAATAGGAGAAAAGACAGCCCCCCCAAACATGACAGATTTTATTAAATGCTGTAGAAATACTGGAACTCAGAGGAGCATATGGGCAAGACTCCTCTTTGGAAAACCAGGACAAGTATTATCCTAGAGTGGAAAAGCCCAGCTGGTGCTGATGCACAAACTGATTTCACCTGGCTGACAACATCCACTGTGGTAGAACAATTCCTCAGCTGCCCATAAACACCAGAGCTTAGCTGCCTCATTGACACACAGGCTATTGCTGTAGGATTTCTTCTGGGTTCCCAAACTGGTTTGTGATTCAGATCATAAGAGTGAACCACTCTGACCTACAGAAAACCACGGCAGAGCCCTGCAGATGACAGCAGCTGCTGCACAGAGACCTGTCTGTGGACACCTTGTGTAAGAGCCAGGTGTGAGGGGAAGGCAGCCTGCTTTGCACACTCCCCACACAGCCAGCCCTTCACCTCAGCATTCAGCAGGCTTGGAGGTGGATGGCTCCTGTCAGGGCTACCATCCACACTGCAGCTGCACGATCTCTGCAGGAACACACTGCTCTGAACTGCTGCAAAGAGGAGCATGCAGGACTCAGACAGGACAGAACTGCCCAAGCAAACCTTGCCCTGGAGCTGAGCTACACCCGGCCCTGGTGACTCAGCAGAATCGTGTTCAAGCTGGCTATTTCAACAGGCTCTGATTGCATCAAACACCAGCAAGATTACAGCTCTCTGAAGGTGCAACAGTGCATCTTGGTGAGGAGCAACCAGATGCATTTACTCAAGGATGAGAAATTCTGTGTGGCCTCCACAAAAAGCTTTTCTTTACCAAGTCTCCCCAGATCGAACACTCTTTATCCTACAATCTTGTTAGGGTCTGTGGTCATCAGTAAGTCTGGTAATTGAAAGGCAAAAATAGCCAGAGGGCCCAGAAAGCCAATCCAGTTGGAGGGGATTGCACTGCAGCCAAGCAATCAGGTTACAAGGGTTTCTTTCAAAGCTAATGCTACTCCACTGTTAATTGGCTCCTAGTGTTAGTACACCACAGTTGGTGAAACAAAACCCTTGAGGTGGAACTTTGAAAACCAACTGTTACCCCTTCTCAGCATCCTAAAGATTCCAGTACAGGGCTGTCATCCTACAAGTCAGCTCAACTGACAACAGGAGATTAGTGTTTAATCATATATGCTATTAATAGAGTTAGTATTTGCTGCATACAAGTGCAGCCTCAGACAGTGTGGATGATGTCCTTGTTACTCAAGGCTTATTTCTTACCTCCTAATTTTGCTCAGTGTCAACTTGATATGAGGAAACTTCTCTCTAAAGGTTTCGTTCATATCCTTTTTAAGGTCTGAGGGTTTCACATACTCTATGACTGTAGTCTGAAATGCAAGAAGCAAAATTTATCATTTGTCTTGTGAACAGGACTGACAGCCAAACAACTCTTCCAAAAACACTAATGCAAAGGCAAACTTGAGTTTTATTATTCACAATTTAACATTTCTGAAATGTCCCAAAGTTGAATCCCAACTATAGACAAAGTCTTTAAAAAACAGTAAGCAAATGGTTACAAGAAGTAAATTACAACATGAAGACAGGTTGGCCTTTCACAAGCTCAGTGTACAAACTCAACTGTTTGTATTTTTCCTAATCAATTATCAGAAAAAACCACTTTTTCTTCCTCAAAAAAAAAGCTCTTTATAGGAGGATCTGTCAGGGAGTCTCTCCTCTTTCAGGTATGCCAGTCACTCACCATGTAGGAGGCAAAGATGAGAACACGTTTATGTTTTCCACAGGGCCACTGAGGATCATCCAGAAGATTTGGATCATACTCTGCAGCTTCTCCAGCTTCACTTCCTGAGGGAATGAGGAAAGCACATTGGGTCACCAGAAGAAGAGCTTTAAATTCCCTGTTTCCTCCTTAAGAAAGGTTTCAAATAGCAAACATTAAGTGTTGGCAGATCTCAAAGTACAGGCAAATTGCAGCTACAGGCACATGCTTGCATTTCATAAATGTCCCAGTCACAAATTAGAACAATTAAATAAACCACACAAACTCTTTCTCCACCACACACACATCATGCCTGACACACCATTTTAGATTTAGTGCAAACTGAGTTTGCATCTACAAATTTACCCAGAAAACAACTGCCCAACACTGAATTCTTCTGCCTGTCCTTTTAACAGACAGCAGAGTTATGTCAGATTTGCTCTTTTACACAAGAGAAGGGATTCTTGGCACAAACTCTGGCTTATGCATTGTTACTGTGCTAGAAGGCAAGGAGAACCACCTGGATCCACGTACACCAGATGTTTCTTGGTGAGAAATATAAAACTTTACATTCCCAAGGAAAAGCTTTGTGCCTCCTGAATGGCATAAACAGAACTAGGTCAGATATATGGAGGCTGCAAGGAGTTTGTGGAAACCTCTGTCCTAAGGCTCATGATTTGCACTGCACTAAGGAGCTGCAGCACCTCCATCCCTACAACACTGACCACCTGCAGTTGTCTCAGACAAATCTCTGCCTTTTCTGCTGTGTGCACCAGTGATGACAGAGCTGCCTGCTGTCCTTACCAATGTCTGTCCCTGCTGGTATTGTTTTTGCTGTCACAGGTTTGTATCTTGATCCAGGAAGACTCCGGGGAGCACTGGCTCGACAGGGGGGAACAGCACCGTAGGCGTCGGCTTTGCGAACAACCAGAGCGTTGGTCGGGTACAGGAATTTTGCATAGGACACAACCTGAAAGAAGAGAAAGTTGTAGTGGTTATGGAGGGAAATTTCCTGAAAAGCTCATTTCCAGACACCTAGGATTTTCCAAATCAGAGTCCCCTAGAGTCTGTGTTTGGGAGTGGGGAGCTTGGAACTGTAAGACAGGAGGAAGGGAAAAGTTGGATGAGGCGTGCCTTGTTTTCACAACTTTAAAATGAAGAGATGTAGAAGATTTGGTGGGATGGCAAAGAAAAGGAGAGAATCACAATTAAATTCTGGCATTATAAATTTAACTAAAGCAGTATGAATTTCATCCATATTTCAAACAGAATGTCACTCACATGTTGCCTCAGATAGCAAAGCCAACTCAATTCTCCAAAAACAGAGGCAGAAGCAATAAGAAGCTTCAGCAGCCTTTTCAGAAGTAGCATTATCACAAGCCACAATTTCAAACCAGGGGTCTGCTCTGAAAAGCCACAGTTCTCACATAATGGACAGCAAAGCACTGCACAAATTGATTTGTCTCAGCATGAAATGGTCCTGGGGTGAAAAAATACATGTCCTTACCTTGCCATCAGCACCCAGCTCTACTCCTTCCAGTCCAAGCACCATCTCAGTAGATACTGAAACTCCCCCAGAAGGATGTCGCTGTTTCTGTCCTTCCATTTTCAGATCACTAAATGCAGGTAAGAAAGAGCACTATTACAGAATGCAAGCCCAGCTTCCCATGGTAAACACCAGCCAACATCACCAGGTCAGAGTTCTCCTGTGTGGAAACAAGCCAACCCCTCCATGCCACCTCCAGGAGAGCATTAGTTTTTAACTACTCTTTTCAAAATGTGGAGATGTTCATTAACTAAAGAATCAGATTTCATTTCAGTTTAACACAAATCTACCAATCTGCCTATTGAAGGTTTTAATATGATCTTTCTGCACAAGACCACACCATTCCCAACCTTCTAATGTTCAAAAACATAACAGCAAAGTTGATTTACATTACTTGTTTTCCAGGATTAGAAACCTGCCTTTCAAGAGCAAATTTGCAACCCCTGTGCACCCAAGCTCAAGTTCAGAATGAAGCTTCAAGTCTCTGTGTCAACGATGGCAGCACGTGGCTTTGTCACCAATATTCCAATACAAAATCCAGTTTTCAAATGAAGAACTGCCTTGCCAGCTTGCAAGCAGAACAGCACAGTGCTCAGAACTGCTCTGAAATAGCTCCAGTGACCTTGCTGCCTTTCTATTATGTGGGAGAATATTTTCCCATCAACTATTTTTATGGCATGTATTTGCATACAATACAATTCCCACGACTAAGCATCCGTTTCCTTTGTCCATAAGTTACTGACAGGACAGAAGTGACAACACAATTGTTTTGCCAGAACAGAATTAGTGTTTTGTATGGTATATTTGTAGATAACAGACCTTCACAGAATGGACTTAAACTTCACAAGGGACTGAAGAAAGACGCAGGGAAATCCAGTTTGTGGGTTTTGTTTCTCATAAATGATCATACTGACAGTTGTAAATAAAAATGTAGTCCAAACACTAAAAGCAGTGTGAATCAGTCCAAACTGTTTCTGCTTTTCTTAGGTTGCAAATAGTGACATTCAGGGCTTAAAACTGAGAAACAGAAGAACATCTTTAACTTATTTAGGTGCAAATTCACTATGAAACCTTGAGAATTTCCACTGAAGGCAACATCACCCTTCCCTGAAACTCCCTGTGCTTTTTTCCTGACACCACTGTTGGTGGCTCTAAAGACAGTTGATTTCTGACCACTCCAGGAGTATAGAAAACCTACCCAGCAGCCAATCACATTATCTGTTCAAAGTTGATTTCAGAGATTTCACAGGACTGGAGTGCTTTAAAATGTGAATAAACACTGGAAGAAAAGTCTGCTTTTTCCAGTATTTTTCTCTTGGAGCTGGAATGAACACTTTGACACTGTGGCAGTGTCTGGTTTTACAGCAAGCTCTTGTCCTTACACATGAATGGCAGGTTGAATAGGCTCACTTGCTTCAGAACAGGAGACACCAAGCACACTCATTTCAGGAGATCTCTTGAAACAACAGAGCAGACATTTCAACATTTCCCAGAGCAGCTGAAGAGGCTCACCTGATCCGTAGCCCCTCCCCGTAAGGTAGGATAGAAAACGCCACGCACAGGGTTCGTTTGGCACAGATCAGCACTATCCTGGAGCAGATGGGGAAAGATCAGGGTATCAATTAAGATCCAGAAGTTACAAAGCAGCTTTTTATGGGGTATTAACACAAGGCTCTTCTTATCTTGCTCTGCAAGTCATAGATACTGCCATGGATTTAACATTTTCAGAAAGCAGCAGAAGAGCAGAGGTTTAACATTGACCCTGCAGGTCCTTGGGGCTCTCTATCAAACCTCAGTGTTTAGGACCTGCCATCACCTTGGGAGCAACTCAAAGGAGATCCCAGTCCTTAAATATATATCTATATTTATGTAATTTTTACATAAACCTTATATTCTACATTTAGATGAAACCTCACACTTCTATTAATAATAAACATAAATGCAGCCTCCCTTTCTCTTCTGCTCAGCAACTATGAGCCAAGAATTTGGCTAAACCAAGCCATTCTCCTTAATGCCTTCTCCATTTCTTCTCCATTCTCAGCTCTGACCTCTCTGTGCCAGAGATAAAGAAAGTGAGAGAAATAAGAAAAGTGAGGGAAGAAAAGAGAGAATGATTTAACCTCCTCAGAGTAGGATGGCAGAATCATCAGTGTATTGCTGCAAATGTAGCAGATATGAGCACCTACCACTTTTGACAGAAGTCTCAATAAAGCTAACAAGGCCCCAGGGGCATCCTCTAATTCTCACTGATATTAAATGTCTCACTGCATGGAACTGGAGGCTGCTTCCTACTGCACACAAATACAGGGGGAACCTCAATCTCCACATGTTACCTGCTGTTCTTGGTGTCATACTGCCTCATGTTCTTGATGAAGTGCATCTTCTTCAAACTTTTGTGTCTCGGAGACCCAGATATATGCTTGGTTCTGCAATGATAAAAAACAAAAACAAAAAAAGCCAAATCTGTTAAGTGTTCTGAGAAAAATTCATGCCAGTTGTATGATCAGATGGCAGCACTAGCATGCAGGACCTCAGATATTGGCGTGGAAGAGGGTGGAGGGAGGAGAGGACTGCATGCAACGAGCTGAGGTTAATGCTGCTTTTGAAAACAAGTACCTTCGGACACTGGCATATTCCACTATGTCTTCTAAAAAGTCTAGAGAGCAGCGCTGGGAGATAAAACGCCTTCTGCAAAATGCACAACACCACGAAGAGTGAATAGCATTAGTTCATGGCCTCTGAGTTTATGAACTGCAACAGATCTATGAGCTCTTAGGATGCGTGGCAGGCTTTCTGGATTTTTGTTTTTATTGCAAGAGTGCTTAACTAAGAGTTTAAAATTCCTTAAAAGGCCAAGAACTTGTCTCCCCCTCTAGGACCCTTGAAGTACATATTTATACCAACTTCATCAACAAGACCATTCATTATCTGCCACACAGAAGAATGCCTACCTATAAGTTAAACACCTAAAAAGCTTCCAAATACTCATTTAAAATCTGGCAAGAATGTCACAAAAGGATCCCTCCATCAAGGCAGGGGAATCAATAATTTTCTATCAATTTAAGCTGAGATACAGGTACATCTGTATGATGACCAAACATCTGTGTGCATTCTCCATTCAGAACAGCTGTCTCCAGCTCCAGGAGTCAGCAGACTGAGAGTCTGTGGCTGCAGCTCAATAAAACTGACAGATCTCTCTGAGAAACAATAGAGAGGGTTATTAGAGGAAGCAAAAAGTATTTGGCATCCATGTGAAGTCCCAGAATGGAAGATGCAAGAATAATAGTAGGGCTCACGTGAGTTAGTGTAACAGTAATAGGATATTACGTTCAAGCAAAAAAAAACAGACTTTGCCAAAGTAAGATGCATTACTATTGTCCAAGTCAAGTCTTTCTTTGCTGGTAGAGATTTACAAATGAATTGTGCAACTCTGACTGCAATTTCTATAGGAACAATGCACTCTGCCAGCAAAAAGCTGACACTACAACTATCAGAGTCTGTATTTTCTGCCTTTGTTTGAGCACGCATTATGCTACACTTCCAGCACAAGCCATGTGCGCTCAAGCCCAAGGTTTTCCTCCCAAGTAAGACAAGAACTCAACTAATGGGCAGTGCTGCCATGGAACTCAATGCAGAAGCAGCACAACAAGCCAAAAGTCACAGGACTCTGGTTTGACAAGACCCAGCTTCTGGAAAAACAAAACAAAACAAAAAAAAACCAAAATAAAAAACAAAAAGTCAAACCTCAAGCTGCAGCAGAGCAGACTCTCAGCTGCACTGTTCAGGCACTCTTAAAAGGAAGTAAAGCTCAGAACTCAAACAGGTAGGAGGATGAAAAATTAAGTGTCCCTTTCTGCAAAACACAAGGGAGACAAGCACTCCCACAGGACTAACACCTTCAGTATTGCTAGAGACTGCCTCCTACAAATCCACAGCCATTAAGGTGCAACTGGAGAACATTCCTGGCACAGCTTCAACACCCTCCACCAGCACTTCAGTTTTAAAATTATTACTGGTTTGCTGCTTTTCAGCAAGAACGGCACAGGAACGTTTAACACTTTCACATTTACACAGCTCTCCAGTCTAATCTAGCATCTAAAGTTCAATAAAAAACCCTTGATGAAATGAGGAAGTAACTGCAAACCTCCTGGCTCTAAAGCAGTTGGTAACATCCACAACCTTCCTCCCCTCCCAGGGGAGACCTGGCTGGATGGAGACAGAAAGACGCCGTGTACGGCAAGCAGAGGGAAAACACAGCTAATGCCAGTGGGCACTGGTACAAAAAAAACACACAGTTCTGTTCAAGGATGCTTGGTGTGAGTAACAGGATGGATTGGGACAGCCATGGCTAGATCCTAACTCCTAACTCCATGGTGGAGGCTCAGCCAGGGTGCTACACCTTCTGAACACCCCCTTGTTTTCTCAGGAACAGGGACAAGAGTGCCAAACACCTGAACCGAGAGCAGATCTGGAAGTAAAACCCTGCTGCAGCGAGGGGAAGATCCCACCCCTTGACTCAGAACCACAATGACTCATCCCCACTCTGCCAACAGGAAACTTCATTTTTAGCTACACTTGTAAATAATTTCTGCCCTCAGCGAAGCTGTCACCTTGGAGGAATCCCTGACGCTGAGCCAGACGCTCTCCCTCAAATCCCAAAACGGGGTGTATGTAAAGAATTCTCACTAACCCAGACTACCTGAAACAGTTTCTAGGCCCAGCTCAACACCTTCCAGCAACACAGCACCCTCAGCACGTTCTGAGAGTCACTAGTGCAGTACTTAGAGAATGCACCAAATTCTGACACTTTTTGAGCAATCTGCACTTATAAATATGCACACACACATATATTTGCTTTAGTTTGAGTGCTCTTCTCATGCAGCCAACTCACACTTGCACAACAGGCTGCACTGGGTCACTCCAGTGACTGCTAACTTTGATGACAAAAAAATGTCAAGTCACCTATGCTGTGCTAAGCAGCTTCATCCAGGATCCACTTCTTGCTCTGGTCCATGGAATTCAAAGGATTTTAAGTGGTTTACATAGTGTGTTCGTTGCTGGAAGCAACCTAAATACTAAGAATACCAACATCTCTACAAATACTGAGTTATGTTATGCAGCCTTACCCATTTGTGACCTGGCAATTTGCAATTGAAATACCCAATATTAAAATGTTCATGGGTTCCATGGAGCAGGCTGTAATTCCAGCAGAAAGTCCAAACGTGCCTGTTTGCCAGCACCAGCCACTGCTGTGACAAGCTATAGAGGGTTTGGGTGCTTGCATGTCCCTGACCAGGAGCTCATTTTTGGGTGCTTCCCAGCCTTTTATTTCAGGAGCCAATAAAGCCAAAGCAGGACACTGCCAGATCATTAAAACAGCAACTGTGTTTACAGAGCCAGAACCTCGAGGGGACCCATCAAGAGCAAAAACACACAGAGCCCATGCCCAGAGATAAGGGGCTATCAAGCAGAGGAATTCTAGATTACGCCTTGGCTCCTTATCTCCATGTGCACACCCGGGCTCACACAATCCAACACTGCTGCCAAATCCCTGACCAGCTGAACATGCACTTAAAAAAGCCCACAAAACCCCCTTGTGTTTGGGAAAATACCCAACAAATTATCTTCAGAGCTACATTTTGACTCCTGCCCAGGGAAGCAGTAGCCAGCCCACACATTTGTTCTTCCTGATGGATCTCCCACTGAGGAAACTCAATGTTTGAGTGCTTCCAGCTTCAGAGCTGTCCTCTCCTGGTCCTGACTGAAACCCTCTGCAGAGGCTGGACACTGGATAAGCAGCAGTGGGATGCCCAGCCCTGAGGGTGACACAGCTCTGCAGTGCTCCCAGCAGGACAGGACACAGCTAAGAGCAATCTATGTATAGCAGTGGTAATCCCTACATGTCCTGTCTGATGAATGGAAAGAAGAAAGCTTGTTAAGTCACAGCTCCAGATTAGGGAACACTGACCTTTCTGCTGGCTTGCCAAGAGTTTTCTCCCTCCTCCCACTTGCACTGGGCTACCTGCAGACACCCAGGAGGACAAAGATGTTCCTGCAGTTGGAAGTGTGCAAGTTCTTCAGCAGGTACTGAATGCAAGGGATGCTGGCCTCGTGCTGTCAGATGTGGCTTGAGGCACAGACAAGCCTTGTCCACTCCTGCTGCTGGGCCACTAACAGTCCTCTAAGGCACTCCCTTGGGCAGCATGGCCCTACTCTGCACTCACAAATTCTGCAACAAACAGCCCTCACAAATCCTCTTTTAACCCCTTAAAGTGGGGCCTTAACCCCCAGTACTGGGCCTGACAGTGGCCAGTGGTGCAGCTGCCATTTGGCCACTTTGAAGCTCCTTTCCATTTTGTCCTTCTGGCTCCTACATTTCTGCCACAGCAGGTGAACTGACCAGCTGGCCTCCTGAAGGGTCAAACTGAAAGCTTCTAAAATCTCACAGTGGTTCTCCCCCAGGCTGATGAACCCCCATCCCTCTCAGGGACATCCCTCCCCAGACAGCCACAGTTCAACCAACATTCAGACATTTCCACCAACACAGCACCCCGAGTTCATCCTACACTGTGATCTCTTGTTCTCATCACCCCCAGGATCACCAAGCCCTGCATCAGGACTGTTCAAAGATGCTGCCAAAGCTGCCCATCCTCCAAGGGGCCCAGCAGCATGGATTTGTTTCCATTGGAGCTGCATCCATGGCCCTGCAGATGCTGCATGCACGCACAGGCACACACCCCAGGCACTGGGCTAAAATTAGCAGCAGGGCTGATACCCTCTGCTGCTCTTTAGCCATCCATACTGCCAGCAGATGAGTGGAATGGGGGAGGTCAAGGATTTTTAATTACTGTGGAAAATTAGGGCCTAATAGAATTCGGTTTCCTATTTCTCACTTGAGTTTTATTTTAATATGATGTCCCTTTCTAATGTCCTTTACAGGCCTCAGTATGATCACATTTGTCAAGAGGTTGAGTTATTAATATAACAAGGACAAAAAATAATTTACTGGTTTTTGGAAGCACTAGCTTAAAAACAACTGTCAAAGGTAATTTGCACAAGAAATCCAGATCCCAAATCCTGTTTACAACAGGAAGACATACCTGTCAGCTTTGTTTTTCCAAGATATATTTTAAAGATTAAGTTGTATTGTTTTCATTCCTTAAGGCAAGACAACAAACAGATATGAACTGTGCTTGGGCTTCACTCGGTAAAATCCAGGCATTGGGGGATTAAGAAAGCTACTCCCTGTATTTGAGCTTACTTTTTAGCAGGTGCCATTCCTCCTGCAGCCCAGGAGACATTCAGGGATTTCAGAGTGTGTGAGTGGGAGCATCCCTGTTCTGCTATCAGTGCCCTGTGCCTCACCACCCTCGGCGCTCACACTAATGAGTTTCCTGCTCAAGAGCAGATTGAGTACAGCTCACTGGGAGCAACAAGCTCTCAGTAATTAAAGCCAAAAGAAACCCAGACTGCATTTACACTGAATCACATCAAAACCGTGTCTTTGGTAAAACAAATGACTTCTCAAAGGATCTGTGTCATGAAGAGCCCAGCATTGAGCAGGCCATTTTCATGGCTGGATGGTTTCAGCTCAGATGCTCCTTGAGAGGCAGAGAAGAAAGAGACTTTGCATCACCAAGAGTATGTGCACAGCTCAGTGCTCCTTCCTCACAAAGTCAGCTCTCGCTGTTTTATGGCACCACAAACATGCATTTGGATTGCAGGCCTGTCCCAGGAGCTTTCTGACATTTAAGTACCAGCTTGCCAGACAATAAATACAAGTCTCACAGCAGGGCTAGTTTAACTTATTCATTTTAATCTTCATTTTAAAGGATGAACTGAAATCAGCCACATGAGTATGAAAAATACTTTTAGGCTACAGAGCAGGTCCCTCTGTGAGAGCCCAGGATGAAGGAGGAGGCCCAACTCCTTCAGCTTTGTGTTCCTACTCAAGGTTTGCTTGCAAAATTGAAAGGGCACCAGGGGCTTTCCCGCTGGTCCCAAACAGCCAGGAGAAAATCCTGCACTCCTCCACCAGTAAAGCCACATGCAAGGGAAGAATGTGTCACACAGCCCGTGGAACAGATGAGAATGAGCAGAAATGAAGTGTAATTTGAATGAAGGTGGAGGCCGAGTAAGTGGGAAGCTCACTAAGCCTGGAGAGTTTTAAATACTAATAAGGAAAGAAATTAGATAATCTTCACAGCAGCTGCTACTTCATTGCTGATTCACAACCACATATGATTAAGACCCAATAGAGAATGAGCTTTATATTCATTGAGTTTCATAAATCACATTGTTTTGGTGCTCAGAGTGTTTAGACAATGCAAGGAGAAAATAATGCCTTCCAGTAAGCATTGTGAAAGCCCAGCTGTTGCAACAGAACCACCAAACCAGATGTAAAGTTTGCTGTGCCCACAGCCCTCTCCTAAAGCTCACTCCTAAAATCCCTGCTGCTGCTCACAAAGCATTCACCACCAGCATTTCTCCAAATTTCTCCCAGTTTTGAAGGTGTTCATAGCTCACCAAGCTGGCTGCCCCCTGTGCTTTGTGCTCTGCTTACTCAGCACTGCACTGCTGACCAAAACAGGCACGTGAAATGCAGAGTGTGTCCTTGATGACACTCTGGGCATTATGCTAGAAATATTCATGCACTTCACTGAGAGATGATGCTGTCATTTCATCATGTGCCTTGCTAAATAAAAGCCTTCAGCACAATAAACTCCCAAGCTGAAAAAAAAAAGGGAGAAGAAAAAAAGAAAGAGAAAGAGAGAAGCTCTTAACTGGGAAGGAGAAAATTAAAACTGGTGACTGGAGGAAACCAAATCAAAGTGAGTTTAAAGAGGTCCCACAGTGTTTTTATGGGCACCTGGATTTTTCCATTTCATTAGCCATCCCCTTCAATGCACAGCCAAGAGGTTGCAGCTTTACTAGGACAAAATTTTATTCTTAAACTGCAGCAGCCACAACAGAGCAAGGGCAAATCCATCCTTGCAGTTGAGCAAGCAGCCCTGACCAGCAGCAGTTCAGCCCACGCTGTGGGGACCCCAAACTGAACCAGCTGCCAGGTCTGCACTTGGTACCACCACCTGAGCAAGAGCAGGCACGAGAGGAGCACTCCCTGGAGAAGAGCTCCAGGATCACAGCCTCAGCAATGGGGTCAGCTGGCAGCAAGCTTTGAGTTTTAAGGGCTTGGCATGTCTTGTGAAACAGAGGGCCAGCTTAAAGCTCTTCCTTTAACACCTTTTCAGGAAATAGGTAAATTCTCTTACAGTAGATTACAGTAACTCCAGGTGAATTCCTGTTACAGTAGGTTAAATACACAACAGCTGTAAACCAAAGGTCAGCAGTTTGGAGCTCTGTCTGAAGAACTGGGTTGCCTGAGTGGCTTTAGCAGAGCACCTTCCACCTGCAGTCACCTGCTTTATCAGCAATACCTTGTGCTCATTAAAGAGCCTAAATTTCATTGTGCATTTTTAAAACTCCAACTACAGAGCCAGACACCTTCAGAACAACCTTCAAAAGAAGGCTCAAAAATATCTTCAAGCTCGCTCAGCCTGACAGCCTCACAGCTTTAACTGGTTGACAGATGGAAAATAGGAGAACACAGTATTTAATATACCATATATCTAATATACTATATATAACTAAATCATTACTTTTAATATTCTATTCTGTAAGACTCCTATAGGACTTCCTCACTGGAGGTTTGAATGGGATTCCCAATATTAAGTTATTCTGGTTTTTATATTTAATTTGGTAGCATTTTCATTCTTGGCTGATGAGTCCTTGACTTGAAGCAAGACAACATCATTCTGACTACCCTCATCACCTCCTGCAGAAAGGAGCTCTGAGCTGGAATCCCCAAACCTGCAGCATCCTGAAATCCACGGCCAGGCCTCCTGTATCACTCTGTAAAGCTGCAGAATCCATCCACAGGTAAAATCAGCTGCAAGTGCAGTTAATTGTGCACAGACTACTCCTGCCTGGAGAGCAAAGATCTCTTTAAAGCCTCTGGACTGTCTAAATTGAAGAGGTCAAATGACCTTGGTGTTGGAAGTGTCTCGGATTGCCTGACCCAGACCCCATTCACAGGAGTGCACAGGATACAAGGACTTGGATGTTCTGATCTCCAAGTTTCCTGCTAGGCATACAACTCACTTCTTCTGCTTAATTTATCTGGCTGGGAATGTCCACAGGCAGCTATAAAACACTTAATAGTGGACACATGTAATTCACCTGCAGTCGAGGATATGAGAGAAATCTGCTGAAGCAACCTGGGGAGGAGACTGCAGCCTTAACATTCCAGCTGACTTTTAAATGAAGTTCAGGCTTAGAATATGCTCATTTTGAGCCTCAAGCAGCACATCCCAGTCTGCTGTTCACCTCTGAAAGGTCAAAGCTTGTCATCTTTGACAGAGCTCACTGCTTCCTGAAAGGCACCATGGGCCCAGCTTGTTCCAAATTTGGTTCAAAATTTAAACTCAGACTTTTTATTTCATCCATCTTAACAATTTCTGTTTATTAGCAGAGGGGTTTTTATAAAAATATTTATATTCCTTGAAGTGACAACAGCAGACAAGCTGACAGTAGGACAAAACACATTAACAACCATAAGTATAAAATCCTGACAAAGCACTTTTGCTTTTGCTGTTCCACCCACAAAACTAATCTGATCACACCTATGTCAGCAATCTGCCATCCAATTAACACTCAAAAGCAGAGTAGGTCCAGAGTGTTGCTGTTATCAACTACTGTTTAAACTCCCACTTTCAAAATGACCTAAATTTGCTGATAAATCAGAAATGACTGAGCTATCACAAACACTCAGTTCAGCTCCCTGACCACTGAACTCCAAGGACATTAAAGCATCAGTCACAAATAATTTAGTCTCTGTGTTTATTCTTAGGCCCAGCAAAATGCAGCAAATTATGGCAAAACCAGCTGCTTTTACATTAGGCTATAATGAAACCTCAGAAGCACAACAAGCATTGACATCCAGGGCTGTTTCCATTTTTCATGCTTTCATAACCTGGCTATTTCCAGGGCTCTCTGCTATCTGTGTTTCCCCAGAAAGCTCTGCCAGTTTCAGACCCAGCTGCAGAAATTCATTAGAAATCTGTGAATGCCGATTTGTTCCCTGTTTGCTGCCTCCCTCCACTGCTTTCTGTGAGGCTCGTTCTCTGAAAGAACAAAAGAACAGAGCAAGATGGAAAAGGAGAAGGGAAGAGGGATGGCAAGCAGAGCAGGCAAGCTGGTATAACACAGCATTGTAATTTAAGATCCTGTAAACAGAAGATTCCTTAGGAAAATCAAAGTGGAATGGTAAAGTCATTCAGTTTATAACGCTCAGCCAGCAGCACAATGAAACTGAGCACCCAGGTCTGAATGGTGCCTCTGCTAAGTTTCCATCCTAAAGGACCTGAGAGCTGTGGAGGAGCTCCAGGTTACAGCAGGTGAGCAGATCTGTGGTGCAGATCCTGCCTGTTACCAATAACCAGCCCCCAGCTCGAGCAGAGGCGCTGTCACACCCTGCCCTGAGCCACGCTGGCCGCTCTCATCGGCTTCTTGCAACCTCTCAGTCAAGTCAAACAAGGTCAAGTTTTGTAATAAAGCTCTGCCCCATGATACTGTCAGTAGATAGAGATGCTGATAGTAGATAGAGATCTCCATGGATCAGGGCAAGCCCCAGCAGGATGAAATTCCCAGACACGGCACAAGACTGGCCACTGAACACAGGCAGAGTGAGTCTGGAGACCCTGCAGCCAGTGATCCTCGTGCATCTGAGGGAAATTCCAAGCAGCTCTTGACAGTGACTCCAAAAGGACTCTGAAGAGAACAGCTGCCTAAAGTGGGCACCAAGGATGAAAAGTCCAGGATGGCAGAGCAGATTCCACTTCCCCTTCCCTCCACCAACTTCACTGGCCTGTACCTCTGCATGATGCAGTTAATGATCTAGAACAGCAACACTGCTGTATGGCAAAACAATTCTCAGATTCCCAAGCCCTGATAAAAGAAGATCCATTTTGTAATTGCAGATTTTGGAATCTTAGTTTGCAAACAGCTCACCCAACACAGAAGGGGATTGAGTAAAAGCACCATTGTCCCGAAGGACATTCCTCCTGCAATTCCCTGAATTATTCCTCATGTATTTCCAACAAGAAGAGATGCCTCTGCTCAGTGGGGATGGAGAGATATTCTGTCACAGACCAAAGCATGAAACTGTCCAGCGAAAAATAAAGAGGTAAGTCACTCATGCTGTTAGTTGACAGTGAAATTGTCATTACAGAGGGATGGCCCATTTCACCCACTCCTGTGCCCAGTGTGACAGGGGTGAGGTACATTGGCTCTAACACGTCTCCACAGGCAGCACAAAACTGTCCTTTTGTCAGAAGATGTGTGTGTCCATGTGAAGATGTGAATCTCCTGTCTGATGGTTACAGCAGATGCTCTTTTTCTTTCAAGATGAAAACCAGATGAACTCTAAATCACCCTCGAAAGTAGTATGCAAACTGATCAATACAACACTCCCTTCCAGCCAGATCTTCCATGGTTTATTTTGTCATTACTCAGACAGAAGCCTTTTGATTCCCTTGATTGCCTCTTGCACTTCTCTCTACCTTTTATTTCTGATTCATCATTCTTTCCAGCCAGATTGATTAGAATTACCGTAGTGGAACGGCTCAAACTTGATGCCAAAGAAAGAGGCAGGAAGGACATCAAGTGAGAAGATCCAAGGAATATTTTCTTAGTGTCCTATTGACTTGGCATGGGAAGGGGAAGGATGATCTCTCCAGAACTCTGCACGCACAGGCACAACGAAAGCCATATCCACAAAGGGAACTGTGCTTTGAAACTCTTGATGCAAACCCTGCCCTCAAGAGCTTTGCCTACAATATAAAAGCAATGAAATTAAACCACACAGCACCTCCTGTGCTGGCTTTTGTGGACCAGGAGTGCTGGGTAGGAGTTGTTCCACAGCAACACCCGCACTCCAGGCTTTCCTGCTCAACAAGCGGCACACAGCTACAGAATACAGGGCACCCAGCTGGAGCCACAGCTTCAATTTCCCCAACAAACAAGGAGGGAAAGGTCTCTTCCATGACAAGAAAAGGAGTAAGTGAAAATAACGTTTCAAGAGGAAAACACCCCAGGAGTGATAACACACGAGGACCCCCCACACTACTGACAAACAACTACTTCTCTTCAAATTCACCTCAACCTGCAAGCTGGGGATACACAGGACATCTCCACAGCGAGATGCACGCTGAAAGGGAATACCCATCAACTGCATTAGCAACCCCCCCAGCTTTAAAGCACGGACAACATCTCTATTTCAGCTCACTGACAATGCTCTCGAAGCCACTGTAAAGACCACGGAGACTTAAAGCCTTTGATACTGCTGCCTATCTGCAGGCTCAGAGGGCCAGCTCACTTTACAGAGCTGTTTATGCAAGAAACGGCCTGAAAAGAGTTCTTTCAGAGCTCAAATCCCCAAGATCTGAGCAAGAGCCTGCCTTCCAGTCGATTAGAAAAGCAACACTTTCAGCCTGACAGAAGTCCCTTGGAATCGCAATGGAAATCCTGCTCTGAAGGCCAGAGCATCCTCCCCCGAGGCTGACAAGTTCCCTGTGCACAAGCATTCATTAACACACAGTTGCAGAGACAAGCAGCACAAGAGCAGGAGAAGGCACGACACCAGCAGTGCAGGAAGCGCTCTGCCTAAGAGTGACCCTGGCAGCTTCATCTGGAAACAGAGAAATGCAGAAACCGGGCTGGGGAAAAGCAGAAGGCAGGGTTCAGGGTACCGCAAACCTGCAGACAGAGCCTCAGCGAGAGATCCCCTGCGCAGATCCCCCTCACCATCCGCCGCTGCGCCGGCCGGGGCATCCTCCGCGTCCCCGGGCCCGAGCGGCGTTGCCGAGGCGGCGGCGGCGCGGGCCGGGCAGCGCTCCCCGGCCGGATCCCCGCGCACCTCCGGCCGGGCCGCCGGGCCAGGTGCTGCCTCCGGGGGCCACCGCGGGGCCGGCGCCGCCTCCCGCGGCCGCTGTCCCCGGAGGCGCCCGTTTCCCATGCCCCGCTCCCCCCTCCCGGAGCCGCCGGCCGGCCGAGGGCCCTGGGAAAGTCCGGCTCTTCCCAGGCCCGCGGGGGGTCCCGGCGCTTCCCACGGCCCGCGGGGTCAGCGCGGCGGGGGCGGGCGTGTGGGCTGGCCCGGCGAGCCCCGGCCCCTCACTCACCTCTGCCGCTGCGCCTCCAGAGCGAAGCCGCCGCCCGCCGCGCTCTGCGTGGGGCTCAGCAGCCCCGGGGCGCCCGGCTTGGGGGCCGCCAGCATCCCCGGCAGGGCGGGCGGAGCCGGGGGCGGCGGGCACAGCGGGCCGCCCAGCAGCAGCTGCGGCAGGAAGATGCCCCCGCGGGCGGGGTCCGCATCCCCCTTGGCTCCGGCGGCGGCGAGCGCGGGCACGCCGGGCAGGAGCAGGGCGGGCGGCGGCTGGCATACGGGCGGCGGGGGCAGCAGGCGCGGGGGGGCTCCGGCCGGCTCCGCCGCCGCCTCTTCCCCGTCGCCCGGGCCGGCGGGCAGCGGCGGCTTCTCGGCGGGCGGGCAGGGCGGCCGCCCGTCCAGGGAGATGTTGTTGAGGAAGAAGAGGGCGGCCTGCCGCCGCCGGGAGTCGCCCCGCTTGCGCGGCGGCGGCTGCTCGCGGGGCGGGCGGGGAGGCGGGGAGCCGCACGCCGTGGCCGCAGCCATTCTCCGAATGAGCCGCGGCCGCCCGGGCGGGGCGGCTGGAACGCAGCGCGGCCGGCGGCTCGCGCGCCCATTGGCCGCGTCGCGCCCGAATGCAAATGAGCCCGGCGGCGGCCCCGCGGCCATTGGCTGCCCGCGCGAGGCCCCGCCCCCGGCCCGCGGGGCCGTGCCCGTGCTGGCGCCGCCGGCGGGGGCAGCGCCCGGAGCCCCGCGGGGACGGGGCGGCCCCGGCACCCCCCGACCCTCCCCGGCCTCTCCCTCCGCTCCCTCGGCGGTTCCCGGCCGCGGCCACCAGCCCACCGTGCCCCCGTGTCCCCGCACGACCACCCACCGTGTCCCTTTGTGTTACTTTCAAAAAACTTCTCCTCCCCTGGTGTCCCCACCCAAACCATCAGTAGCGCTGGTGGCCGCCTGTTCCCAAGAGGTCCCGGCTTTCCTGGAGGCAGGAGGGCACATCTGCAAAACCCATCGCAGGCGCTGAGCACGTCCAAGCGCTGCTGTAAAAGAGGATGAAGATGCCCTTGCTCCATCCCTGCAGTCTCGGAGCCGAGCCCGTGTCTGGCGGGGCTGGGGCGGACCCCGACCCGCCGGCCCCGGGGCGCAGACCCCGCGCAGCGCCCCGAGACTCACCCGGAGCCCGTACCCAGGGATGGATCCGCACGCTGGCAGCTCCTGAAGCAAAGCCAAGGCAGTGCTGATCCTGGGCCGTATATGGGCAAGGCAGACCCGGGGCTGGGAGGACATAAACTCAGTATTTATCTCCACAAAGTGACTCAAGGCATCTGTGCGCGATACGTTGCTTCCCGGACTGGTGTGTTTATACTGCACGGCACAAACATTCCCCTCAGGCACTTGAACCCATGTCTGTCACATCCCGGGATGATGCTCTGCCATTTCCTTTCCTCGGAGCACGCTGATGTGCACTGACAATGTCCATGCCACTGGAAGGGGAGGTTTGGGAGCTGTGCTGGGCGCGATGAAGCCTTCGGAGCTGAGAACAGCAGTGTGTGGGTGCTGGTGGCCTCTGTGTTCCTCTGAAACCGAAATGAAGCCTTCCCATGCTTCCCACCTCTCATGCCCTGAAGCAGCTTGTGCTCCCAGGCAGGATTTTGCCCACACAGTACATATTTTAAAGTACAGACCAAATCTGCCATTTGAGACGTTTACCATTGAAAGTTACAATTACTGCATTTGCAACACTGGACCCTCGGAATGGTGAATGCTTTTGCCGAATAGGCTTAAAGAAGCCACGTGGCAACTCTTAATATCACTTGCAGTCTACACCAACGATCAAACTGATGTCTGATGATATGGCCTGAAATATGAGCTCTGAGTAAAAGATGATAGGTTTTGAAACTGTCCTATAAAACACATACAGGTTCTGTGCCTTTTCATATGGCTGTTTCATAAGATCCTTTTTAGTACGCTGTTGCAAGTGGGCCATCAACATGCCTTATAGTATTAGTAACATATAATAATAATAATAATAATAACAATAGGATTAAGATAGGAGATGTAAGACAATGTTTTCTTGTAGGCTTCCATTAAAAATCCTACAGTGAAATACAGACTCTGCCCTTAAAATTCCAAGAACATGCTCAGCATCTTATACTATTCAATATAGGTCAGATTTTGAGCCTAAATTATTTGGCAGAACCATTTCATATCACAGCTGTGGAAAAAATAGTTTGGGATAAAAAGGAATTAAAATCCTTCCTGCTGGCAAGCTCATCAAATAAGCCAGGGGATGAATAGGCATGGAAACCTATCTAGGCTTGCTGCAAATAATTCTTTAGAACCCAAGACTGGATTTTGAAAAATAAATGTGTGGCTTTTTTCTCATTCTTTGCCTGTAAAAATAGCAGTGGGATGTAAATCGTCCCACTGAGTCAGCGCAGAGAGGAGCAGCCTCCATGGCTTAGTGGGTTGCTAACTTCAAAGCTGAATTTAGTGGTTGGAGTGTTGCTGCTGTTAATGTTGGGGAGCTTTTATCTGTGTCTGACAACTCACAGTGTTTGAGTACAGCGAGCTCAGCGCTGTGTTTCAGAGAATCTGATGCTAAAACAGACGAGTGGCACATCAGCATCCCTCCCCCAAAAGGCAGAGACTGGGTACAACCCTGAACAACCTTTTCTCCCTGTCTTCTGCAACGAGGGAATCCCTGGAGCGGGGAGGGAAGGAAGCCCAAGCTCACGAATGTTCTCTCCCTCATACACAGGGATGCTGTTCTGGAGAAAGGCTGGACTCTCCTCCCTTCTGCTGCACAGCAGCTTCAAGTTCTGGCTGAAGCCTTTTCCAGCCTGAACCACCATGAAATCCTGGACAAAGAGAAAGGCAGGCAGTTCTGCATCTACAACAACAATATTGCACAGATGTAAAATGTTACTCTGAGTCACCAATACTCAACTCACACTCATTTTGCTCTTGGAGTTTCTGCTTTACCTTAAAGGATGCCCTGGGTTGTTTGGATCCATGTCTGAACAGTCAGGGGCTGCTGGAATAAGGAGCTGGTGTGAAACAGGACAAGCCTGCAAATCCTTATTCCAATACTATTTCGGGAGCAGAGTCACCAAGGTCATAAGGATTTTTCTCCATGCAAGAACTGCAGGATCTGGTCTAAGCATCTGATATGAGACAGCATTTAAAAGTACTTATGTGGGCTGGCTGTTATATTTTTTGCAAAATCATGGCCCTGAATCAAGCAAAGATAAACAGGTCATAAGTATATTTAGGCTGGGAACCAGAAGTGCAGCTTGCAGTTGGAGGAATGACTGGTATTAAGATAAGGGACCAGAAATTGCTGTAGATATTTTTCCAGTCTAATCAGGGTGGGAATGGGGGTCCAAGAGACCTCACAGGGACCCGGACAATCTGGAAGTCTGGGAGGATGACACAGAAGTGCGATGTGCATCCAGAACTTACTGTCCCTTCTCTCCTGAACAAGCTCTAATCCTTGTCCCAAATTTCCTATCATAGTTTACTCTGTTTAAATTCTCTCCTGAAATCAGCACACCTGGGGGCACCAGCACTCTTTGGAGCTCAGCCTCACACTCAGCACATCCATATAAAGGAGTTTTTGGGAGTACACATTCCCCTAAATTCACCTTCTCCCTCCTCTTTGGTCTGTCTCAGGAATGGCAGGTGCCATTCCCTGCTTGTGCTCCACGTGCAGGGAATGATGAAACCCTTCCCAACCACACTCACAGGCTGGACCACTCCTGCTCCCTGCTGGCACATCCATCCCCACTGCTCTCCTCCTGCATCCCAAACCCGTGGGACAGGTTTGACTCAAGCTCTCAGTGCCACCAGCTGTGCAGCCTGAGATGGCTTTAATGTGCCTCTTTAATCTGCCTCCAGTGGGTTCCAGCTGGGGGTCCTGGTGTCTTCTGGCTGCTGCTGGAGCAGAGCAGCAGAATTCCCTGGATTGCCACGGGCTCACCCTGGTGGGTGCCACAACCCTCTGCTCTTGCTGTGTGTTCACAGTTACTGCAAAATCAGCTGCTGCTCCTCAGGAGGAGAACATTGCCAGCAGCCCTGTGTGCCCTGGGGAACCACTCAGGTTCTCCTGCATGACCCAGAGCATTGAAAAGACACAGAGCTGATTGACTTCATCCTGTTTCTCTGTACTCTGAAGGGCCCTGTGCTCGAGTCAGGAAAGTGTTGTGTGCTGTTTACAGGAGGATTTGGGAATGAATGGATCAAACTCTCTTCCCTGAAGCACATGGTGCTGCACTAAATGCTGTTATTAATAAATCAATCATTTTTATGGGAGAATCTTGGAAAATGTGCTGTCTGAAGAGGTTCCACTGGAGTGGGACAGCCAGGAGCAAGTTTGGTATGAGCAGGGTGTGCAGGCACAGCCTAGGGAACTCCTGAAGTGTTGGTGGTGATATTCAAGGCAGAGCAGAAAGCTGTGATACCCAAGGGATGCCAGAGGAACTTGCATGTTGGTTCCAAAATTCCTACAGTAAACTTTGCTTGAGATAAAGGAGCAAAGGAACTCCCCAAATCTCTTCCTTCCAAGAACGGCTGCTGCTTGCTGGATTTGCTAAATCTATCCACAACTTCACAGCCTCCTTGGAAAAGTGTGAAGGTTTGTCCCTATGCTCTGTTCTGAACACCCAAGCTGTCCCTGTTCCCTCTGAGCTCCTGGCTGTGAACTGCAGAGCTGCAGGAGACTGCCAGGATCCTTTTCCTGCCTTTTTCACACATTCAGGGCACATCTGACCCTACACAAAATGCCCATCCCACTTAAATCCCCAAAACAGGATTGAAGCAAGACTCGAGTAATGCTTGGAATGAGTTTTCCTGTGGTTGACTAAGGAGTGAAGCTGTGTTTCCAAAGCCAGCACTGTAAATGGGCACTGCTCACAGACCAGACTGCAGCTAAAAGCATTTCACTGCACAGAGGGTGGTGTCAGGCTCATGAAAAGGGCATGGGTTAAATCACCTTCAGATTATCTATTGCCAAGAAGGCAATGCCACAGCAGAAGGTTGGGAGGGGGAAGAATCTGATGTGCATATCTCTATTTCTGGAGCTTTTGGAGCCTGCATTGCAGCCAGCTGAGCTCCCAGCACAGTTCCCTCTTGCTTTGAGCTTCTGGGACTTCCTACCTTTCCTCACACATGCAACAGAGGAACTGTTGTAAGGAAAGGAATGTGTAAGGAAATTTGTGTGTGAGAGAATTTTTTCCCCCCCTTGAGATGGAGATTTATACTCACGGCTCAACTTGCACAAATTCACTTCTCACAAAATTTTACAAATTAAGCCTAGAGAGAAACAGAAAATGCCATTTTACTGGTGAGTTTGGTGGGAGGCTGATGCACAGGGAGGCCTGGAGGGTCTGAGAGCTGAGATGCTCTGTGCTGTGAGGATGATTCAGCATGTGCAGGTCCTTAAGCATCAGGAAGCAAAGGAGTTGCAGTGGTCTGTTACTGGAATTGTTTGGTTTGACAGGCAATAAAGGAACCGCTCATTGCTGTTTCTGATGGACTAAAAGTGAACAGAAATGGTGACATCATCTCTCTCCCAGATTTCTGTGCAATTTCAAATCCAGCCCCTGACCTGGGTGAACCCAACCCCTTCCTCTGGGCAACCTCTGCACTGGCCCACATGCCCTGCCTGCATCATGGCACTGGTGACATCAGAGCTGAAATTTGTCTGAGCAAAACAAGGGTGAGCTGCCAGCCTCCCAGGAGATCTGATCTGCTCTTGGGACAGCTTCCCCTCTGCTCTATTGCTCTGTGGGATGTAACTCATGCACTCTGAGGGTAATTTCAGTGCATTTTTGAAGGTTACTGTGTGAAACCTCCTTCTCATACTGAACAGAAATGTGGCAACAAAAGAGATTAACTCTGCAAAAAGCAGAGACTGCTGGGTCTGGTACACAAATGCCATTTGGAGCCATTAACCAAACTCCTGTGGAGTTATTAAAAGGCTCCTGTGCTGAACACTGCCACGTGTGTTCCTGCAAACAGCACCTCAGGCAGGGCTGAACCTTCACGTGGAAACCTCTGTGGAGCTCCAGAGCTGCTTGCAGGGCTCAGATTTCTTCCTTACAGCAGAATAATTCAAGTCTGAGGCTGCCTGCATATCACCAGATCAATACATGCATTTACCTGTCAAGAATGACTTGAACAAAAGACTGACAAGCATAATTTTGAGAGTTAATGGACCTCAGCAGTTATCCATCTTTCTGTAGCATGGTGGGGAGGTAACAGCAAGCCAGGGGATGGTAGGAGCAGAGAAATTCCAGGGCTGGAACAAGTGCAGCATAGAAAGTTTAATTTACTACAACAACTTGCTCAGAGGAGCACTTTACTCAGAGCTGACAAAACTATTTCTTGTTTTTTCAGATATGGGATTGCCCTAACTGTGAAATGTGTCCCTGCCAGCCCCTCAAACACATCCAGCACGAGATATGGGTGAAAAAAATCTAATGAAAAAAGGCAACATAAAAGGTACTAAAAGGCCACTAATTTAAGGATTCTGTGGTGGTGTTGTGCAGTGTGAGGGGAAAAAAAATCTTCGTTGGAAGAAAAGGAACTGAGGACTTCATTATTTTTGGCAGGACTTCTGCACATTTTGCTTATCAAGGGACAGTCATAGGGAGGTGATTATTTTATAGCCCATGGAAGTTCCCTCCCTCCTTCATTTCTCCTTTTCCCAAGCAACCTCCCAACAGTCTGAGGGGCCTCTTTATGGGATTGCATTTCTACTTCTCTTCTTTTTTCCTTTTTCTTGCTGGGGTATTTTTAAAAGACAGATGTATCCAATTCACCACCATGGTCAGTGGGTTATTGCTCTCCCCTCCAAGCTGCTCTGAGAAGGGACAGAGGTTGTGCTGAGGGGAAAGCATCAGTGATGGCCCTGATCCATTTCCCATGGCCATGATCCAATGAGTGCTTCGAGCTGGGACAAATCAGCCCTGCAACCCTGGTGACCCCAACCACTGCCCTGGGCAGCTTGTTCCAGTGCTCGATAACCTATTCAGTGAGCGTTTTTTACATAACATCCAATCCAAACCTCCCCTGATGAACTTGAGGCCATTTCCCCCTTGTCTTGTCACCTGGGAGAAGACACCAAGCCCCACCCGGCTGCATCCTCCTTCCAGGGAGCTCCAGAGAGGGAAGAGGTCCCTCCTCTCTCCAGGATGAGCTCCCCCCGTTCCCTCAGCAAATCCGTGCTCCAGACCCTTCCTCATCATCCGAGGAGCTCTTCCAAACCGTGAGGACGGGAGGAAGATGATGGCCGGCTCAGTAATTTTTCAGTTTCGCTCCTGTCAAGTTCCGTAGCAGCAGCGCCGGCCCCGCGGGACTCCCGCGCTCCATCCCCGCTGCTGGAGCTGCCGGCTGTCCCCGCTCCCTTCCCGCGCTCCACAGCCACCGGAGGCAGAGCTGCTGTGCCCTGGGGAGGCTGAACCGTAACCCCCCGTGCTCGGGGAGCGGCCCCGGCCCGGCCCGGCGCTGCCCAGCAGGCGGCACTGCCCGCCCGCCGCACCGCCCGCACCGCCCGCACCGCCCGTACCATCCGCACCGCTCCCGCACCGCCCGCACCATCCGCACCGCTCCCGCACCATCCGCACCGCCCGCACCGCTCCCGGTCCTGAGCCCGCACCGCTCCCGGACCGCCCGCACCGCTCCCGGTCCTGGGCCCGCACCGCCCGCACTGCCCGCACCGCTCCCGTTCCCGGTCCCGCACCGCTCCCGCACCGCTCCCGGTCCTGGTCCCGCACCGCTCCCGGACCGCCCGCACCGCTCCCGTTCCCGGTCCTGATCCCGCATCGTCCGCGCCGCTCCCGGTCCTGGTCCTGCCCGGCCCGCACCGCTCCCGTTCCTGGTCCTGGTCCTGCACCGCCCGCACCGCTCCCGCTTCCGGACCGTCCGCATCGTCCCCGCTCCCGGTACTTCACCATCCGCACCGCTCCAGCTACCGCTCCCGGGCCTGGTCCCGCACCCGGTCCTGGTCCCGCATCGCCCCTGGTCCCGATCCCGTACCGCTCCCGGTCCCGCTCCCGGACCGTCCGCACCGGCCCCGGTCTCGCACCGTTCCCGGTCCCGCACCGCTCCCGGTCCCGCTCGCGGTTCCGCTCCCGCCGGGCTGGGTGCATGCGAGGCTGCCCCGGGCAGTGCTGGGCCTCCCCCGCAGCCGGGGCTCTCTGAATGGGATTTTAGGGTTGTGGAGATGGGAGGATGCTATGAGCAAAGGGTGCTGCTCCTGGCTGGCTGTGCTTTGCCTTCGTTCTTGTGAACAGGTAAAAACCCCACGTTTAAATAGAAATAACTGCAGGTAAAGGAAGTGGGAGTGTGCCAGAACAGAAATTGGCTCTGGCACTTCTCTGCTGGTCTGTTTTGTCCCTGTTCTCTCCACCTGTGTGCCAGGAACAGCCCAGCCTGGCTCCTGGATTGATGTTGTGAGCAGGGATGCTCGCTGCAGCCCTTCCCATCTCATCCCATCAGAGAAAGATTACTAAGAACAATTTATCCACGTGAAAAATAGCTCCCAGCAATGCTGCCAAGGTCAGTGTGAGCTGCTGAGCTGGTGCTCTGCTGTGAGCTGCAGCTGGGTCTCACTCACTGGCCTTTTCCAGGCAATGCAGCACCCAAACCCTCCCTGCCCATGCTCTTCTCCCTGCCCTCTCCAGGGACAATCCCCCTGTCTGCCCATGTTCTCACTCCTCACTTAACTAGAAGAGAAAACCGTGGTCAGACAAGACCCACGTGTGTATGAAACCTGGGAGGGATTTAATTGAAGCAGGTTGTGCATGGGGCTCTGCAGTGTTTGGTTTGGTCACCACCCCTCAGCCAGCCACTGGCACATCCTTCATGAGGAGAGGGGGCTGGTGTTCTGCTCTCCAAGTGTGAAATCCCAGGGGTGGACACGGTTCTGATGCAGGGCGAGGGTTCCAAAGAGACATCTCCTCTTCCCAGCTCCAGTCTGAAGGTCTGCTCTGGCCCAGGGCTGGGATCACTGACTGTGGGGCTCCACCAGCAGTGACCTGGCTGCTCCAGGTGGCACCTGCTTGGCTCATCCTTGCCCAGCCTCTCCTGTGGCACTGAGTGAGGACGTTCAGGGTGCTCTGCTCACAAATGAGTCCTTATGAATTCCCCAGGCCCAGCATGACAGTCCTTATGAATTCCCCTGGCCCAGCATGACACTCTCCCAGCATGGGAGGGATTCTGAGGTCTCTGAGCTCTGTCCTTTGGTCTGCAGCTGCTCCATCCTGCCCTGCTGTTAACTGTCCTTGGAGGGATCATTGTGGGAAGCAGAGCAATTCTCCAGTTCCTTTGGGATCCCCACTGGGCATTGCTCCACTTTGATTTTCTTTTTTCCTCTCATTGACTTCTTAGATCCTGTAAACAGCCAGATGACAGCAGGAGTTAACCACAGAGAAATGGATTTACACTTCTGGAGTCAGCATGGCCTCATCCCAAAACAGGGACAGCACAGGAGGAAGCAAAGCTCAGCACAAGAAAGATGGAGAGAAATCCCTCACATGTGAGATGTATGGGTATCCAGGGGAGACTGCTGTGATCCTGGATACAAAACAATGTGAAGCAGAAACAGGGAGAGAACTGACCTGACGCAGAAGCATCCCAGAGCAGCAAGATGTATTCTGTGGATTTCTCCCTGTTCCAGTGTGGTTCATGGCCCACATCACATGCTGAGAGAGGTGCTATGCCCCTCCATCACCCCATTCCTGCCCCAGCTGCACCCACCCCTCACTTGGGACATCCCCATCCCGTCCTGGAGGGCGGTGTGTGTCTGCCCTGGGCTGCACAGCACAGCTGTGCTCCTCCCCATTGCTCCAAGTGGCTGTTTTGTACAGCAAACCCTCTTGTCACCCAGCAGTGCTGGTGTCCCCTGAGTCAGCAGGGCCCTCTGAGGGCCGGGCTGTTAAAAAAGCTCCCTTCAAGCTTAAGCAACAGCCCTGTGTGCATTTATGGTTGGGCCAACACTTGGCTGTTTTCACCACCAGGACAGAGAGGGTGAGCAGCAGGGTTTTTCTGACAGAGCATTTTTTAAGGCTTGACAGACAAACTTGTCTTATCCTTGCCCTTATCAAGAGCAGTTTTCTGCTTGTTCACCTGGAGGGAACATGGGTACAACACATTCCTCTGTCAGCAGGGAAACCTCCACACCACACTGGAAGATCAACAGAACTGGCAGGAACCTTTCTCTGGCTGTCAATAACTCCCCCCTGGGAATTTGGCCTTCCCCAGTCACCACCTCCCTGACCAGGTAAGCAAACACAAGGGACTAAGCTCTGTTAGCTTAGGTGCTTGGGGTGCTCTCCTGGCCACCCTGCCCAGGCTGTCCTGGCTAACCATTAGCTGGGGCTCCTCTGCCTGCAGCTATGAGTGTTGCAAAAACACGGCTCAGAGGAGAACCCTCCTCTGCCCTGTCCCTGGGCATTTCTCACAGGAGTCCCTCTGGAAGCAGCAGAAGTTGTAGCCTTGAGCTGATGCCCCAAGGAACTTCTCCTCCCTACCTTTTATCCAGGGATCCTGTCCTCTTTTTCTCTTCCTCTGCTGCACATGAACTTTGTCTTTGGTGCAAAAGTATTTCCCGTCAGCCTCAGCTTCTTGTAGGATCTCATCTTCATACTTCTCCTACACCAAGGAGAAGAACAGTCAGCCTACAAACCACCCTGGCTTTCCCAGGGAGCTGGTGGCTTTGCCAGGGACCTTTGTGACCATTGCTATGCAGTGATGACAAATGCTAGTGCTCATAAAGACCCGACTGGCTGGAAAGAGTGGCACTTCTACCCCTCAGCAGCAAGTTGTGCAACAGGGTGGGAATGAGGTTTGGCACCTGGTGCAGGAAGAGCCATCACCTTCTGGAGGGAGCTTGGGCTGGGACAGCCTGCCTGATGCCTCTGGGATCCAGCAGCCTGAGCTGATGGCTGAGAACAAACAAACAAACAAACAAACCTCACTGTCTGTTGTGTCTGGCTCATCGGATTCTTGCTTCCCAGACTCGGCATCATTGTCATCTAAAGAAACACAAAAAGAAGTTATCTTGGCTGCTGGGAGGCTCGACAAGCTCATGAGCAGATGCAGAGCCACTGGCCCAGGCTCACAGAGCCACTGAGGCAGAAAGCAGCTTCAGCAATAAACTGAGTTGTGAAGCAGAGGCACTGCAAGCTACGTGGCCTGGAATCAATGTTTAGGAGTGATCCAACAAGACTCTGTTGGGAAACCAGCCCCCAGGAAAGCTGTGTCCACTGGACTTGGCTACACCGAGGTCACAAGAGCTGTCCCAACATCTGTGGCTACACACAGGGGGGAAACTGGGGGTATTTAAGCCCCAGACTGCACCTTCCTGTTTGAGCCCCAGGTGGGGAGAAGCGTGTTGGGGTGAAGAGGCCAAAAGGGACAATCCCCTCTCTGCTGCTGGTTCAGTCAGCAGCTCTTGGCAGGGAATGTGTGCTGAGGAGCAGAGGAAGGAAAGGCAGGGGAGATGCTTCCCTTCCCAGCCAAAGCATCTCACTGTGCACAGCCCCAGACAGGTGCCTGCACACACCTGACCCCTGCACTGATCTCCAGGGGCCGGGGCCAAGCCCTGCTGCTGGTGGCATCACCCTGTGTGCACACACAGTAACACAGCTCAGCTGCCCATGGTGGGCACAGAGGGCTGGGCACAGGGCTGTGCCTGTTCTGAGGGGCAGGGGCACCCCCAAAGCTCAATACTTGTTGCTCATCACACCCAGCTCTAGCCAGGATGGAGCTCAGCAGGGCAGCCCCCTCTTGCTGCCCCTGCAGAGGTGGGAGAGCAGGGGATGCTGCTTCCAGGCACTCCTGGATTCCCTGTAGCCTGATCCCATCCTCACCTTATCCTTCTGCAAGTTAAGGTTCACTAGAAAGTGCAGAAGTATTTGTGTATTGTTTCCCGGGCTTTGTGTCAGCCTTAAGGTGAGAACTGAAGAAAGTCCTGTATTCCCACACCCAGAATGTAATCAGCTGAAATTCTTCTGCCATGATGATATCTCCTTAGCATGTAAATCACACAGGACTCTTTTTTTTTTTTTTTTTTTTTTTTTTTTTTTTTTTTTTTTTTTTTTTTTTTTTTCCTCCACTGTGAAAAATCCTGTTCTGGAGAGTGTTCCCAAACCACTCCGACACGCCCAGACCAACTAATCCAGGCGAGCTCAACTTTCTGGCCAAGCCAGTAGGGCTGGTACTGAGCACAGACGTGCTTCCCACTCTGATCCCCATGGCTGCTGCCTCCCACCTGCCTGGACAAACCTGGCACCTGTGTCTCCTGGGGTCAGGCAGGGAGAAAGTCTTGGGAGGGCTCTTGTGGAGGGTGGAGCAAGGGAAGGAAGGAAGGAGGGAAGGAAGGAAGGAAGGAAGGAAGGAAGGAAGGAAGGAAGGAAGGAAGGAAGGAAGGAAGGAAGGAAGGAAGGAAGGAAGGAAGGAAGGAAGGAAGGAAGGAAGGAAGGAAGGAAGGAAGGAAGGATCCCTGGCTCTGTGCTGTGTCATCACAGGACACTCCTTGAAGCAAGGGGACAGACAGGGGTGGTTTTCCAGTGCTAGTCCTGCAAACCTCTTGCATTTCCCCCATCTCTGCTGGGACATTCTGAGCTGCTTCTTCCCTGAGAGGAGTGGGAAATGCTGGAGCAGCAACATTGGTGCTCATTGTGGAGTGGGTTTTGCCAAGAGGTCAGAGCTATGCTGACTCCTCAGCTGCTGGAGAATTCCATGCAGGGTGCTCTGCTGAGTGTCCAAGGACACCCCAGGGGTGGCTCCTGTCTGTGCTGGACACAGACACTGGGCCTTTCTCCAGAAAAACCAGGATTACTTTCTCCCCATTTATACTGAGCCTGAATTTTGGACATATCTAGAGTAGAAAACCGAGCTCTCAAGGACAGAAATGTGAAACCTGAAGTTCCCCCAAAGGCCCAGAAAAGCTGGGAGCCCTTGGTCCCTGGAAGGTGGCATTGCAGGTGTGTGCAGGGCCCAGCAGAGAGCTCTGGGCTGGGAAATGCCTTCAGCAAAAGGCACCTTTCACTCCTGCCTTCTCAAATGTCACATTTGCCTGGGGCTTCTTACCTGCATCTCCCTTCTGTGCACCGACATCCCGCCTCAGCCCGGCCTCAGGAGGGGCCTCTGGGTCACTTGGTGTGGAGCTGTTTGTCAGGTATGCCCGTGAAAGCCTGAGCTGTGGGACACAGGGACACACACACTGCTGTCACCAGGCAGGAGAGGACTGTCCCCAGCCCTTACTTGGTGACAGTGACACCCCCATGGACGAGCATCACAGAGAGGCTCCTGTGCACAGTGGAGTGTTTGCAGGGAGCCCAGCACCCCCTGCAGCAGCCTGTGGGAGGGGGCACAGCCATTGCCTGCCCTTGGGCATGGATGGAACCCTGAGGGCACTGGAGGGGAGGTGTGGAGTGAGAGCCAGGGCTGAGCAACCCCTGCTCTGCCATGTGCAAATCGGCTTCACACACAGCGAACCCATCCTCCCACAGGATGTTGGTGCTGTCACAGTGGTCCCAGCAGCACTGCAGGGGATGCAGGGGATGCCAGCAAGAGCTGTACTCACCACAGCTGCCTCTTCCTCCTCCTCCTCCTCCTCCTCCTTGGCAGCAGCGGGCAGTGCCCAGCGGTAGGGGCAGCGCAGGCGGTCCCGCTGTGCCCTGTGTCCCCCTGCGGGCACGGCTGGGCTGTCCCCGGGGCTGTCCCTCGGGCTGCCGTCTGTCTGTCTGTGCCAGTCTGTCTCCCTGCCGCGGCCGGAGTCGGACAGGTCCAGCGGCACGTCCCCATCCTCGTCCCTCGCCTCCTTCACCTTGGCTCGCGGCTCGGGGCGCTCCCTGCCCCGCCAGAGCTGCCTAGAGAATAAACTACTCAAACTCTAATTAACTCTAACAGTTTATACAAACATGGCTCTTGTAAGCCAAAGATTGAAGACTAAACCCCTTCTTAGAGTTACCATCCTAGCTCAGGAAGAAAGGATTCAAACCCTCATCTCCAACTCCCAAGGCTGGCATTTTGAATTAAACTACCTCCTGACCCTTCCACTGAACAGCCCGAATCGCCCCCGAGACAACCCCCGTGCAAGCTCCAACACCACAAACAGAGTCAGCAGCAATCCTCACCCCTCTTCCTTCCCATCCGCAGCATCCTCCAGGAACTCCCTCTCCTCCTTGCACCCCGTGGCCATGCCCAGCCACGGGGACAGTGGCCGTGTCTCGATGTCACCGTGTCCCCGCTGGCCCGGCTGGCACTGCCGCAGCAGGAGATGCTGCAGCCGCTCCCGCTGCTTCAGCAGCTGCAGCTTCTCCTCCAGCTGCTGGTCCCTGACGTACACCATGGTGGCAGGGAGCTTCAGCAGGGCTGCCTGCTCGTCCCAGGGGTCCCGGGAGCGTGTCCTGCTGTCAGCAGCCTTGCCCCGGAGCGGGTGCATGGGGAAGGTGCCGCCGTCCCGCTCGCCCGGGGCGCAGGGACCCGCCAGCCCCAGCTGGTGCAGGGACAGGTGCTTGTGCAGGAGGCACAGCTGCTCTCTCCGGGCACTCAGTTTGAGGTTTTCATAGGATGGAGCGACCTTGGGGGAGTCTGGGTTGCTCACTGTTAAATAACTAAAAAAAAGCACGGAGAAAAAAAAAAAAAATTACATATTAGCAACAGAGCTTTCCCATGGTTTCCCCAGCTGTGTGCAGGGATGTGTGTGGTCTCTCCTGCTATTTCCATGCCCTGTTGCAGCTCTTGGTCAGTACATCAGGTTTGTGGTTGGGGTCTGTCCTGGTGGCCAGGGGCATCAGGCAGTCAGCAGTAGGAAGCCATTCCCATCCCACACAGCGTGGGAAGCCATTCCCATCCCACCATCCAGCAGCAATCCCCTGTCCCTGGGCCATGGCAGCTCAAGGCAGGGGGTTGTGAGAGGGTAAGGATGCAGTGAACCTCTCACATCAGTACTGCTGCTGAGAAGTCACTTTTTGAATAAAGTCTTACAGCCAGCACCATCCTAACTACCCCCCTGGGCTTTCTTAGTGCTTGAAGACCCCCAGGACATAGGGACAGCCCACCCTCCCCCAATCTCACTCAATGGGAAACTTTTACAGCCATCCTAGGAAGGCCAGTGCAGTGCAGGAACCTGCCCTGCAAACCCAGTCCCTGCTGCTGCTGGTTATTTGGCAGCTTCCCTGAGTACAAGCTGTTCCCAGGAATGCTCTGCAGAACTACTCACACTCTGGGAAACTCTCTGTCTACAGGTGAACTCCCTGGCCTTGCTCAGCCCTCTGTGCTCCTGAAATCAGTGGGGAGGATAAGCTGAGCCTGCAGGAAAGCCCATTAGAATAGATAAGGAGGAGCAGGAATTGCTGCCTGCCTGGGACAGTCCTCCTGCCTGCAAGTGGGGACACCTGGTTCACTTTGTGGGTCTGTCTGAGGAGCTGGAATAACGAGAGCCTGACCTTGTTGGGCTGGATTCCAGTCATTTTTCCCTGCTGTGAGCTGGGATATCCCCCCTTCCCGAGGCTGTGGGAGAAGTTTGGGGAGGGAGGAGGACAGACACAGTGAATGCTGGCCATGCACCCACTGAGGGGCAGCTGCAATGGGTCAGCCCATGGCTCCCAGGTACTCACGCCTCCAGGCTGGGGCTGTGCTCACGCTCTGCAGGGACAGGAGCCTTTCTGGCTGGTGGAGACACTGCTGCCTCTGAAGGACTCTTCTCCAGGAGGCAGGGTCTGGAGCCAGGTCTCACCAGGGCAATGGTTCCGTGCAGCTGGTTGGAAATCCTCTGGGATGCCTGTGACACAGGACAGAAAGTCCAGGTGAGCCATTCTGCAGGCAGCCTAGCTGAACTGGGACACATCTCCTCACCAGTGAGGACAAGGCAGACAGCTCCTGAGTGCTCTGCTTGATATGGTTCTGGTCAACAGCTCTATCAAGTTTTTTATTCATTTTTCCAGGAAATTTTCCCTTCACGTACTCTCTGTTTTCTGGCTGCACTGATTTGTAGCACAGGAAGTTTTGCATCTCCTCTTGAGTCATGATTCAGTGGCTTAACCAAGATAAGACCCTGCAAATTCCTTGTCCCATAGTCAGGCCTTTTTACTCATGCAAGGCTTTATTCATGCAGGCTCCTGGCACACACTGCTCTGGTGGGTGTATTTCTGGTGGAGCACCTGGGCCAGGACATCGTTGTCTCCATCAGCTGCCATGAAAGGCTCACCACATGTTCTGACTTGACTTTCCCCTGCCCACCTGGAGATGTCACCAAGCCTTCCTGTGATCCCTATTAATTATCCCCACAGCCTGCCTGCAGCCTTACCAAAACCCCTTTTCACCTGCTCTTTCAAGTTTTTTGTGGAGGTCGAGTAAGCAAAACCTGTGCCAAAACAGAGGTGTCTGTGTGGGTGTGTATGTGGGCTTGAATTCCCATGACCAGGAACAGGCCCAGGCCCTGCAGTCTCATCTCCCAGTGCCCAGTGTCCCGTGTCACTCAGCAGCCCTGGGCTGACACCCTCTCTGTGTTTGTCCTCGCAGCCACTGAATGCCAGGCTCTGGAAATGACAAACTACCCAAGTCTGGATGATTGTTCCACCCCCCAAATGCCTCCTACTCTTTCCCTATCCCAGTCTGATCCAGTTCAGATGGCCACAGCAGTGGGGACAAGGCCTGAGGCCATCAGGCTACCTCTGACAACTCACTATTTCTGCAAGGCTGACTTCTTGGAGGAGAGTGCCTGGAGAAGTCCTGCTGCTTGGAGAGCTTCTCTGGAGCTTCTCTGGAGGCTTTTCTGCAAAAAAAGAACACAACCAGCTGCTGTAATGGTCCCCCAGAGCTGCTGGAGCCCTGCCCTGAGTGGGCTGGAGCCATGCAGCCTCCCAGGGATGCCACTGGTAGCTACCAACCACCTCTCAGTGAAGATTTTGAGTCAAAATTACCTTTTGGCTCAAGCCAGCACCTGACTGAACATGCCTTTTATTACCTGTGTGGGTGGCAGGAAGGCAATGCCATGGTCTCTGCATGAATTTTCTTTCAGTGGGGGCACTCAGCACTCCTTTGCTCTAATGCAGAGCAGGTTGTTTCTCCCCTGACATGCATTTCCCCCATCAGCTTTTCTGCCTGTGTCAATGTCCATCTGAGCTGCCAACAGCTTGGTCCTTGCTCTCCAGACCCTTTCCCAGAGCAGTTTTGCAGCGTGGCTCAGTCACTTTTCACATCCCCAGGTGTCCCTCAAGGGTGGCAGGAGCCAGCAGCACCCACCTTCACTGAGCTCAAGCTCTGGCACATCCTGCTGGGCTCCTGCTTCCCGGGGCTCTGCCTTCTCTGTGCTCACATTCCTGCTCACTGGGGACAGCAGAGTCAAAGGGGAGCTTGGTGTGGAGCAGCTTTCTCTGGAGGACACTCCTGGGGTCTTTGTCCTGTCCCTGTTGGAAGGAAAAGGACCTGAATGAATGAGAAGGGGCAGGAGAAGGAAGGGTTTGGAGCTGCTGTACTGAGAGCTCTGAGCCTGATGCACAAATATACATATTTATCTATGTGTGTATGTGGATATTCCCGATCCTCAGCCTCACCTCCTTGCACTGCAGCTTATCAGCAGCCCAGCTGCAGTCTGGAGCATGGACAGCCAGCATGCCAGCCCCACTTGGAGGTGTGATTGCCCCACTTGGTTGTGGGTAACATCGCAGGAAACCACGAGGTTGGGTAAGCCAGGACCCAGCTGTGGCTGTTGCAAAAGCCCTGTGGGAACCTGGCCCTGGCTGGGCCTTCAGCCTGATGGAGGGGTGGATTCAGCAGAGGGATGTGGTGTCTGCTCCCTGTCACCAAACCAGGATGGAGAGGGTGATGCTCAGTGCCACGAGGGAGTGCCTGAGCCTTGGAGACACACACAGAGCCCTGGCTGGACTCTGATGCTGAGGTGTGGATGTTTGGCTGGAAATCCTCCTATCCAGCACCTCAGGGGAGAGCAGAGCAGAGCAGAATCACTCAGTGCTCAGCAGGCCCAGCCCAGCCTGATACACAAATATACATATATATATATGCTCTGGAAGCACTGGGGAGTGAAAGCCAGAGTTTCTCTTTAAGTGGATGGTGCTCCTGTGCTCCAAAGAAAACACATTTCTAAATGAATCCCTCAGTGCTAATTCCTCTGGACTTTAAACCCTTGAGGAATGAGCTGATTTGTATATATTGGCCAGCCTGGCAGGTTACTTGGCTTCCAGCACAGCGCTCTGCTGGGCTGTGAACCTGTTGGTGCAGATCACTTCTCCCTCTTTAACCCCATCCCTGTCCCTTGTGTGTCACTGTCCTTCCCCCAGAGCCACCTGCTTCCTGCAGACCCTCTCTGGCTGCTGCAGGAGGGGAGCTGGTGCCATGGAAAAGCCATGGAATCCCAGGCTGAGCTCCATGCAAGCTGCCCAGGGCTTTGTTTCCAGGGGGTTAAATATCTTTGTTCTCCAAAAATTAATAATTGGATGCTGGTGAACAGGGGAGTGAGCAAAAGTCAACAAGGATTTTGAGACTATTAGGGATTTTCCCATGTCTTACATACACAGGAACCCATGGGAATTAGATGCTAAAATACCCCTGAGGATTCCACAGTCTGGACCTTGCCCTGCCCAGCTCTGGGGATGCCCTTGCCAATGTCCCTTGTAAAGAATGAAACCAGGAAAGTGCTTACTCCAGGCTCTGGAGCCTCTTCAGTTCTTCCTTGAGAGCTTTATTCTCCTCCCTCAGCCGATTGGTCTCGTTGGCTGCAGGGACAGAGGAGGTGCTGTGAGTTCAGATGCTGCAAGGATGCTGCTCACAGCTCGCTGGGGTGCCTGGAGGGGGAGGAGGGAACGGCACCGACTTTTGGAGGGATGCCGAATTTCCTTCCTTCTTTGTAAACGTGCTGGGCTAAGGGATAAAAGGGAACAACTTTCTGACTCGGGTTTCATCAGGATTGGGTCTGCTTGCAGATTCCCAGCTCGGGGGAGGAGCACGACCCAGAGCCAGAGCCAGAGGAGGCAGTGGTGGGTTAGGCACAGTGAACATCTGTCCCAGACATATTTTATGAAAGATCTTTTTGCTAAGATCTTTTCTCCTGAGAAGCTGGGAAGCTTCAGCTTCTCCATGTTTTGCTGCTTTAGAATGTGATTTAGAGAATTGTTTACCCAGCATGTGAAATTGTTTTTACTTGATGACCAATGACAGCCAGCTGTGTTGAAGCTGTAAGCAGTCACAAGATTTCATTATCATTCCTTTCTTTGCTAGCCTTCTGATGAGATCCTTTCTTCTATTCTTTTAGTATAGTTCTAATATATCATTTTCTTTTAATATAATACATATAATAAAATAATCAATCAGCCTTCTGAAACATGAGTCAAAATTCTCATCTCTCCCCTCATCCTAGAAGCCCTGTGAACACCACCACAAGCATCCTTCCCTGAGCAGCAGGGCAGGCTGGTGAGTGGGTGCTGTGCTAGGGGGAGGGCTGGGGGTCTCAGGGGGGTCAGACAGAGGCCAGGGGAGATGTGAGCACCCAGCACCGGGTGCTGCAGTGAGGATGAGAGCAGAGAGCCACAGGGAGCACAGCTGGGCTCCCAGCCATGGTGCCTTGCTCAGAAGCAGCACTCAGGCAGCAGTGGCATAGCAGGGGAGATAAACCAAGGGCTCTTGGCACCTCTCCATCCCTCCTAAATGCCTTATCTCCCTCACCCCATGACCCTCCCTGGGCTGCTCAGATCCCCAGGGAAAAACAGCCTGTGCCTCAGCGGTGCTGGGAGCTGTGCCAGGGGCTCAGGAGAGGATCCATCACACGTGTTGCTTGATTCCATTTACCCGTGCTGAGCTGCTGCTGGGACTTTCCTGTCTTTGCCAGAGTGTTGCTTCTGCCGTGCCAAATGCATCCTTTCCCCAGGCAGCTGACACAGCCTGGAGTCTCTCATTTTTCTGGAGGTGTGGAGGGCTGCGACGCCCAGCTCTGATGATTTGTGGGAAGGGTTATGTCTCCTTGGACAGTCCTGCTCCCTCCCTTCTCCCCATCCCCAAACCCTTCCCAGACTCCTGCTCACCATGTGCAAATATCTGGGAGAGGGATTAACTGGCAAAGCCTCGGCCTGCCAAAGCCAAGCTCACAGTGGGCGTCAGTACGTACAGAGGATGAAGATGTGCTGCAGGCTCTGGAAATGAGAGGTCTCATACTCATTCTGCTTCTTTTTGGCCAGCTCCTGAGTGACCATGCACCTGTCACAAAGACCGGCTCGCAGCCTGGAGGAAGGAAACCCCACAGCTTGTTACCACATGGGAGAAATAAGTTCCTGTCCTCCCCAGGGGGAAGTGTGAACACCCAAACCATCACTGAGAATCTCCCCCATAGCCCAGCACTGGCTTTGCCAGACCCAGCCCCACCACACCGGCCTAGGAAAGCTCCTGTGCACCTGCCCAGGCTCCTCCAGCTCTCCCAGCAGCTGAGTATAGGAAAAATAGAGGTTCATGTGCTACATCCCAGTCCTGGGGAGACAGCAAACCCCAAACTCTCCCCCCAGGACTGTGCAGCCACTGTCACTCAGCAGCACCCTACTTAAAAACAAATCCTACCTGTTCTCTAACACCTTTACATTTTCCTTCAGGACCTTCTGTTGTTCCCTTAATTGGTGATTTTTAGCAAACAGCTCTTCAATTCTCTGAGCATCGCTAGTTGAAGGAACACAACAAAGAAAGGAGGGTTATTAGATTTCTTCCCAAAACCCATGCCTTCATCCACAGTGCTCTTTTTCTTGTGTGGCAGGAGGGGAAACAAATGTATTGGAGCCTGGATCCCCCCCCTGACACCCTCCTTGGAGTTAGCAGTTTAATTCCTCCCACTTATTGCTTTCCGAGGGAGAAAGCACCGGGTGGCACAAGCATCACCTGCAGTGGGAAGGCAAACTGGAGCTGGGCTGGGATCACCCCAAGCCCTGCCTCGAGCCAAAATTTGGCAGTGCCAGAAAGGCAAATGGTGCTCTGTAATCCAGCAGCGTTGGAGAATAACTCAGAAGTCTGAAATTGCAGTGGTGTGGCTGCCCCCGTGCCCCAGCCTCGCTCACCGGCACTTCTCCGTGGTCAGCTCCGTCACCTTGCTGTGCAGACCTGGAATCATGAACAGACACACAGGGGGGTGTTTGTGGCCAATTCCCCAGCACTCAGAAGAAAATGACACTGATGGAATTTCAGGAAGGTGCGTGGCTTTGCAGAAATCTCATCCATCCACAAGCCTGATCTCCGATAAGGAATAACACATTGCACGTGTTAAACACAGCCACAGTTTAATGTAACTGGGAAAAGCTGTACAAAATGGGAGCTCCTTTTGTATCCCCACTATTTAATGAGTCTGCATCTCCTTTGCAGTCCCAAAAAGTCTGGTTTAGTTTTGTTTCTACTTATTTCTCTCTACAGCCTGCATTTCCCAGGTGGGCAGTATTTTATAGCTTTCATGGTTGGAAAGCATCTTGGAGAATATTTACAGCTGAACAGCTTTCCTTGATGGATCTGCAGACATTGTATCCTGTCAAATCCATTTTATGCAAAGTAGATGTAAACATGTGGTTTAAATTGCTCAACAGTTCCTCTAACTCTCACACGGCTTGAAATTACACAAGAGAAGAATGAATTCATAAGCCAGAATCATCCAAAAGTGCTGAAGTTTTGTTCATAATATTGATACTGGGAATTATTCTAATAGGAAAACAATTGGACTTGGCACTTGGTTGCTTAACCTAATGGGTTTCATTTTAATAATGTATGGCCTGAGAAATAATTTATTCCCTAGAGGAATAAGCTATCCAACCTGACTCAAATGTTTTCTTTAACAGAGCTTCATCTCCTGCTGCTTCTGTCTTATAGATTATTGCATCTCTCTGCTTTCCCTTTGATCCTCAGTATCCAAACACACTGCAGTCCTCACTGATGGAGCAGATGCCCAGCAGGTGTGTGTGCCACCCCTGCAAACTCCCAGCTCCCAGACCACGACAGCAGGGGCAGGAGGAGCCAAACCCCCCCTGGTTAATGCTGGGAGCACCTGGGATTCCTGCAGGGGCTGAGCACCTCCGTGGCCTCCTTTCCAGCAGCATGGAGTGCAGGAAAGTCCTCTCTCTTCTGAGAGAAGAAGTTACTTTTCAAAAAGTAACTTCATCCAAAAAGTCACTTTTTTCTCAGTGTGCCAACGAGAGGTACAAATATGCCACCAGTGGGTGTTGTCCCCTGAGGGGCAGGCTGTGATCTCATGTCCCAAGCCATCCCCAAGGGTGCTGCTTGCTCAGCACTAATCCCCAAATCTCCCTAATCCACACCTGCTCCTCCTCCCTTCAGGTTATTTGACACCAAAGGGATCAAGGTGGTATTACAAAGAAATGGATCTTGGCCAGGTTTTGGTGAGAAAATTTTGTCTCCCTACCTTGGACCTCTTTCTCATGGATTTCCTTGAGCTTGTTCAGGAACTCTGCAAAACTCTCTGTGGTCATGTTCAGGGCTGAGCCACACCCCAGGCTGTGTCCAGCGTGAGGGTCTCCTTCTGCTTCAAATTTCAGCCTAAAATAGAAAGAAAAAGTCCAACAAAAGAGATGTGTCTGGTGCATGTGGTGTTCTGGAAAGGACAAAGCCCAAAGCTAGGAAGGGAAATTGTTTGCTAAACCATGGGATGCGTTTTTGTCCAGCCTGCCTCAGTGCTGAGCATAGCAAAGAGCATGTCTTAGATACGGGGAGAAGCCCAGCTGGAAAATCAGGCTTTTCCTCTACTTGTTGAGCTGTTTAAATTGCATTTCTTTGGGATGAGGTGGGGCAGGGCATCTTCTTGAGCATAAAGAAGGGACTGCAGAACTGGTGCTGGGACCACATGGGGACTGAAGATGGGGAGTTTCACAGCAGATTTGGTGCTTGAGCCTGATGGACTCATCTCCTGCTGGGATGCTCTCTTGCACCCCTCTGGCACCAGGCACAGCATTTACAGAGGCAGCACACAGCACTTGGCCCTCCCACTGTCACTGCCCAGGCTTCCTGCATGGCCTCAGTGGCTGTAGCCTCTTCCAGCCCTTGGGAGACACTCAACAGAGCTTTTCCACCCAGCTTTACAGAGAAACCAGGAGAGGTGGTGTCCAGAGCCAAGAGCTGCAGGAAGCTGTCATGGGCACATCCATGGGGTCTTCTGGAATCACCAAAACCACACTGGGAAAGAGGAACTTCCACATGAAGGCGTTTAGCATCTCCTCATGGGAACTCCTCCCCCCAAATCATTCTGGGTTACTGAGTCACAGTGAGTTATTCTGATCCTAACAGAGCACCTGGACACTCAGCCTTCAACCCCAAAGAGATGCCCAGGGGGCAAAGCTCCCCTCTGGAGCGGGGCAGTGAAGGGTGGGCTGGCACCCAGGCTCTGTATCCCCACAGGAAGGTTTTGCTGGGCTCCAGAGCTCTCCCAGCCCGGCTCCCGCCCGTGCCTTTATCTGCATGTGCAGCAGGGATGTGCCAGAACCCCTGCATATGCAACATGTGGGCATGCAGAGCTGGAAGAAGAAAGTTTCCCCTAAAGCATCTGATTTTCAAAAGAAATGAGGCACGTGGCAGCAGGCAGCAGCAGCGAGCTCGGCACGCTCGGCTCGGGAGCAGCGCCTGAACACGAACCTTCCCCAGCCACCCTGCCTGGCTTGGGGCAGATCTGCTGCAAACTGAGTGGAGATCTCATTCTCTGGGGAAACAACTGAAAATATTCATGACTCCTGCCTCCCTGGGATAACCCACCCGTTCTTAGGGATGGGTGATCTGAGCCAGCAAATGAAAGCACCGTGTGGCTTGTCCAGCTTGGGATCTGTGAAATGGGACTGGGAGCTGATCTCAGCCCCAAGAGCCACAGCTGAAGAACCAGCCAGGGGAAATAATGTGCAGCTCTAACAGAAAAACCCTCCTGGTGTTGATGGGATGCACTTCCCAGGATCACTGAGTCCCAAATCAGGCTCTGCCCTGGGCAAAGCACCTCCCCAGGGCCGAGCTTGTGAGATCAAGCACTGCCATCACGGGGCTGACATCCCAGGTGCCAGCTGGGGAGGCTCTGAAGCACCCAGGCACTAATTCCCACTGCATTCTCCAGTGCTGTAAGCTGGGGAGGGATTACAGCTGGGAGCAGAGGTGTTGGTGGCTGCACGTGCTCCTGCTGCTGGACCAGGTCCTGCCCAGCTTGTACCAAGGGTTCAGCTCCTTCCCCAGGGCTGGCATCTCCTTGGGCTGAGCCCAGCACTCTGAGGCACAGGGGTTCAGCTCTGCCACCCTGGGAAGGTGACACCCTGTCTGGGACCGGTGCCAGCCTCTGCTCAGGGAGTGGGGCTGGGCTGGCATGGGGTGGGAGGTGTGGGGGCAGCCCAGGTGTCACTGCTGGGTCTGGATCCCTGCAGCTGTGACTCAGAGCCCGGCAGATCAGGATTTGGGGCTGGGCTGTGGCAGCAGCTTCACTTCCATGCACAGCTGAGGCTGTGGTGCTGCCAGCGTTGGGGTTTACTCCTGATTTTCTGTTCCTCAGAGCCCTCAGGTGAGTGGGGACCTGCGGCAGATCCAATCAGCAGGGGAGAGCTGCCAGTTCTGGTGCTTTTTGAGATGCCAGAACCCATCTCTGCCTGCAGATGGAACAGCCACTCTGTGGCAAACCTGGTGAGGACCTCAGGTCTCCTCTGTGCACACACATGGTACCAGAGATCCTTCATGAGCGTGGCTCCCCACGTGTCTTTTCCCAGGATTCAGCCTTTTCCTGCAGCAGAACAGCCCCAGTGACAGCCCAGGCTCCCTGAGGGCTCAGCTTTGCTCCGTCTCACGCTGTGGATGGGTGAAGCTGTGAAGCTGCAGCTCCCTGCTCCTCTGCCCTGCTCTGGAGGATTTATTGAGGGAGATTTACTGCTGAAGCCCAGACCACAGAGTCCCTGAGTGTGGAGCTGGCTCCCTGAGAGAGGGATTTCATTTGGAGCCCTGTGCAGAGCTGTCACTGTGATGTAGAGCTGCTGGTGCTGGCTGCAGCCCCGTGGCAGGGCTGGAGCAGCCCTTTGGCATCCCAGCAGGGCTGGGAGTATTTCACAGTGACAGGGGCCCTCTGCAGACACAGCCCCAGAGGCAGGGACCAAAGGCAACTCCTCATCCAACCCTAGACCTGGAGGGTTTGGGAGAGCCCAAGATGGGGGGAGCTGTTGTTACCTGCTGTGGCTTTGCTGCTCTCTGCATCCCTTGATGCTCAGCTCAGGGTGGGACAAGGCTCCAGGTGGGGCACTGGGGTGTCTGCTCTCATGCACGGGGCTGGAGCAGCCCCCAGCATCTCCTGGGTACCAATGGAATCACTCCTTAGGCAGGGTGCTGCTGCTGTGGCTGGGGAAGGGAAAGCAGCAGGGAGGTTATTTATTTTCTGTCCCATATCAGGGGGCTGGGGAAGGGATGGGCTTGGACAGCTGGCTCTGACAGCACACCAACCCTGATTCCTTGGTCCCCAGGGAGTTCCTGGCCTCTCAATGCCATCCCCAGCACTGCCTGTCACACTCACAGTGTGACATCCCACCCTGAGCCCTGTCTCCTTTCAGGAGGATAAAGCAGCTCATTAGCTAAACGAGCTTAAGTCATTAAAAAAGAAAAAAAAAAACAGGCAGAAAAGAAAAAGGCATGAGAGTGACATTCTGATACTGTGGGATCAGTGAAGCTTAATGGATTTACCACCAGATATTTCCATCAGCAGTCTGGAGCTGCTCAGCTCCAGGCTGGATTGATGGCACACACCTTTCTCTGGGCAATGCTGGGCAGAGCTGCTCTGACCAGCCAAACTTTCTCTCCTTGGCTACCCTACTATGTTCCTGGTCTAATTTTAGAGTTACAAAACAAGTTTGTACTCAGAAAAACTGCCTGATCACTCATGGAAAATCTGCAGTCCAGGAGTATTTCACAGGCCAGTGTGGAGCTGATGCTCTTTGCTGATGTACTTCACTTGGCAGCTTGAGGAGGGCCTTTTTGGTACATTGGGGGATTCTTTTTTTTTTTTTTTTTTTTTTTTTCCTGGGCATTTATTTATTTGCATGACTTAACATGGCACAGACTGCCCTAAAATGGAGCCCAGTGCCTGCTCTCCACCGTGCTGGGTTTGCTGTGGGTGCCAGATTGCAAAATTACCTCCCAACAAGTGAGACAGGAGGAGCAGCCTTGGCTCTTGCCTCTCCAGGGGGGGAGGATTTGCTGCCTTCCTCTACCTGGCACAACCTGAAAATCCTCCCCAGAGCAGAGCAGAGCAGAGCAGAGCAGAGCAGAGCAGCTGCTCCGTGCTGCTCCACCAGCCCAGGGCCCGTTTGCAGCCAGCCCCAGGGTGGCTCTGCTGGCTGCTGCAGGGGGTCCCACTGGGCTGGCGTGGGGCTGCAGCACAGCTCTGACCTGCCCCAATGGCCCTTTGGGTGTGTGGGACTGGTGCTGGGCACAGCCCCCTGAGCAGGAGCAGCAGCACAGGGAGATGCTGCCCCTGCCCACAGGGCTGTCCCTGTGCAGGGAGAGCTGAGCTGCAGCAAACCCTCCACTGTGCAGCTCCAGCCTCAAGTGCCAGCCTGCACACTCTGGGGCTCTGATTTACTCCTAGCCCAGAAAGTCTCTGTTGCCACAATACAGCAGAGCCCTGCTGATCACAAACTCAGCAGCTCCACTTCTCCCCCACCACCCTCGCCCTGTGGAGGCAGCTTCTGCTTTTCCAGCTTCTGTGGCAATCACCAACCCCCCCAATTTGAGTTTTCTTCCATTTCCTCATTTCTGCTAAGAGCCATTATTCCCCTCAAGAGTCCTTGTTATTCCTTGCCATAGGAACATCCCTCCTCCCAGCAGAGCCTTGGCTGCCCTGGGCTTGCAGGATCACTAAAACCAGAGCTGTTGGTCCTCTGCAATGCCTGAACACACCCAGAGCTCTGACTGGCTTTCACACAGCAGGGTGGGCAGTCTGGGGGTCTCTCCTTGTAGTAGCCCCATCTGGGAGGGAGGTTTTGTCCTCCCACTCCCCACTCCTGCTGCCTTGCTGAGGTTTGACAATAAATATTTGTTCTGCTCCCCACTTGAGGACAAATGACATTTGGAGCCACCAGCCATGCCACGATGCTCCCCAGAGCCTGGTGGGCTTTGGGCAGATCTGTGGGCAGCCCTGTCTGCCCACAGGAGGATTCAGAAGATGATTAAAAGTATTCACTTATCTGCCTGTGCACCTCGGGGTAACCACAGCTTCTATAAACATTCCTCAATTAACACCTCAAAACGCTCTGGGAAGTGGCTAATGGGGCATTATCACGTTTTTTGGGCGCTTTAATTGAGAAGCGGTGAGGCTCAGGAGTAGCTCAGGGCCCTGCTGGGATTGGAAGCACGAGGTCACTGCCCATCCCAAACACTTCCACTGCCACCCCCAGCTCCAGAGCCCCAGGCTGGCCAAAGGGGCAGGGAAGCACCCTGGGAATCTCTGACGGATGGTGGGGATCACCCCACCCTCTGCTTGTGATCCTGCTACACTGCTCATGGTGCCTGGAGAGCATCTTGGTCCCTCTGCCTTCTCCTCCATGGCCAGAGACCCCCCCAGCATCATGGCTCAGAGCCCACTCTGCCCCTGACATGGGGAATTCACCATTCCTGGTCCCAAGGCATGGGGAAGCAGGTCTAGTGTGGGAGAATGGGCACAAAGATTCCTCCCAACCACAATTCCACAAACTGGCACCACTGCTCCTGCTGTGGGAGGGTGCATGGGCACCCTGAGCCAAGATAATGGCCATGCACATGGAAAAGCAGAGCTCTGTGCCCTGGGTATGGAGATAGCCCTGGAAATCCCCAGATGATGAACTCTTGGGGAAGATCAGCTTTTCTCTTCAGCACCATTTAAAAAAGGAGAAATGTGCTAGGGAGAGCTGGCCCTGCAAACCCCTCCTGGGTGATCAGCCCTGCTGCAGCACCAAGGATGAGTCTCAGCAACTCAGCCCCATGTTGTGCTGTCCAGCAGCTGGGACAGACAGAACTGGGCATTTTCATAGACTGAGGCATCTCTGCACGTCCCAAATGCCTGGTGACACACTGCTGCTGGGGACACGTGGCTACCTAGGCTAGCCTTGGAATCAATGCCTCAGGGTCCTGCATCCCCCAGGGGAGGATCTGTGAGAGCCCTCTCAGGACATGGCCCATCGTGGGACTGTCCCAGCAGAAGGGACAAGGAGGGGGCAGTGGGGACAGCTCAACCCACAGCAGCAAACCCCTGTGCAGGCAATGTGTGGGCACATCTCTGCCCTGCAGCAATCCCACCACCACTTCCTTCCTCCTGGGCTGGGGAGAGGCAAGGAGGATGCCCGCCCTGGTAGCACTGCAGCTCCTGCCTGGGGCTGCCCAGAGAGCTTCAGCCTCTGAATATTTGTGCTGCCTGAAGGAACAGATGTGGACAGCCCAGAAGGGCAGGATGTCCCACAGTGGACACAATGGGGACAGATGGCCACCTTGCCCAGCTAGCAGGAGTCACCACAACCCAGCTCCAAGCTGACACTGAGGGAAAAAGCAGTAAATTTGTTCTCAGCTTTGGCAACTCAGAGATGAGTTCCAGTTGTGGAATGGGGTGGGAAGGGACAACCCCCAACTCCATCTAAAGTATTTACTGCCCAGCATGTGCATGGCCTGGTGCAGGCCAGGGCTGCCTGAGGTGCTGCCTGGAGGGTGGGTCAGGTGTGGAAGGGGGGGATGCCCCCCAGCACTCACACCCAGGTGCTGCCTGCCCAGGATGGGCACGTCCTGAATCCCACACAGTCCCACAGTCCATCCCATATGGCCACAGCTCTGCTCCCCCATGGCTGTCACACTGCTGGATGTTTGCTCACAAAAGTTTTCTGTTCCTGCCTCTGGTCCCCCCTTGCCAGATGCAAACTCGGCTGGGGCTCCCCGGTACCCACACAAACCCTGACACCCACAAATTGCTCTGCCCCTCCACAGCTGTTTCACTCCATCTCAGTGGAGCTGGATGCTGTTTCTCAGCATTTAGGATTGCAGGGATATCCCATTAGTGTTCATGCTGAGGTGGAAAACGCCAGAGGAGGAATTTTTAAGAGGAGAGTCCCAGGGTTGTGTCTGGGCAGTGCTGCACAGCCCGGGCAGGCTCAGGTCTGCTCCCCACCGACCCTCAGAACTGCCACTGCCCCAAACCCCCAGCTCCCCAGCTGCTACACAACCCCAAATTTCCTCCTCGAGCTCTGAGAGGGGACAGACAAGCAAGCAAGCCCTGTGGCACACCAAGCTCTGCCCATCAGATGGGAGCTGGCACCGAGTGACAGCTCTGCCGGAGCTCTGCTGAGCCCATTTTGGGCAGCTCTCCATGCCTGCCTCACTTCATGCCAGCTCCCTTCCCAGCCACACAACACTGCCCAGGATGCTGGGGGACAGAGAAAAAGCAGTGCAAGCACAATACTCACCTTGGAGCTCTGTGCCTGTGTCTCTCCCGCCGCTCCTGGAGAGGTTTTAGGTCTCGATCAGGAGTCGGTCATCTGGGACACGGGAGGCAGGAGTGAGCAGTGTGGGTGAACTTGCACAGACAATAAGCCCTAATTTTTTTCCTTGCAGCCTGACTGGTTCTACTGGTTTGCGTTTCTTTGCCCCAGCAGCAGAAAGGAGGCTCAGCTTGGCTAAAGCTGCCCAACAGGTTCTGCTGCAACACAAAAAGTGGCAAGACCAGTATGGTGTGAACCCAGATAGAGATTTGATTGTTTTCCCATAATTACGACTCAGCCTGTGCTGTTGGTTGAAGTCAATCACATTAGCAAACAGACCCTTTTAAATAATTCATCCAGCATTAAGATGGGAAGTTCTTTTTATACAAGTTTTATACAACTTGGTGCTTTTTGAGAAGAAAAAAAAAAGAAAAAAAAAAAAAGAAAAAAGAAGAAGAAATGTGACAGCAGCATCTGACTAAACTAGAGTGGCTCAGCCCAGGGCACAGAGTAACCCCCAGCCCCAAACACTCAGGAGAGGGAAAGGGATGTGCCCAAATTGACACCAATGGTGCTTCAAGTGCAGCATGAAAGCTCATGATCATCCTGGATTTCCTTCTGGGGGCTCTTTGCAGTGGCTGGGGATGCTTTAGGGACCAGTGAGGAAGGGTTGGGTGACCTGAGCTCCAGTCCTGGCCAGCCCCAGCTTAGCCCGGGTTTCTCCCAGCTCCAGCTGCTGACACAAGCAGCTTTCACCCTAAACCGTGGGCTGGTGGAGCCGAAGGCAAAATGGACACTTCCTGAGCCTTTGAAGTGCAGCTACTTCAGCATCCCCGGGGGAAAACGCTGGCACGGATTCCCCTGCCCAGGCTGGGCAGGGACAGCCTTCCCCCGCAGTGCTGCAGACAGCAGCAGCTCCAGCCAAAAGCGGGAGATGCGCTCGCTCCCCATCAGCCTGGCAGCGATAAAAAGGAATAGAAAGCTGTTGCCCACGTCCGTGGGGCCCAGGCAGCCCATCCTGCTCTGCCCAAAGCTGCCCTGTGAGGAGCGGGGCCCTGCTGAGCTGGCGCAGCCGCTCCGGCTCGGGAGCGACGCGTCCCTCTTGCCCAATAGGACACGTAAGCCGAGCAGGGTGGCTTCCCTGCGACATTTCCAGCGGAGAGGGACAGCTCCTGTGCCAGGGGATGTGGAGCAGGGAGGCTGAGCTGCTCCTCCTCGGTGCCATCCATCCCGTGGCATCCCCAGAGCTCGGTGCCCACCGACAGCTCAGAGCCTCCAAATCCCCTCCGTCCACCCGCAGCGGTGCCGCCACCCCGCCTCACAGCCCGGCTGCTGAGCTGCCTCCACAGCCCTCAGGGTCTCCATCTGCTCAGAGGGAACCCGAGAAAAGCTGGAAAGTCTCTTTTCCCAGCCCGGTGCTTGAAGAAGGAGTCAGGGCTCTTCATTTCTCGGTCTCAAGGTTGTTTATTGTATCTTATCTGTAAAATTTTTTCTCCTGGCCTGCTGAGGTCAGCTCAGCAGGACAGACAGAGGCACTCTGCCTGCCCCCAGGGCAGTGTTATCTTTTTATACTAAAAACTACGTGTACAATATTTACAATTACTTTCAATACCTATCACCTATGTTAGACAGTGAGCTTCTACTCTAAACCAATCTAAAAGTGCCAACATCACAGCAGAAGATGGAGGCTAAGAAGAAGAAGGAGAAAGGCTGGACACACCCAGATTCCTCCATCTTGCCCCCTGAATCCCCATTCTAAAAAACCCCAAAATCTACTTTTTCACCTTGTGATAAATTCACTATCATTCCACTTAATTTGTCGTGGCTTGCAGATCTTCATCCAAGGTTGGTAACTTGCTCCACGGGTCATAATCAAACCCACAGGGGCATCTTGGGCTCTGTGCCAGGGCCTCTGAGACCCCTGGCAGGGGTCTTGGCTGCTCAGGACAGCCAGAGGGATGTCCTGGGTTCTGACACTCAGCCAGCCCAGCAGAGCTCTGAGCATCCTTGCAGTGTTTCCCTGTGGCAATCACATCTCAAACGGTGGCTTGGACAGGTTGGGCAGGTGGGGGCAGCTGGGGCTCCCAGGAATGTGGCTGCACACCCATCCCATGGAAATGGGTGCCAGGTAAACAAGCAGCTGCTCGGTGAGCCGTGGTCCTGGGCAGACCTGTAGGGGCTGTTTGGTGATTGCTCTACGTGCATGAAATTCCTGACTCATTCCTCTGCAAGAGGGACCCAGCACAAGGTGAAGGGGGTGTTTTCCATCCAAGCCTTTTTATGAGCCACCTGCAATGGGCAGAGGGAAGCTCTTGGCTTTAATACTCCCTCTTTCCTTTTGAGGCCTTTGTTTTATTGTCGGAAATGACAATTAGAGATCGACTGCTTGATGTGGCCTGGCACCTCGGGCTGGTGCTTGCGGTGGTGGAATTAATGGCAACCACATGGCAGAGAGATCCCTGCTCAGACCAGCCTGGTGACATCATGGGAGGGGCAGTGGGGGAACTGGGAGCTGTGGGGCTTGGGGAGGTCCCCTGCAGCAGCCAGAGCTCTGAGCAGTGACACTGGAACCTGGGGCACTGATCCATGGGGGCACGGACACCATCCCACACCTGCCTGCAGCAGGTCTGTGGCAGCTCTGGCTGGAGCATCAAGGAGAAAAACACCAAAAGAAGGGTTTGATGGGAGCAGCTGCTCGTGGGTCTGGGCAGGCCTGAGGCAGAGCAGCTGTCTGGAAATGTTGTGCTGGTGCACAAGAAGGCAGAATGGACATTTCTGGGAATCATCTCCATGTTACCTCCTCTTGTCTTGCAGGTGTCTACTGATGATCACACAGATTGCTCACAGAAACCAAGGGTTGTCTGCTTCCTGGCAGATCTGGGCAGGAAGGGATTTCTTTACATCTAGGGACTTGGGGAAAAAAAATCAAGCCCTTTTTCTAGAAGGAAAACAATAAAATAAAAAAGGAACACAAATCCACTGATGCAATGTGAAGGTATTTGGTCGAGACTGAGACAGGTGGGTGCAACTGGAAAGCCAGGGAGATGACAGAGCACCTCCACTGGGCAAGACAAGAAGGACCTTCAGTAGGTTCCAACCTGCTTTCTGGATATTTAGTGGGGAAACTGCTCTGATGGTGACAGAGCTCATCCCCAGAGCTGGGTCAGACTGACCCCCACCCAAAAGCAAAGGATTAGAGCAAGTTAGGCTTTCAGGAAAAGCTGGTCAACAAAATTAACATCTGTTATGGATGCAGCTTATCCTTCACTGCACAGGATCAATAGGATGGAAAAAACCCTGTTTCAGGAAAGAAAGCACATGGTTTGTTCCCGTTGAAGGGGACACCACAGGGCACTAAAGACACCCAGGGGAGATGTTTCCTATGGGCTGGGCTACCTGAGCACAGAGCAGGGCTCTGATCAGATGCTGGCACACCCAGGAGCCTGAGCCAGCAGGTGATTTCATGGGGATGTGGCCAGAGCCGGGGACCAGCATCCTGCAGCATCCCTGCGACAGGAGCTGGCAGCCTCGTGTGGGCTGGAATGGGCTCCTGGGCCATGGATGTGCATGGAGGCCCCAGGTGAGGATCTGTTAAAGCCCTTTAGGGTGCTGGCAAAAGCATCCCCACATCATTGGCATGAGGGATCAGGCAAACAGCTCCTCTGGGACACGTGTGCCAGCACCCGAAGGATTTCTCCCTGATATTTAACCTAACCCCGCCCTCTGCCAGTTTGGAGCTGTTCCCTCATGTCCTGCCACTCCTCACATGTCAGCCTGAGGGCACTTCACAGCCTGATCCTCTTGGGCTTTTCATCAAATCCCATCGGAGCAAACCCAAAAGAGTTCCTGCAGCAAGAGCAAGCGCATGGGACCAGCATCGCTGGGCAGACGCTGCTCTCGGCAGACACAGAAACAAAGGCCAAAATGTAAAGAGGAGGTAGATCAGCGTTACCAGGCGGGTGCTGCAGTGAGGGAAGGAAATATTCCCTGGATGAGCCGCCCCATGGCCAGGAATCCCGAGCGGCTCCGGCAGGACGCAGGCAGGAGGCAGCACGCACATAGCAGGCAGCTTCCACCAGAGGCTGCTCGATGGCTTCGGAACATCTCTGCCTGCAGCTGCCTGCACAGCACACAGCCCCGGGACACGGCCCGGGACAGGATTTGGGAGCCACAAGCTCGCAGGGCTCCCGTCACCCTGGGCAGCACCCGAGGGATGGAGCATCCTTACCTGCAGGACCAGGGCAAGGGGGCTGCTGGGGGCTGTTCTCACCTTGAAAAGGTGGAAAGGCTCTGTAAGAGTGAGACAAGGAGAGGCTTGGCTAAACCGGTAGTTTTCTGGTGTTCTGAGCATTTAAATGACACTAAATAACAAAGGCAGCCTTTGTGGTCTCTGGTTGTGCCACTTCTCCCTGGATTTGCATGGGGTGGCACTGGGTGACACAGGGTGCAGGTGAACAAGAGATGCTTTAACCCTGGAGGTCACCCACACATCCCAGAAACATCCACAGAAAAAGCTACCTTGAGTTTCCATCACCAAAAGACACGAACCCAGATCAGCTGGGAAAAGGGCAGCCAGGTGTGAGGCTTCTCTCTCAGCTGGAAGGAGAAGCAGATGAGCCCTTCCCACTCTGGCTGGGCTTTCCTTCACCTTCTCCAGCCTCCACCATCTGGACTGCACATCCCTGGGTGTGCAGTTCTTGCCTTCCAAAGTGCTGGGAATGTGCAGCAGAGTACACAGACACCATCAGGCTGGGTGGCAGCTGCTCCCAATGAGCTGCAAAGGGGTGCTGGGCAGGTGACTGTCCATGCCAGGCTTTGGCACAACCTGTCTGGTCAGGAAATACCTTGTAAGTTTTTGTGATCCCTCCTAAATTCACCTGTTCCTGTTCCTCTTGGTCACATTTTGCCAATAAACAAAATTTAAAATATTTCATACCCTGAAAAGGTTTGTCTGTCTGTGTGGATGGTGTGGCTTGCAGAGCTCAGGGTGCCTGGCTCCCTGCTGAGGATGCTGAGGGCTGGGTGGGCTGTGCCAAAAGTTGAAACAAACACTTTTAAACTTTATAAAAATGTTCTTTTTTTGGACCTATCCATCTTCATGGCAGCTCTCAGCCAGCAGAGGCTCAGCCCAGGCTGGGGGTTCACAAATGAGTTGAACTGTTGGGGTTCCTCTCTTCAGCTCTGCCTTCCCCTCCTTCTGCAAGGAGGAGATGAATGCAATTGGGGTTTTGTAACCATTTCCTCTCTCACATGAAAACATGCAGGGGGAGTTCACAGCTGGCTCCCACTGCCCAGGGATGGAGGACAGCCAGGCAGCTCCTCTTCCAACTTGCATTCCCATCCAGGCTGCACCAGGATGCCAATCTTGGCAAATCTTGCCCAAAATTCCTCTTTTGTTTTCTATGGGTAGAAGGGGGCCAGGTCTTTTTTCATCTGGCTCCCACTTGACTAAACCAAGGAGGACCCTGCTGTCCTCTGACACATCCTGGCTCTCTTTTAAGCAGTCATGACCCATAGTTTGAGAAACTCTGCACTTAATAGTCCTTCCTGTCTCTTACTCCTCCATCTCTGCTCTGTCTCCTGCAATATCCATTTTCCCTTGCCCCTCCCTCCTCCCCTGGCCAAAAAGAAGTAAAAAATTAAGTGTGAATTTCAGAGCAAAAGATGCTTTTGGGTTTTTTTTTTTGCAGAGACACTGAAAAGTGAAGGCAAAACCCTTCCCATAAATTACAGTCCTGTGAAAATGGCTCAAATTGCATGGAGTTTGCAAATTACAGAAGATGCAAATGTCAATTGAAGAAACTCTGGCAGTAAATATTTTTCTCAACTGCTTCGTTAGCAAAGCTTTTCACTGGAAAGGCTCCTGCTCTTGAGAGCTGGGGACGGATGACAGCTCTTAGGCTTTAAATGGTTTACCCATAACACACAACTGTGTCATTTATCCCTCTGTAATTAATTAATCAATAATGTATCAGTTTTAAACACAAGAAAACTCATTTTGAACTTCATTTCTGGCACAGATCCTTGGAAAGAAAGAAGCTCCATAGCTCTCCTTGGCTCCCCCTGATGTGTTATCTCCAGTGGGGCAGCACCTGAAGACCCAACATAGGAACCCTGAATGTGCCAGAGCTGGGTTTTCTTTCTGTTTCCATCTCCTCTTTTCCATGATGGAAAACCAGCAGCAAAGTGCTCATGCCACAATAAAAAGCAGGACTATGATGATCTGCCTGAGTCCAGTTGAAGTGGAAAGAGCAAACCAGCTGTGGAGCATCTAATCCACTGATCCATCACTGGTTTCTCACCAATCTCTAATTATTAATATTTTTTAAAAGAAAAGATCCCAGGAAAACTTATTCTTTGGTTTGCAGGGTGATCAACTTTTAGGCAATCTACAGCAGCTCTCCACCAAGTGTGGCATTGTCAGTGGGGTGCACATGGTTGTGCCATGTCTGGGACTTATGTCCCTTCCTCCTGAGCACAGAAAACGACAACATCATCCCAGGTATTTAAAAGAACTTCTGCAAAATCCTTCTCCAAGTGTGAAAACCCCTCTGTGGAATGTGCTAGATTTGGGCCAAGTTCTCCCCCACAAGGGCTGTGTCCAATTCAGAGCGTTCCAGGGTGGGGAGCAGGCTCCCCTTGCCTGCCCTGCTCCCTTGCCTTGCTGTGGGGTGGGATGGAGCTTGGCACACGGGGCTGGGATGGATCCTGCAAACCTTCCCTGTGCCCTGCATCTGCCCATCCTGCCTGGGGGGCTCAGAGCACACCCACCCCATGGAACCACTGCAGCCACACGCTGCTGGGTGCCCCAACTCCTCATTGCACAACCCCTCTCACACAACTCCTTTGGGGAAGTGTTTTAGCACGTTCCTCTCCATCACCTGGTGAAAGTAACACCCATTCCATGCTCTTTGCAGCACTGAATGTGAACCCAGGAGTGAAGGGCTTTGCTGCCTGCCTCCACACTGGCCTGGCTGCTCCCAGCCCCATGATTTATGCTTTGATTTGGGAATGCCTCTTCCTGCCAGGTGATCGCATGGGCCCTTGCCTGCACATTATTTTTGTATTTGCTTTTGCTTCCCTTGCCTCCCTGCTCCCCCCTCAAAATGGTTTTCATTTTTATTAAAGCAATTTATTCTGGTGGTTGCCAAAAGCTTATCGGGTTCGGCGCACGTTCAGACAAGTTGAGCATGGTGATTTTGGAGCTGGGGGGTGCTTGGGGGTGAAGAAAATGAATGAGAGCAACTCCAAAAAGGCAGTTGAGCAGGGCTGGAGTGATCGTGGCCCAGCTCCAGCACCAAGATTTCGGCCCCAGTCGAGGGTGGAGGTCAGGAGCAAGACAGTCTGCATGGAGCTGGGGAGGACCAGAAAAGGGTCAGAGGGAATGGGGAGAGCTGTTTCCACCCCCTCGAGCTGCTTGCCATGTGGCCACTGCCAACCTGGAGCTGTTGGTATTTAAAATGGCACATAGAGAGGCATGCCTCCTCCCTCAGAGGTATGTTAATGAGCATCCTGTTAAGAAACTCCTTGGAAACTTCAAGTGAAGACAAATCCTCTTGGTTGATAAATTAATTTTCTCCCTTTGCTTGACCCGTCAGTCTGTGCTGCCAGCAACATTCCCATTAGCTTTGGAGGAGTTTGCCAACATCTGCTGAGATCCAAGACCCACAGAAATCCACTGGAGCCTTTCCATGGGTCTCAAGGAGCTTTGGGTCAAGTCTTCTGCCTGTGGGATGAGGCTTGGGGTCTGTGCGTTGGCTGCCTGCGCGGAGCCTGCCGGTGAGTGATGAGCTGTTGAACAATGTCTTCATCTCTGGGCAGGGCTGGGAGGAGGGATGGGGATGCTAACTGGAACCAGCCTGCAATGAAGTCATTTGTTTCGCCACGCTGTTTCCCTTCTCCTGAAGGTTCCCAGGGAGGGAAGTGGAGCTCGCAGGCAGCGATGCCTGCGAAACCCCAGGGCTCTCGTTTCCTTGTGTTAAAGCTCCACCGCCTCCGAGGACGTCACCCAACTCCAAATATTGCCCCACACCCTCGGTCCCACCACAGGAGACCTCCCACTGCTGCTTTCCTGCAAACACCGTGGCTCTGCTGGGAAAGGGCTGTGGCAAATGCCAGCAGCATGAGGCAAAGCACAGCCCCTGGGAAGGCTGCCCTGTCCTGCCCAAAGAGAGTGAAAAATCTCCCGACCGCCGGCTTTCGAGCGCTCCTCGCGAGGCAGCTGAACACGGCTTTTATCAGCATATGAGAGCTTGCAAAGATAACACTTCAAAGGAAACACGTCCTAAACACACCTTTAAGAGCCTTAAAATGTAATTCCATAAATGTTTGTGTTACTGGGGCAAGAGATAAAGCCAAGTGGTATTACTGAATTGTAGTGGGGCTCAATACCTGCAACTTCCCTCGCGTCCCTATCAGATGAATGGTTCACTTATTAATCTGTATCTGGGTGCAGTGGAGCCCTTTCCTTTCTCCATAATCTTTTTCCCCCATCTCTCTGTGTGCTGGCCACTTTGCTGCTCTGACAGGAGCTCGGTGTGGGTGTGAATCCCAGCAGGATTGTATCTCTGGGTTGATGCAGAAACCCTGCACCCTCACCCCGCTCCTGAAGATTAACAAAAACCCCAGGGCTGTGGGGAAATAACAAAAAGCAATTGTCACTTAATTGGTGATGCTGGTCCCAGTGGTTTGGAAGTGGTTGGTCCCTTTTTCCTCTGCTGTTGGTGGATCAGGACTGTGATGTCTCCCTGCCCCAAAGGATGGACTGCAGGGGCCATATTTACATAGGTATAGATTAGGGATTTAGATTAGGGCCATATTTATGTAGGTTTAGATTAGGGATTAACAAGAAATTCCCTCCTCTGAGAGTCTCAGGCTGCCCATAGAAACCATAACTGCCCCATCCCTTGAAGTGTTCAAGGCCAGGTTGGATGGAGCTTGAAGCAACCTGGGATAGGGGAAGGTGTCCATGGCCACGGCAGGGAGTTGGAATAGATGGCCCTTAAGGTCTCTTCCAACCCAAACCATTCTGTCATTCTATGATTCTATGATATTTCAGCATTATAAAAATTCCAGGAGACATTCCTGACACCCAAGGACTGTGGTGTCAGGAATCTCTCCTGGAATCAAATATTCAATTTTGGGTGTATTAAAGAAATAAAATCAGAAAGACAGGACAGAAGCAGCCTGAATTTAATTCCTTCCCAACACTGTAATCAAGTGAAAATGACCCCCACTAACACAATTCCAGAGAGCCTTGGCCCCGCCTGGGGCAGGAGTGAAGGAAACCCCTGAAATCTCTGCTTTTCTTTTACTGTGGGTGTGTGTTCACATGGGGCTGAGAGTCTGGGGGGACTGAGTTTTCCAATTAATTAATTTGAATTAAATAGTTTCCCTGCAGTTTGTTTGGTCCTTGCACTGGTTATCAGGGAAGGCAGCACATCAGAACAAAGCATTGCCCTGACACCTCAGAAAACGTTGAGCCCTGGAAGCATCAATCCCAGAGCTATTTTAGGAAGTGAGTCCGCCCACGCTGGCACATGTGCAGCCCTCCAGCTGTCTGGGCTGGCAGCAGGATTTGGCCATTAATGGAAGATTTTGTGCCTATTCACCCAGTCCATGCTTGACTTAGGCTCAGCAGTTCTCCTGCAGCTCAGGATTTGGGATCTGCCCGGGGTCCCCCACCCACCAGTGACCAGGGGCACGGGGGAGCCAGGTAAAGGCATTTGGTTCTGAAGGGCTGCACAGCTCTGAGGGCTTTTTCCTGTGTGAAGAGGGGAGATGAGAAGTTTCCCAGCAGAGCTTCTAGCCCTCACCACAGGCAGGTCCCTGGCAGCACTAAAGGTTCAGGAATAGAAATCAATGGTGGTGCAAAGGCAGAACAAATTGATCCAAACCCTTGTCTGATGGACAAAAATTTTCCAGTGTATCACTCAGTGCATTTAATCTTAAATACTTAATTAATTTCTGAGGGTGTTTTCTTCTTTAACCCCCCACATTCACCTTTCTTTAACCTGTCAGACCACTTTACAGTTCTCTTCTTTCTCCCAAAAGAAAACTCTCTGGATTTCTTTGAATGTCAGAAAGCAAGTCTTTGAATGTTTGGGTTTGATCCAGAAACACTTCACTCACTCAAAGCCAAAGGAAAGGCAGTTGCAAATTTTTTTTGCACTGCACAGTGCAGAAAAGAGAGAGCAGGGATGAAGGGTGGCCCAGGGTGTGCCACATCCCTGGGACCTTGTATCCACAACTAGCACCCAAAACCCCAGCTGTTTTTCCCCCTAAAACCCCCCCAGTTTATAGGGAACCCTGCTGAGGACATGGTTTGCAGGGAAGGCTGCTCCACCCTGCAGAAATTGCCTCTGGAAGCCCTGACACCAAGGGATGGCAGCTGGGAGCCATCCCCCCTGGGCTGGGAGATTGCAATCAGGAGCCAGCAGAGATGAGGGATGGCAGAGGAGAAATCCTGTGTTTTCTCTCCAGGAGGTGTTTTCTCTCCTTTATCCATCCAGGCTGTGTGTGTGTGTGAACTGTCAGTGCCTGGGACACTTCACATATTCCCTGCTGCTCAGCATCCCAGGGCAGTCCCAGAAAAGGCATTGGCTGCCTTTTGACAGCACCATTGGCAGCTCAAGAGCTTTAGCCAGGGCTGTAAGCACCCATCCTTCTCTAAAAGTCCCTTTTTGAATCCTAATCCTGTGCTTGCTCAAGGGCTCCTCGGGCTCCTGATGCTCAGGATGGGTCCCCAGCCCATGGGGTTGACAGGTCAGTGCCACAGCTCAGTAAACTCAGTCATTAATGGTAAATAAAGGCTTAATCATTTGTGTAATCTTCCTTAATTACCAAAGAAAAGCAACTGGTCTGAGCCCACCCAGAGGCTGCAGTGTCAAACACTTCTCCCCATGGTGATTGATGTGATTGGTGCTGGGTCCCCGAAATTCCAACTGATAGGAACATGTTGAGTGAATGCTGATGGGCAGGAGAAGGCACCTGGAGGGGACACATCAACCCAGGGCTTCATTTTCAGCCCAGAGCTCCTCAGCCCATGGCTGGGAGGGGTTTCCACCAGGGCAGTCCATCATTCTTGCTGGGTCTGTCCACTCATGAGAAGAAAGCACATTAAAATGCCACTGCTATTATTTTTGCTTTTCTTTCAGGCCAGGATACCCAGTTTCATTGCAAAGAAGCTACTTTTTAATTCTATTTTATTTCTATGCTTTTCTTCCTACAAGAGCCAAGTGCTATCCATGGGCACTGCCCAGGATTTTGGATCTCTGTGTCCATCAGTGCTCAGTGGAAATGAGGGACAGATTTCTTTAGTTGTGTGACATCTTTGCAGCATGAATTGCCTCATGTTTTACAGCCCTGACTTGCTGTGCATGCACGCTAGAGCTGATAATTTTTGACTAACAGTGATATTAAATCATCAAATAAAAACTAATGAAGGAGAGAGCCTGAAGATGTGATGATGATGAGGGGGAGGAATTCAGAGTAGCAGAGGGGGCCAGGCATCATCCATCCAGGGCTGCTGAATTTATGTGTGTGTTAATTAACATTTTGATTCATTAAGCTTGGCTCGTGGTGGGGATTCATGGATGAGAAGGCAATTCAGGGGCTGGTGCCAAGCAGGAGAAGTTTCTCCATCTCCCATCCTCCCCTTCTTGTGCTGGTGAAGGATAGAAGTGGATCTTAAATTTAAGTGGAAATAAAAAGAGAGTGGAAATGAAAAGGTTTGGGGGCACAAGGCAAGAGTGGAGGCACCTGAGAATGGCCACAGAAATGCACAAACAAGGCTCCTGCCCACACCAAGTTTTGGCCATGGGTAAGAGAGCTCACCAAAATCTGGCACCTGGGTCCCCCAGCCCTCATTTACACCTGTACAAAGCACTGCACATCTTCTCCTGGATGGCATTCCCTGGCACAAAGGGGTCACTGCCATGGGCAGAGCCATGGCCACATCACTCATGTGCAGCCAAGTGCTGAATCACCCAGGTCACCTTATGAGGTGCCACTGATGTGTGTTTTATACATATATATATATTACAGAAGGAATATTTCCAGGGTGTTTTATAGACCATTAATATCCTTGATATGTATTGCTTCTTTTATCCCTTTGCATAAAAAGCCAGGTGTACATTTTTTTTTGCCATGAATTTTGGGCACTTGGGAGCGTGTGAAGAGAGAAGAGTTAAAGCTCAAACATTTCAGAAATCTCTAAAATGCACCTGCAATGGTCTCCTCATCCATCACTGCACTGTTATTTTAAGCTTCAAAACCCTGGGACATGCCAAGGCTCCAAGTGAGCATTGCATGTACTCTTTTCACACCCTCCCAGAAATTATTGACCACAATTAAGAAGATGGACCAGCTCCTCATGGGTGTAAATCAGCCCAGCACACTCCAAACCATCAAGCCTTGCCATTGTACAGCAGCAGAAGACTTGAGACCCTGAGATCCAGACAAGGAAACACTGATCCAAGAACCAGAGGGAAAGGAATGATTCTTCCTGAGGCACTTCCATGTCTCCTCCTCCATTCTCAGAGTGGGAATTACAAGGACTCATAAGCACAGAAAATAACCTGATTCATTCTAACTCAAATTCAAGAAACAAAGGGGTCAAAATCAGAAATTGGTGGTTATTTTGGCCATTCTGTTTTGCCCAGGGCTCATTGCCCAGGTTTTTTACTGATAATGTTTTTCCTTCAGAAAAAAAGCCCAGCCAGGTTACTCTGCTGGCTCACTGTACTTTTAAGAAATGCATTTGGCCTCATGAGGATGCATCAAAATTTTGATGTTTAGCAGAAAATAAAAATATTTGCACTCAGTTCATTTATAGAGCTGCACATAAAATCCTTCCCCTCAGGGCATTTCCACGGAAAAGACTGGAAATAAAAATATAAATTCTAAACAGCAGTAAAATGTTTATCGCTTTGGGGGTTATGAGTGTTCAGCTTTTATTACTACAAAAATCAATTTACTGATCTTGGGTTTACTGCAAAATCACAAAAGTGAAAAGCTGAATTCATTTGTTGTCCAGGGCTCTGCTGCTTCTCCCTTCCAATGTCTGGGGAGAGATGTGTCCTGCACCTCCCTGCTCTCCAGGCTCCTCTCCTGAATTCCCACCTGAATTCCCACCAGAATTCCCTCCCTGCCTGGCTGCCCACCTGAGTCCCTCTCACTGCACCTCTCCAAGGAGACCAAGAGTCCAACCTGAAAAAACAAAGCTGGAAAAAAAAAAATAAAGGAAATGGCCAATTTCCTCTGGCAGGGTTTTGGTTGTCTCAGGAGCTGCAGTTTGGGATGGGAGTGCAGGATATTGCTGAGGAAAGGGGCTGCTGAAATGATCCTGTGTGTGAAAACATTTACATGGACTTCATCTGTGGATTATCTGCTGGAAAGTGCAAATCTCCATGTGCACAGTAATATTGTGATGTTGTGTTAGTCATTCCAATGGGCAAAATAATAAAAGAAGAAGAAGAAGAAAGGAAAAGTAGATGCTCAGATGTCACTCTGCTGTGACACTTCAGTGCTATCATTCAGTGCAACCCAATGCTCCCATGTAGCCACCCCTCTATTTTAATTTCCAGAGTTTTTAAGGCAAAAAAAAAAAAAATCAATGCATGTTCTAACAGATTTAGTGGAAAGCAGTGCAAAGAGTTTGGACAAAAATCTTCAAAAATCTTCAAAAATCTTCAAAAATCTTCAAAAATCTTCAAAAATCTTCAGGCTTGCTGTCCCCCAGCAATGGTCCAGAAGGGACTCATGGCTGTGCTGCTGTGATGGTAAAACTTTGCAAATCCTTCCCAGTCTGACACATTCACCTCCCAGAGTCCCAGTCCTCAATCCAAGTATTTCATATAAAGAAAATTTCAGCCCTGCTGATAATATCTGGGGGAAAAAAAATGTAGCAGAAAAATATTTTTTTCTCCAAATATTGCAAGAGGGCTGGGTCAACTCTACAAATGGTCAAAGCAAATGTTTTGGGGAGTGATGAGGATGAACCAAGTGAGTCAGCAAATAGCTGGGGATAGCAGCAAGTTCTGGGAAGGAGAGGAGCAGGAGAGGGTGTTGGGGTGGGAGGGTGAAACTCCCACCTGATATTAAAAGCTTTGGCCAGCTCTCTGTGCTGAAATGTGATCAGAAAGTCATGGAAACAGCGTGCAGGAGGGAAGGTTTGTACACGCTGTGCTGGCACTGCTGATGGGCAAATTGATTTAAATCCTGTTTTGCCCCAGCCCGTGGCCAGTGGCACCCAGCAGCCTTTGCCCTGTGAGCTGAGCCCAGTTTGCTTCCACCCTTCCAGAAGCCCATGGGACAGCCTGGGTGTCTGTGGAGGGGGTGGTGTCACCTCTGTGTGCTCTGACAACAGGAACCTGACCCACCCCAGGTGCAGGTGGGACTCCTGCCCCTTCCCTGTCACCTCCCCACTTCCCCAGCAGTCCCAGCCCAGGTGGATTCTCCAGCTCTTGCACCTAAGCAGCCTCACTAGGTTTATCTCTCTATCTTGCAAAAGATGGAAAGTGCCTTGCAATTGTTTCAGGGGTCATCCAAAAACCCTGTCAGGATTAATTGTGCCATAATTAAATCCCCACCCCAGCCTGGCACAGGGCTGGATGAATCAATTGGGAGCAAACACCACTGACAGACCCCACCAGTGTGAAAGGCATGAGCTCACAAATAATTCATTAAAAGTGTGCATGTTGGAGAGGATTAATCTTCATTTCCTTTAAAAAAAAAAAAAAAAAGGTGTCTTGGCTTGGAAGGCAGCAAATGAGATGGGAAAAGCATTAAACTACAGCCTGAGGCACACAGACATGCTCCTCTTGGCTCTGCTCTGCTCAGAACACAGATATCCCAGATCCTGCACCAACAACCCTCTGCTGGCAGCTGGTGAAAGAAGGGGAGCACCTTTCCATGCTGCCACAGCACCCCAATGTGAGCAATGTCCCCACTTCCAGGCTCCTGTGACAATTAACACCGGAGCGTTTATTTCTCAGATTTCACAGTAAATGTCCCTCTTCCCCCAGTTCTGCAAGCCAAAAAGGATTCCACAAAAATATCCCTATTAATCAACCTTTCAAGCTGCTGGTTTCCAAACAGAAAAGTGCAGGTTTTATGTAGATTATTTAACAGACACCTCCAAATCCACCCTTGCTGCTCCCTCAAGCCACGATGAGAACCACGATGGCACCGAGCTGTTTGCCATACAACTCCTGCAGAAGTTCCATCACACAGACAAACCTCATTTCCTCATTTCCTCCAGGACCAGGAGGAGCAGCTCACATTAAAACATGGGAAGTGAGTGCCACCTCCAGCCCTCCTCCTGCTACTGGAGCCAGCAGCTCCTTGGGAGGAACCTGGGAACTTGTTTTACTGCCTGCTTGTGCTGCAGAGATAAACACTGGGGCTGGAGAGCAGAAACACGAGATGGCAATTAGCCCAGAGCTATTAGCTGTGCCTGAATATCATATACTCCAAGCTTCCTTGATCCACTGGAATTTATATGACTGTTAATGGACACTGTAAATTGCTGTCAGCGTGGATAACTCAATCCTTGCCTTTTTGGAGAGGTGAAGCAATGGGGGAAGTGGAGGGGAAGGTGGCCTGAGATGGACACAAGGAGCTGTACAACAGCTTTAAGGCACTGCTGTCTACTGGCACATAGCAGATAATAAAAATATGCTTTCATTTAGAATGTAAGGATATGGTGTCAAAATAAAATGTCTCAAGGACAAGTAGGGAACATAAAAAAGTCATAGCCCATGCTGTGAGCATCAGCTGCACATCATAAAGATACATTAATGGTATATTTCTTTAAAAGAAATTTTCATACTTCGGAGTTTTATGAGAAATAAGATTTTTAAATATCAAAAGTGGAAATTTTATGGTTGGAGGGGAAAAAATGTTCAGACAATGATGATGGGAACAGCAAGAGCCCAGAAATAAAACACTGGTACCTTTGGTGCTGCAGTGACCAAGGGGGTGACCCTGCTGTGCTGAGCCTGGTGTGCCAACCCTTCCCTCCACCTATTCTGCAGCCATGGAACCAGTGGGATTTTTTATTAAATGGGAGCAGGGCCAGGCCCCAGAGATACAGGCACAAAATAATGTTGGGTTGTAAAACAACAGGCAAGCAAAGCTGCTTCAACCAGATCCACTTATGTGCCAGTGGTCAAAAATAAAATCAATGAAAGAAATGAGGTTTTGATGTAAAATTCAAATGTTAGAGATGAAATCAATTAATCTGGGTATGGATTACTCTGTTTTTGTTCTGAGCTCAGAGAAATGTTATAGAAAATCTCACAGCACTGGAGCATCTTTGCTTCCTGGGTTCATCTGGGCTCTGGAACAAAAAAGAATCCCACGAGTTCATTTTTATCAAGGGAAAAAAGCATTTTTAACCCAGTGACCAAAATATCCATTCCTATTGTTCCCCTTCTCTGTCAGCCACTGGGAAGAATAACCTGGCATTTCCTTCCTGTGTCCTGCAGCTAAATCTGCAGGTTTCAAGGGAAAGCTCACAAAAATGGGGAATTTCCAAAAATTTGCTCCCATGTGCAAGCATCAGTGGCAAGCAGCTGTTGTTGGCCACTGCTCACCAGCATGGTTCTGAAATGGATTTCACTGACATGAGTGTGAACAGGATCAGGGTACTGGGATGCTCCTGCGCTGGCTTGCAATCATTGGCTGCTTTCATATTTGGCTTTAGAGAGTTAAACTGAAAGAGGGCAGGTTTAGATGAGATATTAGGAAGACATTTATCTCTGTGAGGGTGGGCAGGCCCTGGCACAGGGTGCCCAGAGAAGCTGTGGCTGCCCCTGGATCCCTGGAAGTGTCCAAGGCCAGGTTGGATGGGATTTGGAACAATCTGGGACAGTGGAAGGTGTCCCTGCCCATGGCAGGGGTGGAATGAAATGAAATTAAATCCCTTTGAATCCAAACCATTATAAGATTCTATGATATTTTTCTGCAGCTCTTCTAATTCCTAAAGATGAAGAGATTTTGCTGCAAAGCAGAGCAGAAGGGTCAGAAAAGGATGGGCATTGCTTGCTCAGATTGCATTTGGGGTCTCAGGTTTGCAGGATGGTGCCTGCCCTGCTCCAGCTGAGCACTGGAGGGAACTGTGCCAACCCAGCCTGGGAATGGCAGATCTGGAGCAAGAAGGACTAAAATTCCATCCAAACCTCTTAGAAAGGCACCTTAATTTCAACTATAAAGCCAAATCTGCAATGTCTTGGAGAGTATATTGTGCTTGTGTAGTGTGACATTGATGGTGAATAAATATCAATGTCCTGCACCCAAAACCTCTCTCAGGGCACTCAGTGTCCATCAGCAAACCCTCACAAGAAGAGATCTATCCATCCCTCCTGGCTTTTATAACCTGTGCTCAACCCAGTTGTGCAAAAATTGCCACTGTGAGCATTTCCCTTTTAAACCTTTTGGGAGAAACATCCTTAAAATAAACCAAGCCCTGTTCTCTTGGGCTCCTGATGCCATCACAGCACAGCCAAGGACCAGGAGGATTCTCCATGAGGAAAAGGTGGCACCCCTCTTCCCCATGGTCCATAAAACGTGCCTACCATTCATTGCTGGGCTGCTCAGAGCCTTGTGTGGTCCATTATATTTTATGCCAGTTTCCTAAACATTCACAGTTAAATAAACTATGATAACACTTCATAAACATTTTTCTAACATGCGGAATGTTTGACATGAATTTCAGCTATTTTAAAACTAATAAACAATTGTCAATCGGATGTTGGAGACTAAGCAGAAGCCACAACTGTTCTTATGGAACATCAAAGGCATAATAAATATCTGATTTTTTTTTTTTTTTTTAAGTGAGGCTTTTGTACTTTTGCCTATGAGCCTCTGTCAAGAGCGTGGAGGGATGAGTGCTGGGGCTGTGGGTTATTGACTGCTGTGCTTTGGGTTTCCAGCAAAAAATGGGAGAGGTTACACTTCATGGGATCAGCTTGCACTTCAGAAATCTCCTGGTGTTTTGAAAACAAGCTGAGCAGACACCAGGCTCCTGAAAGTGCAGATGCTCTTTCTTCTCACAGGTGAAAAGCACCTTGCAGAGCCCCACTGGTTCTGGCACCACTCCTGGGGTGAGCGTGAGCAGGGGCACAAAGCTCAGTCCCCAAAGGGCACCTCTGCAGGGTTTGGCCCTCCTGCAATGCCCACACCATGTCCCTCAGCATTTGGGACAGTGCAGCACAGAATCAGCCACCCCAAACACTCACAGCTCCTCCCCAGAGCAGCACCAGCCCTTTGATCATGCCCTGATGGGTGGGAAGGGGAGACAGCTCAGAAAAATATTTGTCAAGAGAAATACCACGTCAGTGGAATATTTTTTTCTGAGGAGTACCCTGGGTTGGGGAAAAAAAAAAAGAAAAAAAAAAGAAAAAAAGGAAGAAAAAGCTGATTTTCAAATAACAGCTCATTTAGCAAGGGGTAGTCTGTCTCCTTTAATCTATTGTTCATCCCTACTGGTTAAAGGTTTCTTGCCCAACAACAAGAGCCTGTGAGCTGCAGAGAGGAAACCAGCACAGCCTAATATTTATCAATCTCTGGGCACATCCATCACCCCCAGCAGCAGAGCCAGCAGGCCTGTGCTCATCTCTCCTGTGCCACGAAGGATGTGCAGCTCCAGAGAGATGAAAGCTGTTCCCCTGCTTGGGATGATGGATGGTGGCCAGAGCTGGGGAGGACTGCAGGGATAATTGTGCTGCTTTACAAAAACTGCAGAGTTTTGGAACCAAATCTGAGGGAAAGTTGTACAGCCTGAGGAGCAGATGCACTGAAATCTGTGGTTTGTGCCATGACACAAGACAGAAGCACAGGACAGGTCCTTTAAAGCCACCCTTGAGGCTCACAGGGATTGGGGATGCTCTTGCCAAGCAGCTTCAGAGCCAACAATTCCCAGTGCAGGGCTGTCCTGGTGCCTGAACAGCTCTGCCCCCCTGCCCTCACAAACCCTCCACTCAGTAAACCCCCAGAGGTCCAAGGGATGAGGAAACAGGAAGGCATGGAGCTGTCAAGCAGCTCTCCCACCCTTGCCCAGCTCCTTCTGTGGGCTCCCAGGTGTGATGCCATGCAAACCCCTCAGGGAGCTGCTGCAGCTTCCACTGCCTGGCTGCTGCTCTCTCCACCTGACAAAACCCCCTCTAAACTCACACCTTTGTGAGCAGATGCCTCGTGCTGCTGCTCAGGCTTTGTTTCAGTCCCTTCTGCTCTGGGATGTCACTTCTTGCTGACACATCAGAGGCTCTCACCTCTGTGCTGCCGCTGTCCCCCTGTCTCAGAGAGCCACAGGAAGGGTTTTGTCGGCCTATTTTCACCCCTCCTGCTGCCCTGGCTGGGACAGGGCCTGCACCCGGCTTTTCCCAGCAGCAGGAAAAGGCTGGTGAGCCCCACTGGAGCCAGTCTGGCTGCTCTGGGCCGAGCTGGGCGCTGGGGCAGATAAGTAAACACTTGCAGCTCTGACATAAATTACTTCAGTCCTTGACAGCAGGACACTGACCAGGGTCGCCTGATAAGGGAGGGAAAGCCTTGCATGTCTCTCAGTCCCACTCAGATATTTCACAATAAATGTCACTGGGAAAGAATAGACACTTCTGTAGCCATTAGGCAGCTGCATGTTCCTGTCACCTTGAGGAGAAGGGACGCATTGTCAGAGCTGTCAGGGCAGGCAGGAACCAGCTGTTAATCTGCTCTGACATCCTTTTTCACAGAGAGAGTGTGAACGGGGCGTTGCAAAAACCCACTGGAAAGGTGATTAAAAATAGGCCCTGCATGATCATCCACAGGCTCTGGCACTGTGCTGCTGCTGCTGCTGCTGGGGAGCCAGAGGAGCAGGATGGAGGCACCAGCTCCTCCTGGCCTCAGCTCCATCTCACTCTGCAGTGCTCTCTGCCCGTTTCCCTCAGCTGCAGTCACCCTGCCCAAGGACAGGCCATTTCCCTTCCCTGAGGCTTTCAGGACTGATTGCTCAAGCCCAGGGGACACAGCTGCAAAGCTGGCAGTCTCAAGATGAGCTGGATGGAGCAACACTGCTTCACCTGGATGAGTCCTGGCAGATGTATCAGTGACACCTGAGGATGCCAGCAGCTCCACCAGGACACCCTGCTCCTCTGCCAGACATCACCCAAGGGAACCTGCCTGCAGCACCTCCACTGCTCTGGTGAGGGGCTCCTGCTCTTACAGACCCTCATTCCAGGGACTGCTCACACTGATGACAGAGATGGGGTGCAGAGGTGCTGGGAACAGGAATCCAGGGAGTCAAATGCACCTGATGATGGCTCTGGAGTTCCTGGAGGGTCCACCTGGGAATCTCTGTGGCTTCACTGCAGGCAGGCAAGAGACACAAAGTCTGGGCAAGGAGCAGTGTGCCTGCTCTTCCACAGGGGCTCTGGAGAAAGTGATGTGGGGTTGGAGTTGTATTACCTGCTCATCTTGGAGTCTGGCTTCAAATGATTACCCAAGTCAAAGATCCCACACCATCTCCTTTTCTTAGGGACATTATTGACCAAGGTACAGGTTTCTGTAATGGAAATGGGTTTGGGGTTTGTCCCAGTGGTGAGATCCCTGCAGAGCTGTTTCTGGGCTTGTTGCTGTAAGTCACCTGCACACACTCTGCCAGATCCTTCATCTCTTCTTGATCACCACATCCTGCAGATCCTCAGGGTTTGCTATGAAGTTTTTTTAGATGCAAATCCCTCTTAGTACTTCAGATACTAGGAAATCTTGTATGGAAGACATCTGCTTAGTGTCTAAAGCGTTTAGGACGCTCATTAAAGGGATATTTCCCCTGATACCTCCTGTGTGACCATAGGAGGAGGATGCTGGTCAGTCTGGCTGCAGGCTGCCACATCTCACCTGGGTCCCACCATGGCACAGGCTGTACCCCTTGAGCCCCTCACCCCCTTGGGGACCTGGCCTTGGCTCCTGTCCGGGAACGAAAGGTCTGGCTAATGCTGAGAGATGAAAGCTCCCTCACAATCCCATGTTCAATATTTGATTGTGCTCCACTGCTTAGCCTTTTAATGTGGTTCTGCTTATTTTTACAGGTTTCCCAATCTGCCCCCTCCCCAGATTGTTTATATATTTGGAAAGCCTTCTGTTTAGTGCCTGTAATACCCCTGACGTTCTTTCTCTGCAGTGGTCTTCCCTCAGCCTCTCCTCTGCTGAGACTTAACTGGGATTTGTTTCAATACTAATCTCTCAAATTGTTTATTAAACCACCTCCTGATTTATCTGCGACAGATTTTTCTTGAAGTTATAAAATTTCAATCAAAATTCCTCCGGGCATTTCGCATTCCCCTCTTACGATCACTAAATCCTATTTGTTCTTGGCCTGACCCCCCTGGCTCCCAGCCCAGGCTGGGGCAGTGGGAATGCACACTGCAAGCCAGTGGCTCCAATTGCCCCAGCAGCCTGCAGACAAGAAGACTTCTTGAGTCACTCTGCTGAAACCATTTCTTCCCTTTCCACCTCCAGCTGAAGGTGCAAAAGCTTCAGCAAAGCTTCCCTGCAAGCTGGAGGGAGTTCCCTCCTTCTTCCATCCCCTGGCACCTAGTTCCAAGCCCCTAACATGCTAAATAATTCCTCTTCCACCTTGGTGTTTACATTCTTCAGATACTTTCTGCTGCTTTTCATGTCCCAGCTCATTTGGCCCTTTGCTGGGGGGTACCCAGCTCCTTTCATCTCTGCCCATGGAGCAGCCTCCCAGCCCTGGCTCCCTCCAACCTGCCCAGGGCAGCAGCTCCAGCAATGCCCAAGCTGCTTTCTCCCCCCAAAAAAAAGATTTATCCACCCACCCCAGTCTTCCTGGGATGAGGTTGGTCCAAAGGATGAGCTCGTTCCCTGTGCCTGGATCCCAGTTATCCATCAATGTTCCTTGCTGTCTCACCTCTCTTGGCATAAATTAGATATCAGCTGGATCAGGCAGTGGTTTATCTCCATTTCTGGCTACACAGGGAACACAGCTGACCAAAATCCTGGTTTGAGAGGCAGTCCATGGATACACTTCATCCATGGCAAAGCTTCATCCTCCCAGGCTCTACTGTCACCAACTCTGCACCTTTCAGACACAGATGAGGACAGAAAATATTTCACCTATCTGGAAAAAAAAAGTTTGGTGGTCAGCCCTTCAAACAGCTTCTGGGATCTATTTAATAGGAAGGAAACCCTCTAATGGTCTGAATACCAAATAATGTCACATCAGGGATTCAAATCCTTCCAAGGGCTTTATCCTTGATGTAATTTAATTATATACTTACTAGAGCAAAGGAATTATGAGTCAGTAGTTGGAATAACACATCCACGCAGAGAAGAAAAAATCCACATTTTTAGTTTAATAGACACAATTTCCCCCAAACACAGTTACTGACCAAAGTTAGCCAAATTAAACAATCCACCTACTGTACACAGGGCACTTCAAAGGGAAAATTAAAAGAGACAAAACCGATATGAGAGGATGAGGAATCGCAGAGGGTCCTTATCAGGATCCCTTTCAGTGGATGTTCCCATGTTTTAGTGGGAAAAAAAAAAAAAAAAAAGGCAACAACAACAAAAAAGACCCGGGAACGTGAGCCTCTGTGGCTGATAGAGGATTTTCCTCTGGCTAGACACAGAGTCTTTAAAAAAGCTGCGGCAGAGTGTGGGATCATTAAACACCTTCAGATTCCTTCCCCACTGCCAATCACGGCATCAGCAACCGCCCTCTCGGTGGCGTCTGCTGATCCCGCTTTGAAAACCTCCCCATTTATCACTGCTGGGAGAGATCCTGCTGAGACCGCTGGAGCCTGCTGCTTGTCAACAGGGCACCTTATCTTCTCCAAACATTTACTTAACCCTTTGTCTGGCAGGCCGGGAACAATGGGAGCCCGGCCCCGGGCTGGGGATCCCAATTCCAGCCCAGCCTCCTGCCTGGTCACAGGCACTGGGATGGGCTGGGCAAAAGGAGGATGTTGGACACCACCAGCCTCCACCTCCATGGAAAAGATTACTTGCATCCTGGTAGAGCAGAGAATTCTTTTTGAGCTGTTTTCTACCAGGGACAGAGATGGAGCTTTTCTAGCTCTAAGCAGGTAGTGAAATACATCATCAGAAATTCAAATAATCCCCCAAAATCAGCTATGTCAGCACAGAGTTGCTGCAACCCTACTCAAAATGACATGACCTTCAGAAGATGTAGTTCTTACTGTGTACTGCTCAGAAGTTAATATAATTTTACTCTAAACTCATTGCCATTTTAAGTAGAAGATTCCAGATGTGTCTTCATTTAACAGCTTATTTCAAAACAGGTTTTCTTATAAAAGCTGGTGCTTTTTTTTTTTCTTTTGAGACCTTTCCTATGATGCAGTGAATGAACCAGACTTACAGGTTCTCAGTGGAGATGGGTCTGACACTTGCAAGAGGAAAATGAGATCTCAGCTCTTGACCTGCAGTACAACAGGAGAGAAACCCACAGCCCAGATGTGCACTGAGAAACCCACAGCCAGATGTGCACCGAGAAACCCACAGCCAGATGTGCACCAGCACGTACAGAGCCAGCACTGACGAGGCCCCTGCTGCCAGGAAGGATGCCTGTGGGGGCACAGATGAGGAATTTGGGCATTTTGGCACGAAGGACCCCAAGGCTGCACATCCCCACGTGGTACCCAGCCTTCAGCAGCCCTGCAGCAGCTGATGGCAGGGACGGACACACTGGCCCAGCAACACAGAAGGATGGAAACCCCTCAGGAGCCTGAGCACATGGAGATGAGCTCTCCCAGCTCAGCTCTCCCAGCTGTGAAGAGCCTGGCTGGCCCAGGCTGAGGACAGTAACAAATGGCAGCGTGTTTGGGGCCGAGTTTGAAGCCTTTGTGCTGTCGCTGTAACGCTTTGTGCCGTTATCTGTGACAAGAGCCGGGAGTTCACATCTTTATCTGGGAATAAAGGCTCACAGATCATGGCAGTGCTTGACAACGTGACAGCCTTGGGAAATCTGGAATACAGGAGGAAACAAACAGCCCTTCCAGCAGAGCAGTGGTGGCAGGCTGACGCTCCTTTCTCAATCCCAGTCTGGATTAGTAGGTTCTTTGAAGTGTTTTTAATTATCTGCTTTTCATGTACTCGTTACCAACCTCTCCAGAAGAGAAGTGAGCTTAGATATCCGCAGGCCATCCCTCCAGGACCGGGGACCATGGCCATTCAGTAAGAAACTGGTGATACAGGCGGAGAGTTCTGGTCACCTGAAGGGCACCAGCATTTACCCTTCAAACATTGTCCACAGCAGAGCCATCAATGGAGTTACTTGTATGTCCTGAATTTAGGCAAGGGCCTAAATAGTATTTAAGCAAGTCTAAATTTCACTAAACTAGGAAGTCTGCCATGGACATTAGATTGGACAGCATGCACTGATTATTTTCTAGTGAGAACTGGGCCCCTCTGCTTAAAGAGGAGTTCTATTCAGAATTATTCAGTAACTCAGAGAGCTACACATTAGTCTCAGATCTACAGGAAATTTTAGTGATATTTTATTACTTTCTGTCCCATTTTTGGACAGTGAAAGTGCCAGCTTGCTCCAAATGATAACTTATTTTTTTCTAAAGGTCTTTGACTGAGAACTGGTGTTTCTTCAGTGCTTCTCCACCCCCATATGCCCATTCTGCAATTTTGGACAAGGAAAACACAAGCTTTGTACTGCTCAAATGGAGACAAGGTTCCCTTATCTTAGGGCCTGGTGTTTAAGTGATATTGTGATATAGAGAGAAGTACATAGAAATAGGTCAAAGAAATGATGTTATATTTGCCTGAGAAGTAAAAGAAATCCAGGGTGTAAGTGGCTCAGATAGCTTTGGGTCTAGAGGGACCTCTGAGGGAGAAGGAAAGCAGACTTTGGATGCAGCTTGTACAGCCTGGCAAGAGCTATAGGAATGTGACATATATTTAGCCAGCATGCCTTGAACTTCAGAGGACACTGCTGTGCAACTCATCACTCCCATTCCCTCGTGTTTTTAGTGAGGAAGGCTCCCAGGAATTGCCAGACGTCTGATGTGTTCCTGTGGGAGTGCAGACAGTCCCTCTGGCACGGAGGCACCTTTTGTTTCCCCGGCGCGTTGCTGGACTGGCTGCTGAAGTGGCTGTCACGCTGACACGGCCTCTGTCCCCAGGCTGGGGGGCACTGCTGTCCCCTTGGCAGCAGGAGCTGTGCTCCTCCCTGGTGGAGGCTTTGGAGAGCAGCCCTGCGTGCCTGGGCCGGGCCTGGGCAGGATCACCCAGCACTGCCTGCCCTGGCTCCATCCCACGGTGATAACGGGGCTGCAGCTGCTCCTGCCCGGCCAGGAGCAGGGAATTGTCCCATCCTGAGCAAAGGGAGGACAGCCCTGTCCACAGGGATGGGTTGTGGTGTCCCCTGTCTGACCTGGGACAGACCACAGCACTGGTTTCAGCTTGGACAAAGGCAACAGAGCTGCCATTGCACTTGGATTATCACAGAGCACACCCATCAGTGCAATTAAAACTCTAACAGAAGCGTTTAAAGAGGTTTTTCTACACCCCACTACTGCTAGGCAGGGATTTGACACTGGCATTGGGCTGCCAGCATACCTGGAAGAGAGAACTAGTCTGAAAACACATCCTGTGTTCCTCTTGCAAGCATTGAGCTGAATAAGTTTCTTTTCTCCCTCACCAGAGCTATTTTGTTTTAGTTTAACAGAGTAGGATGGCTACCAGGAGTTAAAAACATAGTACTGCTTTATTCTGCAGGTTGCAAAAGTCAAATCTCATCGTTTCAGAACAGACATATCTGCCTCAAGCCCACCAAGACCAGAACTGGTTTATGAGCTCCCCCTCTTCAGAGCCCTCTTTCCCCAGCCCTGCCCAGAGCAGCAGTGTTGCTCTGGTGGTGGCAATGTCAGGTAATGAGCTGGCTGCTGTGCAAGGATCACAGGGCTGACAGCAGCTCACTGGGTCTGAGGCATGAGGGAAGCTGGAAAAAGGGCATTAAACCCATTAAACCTCAGTTAAAACACCAGGAGACTTTGCCAAACAGTAATTAACTGGCTGCCAAAGACCAGAAGATCAGCTGCAGTAGGTTACTACCCACCAGAGCCGACTGCTTCACTGTCACACAGACACTCAGTTTGCCACAGCTGTGACAGGAGAACCAGTGAGAACCCTAGGATTATGTTCTACACATGAAAAAACCCCCATGTTATTAATTTAATTTGATAGAAGATGGCTATAAAGCCACAGGAAACAACATGAGATACATCCAAAACTGTCGTCAGGAACCATGGGAAGGATTAGAATAAGAATAATCACTTAAAAGTGCTCAGCTGTTATCACAACAAAACTGCTAAAGCAGCCAGGACTGCCTGCAGCACCCCAGTAACCCCAGGTACAGATAAATAGCTGAAGGTACAGCTCTACAGGTGAGCTTCCCTGGGCCTGTCCTGCCAAAGCTGAGCCCAGGGCTGGGGGATATCCTTCCCATGTGCCCACCTCTCATTTGGGCCACACCACACTGATGGAGCATCCTTTGCTCCCTGGAGGGAAGCACAGAATTAATATTTTATGCACAATTAGTAATTTTTCATTCATTGCCACTTCTATGAAGTGTTTTCAATCTACAGTGAATTTGTCTAGAGTGATAAAAAAGTAGTTTCAAGTTCCTGCACTTTCATTGATTTAACATTTTCCCAAATAATCTTCCCAGTTCTTGCATTGTTTCCCTACCTGTCATGGTCTTCTTTTAGACATAATTTTGTTATCTATTACTTTGATCCCAAAATGGTGAGGGAGTGCTACATGAAAAGAAAAAAAAAAATAATGGGAAATAGGCCCAGCAAATGGAGTTAAGGAGAGATAGGAAGGAGCCAGGATCTGTCAGCTCCCCGGGGCCCTGCAGGATGCCTGGGAATGACAGACAGCATTTTCCTCAGACGAGGCCAAACACATTTCTTGATAAACTAATTAAGCAAATGTGTTGAAACAATGTGAGTGTAACTTGCTGCTGGCTCTGTGCATGGCTGGGGCTGCTCCCAGGGCAGCAGGCAGCCCTGTGGGCAGCAGGGCATTCTGCCAGGGCCATGGGACCAGGTAAAGAGCAATTTGGGAGTGGGTCACGACCACTGTACCCGATGTGCCTGCTCCAGGGAAGCTCGGTGGGTGCCCATCTCTGACCATTGTGTGGAACAAGGATCACTTCATGGGGTTTGTCTGAAATGAAGTGGGGTGCTGAAGTGAACTGTGGCATGTCACTGTCCCCATTAGCTGGGGTAGCCCCTGAGAATTCAGTCCCAGCAAGAGATGGGATATTTCGTGGGTCACACTGGCAGGAGTATCGAGGGATGTGTGGCAGAGACCTTTGGACAATAGCTCTGGATAAAATCAGCTGCAGGTATTGAACTGGTGCTGGAGGCACTGGCAGGAGCAAAAAGGAAGATGGTGGAGAAGAAGGAAGCCCAGTGCACCCATCAGGTGGGCTGGGAGGCAGCAGCTTTGGGGTACCCTGAGCTCATTCTGTGTGCATCACTTCAGTGCTGTGCCTGCAGCCTCCCTCCTCTGCTCACATGCGTGATCTGGGCCCTACCCATGGAACATTTGTCCCTTCAGACCTTCTCCTCTTTGATGACACAAGAAGCATCACTGAGTTTAGTTTGATGTCCCCAGCATTCCCTGGCTTTGAATTTTTCCTGCAGCCAGAAATAGAGAGCAGGAGAGCAGTGCCAGGGTGGCTGCTCCCTGCCTGGGCTGGGGACTCCCTTCCTCCACCCCCTTGGAGCCAGACCATCAGCAGCAGCAAAATGAAATATTCCCATCCCACATGCTCTCAGGATGAAAGATTACATCCTATCCTTCCTTCTCCTCCCTCTTGGTCCTCCACTGCCTTCCAAACATGACGTTGGGCCACGTGTATCCGCAGCAGCGCTCGCTCAGACATGACAACCTGGACTTGACCCCTGAGGTTCTGGCTCCACCGAGTCTTCCTGGCCATTTCGGGCAGCAGGAACCTCTGTCAGCACTGGTGATGGATGGGTTCAGTGGGAGAGAGGCCTTCAGACAAAAAGTCTCTCAAACACAGCGACAGGGAAATGTAAAATAGACCCTGAGCAGCAGCAGCAGCTTGTGGTGAGCAGACTTTGTGGTTCAGAGCTGCAAAGGGCTGTCCCTCCTCAGGGACACTGGATTGTCACCATCCTTTTCTGCAGCCCGTGATGTGCTTGGAAAGCTTTCTCTATTGCCCAGGTATATGTTGTCTTTCAGGGTTTCCCACTCTTCATCTGCACCACCAAGAGCTGGAAATAAATCAAACAGCAGCAAATGTTCCTCTAGTGTGTTGAGAAGCACAGATGTGCAGGGACTGCCCAGGTGGAGGAACTGCCACCACAGACACAACACCTGCCTGAGGCCACAGCTCTGGTTATGCACAAATGAGCCCCAGGAATGATGATGATCCATGGGTATCTCCAACTAATTGTGATTGGCCTGGCTTGACCGGCAGACAACTTTATTATGTGAGGACAGCTTCTGGAAGGGATCCGCCTCCTCAGAGCTGTGCTATCTGCAAGATGTCACTGAACTCAAGGTGATCTGGCACTCCTGTCCAGCACCCACCCCTCACAGCCTGGCTTGGGGAGGTGGCTTGCACTGCAGGAATCCTTGGAGAGAGACAGCCCGGTCTTGGGGCATCAATCTCTTGACTCCTCTGCAGTGTTGGGGAAGCCAGTGCAGCCAGAAGAGGAAATGAGGGCAGAGGAGAGAGGATCTGACCTTGTGTTTCTGCCTCCTTTTCCAGATTAAGCCATTTCCTTATAAGAGACACACACCCTGCAGTCCAAATATTAGCTGAGTTTCCGTTTCAGGCAATGCCATCAGCAGCAAACCCAACCCCAGCATGCGCCTGTACCTGCTCTCCATTGCATGACATCTGAACATTGAAACCCCATCAATTGTTCAGACAAGCCTTTCATTTGTGTGTGCAGTGCAGATGGCAAGGCCCTTCACAGCACCAGTAGCCTGAGCTCTGGATGGGACAATCACGGCAGCCCTTTGCTGCTGCCCTGACTGCACAAGGAGCAGAGCAGCTGAATTCATGTCCCTCCTTCCTCCACCACCAAAGCAGCAATGAGCAGCCCCATTGTGCAAACCATTTCCTTCAGCCAGGGGTTCAAGGCTGAGCACTAATCCTTTGGGAATATTGGCTGTGCCCACGGAGTAGGGGTTGCTGCTGGATGTGACTGTGCACGCTCCAAACCCTTGCCCTTATTGCCCATGCCCCTCATTCACCTGGTGCTTTATGATGGGCTTTGCTAACACACATGAAATTTAATTTCCGGTTATTAACCCACAAAAAGGTATTGCTGTCTTCAGAATTACACTGCTTCCAATTAGTGTTGCCCTTTGGTTTATGGTATGTTGTTTTTCTGGAAAACCTTTGAACCAGGCTGTGCACCAGCTGAAGGGCATTCTGGGGCAGTTAATAAAGATTAACTCTTTGGAGCAAATACCTGTTCTGATTCTGATTGCACCTTCACAAGGGAAGGGGATCTCAGGAAATCCTTGATGTCTTTTTGCTTTCCCTTTTTTTTCCCCCTTATATATATTTACATTCTTCCCAGTTCCCATTTTCCTGCCTTGCCAAAGGCAGTGTCCTTCTTTCCTTGTCACAGCAGAATGGTTGTGACAAAGTAAGAATTTCCTTCAGAAGCTGGACATTCAGCCACTGCACTCCTGCTAGAGAAAGCCTTTGGGCTGGCTTTGACCCATCCCTCTGTAAAACCTGTATAGAGAAGATAAAACTCGTGATAGCAAGAGGAGAGAAAGTGCTTATTGTCACTTAGGAACAGTGATACACAAATTGATTTGATGGCTTGCTCATTGTTGACTCTCACTGCTCACCTTTTCCCATGCAACCATGAAATTTTATGCCTCAGAGTTAGCTTTAGTGTTTCTGCTTTCTTTAGTGTTTCTTATAATTTACTCACCTCCTTACCTTCAAACTACCAAATACAAAGACAGAAGTGTCCTCAATGCATGTATTTTCACTCTGACTGGCTTTCAGCTTATGTTTGTTATTACATTACACTTCTATCATGCTGCAAAGGCTGTAGTCTCCCATATTCATTTATTTTGTTCCTTCATTGGACCTTCCCCAGGCAAAATATTTAAAATTGAAAAAAAAGAAAATTTACCTTAGGAAATTTAGCTTTCATTGCTGACTTTCAGCCAAACAGTTCTCTAGACTTCTTGCAGCTCCCCCAGGAGACAGATGGTTTGCAGTGTGGGTGTTTGTGCCATACCTCTGCAAGGCAAGTCCCATCTCTGAAAACCCACCGCTGAGTTCTTGGAGTTCCAATGTGTGCAGAACTCCATTATCTCTAATTTCAAGCAAAAAAAAGTGTCGATTAGAGTGACTTGTGAACAGGTTTGATGTTTAGAAAGACCAGATCCTCATGGATTTAATTGCAGTTCAGGAGCATCTCACCCCTCAGATGCAAAAAAAGACAAGATCTATGTGCTGGCCAGCCATGGATCAATATAATCCTTGGCCATGCTCATTCTTTATGGAAATGGGTGCCTCACTCTCTGTCTGTTTGAATAGCCTTGTTCAATCATCTCCCCTGGACCAGCACTTCTCCTAAAATCTGCTCTATAGAGCAACAAGCCCAAGATTCCTGAGCGGGAACTCTTGGCAGTTCCCCGTTTTCAGCATGGCTGTGTATCTGCAAGGATGTGCAGCATGCTGAATGACTCCAGCCTTGGTGGGTCTGAGGACATTTATTGTGAAAAGCAGCTGGGGAACCATCAAAGTAATTGCTCTGGGCTGATGTACGTGTTTCTAATGAGTCTCACTGCAGAGGGACTTATTCAGTGTCTGCGTTATTTACACAGGACAGCACTATCAGTAAAAGGCCTTATTATCTTCTCTGTATTTGTTTCTGTATCTTTCAGTTTAGCAACTCTCAAATTCAGTGTGGCTTGTGTTTTTTTATTATTTTTATAGCTTGTTTCCTCTTTAGTGATATTATCATGGAGCCAATAAAACTGCTTTCCTTCTACATCTGGTCAAGGGAAGATTTTGCTGGGTACACGAGTCATATTTCTGTAAATGCCTCCAAGTGAATATAAAAAGCTGTTGGAAGCAATTGAGTTTACTGTTGCCTTATGTACTGTCATTAATTAGGAAATAAAGTGAACTGCATTTTATATCACTTGTAATCAAAATGTTACAGTCTTAATGTGAAGTCTTCCAAGTGCAGAGCTTCAAAGCAGGCTCTGTTCTCGTACAAATGAGCAGTGAGGAGAAAGGATACAGAGATTCTTTAAATTTTAAAATTCATGGCCAGATTTTCTGAGTGCTGCCCTGCAGTGAGGCAGGATGGAAGCAACTGCACCGATGGGGTGGGTGGGCAGGATAACTGCACCTGCATAACCTTTGCCATTGTCTTTTATTCCACCACTGCAGCATCCCAGTAACTCTGGTAACTGGGGATGGCTCCTCTATTGGGAGGAGCCCAATAACAGAGCACCCATCATCAGCAACCACCCTTTACTTCAGATTAAACTGATGGTTTCACCTCCTAAATCTGTTTTCATAAAATCCAGAGTTTTCTTGATCCCCCTTCCTGCCTCCCCGTTTAAACACCGAGCAAGATAAAATATAAATAATAAAAGAAACACAAACAAAATACTTGAAAAGAAAAGAAGGAAAAAAAAAAAAGGCATTTCATCAGCAACCCTTTTTCCATAACCTTTAACATTAGGTGCCTTTGTCAAGTCCATTAGGACCATATCTGCACTTTCCGGAGTTTGAATGCTTTCATATATTTGGCTCCATATGAACAAACTGGTGGAGCAAACATATTAGTAGATCATTTGCCATGTACATGATTCAGATACCCAGACATGTACAAAACCCAGGCAGGGATTAAGCAAGTCTGACAGCACTGAAGTGACTCCAGCTCTGTGTATGTATAAGCGATAATGAACCAAAGGCCCTGTTTGCCTTCAAATAACACACCAAATGATTAATTAGACAGAGGCCATGAGTAATAATCACAATATTATATGCTCCACCATAATGGAACGCTGCTCTCTTCTTGCTTTGTTTCTCTAATCTCTGAGAGGCAAATATCCACTGGGTGTTACCAGCAGAGTGGGAGGCAGATTGTAGTTGCTCGCAGGTTATGAGCAGCACTTCTTTCCCACTGTGATTTTATACCCTGGGGACATACAGAAAACCTCTTTGGAAAATACACAATTGCTAAAGGATTAAAGGGATCTGCAGGGGAAAAAAAAGCAGAGTTCTAGTTGCAGATTACAGACTTGAACATGTTCCCATTAAATTAAATGGCAAAGTTTTCTTTGATTCGGTGCTGAATCCTGAATACTTTATCATCAAGACATTCTTTGCTAAAAGTCATAGTTTGTCATAGACATACATTAAAAAAAAAAAAAAAAAGAACAGTTGCTCAACCCCTTATTTCCTGTTTATTCATCTCTTTCTGCTGTGAGGAAAACTGCCCTTTTGAGCATTTACCAAGCAGCTCTTCAGGCAGGGGCTCCCACCCTGGTGATGCTCACAGTGAGCTGGGCACAGGCACTGCTGGGTCCCAGCCTGGAGTCAGCACAGAGAGCAGCAGCCTTGGCTTGCTCCTGTCTCCTTGTCCCTCCAAGGAGCAGCAGGGATGGCACATTTCCAGCAGGGACTGGAGAGCTAAAGATGATGTCAGGAGCCACCTTACATCTTGGTCCCCTGCCCAGAGACCAGGCAGCAGCAACTGTACCAGCACAGTTCCAAACTGCCTCTGCCATCCCAAACTGTCTCTGCAATCCCAAACTGTCTCTGCAATCCCAAACTGCCTCTGCAGTCCCAGCCCTGCCTCCTTACTTGGCTAAACAGGACCAGGGGATAAAATCCCCCACTAACACTCAGTGCCTTTGTGGTGTGATCCATGCTTCTCCCCAGTTCCCCCACACACCATACAACAGCCCCAGGGGAAGTGCACACAGGTACAGAACCAGAAAATGTTGTCAGGTTTGAAATTCAGCTGATGCTGAACCCAACTAGACAGACACACTCTTTGTTTTCCTCATTTAAGGAACAAAACCCATTTTTCTGTATTAGCTATATATAACTTTGCCATCCTACAAGGTTAAAAATATTATAGGCAAATTCCTGTCTTTGCCTATTTTTAGTTGCTATTGTCCCCTCTGACATTTTGGTGCACATTTGACTTGGATGCTCGTGGAGCTGGCAGAGGTTCTGCAGGGGCTGTTCAGTAGGAAGCCACCAGGGAACACAAGCTGTGATGCATTTCTGCATTTTAATTCATTAATTAGAGCTCAGCCCAAGGGAAGCTGGTGCATTTCCTCAAGCACCACTTTATCTTCTCCCCCTGGGACCCTTGGTTTTGGAGGGAGGGAAGGAGGGAGGAGGTGATCACTCTGCCTGTGTGGGAGCAGCCCTAGACAGTGGGGTTTACAAATGAATATTTGCTTTTTGCTACTGTATTTTCCTCCTTCAAAAGACTCCCACCTCTCTTTCCTCAAACATTACCTGGTTGGGGGTGGACTGTGCAAGCAGGCTGTGTTCAAGTGAAGCAGCATCAAGTTTTTCAGTCCCCAGGGTATTTCTGTTGCATCATCACTTTCTGGTGAAAATTTTTATCTAGGATTGCAAAAAGTGCTTTCTCATTCAGTCAGTGCAGTGCAGTGTTTCCAACATCAACTCTCGGTCCCTCTCTGCCTTTGGAGCACATTTTGAAGCCACTGATGGGTGGTGTAAATGGAGATCTGAGAGACCCTCACAAGCTGCACCAAGCTCCTGCTTGCTTCAGTAGAACCTGAGAAAATAAAAGAGTGAAGGTGTCTACCAGACACTCCAGAAACACTGCCTGGATAAGCTTGGGAAAACTGGCAACTATTAATGATTTAACTGTCTTGGTAACATTGCAGCAACCTCTGAAACACGGAGCCAGGCAGCTCTGCCAGCATGAGTCATGAAAACCAGACTTATCCTCACCACATCGTGATCCACATTATCCCATTCCCTTCCCACAGCCCTGCAGCACCCTACACCCCACAACTGCTCTCCTTGCCAGGCAAATGCCTCCCTGACATTTGCACACCCTCTCCTGTGACCAACCTCGGCAAAGTTGGAGTCTGATGCAGAAGGGAAAATATTCCCTTCACTTGACATACCTAGGTGTTAAAATGGAACAGGCTCGTACAGGGAAAAACCCTGGCCCTTATCAGTGTGACATTGTGGAGTCCCAGGATCATAATCCAATATTAGCGTGTGATAGAGGTCCTGCTGGTGCTGCAGGGGAGAGGTGGGACCTTGTGAGTGACCTCTGCCAGGGTCACCTGCCTAAAGCCCCCAGCTCCTCCCTCAGATGGGGATTTGTGACTTTGGGAGGGGAGAGGAAGGTCTAGGACGCCTCCTTCCCAGTCACTGCCCTTGTACAAAGTGCTCTGCAAGAAGGACAAGCCATGGGAATAATCAGATCATCAGATCTCTCCTTCATGCCCCAAAAGCTTCACAAATTTACACCATGAAGGAGGGTGGGGAATGTGGAGAACTCCATGCTGGGGAGATGCAGAGGGGCTGAAGAGGAGGTTGGATGCAAATCAGTGTCTCTGTCCATCAATCCAACCACCAAATCCACCCTTTCCCCCACTCTGCAGGCAATCTCATTTGCATTCCTGCCCTTTATCCTAGAATTTCTCAATTACTCCAGGTTTCAAGGCCCTCACCTTTTTGGCGCCTGGATAATCCGTTCAGGGGCAATCTCTGCACTCTGTGCACGGTGAGGGCAGCCCTTTGCTCAAATGTGATTGTGTGGAGCAGAGTTTGGCCCCTGGTCCAGCTTCTGGATAAGGATGTTGGACATGAGGAGGCAGCTTTCCATGGTCTCTGCTCTGAGCATGTCAAGGCTTTGCCATAGAGAACGGAGCTTAAGGCCATCAAACTCCCACATTCACCTGGGATCCATGAAATTCACCTTGTTCCCTCATCCTGCCATCAAACCCTAGCCAACAGGACCCAAAGGGACTCTGAATCTTTCCTCTTTTTGTAAACAAAGGGATGGGTATGTCAAGGCATTGTACTTGGATGTGAACCCGGAACACCCTGTGCCAAATGATGGCTTACAAGCATTAAATCTCTGCTGGGAGGGCTGCACTTTAGTCCTTCTGGTGCCCTGGCATCTCCCAAGCCTCCCCCAAAACCCTGCCTGCAGCTGTCAGAGCCAAACTGGCCACATGTGCCTGTCCATGTTTATTTTTCTCTAATCACCCTGGCTCAAGGAAGGACATTTAACATGTCAATCATATTCCCATTACTCTAGCACTTCATTAGTGCAGTGGAATGAAATCCTGAGAGAAATTCTCTTGAAGGAAAGGGGTGGAGAAACAGGCTGGGGGTGTCTGCAAGGTTAATTCCCCGGGGAATTGCTTTATTTTTTTAATTCGCTGCAAATTCAATCACGTTTGGCAGCTATTTTAAGGAAAAAACAATTACCTTGGGTGCTAAGACACCATGGAGACAAGGATAACTTGGAACTGGTTTGAGTTATATCCCTAAATAAAAAGCAGGTTAAAGTTGTTCCAAACCAGGGGCAGGAGAAACAGGACAACAAATCTCACTGCTCACAAACCACCTCCCTGCTCACACACCACCTCCCCCAAGGGTGAGACCTAACCTAATATTAAAGTTTAGTGTGACCGTGGGTACGTGATGCTAGAAATCCTGATTTTCCTTTATTTTCCACAGTCTGTACCAGACAATTCCATCCAAACAGCAGCCCCTGCTCATTTGCACCCCACACAGATCCATGGGATGCACAAGAGCTCCTCAAAGCCCAGCATTTGTCCCAGACTCCAGCAGCTGCTGAGAGCATCCATTTATAACAGAGACAGTGGAGATCCCTCCCAGCACTCCAGAAAGGCTCTTTACGTCATAAATTGTGTTTAAAGACTCTTTCAAGGAGACAAGCAAATTTAAGAGGGCAGTTAGCTCCTGGCACTTAGATGCATAACTTTATTTGAGTATTCAATTTCCTCCTTCATTCATAAAGTAAACAATCTGAGTTATCTGAAAGTGACTGTATACTCCTGCAGTGTTTTCTTAAAAGAGTCAATAGGAGCAAGGCGACATAAAATGCTTCAGAGAGCATGACACAGGAAAACACCAGCCTTTAAATTATACACATTCAGGAAACGGTTGAATTCAGCATTTTAGATGGAAAGGTTAAAATGTTTGTGCTGAATTGTATTAAATCTTTCACCAGTAAATCCTGTAGGAAGCAGAACATTTGAAGGAACCTACTTATTCCCAGTGTCTAGGAAAGACTCCCAGAGTTTCAAAGGAAAACGTCCATTAATCTCATTGGACAAGTGCAATCTAATAAAAGCTGTTGTTAAGTTAAAGCAACTTTGTTAAGTGTTTTCCAAATTTAGGTTATACCCCCACACCCCCAAAAAATCCCTGTTTGGTCTGAAGTGAAGAAGCTTTGTTGCTTTTTCAGCCTGAAATGACCTTTTTTAGGGAGATTTTGCCAGCCTTTGGGGAAATACAGCTGGGTGCTGGCAGGGGTGGCCAGGGCTCCTCAACAGCAGCTCAGCTCCACTCTGGGATGGGTTTGTGGGCTCAGGTCCCTCAGCAGGACAAACCCATTGTCCCCTAGCAGTGGCTGCACTTCTCAGACACAATCCAAACTTTGTTATATGGATTGGTTTTACCCCAGTTCCACAACGAAATCCAGAGCCAAGAAAGCAGGGCCATTTCTGCCCCTGACCTCCTGCTGAACCTTTTCCAGGTCACTTTGCCTCATGACATCCCAGCTCCAGGCACTGGTGAAATGTGGATGTGACAGATGACTTCTGACATGAAGATGACATCAGAAAGTGCCCTCATAACTACAGGGTTAAAAATGGGGAGCCGAGCTTGAAAGTCTGATAGAGCTTAAACATTTTACCTCTGTTTGACCAAAAATCTCTCTGGGGAAAGGAAGGAAATCAACAAGGCAGGATATTCATAGCCTCTTTCCAAATAAGAACAGAATTAATAATTTCAGTGAAGAACTGAAAATGCACAGATGTAATTTTTAAAGAGGAATTCAGCACTTTTGGAGTCTGGAGCGCCTGATGATCCAAAGCTGAAATTTGTGAGCTTCCCTATGGTCAGTTCAGCCTTGGCTGGGAAGGGAAATTCTCAGCTTTCTTACAAAACAAACTAAAAGCAAAACAAACCACTTTTCCTGGTGAGACTTTCATTCAATTCAGCAGACTCAGGAAGCTCCTGAGATAAGGCTCCACTCCAAGGATACGCTCCACACCGAGGCCTAGGCCTGAGCTGGCAATCAGCAGGAGCAGAACGTGCTCCATGAGCTGCCACATTTGGGCAGCCTGGCTCAGGAGGAGAAATAACCTAAACCTTTGCCTTGTGTTTTCTGCACAGCAATTGTGCACTTCAATAAAAGGCATCAGTGATAATGAAAAGCATGTCAGTCTCCCAGGAAATCTTCTGAGGAAGTCCCCAGATTTCCTGCTTCTGGGCAAGATTGAGAAATCACAGGAATTTATTTCTCCCTGACTTTTTTTTTTTTTTTTTCTCCTAGTTTTGGGTTTCAGTGAGAAATTCAGAGGCACTTAAATACTGAGTTTTAAAAAAGCTTATAAACCTCAGATCAGATTCTGGTTTTGTTTGGATTTGTTTTCTGATTAAGAGGTAAGTAGATTTCTGTTTTATCCAAACCAATTTGCCATGAGTTAGGGACTGATCTTTAGCCAGTTGCTCTTTGAAAAATCTAAACTAAATTTAATTACAGGAGTGGAAGCCAGCTATTTTAGAAATTGTGGATGCTGTTGTGGTTTTATTTTTGGCTTTTGCCTCTTGCAAGTGGAAGTGGGTTTGGTTGCCATTTATCCAGGCTGCCTTTAAAAACCAAAACCAGCTCCATCTGCAGTGACCTCGCTCAGCTTTCTCCAGATGTGTCTGATTTTGTGGTTGTGTTCCAAGCCTCACTGACACCACTGTGGCCAAAAGGATTGGTGGGGCACTAACCAAGCCACAAAGGCAAAGCAAGCCAAGGAAAGTGAAGAGGTATCTGTGTTTCAGAGCAACCATAGGCTTCAAAAAGTTGAAGAAAACTTTTAGTGTGAGCAGAGATCCTCTGAAAGCTGGAGCTCCTGAGGAAAAGGTGTCAACACCTCAAGGCAGCTCGTGGTGCCTCCAGTCTGCCCTGGCTGTCCCAAAATGCTGTAAATCAGTGCTTTATACAAGTCCTGTCTGCACTTTGGTTTAGATATGTCTGAAATTTCCAGGGGTAGGAAACAAGGGCAGGTCCAGCACCCAGGAGAACCCCAGGGTGCTGCTGCTCTCCCAGCTTGGCCACCTCGAGGGGATGGGGCAGCTGTGGCTCTTCTCTCCCCAGGTTTGGTGCCATTAGCACCACAAAGGTGCCACTGCCCCTGAAATGGGGGTGCCCAGGGCACCCCAGAGAGCAGGGAAAGGGGGGAACACGAGGCCACAGCTCTGCATTCCTGCCAGGAGGGGAGGGCAAGGTCAGAGTCAGGGACCTCAGAGCACAGCCCATCCAAGGAGGAGCGCTGTGATTAAAACTGTCTGCTCAGAAATGAGCTACCCATTATTAATATTTTAAATTGCTAAATCCTCTCTAGCCGTGTGTTAATATGAGGCAAAGCTGCATGATTTAAAAGTAAAGCTCAAGGCACTGTCAATCACTCCTGGGCACTTATCAAAGCCTGCTGCAGGAATACTGATGGGACCAACTCTCCTTCTGGGAGAGATGCTTCTGGAACAGCTTTGCTGGGTCCTCAGCCTCCTTCCAGAGAAGGTGAGGGATCTTTCATGTGTTGGGACTGTGCTGTGACCCACAGACACTGCATCCACCCTGAGTGCAGAGCACAGGACAGAGCTGGCACCAGGCTCCTGCTCACAGACCCTTTCCTGTGGATGCAAGGTTGGATTTAGGAGCAAGCTCTGCAATGAACCAAGAGAGAAACACACTCAGGAATGATGTCATGCCCCTGCACTGTTTGTTTTTTTATCATGGGCTTTCTACAGACTCCCATGGAGCTCCAAGATCCTTCTGGCACCTCAGAAGGAAGGGTTTCCTCAGGGGCAAACCCTGGTTTTGGGCATGAACTGAAGAAACCCAACTGAAGACAGGAAGTTCTGGGTTGCTGTTGGCTGGGGTCAATGTAGAGATGGAGGAATGACAGTCTGTATTTATCATTTTTGCCTCCTGAAGGAAGGTGATGGCAACATGTTCAGCTGCACCTGGGTGCCAACTCAATCCCAAAGCTTGGCTTGTTGTTATATCTGCATTATTTAATAAGAAATACATACATATTATATCCATGATGACCTAGTTTGTTAAAAATGCCTTAGCACAGCAGAAAAGCCAGCTTACAGTGCTTCCAAAGCCATTGCCATGGAGTGAGGCTCAAACACCACCCTCACTCCTGACTCACCAGTACCTATCACCTTGCCCTGCTCCTGTTTGGTGCTGTGACATCATTAATCAGGGAGGAAAGATGTCAAGGCCAGGCTCAGGAGTGGCAATCACCCTGCAGCCCCCATGCAGTGACAGAGCACCCACAGCACAGGAAAGGTGCTCCCACAAAGCAAACAAAGGTGGATCTGAATCAACTGCCTCCCCAAAAGGCCACTCTGGCGCCCTTTGAGCAGCAGCAGCTTCCCTGCTGAGCATTCCCGTTGCAGATCCCTCCAGACACACACACAGTGTCTGTTACAGCCTCCGGGGGTAAATGATTAACACCCATTCCACCCTGGCACTCACCTCAGTCCTGCTCATGCAGGAGGGGTGGGGTCTCCAGCAGCGAGGCCTCTCCCTCTGGCTGAGGCCACAGCACTAAGAGGAGCTTCAACACCCCCCATTTGGTGTCACAGTGGGCTCCTGGGGCTGAATTCCCATCATTTCCATTCATTCCATGAGCTGGAGCTGCTCTTTACTGCGAGCAAGGAGTGAACAGAGGGCAGGAATGACACCAGCACCTGCAATAACAGTGACACAAGGGCCCTGCTCCATGTCCTGTCTGTGCCCTCTTCTCTTTTCCTCCCAAAAGTCTCTCAGGTGGTACCACAGAAGGGTCAGTCCCATGGGAGGGGAAATGTGAGCACAGGTGAAACTGGAGCAAGGGCTGAAAGTTTCTACCAGCATTTGCTTGGAGCCATTTGCTTGGTTTGGAGGAAAAAAAATAATAAGAAGCATCTAACTTTGCTGTTTTCAATCCAGCTGTCCCCCCATGTGTGCTTATTTGCACTCATTCCCAATACAAGAGCTTCCAAAGCTTTCCCAGGCATGAAACAACTGGTTTTGCACTCAAACCAAGACAGAACCTTCTACTTGAATGATAAAATTTTCCTGCTTCCTCCTGTTTTCTTCTAGATCATCAGGAAATGCAAATGGCATCCCCTTTTTGAGGTTAATTGCTTTTATGGAAGGGTTGCTGAGCAGTATTACCTTGCACCAGCTGAGAAATTGGCCCTGGAAGCAGCTCAGCCTCCAACATCTTCAACCAGCACAATAACCAAGGTCTGCTGTTGGCCACATTTAACACTGCTGTGGAAATGCTTGCCATAAAATCCTTTTTGAAATTCCAATATTAATGCATTTCCTAATGATGCTAAGGAGAGCCTGCACCAACAGGGGAAAAGGCTGGCAAACACCAGCAGTCCTAGGGCATCAGAAAACTGTAGGTGAAGATGCTTTTTTGCCAAGTTTGACCATAAAAACTGCCCAAAACTTCTCCCCATCCTTCTTCTTAGCACCTGCTGTATCCCTGACTCGTTCCTGTGATGGTGCTATTGGGTAGAAGTTTTACTGGAACATGGAATTGCTGTTTTTCAGAGAAGACAGCTGGATGGGCAAAACTCCCTTTAACAGGAGCCTTTCTGGAATGTGCTGCCCAACAAGCTTCCCTTTGAGGAGGAACTTCTTTGAAATAAAATCACTTTGCAGAAGGTGTTATTGCTCCTCATTAAGTGTATTCTATGTAAATTTGATACAGAACAGAAGAAATTCTTGGGGACACCACCTCCTACCAACCCCTGGCCACAAAGCTTTCTCCAGGAAGGACCACCTGATGTGATGAAAGGACTGGTGTTGTTTGTTTTCTTCTTCTATGCATACAATGGTGAGATTGAATATTCAGCTCTGCTTTAGCTGCTGCACGAGTAAATAGCCTGGATATTTAATTACTGCAGCACATTGACCTGGAAAGCAACGTGAGTTTTTTTCCTGGCTGGCACACGACACCAACTTGGCAAAAAAAACCCCAAAACATTGGAGAGGAGCAGTGAAGCAGTGGACTGGGAGTGGGAAGGAACACTAAATTTACCTGTGTATCACCAATCACTTCCAGAGAGATAAAAACCAGCAACAGAGCCCTACACCCCTTCACCCCCTAAAGCACCGCTGTACCTGGCTCCCACCTTCTTCCCAGGAGAAATCTCTTGGATCCAATAACGCTTCACACTTTTCAGCCACAGGACCAAGGAGAGGCAGTTTGATGCCCCCATCCCTCATACCCATGGTGGGGATGTCCCTGGCTGGCACAAAGAGCCAAACCAGAGACCTGGTGCCCAGCTTCTCCTGGGGGCTGTGTGTCCCCAGGAACACTTGGGCAAGGAGCACTCAAACCCCTCACCAGCTGGGTGGTATCTGCAGTTCAGGCAGAGCTCAGGCAGCAGCTGAGCTGCCACACAAGTTGTGCTGAACATCTCTGTGTGCAGCACGGGAAAAATGATGGTTCTGTGCTGCAGCATAAATGACACCCCATTAGAGAGTCTGGGGCTTTGGGGGTCCGGCAGACATGAAACCACAACTTTCCATTTTCCATGCAGAAACCTCAAAGAAACAAACTATTTTTTTTTTAAAGCAACTGCTTGGGTGAGCAATGATTTTATTGTGCTATTAATATGACCATAAACAAGAACAACATGTGTTTATAGGCTCAAGTGCTTCATTACTCGCTCGCTGACATGGTAGAAATCACTGTGGCATCAGTTTAAAGTGCAAAATGGAGCAAATCATTGTAGCCACGTTGTAAAATCATCTGGGCAGGCAACCTTTGAACAAAGGCAATTGATAGCTCTGAGGCAGCTGTACAACAGCAGTAAACAGAATAGTTGTCCACAAGCCACCAGACCTGCAGGAGAGCAAATACACCCCATGCCTTGGAAGGGGAGGGAGCTCCAAGGGGGCTGAGAAAGGTTTGGGAAAGAGAAGTAAAGGTTGTTCTCTGAAGGTGACAGAGCTGCTGTTGGCACAGAGCCCAAGGCTGGAGCTAGGAGGGGTGGGACAGTGCCTGCCCTGGGGAGAGCCTCTGGTCAGCTGCAGGGTCCGGTTCTCCCAGACCTCAGTTTTGTGTCTGATGTCCTCCAACCCTGCCACCCCAAACATTCCTGTGACAAACTGTGTGGGCTGAGCTGGGCTGTGCCACCAGGAGGCTGTGGGAGCAGGACTGAGGATGTACCCTGAGCTGGGAAGATCCAAACTTTCCCATGGTTTTTGTTCACATCTGCTGGGGCAAATGCTCCTCTTCACCATGCGATGGAGGGTACAAAGGGACGTGGATCCCCCAGGGAAGGATTTCAAAGTGGCAACAGGGAGAAGAATGGCTAAATATTGCATGGATCCCCTGGATGTGGGTCTGCAAGCCTGGGACCTGCACAGGGTGCTGGTTTCTCTGTGGGTGCAAAGACCTGGAGGGAAGGAATTTCCTCTGTCCCACAGGGCTGGGCAGATGCCGCCTCTGCCATGAGGAGACCAAGGGACGCCAGCCTGCAGGAGGGGCTCCTGCCCTGGGAATGGGAGGGAAAAATTGGAAAACATCGCCAAGAAGTGAAAAACTGACATTGTGGGTGATGTCACCAGCGAGGGCAGGGAGTGAGCAGGAAGGAAAAATTACACATGTCCCAGTTGTTTCACTTTGTGTCCCTCTGCCTCGTTTCGTCTGTCACCAGCCCCCGGCGCATCCTGACGGTTACCAACAGGCAATAAATAAAACCTCTGGAGCCACTGGTGTCAACATCTTGGCATTGTTTAGGTCTCCTTGTTTGCCTTTAAAATAACTCTCCTCCTCGGGGTCACGCAGATGAAAAAGCGAGGACCCCCTGCCATCACCCATAGAAATCATCCTGCCATGACTTGGGCTGCCTTTTTTTATTCCTTCCTGCAAAGTTTGGGGTTTGGGGAGGTGCCTGGGAGCTCTGCTTATTACCCAGAGCTCTGCTGCCTCTTCCCTCGGGCCACATCACCCACTTCCCTGGCTCCCAGAGGCACACTCAGGGCTGGGTTTGGGATGGTGTAGCCCGTGCTGCTGGCTTATCTGCTGCCTGGCTGTGCCTGGCTCTGCTGCGGATGTTGGCTGGCCAGAGAGTGGAAAAACAAACGGTGGAGATGCGGATCCATGGTCAGATCCTGGCCCTGCAAACATGGTGTGCCAGCTCCGGGCCTGGCACTGGAGGGAGACCATTCCATGACAGCCTTTGCCCTGGCACTGGAGCTTGGCATCATGCAGGCTGCTAATGGGGCTCTGGAGGCACAAGAAACACTCCTCCAAAGACAATTTTCATCATGGGCTTTGATAAAAGGGTGGCTTGAACCCTCACCATGCCGGCACAGACCAGCCCCTGCAGGGCACCAGTGCTCCCCAGGGCCTGGAGCATCTCCTTTCCTCCAGCATGGTGGAAAGCATCATCCTCCATCCCAGCTGAGATGTGACCTGATGTCAGACTCACTCTCCCTGATCCTCCTTAGCCTGTTGTTTATAATAAAAATCAAGCGATCCATCTCTTCTGACAAGAGGAAGAGTTGCTCCAGGAAGCCCTGGACAGGTCAATTTCTATATAAAGGAACTATTACTTGACAGTTTCCTGGCCATAAATAGCTGTACAGCGAGGCTGGGGGTTTTATTTAGAAATAACAAATAAAGTAGGCCATAAGTAACTTCATGACCTTGCTCCCCCCTCATTTCCCACCCGTCTCTCCCCTTCAGTAGGGTCTATTCCTCATCTCCAGGTTCCTTGGGACTTACAGGACCCCCATTTCCCACTTCTGAGATGGTGCAGAAACATGCTGTTGCCAGCTTTTGAAGTGTGGTGTGGATTTTGCATCACTGAAGATTTTTTGCTACAGCTCAGCTCCAATAAATTGTTTTTTACCTCACCTTCATTAAAATAATTAAAAAGCAATTTGGTCTGCATGGCTGAAAGCTGGAAATCTTCCACTCAAAAACATCCCCAAAACTGGATTCAAACAATTACACCTCCAACAAACCCCTTATTTTTCAGTCCCTCAAGCCTTTTCTTTAAGTTTTGGACGACTAACTTCTGATTTTCTAATGCTCGCACTTGGCAACATCAAAACCAATCAGGAAATACAAAAGAAAAACCCAGCATTTTAGTATTCTTTTATTATTGGGAGGTTTTGACCATTTTTGTCATGTCCTTTGCCTAAAATAATAATAAAAACCTCTTTGTTTGGAGCTGGAAAGGGAAGAGCAGCGTGTTTATTTCATGTATGACTCATCAGCTCAGTGTTGATACGCGAAATGCTTCAGAAGCTAACACTCTATAGAGATGATTGTTTTTAATATAAAACAGTAAATGTTCAAAACAACCATTCTTTGTTTTTTTCTCTCTCTTTTCTTCCTGTTGTGGCCAATAAAACATAAGGCAGGCCACGTAGCTTACATTTTAATAAAATTAAGTTATTTGGTGCCATGTTATTACAGTCTTTTATTGGAAAGTGGAATAAATTGCACACAGTGGAGTCATAGGAGGGAGAAATCACTGCGAATAAACAGATTCTGGGATGCATTTATTTGCTGGTTTCATCTCAGAGGAGGAAGGCTTTCCCCAGGAAAACGGAGGCTCCGGCCTTGGGGAAGGATGAGTTTTTGGGGACCTGGTGCCACAGTGGGGCCATCCCAGCCCCATCCAGCTGGCCTTTCCCAAGGGCATCCTCCAAGAGAAACCTGTCCTGTGGCTGTGCTGGGTGCTCCTCAGTGCGGGGCGCTGGGGCAGCTCGTTCTCCTGCCCATCTCACGGCCACAAAGGTTGGTCCCGAGGCTCTCTGTGGGTGCAGGTGGTTCCTAGGCCAGCGCCAGGGCACACCAGGAGTCCTGCCGGAGGGGCACGCTCAGCCCGGGCTGCGGGGCCATGCTGCCCCCAGAGAAGCTGTAGTCCTCGGGCTCGAACTTGAACTCGCCGGGCAGCGCCTCGTCCGACTGGCTCTGTGCCTGCCCCGGGGGAACAGAGGGGTTAGGAGGGACGGCATCAGCCACCGGGCTGTGGTCATGGGGCACAGGAGGGCTGGGATGGGGTGGGAACAGGGTGGGTGTGGTATACATAGGCAGCCTCAACGAGGGGAGAGAATGATGTATCTGCCTCTGTTTTATCAGAAGGTTAAATATTATATTCTATTATTCAATATTATATTCTATTATTCTATATTATATTCTATTATTCTATATTCTATTCTATGATGTTATGTTATATTACATTATATTATGTAATATAATATAATAATATAATATTATTATATTATTATATTATTATGTTATATTATTATAATAGAATAATATAACATAATATGTTATATTGCATTATATTATTCTATATTCTATTCTATTATTCTATTATTCCATATTCTATTATTCTATTATTCTATTATTCTATTATTCTATTATTCTATTATTCTATATTCCATTTTATTCTATTATTCTATTATATAGTATCATATCATATCATGTTATTCTATACTCTATATTCTGTTATATTCTTCTCTATGATATTACACTATGTCATATTACATCTAAACTGAATCTGCCAAGCACTCCACTGCACACAACTGCACAGAACCTCGTGTGTGTCACCCGCCAGTCCCAACACACACACACACCTGGCCCTGAGAGGCCAAGGAAACAAAAGACCATCACTGTGGGTAAATAATCTCCATATTGCATTCTACTTTGGCACAAACATGGGCACAACAAATGATAAGAATAGTTTTTCCTTTCTCTGAGGTTCAAAGAATGTGAAACCCAGAAATATTCCTGGGAAGGATTGTGCCTTGCTTTTCTCTGTGAAGAGAAATGTGGCAACAGGTGGGTTATCCCTGATGCTAGAATTCCCTTCAGAGCAGTCCAGAGCTGGGCAGGATGGTCCCTGCAAGTAAAATGACCAAGCAAAGAGGAGGCATCCCAGGGCCCATCTGCAGTTATTCATTGATTAAATATGTCTATTTTTAGGTGTGTACATATTTTTTCAGAGCACAGCACAAACCATATTTCCTGGTTTCAAACAAAAACCCCACCCTACATGGTGTAACCAGTGCTGCACCAAGCCCTTGGGTGCTGGGGCTGAGCTTCCTCTCCATATACACATGTCCAGCTCAGGGAGAGATTAGATTCAGCATAAAGATAGTGCTGGGCACAAAATTTTTCATGTGTTGGTGGATTTAGAGCCTTTTCCTTCCTATATCAAGGTGAAATAGCAACCAGCCTGTAAGAAAAGCTTGGGACAGAAGTGAGGCCTCTGACAGGTGACAGCTCTGTGGCCACTGAGCACTTGAGGGCTGAAAGGTGCAGGTAACACATACCCAGGGAGCCTTTTCTTGGGAGCTACAGGGGATTCCACCCTGGGCTGATCTCATCAACTCAGCAGAGTTGTGCTTTCATGGCAGGAGGTGGGAATTAACCTCAGCTCTGCACAGAAGCCACAGCAGAGCTTGGGCACCGCAGTTCTCCACTGCAGGACGAAAGATCCCATGGGAAGCCAAGAGGCTGGAGACCTTTCTCATCCACAGCATCTTGGGAGCTCACGCTCCCTGCTTTCCTCTGCAGGCTGGTGGCCACTGGGCAATGAATGAATTGCTTCACCTCATCCAGGCCCCCAGGAGAGTGGCCGTGGAGGTGTGTGCATGTCCCACCCAGCAGGAGATGGCTCTGGGCCTGTCCCTTACCTGGGACACCGACACAATGGTTTGTCCAGGGTACTGTGAGGTTGTGCTGGGCTCTGACTTTAAAGTGACCGTGCTGTCTGAGGTGGTGATGGAAGAAGGGGAGTTCGTGGCCGAAGTCGTGGATCCTGGAAGACAATTGGAAGAGGGCAGTGAAGCAATGTAGGTGCAAATCTGCTTTAAAAAAAAAAATATTTTAACAGCGACCGTGACAACTCACAGCACAACTCTACTGTTTTCTTTCTAACACATTTGTGTCAGAAAACACTTCATATTAGGCTGATGCTGATGGAAGATGAGCAACCCTTTCACAATCTGGCAGTGTTTTGTTCCCTTTACTCAATTTACCTGAATCTGCTCACACATGAGCACTGCTCACTGGAGCCAGGTGCCCACAGCCCAGAGGAACCTCACAAGAATGTGACAGCACTGAGATTTCCCACTGAGCATCTTCCTATCACACAAGGTCTGTGCAGAAATACAGGCCCAACATCTAAAGCAATCACCAAGGAAAAATTCTCATTATTTTCTAATTATCATAATTGTGAAGTGAACTGAGCTCCAAGACCCCAGGATGGATCATAACAGCACTGTACCTGTTGAGGCTTTGCCTTTGGTAATGTTTTTTGGCTTCCTTTTCCTCGTCTGGATACTTTCCTTTTTCATGGCCAGAGGTCGTGGTACCTTGACATTCATAAAGTTTAGAATCATTAATATTGTATTTTATTCAGCTCCTTCCCACACATGTTGCTCTCCTATTTCTGTGCTGTAGCTCATGCAAAGCACCTAAAGTCCTTGTCCTTCACTAAGAGCTATTTTTCTCTGCATCAGGCCTTGGCTGGAAGATATATAAGGCTAACAGCTAAGGCTTTCCCACAAATTTTGTTTTTTCCTTTATTTCCTATTTTTCTTTTCCTGATTTATTAGTGACCTCTGCAACGAGGCCCTATTAAATTACACTGACAGACTGAGAGCCTACAGGGCTCAGAGGGAATGGGCATGGGGTAAAGAGGCTTCAAGCTTTATGCAGGGATGCAGTCTCCCCTTGGACTGGTGGACATGTCACCAACAGCTCCCATCCTCTGTGGGTAAATGTTATCAGCCAGCCTCCACGTGGGCTCCTCAGCCTCCTTCACACATTCTTAATTAGGACATGGAAAAGAAATAAGCTTCTTATCTCAGCCAGGGTTTGGGAGCTTCAGCCTCCAGCTACAGGAGCCTGGTAAGCTTTCATTTCATGGAATCCTAGGACGGTTTGGGTTGGAAGGGATCTTAAAGATCATGTAGTTCCAGCTCCTCTGCCACAGGCAGGGAAACCTTCCACTACCCCAGGCTGCTCCAAGGCCCATCCAGCCTGGCCTTGGACACTTCCAGGGATGGAGCATCCACATCTCTGGGCAAGCTGAGAGCATTCCAGCATGCCTCACCCTGGAGAACGCCCATGGACCGCGCTTAAACTGTCCAAGGAGATGGGGCTGTGGCACAGCTCTGCTGGGTCCAGTCTAGAGGCTGCTCCTTCCAGAGCTGATCCTAGCCCTGCTGGGCAGTGATCCCAGCCCCCAGAGGGTCCCTCCCGGGGTGGATGTGCTCCTCACCCCGTGGAGCTTCATGTACAAGCCGCAGGCGTTGCAGACGGGCTCGCCCTCGGCGTTCCTCCTCCACAGCGTGGTGTTGGTGGTGTGGCAGTTAGTGCAACAAAGGCCAGCACGTCTCGAGGAAGACTTCAAAGCAAGCAAACCAACACGTGAGTGCACACAAGGAGTGATGAACTGGGAAGTTTCCCTTCGTATCAAAATGGAATCTCCGAGCACACCATATTCCCAGAAAATGCGAAACGCGCAAGAGCCAAATTCAGATCAAAGAAATTACATTCAAATGAGATCACTCTAATTTGCAAGTGTTTGTTTGGTTTGGGTTTTTAAAATTTGTTTTTGTTTGGAGGTTGGTTTTTTCTTGTTTTTTGTGATTGATAAACCTAGAAAATATCCTTGCAACTCATTTCACAAACTTTCAACAAATCTGCTGGAAGTGATCAGGGCTCAGAGCACGGAGAACTTGCCTCCCGAACATCCACTCAGATGGAGAAAGAGATGGAAAATGCCAGCTGGGCTTTAAATGCATGAAGAAAACTCATGCTTTAAGTGAACTCTTCTGTTTTCCTGCACTCAGAGATACCACTAAGGTTAAAAACATCCCAATTAATCTCTGGGTATGACAACTGGAATCAGTTGGCTGAACTGAGCAGAACCAAACTGAACTGGTCCATGATGAGACCAGGGAGGTTATTCTTCAAGTCTCACAGATAATCTGTTCTCTTACAGGCTGCAGAAACACCCTGCAGATGTTAATTAACAACATATTTTGTGAGTGCAGTGATTTCTGGCTCTTAAACATTAATAATTCCAAATGGAGAAGGAAAATAGTCTGGCAGAAGCAGCAAACTAATTTCTGACAACTTCCCTCCAAAGCCAATGGAAAATTCACATCTCTCTTTATACAGACTAGTCAGCTCAATAGACATTTCATTGGAGAGTCTTTTAACACCAGGCATTGAAACTATTTTAATAAAAAACCTCACTAAGTGTAAGATACCTCTGTCATAAGTAATATCTCAGGCTCTCCACATTCAGGTGTCTAAATACGCTCTTCAGCCACCAGAAAAATAGTTTTGAATCTGCTCAAAGGCAGACAAAAGGTGATGGAGGCAATAAAGAACTCCCTGTTTGTTTATTTTTCTATTATTGCTTGATATTCTGACTGAGCAATATAACAAATAAGGTGGGAAGAGGAGGATTAAAAATGAAATGTTTTTACAAGGTTAGCAGTCAAATAGAGATCAGCTTTGAATTCCAAGAGGCACAAGTGACATGCCCTAGGTTTGATTCACTCGTTGCTCAGCAAAGAGGTCCCAGCAACTATTTGCAAATAATGGCACCACTTTGGGAATTATTCAGCTTGCAAGAAATAACCAGGCAAAAGTAATAATAATATACCAAAGGGTGAGCTGACAAGCCTGGCACAGTGGATGAGACAGCAATCTTTGTCCCTGACATGGTGTCACAGCAAGATCCTGGGGCAGCTACACAGTGCCCTGTGGAGCCTTTCAGCTGCCAGGGCTGTGCTGCTCTTCCCTGCAAGCAGCAGGGACCTCGGCTCCCACGGGAGCAGGGGAGGTGCTGAGCACCTGAAGGATGCAAGGATTCTCAAGTCCAACTCCTGCTGTGGGCACGGAGGGGAATTTGGAGCCACTCAGCCCTGGGATAAGTGCCTGCTGTAATCTGTCCTCGCCTGCAGATGGGGGAAGACCAGTGCAAAGCCCTTTGGAAAGTCTCAAATTTTGTGGGCCAGCACAGGTCCCTGTGCGGGAGTGACACCCTCTCCCTGTTTCACAGGATGCTTTGTCAGCGGCTTGCAGAGGAGGGGACAATGGGACCTGTGGCTCTGGCGGCCCAAGGGCAATGCCAGCCTCACCAGAGCTCTGCCCACCCTGCCAGCACTGCTCACAACCTGCTTGTGGCCTTCCTGCAGGGACAGTGACAATGCCTTCTATGCATCCTGCAGGCTGGCTCCTCCTCACACAGCCAGGGAGAGGAGAAACCATCCTACATCACCAATATTACAATTTAAACCTCAGAAATCCCATGAGAACCTGCCCCTCACCACAACCTGCCAGCTTAGCAAGAGACAGTCAAGGTTACCATTGCTCACTGAAGGACAGGCTACAATACATTAATGCTGGTTTCCCAGCAATTCTCTTGAAAGAAAATGCATTTCAGCCTGCCTCCACCCCACTGCCTTTGTACCATTCTGACCTTGTTAGGAAGTTGTTGATTTCAACATTGTGCTCAGTGTTTATTTATACAAATGCACCATACACTCAAACAAAAACTCTTCACAGACCTGGCTTGACAGCCAAGTGCTGCTGATAAGCTCAAGGAATGGTGAGTTGGTGCCTATTGAATTAACTGTGTGTGAGAGCTGCTTGGAGAGCCCAAAAAATTCAAAGCCAGCAGGGAAGGTCCTTTTGAGTGAGACCAAGCTGCCAGGAACTTTGCTTCACCTCCTTTTCAAATGTGGAAAAGAAACCACTGGGTTTCAGAGGGGAAAAAAAGGCAGTGAACCCTCTGAGTTAATCAATGCTTCTATGCCCCCATTTCCAACAGGTTTGAGGGGACCTGTGGTTTGCAGGAAAGTTAGAACAAAGTGTGCTGAGATATCTGGGCTCAACTCCTCAAAGTGGGGAACTCAGAGGCTCAGAGGCAAAGGCAGCAGCATCCTCTGAGATTCACAGCTCTGGGCAAGCCTGCACCTTGGAGGATGAAGGGAGCAGTAAGAACTGAGGGGCAGAAGAAACCCAAGGCACACACCATGAGATGGCCCTAGGATCCTGTTAGACTGCCCCAGGGCTGTGACAGGTCCCATCCCCACCTTCCCCGAGGTGTCACCAAGCCCACTGTGCATTGCAAACTGTAAAAAAGGACAGGCTGAAAAAATTCCTCCTGGGCTGAGGTGGAAAAAGCATTCTCTGAGCCAAGCTGGAAGAATTAAGCTCCAGGTTAGCCCTGCAGCTCTGGGTGGTGTGAGGCTGCTGAGCACAGGACAGATGCTGCTGAGCTGCATCTGCCCCCCATGCTCCACTGTGCAGAGCAGAACCCCTCCTAACAGGGGAATTGCAGCTGCCTTCAGCTTCACCAGCTGCTCCTGGTTTCAAAGGTGATCTGGATTTTCAGACTTGGTCTAAGATATCATCTTGTGAAACACACTAAAAAACCTTGGCTAGAAAAGATGCTGCCTAAAATAAAGTGCTGCCTCCATCCTCCTCTAACACAAACCCTTTCTGCTGAGAGCCTCAGCCTTTTAAATCCAGACACAGGCTGCAGCAGAGTGGCTGTCCCTGCTGTGTAGAGGATGTTGCCCTTATCTCAAAAAAAAAAAAAAAAAAAAAAAAAAAGGAAACAAAAAATGAAAATGAATTGGAAACTACACAACTGCTGCTCTCCCCCTCCCATGCAGGAGCAGGCTGAGCTGCAGGACATCATTCCCCCAGTGTTATCTGGGCTGTGTTGTGTCCTCTTCTGGGGGACTTTGCTTCATGAAAGCAGAAGTCAGAATAACTCCCAGAGCAGTGTCTACGTACAGAACAAAGGTCGTAACGTAAAGGATGAAAGCAACCTTTTTTTTCTCCTGTGTCTGTATTTCACTGCACTGAGAAAATGGATTTCACTGTTCCTACAGTCACTGCATTCACTGCTCTGCTCCCAGAGCTGGCACCCTCTTGCCCATCACCAGTAGATCCCTCTTATTCCAAAAGGGCAGAACTTGTTGCAACAAGACATTTCACGTTCTTGGGAAAACCCAAGGTTTCAAAATGTCAGAATGGAAAGTCAAAATTGCAGCCCCTTCTCTAATCCATAAACCAAAATCGCCTCAAGTATTTCAACCCTAGCAAAATGCTTCCCCGGACAAAAATCAGCTCTTTCATTTAAGCTTTATAATTTTGCATTTATTGCCAAAATAATAAAAAAGTTTGGAAGTGTTTTGGTAATTCCCAACTATATTTGCTCATCCCTGAGAAATGGTCTTAATTCTGCAAACAAGCGTTTTCCATCTGAAAACTTTGTTGAAATGTTGGTTAAAAAATGCCTGATGGGTGCTAGAGATGAGGCTCAGGCAGGCAATGCACGGCTGTGTCTCTTCACATGTGCTGAAATAAAGTACGGAATAGCAGCGAGATGTCTCCAATTCCCTCACGGAAAAGCTGCTCAAAAATCCCCTAGAAATTCATCCAGTGACACATTTGGATGCCAGTTTGAAATGCAGAGTTGGATTTGAACTGGTTTGCACCTCTCTGTATGCACGGGTCGTGTTTGCCCAGAAGAAATCAGCAATGTAACTCTGAGATTGCGGCACAGCGGCGACCGGGGGCTCAGATTTAATGTCACCACATTTAAGGAGACAGAAAGATTTTGGAGGGACAGGCAAATCCTGTTGGATAATGCTGAATGTTACACAAAAATGCCTTGATTTTAATGTGATTAACAAAACAGGGGTATTTTCCACGGAGCTACTATTCATTTCATTTTGCAAATCTAGAGCTACATTTCCGAGGGTCAGAATCAGAATGAAACATCTTGCTCAATCTCAACTTTTTCTTTATTCCTGACTGATTTTCATACACAGGAATTTGCCACTTTTGGGTTATTGCTAATAATTTGGTTTGCAATACCAAAAAATAGCTGCAGGAATACACCCCTAGTGAAAGCCCAAGGAGCTCCCAGCTGTTCCCCAGAACAGTTCCAGCAAACATCCTGTTTGTAATGACGGCGTCTGATGACAAGCTCTAAAACCAAAACTGTTACCACCAAATTTAAACATCCCGAAGCGACTCCACAAAAAAATAAAAAAGGATGTGCCTTTCCTCTCTCGCCATGGGATCCCAATTGGAGGAAGCCCAATATTACAGTGACAGAGGGAATGAATGCTTTCACCAGCAGGGAAACTGGGAACTGCCAAACCCCAAATTTTCCCCTTAGGCAGGAGGGTGAAGGCAGCAGGGAGCAGGGCCCCATCCTGCTCCCATTGTGAGCAGCCACAAACCCACTGGGGCAGCTCATAATAATAATAATAATAATAATAATAATAATAATAATAATAATAATAACGACAACAACAACAACAACAATAGAGTACAAAGCAAAACAACCAATGCAGAAATAGAGCTAGGGGAAGCCTGCAGAGTCCCGACCACAGAGTGATTGTTCCTGCTCAGCTCTGGTGCTCCCCTCCAGTCCCTTCAGCCCTGGCTCCACTGCCCACCATTTGAGCCAGGGCAGAAATCCCTCTGGCTTCACCCCATTCCCCCAACCGCAGCCGGTTCTGTGCTGCAACACGGGTGTCCTGGCATTTAATCTGTGCCAGGACAGGGGGTCAAACAGAGCCTAACACGAGTACAGAGACCCCAACAGCCACGGCGACAGCCCCCCAGCCTCTGCCTCCGGCCAGCCCCGGGCGGAGCAGGGGATCCCGACGGGGTCTCCCTCTCTTACCAGCCTCTTCTGCGGCTTGAGCGGCCGGTTGATGCCGTTCATTTTGTGGTAGAGCCCGCAGGCGTTGCACAGGTAGTGCCCGGTGCCGTCCTTCCTCCAGAGCGGGGTGGACATGGCTCCGCAGTTGACGCATTCGCGGCCGTCCCCGGGGAACTCCTCCAGGTACTCTGGAACGAACAGCGGCGGTGAGAGGTGCAGAGCCATCCCCAGAGCACGGGGCGTCCCCCCGGACCCAGCGGGAAAAGGTCTCCGATCCTCTGTGCCCCAATAGCACAGGAAATCCCTGTCCTCTGGAGGGGCTTTACCGCCACCCTAAAAGCGTGACCCAAACCCCTTTATTTCCTCCACATCTTAAACTTTTAATATTTGATTCAAAGACCGCCTATTCCCCCATCCCTTCCCTGAAAGACGCCAAAGGGGCTGAACAGGGCTGGGATCTCCCTGGGATGGGGAGGGTCATCAGCGGGACAGTGCGGTGTTATCTCGGGGTGCAAAAATAAATGGGAGACGGGGAAAAATGGGGCGATTTTCCTGATTTCCATCACGAAACACACCCAACCTCTGGCCGGGGGGGACGGCCCGGCCGGGGAAGGCTCTGAGCTGCCTCCGAGAGATGCCGGGCTGGCACCCGCGGGCATCTCAGGCTCCCCAGGAGAGCATCACCGGCTCTTCATCACTTTTTCGGAAAAAAAAAAAGTCCATGGAAGGAGCGGCAGAGCACCGTCCGCGGTCCATTCCTGCCCCGAGCGCGGCTCAGCCGCAAACGGGAAGCCCGGAGCGAAATCGGGACACCTCTCAATGGAGAGTCGGTCTTTTTGTTCCAACCGCTTTTTCCCCTTCTTTTTAAAAAAACCCTTATTCTTCTTGTTCTTTTCTTTAGGAGAAAAAAAATATATATTTTTTTTAAAATCTTCGATCAGATTAATAACGATGCAACGGAAAGAAAAAGGAAAAAGAGCAAAACTTTAAAAGGAGGGAAATGGAAAATAGAAATAACACGTAAAAAGAAAAGGTAAAAAAATATTGCAGTAATTCACTGAATTAAAAAAAAAAAAAAGAAGAAAAAAGAATACTTTAGGCTACTTGAGAGAGTTTACACTATCCAAGATTAAAAATAAACGGCAGAGAGGACGGCAGCCGCTATCCTGGATCCTAAAGCACCGAATTCAAAGTGCAGAAAAGATTTCTGAGGCATCACCTCCCTCAGCAGGACGATCTTTTCCCGCACAATGCCAAAGGATTTTCACAAAGGGAAACCCTGGAAAGCAAGCGCTGCCCAGCACCTCCGGCGAGGCAGGAAAAGCCGAGCCGGGGAGGGAGCTCGGCGGAGAGGGGGCTGCTCCCTGCTCTAACTTTGTTCTTGGGGTGAAGATAAGATAATTCGGTTCACCGCAGTAAAGATGATAACGCGGCTGAGATCTTGAAGTGGCTTTTAAAGGACTTCGCAAACCACAGCCGGAGGAGGCTGGTGGAGTGCCCCCGGGGTTATAAACCCCGCGCACCAAGGGTCCTGTTAAATCAAGCCCGAAACTTTATTTGCTCGGAGCTTGGTGTAAGGGGACTCTCGGCGTGGGTGCAAAGGAATTGAAGTTTATTGTTCAACGCCTGAGCGCCTTTCGGTGTCTCCCCAAAGGCCACAGAGCAATGCAGCTGCGGACCTGTTTGGGCGAAGGCAAATGAGGAGACCGAGAGTCTGTTCAAATATAAACTAATTTACCACAATAAATTACTTAAAAGGGAGGGAGCTATAAATCTGCCCCGCTAATTTAAACACAAGGGTAAGTATTGAAGCACAGGCACAAAGTCGATATTGTGGGAAGGAGATACCGCGGGGGTGCTGGTGGGGTGGGGAGGGAAAGGCTTGAACGGCCTCTACTTCTCTGTACTCCGGGGGAATTGCTCTGCTTTGAAACGCGGTCTTTGCCCCCTCCCTTATCCCACCTCTGTTCGGGGTTAGCCGCACATATCCCATTCCCGGACCATCTCCCCATCCCTGGATAAAATCATCCTCTCCTCTCCCGTCGGGGATGCCAGCGGGACAGCTCATCCCGGGGCCGGGCCACTGACACGGAGAAGGGATGGCACGGAGAATTGGGATGGGGTGTGAGATATGGGATGGGGTATGGGATCGGGATGGGGTATGGGATCGGGATGGGGTATGGGATCGGGATGGGGTATGGGATTAGGATTGGGATGGGGTATGGGATTGGGATTGGGATGGGGTATGGGATTGGGATGGGGGTGGCTCCCACCCAGCTCCCCGAGACGTCGCTGAAGGGCGGCGGCCACCTACCGAAAGTAGACCTGCGGCCGGGCAAGGCCGCCTGCCTGGTCTGCAGGCTGTGCAGCACGCTGCTCTCGAAGTGTCCGGCCGTCCAGGAAGGCGGTATCTCGGGGGTCACGTAGGCGGGGTAGGGGCTGGAGTAGGACCCGTTAACGGAGCGCACCAAGGCGTTGCCGTACTGCTCCCGGCCCCCGCCGCCCAGCAGCAGGGGCCCCTGGTAGGCGCCGTCGCGGCCCGAGGGGCTGCTGCCCGGCGGGCTGTGCGAGTACGAGAAGCCCGAGGGCGGGTGGGGGCTGCCCGCGTTGAAAGCCGCGGCCTCGCCGCCGCTCTGCCCCCAGCCCGGGGCGTTGCCCAGGTGGCTCTGGTGCGGCTCGCAGCCTTGCAGGTAGGGCAGCGTCTGCAGCACGGAGGGCACCCGCGTGGTGGGCACGTAGACGGGCGAGCCGGCCGACGAGTGGAGGAAGTTGCTGGAGTCGTGGGAATAAGCCGACTGGCCATGGTTGGGGGTGAGGGCCAGACCCTGATACATGTTCCGTCCTCGGCCGCGGCGGCTGCTCAGGGCCCGCGGGGCTCACTCAGAGGAACCTGGAGGGAGAACCGAGAGCAGCGCGCTGAGACCCCGCACACACCGGGACCCGACGGCCTTTCCCCCGCTGAAAACGCCTCTTCCCCGCCTCGAACAGGGGCTGAAATTTGTAAATTTTTCCCCCCTTTGTTTTGTTTTCCTTTAAACTTTCCTCTGAGGCCCGGCGAGGAATAATCTCCTTGGAACGGGCAGCGACCCCTCCGGCACCTTCACCCTCCCCGCCGCCCGCCTGGGCACCTCCAACGGGCCGGAAAAACACTCCAACAATTAAATTATTTTTCCCAATAGTATTTCCCTTCCCGTCCTTTTTTTTTTTCCCCCCAAACAGGGCCTGGAGCGCAGCTCGGGGCCTTGTTGGCGAGGACGCGGCCGGCTGCGGCCCCTGGGGTTCCCTGCGGGAGCGGGGTCCCGACGGATCTGGGCAGAGATCCAGGATCGGGAGCATCCCCGTTGTCCCCCAGCCACCAGCGCTGCCGCTTTCCTGTTAAAAAGCTCAATAACCCTCGGGCAGGCCTCTCCGTGCAGACGGAGGGCTGCAGCCGCCGAACCCCGCAAGAGCATCCCGCCCGCACAGGTACTCACATGGCAGCGTGCCGGGAGCGGAGCCGGGCATGGCCGTGGGGGCATGGAGCTGTGCTCAGACCATCCAGGGGAATCCCAGCAAAATAAAAGTAATAATAAAAAAATAAAATAAAATAAAAATACAATGAAGTTCACGGGGGAGGCAGGAGGAAAAAAACACCAAACCAGCGGGACCCCCTGGAAGACAGGGGCTGCCCTCCCCCGCTGTCCCCCCTGTCGCCTCCCCGTGTCCCGTGGGTGCGTCCCTGGCTGCGCCCGGCGGGGAAGTGGCGGCGGCGGCTCCGGCTCCGGCTCTTTACGGCGGCCCCGGTGCGGGCGGGCCCACGTGACGGCCGGCGGGGCAGCCCCGGTCCCGGCCGGGATTGGGCGCCTCCCGCCAGGGGGGGACGGGATAAGTCCCGGCGGCTCCGCTGCCGCGGGGGGGGACGCGCCCGCAGCCTCCCCCTGGCGCGGGGCCGGGCGGAGCGGGGGCAGCTGCGGCCCCCAGAGCGCCCGCACCGCCCCGGGCCCGCCGGCGGGGCTGGAGGTGTCCGCCCGCCCCCGGGGAGGGCTGGGGGGTGGCTCCCTGCTCTGCGGGCCCCGCTGCGTTTGTGGGGTTCGCTCCCACACCCCGTCTGGAGGTGATGCCCCCCCGGCCCCGGGCCGCCAGGAGATGCTGGGGAACGCACCGAAAACTTCCCGGCGGGGATCTGCTAGCCGAGGATGAGAGCGGGGTGTTTTCTGCTCCGAGCGAGCCCTGCGGTTCTGTTTCGACATAAACCCCATCCTTACGGGGAAGGGGCGGCTCAGCCTGCCCCTGGCCCGCCCTGGCTTTCTCCAGCGGCCCACGGGCCCGCCGAGGATGCGGCGATGCTCGCAGCCCGCCCGTTCCGGCCGTGCCTTTGCCACGTTCGGAGCGCAGCTCCGGCCCCTCACCGTCCCGTCGGGGCTGCCCCGCTTCCCGGGGCTCCGCTGTTCCCCGGGGGAAGCAGCCGGGAGAAGGCTTCTCCTCCCTGCAGCACCCCGGCCGGCTCGCTCTGGTTTGGCGACGGGGACAAAAAAACCCAAAACCTCTCCCAGTTGTTCCCCGTCGGCGCGAGCCGGGAAGGGACTTCAGAGGGGAAGGAGCTCTTAGTCCCAGCAGCCCTCTTACCCCGGGTAATTCAGCCGATTTAACTCTCCTCCGGTACCGGCCAGCGAGGAAATAATTCCATCGTTACCGGGATTTGTTCCCCGGAATTATTGCGCTTTTGCACAAAGCCGCCTTGCCTCTATCTCCTCCCCAGAGAAACGGGGAAAAACCCTCGGCGAATCTCGCCCGCCGCTCTCTCCATCCCCGGGCAGACAGAATTTTGTCTCCCGCAGGCCTCGACCGACCGGATCGGGCCCCGCTGGGCCCCGGGAGCGCTCCGGTAACGCGGCCGGCGCTGCCCGCCCGTGCGGTCCCGGCGCCCGGGGGAGCCCGTCCAGCCTCGCCTCCGCAGGGAGCAGCGCTGCGGGAAGGGTGGGAAATTTCAGCTCCAAAATAAACTGGTGCAGGAATGCCAGCTATTTCCCTCGGAATAATGCAACGCAACTTGGCTGGAGATGTATTTATTTGCTCGCGAAAGCGGCCGCTTACGGCTCGCAGGGTATCCCTGTGCCCGCAGAGCGAAAGGAGAAAACAAAACCAAAACAACTAACTCCCCCCAAACAAACAAAGAAAAAACAAAACAGAATTTTAAAGAGGAGAAAAATAAGGAGAGAAAAAAGAATATTTTAAAAAAGTCAGAAAAATAAAAATTTTTAAATGTGAAAAAGCTATAGAAAAAGAAAATAAAAAACCCGGGAAGCCCCAGCCCCGCGGCCGCACGGATAAAACCGTACCTACAGAAAACCAGCCCCAAACCCTTCGTTGCTGTGGCTGAGCCACCGCTGGAGCTTTCTTCGTTTCGTTTCGCGTGGGTTTCCAGTTTTCACAATTTCAAGACGTTACTTAGCTGTAATTTATTATATGTAATTTTTTAAAAACACGTACGAACTGCCCTCTCCGATCACTTCTTGCGTTCAAATCAATGTGAAAACGTTGAAATAAACGAGGCGCTGCTAAATCCGGAGGGATGCACCCGGCGGGGAAACCACCGTGCGCGAAAAGCTGCCCGCGGACCTGTGGCGTGTCTGTGGCCACATCCATCCAGCTGTTGGGGTTTTCTGTTTAATATTTTTATTTTTTTTAACTAGTTTTTCAAGGCATTTACTCCTCGGGTGGTGTCGGGGCTGCCGAGGCCGCGGCGAGGGGCGGCGGGTCCAAGGAGCGGCTCCTCCCGCAGCAGCGCCCGCGGGCGCGGAGCGGCTCCGGGCAGGTGCTGCGACACCGAGGGTTCCAGCAGCACATCCCGGTCCCCCGGGGCTGTGTTGGTGTCACCCACGCGTGAGGACTGCGTGTGGGAGGCGCCGTGGGTTGGGGTGTTTGTAGGATTTTGGGTAAAGGGGGCACGCAGGGGGCTCGGGGGTCCTTCTCTGTGAGGAAGGCCCCGCTGGGCGAAGTGAAGTGGGAGGGAAGGTGCCAGCGTGGCAGCGGTGCCAGCGGCGATGTCCTGTCCACAGCCCTCGCACTCGGGGAAGTCACACCGGGGTTGGGGACACGGGGCCCCCGGGGCTCTCCCGGTGCTCGCTGCCCCACCGAGGGCACCCCGGCGTGGCGGCTGTCAAGTTCATAGAGAGGATAAGATACAAAAATCATAACTCAGCACGGGTGAGGGTGATGCCCGGCATCCCCGACCCCGCTCCGCCATCCCCGGTGCGCGGTGGGACAGCGGGAAGGCCTCTCCGGAGAGGCACCCTGGAGGTGCCTCCGGAGCTCTGAGCCCTTACCGGGCCCACGGTCCGTCTGACGGGCTGAGTCCGACCCCGCTCCGCTCGTCCCGGGGCATTCGACCACTTATTTTGAAGGGCTGGGAAAAAGCCCAACCTATTCCTAAAGGCTCCCTATGCCCCCTCACCGCCCCGTCCAGGCACAGCTTGACTCCGGCTGAGTTCCAGAGGGGCCGGTGCGGCTCGACACGGCCCCGAGGGAGCCCTGACCCCTCCAGGTGAGGCTCCCCCGGGCCGGGACAGACTGCCCGGCGCCCCGGCCCCTCGGCCCTAATCCTGCTCCGGCTGATTTGTGAGTCCTGCGCGGGCCGGACGCGTGGGAGCGTCCTGCGCCCTCCCGGAGGGGGCTTTTAGCTCCCCCTTCCCCCACGGAAAAGCCAAGGGGGGAAAAAAAAGAAAAGACAAGTGGAGAGAGAAGGGCAAAAACGTTCCCGCTCCTGCTGCACCGGGCAGGGCAGCAAGGCTCACCCCGAGCGGGGAAACTTCAGTTGCCTTTCCCCTCAGTGCACTGGGAGGCGACAATTAATGATGTCCCCTTTCCTTCCTCTGCTTCCTCCGGGCTGCAGCAGCATCCTTCCCCGGGGCTCAGAGGTGTTTCACAGCCCCTGCCCTCGGGGATGCCGGGCAGGGTGAGCTCCGAGCTCCGAACCGAGCCGAGGTGGTGCCCGCACGGGGCTCTGCCCTGGATCTCCTGCCCGGCCGGCACCGGGCCCCTCCGATCCCCCCTCCCGAGCCACCCCGTGAAAAGGGAAACCCATCACATATCTCGGCCCTTCAGCCCCGATGGATGGCATGGGGCTGCTCCCGGCTCTGCTCCCAGCTCACAGTGAAGGACAAACTGCTCGAGGGCACAGGGATCATTCCCCTGCCCGTGAATGAGGGAGATGGACAGGAGGGGACCAACAGGGCCTGCATCTCCTGCATCCCCTGGTCTCCATTGCTGACACATTCCCAAGTCCACATTCCCAGGTGTGTATCCTTCCATCCAACCCCCAGCCCCTTCCTGCCCACTCTCCAAGGGATGGGCTGGTCCCTGACCAGGGACCAAGCTCAGGTACCTCCTGCACTCGAGGCCAGGCTGATTCCAAAGGCAGGGCTGTGATGGACACAGCCGGGGCTGGGGGAGATCCTGTCCAATGAGAGGCTGTGGGCAAGGACTGAGCTGCCCCAGACGAGGTTTGTGCCTGGAAGAGTGAGGGGATGCCAGAGAGCTGTGTCTCAAAAGGGTTAAATAAACAGCAGGGTCTGCCAAAAATATTTATCTCCTGTTATATGCATGTGGCTGTGGCTCTCAGCAAGGGGGGCTGTGATAGAGATGGGGGAAAGTATTTGATTTTTTCCCCCTCTTGCTCTGAGATACCGTTTTCCTCCTTAGCCCACAAGATTTCACCAGCATGGAAAATAAAAGGTGTCCTGCAGAGATTGTTGTTTGCTGTCCCCTACAGATCCCTTATACTGGGATGCTTCAGTCTCAGCCATGCCTCCAGCCAAAAATGGCTACACAAATCAGCCCTTTTCCTTCAATACCTAAAGGGTACAAAATACCAACTGCAACGTGTGCCCCCTCAGATGGGTAATTTGGCATGTGCCTCCTAAAAGTGACCTTTGCTTGTGGGATTTGGACCAGAATTGTTTAAAATTAATTTTCCTTCCAGGCGGATTTAACAGAAGCTCCAAGTTGCAGAGCAGTCAGGAAATCCTCAGGGTGACATGGCAGGCCCAGTGAGCACAGAAATACCCTGTCAGGGACAGACCACATCATTTTTATGCAGATGGCCAAACTGGTCTCCACGTTTGCTGTATGCAGGTGACTCTGAGGGCTCTAACTTTGCCCTAAGCCCAAAGTGCAAGGACTTCCAGCCCCAGGAGGACACACAGACCTAGGAGAGCTCAGCATCTTGCAAGGGGTGAGGGTCTGGCCCCAGCTGGGAGGTTCTCCAGGAGTTGTGGCACGGGCAGGAGCAGCGAGTGACTCAGGACCCACGCTGGGGACGCCCTGGGTAAACCTTGGTGGGGTTGAGGGCACGGAGAGGCACCAGCCAGGCAAGGAGAGGCAAAAACCTTCTGTACTCTGTAATGGAAACTATTTCCCTGTACAAACTGCTGCCTGGTGGGCTGATGCTGGGCATGCCAGCCCAGTCCTGGCAGAAGTCTGATATCAAACCACTTCCAGAGCCTGCCCAGCCATGCAGGGTTTTCACCGTGCTCCTGCTGCCATTATGGGCAATAAATGGGGGAAGAAAAAAAAAAAAAAAAAGGGGGCTATTTTGGTATATTAACCTCTTTGTGGCCAGGTGAAAGGTTAAATTCACATGATTCATTGGCGGCTGAGAGACAGCACTTTGTTGCTAGGATTTTGGGGAATGCGGAGGGCTCCAGAGAAGGAGTCTCGCTAATCTTTAAGGGAGGGAGCCAGGCTCCTGTCTGACGGCTGCAGGCCCAGCAGCTCTGTGTTTCATTTCAGACTGTCACTCTCCTATCTCTCAGCTCACTCCCAGCTCCAGCTTGCTGCCAGATCTTGGGAACTGTTAACTCAGACAAATTTATAGATGGAAAAAGAACAGTTAGCCATTGTTCCTGGGGTGGGGGGAGGGAGGAAAGCGAAGAGCTTCGGCCACCAAAGTCATGATGTAACCTGGTTGTTGCTTGGTTGGGAGAAACGTGCAAAGGATCTTCCTCTTCCCATGCCAGGGAAGGAAATTGGGACCATTCTGTTACTGCTAAATGTTGGGAGGTGATGATGTTGGTGCCCAAGTCGTTTGGAGATATTTGTACAGTGTTTCCATAAAGTGGAATATCCCAGCTGGACATCTCTGGGGTATGAGCTCATTTTCTTCATCTCAAGTCTAGTGATACTGGGTGTTTTTCCTTAAAGCTTTGGGCTCTGGAGTAATGAGCTCTAATATCAACAGCAGTGTTCTCATAAACAGAGCCCCTCACTATGGGGGATGTTGGGAGGAAACTGGAAATGGGAACATGTCAAGGATTAAATAAGAAAAATCCGTCTGGCAAATAGGGAGACCCTCAGATTCATTATTCCTTAGAAGTGCAATGACTTTGAGGAATCATTGCTGATTTCATCCACCTTGGAGAAAAGTGGGAGACTGAGCAGTTGTGTGACTGGTGCTGTGGCCCTGATCTCCTGCTGGATACACTCCCAACCAGCCTTCAGGGTGTAAAGACTTTGAATTTTCAATACAACATTAAACCCCATACCTTGAAAATGAGACAGCACTCACTCACCTCAAGGTTTGCTTTATTGATTTTAGATGGTCTGTGGCTCCTGAACACGGGTCTCTTTTGGAGGTTTGCCTTCCCAAAGTTCCCAAAGAACACAGGTACAGATTTTGGTTGTGTTTACTCCCTACACAAATGTCCCTGCAGCAAGGGGCACCTGTGTTACCTTCCTCGTGGTTTGTGTATGGAAATGGTTTGTGTCTGGAATCATTCCTGGTTCTTTGAGCATTTTTGCTTGGAGGGAAGGATTGTGAAGGGTCTGGAGGGTGCCAGCTGCAGGTGAGTCTACCTGGCCACTTCTACTTGTAGTTCAGGACAGAAGTCCCTGCATCACTGTGGGATAAATCAGTTGTGTTTTTTATAGCTGCATTGAATCCACTTTTTAAATCCTTTCATGTGTGTACAGAGTAGAAGGAAGCAAGACATTTTTGATTTAAAATATAAATAGTGAGAAGTTATGCACTTAGTAAATCCAACCACTTGAGAATCTGGCTACATAGAAGGTGGTTTCTTCTTCCAAGGTCTGAAGGTTTGCAGAAGTCTGTTGTTTTAATCAGGAGACTGCATGGATTTGATTCTGCATGCCCAGAATACGGCATGGTCCCAAAACATGACTCTCCTTCATTTTACTTACTGGAGTTTTATTTAAATCTGCACTAACAGGGACAGAATTTCACATCTTATAAAATTTCTGCCCTAAATAACCTATGCTATTAATGCTTGCTTTCTGCTCTATTTGGTATCTGTAACTAGAAGCACTTTTTTTTTCCCATTTCAGGCTTGGTATGAAGTTCCTGACTCAAAAGCCCAGCATTACACAGATGTGTATTTCTAAACACAGGTCTGAATGAGCCTCTGGTGGAAGTCTTCCACTGGAGTTGATACAGTTGCCCTAGAGATGAATTTAGGATACTATCTGCATTATGGGCTACTTCTCATTTTACATCTCTCTCCTCGTGTGTTTTATGGGTCTAAAACCAATTTTCACGAGGGAGAAATGGCACTGGGACTTCTCACAAGCAAGGTACTGAAAGGATGTGAGAAATGAATGGTGCAGCCTTCTCTACCTATTAGAACTAAATTCAGTGCTCCCTGCATTGCTTTGCTGTGCTGCATTTGAATATCCCATGCCCAGTATTCTTCCTGCCCTCACTCACTGCAGGCTGTGCTGTCCCCTCACAGCTTCTCTGCCTCATCTGACCTGCCTTGGTTTGGGTCAGCAAATCTCTTCTGCCTCATGGAGCTTCCCTTCCCACTCCTCTCTGACTCTTTGGTTGCATCCCTGACCTCACCCAGGTTCATTTTTCACCTTCTCAACAACCTCTCAACCTCACCAGCCGCATTTTTCACCTGCTTTGGCATGAAAACACGGCTCCAATGAGTTGGAGAGGGAGAGGTGGAGAGCAGCTGGTTTGGCCAGAGTGGGAAGCAAAGCACCTCTTTGTCTCTCCGGGCTGCCCAAGAGATGCAGTGGCTTCCATGGTTGAAAGCTCTGGAGCTGGAGAGCAAGAGATGAAAGCTTTTTATTGCTTTTGCAAGTAGAAAGTCAAGCCAGAACCTGGGCTTTGCACCATGAGGGTTTAATCCCAGATCACAGCTGGTCCTCCCCAGCTGCTTTCTCCCAGCACATGGGAGCCCACCAGTGCTGTGAGCAGGGAGAACACAGCAAAAGGCCACTCACAATCTCCTGATGGCTCTTGAGATTTCACAGGAACAGCCTGAGCAAAGCCATGTGTTACAAGAAACCTCTGGAATGATTTTAAGAGAGCAGAGATATGCAGAAGCAGAAGTCCTGGCAAGCTTTCATTCTGTTCCCCATGGAAGGGAATAAAATCATGAGCATGTATATCCCATCTGACTGTACCCAGGCCAATCTCTAGGTAGAGTTTAACCATTGTCCAGCTCTTCCAAACCTTCAGCCTCACATCTGGTCAGCTGGTCCCTTCCTGCAGCCAAAAACTGGGGCTCTTCCTTTCATTGGCCAATCTGCATACAATTGGTGCTGTGGGTTGAAATGGAGGTCACCATTGAAACCCTGGGTTTCCAAGAGTTGTTTGACCAAACAGAACTTACAGACCAGGACAGTTATTGACAGAGCTGACAAAAGAGATGCTCCAATGATTTACAGTCCAGGTGTGTTGTCAGAGCAATATATTTACCTGGGATCCCAAGAGCTGTTAAAATTTAATCCCTGGAGGCCTTCTCTGCAGCCCCTTGAAGGGTCACACCTCCAGGACCATTTGAAGTCACCATGCAAACAGCCAAAACTTTAGGAATTTCCAGGGGAAATAAGAGGAGATACAGTGATTTAAAATGGTTTTAATGGGTATAAAATTGGAGAGGTGAGCTGATATAGGATGCCCTTTCCCTTAACCCAAATGTACAATTCTCCACAATAAAACTCTTTGAATATATACACATTAGTCAGGATTATCTCTGAATGTCTAGCAGGCTAAGAGTATGGATCCTGGAGATGTCAGCAGGAGGATTCATTAGAGGAGATGGCAAGTGCCTGGAAATGGGGAATGTATTCTCTTATAAACACAGCCTGCACTGGGGCTGACCTTAAGAATGAACAGAATTGCCTGGAGAGATGGAGAAGGCAGGGAAGGAAAACAAAGTTCATGCACAGTTGTCTCAATTTATTTTTTTTTGCAACAAAACTACCTTATTGAGGTTTCTGTAACTTCTCTTTGTGTTCCAAATTAGGAGAACTCTCACCATCAAAGCTGAGATAACTGAAAAGGCAGTGTCAAATCAGCCCAAGTTTATTTTTTCCTGGTGAGACAGATTTTGCAGGGTTTGGGGGTACATGATGTGACTTCTGGAGAGATTCTCCCTCTGCTGATGTGATGGAGCTTCCACAAGGTCAAAGCACTCCACACTTACCCCACACACCAGATAATTTGTTATTGACTCTCAACTCTTACTTTCCATTTCAGTTCCTGGATATCAGAGTTCCTGTATTTCAGTGAGTTCTTGTACTCAAAGTAAAAGATGCTGAATTCAAAGCTGCTTGGGCTGGTTTCCCCTTTATTGCTGCCTCTCCTTGCTCCCTCATTTGCCTACTGAGCAAAATGAGAGGAGCTAGCACAGAGTATGAAAGGAACTCAGCATTGACTCCTAGCTCATATCTATTAGCTGTAAATTACTTTAACATGAGTGACATCACACTTGACTCTCGGTAAAACAGTGTGAAGTTAGTGGGTAATAAAACAGCTTGACACTAATGATGGGTTCTGTGTGATAAATTACTGTCAGTGATCAGATAAGGGTTCTTGAGACTAACCTTGAACTAAATCTATTTTGTTGCTACATCTTGTGTGCAGTGTTCCCCTTCTCACTGCGGGGATTAAGGGCTCAGAGCCCGATCCTGTGCTGTGCTGAAGGGGCAGCTTGTGTGCAGGAGCATTTCCAGAAGCTGCTTCCAAGCATCAGGCTGCTCCCACGAGTGGAGCAGGGAGGGTTTGGCCTCAACCTTGGGAGCAGCATCCAGCTCCATGGGCCTCATGGTCACTGACATGCTGGAACAGCTTCCAACAGTGACTTCAGTATTCAAATCTCTGCTATTTTTAATAATAATAATAAAAAAAGCAAAACAAAAACAACTACAACAAAAAAGCATTACACAACTAAGGGGTGGATCCCGAAAGTTTCATTTTTTGGGAGTTTCACGTGATGGATTTCATGATGGAATATTTTTGACCTATTCATTAGGTCTGACCTGCAAACCATGGATGTGGATGACCTCAGTGAGAAAGGAGAATGCTCAGCAGCTGGCTGGATCAGGTCCTCATTCAAAGAACTTGTTTTACTTGCAAAACTTTGGGACAAAGCTTTATACCCAAGAACTGGGAGCTGGCCAAAGTCAATGTAAAGCATGGGATTTTGAATATATTTTTGCATGTATTTTCTTTGGACTCTAACCAGGGTGCTGCTTAGAAAAGGCTTCCCAAATTGTTTTACATTGTTATTGTTATTTGAGGCTCTGTTTTCATTTATCATTCAGGTAAGATGCCTGGGAGATGTTTTTTTATACTACTTCTTGTGTAAACCACTGTATTAAAACATTTACCATTGTTCATTTCCATGAATAATCACTGTTGTCCTGGCCTGTTTATTGCCTGGAATAACCATGGAATACTTGTGTGTTAGAAATGGCTGCAACAAAGAGAAGTTTTCACTGTGTACATCCAGATTCCTCGTTCATCTGTGATTAGGACAGAGCTCATATTAAGATGCAGTGGTTTTAATGCAAGTTGTGATTAATTTTGGAGAGCAGAGTCCCTGAGAAGGTGGCTCCAGTGCAGAAGGGAGGAGTGTGGGGAGAATGGCTGGACCTGTCTGGCTGTTCCAAGGCTCTGCTCAAGCAGGGACACACAGCAGGGGCACAGATACCTGCTCCTGCTCTCAGCTCCGTGCTAAAACACAGATCCACTTTTTTATTGGTGCTTCCAACCCAGCAGTCAAGTGGTGAAGAGCCCTGAGACACCATTTCAGTCAAATTATTAATTAATCCCTGTGTCAATCTATGGGCAATGGTTGGTTCTGCACAGAGGGTGATCTCAAGGATGGAGGTGAGGGCTGGGGTCTCTCTGTGCCCCTGATCCCTGCTCTATTGTCTATAATAGAGCAAAATCTATTTTGTTCCCTGCACTTCTCCCACTGAATCCCATTTTTCTCAGAATTTTCTTGGCTGTTCAGTTCCATTTGAAAGGAGTGGGCCTTTTCCTGCATGATTCAATGCAAAAATAATTTCTCTTGGCTTTTTGTTTGTTTGTTCATTTGTGTTCCTTCCTATCCTGTATCTTGATTCCCTCTGGAAAAAGGAAAAAAAAAGGTAAGAAAAGAGAAGGAAAGTAACACTTCTGCTTGGAACAAAAGGGAGGAGCCTGTGTGGGAGATGTCAGATGGAGGAGAAAATCCCTGGACTTTTTCCAGAAACCTCCATCCACTTGAGTAGTGGATACAATCAGTTTATCAAAACACCCTCTGGTGCATTGCTGTGAGGGAGTGGAGATGTCCCTTCACCAGGAGAGGTTTTTAAATGGTTTATACAGCAGAGGTGAGGTTCTCATCTCTATCACAGCCCCTGTATGCAAAGCAGGAAGGTGCAAGGGGAGACAGGGAGCAGCTGGCAGAGCCTGACGTGCCCCAGTGGGGCTGGGAGGAGATTTGGGTGTGGTGGCTCTGGTGGCACTGGGCACACTGGCACTGCCACTGTCTGCTGACCCTCTGTGCAGATGCAGCCCTGCTCCCTCCTGCTGTGCCTCATGGAAATGCCCCCTCCAAACCCACCCATGCCCGAGCCCTCACGGTCCCTCCTTGTTGTATTGCACTAAGGAATTTCTTTAGTTGTGGTTTTGCACTGGGTGATTTGAAATTTGCACTGAGTAGTCCTCATATTGCACGAATTGTTGTTCCCTTCTCCCATCACAGGGTCTCTCTTTCATCCACCCCTCTGCCTTATACCCCGTGGTGATCTGGATCTTAGCCCTCCTCTCCCTGCTCTTCTCTGTGCTTCCCAGCCAGCTGCTGGCCCCAGGGGAGAAGCCCAGAGCTCTCTGGTCTCTGGTAATTTGCTCCCATCACACTGAGGAGCACCTGCAGCCCATGCTCCTGGCACTCAGGGCTGAGCCAGGCTCCTGCAGCGAGGCTTTGGGGGCACAAGGGACAGGAAACCCTCACTGGGGGCTGCTCTGCTCCCCAGACTGCCCTGTGGGCTGGGGGGAGGCATGCCAGCAGCATTTGGGCAAGATCTGCAGGTGCAGCCAGAGCTGAGGAATTCCTCCTTTCTTCCCTTCCACCCTTTGATTTACTGAGCACGAGTGGGGGCACAGATTTCACATCCCTGCTTCTGACAGAGCAGCCCATGAATGTGTCACACACATGCTCACAAACGTGGCTGGGCTTGAATGCTTTTGTCTTCAACGTTTTCCATTTTTTTTCCCCTTTTCTTTCCCTTCCCTTCCCTCCCTTCCCAGACATAACTTAGCCCAACCAACCGGAGACCCTGTGACTATCATGATGTAGGAAAGAAACAATCCCTGGATGGAGCAGCAGGCTCCAAGCAGCTTTTCCAGCAGATGCACGAGCAGGAAATGCAGCCTCATGTCCAATTTCTCATACCTTATCCATGACTGCTGCACTCACAGAACACATGCAGCCCAGCAATACGTGGTGCAGGATGGTTTTGGTGTGATCCCTTCCCCTTCTGCTCCAAACCTGGCACTTTTTCTGGGAGGGAAGAGGGCTCTGGAGAGGTGCTGATTTGGCTGAGGTGGGAAATTCCCCTGGGCTTAGGTAAAGCAGCCCAGGCACTGGGAATGGAGCCGTGCCCACGTTTGCTTTGCTAATTAAGCTTAGCTTGGGCTCAGAGGGACTTGTTTTGGAGGGGTAAGTGAGATGAGATGGAGCAGAGCCCAAATGCTCTCTCTGCTCTGTGGAGCTGCCTCTGGGGCTTAGGGAGGTATTTGTCTTATCCTTTTGGACCTGGATCCGGCCTCTCCTCCCCCAGCAGCACCCTGAGTCCATCAAGCAGTGAAAACACTGGATGGATGTCACAACTTCCCAAGGCACAGGCAGCACCTCCTGCCCCAGACAGCCCGAGCTCTCCCCAGCCAGCCTTATCCTAAAGACAGAGCAAGGAGCAGAGGCCAGAGTTGCACAGCAGCAATGCACTCCAGTATCCCTGGATTTGTGCAAGGAAAATGTTTTCTGTCCCCGCCTGCTGCATGACAGCAGCTTCAGGTCAGGTACCCAAACTGCATCCTGCACAAGCTGCTCCCCTGCTTTGCAAGAGGAGCTTTTCAAAGAGCAGTAAAAAATATTTTGGTTTGTTTGGGACCCTAATGTGGTCTGGACAGAGCAACATGAGGTAGCACTCTAAGAAACAAACTGGGACCAGTTTCCATGCTGGGATCTTGGTGTAAAACACCCTTTAGTGTTGACTCTGTGTTTCCCTGACCTCTCCAACACCCAGCTTCAGCAAAAATCTTTTTATCATCTAATATTTTTTTTCCTTATTATACTGTGCCATAGAAAAAAAAGGATTGAGTGACTAGTCTAATCCAAATGAAATTCCTCTGGCAACAAGAGCAGGAGAGCAAGGTCTGTGCCCTGAAACACAGCACTGTGCAAGGCTGCAGTAATAAAATCACTGAGAACTGTGGGAAAGATGAGTTCAAAGTTTTAGAGAAATCCCACCTGGGTGTGTTTGTGTGGAGCACCTATTTATGCATGTCAGCACCACTTGCACAAGGAAAAATTAGCAAATCTCAGCCCTGACCACTGTTTTAAAACCTTATTTCTGCAGTTTAACCCACACAGTAAAGGTTTTTTTCTGAGTAGAGTTCACTGGTGCTTTAAAAAGGTGCCCACAAATTTAATAACGATCATGACAAAGTTTCTACATTCTTGCCTAGATTCCAGGGCTTTCCTCTAAGCTGGCTGGCCATACTGTAAAAGTTGGTCATAAATATCTGTCTTTGGTATAATAAAAGCAATGTTTATATTCTTGACAGAATGCATTTGTGAACTTACAGTCATTAGAGATGTAAACTGAAGGCAAGAAGATAACCTCTCTCCCAAATGTTCTATTTATTTCTGTAAAGTAATTTGTATGATTTATCTTATAGACTAAGGTTTATGGTTCACTTTGAACTCCAGGTTCTTAACTCAGCAATTGCCTGTTTGGGCTGAAGCATATAAGTGATGGCATGACCCAAAGTGCTAGATGAAAGGAAAAAGACAAAAACAAGGCAGGCTTCTGGGATTTTAACCATCATTTCTATATTCCATTGACATCTCTGGGTTAAATATTTTCCTTTGGAGGCCAATATGATCATTCCATCTGTGTGCCCTGTCTCCTGGTGCCAGGGCAGAGCAGGGGCACCTCCAATGGGCCACGCCAGGGCTGGAATGCCAGGGGGTCAAACCTGGCCTCAGTCAGAGCTCCCAGTTTACAAACATCCATAAGCATTAAGGAAGCATCTATTTCATGAAATAGATTCATAAAAGAAGAATTTGGTGTTGCCCTGTGTGCTGCTGCTGTGCTGGGCTGGGAAGCCCACTCTTTCTAAAGCCCATGGGTTTTAAAGCCCACGGTTTTTAAAAACGTTCCTAACTCTTGTTTGTGGGAGAAAATATTTAATACTGAATAGACACAATCTTCCTGACTTTGCAAAGTATGAAATGAATCTCTGAGAGCTGTGACCTGCCCTATTCATCCAACACCAGCCAGAGAAAGCTGCTGATGTAGCAGGAAAGCTCCTACAAGGCTCAGGTTTGGGGCAGATGCTCCAGAGCAGAGAGCAGTGCTGAAAAGGTGGGGTAACCCCAAGTTTCTGTTTGATTTTGTGTTTTTACCACCATTTTTTAAAAGAATGTCTCATTCTGACACCTTGTAAGAAGGCAGTGGATGTGCTGTGCTAAAATATTTAAGGTTGGCTCAGCTGTCCCCACCCCTGAGGGTGTTTCTGTAAGCAGGGGTGACATCCTCAGGGAGAATTGCTGGAGGCAGTGTGGGACCTGTTCCCACCAGGCTGTGGGTGCTGAGTGCAGTTCCTGGGGAAATGTTTCTTTTCATTCAGCCCAAATTTTAATTTTAGCAGATTCCTGATGGAAGGATGTCATTAAACACAGCTCATTTCTCAGCATCTCCACCAGTGCCATCAGAAGGGATGAAGCAATTTCTCCATCACTTAGCCTGGCAAAAATGTAAGAGACTCAAGTGTATATAATGAAATTTATCTTTTTTGAATAAGTGAGAAAATCTGGAGTAAGAGGAAAATTATCATTCCCAGACCTGGCTGGAAGGTGGAGTTTATATTCTGTAGGAAACTTGGATTATTCAAGCCATTTTTCATTCCAAATCAGTGTCAAAAAGTCACCTCTCCTCCAAGAACAGCTCATAAACTGGAAATTTTGAACATTTTCCATTGAGAAACATCTGAACAGGTCAATAATAGAATCATATATATCATATATAGATATGAGATATAGATATGAAATATATACCAAAATAAAACCACGAAAGTCAAATGATTCATTTTGTTGCATTCCTCCTGCCTGTTCTCAGAGCAATGGGGTATCTTCATGTTTTCAAGATGACTAAAAACAAAAGCAGCTGACTTTAGGCAGATTATTGTGCTTTGAAAAACATTCATGTGAATTTTCAGTTGTTCTGGGCAGCTCTAACATAGGAGAGTGAGATGGCTTTGAGAGCTGTGGGTAAATTTAGAAGATATTTATAAAAAGTTGCTGGCTCAGCATGCATGGAAAGTGTTCAGCTACCAAACACACCCAGGGTGCAGGGACAACCCCATCCTCTCCACAACTCTGCCATAATTTTGGTTTACACCAGCACTTGTTTAGTTGTGATTTTCTCTGGTGGCACTGAAATGTAATTCCAATTAGGAACTGTCAGGATGCCTGCAGAAATCCCTCCTCGATGTTGCAGGATTTGGCCCCTGGCTCTCACAGATCAACAGGAAAAGATGCTCTTTGTACCAGATAGGCAGCAAGGCTGGAAGTTATTGAGGCCATTTAATCTCCTAATTGTTCTCTTATGAATTACCTGCCCTGCTGGGCCCTTGTGCTGTCTAACCCAGCTGAATGTGATTTCTGAGAGTGAGGAAGAGCTGTGTGCTAAGTGCTGCCTATATTTTGGTGCATTTAGTTATCAATATGTGGAATTCTGTCCAGTCCTGGACATGAAAAATCCATATCTTATCTGGCCTCTGCCAGGTCAACATTACTCACAATTCAGACACCATTTACTCTGCAGGGCTGAGACCTGTGTGATGCCTGGCTCTGACCAGTACTATTATTCACTTACTCTTGAGAACACTGTAATTAATCAGAAATACATGTTAACACCCTGTCTTCTCTCCCCTGCCTCCACCAAAAGTCCCCACCAGCCACCCAGCTTCTGAAAACCAGGATTAAGCCCTTAGTGAAGTTAATGGGAAAAAGCTCAGCAGGAATTCATCATGCTGGGGGTCAGCCTCCTGCTTTTTCTTGTCTGCTAAGGCAGGCAGAGAGCCTGGAGAATGGGAACAGGGTTAGCAGCCACCAGCTGCCTGTGTCTGGGGTTTGCTGTGCTGGATGTGGCCGATGCTTGCTGTGCAGAAGTGAAACAGAAACTTCCCTGGAGTTGGGCTAATTGGATTAGAGTTTGATACTGAAGCTGGTGTTGTGTCAATGAATTGTTATATAGTGCAATAAAGGTTGTGAAGGGAAGGTGGGAACACACAGTTCTTTGCAGGTGTAATAATTTCCCTTTTTTTTTGGTGATAGACATAATCCACTGATATCAAATATCATAATTCAGAATTTTCCAGCTGCTGCAGCACCTAAGATGGTCCTCAGTGATTAATAGGGCTGACAAAAAGGTCACCCCAGGGGCTCCTGGCTCAAGGACACCCATCCCTGCCCCAGGGATCACATCCCGCACAATTTCTTCAGCTCTAGCAGGGAAACCAAGCCAAAGCAGAGGGTGGCTGAGGTGCTCCCCCGCTCAGGAACACAAGCTGTCCTGCCCACATTCCTCAGAGCACATGCATTTAACCTGAAACATGGAAAATAAGAGGCAAGACCTGGCCCCAGCAGCCGGTTGTGGGGAGCTGGTGCAGGCAGGAGCAGAGTGTACAATAGACCATCTGTTTCCCTCTGTTTTTATTCCCAGATTGGATCAGCTGGGCTAAAGGAAAAATAGAGAGAGATGGAGCACCAGAACAGCAGCTCTGACAAGGGGCACGGGCACAAGGGAAGGTGCAGAACTGAAACAGCTTCTTCCAGAGGCAAGTGGAGTGGAGACAGTTCACCAGAAGCCAGGAAAAATGAGAAATCCTCCAAAACACTGAGTGTTGTATTCATTTTAGACAGCAGCTTTACCCCAACTCTGAATGATACTGGGTTTTCTATAAACCCCAGGCTGCTTCTCAGAGATGGGGTTGTTTGTCCTGAAATTGTGCCCACTTGTCCCAAAATGTCTCTGAGCACAAAGGCTCTGTCTGTCCCAACACAGCAGGCTGTGACTTGGTGCTCCACATGGGAATAATTTCTTCAGTGTCAGGGAAACTACTGGTGGCCTTGATGTTAAGCACAGGATTAAATGCTTTGTTCTTTTAAGCCTTGAATATATAAATAGTCGCAGGTTGCAAGGTGCAGGAGAATAAAAATGGCCAGAATCTGAGCCTTCTATAGGGTTATGCTGTGCATCAGCAAAGCTTCACTCTCTGCTGGGTCAGGCATGAAAACTGACATAATTCTGTCAGGAAAAGCACCTTTTTAGGGTGGGGCAGGTCCTTGCTGTTTCTCAGTGTACATTGGCTTTGTGTCAGGGCTGCAAGGATGTGGGAGCTGGGCACCAGCCGGGACTGAACTGCCCGGGGCTCTCGTTGCCCTGCCAGAGCTGCTGGGTGGTCACGCAGGGGTGACCCCGGGCCATGCCCTGCTGCCACCCCACGGGTGTCCCTCCCCAGGCCTGATAAGGGCAGCGAGCGCTGTTTTCTCTCTCTGAGGCTGACCCGCGGCTGACCCTGCTCTTGACAGGTCACCCTGCCCGGAGCTGGCACTGCGGGGACAGCGGGACAGGGACACGGCGGGGCCGTGCCAGCCCGGGGATGCCCCTGGGGCTCTCTGTGCGGCCCCTGTGGAGGATTTGGGAAGCTGGAGGCGCTTGCTCCTGATGTGTGCACCTCCCCTGAGGTATTTGCTGGGTCTACAGGAGGAAGGAGGAATTGAGAATCTGACTCCGTGTTCTTAGAAAGCTAATTTATTATTGTACTGTATTGTATTATATTGTATATTACATATTATATTATATTATATTATATTATATTATATAATAATGCAATTATTCATGTAATAATAATATAATATAATATAATATAATATAATATAATATAATAATCATATCATATCACATTATTATATAATAATATTATAATATATATTCTATAATATAATATATATTGTTATATATTATATGATATATTATAATAATCATAATATATAATATTATATTATTACAATATTATATATTATATTATTATATATTATTGTTATATATTAATAATATTATATACATTAATATTACTATATATAATATATTATTATATAAAATAAAATATTTTATATAATAATTAAATATTACATATTATACATTATATAATATAATATGATAAAATATTAAATTAACAATATTATATAATATTATAGTATATTGTATTATATTATATAGAATAATATAATATAATATTATATAATACGATTATTGTATTGTATTATATTATATTATATTATATTATATTATATTATATTATATTATATTTATAATAAAACCATACTAAAGAATAGAGAAAGGGTACTTACAGAAGGCTTAACAAGAATTATAAGGAAAACTCATGGCTGACTCCTCAGAGTCCAACACAGCCGGACCATGGTTGGTCATTAAGTAAAAACAATTCATATGTTGGATAAACAAACTGCAGACCACATTCTAAAGCAGAAAAACAGAGAGAAGAGAATCAGTTAATTTTTATTTTCATTTTTCTCTGACGCTTCTCAGCTTCTCAGGAGAAGAAATCCTGGCGAAAGGATTTTTCCAGAAAATATGACAGTGACACTTCCCCACCCACTGTGTATGTTCCTGGCATCCTGCAGCCTCCCCCAGGCACTCAGCCCTCCTTGAGGGGTATTTAAGCCAAAAAACCCCACTAGTTCACAACATCCTGGCAGAAGCCACTAACTGTGGGTCTCAGTGGACATTGGCTGCACTCAGAGGGAAAGGCTGGGGGAGAGCCAGCCTGGGGGCACAGGGCTGGACCCTGCAGCAAATTCCTGCCCAAGCTGGAGGCAGGACCCCCCAGTGTTGTAGGAGAACCCCAACAGCTCCCCTGGGATGGTGGAGAAGGGCCCCTCACTCTGCCTCAGCCCCCAAACCCTGCCTTGGACCTCCCCCTTCTCAACACCTTCAAATGCCTGAAACAGCAGAGCTTGCCTTTTCAAGCTCTTCTTGGCAGCCACAAGGTATAAAAAGATGATAACAAATAAAAGCTGAGATAATTGCACAATCACACAACCCCAGGAGTAGTGGAAAAGGAAAAAAAAAAAAGAGAGAAACACTTGTTGCAAGATTTTAGGTTTTATCATCAGAGCTGGAATCGTTATCATTAAAAGCAAATATTGCAGAGCAGAAATATCTCTGTTATAAAGTCAGATGGGAATTTCGCCCTAAAAATACCTGGCATTTCTCTGAGCTGTGCCATGGGAGAACCTCTGGACCTGAACTGTAAATGTGTGAGGTGTCTTTTAAACAAATAATATCAATATCTCCTTTGTGGTATTTATAACCTGCATAATACAAGAGAAATTAAAGCCTTTGCAAAAGAGGGCAAGGAAGCATAAAGAGATTATAAAATGTGCATAAGAACTCACTGGGAGAGATGTGAGCGAATACAGAGTGTTTTATCACTAATATCATTCCTCTTAGAGGCACAGACAATTTAAATATGTATTTTGAATGCAGCCAAGAAATATAAAGGCAACATAGCAAAATGATTTTAAATAAACAAGTAATAAAAAATAGCTTGAATATATCAACAATGAAAGCACAACAAAAAGGCTCATATACGTGAAGGTATTGATGGCAGAATTGCATTTTGCACAATGGTAAATATAATGGAAATGCTAACACTTATTAATAACATAGAAAGATTTGCAGGAATACTGTTGGGGGGGGGCAAGAGGTTACTCATTTCAGAGCTTTTGACTGTCAAACTCCTTCAGAAAAATTACACACTTCATTTCAGCTCCTGAAAATTACATACGCTTTTTTTTTTTTCATTAAAAATAATCTCATTCAGGTTTTCAGAAATGGTTTTTTCCTGTAAGTGCCTCAAACAAACTTTCACAAATAATCCCTCGTTTTGGCTTGTGTTGCTCTGATAAATCACTGAAACAACACTCTAAATTATTAGACTCAGTTGACTCAAGGAGTTCAACATGTAGAATTGAGATAAGAACCAAAAAGTCGCCAAAGGCAACTTTGAGTCCAGGAATAAAACCAAGGAAAATCTGTAAAGGGAGTGTGGAGTTAATGGAAACACCACTTGAAATATTTACCTAGTCACTTACAGCATTTTCCCTGCAGTTTTTTTTGCATGTCCAGATAAACACCAGCCTCTCTGGCTGACGACCTTTTCCAGAGCTTATCTCCTCCAGCAACCCCGTGTCCTTGGATCTCTGATCTGCTGCCTTTGGACCCCTGTGCACCCTCCTGGCTGTGCAGTGGGAGGGCAGGGGATTGTCCTGCCTCTCCCAGGATTGCATCCATGGCCACCACAGCTGGGTCCAGCCCAGGGAGCCCCAGCCCTTGGGGGTGGGATGATGTGGGGCAGCTGGGCAGGGGACATGCAGTGACCTGGGGTCTGCCTGCTCCCCTCCATCCCTGGCTGTCTGTGCAGGGAGGAGCAGCTGTGTCAGGCAGCTGCTGGCAGCGTGGCTGATCCTCTGCTGCTGAGCCACCCCATGTGAGCTCCAGGCGGGTGCTCAGCCCTGGATTTTGCCTGATGAGTGGTTTCTCCCAGCCATATCCTTTCATGACCCCATTTCCAAGGCTTTCCCCTCACCCAGGAACATGTGCATCCCTGCTTGGGGCTCAGGAGAAACCCACTGAGTTATTTGAACCAGATCGAGAGGGTGTGAGTGGATTAGGGGAGGATGTAAAGAGGCTCTGCCCAGGCTGCAGCTGCCCTTCGTATGGGACCTGGTGGAAATGCAAGAGCTGCTGTCTGTTCCTGCCTCTGACCCATCCCAAAAATGATACAGCTGGAGACACCCATGGGAACCTCACAGCCCACAGGGTGGTGTGTACCCATCATACCCTCTGCACTGCTCTGACTCCAAGAAAACCTAACCTAACATCATTTCCTGGAATCTGGGAAGCCTGAAGCCATATCTATTCCTGCCCTCTGCTTTTTATTAATTAGTTCCCAGCATCAAAATATGTGTTCAGAACTTTCCAAACACTTTATTTATCCAAAGGATCATGCAGGAATAATCAATCCCCTGAGCATCTGGTTTCTTTTGATTTCTTTTTGGTGTTTCCACCCCCCCTCTAATCTGGAAACCTGCTGGGGAACCAGCAGGAGATGTGTGATACTGAGCAAGTTCATTTATGGGGCTTATATAGTAAAAGCTCTCCCAAATGCATCCTGCTGGTAGAAGCCAAGCAAGGAGAGAAAGGGAAGGGAAGGCATTGGAGACTCCATGGATGGTGCAGGTCTTGGGTCCACAGCAAACGTGGCTGCTCCTGCTGGGTGAGCTCATGCCATTTTTCTGCCAAAGTTGTACAAAACCAGCTCTATTATGATGACAGCACCTTTTTCAAATTTAGCTGATTTTACTTTGAAAGTGGACGAGGATAAGCCAGGAAAACACCATCATGAATATGGAATGAGCATCCATACAGAACATTTGTCATTTCAGATGATATAAACATCAGGGGTTATGCTGGTATGGTGTTAAAGAAAATTCCCTTTTTGGGATTTGGTCTTTCCAACTTGAGGAGATGGAAATGCTTCTTAAAATGTTGTCCCAGCTGAGCCACTGGATATCTGACCCAGTGTCACCCCAGGCAATGGAGCTGCTGTGCATCCAGCCCTGCTCCAACGTGTCATCCTGCCTCATCCTGTGACATTAATTGGCTGTACTTGGGCAGGATCCATCAGCCCAATGCATTTGAAGGTTAAAAAGCAAAAGTCCCACCCACTCTTTCCGGCTCAAGGGCTTTCACCCCATTTTCTTGGAAGGTTGATCTCGGTGAAATGACTCCCATTCAGCCGTAAAATAAATACGTGTGTAAACTGCCGGGGCACACTTCAGACTTTGACCCGCGGAGCCGCAGAGCCCGCACCGCTGTTTTCACCAGCTCACCATTGAGCTCTAGCCCTTTGTAAACTTTTACTGGCTTGCCTTGGACGTGGCAGGAGCAAACAGTCTGCCTCAGCAATCGCAAACACGCGGGGAGGCTGCGGCAGCGGCCGGGGAGCCGTGCATGGCACCGCCAGACACGGGGCCCATGACTCACGGCCTCCCCGGGCCATAAAGCCCCAGGGACTGGTAGGAATTGCATCCTGGAGGGGCTGGGACTGAGACTGGAGCCTTGGGAGCAGCTCCACCGAGAGGGCATCTGGGCCATGCTGCTGCTCCCCGCGCTGCCTTATTGACCGCTTAAATCCTCTGCAGATCAAAGCGGGGCTGAGGGTTTCTTCCTAATGCTGCTTGAACTACACTGACCTTTTCCTCTGGAACCTCTGTTAACTCCTGCCCATTACTCATTGTAAACAAAAGGGAGATCCAAAGGGTTTCCAACGGCCGAGATGGATGGGAAATGTTAGGAAGCTGGTGAAGGATGCTCAGGCAGATGACATGATTTAAGGAAAGGAAGGAATTCAGACCCACACAGGCTGGCAGCCCCACTCTTCATTGTGGCACCTTTAACTGTGTCCATGTCTCATGCAGAAATGGCTTAGAAACTGTGATGAGTTAAAATGCTGGAGTGGCTCAAATATGGACTTTATAACTCAGTCGTGGGTCAGATTGGAAGGCGATCCCCAGCCCTGCTGAGCAAATGCCAGTGCCCATGGCATGGTTTGCAGCTATAGCTGACAAAATCATCCCATCAAGTGGGAGGGACCTTGAACTCTGGAGCAGCTCTGCTTGGAGCTTTGAACTTTGTGGTTTGTCTCTGCCTCCAACACAAATGCTGTGCTGCCATATGGGTACTTGTCACCGTGGTTTATCCTCTCCTTTCATATCTTATCCTCTTTGGGAAGTCCTCTGGTAATGCCTCACGTGCTCTTTGCATTGGGAAGACCATGTGTACAGGCTTGCAACAACATTAAATCCCATCATGGTCCATTACTCTTGTCGTAAAAATGTCTTTTTTCACATAATGCATCAGAAATATCTGTTTAAACTTCAGGGAAGTTCCTGCACGGGCTGCAGAGGGGAGAAACAGCAAGGCACCCAACTCCTCACACATGAATCTGTGTCATCCTGCAGCATGGAGGTGACAGCTGCTGATGGACAGCAGCCACAGCCAGCCCTGGACTGGGACTCACATTTTCCTGAGCCCTTCCTGGTGGTCAGAAAAGTGCCGGTAACAGACAGTGAGAGGGTTTTTTGTACTATGGCTTCTCAGGTTCACATTCAGGAATGTGACTTATCTGACAGCTCAGATCAATTCTTCACTCTCTCCAGTGAGCTGATGTCGAGCTGAGCCTGGCAGGCCATGATCCTGCCTGCCAGTCCTGCCTGCAGCCAAAGTCTTGATGCAGGATGACTGGGGATGCCCTCCTGGAGCAAGCATCCTCTCCCGGCCACCTCCAGCAGCCCGGCTTCCCGGTTTGGGTTTAAGCAGGCCTTGTTCCCTGGCCATAACCCCCACGCTGTGCCTGGCCGAGCCCTTTTTCTGTCCATTTTCCTGCCCTCTCCTGGAAACAAAGGCGCGGGTGTACCCTGGTACCGCTGGCGAGCGATAAGGCGGAGCCGCTCCCGCCGCTGTCGCTGTCACCAGCGCGGTGGCGCTGGCCAGGAGCTGCCCCGTGCCCGGGCACGCTGCCTCCGCCGGGCCTCTCTGGACAAAGATCAATTAATCTCCCACTTTTCCCCATTCCCTCCCTATTGCATCCTGGCCCTTGGCCCAGGAATTTCCCCCTGGCTGCCCATGGAGTCTGCTGGAAACCCTCAGGAAAGCGCTTTTGAAACATCTCTGCTTGGGCAACCTCAGGGCTGGGGGGGTGTTTGGCATTAATGCCTGGGGATTTAGATTATTTGGGAGCCACAGTTCCTGGTCCAGTAGAGGGGGAGGGAGAGGATTCTCTGTGTGAGGCCGGGTGGTTTGGTGACTCCTTCCTGTTGTGCCTTTTTTTAATGGAGCTACACTCATGGGATAGGGAAGGAGAAGAGGGGGAATAACCATCCCACTGTGCTGTCCCAAAATGAGAGAGTTTGAGATCATTCAGCACTGAAACTGCCCCTATGAGCTTCTGCAGTGCCATTCATGGGGGAAAATGAAAACTTTTCCTGTTCATGAGTTTTATCCGTTTTGCTCCTGACTTGGTGAAACTGGAGGATGCAGCTCTGCATGGGCTCCAAGGACAGCAGCCCTGGCACTTCAATCCTTTTATTGCAGTTGGTGAAACTGGAGCACCGAGTCAGGAGCAAGACGGATGAAAGTCATGAATGTGAAAAGCAAGAGTTTTGTTTTGGGAAACCCGAGTTTTGCAGGGAACAGGGAGAGCTCAGTTTCTCCCGAGGATTTGGGGGTTGTGTCTGTCGGGAACACAGTGACCTCTGCTGTCCTTCCCCCCAGCAGACCCCAGCCCGGGGGATGGACCCGCATTTTATGGGGAATAGGAGCGGGGGTTGTGGCTGGTCAGCGCTGGATGAATCGCTCCGGTGCCGCACGCTCGCCCCGGCCATTCTGTAGTGCCATCTTCAGGCAAAGCCTCACTATTGCTGAGATCAGAGAGCCCGGCAGCCCCGGCCTCCCTCTGCCCTGCCCGCGTCGGGAAGGGCTCTGGGGTCCGCACAGGGCAGTGGTCAAGGTCAGCAGGGACTTTCCAAGGACTTGGTGATGGGTGTAATGTCTCCTGTTCGAGATTCGATGGGAAGTTTTTCCAGAAGTCGGAGCCCCCAGCGAGCTGGAAGCTGGAGTAATGTCAGTATTAATTCTGAATAAAGGACTCAGCAGCTAAAGATGCGTTTGGGGTTCTGTTTAGAAAGGGGATGGCAGACAAGGCTGAGGATTCCCACTCAGGGAATGGATGCAGAGGAGGACGCAGCCCTGCATGGGCTCCAAGGACAGCAGCCCTGGCACTTCAATCCCTTTATTGCACCTTGCTTTGCTCAGACTGCTCCCAGGAATATTTTCTGGCCTGACTGCACAGCCAGGATGGCCAGGAATGATCTCTGCTCCCTCAGGGACCTCCGAGGCCCTGGAGCAGGCAGGGGCTGTGTGGAGCAGCCACACAAGAACCTGGCATGCACATGCTGGGAGCAGCATCCCCGCTGTGCATGGGAGCAGCACACGGAGCTGAGGATTCCATCCGGATCCAGGGCTTGCAGCAGCTCCTGGGGGGCTCCCCAAAATCTCCAGGGCTCTGCTGTGCTTGTGTCTTGAAGCTGTGACCAGTTTTGCTGGCTTAGGGCTGCAGGATGAGGAGGGCTCCAGCCTGCCCTGCCTGCTGCACACATCTGGCACAGACATGGAGCCGGTCCTGCACACTGCTGCTCGCGTTCCTCATCCGCTCGAGGGTTTTTCAAAGACCAGGCTTCCTCCAGCTGATTTACAGCGCTTCTTAGAGCAAAGGGGCGACTCCAGAGAAGCCACCAATTATGTTGATGAAGAGCCTGACAGTAAACAGTGTCTTTTCTCCCTCTAAAAGAAAAAGACACGGAGGGAATTCAGCATCTTCCCAACATCAAAGCTAATAACAGAAGTGAAGTGAGACTCTGACCTTTAACAGCCTGCCTGTTAGTGTGGATTATATCATGTCAGCAGCCATCTGCAGTATAAACTATACCTGGCTTTGATGAGACCTCTTATAGACCTTTAAAGGGGTGGAAATACTGCACGGCTTTCTGCAGAGAGGAAACCACTGGAATACCAAGGCTTTAGCTCTGCAGCACATGGGATGAGGGTGTCCTGCTGAACTGCTGGATCATCAGGCCTGCTGGGATCCTCACACAAACCTGTCTGGGATGCTGGAGCCAGAGCAGGTTGTGGCTATGCCTGCCAGTCCCAAGGTTCAGATATCATGGAGTTTTTGGGCCTCTATCACCTCCTGGGCCTTTTCCTGAGAGCAGAATGAGGTTGTGTCCCTGCTCTCATATGGAGATTGGATATCTGGAGACTGTAAGGGTTTGTCAACTCTCCTGACAAATGAATCTGTTTGCCAGTCAGCAGCCTTCATCCCTATTTTTTTTTTTTTTTTTTAGTATTTATCTTCTTTCCACCCAAAATGCCACCCTTCAGATGTTTTGGGGATGGACAGGCAGCTGACATCCAGCATCCCTCCCCCTGCAGTGCTGTCTCTGAATCCATCAGGTGCTGCAATAAACCTCAAGCCAAACTCAGCATTTGCCCCCACCCTGTTTGTTCTGGGTGCTGATTTGTGACCCTGGCAGCACAGGGCTCAGTGAAGGGGCATCCTGGCACTGCCCTAGTGCAGTAAACAGGCTGTAAAAGCTCTGAATTGAACCTTGGAGGAGGTACATGAGAGCAGGGATTGCAGAGATGGTGGCAGGAACCTTCTTTCCACACAGAAGCATCTCAGTGCACTGGAAGGTGATAGCCATTGCTCCCCAAAGAGTACCCAGAAATAGCAGGTCTGATGGAGCCACAGAGCATCACTGAGAACATGATCTCATTTCCTAATATGCTGAAATATCTCACCAGCTTCTCAGGGGACTTACCCCTAGAAAGGAAGTTTTCTTAGCCATATCAGGAAGAAAAGAAAAATGGAGGAATGAAAAAAGTCATCATTACTCTGACACCTGGAGATAACATTCAAAGCTAAGCGTTGGGCAGGATAACTCTGCTCCTAAACAAAGCTGATTTATTGGCAAAACTCATCCATTTACAGTCCATAAGTTAAGGGCTCAAGCTCTTTGCACAGAGGTGCTTCAGTCATCAAGGAATATGGTAATAATGTTTTATGGGATTGTCTAAGACTTCCTCTCCACAGGACCCTGGCCATTGCTGTTATGAAATACACAATGCTTTAGCATCCTGAAGTCCTACACACTGAGCCATAAAGACAAACATGAGTGATCTTGTATCTTCTGGGGCTTTATGGCATTATAAAATATGTTTTATGTTCCAATCAGCAGCGACAATTTATGAACAGAGAGGCTGGAGAAGATGTAACATCAGACTATGTATTTTAATATAGTTTGAGAGAACTGTAATGCCTTGAATGACATTTGCTCTCAGCACACACGGAAAATGAATAGTAATGCAGTGGAGATTGATGGTTTATTTCATCACGGAGGGTCTTCTGTGCAAAGAGTTTTATGAACGTTATAGACAATAACTAGTTGGCTTAAGGAGCAGGATTTATTGGCCGTGTGGCCACCTTCTCCTGGAGTGCTCACATTTTCTCAGTGTCTTGTTTGTGAAATTTGTTAGCATCACTTCCAGGAGGTTTGGTTTTTTTCTCCCTGCCTGTAAGAATTTAAATTAGAGCCGGAGATAGACACCAACCATTTTTATTAATGTTTCGTTTTATTTACACAATGTATCAGTTATAAGAAGGTATTATGGAGTAACACTAAAATGATCTATTTTATATGCAACTCCTCTGGGGAATGAAAATAAAGCTGCTCAGAAGTCGAAGCAAGGCAGTCGTCAGACAAGAGTTAGAACATCCTCTTTGTGGAGTATTGGTCACATTTAAACATCCTGTTCTTAAGATTATGCTGAGAATTTATTGCTAGTGTTGGATTTTTGTGAGTTCAGCATATTTTCATAAAAAAAAAACCAACCCTCAACTCTTCTGTTGTAATTCATCTTTGGTTTTGCATTGCTGCAAAGAATGATATCCAGGAGGATGTGCAGGCTGGCAGTGGCTTGGGGGACTGACTCTGCCAATAGAAGGCAGCTGTTCAGCCTGCAGTGACCAGCCTGTGCTTCTGCTCCTGTGCCCAAAATATGGGATTTTTTACCCAGGTGTGGGGAAATTTTTCCATCTCACTCCTGCTCATCTTTTTCCTGCCATTTACTTGTGCCCGAACCACAGCCAACACCATTTCCAAGAGTCCTGTGACAAGAGAAGTCATCCTCAGTCTCAAATTGCATCCTTTAGCAGGGAAAATTCGGAAAATGTGTTTCTTTAAAGCCTCCTTGTGAGAAAGCAGGGAGAAAGATGACAGCACTGAGCTTTTGGGGACGCTCTGAAAGGAGCAGCAGTGATTTGTGGAATGATGAGCACCATAGATGTAATTTTTTAGCCTGCAGTGAAGCAGAGGAGAAGGTAACTGGTTTCCATGGAGGAGAGAGAGTTTGGATGCTGGTGAGCCCCTGCACAGGCAGGATGGAGGGGACAGTGTGGGTTTTGTCTCCTTTTCCTGCTGTTGGAACAACAAGCTGAGGATGACCAGGACCTGTCCCATCACACACCTGCCCTGGTTGCCACCTCTGGTGCATTTATATGAAACTTCCAGCACCCGTTGCAGATTGATTCTTGCAAATCACTGGGGAATTGTGTCAGGAATCAATGAAGAGAATCCCAGCCCTGTGGTAAGGGCAGCATTTCAGGCACAATGGGCTGGGTCAACATCATCTTCACAGGAGAAAGGAGTCCATGAAACACTGAAGGGCTGATGTCACAGTGACACCCTGGTGTCCCCTCAAGGCAATGCCAGAGGTGAGCATTTCACTCCTTAATGTCCCCCTTTTTGTACCTCCTGATTTATTTTTACTCTCAGAGTTCTATTAATGCTGTTGACTCTCCTGTGCTTAGTACCTGCCCTTCCACAGTAATTAAGCATTAGCTAATATCTGCTCATTGAAAACCATAAAGAGAGCTTTATTATCGGGCAGGAAAAGGCTTCATTGATTTAGAAGACAGTTCAGGTGGTAATTTCCATGCCACCTTAAAAATCACTGCAAAGTGATCTCTAGAAGGTAATAAACAAGATGCAAAATCACCATGATAACATAAATCACCTTGAACTCACTTGATAAGGACTGTGCCATGGATCCATCCAAGGGAATTGCTCTGTAATGCAGTATCAACGTCCCATTATTTTAGAGTTACTAAAGTAAAAGTGAAAATGGGATTCTTTATGGGATATGTGGGATTTTATTGAGCTCTTGTGTGTGGAGAGGAATGGGAGTGCATGGGTGGATGTAGCAGTGATGACATCTGCCAAGGGTGATCAGTTTGTCCTTTCAAACCTCTGTCACCTGAGTGCCCCCACACAACAGCCTGTCCTTAAAACCAGGGCAGGAGGAGCCGAACCAGAGAAAATAACCCTGCACAACAAACTTCTGGCTGCAGAGCCCAGCTCTGACAGGGCTGTGGAAGCATCTCCTCTCCTGCTGCCTGCCTTGGGTGCTCACAGAGCAGCCCCAGCTCCCGGGATGTCAGGAGGAGCTCGGAGCAGAGGAGATGGATTAGGCCCTCCTGGCTGGCATGCCATGAATTATGTGTTAGCTCTATATCCAGCCATTCATTAGAGATTTACCAGCTGCTTTTTGCCTAAATATTTGCTTAAAGCCCTCGGCATATTTCATTCCATAGATTATTTTTTCCTACCAGTTATGAATCAGGGCTGAAAGCGTTTTAGAAAGAAAACACACTTTGCTGGAGTCAGATATTGCATTCAGTCAAAATCCAGGAGAAATGTAAGACCAGTTGGAAAATGAAGGGGGTCATTCAAAATTTTAACTGGGACAGATACAGAGAGAGTAAAGCCTGCAATTTTCAGGCTCTCCTACTCCAGCCCAATCAGTAAGAAAAATTTTAATTATCATTTTTATTTTCACCGTGTAATATTTCCTTTTCAGTGGTCTAAACAAATTTTTCTGCCATTTCTCCACAAGGATTTAGTAAATTTTGCTGTCACTTTGGGAGCTCTTCTCCAGCAGCATTGGAGGTCTCAGCTGATGCCCATCTTTCCTTGAAAAGGGTCTGTTGCAGGCAGTTGTTTTGACCCAAATTGGGGTTGGAATCACTGTAATCAGGGATATGCTCTGTTTTATATATCTATTTAATTTTGTTTCTATTATAAAGTCAAAATTACAAACTTGATCTGAAGTTCTTAATCATGCCCAGTAGTGGCAAACAAACTTGTAAGAGGTTGAAAAACCTGTGCATCTGTCTCAGCTCTCCTTGGAAATTTCTGAACAGAGCAAAGTTTGCAGCAACATTTAGTTTAATCTGATTTTAAATTATTTCAGGATAATTAGATGAGTAAGTAATCTTAGAAATTTTTCTTTTTACAACAGCGTGAATTTTTATGCCATTACTGCAGATTGAAAATAAATGGAGACAACTCAGAGAAACTTCAAATTCCAATAAAAACTTCCAGAACTTGCATCCAAAGTCAGGACTGGTGAGGAATCAGACTTTGCTCTCAGGTAAGTCAACACAACCATCAGGCAATGAACCTGGATGAGTTAATTTGTGGAGCAATGCCAATGCTCCTGCAGTAAGGGAAGTGGTACCAGCGTGTGCTGCAGGAGCTTTCCCAACTCAAACCAGCTGCAAATCTGCTCTAAGTGATTTTTTTTTCCTTAGAGGTCCTTAATCCACTGGGTTAAAGCTTTACAGTGAGCAGAGTACCGAGCAGGACAGACCAGCACTTCAGATTGCAGCTGCTAAAGGCAGCCATCCCACTCATCTCAGTGTTTGAAATAAATCCTTACATGGGGATCTTAAAGAGCTGGACTAACTCCCCAAAGCATTAATGGGTGTTAAGTGGTGTGCTGAGATAAGAGTACATCCCATTGTTAGGGGTGACCGATAGAGCTCAGGGGTCAAGTGAAATTGGGCTTATCTGCTGGCAATTCAGCCTTTTTTCTTCCTGTGTTTGCTGTCTAGAATTTTCTTCTACGAGGAAAAAAAAAAAAAAAAAAGGAAAAGGAAAGTGTAAAGCAGCCCATATTTTACTCAGAAGTCAAGCAGAAGATTGTTCAGGGCAGATGAAAGACAGACACAGCACTTTCTGTGGAAAAGCCAGGAGATGATGCCTTCCCTGCATGGTGAAATCCTTGGGACCATCAACTATCCCAGGGAAGGCAGAGCTCCTTTCATGATGGCAGCAGTGCAGGAGAAATCCTTAAATCCTTTTCCCATTAAACACGAGCAGACAGAAATCTCCTCATTAGTTTCTTTGGTGCACAGGAGCTGGCACCTGGACCTGGTGCCTCCAGGGGGGCTGAGCCTCCCAAGGATGGTGTGGTCAGTCTCTGGGTATGGCTCCAGCTCTGGAAAAGCAAGGGCAGCACAGCAATCCCGAGAAAAGCTCCACTTTTCCACCCTTTGCTGGACTCAAAGGGTTTTGTAGCTGTAGCCAACGTGTTTTGGAGTGAACTGGGTGGGATCAAGTCCCTGTTTCTGGAATGGACTCGCTGTTCTTGGCACAACAAAGTCCATTCCTGCCACCTGGGACATTCGCCCAAGATTTGATTAAAAGGTTGATGTAACCAGGGTGAGATGACATTGTTATGTACTGGGATAGGTCCCAGCACATCCGTTTCATGGGGCTGCCTTTCAGGGTGAGCAGTGGGAATGGTCTGGGTCTGCCTTACCCAAGGGCACCTTCACTGCCCTTACAGGTGCACCTGATCACTGAGGTGGCATCAGAAGAAAGGCCCGTTAAAAACAAATATCTGTAAGTTCTGCTTTTGTGGAAAGGGACCAGCTTTTGTTTAAAATGAGGAACTTGAAGTCACAAGAGAAACCAGCAGCAGAACTCTTTATTGTGGTTCTCATGACAAAAGCCTGAGGGGTTTTGATCACTGTGAAATGGTTCAGACTGCTGGGCTGCATACAAACCCTTTTAAATAATCCTCCCTGGTTTCCCAAGCTTTGCAGTCCTTCTGAAACCCAAATCAGCATTTAGCTGGCTGGGCAAATTCCCAGTCCCACTGAGGTCAAGGGATGCTGTGCCCTCACCTGCAGCAGTACCAGGATCTCCAATACCCCCCTGTATTCCACTCTGTTTCCCTGCTGGCTGCCAAACCAGAAGGTTCCTGGATTTGTCATGACCACAGAAAGGCATTTTAACATGAGTGGTCTAATTCCACACTACCAGAGCTGAGTTTGAGTTGTAAATGCAACCCTCTGGGCTCTTGACTCTGACCCACTTTCTGCCTGGAGCACAGCAGGAAGGCAACAGCTCCATCCCTCCCTCACAGGAATCAGATGGATCCCTATAAAATATTATTGGAAGGCTAGAACAATTAAATGTGTTCTTCCCTGGGCATTAAAACACAATATCCATATCCAGTGGCAAAGAACAGGTCTCTCCAACACAGTGTGTTAAAACAATTTGTTTATAAATCTGAAGGAGCCCAGGATCTCCCTGCATCTCTCTAATTTCAGCAGTGAGGGAACCCTGGAGTGCTGCAAACCTGGGTAGGGAGGCTTTTACTGAGCTATCAAGTCTGAGAGCAGGAATAAAAATGTATATTTTCCTTCTTTCTGATTAATAGTTCCAGTCAACATCAGCTAACTTATTCCTATTGACAGATCTATGAAATACTTGCAGAATCAACAGCCATAAAGTGAATGGCAAAGCAGTGGCACCATAAAGCTGTAATGTCCGTGTCTATTGCAATCAAGGCTTTTAAAACCTAATTACTTCTGGGTGACATCAGTCATATATTTTTGTGTGAAATTACAGTGGCATGCAAGTGCCCAGCAAAATAAAAGAAAACAAATGATGCCCTATAATAACAGAGAAGTGAACTGTCATTTTTAATCTGGCATGAAAGCTCCAACTGATGAAGCTTAATACAACTTGTTAAAACACCTAACAAGTGAGGAAGTGATTAAGTATTGTCCTTTTGCCTCTGGGAAATAGGATCTGCTCTCAGCAAGCACAGAGTGACTGAGATAGCCCTTTGGAGCTGATTGAGCTGCACATAAAGTAACTTCTAATGATCTCAGTCCACTTTGAGCCATAAAGATTTAGAAGGGACAATATTTTAGAAATGATCAAGTTCCACTCTTTTTATTAGTGAGGATAAAACACCTTTGTGGAGGAAATTAAACAGAATAAATTGCTGAAGCCTTCTGCAGCTTCCCTCATTTAGTGGTGTCAGAAGAGTGCAGCAGACACCAGCCTGGAGCAGGAGCTCATCCACAGCAGAGGGCACTGAGGAGGGAAACTGCCTCTTGCTTCCAAAGAGCTTCCAGGCTGGGTAAAGCCCTTTGTGTGGTAAAACCCTTTGGAAGAACTCCACTCATCTGACTCTTTTAACTCCACCACTTCACTGTGTGCCTGTGTTGTCTCCATCCCTGTGGGGAAATGAGGGATTTGGGAGCAGCAGTGGGGTTTGGGGCTGGGCAGAGCAGACAGAGCCTGTGGCTGCCCAGGATGTCTCTGCAGCCCTGGTGATGGAGGAGCATCCTTTGGAGCAGCACTCAGAGAGCTCCAGGGATGCTCTGCTCTGCTCTCCAAATTCCTGCCTTCCTGCCAAGTCACCTCCAGCACTAATCCCTCCTCAGGGACAAACCCGCTGAAGTTCCCAGTTCCTGCAATGGACCATGGCAGAACCTGCTACAGTTTGTGCTTCTGGCTTTTATTAGGGACACGTTTTTCAGGAGATGTTTCTTTTATGGTGCTTAAATTAAGTTTTCAAGGTTAATTGTCCAATTTGATGACTTTGGTTCAATAAATAATTCAGAGACAGTTTACGTCCTCCCATGTAAAGATGCCTGCTGAGGTTACAGTCGCAGCCAGGCACTTCCTCTGATGTGCTATTAGCTAATGTGCTGGAGGTTTTTCCACTTCTGTTTGGAAGCATTTATGCTCTCTGAGAGGAAATTTGAATGGAACTGAAGTTCAGTGGAAGGGATCATAGTGAAGACAGCCAAAGTCACCAAGCTATGGATAAAGTCATTGCCAATGTCCATTGTCCGGTGATTTTCCTGTTGTCATCCACCAAGCAGCAATAGCACAGCAATAATTTTAGGTCTTAATAACAACTTCAGTTCAGCAGGTCAAATTGAGAAGTCTTTACATGCTCTTTGGGGACTCATCCTGGAGCAGCTAACTCAGAGAAACCTTTTCTCTGAGGCTCTGAATCTGAGACTCTGAGCTGATGGAGGTGCCATTAGAAATTTCCCTGCTAAACTGCTGTGTGGGATAGGTGAAGTTGCTTCTCTTAGTCACATTTTTATAGCTCTCTTGCAAACAATCTACAGGACTGGTTTTCCTATTTGCTGTGTATAATGGGATCATAACCCTGCAGGGAGTCCCAGGTATCAATACAAGAAAACCCCTATAAATCATAAATATTCCTGTGGTGTGTTAGTGTGAGTTCCAGGGCTGGGAACTCCCAAGGGAGGGTAGCTGGGAATGGTGTTTCCTTCTGCCCCAGGGACCTGGAACTGAAAAACCAGAGGATACTGCTTCTGCTACCAACATTGGAGGAATCTTGGGGGACCAATCAATTAATATCCCTACCATGCTACCAATAAATAAGGCAGAAGATTTGCAGTGCTTACTGAACACCATCTTCTCCCTGTTAGTCAAACTCCACCGTGAGTTAACAGCGTCAGATTTCCAGCAAACCCACATCCCCAGTGTCTGTAGGTGCTTGGCAACCCCCAAACCCATTGTCCCCCTCCAGCACCAGCGCAGGGCTGTGGCACCACCCTCCCCAAGGTGTCAGTGGGTGCTGGTGCACTCAGGTGAGAGCTGGAGCTGGAGCAGCCCTGCTGCTGACACTGCAATGCAGCTCCAATGCAGAGCTCCTGGCAGAGGGACATTGATTCCATGGTACACTTGCTGTCCTTTAAGCAAAGGTCACATTGCAGGGCTGGCTCTGCCTGTGTGTACCCAGAGAGGATGGCTGGACCAGAGTCTGAGTTAGAGCGAGATGCTGCGCCTGCTGCTCGTGCCAGGGCTGGGATGGAGCCCGTGGCCCATTCACCTGTGCTGAGGATGCCCAGCTCTCCAGGGCACCCAGCCAGAGGGCACAGGCGTGCCCTCACCCTGCAAGGGCTCAGCACAGCAAACTCTGGTACCCAGAGGATGCTATTTCTACAGCTGTCTGCCTACCCACCACCTATTTTCGATCCACTCACGGAGTAAAAATATAATCTGAATTTCGCCTGCTGGAGCAAATTGTGGCTACAAATATTCTCACTTATTAAAAAAAAAAAAAAAAAAAAAAAAAGAAGAAGCAGTTATTGGCAACCTGGCTCAGAGCTTAGCAGGGCTTGCAGAGCAGCAGACTGTGAGGTTTGTTACTGGCAATGTATTCAGAAGGCATCTGATCAAAGCTATAAAAGGGGAAAAAAAATCATCAAGGCAACATTGTAAAAGATGATAGTTGTTAAATCTAATTTCAATACTCTGTGTGCATAACCTCTAACTCGGAGGCATCTAAGCATTCCAGGCATGGCCAGTGCATTGTAATTTTTGCATCGTTTCACATTACTCACAAGGTGCATTAGATGGACACTGAAGGATGAATTATTCTTTTCAGCAAAACATTTTTGTGGAGTAAGTAAATTTATCTTGCGGGGAAAGTAAAAGGAAGAAATATGGCATTAAAATGTGCAGATCTGAGTTGAACACATCTCTCTTTTACAGGGAAACCATGATTTAAGTGCACTCTATTACTAATGTTTAATAAAAGCCATAATTCAGAATGTCAGGCTGAGGCTGTGTGCATTGAAACTATGATTTGGGGAAAAAAATGACACGGCCATTTTTCAGTACAGTAGCTCTTCTTTAAGCCATTTGTCTGCAGGCCTAAATTAGCTTTGAAGTGTACTTTATCTTTTCTAAAAAAGGCATTGATACAGCGATTATGCTTTATCAATTAATTTTACACACATCCCTGGAGAGGACAGGGGTTCTTGGGGCTGGGTGCCTGTCACCTCCCCATCCCAGTGCAGGTCATGTCACCTGCATCCTGCAGCACCCTGCACTTCAAGGGACCCTGGGACAGTCTGTGAGTGCACAGGCTGAGCTCCCACCTTTCTGTGAGATATTTCCCCAGATATTTTTGCTGTTCAGTGAGTGTCTCCCCACGTTGCCAAGGTGGAGACCCCCTGTGCTGTCTGTGGAGCTGGCAGCAGGCTGTCCACTGCTCCATCAGTGCTGCCTCTGAGGGGAATGTGGAATTGGCTAATGGATGGCGTCCCTTCCTCTGACTTCACAGACCTGCAGCTGACCACCCGCTGGCCTCCACTTGCTGTGTGGTTGATGTCCATCCTCCTGAAAGTTGTGAAGATTTTGGTGCAGAGCAAACCCCCAGCAGCACCTGAGAAACTGCAGAACAGCAATGCTGAGCTCAGAGCTGCACCGTGGTGCTGCAGCAGCTTGGTGGGACACCAGCTTGGGAGCACAGCTGGAGTGTTCTATTCTCCAGCCACAACCTCTGAGAGGGCAGCTGAGCTGGAGGTCCTCCTGCAGCTCCATCAGACATGCCATTGATGTCTGCGTGTCCCCGTAGGGGTCAGCCAGGGTTATCAGGGCCTCAGGGTTCATCAGATGGCTGTCAAGTGGGAGTTTGTTGCACCCAAGCTGCAAACAGGCTGTGAAAGTCCAACTGGAGCCCCAGGGTGTTCAGGGATGAGTAGCTGTTAAAAGCATTTGGGTTTTGTTCTGCTTTCTTTTACTCTGCTTCCCCTCAGTGACAGCTTTTTCTAGATTAAATAAAAGCAATAAACCAGCAGCTTGTCTGATCCCTGCTCTGCACCATCACGGGTGCAGCTGTCACTGAGCCTGCCCAGCTCCTGCTTCTTGATGCTTTGCTGAATCCCACTGCCTTAACAAGGCTGGGGACAGCTCTCTCTTGCTGCCTGTGACATCCCCAAGGGCACCCACTGCAGCCCAGCACAGCCCTCCTGGGGCACTGTACCTGCTCTGCAGATGGCCACAGATCCATCTGTGTTTTCATCTGCACGACTAAAAGTCACACCAGAAGAAAAAGAAAAATAAAAAAATCTCCCCTTTCCTCTCTTCCATTTTCCTTTTCCCAGGATGCAGGGTGCTGGGACCTGCCTTGGGGTGAGCAGGCAGACACTGAGGGGTCCTTGTGCATCTGCTCAGGCTGCTGTGAACCTGGAGGGACTTGGAGGCTGCTTGCAACTGCTCCATCCTTGGGAGTGTTATAAACCAGCATCAGGCTCCAAAGAACTTCCCAAAGTCATGCCCACAGGTCAGGAACACCTCCTGGATTTAAACCAAGCCAGAGCCCCTGCGAGCAGCACACGGGGCTGCTTTCCACCAGTGGAAGATCTGGGCCATTAAATATCACTTTCATTTACAATCTGACCTGCAGCTGGGACATTTATTGGCACAATCCAATTCCCCTCGGGGCAGGCAAAGCCTCAGAGCTGGATGCTGAGCCTGGCCCTCGCTGAGTGTCTCCCGAGGAAACACTACCTGTGCTGGGCTCTGCTCCCAGGCACCCCAGCTCCTGCAATTAAACTCTCCTTAAACTTTAAAGGCACACTTAAATGTGTGTTTATGGCCCCATTACTTTCTCTTTATAGCCCGAGGTGAAGGCTGGAATCCTGTCCGAGACATCTTAAAGGTTATATGTACAATTAGCTGGTTCTCATCACGTCCTTTCATATATTTCACTTCGTAAGCCAAAACAAACCCTGGTAAATCAGCTGGGGGCACCGCTGGGACGAGGGGACTGTCACTGTCACCCCTCCCGGACACCCAGGGGTGACTCAGCCGCAGAGCAAACGATGCTGGGCGAGAGCTGGAGCTGCCCCATTGGAATTTCAGGCAGGATCCAGGCTCCCCTCTGCAGCTCCTGACCTGCCTGGGATGTTGGGGCAGAGTCATTAATGACAGATGTGTAAACTTTTGCATGGAGGGATGCCAATATTTTGCATACTTACACAGTGCTGCCATAAATATTAATGTGGTGCTAATATGGGAAGTTCCACCAGCTGTGTCCATTCTCGGGGGATACTTCAACTATTTATATTCGGGGTAATGAGCAAGCTGTTATTATATAATCAGGCTGTTGGAGAAGCCTTTGGAATAAAAGTCTCACTGAGAATTAGCCAACAACAGGAGCGTGCTTGGAGCCACGAGACATCACAGATTGAGTGATGGAAGGTTTGGCAGAGCAGAGGCAGGACAGGAGAAAAACAGGGCAGCAGGAGAAAGGTGCTGAGAGTGAAGCTCCTGGTGAATTCTGATTGAGATGAGGGGTTTTTTTGCACCCAAACACCAAAATTCTCTACCTGCAAAGTAATCCCAGATTTCTTGTATGAAAGATTAAGTCACCAAAGGAGGCAGAAATGAACAATGTTTGCTCAGTGCTGAAAAGCACAAGCAAGAACAAACTTTGTTATGGTCTCCTCTCTACAAGCACAACCTGCTTGCTTTAATCAGAGCTGGAATGATGCTGCTTTCATCTGACTCGAGAATCAGCCTCTCTTCTCACACTGAAGTTGGATTTGTGTTGATTTTATTACTGTTTTGGACTCCCATAACACAAATGACTGATGAGCCAAATCTGTGCCGCATCCCTGGATGTATTAGGCTCCTATTGTCTTTTTTGCATCAAATCTATGCTTTTTATAAGGCAGACTTCTTCTTCTTTAAAAAGAAAAAAAATCTGGAGAACAGTTTGGAAGTGATTTAAATCCTCTCCCCTCCTTTTTTGGGGAACGATGAATATTTAATTGAGTTGAAGGTGGATAAATGATCATTTTCTTCATCCTATATGGTAGTGAGTAGTAAATTACTTTACCAGGAAACCCAGTTATAATTGCAAAATTGATAACAGAGGTGTGAAAATTTACACCTGTGATAATAAAGACTAGCTTCCCATCGTACATCGACATTATATCTTCTGAGTTATCTCTTGTGCATGATCTAAATATTTCATATAACCCAGCAATCAGAGCCTTCAGCTCCCCAAGTAAGAAATAACCTCCTTTTATATTTCATAGGTATATATATATATATATATATATAATATATATATATATATATAATATATATATATATATATATATATATATATATATATATGTGTATTACAAATAACAGCACGTTCTGCATGCACCTACACACCTGCACAGCAGTGCTCCAGGGTGGGTTTTTGTGCTCCTGAACACTGATGGAGAAACCCAACACTGTGCTGCAATGCAGGGTTTGGAGGCAGCATGGCAGGGAGGGGTGGGCAGAGCATCATGACCTTGGGCAGACCCAGATTAAAAATTGCTATTTGGCATCCTCCAGCTCCTGGAGGGCTGGACCCTGGTGAGCTGCTGAACAAGAGGAATGTGCCTCCTCCTCCTCCTCCTCCTCTCTGTCCTACCAGCTTTTCCCCAGGAAACTGCTGAGTAAAGGGAAGCACAGAACTTATGGTCAGTTTTGGCAGGGCCCGTGGAGCTGGGGCAGGATGAGGATCCCTGAGCGCTCTGGGGTCCTGCTCAGGGCTCAAGACCCCTCAGGGGCTGGCAGGATGCCACCACATGCTAAAGAGATGATACTCAGCTGGTAATTAAGCACTGCAATCAGTGGAGCTCTCAGCACAGCCCGCTGAAATGAACTCTGTGCAGACTGAAATTAATACTGAGCATCCTAATGGGCAGGAGTGCACTCGCCAGGATTAACCCAGGAGGAAATCAAACCCTTCAGAGGAAGCTTTTGGCAGCAGGAATCGCCCCCTTATTATCCAGCAAAAGTCTCAGTGCTAATTCTGAATTAATCCATAATTTGGGAAGAATTTCTCAAGGTCAAGGCTTTTTTTTTTTTTTTTTTCTTTTGCTAAATCTGGTTGCACTGGATGCAGAAAGGGTTGGACGTTCCTGGGGATTTCCGTGGATTTGGGGTTTGGAACAAGGCTGTGGCTGTGGCTGGTGGCAGGCACAGTCATTAAAACACAGGGATTAGAGCCTTCAGCCTGAATCTGAGTGTAATCCATTACCCTGTTCACAGGGAATCACTAGGAACAGGAGCTAATTCCCTCCATCTAGGCTAAAAGAGATGGGCTCTTTTAAAAAGTTTGGTCTGGTTAACAGTGTTGTATCCAAGATCTCTGTTACTGAGGTGCCAAAGCCATAAAACACATAAATTGCCTCTTTCTCCTAATTTTAGCATGTCATTTCATAGATATAGATAGGCTTTTATATAGATATATATATTTTATTATGCTCTATGTGTCTTAAGATATCATTACTTTTATCCCGGCCAGTTTATTAAAGATAATTATATGGAAGTTCCCATGCATTCTCCAAGATTGCAGTTGGCTGAGCTGGATGAGAACATTATGCTAACAAGAGCATATTTTGCTGTACATGAGACAATCTTTTCTGGGCAGGAAGAAGTGAATAATTTTCCTTCTCTTTTTCTGCCTCCCAATATTTTTCTTGAAGCTCATTTCAGTAGCAAGACATCTCCAGCTTCCCCTAGACTAAAGCAAGAGACAAGATGCAAGAGCCATTGATTCACCTTAGGGAATACTTTGGAGAGATCAAAAAGTGCTCGTGTGCAAGCTGTTTCCTGTGGGAGGAGCATGGCAGTACAATCAATCCATGAATGCATTGTAAAATCAATGCTCTGTATAATTAGGGCACTCCAAGGGTAAAAAAAAAAAAAAAAAAAAGAAAAAAAAAAAAAAAAAGGAAAAGAAGGGGAATAAAAGGGAAAATTAAAAAAGGGAAGATCGTCAGTGTCTACCAGGACTCTTGAAGGCTGGAGGAGTCACAAGCACCTGAACAAACAGATTTTAAGCCTGTTTCAGAGGCAGTGAGGGAAGATCTTGGGGGATGGATGCAAAACCTTTTGTCTTGGTGCTGGCTGCAAAATGCCAAGAGCTTGGGGATGGTGATCACAGGTGAGGCAACCTCCTCGCTTCTCAGCTTGGACACCTGGGGCTCCAACACCCTGACCACCACTTCAGGCTGCCAGTGAGAAACCTTTTTGATGGCAAACCCCATTGGCAGCAGCCAAAAACGATCTGGGAGGGAAAAAGAGACCAGAAACCACCTTGGCTGTGGGTGGGGTGGCCAGGATCAAACCTTCCCCTGCAAATTCAGCCCTCCCCTCTGCCCTGGTGCTGGTGATGGTGGGGATCCTCTCTGTCCCACCTCCACACCCAGCAGTGCAGAAAGGCTCTGACCTCGGGAGGTTCCTTTGGCATTTAAATATTTTCAGCCGTTTCTCAGAGACCAAACGGTCGTAATTCCCAGCTAAACACAAATGTTAACTATAGATCATGAAATACAGCAGAGTGTAAATAGTTCTCTTTTATAAGGCACTAAATTATAAGCAGAGACAATTAAGTTAGAAGACAAAAATTCCTTTAAATTAGCAGTCACTTTTGCAAGCTCTTGGCGAAAGCAATAATGTGTTTCTGCCTGAAAAATTCACTTTTTAGGGTATGTGGAGGCTGTTGCAGACTGCTGACCCTGCTGGAGCCCACTGCAGCTCTTAACACAGCTTGGCTTGATAAATAAGGCTTTCAAATTTAAAGCCTAAGCCACCCTTCAGCCTGATTTTTAGTTATTCAACAGTAAAAGATCTCTGAAGATCCAACTCACCCCCCAAAGATCCTCTCCAGAAATTACACTCCCGAGCAGGGGGGCAAAAAAACAAACAAACACTGCCTGGAATGGCCACAGCACTGGTTAATGTTCCTCAGATGGGTCATTAGGTCTTTTATGGATTGTCAGCATGGAGAACTGATCCTGGTTCCAGGGCAAAGAAAACTACATCATATTAAAATACATGGCTCTTGTGGGACACAGCACTTTCACAGGGCTGCCTGTGAGTTTGGCAAGAGCCTGAAGTTGAGAAAGACAGATAACCCTGCAAATCAGAAAAGGCAGGATTTCATCAATAGAAAATTACAGATCCCTGGTGAGAACTCGCATCATTATCTATCAGGAAATAAATTGGCCTGAGTTCCTCTTAACTGGTTCATCTGCTGGGGTGTCGTGGTGGGAAGGACCTTTGTCTCCTGAGCAGCCACTGGTTCACTGGGTGCTTTAATTGCTTGGAGGAATAACTATTGATGGAGCCATGGTAAAGGTGCTCATGCCCCAGCTTCAAAGAAAAGGGATTTTTTTTAAGGATTCACTGTCTTGGAATGCTTTGACTGGAGACACAGGTGGGAAGGGAGAGGTTCTTACAGGGAAAAGGTGCAAAGAATATCCCAATCCTCACCCATATGGTGGAGCAGTGCTCCATATCAGAGCTTTGTTTCCAGAGGAGGATGAGAAACATCCCCAGGGCTATGAGAAACGCCCCACAGGGCTGTGGGCCAGCTTTGCTGCAGCAGCTTTGAGCCTTTAAATCCAGTCTTTGGGAAATGCATGGATCTATTCCAAGTAAAGCACCCAGGAATGTGGAATGTAGGTGTCTCTTATCCTTTAGGATACTCAGGGAGTGCTGCATGTCTGGTAGCAAGGACAAAGTTTGTTGGCCATCACCCAGCTGACAGCACATGGGCAAGGACAAGCCTTCGTTTGGGCTCCGTTGGCAGGAGAAAGCTGGCACGCCAAAAGGATTAATTATGCCCCAAAATAAACGTAAAGGTGCGGCTAGAGAGAAGTAGCACCGGCAGGAATTCTGGCACCCGTCCCACGGGCCAGAGGGAACGGGGAGGGGGAGGAGACGGGAAACTTCGCCGCTCTTAAACCTCGGCAGCCTCCGTCATTGTGTCCGGGGCGGGCACGCGTGGAGAGAGCCTTTTCCAGGAGAGGGCACTCGTGGGAAACAGCAGCTCCAGCCGCTCCGGCCCGGCCAGCGGGAGCGCTTCACCGGCCGTCCTGCATCCCGCATCCCGCATCCCGCACCCCGCATCCCGCATCCCGCATCCCGCATCATTCATCCCGCATCATTCACCCCGCATCCTGCATCCCGCATCCTTCACCCCGCATCCTGCATCCCGCATCCCGCATCCTTCATCCCGCATCCTGCACCCCGCATCCTGCATCCCGCACCCGCATCCTCCATCCCGCATCCTTCATCCCGCACCCCGCACCCCACACCCCTCATCCTTCATCCCGCATCCCGCATCCCGCACCCCGCATCCTTCATCCCGCATCTCCCCAGCCCTTCCCCGCACTGCTGGAACCCTCCGGGCGGTTGGAGCCCCCGGTTCCCTGCATCCCTGTGAGCGGGCAGTGGGAATGCCCCACATCCCTCTGCTCCAGGCTGACAGGGATCCTCCGCCTCCCCGCATCCCTCTGGACCGGGAAGGGGAATCTCCCGGTCCCCGCCTCCTTCCGGGCAGAGGGATCCCCCCGGTTCCCCGCATCCCTCTGCCACCGGCTGAGCCGCTGAGGGATTCGTCAGGAGAACATGAATCCTCGCTGATCCATTTGGATCCTCTCCCATTCCCCGTCCATGCTGGGAGGATGCTGCTGTGTGCTTCAATAGCTATCAGCTCTGAAAAAAAAAAAAAAGGGAAACAAATTTAAAAGGAAAAAAATCCCGATGTACAGAAAAAAAAAGCCCTTAGGCCAGTGGTGCACTACGTGAGAGGGAAACATCTTGTATGCTAATTGGCTTTAGGTACTTACAGCAAGATTGAGACTTGTAGCATTGCCACAGATTGTTGGAAATTCCTCCGATAAGCTGACAGATGAATGTGTCTCTCTCGTGGAGAGGTGAGAGAGCAGCAAAATGCTTCCAAGAGCACAGGCAGTGAAGCAGAGATATTTCTGGCATGTCAACACGCCGGGGCGGTGAGAACGCTGACCACTCGCTGCGGGAAGGATGGGGAGAGAGGGAAGGGAAGGGAAGGGGGGAAGCAGCGGGCAGGCAGGCACGAAATGCTGATCTGCTGGCCACGTCCTGCCACCTGCACGCCGAGGAGCAGCTTTTTGTGAGAAGGGCTCCATCAACTTGAATTACTGCTTGTGAAGCGAGGTGGGAGCGAGCAGGAGTAACCGAGCCAGAATCCAGCCCTACGCAGGAGCACGGCCAGCAGAGGTGTGGGCTGAGATTAATGTCCCAGCACAGCTAATTGCTGGGACCTGTTTAACCATAAACCAGGTTCATTTCTTTGGCTGAGATTTTGAGTTGTTTTTTTTTTTTCCACAAGTTTCAGAATTCACCTTGCCCTTTAGCCATGGCAGAGTTCATTTCTGCTGGGTTCCCAGCCCTGCTGTTTGCTGGGGGAGCTCTCTGGCTACTGGGGCAGAAGTGGGCAAGGCAGAGCTGTGCTGAGGTTTCCCCTCAAGCACCCACCCTTCATGCAAACCTTCACCTCCTCTCTGTGCTGTAAAAAATAAGAAAAAAAAAAAAAGCCTTGAGGCCCAGGGGCATCATGCATCTTGCACCACAGCCTTACACAGCAGCACAAGCACAATCTGGTCCTGGAAATGCACCAGACCCTGTGGTTCACTCTGTCTGTTCCAAAACACTGGGAATAAACCCCACAGGAGTGCAAGGTCTGTGTCAGGGCACCCAGCTGGGCACCCTGTGCCTCTGTCCCACTCCAGCTGCCCCACCAGTTCTTGGTTCTCCCTCTACTCGCAAAGTGTGAAAAGTAATTTCTGATGGTTGAGATGGGAGTTGCTGGTCAAGGATTTTTGCAGGATATTTGGAGCTGTTTCTGAAGCTTTTAAATTGACTCTTTGGGTATTTTTGAGTGTGAACCCTTTGCTGAAGCAGTGTCCACTCCTGGCCATCGGCTGTGCCTGGTGCTGCTCTCCTGTACCAGACTGAGCCCTGGATATTGCTCAGGTCAAATGTTTCTTCTCTCCATCTACCTGAAAGCATTTGCACAGGTGATTTCCTGTCAGTTCTGAGTGCACAAGGAGCAGGAATGGTCCTGTGGCAATTTGCAGGTCCCCCAGCTTTTAGACTTGGGTTCAGTTTCTCAATTTTTGAGACAATTTTGCCTCTGACCTTGAGCAAGGTCACTTTCAACTTTTGTGCCTCAGTTCTCCCAGCAATAAAATGGGCTTAATAACATCTCCTTTCTCCAAATTTAAGTTTTCCTCACCATGTCCTGCCCACAACTGCACACTGTGAATCCAATGGGATCCCTAATTTAATAAGCACAGGGGAGCCTATTACCATAACCTTCATGCCATAGCTCTGTCTTTATCTCTGCCTGCAATTTGCTGTAGGAAATATCACTGCTTTCTCTTTTCAATTGCCATTAGCAATTGCAGCAGCTGTGGTACAGGACCCGGGGATTTTCAGCTGAAGTCTAAATGCAGTTGACAACTGTATGAATCTCAGAGCCAGGGTAAGTAGCTAATGCAAATATCAACATTGTAGTAAGAAACACTCAGGAGCAGTAAGTGACTGATAGAAAAGTGATTATATGGACTTTATGTTGAAAAGTAAATATTTACTCTTCACCATTGACAGATGCTTCAAGCACCATAGATCTAAAAAAGACATTGATTTGCTCTCCTCCAGCCTCTCTTATCTCCTACTTATGAAAGTATCTGGTGAATAGTACATCATCTGCTTGCTCCACAGCCTAAGTGCCTCAGAGCAGCCACTCAGGTAATTTATTTGGCACCCAACAGTGCAATAGTTAATTGCAGTGCTTGTGGAATTGCGTGTGGGCTCTGCCACAGCCTCCTGAAATGCAGTCACCCAGCGCTGCTCCTGCTTCCCTGGTTCAGAACTTGAACACAGGGCCAGCTCCTGCCCTCCTCAGCAGCCACCCAGGCATTAAAAATAAGGGACAAAAAAAAAAAACCAGCAAGAAAATAAAAAAGTTTCATTCTACAAAAGATTTTATTCCTTGAAGAAGAAGTAGAAAAGAGAATGACCTCAGAAAATGCAGCTGTGCTCTTTAAGAACAGGCTGGCCGTCGGTGGCTCCCTGTGCCGCTCTCCTCTTTGCCCTCCTGGAATTGCCTTGAAATAACTTAAATGAAGTTGAGCCACACCGAGGCTGTCAGGTTTGCTGGACCTCCTTGGCAATCAATTTAACCTCCTGGAATAATTTTTTTCTGCTGCTGAAGTTGCTGAGTCAGTGATGGGTGTCTGGGGGCTGCCTGCAGAGCTGGTCCTGGTCCCTCTTCCCCGGGGAGCCACCCAGGAACATGTCTGTGGGCAGATAAGGTGCTGCTCCTCTGGTTTGCTATTTTTGGATGGGGCACTTATGGGTGGTGTGCTTTACAATGACATGTGTGTGACCGTGCTTTCATCAGCTGGGGGGTGGGACCCTTTTGAGGACAGCTGTGGCTGTGCACAGCCAGTGTGAACTGCCTCAGTCTTCCTGCAACCCTTAAGGGGCACGGAAAGTCCTCTAGGATGCTTCAGCATCCCGGCCCCTGGGGTGGAGCAGGCATTTTAGCTTCCCATTGGCTCTAAAGGAGAGAAACACACTGTGCTGCCTCGCTTTTGTCCCGTTTTGGGGCTCAGCTGTCTTTAGAAGAACCCTTGCAGCTGCAGGTGGCCTTGGTTGACATTGGCAGGGTCTGTCCATGCGTGTGTCCCCCCCGCCCCTCGGAGCTGCACTGCTCTTCACACTGCAGCAGCTTTCTCTCTACAGCTGATAATTACTCACCTCAGAAATAAATAATCACAAAGTGGAGGGTACAGAGAATTGTTCACAGAAGAAGAGAACTAAAAACTTTGTCTGTCTCTCCTTTGGAGCCTCTGCATCGGCCGGAGGGATCTGCCCAAGCTGCTCCGTGAATGTTGTGCTCAGTAATTACCAACTGCATAAACATTTCTCTTTTATTTAATTTTGCCTGATGATAATTAGGTGTGAGAGCCTTGTTTAGCAGCCGCTCACTGCTTCCTGCTCCCAGTTGTTTTCAAACCTGGAGCAGAGGATGGAACCTGCCCCACAATGATGTTACCCAGTAAGGTGCCATCCAGCACAAACTCCACAGCCTGGGAAAAGCAACCCAGCCTGAAAAATCCTCTAGATGAATCCCAAAAGAGAGCTGCAGTGTAAGGCTGCCTTCCAGGGCTGTCACCAGAAGAGTGCTCAAAAGAAGAGGAATAAGAAACACATTTGCCAAGTTCATAAAACTGCGACCTTGAGACAAAGGTCACCAAAGCATCACTGGCTTTCCCTGGGTCGTGGCACGAGGGGACGAGCACAGTGACCTGCAAAGGGACCTTTGATGACACCAGACATTTCAAGGAGAGATTTACTGATAACAGAGGGTTAGAACACTCAGAGAGTGTTTGCAATGCTTGGATTCTCTTTTGCTTTCCCAGAGCCTCTGAAGCCAGTGCAGCAGATGAAGTTAGAGGAGTTCTGCACCCGTGTCGGTGCCTCAGTGCCCCCAGCCCTGCAGGGACTCGGGGTGGCTCCCCAGACATCCATTCTGTGCACCCACAGAATTTGCAGGCTGCCTGTCCCTTTTGATCTCCTCCTCCATCAAGTCCCTCTGCCTGCATGCAGGAAAATCACTCCAGGGACTTTGATAAGATTGTTCCTGTGAAGGAGACAGGTGAGAAGGAACCTCCCTCTTGCAAAGGCAGTCTTTTAATCCTCTTTTTTGTGTAGGTGCTCTGTGCCTACAATGCTGCTGGGAGTCTATGGGCCAACACCAACACGTGTGTAAAGTTTCATTGTCACCAGAGCAGAGGTGTGTGGATAGAGAATATTTTCTTCACACATTTAACATTCAGGTTTCTTTTATTCCTTTTTTTTTTCCCCCACTCTTCGTGCGATGCCAGCAGCTCAGAAAGCTGCTGCCTGCAGCCTTAGGTGTGCATTAGCTTCCATTTGATTGCTGTACAGAAACTCTTCTTATCTTTGAAAATTAACCATTTCATAAGCTGAGAGGAGGTGTCTCACAGCGTGAGCGTAATGCACCAGGCATTGCACCAAAGACTGCAGAGTGCACCACTCTTTCAGTCAATGCTGGGGCTTTGACACCTAAAAAAAAAAAAAGAAGTATATTCCAATTCCAGCCCTGTCAGATGTACAGAGCAATTATGCAAAACTGTCTTTAAGAAGATATTACTCTTAGGACTTTTTTATTTTATTTTATTTTTGTGACAAGCAGAATTTCACAAAAATCCTCACCTTTTCTTGCTTATATAATTCAGTGCCACTTACAGTAAATTATATTTGTACAGTTTCATTATCACATCTATGTAAATTCTTCCAATAAAGTACCCCCATACTTTAGGATACAAAACAATTTTGTTAAGATAGGGTATAACATAAAACAAAGGAAAATAAGCAAGGTGATTCCTTTTTCTGCATTGACTGCATGGATGTTAATGAGAGTCATCTCCATGTACAGGTCTAGCATCTGGTTGCTATATTTATTTTAATTGTGTGGGGTTTGTTTTTTTTCAGGGAGAAATCCAAATCCCATATGTGCACTCTTATGACACAAACCCCTGAAAAATCAGAATAAATCTATAGATGTAACATCCATGTGCTTTTTAATTGCTCTCTTCTCACTAACTAAATATTGTGGGATGTTTCAGGGTGAGATATGAACTTCCCAGCTTCATCTCTTTCCCACTCCTGTGTTGTCCTAGCTGCCTGCTGTTGACTCCTTGTAGGTCATTTCCAGCAACATAAGCAAGACAAGCAAACAGCAAAATTGCAAGATGCAAATGCCCTTCGTTTTTGGCTCTGAGTCAAAAAATAATAAGTTGACAATAACCCTGCCAGAATATGCAGCAAGGGTGACTGCATCTTTCTTCCTGTTAGTGTGACAGTACAAGGGAGCTGGTCACCAGCAAGAGATGAGCTTGTGTTCCCCTGGTCACTGCAGCATGTGCCTTGTCTCAGGTTTTAAAGGTTTTTCTGGGTAAAGAATAAAGAATTCCACTCAAACAGCAGCTCGTTTCCACTTCTTCAGCAGAAAAAGCATGGGGGGGGGGGGGTGGAAAAAGAAGAGGAAAAAAACCAGGAGACTTAAAGTTATGTTAAAATAATACTAAATGAAGCACAGCTTGTTTTATAAAAGCTGCTGTGGGTGTAGGGAAGAAATGCTTTTCTGGGTGATGCTCGTGGTGGAGATGGGAGGGCAGATGGGGACCCATAGGGATGGAGCTGAGAGTCTGAAGCTGCTCTGAGCTCTGAATGGAGCCTGGACTGAGCTCTGAACGGAGCCTGAAGCTGCTGTGCCAGTCCCCAGCCCTGCACTGAGCCCTGAGATCCCACCCTGTCACCTCCTAGGCTCCCTAACAACACAGAGGGGAGTCCTCTGTTTTAAAAAATGTAGAACTTGCATCGGCATCTTTGCAGTCAAAGGGTTTAAGGTGGCTCCTCTGGTGCCCTCCCTTCCATCCAGGGAATCCCTCAGCACAGGTGTCCACAGAGCCTGTATGAACCTCAGCAATGCTGATGGGGACACCCTCATGCTGGGAATAAATTAAACAATTGCATGAACTCCTGGTCCCTTTGGAGGTCAAGATTTGGAGCTCAGCAACTCTCTCAAGACCTTGAGTTGAAAGGATCAGGGTGCTGCTGTGATATTGCACTCAAGAGGAAGAAGCAGTCAAGTCTGGCCATGGAGGGATGCTCAGCTTCCAGAATTCCTTTTCCTCCCAGCTAAGCCCATCTCTGTTTAGCTGAGGTTCAGCTCCAGCACCAGAGGCTCTTCATCTCCAGCCAGGAGGAGACAGTGGAGGAGAATCCTGCAGTGAGCAGCACTTTGGGAGTTTGTGATAGATGCTGTCTACCTCATTACTGAACAATGAAACTTTATTGTTCTCTCTCTTCTATTGATTTTTATGTCTCCAAAGCATGCTGGTGAACTCTGAAATGAGCATCTGTCAGAGGGGGACTGCTGCTGCTGATCTGCACCTTTGAGGAGAAAGTCCATGGATCAAATCCTGGATCAGTCCTGCTGCTGTGTCTGCAGGAGAGCAGGGCTTCCCCTGGGCTGGGAGTGCTGAGGGTTTGTCCTTCAGTGCACCTGGCCTGTGAGAAGGCTGGATACCTCCAGATCCAGTGCACCACAACCTCTCTGCTGGGAAAAGGCAGCATTTTGGCCAACATCCATGCAACTCAGCACAGACCTTCCCAAATCAGCCTGGCTTGGAGTGTGAGACTCCATCAGTGGGGACTCCACTGCGAGCTCCAGCCTGGAGAGGTGCTGAGCCTGGCAGCTGCTCCCATGGGCTGAGCACTGGAGGGGACCCCACACCTCCATGACACTCTTTGGTGTGCTGCCACCCTGCCTGCAGCACCAGAGTAAATATTTGCATTATTTGTTTGTGTGCAGCCCTCAAGCCAGGAAGCATCTGCCCTGCAGTCCCTACACATACACCCGTGAACTTCACAAGTAGTTAATATTTTATGCATAATTCATAAAATTATACTACATTTTCTGGGAGTAATTAGCTGACTCTGTACCTCTAATGAACTGCAGGTTCAGCTATGACAAATACAGCGGGCGACTCCGAGGGATAGTAACACGCAGGCGCCTTTGAGCAAAGTTCAAGCAGCTCCTAAATTAACCAGAGTGAATCCCCAAAGATGCACTATTTATGCACTGAAGAAGGAAGGGAGGGCCCTCATCTCACCACTCTCATCAGCCATCACAGCCCAGGAAGCAAGAAAGAGAAAATAAGAGTTATTTACCTTTTGCTAATTGGGAGCTGGGCAGCTCAGGTGAGACTTTCCTCCTCTTGCTTTATTTGGTTGATTGCGTGGAGTTGTCATGGAAGTGATCCCCAGTGTGGAAATGGATGTAATTGGCACTAAGATTTTCAGGCTTAAATTGCAAATTTTTCTTAAAATTCTGTTCTCAGTTGGAGGAAAATGAAATCCATTTGAGCTGTTCTGGTTCTTAAAATAGAAACTTAGCAATTTAATCAAAATTCTTATTTCCAGAGCATCAGCTCTGCTTCTGTGGGTGCAGGGCTGCCTTTTCCCAGGGCTCAGCTCCAGCCCCTTTAGGGCTGCCCACTGAGACAAAGCCAGCTGTGCCATACACCCAAGAAGTGGAAAATTTGGGTGCTAAGTGAGCAATGGTATTTGTAACCCAGGACACAATCTTTTCCTCTCACCATTCAATGTTGGGCTGAATAACTGGAGCAGCAGCAGCACTTGGCCACTACCTGCTGCCAGGCTGGGACCCCTGCTCCCCTGGCATCCCCTCATGGCATTTGGGATCACAGCACAGTGACCCCAAAGCAGGAGAGCACCTTGTGCTGCCCTGCCCAGCTGGGCTGCTCCATCTGACCCAGCAGCAGTGCCACGGCTGGGTGGCATCTCCAGGGCACACCCCTCTCCTCCCAGCTCCCAAATGCTCCTAAGTGTGGGCAGAAGGAAGCTGCTCACCGAGGGTGACCTCAGAAACCTGCAGATCTAATACACTGCTACCAGCAGTCTCAAATATTAAATTTTCCCTCCACAGTGTGCTCCCTAAATGGGAGAGCCCATCCTGCCACAGACATTCCCACTGCTGGGACACACGGATCCACTGCCAGGAATTGACTTTAAGTGCAGGGCTGCAAACTGGTAAATGTATTAACTTCAGGTGCCTCTCTGACATTTAAAAAAAAAATTAAATTTTCAGCTCTGTCATAGGTACAAAGGGAGCCACAGAGAAGAGCTGCACGTGTCAGGGGGTGAGCACATCAAGGCAGATGATGGTGACACCTGTCTGGTTGAGTTTAGGCTGACAAAATTCTGCAGAGAGACCTCTGTGGAGGGAAGAGGATGCTCAGGGGAAGCAGTGATGCGGGGCCCTCCTCAGAAGCAGACCTCATTTTTTCAAATTAGGTTATAACCTAATTATGGATGCAAGGCTCTTCATTCCTGACAAGTTTCCCATAATCTTAACTTGATCTCATGTCAGAAGGGTCCCATCCTCTGATAACCAAGCCCAGCTAAGAGTTTAACTAGAATAATAGCTGATTAAAAGGGGTTAATAGATACACCTCAAACAGAAGTAAATTAACGGGAGACGCTGTCTCTTGGCTAATGGGATCAGAACAGTATTTGTTTAGTTTATGAATGATTAATCTCCCTCTCTTGGCATTCCTGGGATGCTAATTGCACTTAGGGAGCCCGTGTTTGTTTTCACAAGAGCTGGAGGTGGCAGGGGAAGGCGATGCTCGGCCCAAAGGGGAGTTCATCCACCCGGGTAATGGGCTCTTGGCACAGCCTCGGGGATAGCGGGAAAGCCGCGCTCTGCGCGAGGAGCTGCTGTTAAACCCGAATTAAAGACTGGGCTGGAGTCACTTCGGGGGGTTTTATGAGAAAACCTGCGAAGTTCACAAAGGCGCCGGGTGCCGAGGCTCCGCTCACCCTCCCGCCCGGGGAATTTCCACCACAAAAACGCTTGGATTTTTCCCCGTGGAAATACTCCAAGCAGATCACAGCGAAGCTGAAAGCAAGGCCAGAGGAGGGAAACCACTTCTCACGGCAACTTTCGCGTTTGACAGTTCAAAGCAGGAGAGCAGCAGCATTTGTCAGGAGCGCTGGGAGGGAAGCAGTAATTGCCTGGAAGCAGCCACAGATGCGGGGCTCACTCCAGCTGCTGCTGCATTGCTAAGAGGTAACCAAATCATTTTCCTCTCTACACACTTGTCAGCATTTTAATCCTCCATTATCTTTGTACCTAACAACACAAATGTGCTACCTCAGCCGTACTGTGAATTTACTAGCAAACAAACCATTTCAAACAAAAAAAAAAAAAAGAAAAGAAAAGGGTTTTCATCCCAGGCTTAGCAAGCACGAGGCGTGTGGAAGGTGTCCCTGCTCATTGCAGGGGGATTGGGCTATGTGACCTTTAAAGGACCTCTCTAACAAAAACTTTCTATGGTTTTATGATTTTCTAAATAAAGCCCTTCCAAGTGGGGACCCTTATTCAGCGAGGTACCAAGACAGGTTCCACCAAAGCCAGCTGGCAGCACTCAGCACAAACTTTTAGCGTGTTTGCAAAGGACTCAAAGAATTTGGAGGCAGGAGGAGCAGTTTTGAAAGGCAGGTGCCCATCCTGCACAGGATGCTTGCAGTCACCATCAAATTATCTTTGGTGCTCTGGCAGTTGTTTGCAAGGATCAAAATCTGGGCTCACCAAATTACTGAGTTGTGATAAAGGCCAGCTCTTTGCTCAGTTTAGTTTTCAATGTCCCAGATGATGGTGGGGTGTGACTTTATGGATGATTAGGGCTCACTGAGGAGAAATATGTGTAGAGGAGAGCACGACTGGGGTGCTCAGTGTGTGTTCATCTTCTTCCAGCCTTTACCAAGGGATGGATGTTTGAAAGATGGGAGGAGCATTGGGAAGACCAAGAGAACAGCTCTGCCCTAGACCTGTTTTTAAAGTTTGGGATGAATTGAAATTAGGTGAGAGGAATCTAATTTAAGTCCAGAAGTTCTGCTGTTACCAAAAGTGCATGCTAAGAAAGGGGATGCTCTTTTACTATTCTCCATAAATAATGTTACTTTGTGCTGTTCCCAGGTGTTTCATTCATCACTGGATCGTATAGAAAGCCTGAGCTGAATAAAAGCTTCTGAAAGAAGATGAGGAGACACACTCTGCCTTGTAGATTATTTTACAGCTACTGAAGCCATTTGTTTCCTCTGCCTGTTTTCCACAAACTTGGAAAATTAACCATGTACCAGGAGGTGTGACTTTTACTTTTTGCCAAATAGCATGGAAATAAATTCATTATTAAGGGAGACATCTAAGAACATTTGGTTTAAGAATAAATTACTGGATGATTTGCTGGAGAAACTCCAGCAAGGCAGATTTGGGCTGAGGTCTGAGGGGGGCTCAGAGCAGCTACAAAGCTGTGAGAGCCTTTTCCAAGCTGGGGTGGGGGATTTTGCTTGTTGCTGGAATATGGGAGCACCAGAGCATTTATGAAACTCCCCCAGGCATCCCCTTCCTGAGCCATTCAATCCCCCAGGCTACAAGTATTTGTTACCCAAACCCCACTCCAGCTGAGATCTCCTGACAGCCTCTGCCAAAATTGCTGCCCACAACGTTTGTAAGCCCAAGAGATGTTTCTGGGCAGGTGAAGGATGTGCAGACATGGCCCCCAGCCAGCTCATCCCTGCAGCCTCCCACGCTCAGGGATCACTGCCTGCCCCTGCCCTGCCACCTGAAGGGGACCTTGTGCACAGGGGTACAAGAGGTGTGGGCAGATGTGGGCAGAGATGAGGAGTGGTTGTGCAAACGGGACAGAGACTGTGCTAAACTCTTCTTCAGAACCCATTAAACTCACCCAAAGGCAATGTGGGAGGGGTGGGTGAGATGTGCTGACAGCTCTGTGTGCAGTGGCTGAGCTTGGGGACCCCGTGGGTGGTGGCCAGGGGGAAGCTTGGGGAAATGGGAGCTTCTTGTGAGGGACTGGTTGACACGTGGTGCCCTGCAGCCCTGCTCTCCCCTGCTGAAGAGCCAGGTCTGCAGCCAAAACAGCCTTTGCACAGCCCAGGGCAGCCTCCCAGGCAGCAGTTTGAAAATCCTCTGGCTTGTGCAGAGGCTTGCAGCTGCAGGTAGGTGCCTAGTGGGATTCTCAGAGGTGCCGAGGCATGTAAAGCACCTCATTCCCAGTGCAAATGCCACCAGGTGTCTGCCTGCATCATTAGGCACCTAATGGCCTCTGAAACCTGGCTCCTGGGAGCTGGGATGCTCCTGCCAGCAGCACTGCAGCACAGCTCCCATGGGAGGCACAGCCCTTGGCCCCATCCCAGCACCCTGGCTCCTGGCAGCTCCTCCCTGCCTCAGTTTCCTCGTGCAACAGCTGAATTATTCACACACACATTGTGAAACACCTTGATCTCCCACAGATGAGCCACAGTGGGAGAGTGAGGTGGTACCAAAGGGCTGATTATTGCTAAAAAAAAAATTATTAAAAACCCTCTTACCAAAGCTAGAGCACAGCATGGTACTGGCTCCAGAGAAGTGGGAGCAGGATTAAAACACATCCCAGCCTGTCTGTATTTCTACCTTGTCCTTGCACAGAGGGGCAATAAGGTGGGGAAGTTTTCTCTTCTTGTGCTGTGACAAATGGTCTGGCCAGGTAACAAATTCCAGGCTGGAATATGCCTCCTCAGCAGCCCAAGGTGTGATTGCAGTGGGCATTGCATTAATTCCTGAAATGTCTTTTTTAAATTGGTTTTACAGTTCACTGGGAATGCGAGGCTGCAGCCTCTATAGCCAGTGCTGCTCGCACACAACTGGGGGAAATAATACTAAAAACTGATCCCACCTGGCTGGGCCTGGCAGCACAGAGCAGGGACCAAGCCAGGTGTGAATTAATAAATGCATTTGTTTGTCAGCAGAGAGCACACTGTATGCAAACATGGAGAAACACACAAGTGCATGCAGCATGGCTCAAAAGGACTCCTGCCAAATCCTCTGCTCTGGTTTCGTGAATTCCACGTGTGTGCAAGGCTGCAAGGTGGGACTTTGTTCCCAAAAGTGCCAGCCAGAAACAGCAATTGAGGGATGGTGAGTTGCTGTGCCCAGCCTGGTGGGGACAGCTCCTGCTCTCAGAGCAGCTCAGGGCTTCAGTGGCATCTGGGAGTAGCAGGGATTTTGTACAGAGCTCCAGGACCTGAAGCAAAGCCATAGAAAATCCTTCTCTTTAGAGGAGTTGAAAATCCTTCTCTTTTAGAGGAGTTGAGCATCACCCCTGAACAGCCTAATTAAAGAAATGACCCAAACAGCCCAAACTCTGTGATACACTCGAGCACAAGCCCTGGAAAGTGTTGCTAACTCCTCTCCTGTCTGGAGGAAAGGCTCTTTCCCTGTTCAGCAGGTACTTGTTCACTCTGGGAAAGAGTTAATGCAGGTTTGTGCCATAAGCATCTGCTGCAAATGCCCACAAAAGAGCTGGTCCCTGCCACGTCCTGCTCTTGAACCCAATCAGGTTAAAGTGTGGTCACACATCAAAGGTGCCCTCAAAACCAACAGCTTCCTACAGATCTGCATGTTCATCCTCAGATCTGCTGACTTCAGGGATAAAATATATCTCTTACTACCTTTTGCCCCTGTAAGCAGGGCACAGCCACCCAGCAGTGATTTCAGGGCAGGAGCTGCCTCCCTTCCCATCACTCTGTCCCACTGATGGGAAGAGTTGTGGCTCTTCAACCCCAGAGCCTGGGGTGACTTCACTGAGCTTCCAGCAAGGAAACAATCAAGTAAAATAAAATTTAAAAAATCCCAAACAAAAAAAAAAGGAAGAAACAAAACCCCTTTGTGTTTTTCATGTGAGTTTTTATTAATGTGGAAAATTAACTAGAGCCTGTAAGCCCAGAATCCCACAAGGGTAGTAATGGTAAGTCACTTTTCAGAGTGTAATCACACTGGGAGAGACAAATATCTGCAGCATGTCTGCATGGGCAGGATTCATGCTCAGGAGCCACCAGCCTCCTCCAGCTCCCTCAAACCACCCAAAGGCTTTGAGAGGCCTTGGCACCAGAGTCCTGACCCCCCTTGGCTGTGGTTTATTTTATTTTTTTTCCTCTCAAGCAGACAATGCCTTTGGGAATGGTTTGCTCTCTATTCTACTATGCCTCTGACCAGGCAGGAGGCTGTGCTGATCTCCATGCGATGTGTCTATCATCTTCGTCCAGGCATTTTAATTTACACTGCAGTAAAAAATTTGGCACCCAACCTTTTCTACTTTGAGCCACAACGGAGAGGCTGCTCCAAAGGCTTGGCTGTGCTGGTTTCCCTCCTCCATTCAGGGGGATGCATGTGTGGAGGAAGGACATTGGAAAGAAAACCCCCCAAACCTGGGATGACAGGGTTTAATCCCATCAGCCTGGGATCTTATTGCTGGAATGACTCTGCCAGATGAGGATCTCTTTGTCTGTCCAGAGCAGCTTTGCAGCACACAGCAATACAGATGATCCTAAATAAATATATATCTATATCCTAAAGCATTGACAGAGACTGTCTTACTCCAGGACTGGTAAAAAATATGGGATTCTTTCCTCGAGGAGATCACTTTGCTACACAGGGGCTTCTCCACACCCTTGCACAGCCCTCAGAGCCGGGTTGGGGAAACCTCTGCTGGAGACATGAGGCTCTGGGGGCCCTGGGACCTTTCCCTGCCCTTTCCCCCCTGGTCAGAGCGAGCTGCAGGTCGGTGCAGCCCCTGCCTGGCTCCGGGAGCCGCGCAGCAGCGAGGGGACTCCTGTGCTGCTGCAATGCAGGGCTGAGTGCAGGTTGCAGAAAGCGAAGGACACACAGACACTGCAGAACCAGGGCCGGAGGCTGGAGGGGAGGATCAGAGCCCAGCCCCGTGCCGTGTTCCCCTCCCCATCTGTCTGCCTTGGGCTCCATCCATTTTGAGCCAACACCATCCATAGCCAAGCAGCCAGCAAAGGGCACCTCGGGCACTGGCAAATTTGGGAGGTGAAGGGGCACAAATGCAACCAGGAGTAGGCAGGGCTGATTTCTACGGTCCCACACTGCTTATCTAATGGTCTGGCAAGAAGCTGGAGCCAATTTATCATTGTTTGTCCCCAAAACAGCTACTGCCTCTGCCAGATAATGTCTGGGGAGAGTCACCTCTCCTCCCTCCTGGGGCCATTCCTGCTTTGCTTTTCAGGGAGGTAGCAGTAATTCTGCTGGGCACAGGGAAAATGCACCAACAGGAACATATTGAGCCAAAATTCTTAAAAAAACTTCTGAAAAGAGAAAAAAAAAAAGTAAAGCAGTTTTCTTTCTCTTTCTTATTAATCACTCCCACTGTTTTCAATATAAAACAAGGAGAGGACAAAAAACCACTGTAAGTGAGGAAACAGCAGCCTTTCCATTTCTTTCATGCACGTGAATTATTCTCATGAATTAGGATATTTTTGTTTTGGGCAAGTTCCCCAAAATTAGGAATAGTGAAAGATCAAAAAGAACTTCTTGGATCATATTTCCCAAGCAGGAAGCACTTTTCCCACTCTTCTTTCCTAACCTTAGTCTGGATTCTTACTGTTACCTGGCGGCTTCATTTACTTCTGTACATTTACAGAGCAAACCTCCCTGACATTAACTAACTCCAGCTTTTTTTTTTTTTTCTACAGACACCTTCAAAACCAGCATAAATGTGAATTTAAGGAGGAACACACCTTCAGAAGACAGAGGGGAAGATAAAAGACACAGAGCGAAGCCGTGGCCAACGTGTGTTTGCTGCTGCACAGAGAGATGGGGAAACAACCAGGGACGAGGAGGAGAGTGAAGAATTGGAGCCAGCTCTGCAGGTCACACACTGGCAATGCCTCAAGGACAGGAAACAAATGATCCACTGCTGTGTTTGTAATAGGATGGAGGGGAAGGGATGGCAGGCAGGCAACACACTCCCGTGGATGGGAGGAGTAGGAGGGAGATGCTGGTGGAGGCAGGAGAATCCACCTGCTGAGTGACCCCTTGAAGAATGTTATTCCTTCATTTTTTCCCGTCTCGTTGCTGTCCTGATGGAGTTTCTGGGCATCCCTACAGGGTGGGATGGAAGGTAATGGAGGAATGGGAGGGGAAAATGGGACTGAAGACCCAAGGGACAAGGAGAGGAGGCCACTGAGTTGTGGAACATGAGGTTCCTCCTGAAAGCACCTTGGAGTTTCCTGGAAAGAAGGAAGGCTGAGAGCAGAAGGGACAGAAACCACCAGAAGGGGACACAGTGTTTGGGTGATGAGTGCCAGGGAACCTCAGTGTTATGAAGCACAAGGGAAGCAAGAGGGATATGGGCAAAAAAATAAACAATAATAAATATTTCAGGACCTGCACTACTCCTGACAGCTGTAACAGGTGTATATCAAGAGCTCCCACAAACCCTGGAAATTTCATTAAGAAGCCCACAATGCTTGGACACATATGGAATTATGATACTTCTCATCCTTTCCTGTGTCAAAATCCTCCAAGCCTCAGCTGCCTTAAAAAGTTGTTTATAATAAATACATCTTCTTAATGCTACCATATAGGGTATTTGCAGCTGGGTAGATTTGACTGATATTGCACATTCTTTATGGCGATCATTCCTTGATTAAAAAAAATATTTTTTCGGTGTCAGGCTCTTTCTGTCACTATCGACCATAAATCAATTTGTCACATAAATGGTAATAAAACAAGAGGTGTTTGTTCTCTCAAACACCACACAAGCGGGTTTTGCAGCATGGTTGTAGCTCTGCCCTGATGCCAGGCTCGGTGGTCCTTGCCCTGATGGTCCCGGGAGGGCAGCACAGCTCCGTGGCACTGCAGGCAGGGGGGGAGAGCCACGGGCTCTGCCCAGCATCGCTGGTGTCACAGGGGCCACAGCTGAGTGCTGGGCCGGTGCTCACTGCAGACCTCTCCACACAGCCCAGATCCGAGCGGAATTGTTTAAAATTCCGGCTGTCCCGTGCTGTTCAGTGGTGCTGCAGAGTGAGGGTTCGTACCTGTGAGTGCCTCTGTGTATTTTAATAAGAATAAAGCTCTTCACTCACTGCAATGACTGTCAGAGTCCCACAAAGTGATGCTGGAGCTGCTTCTCCTTTCTGCCTAAGATTCCCAGAAGCACTGCTTTGCAAAAAGCACTTTCTCCTAGTGAAGTGCTCTCATTTTTTAAGATTTCCTAGCCTGGGAACACGGCACAAGTCGCCCGTGCTGCAGGGACCCAAGTTGCAGCCTGACTTGCCGGCCATGCATCTGCCACTCCTCACTCTCCGAGCGTCTCCAATTTCAGCCTGGCATCTCCGATCGTAAGTCTACTTAACCATTTTAATAGCACTAAATGGAGCCTGTGCTCCTGCCCTTATCTGCTCTCTATGTCTTCCGGGTCACACATGCTTAGTTTACTGTCAGAGACAAGTTTTTACTGCTGTCAGCACTGCAGCGTGCGGTACCTGCAGAGCAGCAGGCTGCGGGCTCTGCGCTGCGTCCTCGCTGGCAAGGAAATTACCACCCGCCAGCTGATTCCCCAACATTTGTCTTGTGGTTTCTTAATTGGTACCATCAAGGAAAAATGCTGGAGGAAAAAAAAAAAAAAAAACAACAGAACAACCGACTACATGGTGCAAAAAAAAAATAAAAATAAAAGGGTGATGTTATCTATTTACAATGCTTTTGTGCGGCGGTAATAATAATTAACATAACAACAATGACTAATAATTAGGATTGCCTGCATTGAGTTAAGGACATGATTTTGTTTTCCTTTGTGCACATGCAAATCTGGACTCATTTTCCTCTTGTCACCAGAGGGAAAAAAAGTGTGAGAGGAGAATAAGTCCACAAGCAGGGAACATGCATTTATCTGGGCATATTTAACTCTGGTTACCCCCAGGCCCTAATCCACTGCTGGCAGGGCAAGCCCCAGCACATACCCATGTTCCCATGTAGGATGCTGGGGCTGTGCATGTCCACTCCATCTGTATTTCCCACCTGGAAAACCTGGTCAGCTGTCTTTAAAATCATATCAAACAGAACAATGCAAGTGGAGACGATAAAAGATGCAGAAAAGATGCACACGTGGCTTCATTCTCACCCCCCTTCACTCTGAGCCCTGCAGGCTGGATCTGCAGTTCCAGCAGCTCAAGAAAATCTTTGTCAAATTAATAGATTTAAAAGTAGAAAACCCCAGCCGAGAGTCCGGGCACGCTTCTGAGATCACCTGCTCGGGTTCTGCACCAGCAGCACTGATGGAATTACTTTTGCTTTACACCAGCATAAATAAAAGCAAGATCAGTTCCACTATCTGGAAGGTAAGGATGAAGTTTTACAGCCTCCTTTTTCCTTATCACACCCAGACTTTTTAATACCCTGGAAGGATAATGAGCAAGGTTGTGCCAATGCCTGGCTCTCTGGGCTTGCAGGCACTGCTTGTGCTGGGGCTCTCACCCCCTTTTCCTCCAGAAATTTGGGATGCGAGCAGCAGTGGGGCTGGAAAAATGATCAGTTGTTTATGAACAGATCATTTATTAAATCCCCTTGGCTAAAGTAATTCCTGCCAGTGTGAAGGTACAACAGAGTGGAAATGAATAATCTCCCCTGCAATTCTCAGGGGTGAGGGACCACACTCCCTGTGTGCTCTGCTGCTATATTTAGCACAGATACAGTAAGTGCATTCCTGCATGGAACTGCTCTCCCCAAAGAGCACTTTTTTGGACCAGGAGTGGCTGCAGAGCAGCTGGATCTCCCTGGCTGTGTTACTGGGGTGGGCTCTGCTGCAGGATGGTGAGCACAAAGTCTCTGTAAACCGAAACCTGGGGTGCAGGGTTGGAGCCCCTGAGCTGGGATAAATCAAATGGAACAGCTGTGACTTACCCCAGCGGTCACTCCAGCTCTGCACTTATCTAGTTACAGGCACGTTGCTCCTGCTTCACCCAGCCCTGGACCTTAATATAACTTTTAAGTCGTTGCGAAATGAACTTTGCATTTTATTTCCTTGGACTGTTATTTTATTTCCTGGAAAAAAAACCAAAAACATTACTGTATGGTGCCCTGGGATAGGGACAGAGACAGCTATTTATATCATTTCCAGCAAAACACCCCATGAAACATGAAGGAAACTGGAAAATCAATAATCATTATTACCCAGTGTCTCTGGGTCTCGGATGTGGGGGGCACTGCACATCCCTGCTCCAGGATCCAGCCCCTGCTCAGAGCATTTCCAGTGACGCAGTGCGGGAAGGAAAGGAAAAAACCAGGGAAACTGAGGCACAGAATTGCTTCTAAAGAGTTTATGGTGCAGCAAATCTTCTCTATCCTCAGTGCCCACGGGTCCTGGCAGGGAGTGTGGGTGTCCCAGCCTGTGGGAGCAGCTCTGCAGCAGTGCAAGAGGCACAGGGCCAGTGCAGCACGGTGTGGGGCTGATGTTCTGGGAGCTGTGTGTGTTTCTGGCAGGGATATAAACCTGCTCAGACGATGCAACTGTGCTCTGGACCATTTTAGGACAGGCTCATGTGCCGTGCTCCCCCAGGGTTAGCTCCTTTAGCCCCTCTGTGCCTGCAGGCAGGGCAAGGCCAGGGAGGTTGTTCCTCCCAGCAGGATGTTCATCCCTTGGAGGGGCTGAACCCCACAGTGGTGGCTTGGGCTGGTTTCACCATGGTGGCCTTGTGTGCCACACCTGTACAAAACATCCTGACAGAGACACCACAGAGCCCATCCAGGCTGGGAGGTGACAAGGACAGCAATCAGCACTGCTCTGACTGCACTAACACCGTGCTCTAAAAACACTGAATAACAAAACTCTCTCCACCACCCAAGAATCTTCTGGGTGAAGGAAATCACCGAAGTGAAATCTCAAGGGAATTGAGATGGTGGCACTCACACATTGCTTTCAGGACAATCTTCTCTCTTTTGGGGGCAGTACTGCAGGAAAAATCCCATTGCCTATTTTCTGGTGCAACCAGCACCTATCTCCTCCCTGTGGCAGAGGGCTCAGGAGGGAGCTGAACTCAATGGTGGGGAGCCCTTGCTCTCCCTCCCTCCTTCCCCTGGTGCCCCCCAGAGCAGGCTGGCAGCTCCATGGGTGGGGTGGGAGAGCTGCCCCTGTGCCTGCCTTTGTCTGGAGTGTGTGCACAGAAGGCAGATGATGGCAATTGATGTGCTGCTTCCTTCAGGTTTAGGTTTCCTGTCAGCTGAGCTGCAGATAAACCATAAACACAAAGAACAAACAAACAATTAGCCTCCCTCGGACCCAGCACACAGACACTCTGCTGAGGTTTATAGCCATTTTCCAGCTTTACTGCTGGGATAAATCTTTCACCACCCACTGCCCAATCAACCTCAATACAAAAAAGTTGTTTGTTCTGTTGGTTGGGTTTTGTTTTTTTTTCTTTTTCGTTTTATATTTGATTTTTATATTTAGGAAACATTAAAACAAGAGTGCAGAGAGAGAGGTGGGGACTGACATGTAAATTCTGTATTGATCCAGAGGATGTGCTGGCTTGATTCTTCCTGGTGTGGGACCAAATGAGAGGCAGAACAATCTCTGCTTCCTTTGAGCTGTGTTTTTCCACCACTGCTGGATCTCCATGTGCAGCATCCTTTGGCCCCACATATCCACCATCACCCTAGTCACACATTAGTGGGTGCATCAGGCCAGGGGATGCTGCCTTCCATAAGCCCCTAGTCTGCTTTATTACCAAATTTATTCTTCAATCTGAAAAAAAATTAAGATAAATCTGTTTGTTTTCCTTCCTGCACTTGTATATAGCCCCAGGTAGGGTTTTCTTGTCACTGGGTAAAAATTCCCTTCATGGTGTCACTGGTGCATCACTGGCATAAAAGGCTGATTCAGATTTGGTGGTAAATTACCCATAGCACTTTTTTTTTTTTCATATGACTGTGAATTTTGTCAAAACTTTGTGTGGCAGTTTCATTTTGTGTCTTTATCGTCCAGCAAGGGGGAGCTGGGAGTGCTAAATTAATTTCTGTGGTGAGACCAATAAATTCAGCTCTCCTGCTGTAAAAGATACATTAATTTTGCTACATTCCCTTTTTTAATAGGCACAAAGCCACCTGGATAAATACAGGTAGCACAGAGAGAGCAGCCATGGACCTGGGCACAAGGACTGTCAGCTACAATAAATAAGTCAGACGTTAAGAAAACAGTATATGCAAAGAAATTTCACTTTCTTTTTACTTTGGTTTTTAGCATTTTTTTTGTGTGAGGTGAGGGAAAATGGTAGGCTCCAATAATTTCATCTACCATGAAGATGTGAAAAGAAGATGAAGAATGTCCTCTGGGTTTAAAATATTTAGATGCTTTAATGTTTAATGCCAAATACATTGGTTTTGATAAATACAATAAAGGAAGCATTAATCTCACATGCTGTGCAGCTGGACATGGGGCTATTCCCTCATTATAGCTTCACTGCCAGTGGACAAACCTGGGGAGCATTTCTCATGAATCTGCTCAGGGATAAGCAGGGACATTTGGGACTGTTTCCTACAGGAGTTCAGGGGGGACTTTTTGTTGAACAGCAGAAATTGGCTGAAGATCACCAACCTGACTGGGAGAGCAGATCTCTGATACCCATTGGCAAGTCACATCCAGAGACAGATAAACCAGCCAGCCAGCCCATCCTGGGAATGGGACTGGGTTGGTTATATGGGCAGAGTGAGGAATTGGTGTTTGGGGTGTGCCTTGGTGTTCCCACGGCATCCCCTGAGAGAAACTGGACATACCAACATTGGCAGCTGAAACACATGGAACCACAGGCAGAGGCTTTTGCTAGAAGTGCAGATAAGGCACAATCTGGTCCTTGTCACACTTTGGGGCTGTGCAAACAGCACTGGCCAGAACTGAGAAATGGTTTTGTGGGGGGAAACATCTTTTAATGAGCTCATTGCAAAACCTCTTTTTATACTGCATCTGAAAGGTAGCAAATCTTAGGCTGGTGGCTGCTGAGGGAAATGCCCCTCCAAGGTCAACTAGTTCAGAGCTCTGGACTGGTAGAAGGTTCTCAGAAAATGCTGATTTTATCATTGGTTTTGTGCCCAGTTCTGGTCTGGAGGTGATCTTGTTATCGCACATTCAGAAGTCAATCAAAGATACATTGAACAATGTTTTGGATGAACAGTTGGATGCTCTTTAGTCCCTGAGTCTGAAAATCAAACCCAGAGGCCTCCAGAGGTTTGCTGAAGTGAGGACAGGCAGTGATGCCAAATGATGTCTGAAAGAGCTCCATGTCCACAAGAACCCTGCTCACGGCAACGCGTTCCCATTTCTTAGACGGATCTGTGTCCTGTGCTGTCTAGCCAGAGCATAGATTTCCTGCCAAATTCTCCTTGCTGTGCTATTACCTCATCCCTCTGACACACTGTTTGTCCAATTCCACCATTTTTCCTGCCCTGTCTGGAGGGTGAACTCTCTGAGACAAGGACTTTGCATCCGTTGCAGCTCCACATTGTCCCCAAACACTGTGGATGGGTCATCCAGAGGTTCCGCAGTGATTTCTCTGCAGGGACACAAGGGACTCTCTTCTTGTGTCAGTCTTAACTGTTTTGGGGTAGGTAGAGTGAGGTGGGGAGCACTGCCAGGGCTTGTCAAATGCAGCAGGAGAAAATCCATAGGACAGAAGGCACAGCCACGTTTCCTTGCACCTCCTAACATGGCCCCACCACTGCCGAGAAGGAAACAAAGCAGGGAAGTCGAGGGGAAAAAACCCACAGAGCCTGTAGCCTTTGTGTGGCAGAGCAAACATGGCATGTAAATCAGCATGCAAATGAGGCTGGCAAGGCTCTAACGAGAAGAAGTTACCACCAAGCTTCCCGATGCAGCCCCAAGGCTAAGAGGAGCATTTCACTGCACACGAGCATCCGGAGCTCAGGCACAGACCGCGCTTGCAAGGAGTGGAATAAAAAGGGCAATTTAAGACAAGGGTGGCTGTAAGTAGCAGATGAGAAAACACAATAAAAGGGAAGATTTCTTACTCTGCAAGTGAATCCATTTACTTCAAAGGTACTACATTTCTTTGATACAATAGCATAACGTTTTTATTGGGGACTAATTGAGCCAGTGATATAATTACGACAGTAAATTAGGGCCTGAAGTATACTTTGAATTTAGGAATAAATTCGTAAATACTTCCTTATCAGTGGCATGTAGGAAAACGACCAGACTGATTTAGCAGGGAGGGATCCTTATGTATTGGCCACCTCAGGAAAACGATGAGCCCTCTTTCCACATAAAAATGAGTGATACATTAACTGCTTTGACTGCAGCCTTTTAGTCACTGCTTGCTATAATCAGCTTTACTAGTGGGTTAATAAAATTTAATTAATAGTTAATTAAGGCTTACAGTCAAGTATACCCATTTTTGATTACTTTATCATCACAGTGTTTACATGAAGGTGAAAATCAGAGCCTAAAATTCATCTGTCTCTGAGTGCTGCTCAGGACAAGCAAGGGAGAAAAGCTGCATTGCCTTTGAGCCTTGGGAAGGGGACAGAGGTGATCAGAAAAGCTCTTCCTGGGATGTCAGGCTGTGTCTGTGTCTTTCACTTGCAAGTCTGCAGCAGAGTTCTTCAAAACCCTGCATTCCTCCAGTCTGACTTTCCTTGCTGGTTCCAGATCAGCTATTGCTCAGGGAAACAAAAAGGCAAACATCAAAGAGCCAGAAGTGCTCTCAATCAGTTCATCCTTTCCCCAGCACTATTCGGCCAATTAGTGTCCAAATATCCTCAAAGAGGTTTAATAAATCCAACTTTAGCTCCAAAGCTGGACCAAGCTTTCTGCAGTTCAGTGGCAGTCTGGGTGTCTGACATGTTGAAGGAAGCTTCAACCACATGTACACCCAGCAGAAACTGGATATTGGAAAGGAGAAGAGCCCTTGAATAATGTGTTTAATGCAGAAAAATGCCATCAAACTGTTTTTTATGGAAGTGTATCCCTCAGAAACTGCTGACTTCTCCTTCATTATATTTAGCAATACAAATAGCTGAGAACTGTGTTTGGGCTCATTGCAGATAAAGTGCTGGAAAGATAGTGGTGGAGTGAAGGGACATTTATTTCTCTTACTGAGACCTGCACCGTGCTGCCACAGCTGGTGAATCTTATCTCTAAGGCTTTTCTTGGGAATAAAGCATTTAGCCTTTGTAGCTGGGTCTTGTTACACGGAGCAGGAGAGAAGATTCAATTATGTACCCTGGCACGGGGAGAGGGAATGAGCAACAACAGAGTGCTGATGCAAAGGGAAGAAAGTCATGCAGCAATCACCAATGCCCTGAACTGCACACAGGAGACCTCATTGACCACAACAGTGTGATCCCAGAGAGGAAAGGAAAGATGAGAGCCTAGAGTGCCCTCCAAGACAGATATGATCTCAGGAATCTGCAGATGTGCTGTTGCATCTGCTACCAAGATCTCTCTAGTGTTTCTCCTTGGAGGGGTTTACAGATAGAGAAATATTGCTCTCCCCAGAGATCACCCTAAACAAAGCAAGAGCTCAGTAAGCCTCCCTTCCTCAAGTAAAACAGGGTAGCACAGTGCCTGGATTTATTATTGTAATTGCTAGAGGAATTACTGATATCCTTGCTGTATCCTTGCTCACCTTGCCTCAAAACCAGTCAAGTATCAACCAGGGCATGATGACACTGCACGAGTGCAGCCCATCAGGCAGTTTTACACTCTTGCAGATGGGCCTGACAATATGAAACCCTGGCCAGGTTTGGCCCAGTGTGCTGCCAACCCCTCACTGAGCTGGATCCTCACTCAGAGGACGGTGTTTGCTCTGAGCTGCCAGTGCCCCGCGCCTGCTGAGCCTCACCTCCACATCCCAGAGCTGGGCAACCTGCTGGGCTTCCATCAAAGGCTCATTTATCTCTTGTGAAAGTACATGACGTATCAAATGTTTTGCCTTGATTAATGATGCTAATTAAGCTAATGGATTTGAGCAATTTTACAATTGATATTTTTTATGTAATTTTGTTTTCGCTCTGCGGTAGCCAGAACTTACTGCCCTGTCAGCTTCCCTCCGTCATGTTCAGCATTATGCACAGACATCATCTTTAAGGTCATATAAATAAACAAAGCAAGAAAGCTCCTCAGATTTATCCCAGCCCTCCCCTCCCACTCACTGCACACTCCCAGGATGTGCAACGAAGCAGATTTCAAAAGCAGGGAGCAGAGTCACAAAAAGCAATATCCCAGCAGAGAAAAAGATTGGATTTGGGGGGTCAAGAGGTTGGCTTTGGCTTCTAGAAACCCAGGTCCTTGTCTCAAGTCTCCTGTGAGTCCTTGGGGGCCATGAGGAAGCTGCTTCCTTTCTCCATCAGTAAATTAGATAAACTAGAAGGATGTTGTCTTGCTGGGGAGGAGGCTGCGAATACAAACACAAAATTCCGGACTTGATGACCTTAAGGGTCTTTTCCAATCTAAATGGTTCTATGATTCAATTCTATAGCACAGATGTGTCAGAGAGAGGGATGCTGACCTAAATTTGGGGTCTGAAGGAGATGCTGTGACACTGACTGAACACCTGAGATACAGAGCAGGTGGTGCTGCAGGGAGAAGCTGTTTGCATGGCAAACACCAGGAGCAAAGGGCAAGAACTGGGCATGCAGTTTCCTCAGTGCAGTATTGCACACACTGAGGAGGCTTTAAAAATCCTGTCATTTTTATGGAGTGCCTGAATTCCCACAGGTGGAATTTGTGGGTCTTTATTTGTTTACAGGACACCATCAACCAGAGAGCCATGTAACTACTGACCATGTAATTACACTGTAAGGCAAGTTCCACATGTTGACAGGGTAAATAAAATAGCAGGTTATTTTTTCCTGTCTGCTAGGGAGAGGATTATCATGAGATCTTACAGCTCCAAATGATGTAGTAATTATGGCTCCAATAACCAGGCAACTTCTAATATCATTACCAAGTGATTGCCAGGGAGACTGTCATGTTCTGGGATACATGAATCATGGATACTGGAGAATGAATGACCTGGCAGCTCCAAGCACCAATCCCACCAATTCATCTTCCACTTTTGTCCAGTGTATTTTTAAGCACCTCAAAGGAGGTTTTCCAGAACCAGCCCTGAGAGATGCTGCTGCCCATCAGGAGGAGAAATGCTGGCCTTCATCCCTGTAGCTGGCTATTTATGCCCCACACTCCTCACTGCTAACAACCACCCTGGCTCCTGGATCAGCCTCCTGAGAGTGCCTGGGTCTGATGGCTTTGAAGGAGCCAAGCAAGGAGCCAAGAGCAGGAAAATCTCTGTGGAGCCTTACTCAGCACCCTGCTAAAGCAATAATTACCTATGCAGAGCTCCAGCTCAGCTGATAGCACTGGGCACTATCTGTAAGCCTAAATCTTGGCCAAACTTGCAGAAATGTATAATCTCTCATGCTGAGCATGCTTGCAGGAAGAGGCACACCTGGAAAATGAAAAGGCTGTGTGTGGGTGAGAAAAAGAAATGAATAATGATTTGTAGGGTTTCATATATTTTAGGTTTTGTGCCTGAAATGAAACAGTGTTTGATTACTCGTGTGTTTAGTGAACCTAGAAACCAGGTCAATGGGTCAGCAAGGAAATAGCTAAGAGGCATTTGGGTGTATGCCCTGCTCTGCATTAGGGCTCAGAGGAAGGAGGCAGGAGTTAAAGCTTTGGCTCTGCCAGAGCTGCAGCAAAATTGCCCTGTGGGATGGAGTCCACATTGTTTGGAGAGCCCAGTCCCCTTCCCAAGGGAGCTGCCAGTGCAGCACCTGGGGCACCCTGGGGTTTATGGGGTGTCCAGATTTCACAGATGGGGTGAGGTGATTCTGCCTTGGCAGATGGGCCATGGCCAGGTCTCTGCTGAAGGTGATGGAGCTGTACCTGGACTACTGCCCTGGGGTATCACAGCATCACTCCTATTTCCTGAGTATGTGCCACTTTTATACAAACAAAGCCACATATTTTTCCTTAAATTTTACAGCCCTCTAATTCAATTTTTAATTATTGTTCCTTATCATGCTCAGTGTGTTTCTGCTGCACTTAGGAAACTGTCTCTTGTGGTTAATTTAACACCTGCAAATTCCCAGAGCTGTTAACCTAAATCTAGTGGATAAAATCTTTGCCATACATTTAAAAGATCACGAGGTCAGGTCTACTTGGGGCTGAACTTTTGTTACCAAGCACATAAGTGTCTATTTTACTTCCTCTATAAGACAGACCACTGTAGGCTTTATACTTATTTATCATCATTATTGGAGACATTCTGTAGTTGACTGAAATGTTATGCAACAGACAAAATCTCAGAAGTGAGTGCTTTTGGGAATATTTCTTTACCATACCCTGCCTGAGAAGGACAAATATTGATTCAGAGACTTTGGGTACATCGATTATCCTTTTAGGGAAAGCATGATAGCATTAATAAATCTTGGAATTTTACTCTTTGTGTTTCTGACTGTATTCTCAGCATGGTCACATGCTGAATAACTGATTAGGGTCTCTTGCATCTTGCTTTGGGGTTTTCCCTTTAACAGCACAGTGCCAGCTCTGTTGAAATGAATGTGAGCCTTTTCTCTTCCATTACGTGAATTCCTCCCTTTCCTCCTAAGCACATGTACAAGAGAGAAAGGGTCACTAATCAGAGCTCATAAACCTTTTTCAAATGACAAGCTATTACTTCCCTGGACTGTAAGAAGTAAGGCTTGGCTGCCCTTTTTCTTAAAAACGGAGGGGAAAAGAAAAACTTTGAGGGGTAAACCAAGGCCAAGCATTTCAGATGGTTTTGGATGAAAAGAGAGGAAAATTTCAGTGTCCAAGGCCACCACTCATCAAAAATTTTTTGCCATCCTCCTCTTCATTCAAACTAAAGAAGTGGTGAGTTGATTGTCAGAGAAGATCTTGTCTGCCCCTATAATTGGCTAAGGAGACCCAAGATTGCTTCAAACCTGAGAGGAGGAACTGTGAGCTGCCAGCAGGGACCAGAGGAGTGATCTGATCTTCTCCCTGTGAAATGTCAGATCAACATGCCCTAGACCTTAGCTGGCCAAGAGATCAGCACACTTACAATCTCTTAGGAAAAAAAAAAACAGCATAATTGCTCAAAAAACCTATTCCTTCCACCTTCCCTGAGGGTATGGAAAGCAGATGATGGGTCAGAAGGGTCAGGAGGAGGCTCTGATGTCCCCTGGCAGTGGCCCTAAAGGAGTAGCTGTTTTTCCTCAGATGAGGAGCCAGCAGGACAACCATCACTGAAGCAAATTATGCCGCTCTCCTCGAGCCTAAAGGAAATCTTTCAGAGGACATCTGTGACCCCAACTGATCAATGGCAGGTCAGATACCACTCAGAAGCATGTATGATATTGGCACCTGCCTGGCACGGTGTTCCAAGGAAAACCAGCCTTGGCCAATTCCTCCTGAAGGCAAGGCAGCTAATTTGGGCTCATAAATCACGGCTGGTGGGGAATCGCATTGGAGGGCCAGGCTTGCAGTTCATTCTTATCAGTGTTTCTCAGGTCTTTGCTTGCTGTCAATAGTCCTCCACTTGATGTGGCAGAAGGCATTATCATACAGCTGTAATTACAGTCCTCTCATTTTGGAGGCTCCTTAGCAGTTATAAACGTGGGTTTAAATCAAAGGAATTGCGCCGATGTGCAGCCGATGAGGATCTGCCCTTCAGGTTTAGAGGCACCACTTACAATTTGCTTCTATCATTTTCCTGCAGGGGAGCAACATGGCAAACTATCTGCACACAGATGAGAAGCAAACAGTGTTTTCCCAATTCTGAACAGATTTAAGCATGTTGGTTTAAAGCAAGGGCAAGTTAGGAGGTACAGTCCAACACAAACTGAGCCACCTTCCCACTAGAGAACAAAGCACAGTCCCTGCTCATGTTTTCTCGGTTATATGTGGCACTTTACACTCTAAACCAAACCCAATAGGAGGCATTCCACAATACACTCATCCCCTAAGGAAGTGGGAAAAATCTACTGGCAGAGGAATATTTAAACCTGCCTCCTTGTGTCCTGCAGAAAGTTGCTTGGATGCCATGGTTAAACTGACAGAAGGAGCAGCACCTGTGTCCCCAAACTCTTTCTGCTCATAAAAACTCCCAGATTTGTAGCCTGTCAGTGCTGGGGCCAGGCTTTCAGCTGGGGTGACTCTGTGTGATGCCACCATGCCTGTGACAATTGAGGAGATGCCTCGTGGCTGGCAGCTCAGCCCCCCCAAACTGCCCTTCCCCAGCACTTGCTTTGTCCCTTCCCCTGCGAGGAAGGAAACCTGAGAGCCCTTTCTGGTGAGAGCAGCGAGCTTGACAGGCTCATAAATATCCCACCACGTCCCCTTTCCTTTCTGTCCTTTGAAAGCAAAGACTGACACTAAGGAAGCATTTGATCATGCTGGATTTGTGCCATTTTGCGGCTTACTTGAATGAGCTGAAGGCGAGAGCCGGGAGCAGTGGAGCCTGGGGAATTTCATGGCTGCAGCAGGTTGTTGATGCAGAGAAAGGGCAGCCAGGACTGAGGTATTGGTGGCTCCATCGCTCAGGCCAGCTGGAAACAGCCCCAGTGCCTGCTCAGGGGGTGAAGAGGAGGGAGCACAGCAGGGCTGGGTGCTGAAGGTGCCTCGGTTTGGAGAGCCCAGTGCTGGTGCATGTGGCTCCTGGGTCACCCTTTCTGGTGACTTAAAGTGAGAAGGGACAAAGAGACCTCTAAGAAGGGTAAAGAGTGTTTTAATCCTCCTTAATGGTATTTACAACATGAAGAGCATCTCTCCTTCTCCACTAGCTAGACCTGTGTGTCGTGTGTCACTGTCATGCACAGAACAACACACAGTGGGATTTACCCCCAATGGCACTGGGCACTCGATGTCTCTGCCCCATTTAATACATTTCCAGCCCCATTTTCCCACTCTGTATATCTACACATGAGAGGGATCAATGCTCTGCATTTGGAAACTGCTAAAAGCTGGTGTTAGTTTTATTTTAAATGGCCAAGGCAGTTCTAACAATGTAACTAAATTCTATATCTAATTTCTCATTTTCAGGGTTTGTGGCTGTAAATCTGAGCTCTCGACACATCTTCTAGTTGGGACAGATTGGCCTTTTGAAATCCATTCCTGCTCTCACTTTGGAGCTCTGCTTTGCCCTAAGATATGGGCTCTTAGTTTGCAAATGCAGTGTAAATTTATAGTGCTATGTAGAAGAGAATAAATGAGTCTTTATACCGAGTTCTTGGATTTTTTACAGCTCCTATGAATAAAATACAAAGCGACTTGAAAGGCTTTATTAAATAAGAAGGTGGGTGTCTTAAGAGCGATCAGTTATAGGCATTGTGTCGGGGTGGAGAATTGTTGGTTTTAAAGCCTTTGGGGCAATCTATAGTTGATCCAAATGATAAAACCTTTGCAGGCTTCAGGGAGCTCTGACAGCTCACACCAGCTGGGACCTGTCCTGCATTTCCAATGAGGATTAGCACAGCTCTGCATTTTGGCCGAGTTTTGGTAATGGGATGTCCCCTAACCACCCAAGGGGAAATCAGTTTTAGAGTGAGTAATTGCTCGGGGTATGAATGCAGCATCATGACCACTCTGGGCCTGCTGGGCCTGCCCCTCACGTGGAGCTGGAAAAGAGTTTGTGTGGAATAGCCCTGGATTGTGCCAGCAACAAACCACTGCCTCTCCAGGACCTTGGGATGAAACAGAGAAGCTTTTTATTTTTTTTGGAGGGTCTAGAGCCCATCTTGTCTCCTTCTCAGGTGAGATCAGCTTCCATCTATGAAGCTGATTCCATGGAACAAAGCCTCATCCTGGCACTAATCCTGAGGCAGCCTGTTTGCCTATTGCCTACACCATGGCACAGCTTCCAGTGTGTTCTTATCTCCTTTGGCTTCTTTTTCTGTGCAAGGAGAAACACTTTTTTCCTTTTATTTCTCAATTGATATCACCAGTTGGAAGGAAACTGGTTACCCCAGCACTAGTGTGGAGCAGAATCTGGAGCTGAAGGTCTCCACAACCCTGCCAGGGCAGCACGGTGACCTGGCAGCTCATCCCAGAGTGGGGATGAATATCCTTCCTGGCACATCCTGGGATGGGGTGGGATGTACGAGGGCTCCTCGCTGCCCTCCAGCTTGCAGTGTGCTGCAGGAATGCATGTCAATGAGAATCTCTCCTGGCTCCTGCAGCTCTGAGCACACAGCAGCTTTTAATTACCCACGAAGGAGAGAGATCCACAGCCATCCCATACTAATGATGACCGAGTGTCATCCTCCACACCACCTTCCTCCCTGTACCTAAGGGTATCCATGGAGAGGAGCAAGTGGGAGACAGGAATATACGCCTGGCATATGTTGTATAGGTGTATAAACACATTTATCTATGTATAAATGTATCTCATAAATGTTCTGTCTGACAGGGTGATGATGCAGTCAAATGACATGAAGAGCTAGCAACAGTAAATAATTTTGTCATTTTTACCATCAAAAATATTTTCATTAGTAGATGTGGAAACATCATACAAAGACTTCACTGATGCTTCCCCTCCCTTTTTTCTTTTTCTTTTCTTTTTTTTTTTTTAATAAGAATTGAAAAGGATAAAGTAACTTTGAATTGAAGGATAAAGTAACTTTGCAAACATGGTACCATGGTTGACAGATTCACATCGTACCTGCAGAATAGCTCTTCTTTCTTGCTAGGGAAATCCCAAACTAAGCTCTTTCTTACTGTGTTTACTTTCTTGTCCAATATACTTGGGGTTTTTTTGGTGTTTTTTGCATTATCACTTGCTAAATATATCACAACCCATCATTTACTTGGCTCTGCAGCTCCAAGACCTCCACATGCCTTTCCCTCCTCACAAAATGAATTGCTGGCTCAAATATTTAAATATAAAAAAATACCACTGTACAGTATACAAGCAATTTGTTATCACAGTGTGCAAACAAGGTAGAGAGGGGAATATGCTAAAGTAAATTTTATGTATAGCTACTGTGTAAATTTGCCTATTTCCCAAGAGTGGTATTGTCACTATTAATTGTCATAGCATTTCTAATATGGCATATTTCCAATATTTTGCCCTTAATTAGGATTCTGATCATACAACCCCATTTTATTCCTTTGGTGCTTCCCCTTGGCTTTCTGAAGCCTGCCCAGCTCTGGAGTGAGGGGTCACAGTTGGTGGCACAGGGGAGGAGCAGGCAGGGGCTCCTCAGCTCACTGTGCCCACCTCAATCCCCAAGCACCCTGTGCCCACCCCACCACCCAAGGACAGTCACTGGTGTCTCTTGCATCCCTCCTGTGTGTGGAGCCCTGGGGCAGCAGAAAAGGGCCCCAGCCCCTGTTTCTAGCACCAGAACGGGACGTTTTTGTGAGATGGAGGCTGTCATGTGCAGTCCCTGTTTCTAACACCAGAACAGGCTGTTTCAGTGAGATGAAGGCTCTCATGCGCCCCTTGCTGTTTGCTCAAACCTTGTGTACGGGTTTAGGGGAGAATCAGATTGTCTGGAGAGCAGCACCAGAGCGATGTGGGAAGGGAATAAGATCATTTCCAAGTGGGCTGGGCTGTGTGAGTGTCCTTGAGTGTGACGGTGAAGGGTTTCTGCCAGCGCTGATGCAGCGCAGCCGCTCCCGTGGGCAGGAGCCTGGGGACTGCAGCTCCAGGTGAGCTCCACAGGCCAGGGCAGGTCAGGGACTCGAGGTGAGTGTTTGCATGAGCCACACGCCTGAAGGATGAGCAAACTACTGCCTTGAACTGCTTTAAAGTGCAATTCTCCTGTTTATGTAGGCATGGCTTAATACAGGCTGGCCTCTCCTCTGCCTAAAGGCTGTGGTTCTGTGAGACCCTGGCACACACCCTCACCTCAGGCTCTGCTGCCTCAAACACACACTTAAAACAAGCAGCATCCTTGCACACAGGTCATACAAAGCACGTGTGCCTTCCTGCTGCCGGAGACAGGCACAGGATGCTGATGCTGCACCACTGGAGGGGTTTTTTTCAGGAAATGCAACCAGATC